>NC_091021.1:12961875-14438750 GCF_041296385.1 Aphelocoma coerulescens
TCATTTCAAATGTAATGACTCTCATTGCTTTTCCCACACTGCCTATATAAATAATTAGAAAAATAATCGAGATAATAGCACAAGCAATTTCAAACTCTCAAAAGCAGGAATAGTGGCAAGGGACCAGCACTTTAGGACATAAAACCACAGAAAGCTGAATCATCACACCTGTTCTGGCATGTTTATGGGGAAAAGTCTGAGTTGCCATAAGACAAGTACGGACTGGTTTGGGGCAAGTGAAATTTTGGGTTCCATTCTCCTACAGTAACAGAACCCTAAAAAGAAGCTTTACTTTCTGCTACCCCTGTGCAACCTGTAATGATCCTCCACAGAGGTTTTCATGAATCTTGACCCACTCTGTTGAAATGGACAGCTTTTACATGTAACCACATTTGTCTGCCAGGCAGATGTGCTGGACTCTGGGAAAGAGATGGGATGTTTTCTGGACCTGGTTATGGTCCCCAACTGCGAGGGGCTGGCCTTGCCCCATTGGCTGTGTCACCGGCTGCTGTCAGGGCACAGAGCCACTAGAGATGGCACAGAGAAGATGTGTCCCCGGCCCCTGCTGCCCCATGCTCCTCTCAGGGGCTGAGGAGCGCGGCTGCAGGCACTGCGCCTTTCTGCGGGGGACCTGCAGCAGTGCCTCCAGGCAGCCAGAGCACGAGTGCTGCCAGGACACTTCCCCGGCTCTCCCATGGCCTTTAGCAGTCTTTGGAGCTAGTTCAAGTAACACAGGAGAGAAGCACTGTGTTGTTTTGCCAAACAAGAGATTAAATGGAGGCAAAGGTGAAGAGAAGCCCATGCACAAACAGCGCCGGGGAGCGTTTCCACCACACTGCCAGCCGAGAGCAGCTCTGGCTGTGCTGCTTTGGTCAGCGCTCGACTGAGAAGCACAAGAACTGCTGTGTTTCTGCGCTGGTTACCAGCGCCTGAGGGACCGCTTCCAGGCTGCGATGAGCACTTGCAGAGAGAATGCTCTCCATGGAGCAATGGACGACGAGGCTGGTGGGCTGGACAAATGCCTTTCCCGGGCACTGACTTCAAATCGCCCCGAAGCAAAAGCCAGAGGCTGGCACCACAGGGAGGCTGCGGGGACAGCTAACAATGTCCCACAGGGCGTGACACCCTTCTCCCCGTACCTTTCCGCGAGGCAGTGGCTGTGAGCAGGCGAGGAGCCCCTCCGGGCCCGGCCTCCCGCAGGAGGCAGCGCGGGGCTTCTCCCCTCGGGCCGCCCCGGGGCCCTCGCGGGTTCGGGCGTGGGCGCGGCCCCTCCCCGCGCCGCCGGCCCCGGCACAGCCTCGCCTGCCGCCTTGGCCCCCGCTCCCGCCGCGGCCGAGGGGCAGGGGAGCTCCGGGGACCCTCCAGCCCAGCCCAGCCCGGCCCGGCCCTGCGTACCCGGGCCGTGACCGCCCAAGCTCTGCCGCTGAGCGCCGCCGTTCCCATCGGGCGGTGCGGAGAGGCCGCGCCCGCCCCTGGCTGCGGCGGCGGGGGCCGGGCCGGGCGCTGTGCGGCGGCCCCGAGGCTGCGGCGCGGGCGGAGCGGGCGGGCCGGGCCCGGGAGAGGGGCCGGGCCTGTCCCCGCGGCGGCCCCGGGGCAGCGCGGAGCTCGAGCAGGGCCCAGCCGGCTGCCGAGGCCGCGGTGAGCCGGGACCTGGGGCTGTGGTCGCCGACGGCGCGATGGCCATGGTGCCCTACGAGGAGGGAGGCGGCTGGGCAGCGCGGCAGCTGCACAGGCCTTCGGCCACCTTCCACTTCGCCAGCCGCACCATCCGCCTCCAGCAGGACTGGCGGCGGCTGGGAGTGGCGGCCGTGGTCTGGGATGCGGTAGGTGTTCATGGCCAGCGGAGCTTTTCTGCACTCGGTGGCCTCCTGTGTCTCTTGCCGAGCTTTCAGATTCACCGTAGAAAATTATTTAACGTTGAATTGTAAAGGGAAGACTTTTTTTTTTTTTTTTTTTTTTATGGTATGAAAGAAAATGTTAAACTCTGTTTTACTTTTCCCTCTTCCCCCGTAAGAGATCCTGCAGGAACGCAAGGGAAAACCTAAACCCTGCACGGCAAGTACCCAATACAGGAAATATTCTGGCTAACTCTCACCTATTTCTTTACAGTGGGTGGTGATGTTAGCTTGGCACCCTTCAGAGCACAGCATGGGTCCCACTGCTTGTAGCCTCAAGCAGGACTGCTGATAAACTTCATCTTGGGGATAAGAACTGTCCAAAACAGAGGGGTTTGTGGCGGGTCCGAGGCTGCACGGCAGCTGACAGCATCACTGTAGGAATCCAAGGGCTTCCCATCGGGTTGGATCTCAGTCCACACACAAACTGCACTTCTGTCTCTAGTTTAAAAGAAGAAGCATAGCATTTTTAGCAAACTTCTTAAATGAATTGGTGTACAGGGCTGCTGATCTTTCTGGACATCAGCTTTGATGGAACTTGCTGTGGGGAGAGGTCCTTATCAAGATCTATGTTACATATAACACACTAGATAGAACCAGCTGGAAGTACCACTTTACTTTCCCAGTGTCCTTCCCGAAGGCATGCCAGTGTTGTGCAGAAACCTTCTGAAATACCATACAAGATACTATGAAACCTTATTCTGGACTTCCGCAATACTGCGTTCATTTACTCGTGTTTGACAACCCTGCAGCTTTTCCTTTCCAAATACAACTCTTTCTACCTCCTGTTACGTTTGGGGATTCATGGAGCAGTTACCATATCCAAGTTGTAACCTCTGTGGTTCTTTTTTCCTTTTGCCAGTAAGAGTTTTCCATAAAACTCTATGAAAAACTTCCATAAAACATAGAAAGACTACATGTGCGCACAGGAGGCAGAGAAGGGCTCAACAAAGTCTTGATGCAGACCTGAAGTACCTGACCCTTCCCATAACCTTCTCTCTCAGCTTAAACCAGAAACCTTGTATTCAGTATGACTGAAATGAGCCCTGTGCTTAATTGCCTTTGTCTCTTGGCTTAGGCTGTTGTCCTGTGTGCTTATCTGGAGATGGAAGGCATTGATCTCAGGGATCGGTCTGTGATTGAGCTGGGAGCTGGAACTGGATTGCTGGGAATAGTGGTCACATTACTAGGTAAGGGCCTTTTTGTTGTCTCATTTAAAGCAATTCACAACTGTAGTAAAACTGGCCGTTCTACATGTACATGCCTGGTATAGAAGTGAGCACCAAAGCTGCATGTGTGAACTGTGATGGTTCTTCTCTGAGTCATCTTCCTTCCTTGTTAGCCTTGAGAGCCTGCTACGATATTTGTTGTAGTGATGGTGCCACTGCAGTTTACTTTATGGCAGGACCCTGTTAAGGCTGATGCCTGTTGCCATGGCAGGCAGCTCAGCAGCATTCAGCTCTGCAGCTATTCCCCCCCAGGGAACAAGTGCTGTGTTTCCCGTCTTCCCCTTGTCCTCAGATGCAGTTAGAGCCACAGACAGAAACCACTCTCTGAGCTTGCATAAGCCTTGCATTAGCCTGTCCTGCAGACAGGGAAGCCAGGCCATGGAGAAGTGAAGTGATTTGCTGCTGATCTGTCTGTGGCTGAAGCAGGAACTGGGTACTATGTTAAATTTGTGCTATCTTTCCCAGGTTAACTTTGTAATTCAAAACTCTAATGGCTCTGAAAGGTGCCTACTGAAATAATAGAAACAAAACAGTTTGACAAAATACAGTCATGCCATGCAAAATCACACAGGCACAACTTTTGTCTGACCTGTGAAAGAGGCTCTCTAGCTGCCTCTCTCCTACAGAAAAATATGGAATTGGAGCAGGTTAATTGTGACAACCCCTGTAATTTATTCTTTTGTTACTATGGAAAGGCTAAAAGTAACTCCTTGACTTTCATGCATTAGGAAAAAGCACCAGAAAACATGCATGTTTTCCCCTACCCAACTTAATCTTCATGTAGAGTACACTTTATATTCTTAAGTGACTGATGAAGGGTAGGATGTCTGTAGATGGAGGCGGGGCGGTTTGCTTGTTATGTTCTTTTGTTTGCTTGTTTTTAATCAAGCAGCTCAGGGGAGCTGTTAATGTTTAACAGGAACTAAGGAGCCTGCTAGAGTTAGAGCATTGTATTCCACATGCTGTACTGAGGGACATGGACTGTTAGTGTGAGCCGTGTCCTCCTGTCCCCCTTAGGTGCCCGTGTTACCATCACAGACAGGGCGGCAGCACTGGAGTTCCTGGAGTCAAACGTGCAGGCAAACTTACCCCCTGAACTACGTCCCAGAGCTGTGGTGAAGGAGCTGACATGGGGAAAAGACCTGGATAACTTCCCTCCAGGAGCATTTGACTTCGTCCTGGGTGCAGACATTGTTTATCTGGAAGAAACATTTGCAGAACTGCTTCAGACGCTGGAGCACCTGTGCTCAGAGCAAACTGTGATTCTTCTTTCCTGTCGTATCCGCTATGAACGGGATCTCAAGTTCTTGAAGATGCTGAGAGACCGTTTCTCTGTATATGAGGTCCATTATGATTCCAGTAAGGATGTTCATATCTACAAAGCACAGAGGGGTAGTTGCAAGGATGACTTTTGACTCTGTGCTTTGTTAATTACCCATGGATGCTGTTCAGTTCTTCCCTTTGTTTCTACTCAATACACTCGTTCCTAAGCATGAAGTTGCAGTTGTGTTATTTCACTGTCTTCTTGTTCTGATGGTCTTGACTGATCACTTGGTCTGATATAGCAAGGATCATTCTGCATACTGAACCTCTGCTTCATTTCTGAGTAGAGTTGTATAGGGTGTTCCACTGTCTTTTTATCAAATGTAACTTTTTAAACTGATTTAAGTTGCAGAAATCTTCAGCACCAAAATTGTTATGTCAAAAGGTATCTTGTTTGAAATCAAACCACACTTAACTTCTGGGGAAAACTTAAAGAGATTACAGTGGAGTTTTTTCCCTTTATCACTTCCTTAACTCCAGAAGAGTACTTAACTTCTGGGGAAAACTTAAAGAGATTACAGTGGAGTTTTTTCCCTTTATCACTTCCTTAACTCCAGAAGAGTAAGAGTGGATGAAATAAAAGCTAATACTCCAGCTCTAAATGCTTTAACTCTTCAGGACTTCTGTATCTTAGAAGTTGTGGTAAAAGAAACCACTTAAAGGGCAAAAAGAATCAAAGGCAGATGCTATAAAGTTGTTCTATTGCTGTCACTGCTGCACTGAAGAGGCACAGTGAAACAAAGAGCAAGATCTGGAGGGGCACTGGGAGCAGGGATTGCCAAGTAAGCCAGCTTAGAAATCAGTGGTATTTTTACCTGACTTGCAAGTGAGTGGGCTACGCCTGCAGTACCAAAGCAATTGTGGTTTCTCAGTTGTCCCTAACAAGTCTGCTCAGACAGATCAAGGCTCCTTGGAGGAGATACACATGCACATGTGCCACCAGGAAAGTGCAACAAGGAGACTCAAGTTGTTCTTAAAATATCAAATCAGTCCTTGACTCTCAAAGTACCGTTAGATAATGTTCTACTTTGTGCCTTTGTTTGTGTTCCTTCTGTCTCTGAGAGCTGTTTTTTAGGAAAGGAGGGTGCTCTGTAAAGCCTTTGTAGCAGGGGATGTACTTACTCTTGCATTACTGGGGACCTTGGGGCAGTGTCTAGATTTAAGTGTGCTTTCAGTGCACAGTGGTAGTTAAGACACTGTCCTGAGTAACAGATTTCATACCTTGAGCTTGTAAAATACATCTGTGTGTTTATCCTGCAAGATCTGGGAGTCCAGCTCACACCTGCAGCAGACTTCCTTCTCTTTCTAGTGGTGGAAGGATGAAACCGATGAAAACAATGGGTGAACAGAAGACATCTACACCTCTAAACGCAGGAATTGCTTTACTACTTTTTTGTGTGGGTGGGTGTGGAGCTTTTTTGCTTTAAACTTAAAAAGCCTCAGGGCAGGCTCAGACTTGGAGCATGTGCTTGTCTTTGGCACTGGCAACAGCAGAACAAAGCAGCAGCTGCTTTGGGCCATGGACATTTTGGAACTTTATGTCATTTCTGCTCCCATCATACTTCCTGGTCAGTGAACCAGAAGTGCAGTACTGACTGTAATCTGGAAATGACACATTTACCATTAAGGTTTGTGCTTCATCCGTGGCACGTCTTGCATGTTCTCAGCAAAGTTCCTTGCTTGGCTTCGGACCCAGTCTGGGAGTTGCTGCTCTGAATCACTTGCTATAACAGTATCCTCAGAAGCCACATGGTGTCACTAAAACAGTACTTAGGCGGCTGGCTGGGAACTCGCAGCCTGAAACGAGTTGAAGTCAGTTTGGGGAAAGGAAGACAGCACCTTTAATTGAAAACAGATCATGAGATGAGCTCTCATGTGTTAGGTGTAGCTTCTTCTGTCCTATCAGCTTGGTGAGCAATGGTTGAAAAGAATTATGAGCTCTCCCCACTCTCCCTGGCTCTAGTTTTTGGAGTGTGGCTATAAGTTCTCACCTCTCCTCTTCCTTTTCCTCCCCACTGGTGTTTCCTTGTCTCCAGGCTCATCTGGGATTAGGCATTAGGCTCACCTGTATCTCAGGCTCCCCTCGGGCTGGAGCTGGCAGAAAGCCGTGTGCTGGTGCCTGGGCTCATCAGTGCCCAAGGGAACTTTTCTGTGGGAAAAGCCTGGCCATGCTCTGCCCTCACAGGAGGCTGGAGCCTGCCAGTACTGACAGCCATAGCAGCTTGCACTGTTGCCATAGCAGGAACATGCTAAAAAGCCTGCTCAAATAGCACAGAATACAGCACAGAATAAAGCCTGGTGCAGCAACCTACACACTTCGAAGAAGGGGGCTTTGCCCCAGGCCTTGCTTTGACGTTAGCATTAGAAACAGTTTTGTACTTTTAAAACAAATCAGTTTCATTCCATCTCTACTTGTCAAGTTTTCAGTGTCAGATTTCCCATTGCTGCTGTTACAGCCCACAGCCATCCTGCCAGAGCAGGCATGTGCCAGTGGAGACCAGGCTTGGCTTCTTTTGCCACACTGCTGTTACCCAGCAGCTGTATGCACACCCAAGGGAGTATGTTTGAAGGCTGAAGTGATGCTACTGCCCATAAATAATTCTGGAGAAAAGCATGAGATGGCACTGGCAGCTCAGGTGAGTGCCTTGCCCCTGACCTGCAGAGCTGAGCTCTTGGTGGCCCTTCCCCAGCCCAGCAAGTGGCACTCCCAAGGGGACACCTTCTCTGACTGCTGCTGGGGTGCAGGTTGTCAGATTTAGGAGACCAGATCCAGGAATATTGCAGTTAGGCCACAACCATGTACGTGTCAGTTGTGGTTGCATTTAAAGGTACAGTGTTTAGGGGCAGGCATCAACCCTGATAACAGTAACTCAGCTGAAACCTGCAGTCCATCCCTCCTGGGCAGTGCTGACACCCACGTGCACCAGGCAGTGAGCGCTGCCTTCTGTTGTCCCAGGCGGGGCTTCACAGGTTTTTTGTATTCCCATCACACTTACCTTCAGGGAGAGGTCAGGAGTGAGTCAGGCCACGAGTGAATCACGCCAGGCGTGCAGGACAGAAGTAGCAGAGATGTAACTGCTGGTGAGTGAGCAGAGAGAGCAGCCCTCTGCATTGACACCTGCAAACTCCAGTGTCCCAACCCACGGGTCCCACGGGAGCTCCTGCTCTAGTATGAGATGATGCATGACAACAGCTGTTGCCAGCAGCTGTCTGGCAATTGATACTAACACCCTGCCCAAGCACTTTCTGTCACCCTGTTCATCCCAGCACTAGAGAATCCCACTCTCCTTTGGGTGGTCCCATTGCACTGGTCCTGTTTTGTAACAGGTGATCTGAGCTGGTCTGTAGGAAGGCTTTGTTTGGCATGTGTCCCTGAGTAGTGGGACAATGCACAAACTGTCTCTTGAGAAATTCACTCACTCTAGGGAGTAGGTCCAAGCCACAGTACAGTGACCAGGTAAGACACAATCATCGTGTGGGACTGAGAAACCGTCCCTGAAACATGCCATTTTGCAAGAAAACAAACTTTTCTGAAATGTCATTGCAACTAAGGTAGTGTTTGATTGATCTTAAGATACATAGTATGAGAGTCAGCTCTGCATCTTATGGACAAAGAGCTTTAAGGTACAGCAGTGTCAGAAGAATCAGGTTTACCAGAAGACTACACAGGGACCTGTGTTACGTAGTTCTTTTCAGTGCAAAATTCAAGCCAAACTGCATTTTCATCTCAGGGACTAACCCCTGCTTGGGATTCTCCCTCATTACTGGAGATTTTTCTGAGCAAGAACACGAATGGCATTAAAAAAACCTACAAAATCCCAGCTGTAATGAGTTGACCTTACTGCTTCCCCTTGATTTCACTGGAGGTGTGTTTACCTCAGTGCTGAATTTGTTCTCCTGGCTTCCATCCCAGTGTTTGGATCCAGCCTTGCAGATTACATAATAGGGTTGTGATCCGTGCAGTGCTTGCTGCCTTCTGTTTCTGTTCTGTTATTAAGATCAGTAGTACATGGTTTGCAGGAATGCTTAAAAGTGAGACATGCAGCATATTTAAACTGTGAAAGGTGTAAGCCTTTCAGACATTATTAAACAGAACTGCCACCAGAATGGATACTGAAGGCAGGTTTAAAAATATCAGGAGGAAGAGAAACTTCGTTTTTCAGGACTTAACCTCTGACTAATCTAATTCAATTAAGATTAAAAAAGCCTTCTCTTTGGGGAGAATACCTTATGAATACTTAGGGCAGGCCAGAGACTGAGAGGACACCATAGACTGCTCAAAATACACCTTTTCCCATATTCCTCTACCTACCATTTGCCACTAAATTAAATTAGCGTAAATGGAACATCCTGCTCAAAAAAGAGACTTTGTAGAGTTTTTTAAAGCATGTTTATGTGACTGCACATAAATGTTTGTGTAAAAAGGGAGTTATGACAGTTTATACCACAAAGGTTACAGTAAGAAAAAGCACTTCTTTATGACAATAATTCACAAATTCACAAGAATCACTTTAATATACAAAGCAATTACTACCATTCTGAAACACAAAGCAGCTAATATGTACATAGTGTTAATAAAATGCATTATAACCCAGTACAATTTTTTTTAAACACAGATAAAGCACAAAAAAAAAGTAAAAAAAAAAAAAAGGAACAGAACACAACAGGGATGTTTCTAGATTTTCGGGGAGATGTAAAAAAGAATTTATTTCCCCCCAATAATGGATTTTCATTTAGTCTTTTAACTTCCACAGGTATGTGGGAGTCAAGCTCAAATACCCTGTTCTGTGCTGACATGGTTTGGGTAAAGAATCAGAAACGCAGATGAGGTGAACATACTCTTTCCAGCTTACACTACAAAGGGAGAATTATAACCCTCGCTCTGGAAGCTTCCCTGAAAAACATTGTTTCAAAACAAATTCAAATTATAAATCCAGAGTAGAAACAACTTGTTTTTGAAGTGAACAACCAATCTGTGGACAAAAGTCAGTGGAGGGGTTGGCTGCCAACTAGCACCTCTTCTTGCCCTGTTCCCATCCCAAGAAGTCCATTATAAGCAGCACAGTTTCAAATCTCATATAAACTTGAAGTTGTAGAACTTTTTAAAATTAATGTTTTCATATAAATAAATGTAATTAAACACACAAAAAATGGAGTGGCACCTGGATAAAACATACCTTGTGGAAAGCACCCAAACATCCTTAGTTCGTAAGAGTGGCCATTTCCAGATACATGACTGGCTCAAGGCCTGCCTTCCCCATGCTCTCACTCAGCTATCCCCTAATTTAGAGAAATACGCAGCTGAGGCTGAGTGAACTGACTGCTCGAGTCCTGAGTGCACGAACACTCAGCTTATGGAGTGTGCCAGCCATGGGTCATTCCAGCCTGGCCCTGGCCCTTTCCCTGCCAGCACACAGCTCCTGAGGACAGCTGACTGCTCCTGCCTCTCCTGCTGAAAGCGAGCCCTGAACTCACCACAGAGCAAGTCACAAACCTGCACTTGCAGCGCCAGAAAGCAAACAGGTCACTCTCTTCAATTTGTGCTATGCAAATCAGCCCAAGCACATCTCTTTGCAGGCCACAGCTTAAATACATTTTAAAAACACATTCCAAGGCAAAACACTTGAAATGCAAACCCTCTTTACCACCTGGATCTGGTCCCTTTTCCCCAAAGATGCACACAGGCTTAAGCCTATCTATCTGCAGACCTGAACCTGTCACAAGCACAGTAGGTGGATTTCAGCACCCTCTCTCACCAATCTGGCTCCTTCCAGACCAACTGAGCTTCAGGATACATTCAGGCTTCTGTAAAATTGTGTCCTTTACAGCTAGCAAATTACACAGCTCAGAAAAAGGTTCCCAGACAGACGACAAAGAACCATCAATGTACTGTATGCTTTTTAAAACCTGCTCACAGTGACAGACTTCAGGGTTATAGTTGAATTATAAATATTCCTGCAAAAGAAAGGTGGTTGTGCTTTTCTTTTCAAGCAGGGTGACACATTGTCAGTGTACCTTTACTTCCTGGTGTCAAATTGTTGGAAAGCCTTTTGATTCATTTTCTTGGAATGCAGCTTGTAAAATCTGCAGACAAATCTCAAATTAAGAAAAAGGAATAAAGTGGCTGAAAAATAGTTTAGCCTTCATTCCAAATTAACATCCTTTTCCCACATGGGATCACTGAACTAGTTCTACCCTAAAAATAATTTCACATCCATCCTCTACATACTGCTCTGAGACACCACACGCTTGATTCTTGCCCCTTCAGCTCTCCTGCCCTTCTGAAGCAATGCCTGCTGGGCACCAGGTGCTGATCCACAAGTTAAATCAGCGAAGGAGTCAACTGCTGTGGAGAGGAGTGAATTGTGTCCAGGCAGCAGGATTACAACAATTATGCCAGAAATCTTCTCAAGCAAACCAAATTTATCTTACATTTTGTTCTCTGTATTTTGTTTGGGGTTTTTTGTTTTCGTTTTTTTTTTAAAAAGTGCACATTTTAATTAAACATTTACAAAGAACATAGTGTAACAAAAATAAATACATGACCTTTTGGTTGGATCATTGGCAAATGTTACATCACTAACCAGGCTCCAGGGTGCAAAAATTAAAATAAAAACAAGGTCTTAGAAAATCAATTAAATCCTCTATGAACTGTCATAGATTTGCAACCACTGATATTGAACTTGCTTTGATGGGTGGACTTGTCTTTAAACCACAAAAAGCACTGTCTACCATAAATGAAAAAATAAAAATAAAAATAAAAATAAAAATAAAAAAGCAGGTGCTGGTTTTCACTAACAGATGACTACTTTCTGCTGCAGTTTACTGGAAGCCCAGATTTAAAAAAAGCAACCTGCGGTACAAATTCAGGTCAGAAACTATCAGGGCTGTTTTTCCTTATTAAATCTTTTTTTTTTTCCTGAGCCTCTTTATGATTCCAAACACCCCACCAATTTTCTGACCAATGTACAAGTACCAGAGAAGACAGTGATCTACAATGCAAATGCCAACAACTACAGGCCAGCCCGACCTACAGGTGTCTGAGCAGTCCTGACGAGCACAACAGGCTAAAATTGTGCTTTTGGATACAAGCAACAGTGCCGGCAACTACCCAGTGCTGGTGAAATTGCTGCCTAAGTAAGACTGCATCGCCACCACCCCAGGAGGAAAACACAAGTCTTACCAGTGGTTCCTTTAGAAAATAACACCTTAATAACTTTTCCAAATGTTTTGCCTTTGATATATAGCTGCCAAAGAGAAAAAAGCACAAAAGTGAATTACTCTGGGTGGTGGTAGTTATAAAACAACTGTTTATGTAATTTCAAAAATCTTCATCAATAAAAAATAAACCTCACAAAAGCCACGAAAGAAGAAATAAAATTCTTGAAAATGGATAACTGAGAAACAGCACAAAAATCAGTAATAAGCGCTAGAATAACGCAGCCCAGAGCTACTGGGATGAGGGGAAGCTTTCACACACACACACACATCCACACACACCCAGACACACACAGAAAAGTAAAAATTCTTTTTCTGACCTCCATATACTATAATACTCAGCATTCCTGACTTAAAAGCTCTCAGAGCTGTAGATTATATACTGTGTGTATATATATATATATGTACATATATTATACATATGTATTTTCCAAGAATATCTAAATTAAAAGAGCACCTTTGACAATATCTTAACTGCCTGATTGGTGCTGTTGTTTTGCAAAATAATGACATTACAAAAATTATATTTCAAACCAATTCTTGTTTATTATGAACATAATGGATCTAGCCCTTTCTAACCCTCTCTTCAGGTAAAACAGGCTATCAGTTCTTGAAAACTCACAACCGTGAGATATAAAACTAATCCTCCCTCCCCCTTGTCAGCATAATTTCCATCCTACTTCCAAATGGCCTTAGTTTATAGAAGCTTATTACCCCAACCTCACTACTTGGTAAATAACATAGGAATGGATTCCTGTGTCATATTTTTTCCCTTTTTGGGTCAATATGAATAGTAAAGCATGTATGGGTAGCCTAGCCAGCCCTGTACTTGGTCTAATACATTTTTTATTATCGTAATTTATAATTTTCATTAAATAAATTTGTGTCCCTAAATCCTCAGTGCAGCACAAATAAGATTCTTGCAGACCCCTATGTACTTTAAATTACATTCTTTTTCTTAGTGAAACTTTATTTGCTAATGAAGTCTAGGCTAAAACCACAGCAGGCCACTTGGAGACCACACACAGACAAACTGGTAACACAGCTCTCCGCTCACTGCCACACAAATTTGCACCAACTCTGTGTTAGGAGAACCCCACCTGGGCACTGTTTTAGGCTCCCATGCCCATTCAGCTCCCAGGCTTTGTGCCCAGTGATTACCAGCAAGCTCTAGGCAGTGTTTATTACCCACTAGACAGCTCTCAGAGCCCAGCTTGCCCTGCTCAGGTTCACAGCAAAACCCCATGTTTTTGCAAACAGATGTTCTACAAAAGAAACAGCCTTAATGTGGGCATAGACAGCCTCTTCTGTGTTTCTCAAAGCTGGAGGAACCATTCCATGTAATTGCAAATGAGGCCACCACGAGCTTCATGTTTTACAAGAATGACTCCTGCATTATCAACATTTCTGCTTCAGTACTAGTTCTGGAAAATGTAACCATTTTATGTATTTGTATTCACCAATTTTAAGAATCAGATAATTTTTATAAAAGCACTGCTGAGAACTTAGGGTCTTCTTTAAATTTGCATTGCTAAACTAATAGATTCATTTCCCATTAAATAAAAACACAAAAATCAACTCTCTATGGCAGATAAAAATAGACCATTTATAAACCCCCACAAAACTTGTGAAAGTGAATTATGTCATATTTCTGATATTTATGTTCTCTTCTTGAAATACAAATGTAATTTGAAATTCTTGATAACTCTAGATTTAACAATAATGCTGTAAGTTTAGCCCTGCTCCTTTTAAATTAAGTCTCTTGGAAACTGAATGCCCTCTCAAATGAGAAATCTAGAACTTTTAATACTGCTTAGGTGTTTGAGACTCAACTGCCCAGAGTGTTCCAAGTATTTTTCTTGTAACGTCACACTGATTGTATAACCTTTTAGAAGCTTGTGTGTGAAATTTATCTTAAAAACAGATAGAGTGAATGGGAAAAAATATTAGCTAATACTCTGCTAGGCAAGGCATTAGTATAGACCAGAGCCTTATCCATGTTTCTATACATAGAAGTTTGACCAGAAGACCAAAGTAAACTTACTCCATCAAATGACCCAAGTTAGCATGGTGAGAGCCTGGCTTCAGAGGGCCAGGACACAAACCACACATGATTCTTTTTGACACATTCTGTTTGACAACTTCTTGACGTTCTTTTTTGGTTCCTTTTGAGCATGATTCTTTTCAAGTCCTAATGCATAGTACAGAGTTTTTTTAAATATGAACTACCTTTTTTAACATCATAAATCTGGGGAAGATCACAGTTCCTCAGTGCACAGAAAAAAAAATTGATCTTGCAAACATCTGAGGCACATGAGTAATTTTAGTTGCAGGAATAGATTACTCAGTAAATCTGACCCTTACTATGAAAAAATACCCCAAATAAATTAAGAGTTTAGCTAACGTGGCCAGGTTCAAATAATCAGTGTTGTCCCTTGCAAAGCAGGAGTTGGAATATTTGTGTTTGAAGTCCTCTTTAATATTTGAGATTGTCCTAGTAGTTGTCATACTGCAATTAAATTTATGTATAGAAGGCAACCTCAAAGTTTGAAAAAGAATTTAGCAAACCAGGCTGATATTTCTATTGAGTACAATAATTTCCATTGCGTAAGACAGTGGTAGGGAAATAAAAACAACCTCATTGCTTGAGAGGACTTGGGACACAGACCATACTGTCATCAGGGAGTACTTAAGTGGAGTTGGCCATGCTTCAACTGCTTAGTTGTTCTGCATACAAATAGGTAGTGCTTTCATGTGTTACCCCTGCTTACTATGTGACTGTTTTCAGAACATCACTATTGCATCTTTTTAAAAATTATTTTCTTTCCCATCCAAATATAATTTCCCAACCTATATCCTATGAAGTTGGTGTCTGTTTTCTGTGCATTCAGAATGCTGAATGCACGTGCACACATAAGCTATGAGAAGCAACAACTGACCAGTGAAGCTCATTTCAATGCATTTGTTTATGAGGTATGGAGAAGGTTTTACTAGTCCAGGAGGGCTTAATACAGATTGCAAATCAACCCCCCTCCTGGGCTAGTTTGAAAAAGGTCTGTTATCTCCACACCAAGAACGTGCCAGTGAAGCGCCCTTTGTTTGGCATGCTGCTTAGCCGTGTGTCTGTACAGTTTATCGTGAATGTGTGAAACCAATTTGGCAACCATTGCTGCTTCATTGTACTATGCATGCTCCACCTATGCGGCCCACAGTTCTCTGGACCAAGAGGCTGGGATGGTTCTGTCTCTAAGGCAATGGAAAGAGCTCAGCACAAATTCTTGACATCTTTACAAAAGGACCCTCCCCACAGTAACTTCCCAAGTGACCACTGTTACTCCTTGAAGAGGATCGGGAGATGAGAAAGAAGCCTGTTCTTCTTCTTCTTCACGCTGAGATTGATGATGAAATTCATCTTGTAAGGGGAGAAGTGGAGGCAAGTACTTGAACATTCACAGTTTGATGCAAAGCACAGATGAAGTATATTCTGTAGTTGCTTCAGGCAGTTTTGCGCATAGAAAAAAAGAAATGTTTAGAAAATAAAAAGTTTACTTTGTCTTTCTGGGTATAGCCAGAACCAGTCTCTATCCCACCTGGACAAGTGAAAATGAGAATCCAAAATTAATCTGATTTGTGGCAGTAAAGGTCCTTAAGTGCTTTCAACTCCTCAATCAGTGTCTTGTTTTGGTTTTCAAGCACAGCCACTCGATTTTCTAGACATTTCACATACTCCTTTTTCTTCCTGCGACATTCACGTGCTGCCTCTCTGCAAAGCAAAGAAAGGCCATTGAAACCCAGAACAATCATTTGCAGACATGGGCTACTTAACTGCTTTCAGGCAAACCCTTTACTAGTAGTGCCATTTTCAGCATATGGAGGTATTGTTAAGAAATGCAAGTGAGGAAAAAACACCGAGTTCATAACAACTGCTCCTCACAAATCACACAAACTCAAGATCCACACATCATTTCAACATAGAGATCCCAGTAAGACAGCACCAATAAAATTCTGTTTCTGTGAGAAAAGGATCCTATTCAGTGATAAAATTCTGTTTTCAGGATTTACATTAGAGCCTTTAGGCTGAGTCAAGTGCTGCTGCAATAATTTAACTGATTTTATTATCATCTATTATTCTTTTTATAGTCTTTTACTTTTCCCTTTGCTGCAGTCCAACAAGATGATCAACTGGTGCAAAAAAGCACTATTTAGAGCATTCATGTATCTGCTCTTGAGCAATGCTTTCATTTTAATAATGATGTCTGCATCACTGCAATAATATTACTGACTCAAATAAAAACATCACAAAATAAACAGTCACTAGGAACCATATAATTCTTTAGTCCCTGTCAGCTATGCCAAAAACAGACCTCAAGATAGTCAAACTTCTAAGTCTTGCTTGTAAAGAGTGAGCTGCCTGTAGGTAACTTGGTAACATACCAAGAACACCAGTGAAAAATACCAGAAAGGTATTAATGTGCTGCTGAGCATCCTGAAGGCAGGAACACCAAGGCAGGAGCTACCCTGCACAGCAACACAATGGCACCAACGTGCAAAGTAAGCACAAGGCTAATGCCACAGGCAGATGGGAGCCCAGGCAGAGGGCTCTCCTCCTGCAGTGCAACTTGTCCAAGGAGCATTCTGCAGACACATGGAAATAAACACACTTATTTGCTCTGAACCTTCAGGTGCAAAGCAGAACAGCTTCAAAAATAAGAGTCTGTGTGCCCCTTCATTGCAAACGCTACACAGACTGGTGAGACAGTCAGTGTTCTGGGAAATGAGAGGACAAATTAGAAGCCAGTTCCTTCCCTTATTAGATAAATAGTAGCTGTAAAAAAAGAATGCATTCCAGGACCTAACTGATAAGAAGCCTCTAAAGTAATTTTTGAAATTCAGCTCTCACAAATGAGACAGGATGAAGAAAACAGTCTGTAAGCCCAGAAAGGACTCAGGTATTCATTTGTCAAATACAATTTCACATACTTGCAGTGCTTCAGTAAGCCAAGTGTAACATTTAGAATTTAAGTAATTTTGAGCTGTTACCAAAACATTAAGTACTACTGGATCAGAGAGTGCCTCCCAGTGCAAACTACTAACATGTCCCCTTGGGTGACAACATTTTCTTTCTGTGACTTTTTTCCAGCTTAGGCTGTGTATATTAAGCCACCTCAAGTCTGTGTGTGCTATTTGTTCATTATGAACAGCTGGAATTCTACTGAGTTACAGAGAGCTTTAAAAATGTAAAATTTATACAGAAAATTTGCACAATAATATCTATGAATATTTACACTATAATCCTCCAATAAGTACCACCTTACCATCTGCCTCTCTATCCTTTCTCCCCACTTTGCTATGGAGCTTAGATTTGCAAGTATCTATTAAGCAGACAGCCTAAAAGCACCACATGCAACATGATACTGTTGCAAAAGCTGTCAATTTAACTCAAGTGGGGTAATTCCCCATTGTTTTTCTTGGCTTTCACAAACACAAAAGCTTTCTTTTACTAGAGTAAGACTGATGATTAAATGAGGGTATTCTGTGATCCTAATTAAATTTTTTTCAAATGCAGAGCCTGAAAGGGTGATATCTACTATTCACTCGTATGAGAAAACTATATAAAAAGGGAGATGGGTGACATTCCGTACAAACACCTTTTAAAAAAGTGAACTCTGCTGTTCAGCATTATTTCCTTCATTAAAGCCCCTCGCATAAGCACTGAGTCTGCTCAAGTAAGTTTCTATTGTGTTCACAGCACAGCAACTTAAGAGAAGATGAATGAACCTGGTACGGCATCAGTTTTTTGGGACTGACAGATGAAGTTAACAAGGCTCTCAGGGGGTTTCCCCTGCTCAGAAGGGTGGGAAGCACTGTGTTCCCAGTGTTACAGTACAACACACAGGCTCCAATCTGTGGCCTGTGGTTAAGAGTTCAGGCTTGATGTGATGGGTCAGTTCAGGCCCACCCCTTCCCACTCCGACAGTAACAGACTTCAGGAACATCGTGCCCACCTTCTCCCTACTGCTCCCTTCCTTTGCTACCTCCACCCACTCCCACCTCTGTAAGTTTAGCTGTTCCTCCTCACAAGCTGAATCCCACAGAAACAAGTCTTCTCTATCTTTCTTTCAGCCCGTCTGCTGCTACTACTGGCTCCACAAGACTTCAGTCAAAAGGAATAGCTGCTCATTTAGCCTTTGCTTGAGCCTTTCTGCCCCTGGAGGAGAAAACCCAAAGCAGCTAAAAGACCAAGTGAGACAATCAAGAAAGTACTCATGAAGAGCACACGTGGGCCAGCAGCAAGAAGAATGCATGCAGGAGGCTAAGGGAAAGAATCCAGGAAAGGAAACCACATGAATGTAGTAACTCCAAAAAAGCAACTCATCTTGGTGTTTGTAAGAACATATCTGCAGTCATACAAATATCTCACCAATTACTTTTGTCCTTATTGCAACAACCAAATTCACATACCTCACAGAGTGAGTCTGACACTTTACTCAAGGTTTCACAGTCACAACACACGGCATTAGTAGATGTGTATCTTTGCTTTGCATCTTTAAATAAAAGCAAATTCTTCATAAAGCATTTCATAACATGACTAGGAAAGATCAGGACTCTTAGTGCATGACACTCCAGGCCTGACTAGAGCTGACTGGGAAAAAAGAAGTGATGTGAATGTACATGCCTGTTCTTCATTAGACGCACTTCTCTCTTCCGCGCGGCCTCTTCTGCTGGCTGGGTCGGAAGTGCTGGAGAGGATGCCATGACTACTCCTGGTGCAATGGTGCTGGTCGGGGCGGTGCGGATCTGGTAGGTCTGCACATCTCCTGAGGCAGCTACAGGGACACACGGGAACAGGATCAGTCTGGTGACAGCGCTGTCACATGTGGAGAGCACCCATTCACCTCTCTGACCTGTCATCTCTCTAACCGTGCACCCTGGACCACAGCTCAGGAGGGATGGCCATCATCTGAGTCATCACTGCTACCTCACACTTAGTTTAATAATATATGCAAGGTTTTGGGCATTCCTGCTGAAGAAGTCTTCACTTGTGCTTGATAGCTTGATTTGTCTTGCAGTATAGCTGTGCTTCTTTCTCCCTCAGTGTATTTCTTTGTACTTCTCTGGTTTTCGGGAAGTTCTAGCAGTTCCAGAGAAGGATAGGGTCAACACTATTTTCTAGCTATGCTCCAAAAGTCTATCTGCAAAAGGAGGAACTGCATGTGTAAGTATCTAGCAGAGAAAAAAAGGTGTAAAAATGTAGTATTTACACCCACAAGAGGACAGTGCACTCTGTTGCTTCTCTAAAATACGCAAGGGCTTAGCTTTCTTTTCTTGTCTTTACTGTAATCTAGGAGTGTGTTAATTTTGCCTGAGCTCATAAATAACCACAATACCACCTAAAGAAATTATATGTCCTTAAGAACACAAAAAAGAAGATCAATGCACCAGTAGTATTCTTCTCTGCTGTGCATTTTTACTGATGCCTGGTAAACTCTTCACTGGATAACTTTCAAATGACCTACTTTACAATCACAGAAGCAGGGGTACACTTCTGCTGTTATTTTAAATAAAAAATTTTGTAATACCCCTCCATTTTTAATAAACCAAAATATGTATTTTAATACAATAGCCCCCCACATCTTATTCTAAGAGAAAATAGCTCTGCCAAATTGAGGGCTAGACCAAATAATCACTTAAGGCACTCTCCTAAATCATTCTGTGATTCCAAGACTCACTGATTGAGTCACTCACTCAGTGACTAGTTACAAAAGTCACAGTGGGAAGGAATTATGACTTGCAATTGAAAAGAGGAAAAAATTACTAATAAATTGAAGTGTCCTTTTAGAAAGAATCAAACATCTTTCTCTCCTATCTTTAATGCTTTGCTTTAAATTTCCTATTGTTGCAGGTATGGGAGAACTCAGAACTCTAAAGCGGTATTAGTTTTTGCAGAACATATAAAAAAATGTGTGTGGACAAAATGCAGGAAATACAGCATGGAAAAGTAAAAATAAATATATTAAACCTCAAATAGCCACAATTTTACCAATCTAACAGAAAAGGCTTTAAGAAAATGTGACAAATAGCTTTGTCCAAAATTTCAGTAATTTTATGGACTTACCTGTGCCAAAGCTTACCTGTGACACATTTGAAGGAGTCAGGTTGGCAATTATATCTCGTGGAGAAAATATTACACAGAATGACTGCCTGTGAAGTTTCTCACCTTGTACAACAACTTGGTTGCTGGGTACAAGTATCTGCTGTCCATCTGTGGTCTGTGCATATTGTAAAATGGTGGTGCCAGGTTGGGTTGCAGCTGCATTGGTCATTGTCAATGTCTGGAGACCTTGTACTCCATCTGTGCCATTGTTAGACAACTGTATTGCTCCTCCTTGGGTGATAGCAACTGTAGACAAAAAAAATCAACCCAGCATTTAAGACACTAATTTACTCATTAACTTACAGAAACCTAGGTATGGAAGAATACTGATCTGAGCTATAAATCCTTTGAACACTAACACACCCCCAAATCAAACATGTGGCTTCAATGCACATGAAAGAAATCATCCTTTGAAAGCTAACTTTTCAAATGTTTGTGAGGGCCAAAACCCACAGCCTAAAATACAAATTAGTTTCTCTAATAAAACAGCATCACATAGAGGAGCTACAATCCTTCCCCAGGAATATTTTTAAATTTGTT
The DNA here is from genome assembly GCF_041296385.1 of Aphelocoma coerulescens. Classification (NCBI taxonomy): domain Eukaryota; kingdom Metazoa; phylum Chordata; class Aves; order Passeriformes; family Corvidae; genus Aphelocoma; species Aphelocoma coerulescens. Next base: position 12,982,236 of record NC_091021.1, read on the forward strand.
AGTTAAGATTTTCTTCTTGGTTGGTTTATTTTTCTCAGTCCTTACTTTTTCTTCTCATCTGAAATTCCTCTCATCCTCTGTGCTTTATGCCCTTCAGTCTCCTCTGCTGCTACTGCTATCCATCTTGTGTTTCACTTTCTTTTGCTTTGGCATTTTTTTCCTGCTGACTGTATCCCCCCTTCTCTACAACTTCCTCAAACCCTTCCTAGGCTGTTTTTTCATTCATAAAGGTACAGTTTGGTTTAGGAATTCTTAACTTTGCTGTTTTTTTCCCCTTTCTTTCCCTCAATCCTGTCATGCAGGTATACTGGGACATTACTCCTTTTGTGACTGCACAGAATTTCACTGTGTTCCCGTATTCAGACACACCAAAATCTCAAGTGTCTGCACAAGCAGGTATTTTACAGTTTTAATAGGAATCAGAAGCAACCACATCTGTTTCAACAAAATTAAGCAGAGTACAAGGCAAAGGGGCTAAGGAGTAAACAGAGATACAAAATTTTACAGAGATTTTAAGAGACAGATGTAAACAAGTGGTTCTCCCTTTTGTATGTGTTGTATGTCTCCTACTGTATGTGTTTGTGTGAGATATGTGAGCATGTCTTTTATCTTTACTGCCATATCTTCAATCATTCTTCAAGTCAAAGCACTGACTCTATAAAATCTTAAAAATAAAGAAAACACAGAAACATGTACTTATGACATATATTAAGGTTGTTGACATTCTCATTGTTTCAAGACTTTCTAAAAATGTAATTGCAGACTGTCATGTTTTTTCCTAATGATGAGGTTACAGTTTCGTGAACAAGTGTTAATCTGCCAAGAAAGAAAAGAAACTTCTGAATTCCCCCATCTAGTTCCTGAAGTGAAGAAGTTTATAATAGCATTATAGTTAGTTCCTATTTTGCCTCAGCATGCACTACCTGCACCAAGTGGCAAGCAGTCCCAGAATGTTAACTGAGCCTTTCAAACGCTTACAATAGAAATGTGTTTAAAAGGCCTGGTTATCAGTCAAAATAAACTTTTTTTCACCTCCTGATTTGTCCTAGTCCAAACAATGGTTATAGAAATAATAGTTCTTCATCTTCTCATCCCCACTTACTAGCACCACTGAGAAATTCAGACTACATACTGTACTGCCCACTGCTGGTTTGGTAAATGGGAGTTGGCACCGTAACAGTGGCGATGGCAGGTGCTGCTGTTTCCTCTTCAGACTTTTCTTCTTCAATCCTTGGCACTCCTGGGGCGTCTGAGGACAAGTCATTCAAAATTTTTCTGGCAAAGACAGTGTGTTGTAGAGATTTTAATAAAAATTGGGGGAGAAAAATAGTCTATCTGATACACAATGTTGGGGAAAACTGTGAAGTGCAGCAAGCCAGTAAGGAAAATATGAGTGCAGAATGAGAACCACACACTATCTTTAAACTCTTACTGGAGAGGATTGTTCAAAATGCCAAGCAGTGATGGGCAAGGGAACCAGCACAGAACAGCTGTGCTTCTCAAAACCCACGATACAGCTATCACAACCTTCCCTTTTTCTTCAGAGCATGTTTCTCTCATCCATTTTTGTTTCCTGCTTTTAGCTATACAAACATTTGAAAAAAAAAGTTATAACCTGTCGCCTCACTTACACTGGGGAAACTGCTCCATTTCAAAGACTATAAACACCTTAGCCAGAGAGCTGAGTACCAAGGGAGTCAGCAGGAATACTTGCAGAGAGCAACCAGTTCATAATTTAACACCTGCCTGGGAGACAATACCAAGTGTTTGAGAACAGTCTCACAGTTATGTTCACAGGTGCCCTGCCTGAGAAAGTTCATGGGTAAAGGAAAGAACAGATTTTTTCATTATTTCCATGAGCTAATTACCCAAAGTCAAAACTTCTAAAACATCACTGCTACAGGTCCCACTGAACATGACTGCAGACTGCAGACTGACCACTACAATTTGCATCACTGAGATCAAACACTGTCCTTCCTCAGAGGACTGTCAAGCCCTTTTCACTGCTTGCATATTCTATTATGTCACTGCAAAATGCAGTAAATGCCCTTAGCTAAATGTAATGCCTTCAGGTAAAGGGCAATATTTTTTGTAATTCTCCTCCTATGTTTTCCAGTGGACTGGCACTAGAACTCACAGTGGGATGAAGCAAACACAGCTGTAGACTCCAAGTTCTTATACAAGAACTTATACAAGACTAATTTCTTATACAAGCATCCTAAGGCTGTGGGAGCCAGAACACCTGTATGAAGCTCTCTGAGGAGAGTACTCATTCTGCTTAGCAGCTTGACCAACAGAGCTTTGCTGCTGCTGTTTTGACTTTGTGCACATTCAAGAACCCCAGCATTGCACAACACTGTGAAGAACCACTTGGACAAATAAAAAATTCCCATCCAAAGAGTTTGCAATCTAGGTGTTAGACCAGAAACTAGGTGAAGGAAACAGATGAAAAAATATGGAGAGAGCAGGGATGATGAAGAACAAAATCAAAGGAGATAAAAAAAATAACTTTTTAACCTCCTATCATTATGATGTGGTTAAAACCTACCTTTGCCATCATAAAGATGGATTTAAGGTAAAAGATAAGGTGGCAGCTTTACAAATACAGGAGCTATGAACTGACATGGAATATACAATGTACTTTAGTAGCAGAATCACAGAAGAGTCTTTGTGGAAGAGGTATAGCTTTCAATTCTGTGAACAGATCTGCACCTATCTTGTTTCTGGGGCCAGTTACAGCAGGTTGAATAATGCCAGCTAGGAAATCACTGAAGACAGCAGTGGTCTGGCTCAGCCTTTCCAACATAACCAACACCAGCCCAGAGTCTGAGCTGCATATACAAGTTTTAGAGGTACCAAGTGTTCCTGAGTCACCACAATCTGGTCTGAAGGTAGAGGCTGTGTTGTGGAACCAGTGCATGCAAAGGAGTCCTTCTTAATGAGAAGTCAGCATGCACAAGCACCCTCTTCTCAGTTTTGTTGCTTGTTTATTTAGCTCTGTTTTCTCACCATATACAGCCACTCTGCCATATATAGTAAAATCAAGCGTCTTGCTGCAGAAGCAGACTGAAAGGAGTCTGTGGCCGCCTTGAAGTTAACACTGCTCCTCACAAATCAAAACATTTTCCCAGATCTGTTATGGCTAGGGGTCTTCAGCAATGATTTTCACTATCTTCAACAGAACAGCCTTGAAGGGCTGCTGGACAAGGTACAGAATAATCTCCCAAGTGCTAAAAAAGTATCATGGTTGAGATATGCTCAGGCCTACAGTCCAGCTTCTATTTCCAAGGTTATGCTCATAAAGAAAAAACGAGCATCTGAATTTTCTAAATCAGCAGGAACCACAGGTCACTTAAAACCTATGGAACCACAGAGCTGTTCCTTAATGCTACTTAGCATGTTTTAAGAATGGAAGTGGGATTTAGTACAGACACAAAAAGCTGTACGAAGGCTATTGATTAAAAAAGCAACATGACTAACCCATGTGAAGGAGAACCTCAGTTGGTTTTGCCAGAGGTATTTGCCATGAGAAATAGAAACACTAGATGCCTTTCACTACATTTAACTCATACACTGACTTAAACTTTAAACACAAATGATTTTGCTCAAGCAGAAATTCTCCCTGAACTATGGAACATCACATGTTCATTAAGTCTCATGGGAGAAAGGAATTAAGCTTGATTGGTGCTAGCATTTCAACAATACTGAAAACCAGTAGAGATGATTTTCTGCAGACTATAGATTACACAGAAGTCACTTTTTGCAAAGCTTCAGTGTATTTGGGTATTAAGTATTCATTAAAGTTGTTTCTAATGCATCTAGCACAACAATACCTCAATTTTCTGAAATTATGCAATAGGCAAATTCTCAGCTCACTTCTGTCTCAAGTGAGTATAAATGCTGAGGTTTTCTCCTCCTCCTTCTATTTGCTTATCTCTTTACATCCTATTCCACAGACATATTCCATATTCCAATTCCAAGACATTACAGAAGAGAGATTTCAGTTAAATGGTAAATCTAAAAATAATTTGTACAATCCCACTGTTTGTATCTCCATGTGAATGCACCCATCCATCAAGTAAGATGCTTCTGCTTTAACCTCCATACCTGTAGGAGGGTCGTCTGGAAAGAATTTCTCTTCGTTTCTGTGAGTCTGTGACACTGTCTACTGATTCCTGTGAATCTTCACTTTCTGCTATAGTGGAGATCTGTAAGTAAGAACAGCAATCAAATTTAACAAGACCCTTCCAATGTCTTTATTTTAAGGAAATGTTGACATCCTGTGAAAAACACCAGAACGTAAGTATTCACAATGCAAGTATTCTATCTAGACAATGAACAGAAAGGTACTGCTTAGTAACAGATCCAGGAAAGGATGACCACAGTCAGTGATCTACCCATCAGAATGTTCTTTATAATTTAAATACTCCAATAAGAAAACATAAACAGTAGTACCATTCAGTTTTTGCCTTTTGTGGTATTTTGTTTTCATCCATTGCAAGGAAACAAAGATTTTTTAGTAAAATTAAGGGAGAGAATAACTAAATCAAATTAAGATTTAGAATAACTAAATCAAATTAAGAAACAAAGATTTTTTAGTAAAATTAAGGGAGAGAATAACTAAATCAAATTAAGATAGCAGAAACGTTTGGAAACAAAGAATAAAATACTGAAGAAACATCAATTTATAAATAATGAGGTAGATGTGTTAAAGAGAGACTGCCTTTTACAGGGGAAATTTCCAGGAAAATGTCATATATGAAGATATTAAAAAATAATGTAGTGCTGCAATTCTGAATAGCTGTGCTAAAAAAAGAGAAATGTTTATGCAGGAAAGCTAAAATAAAAATCATATTAAAATAATTTAGATAAATTAGAAATGTGCATGACAAAATATACAAAAGCTAATGATGCTTATGTGAGAAACAGAGCTCACAGCCTGACATTTTATGCACTGTAGAGAAGACTCCTAAAGGCTCAAAAATCTTGCTGGCACCCACACCTCACAATCGTAGAATAGAGGGCCTGAATATGTCCAAGGCTGACTGTGAGCTACTGGGCTCTGAATATCAAAACACAATGGATCTGCATTGAATCAGGTGAATTCCAAGCATGGCTTCACTGTCAGTCTCTGATCTTCCACCTCCAGGCTTGTCTTACTTATCTCAAAACTGCTCACGTCTGATAGATTAGAACGCTAAACTTTTGACTGCAATGGCTGAGAATGGTAGAGCCTGCCACAAACTCAGCACTGAAGCTGATAAGGAAAAAGCAAAGATTATTATCAGAATGGCCTGGTTTTAAATTATGCATGCCTTATTTTTTAAAATAATACCCAGTAAAATATCTGTAAGAAAAAGTCACAATACCTACTTTTTGAAATTAAATATGTTTTGGGGTCAGTGTTCTAACAGCAAATAAATAATGTACAGTCCTTGTCCTGTGTAGCTGCTGTACACCAAACAATTTTTGCATTCAGTAACACTGAGCGTCAAGTGAGTAAGAAGCAAGTTAGAGGTTTAAAGATTTCAGACTACTTGTCTCCTCTATACTCAAGCTACCTCACCATATCACATTACCTATCCTGCTTTACAGAAGAAAAAATGCTAAGGCTTCACAAAACACACAACACTCAACCGGCACATTTTAAAACCATTTCTATGTAAGCACTGATAGGTTTTATTTTAAGCACCAGTAACATACAGAGACCTGTTCTGTAAACCAATGCAAATATTTCCTATGGAGCAAAGACTCTCATCCTAGAATACTGGCCTCATTAACTACTAAAAATTACATTATTAAAAGAAAGTCCATCCTTTTGTTCACTTCAGAATAGTATGAACTCTTACTCAATAAAAATGTATGGAAATACCGTAGAGAGAAAAAGTAGAGTAATACTGTAAGAAAAACCGTAAAGCTGTTAAACTCACCAAACAAATTCTAGAGGGAAATGAAACTCAGCAATGTTTGAAAATGAAAAGTGGTTAAGCCAGAACAGAAAAAAAAAGTCAGAGTAGCAAATACTGTACAGATTTGCAAAAACACAATCCAGGACACAAATACATTAAAACCAGTGCAATGACAGGCCTATTTCAAAGGCCCAATTCACATATTAGGAATTTCTTCAGTCAGTACCTGAACTGTCTGGACCTGTGGAGACTGAATAACTGATGGCTGGGCAGCCTGAATTACTCCATGCACTTGAACCGTCTGCCCATTGGGCAGCTGAACTAAGGTCACCGTGGGTGCAGAAGATGTTGCATGAGCTGCTGGCATAGATACCTGCAAAGAAGAGACAGTGAGCATAAATTAGGTTACTGCAAAATCTCCTTAGGTCAGTATTTGTTTTGGTGAAAGAACTATGTCTCTTCTAGACCCCAGTTAGATGACCCAAATATTTCAGCATAATATAAAACCCCCTGAACTGCTTGAGACCAATATCTGACCTACTTCACAAAATAATCTAATGCAGAATTTCTACAGGCTCAAACATAATTTGTAAAATCACTGACAAGAAAAACACAACTGTGTCTATTCTGAGGTAACCTGATACGAACACATCATTACCTTTCACTTACTTCACTTGGATACTGCTCAGACTCGGGTATACTCCTACAGACACTGCTGAGTCAGAGGCAGAAACATATGGCAGTGGAGCTATTTCTGTTCTCACTCAAGAAAATGCAAAGAGTTTGCCAGATGTAAGAACATTTTTAGGGAATCATACCTTTCACTTTCTACAGATTAAGCCATATGAGCAGCTGGCAAAGTGCATGTAAATGAAGAAAACTGATCATGTGTTCAGACAGAAACCCCATGAGTTTGCAGTGGAAGTAAGTATTCTGTAGGCAGTCATTGTGATTATTGTGTAACAGGTCTCAACACAAACCCTAGTTTCAAGGGTTATTTCTACGAGGAAGAATTGCCCATGTTTGTAAACACAACTTTGTTTCTCCAGCACAGACCTGCAGGCATGGCAGCTATGCCAACAGGGATACACTGAAGACCTCAGCATGGCACATTATGGCTTGGGCTTTGGGGACAGCGGTAGCCACACAAAGCTCTTTCATGCTGCATGGAGCAGCCTCACCCTGGCAGGCCACAGGAACTGCTCTGGATAGCTGAAGTGCCATGTTCCAAGGCTGCTCCATGGCTGGGCCAATGCCCAGTGCACATCCAGTACTCCCAACTATCTGGTGACACGATGTGTGTGTTTGGGGCTGGGGGGCTCCTGAAAGGCTGCAGGGTGCCAGGACTGCTGTGCCAGCATACCCCGCCCTCGCCCTTGGTCTGTGTCCCTCCCACACATCATTGCCCTCAGGGAAGGACTGCAGGCAAGCTCGAGCTGCTCTGGCAGACCTCAGCCGGGCCATGGGTCACTGACTAGCCAGCCTTCTTCTAGACACCCAAGTTTAGAAAATCTAACAATCCTCCAGGGTTGAACAGCATTTAAAGAAAATTTGATCCACACAGCTGTAGTGCAAGAAAGGGCTGCACTGCTGTCCTACCTAATCTCAAAGGGCTGCTATATACTGGATGCGGAAGGAAATCCTCTGCTTTCCCTGTGAACACGTGGTTCTCAAAAAGCTGCAATAGCTCATCTCTGAATTTCCATAAACATCCACCACTTATAATGAAATCTTGCTTAACAACAAAATTAAAGGGAATTACATGCAGACCTCTCTCCTCCACAGCTGTCTGTCCCTAATCCACCAATTTGCATTTGCAATTTTCAGGAAAATTTTTCAGGAAAGCAGCTGCGGCATTACATGGTGGTACTTAACTCACATCTGAGAGAAACTGGGACTGAGATTAACACGAAAGCACTTTCCTCTGGCAAATTGCATTCCTTTACCAAGCGACCTTTCTTAATAATGCGTGTCTGACTAAACAGTCTCTGGCAATGGCAGCAAAGCTGATCAACTGGAGGCCACTGTGGTTGGATTAAGCCCACAGCAGAGTGTAACTTCCGCAGATGTCTCTGACTCATACCTTGTGGAACTGGGACAAGTTTCCTTTTGATGCTGAAAACTACCCTGAACTTACTAAAAATGCAGCAATTAAACTAAGCTTGCAAGAGGGGTGACCTTACAAGAGATAATGAAAGAATTAAATTGACATAATTAGTTATTTATATTTGGCTAAGCCTCTGAGGGCACTCCCTAATGCCAAACACTGCCACTTCACCTATTAAAAATATCATAGTAACGTAACACTGATGTGAACAACACAAGGAATTATGTTTAGACTGTTGTATCGCCTCCACAAACCATGTACAGGCTGGGGAAAAGCTAAGGTGCAAATAATATAGTGAATGACAACATGGTGGTTCATGTGGATTTTAACCATACCTCTATAGTGTTTTCTCACTTGGGAAAAAATCTCATTCAAGTACTGGGATAATTATGTCTGAGTAAAGTGCATTCTACCCACTACATACTTGTAAGTTCAGCTCCCTGGAGGTCAGTATGTTAGCACTTAAATTTAAAACATTCTTGCTTCTCTGGACTAAACCTTAAAGCACATCAAGTGAGAAGCAGTTTACTGATTTTGCAAGAGAAATAAACTACTTCCACTTCGTTCACACTGAAGTGTTATTCACACCACCTACATCCTGTGCCTAAGTTAGACAGTGAGAAAACTGCCCAAAGAGGCAAGCTGGTGCAGGGCAGCTGGGGGCTTGTAAATTCGCACTAGAGCTTCACCCAACAAAATCACCCGGTGCATTTAAACAGCTCCAATCCCTACACTATCACTTGAATGGAAGTGTACTATCTCTGGACTACCAGAAGGTGTAATGACTTTAAAAAGACACTAATCCTTTATGGAAAGTTAAGTGATTTAACACTTGTGCCATTTAAAAGACACTCAATTCCATAAACTATGAGATCAAAAACACCTATTTGTTCTTTGCAGACTACAAATAGTTTTTAAATTAAATGGTTACAGAAGAGAGCCAAACAGATTCTGTAGTCATTTATATAACCTTGCTTCTGCCAACCACAAGTGTATTTGCAAATGAAACCCAGTTCCAAAATCAGAGATGTAGCTGGGATTGCATTTCTTGTCTCTCCAAAATAATTTAGGGATAACAAATGATCTACTTCTGTCTCTCTAACTTGCCAACTATTCTGTGAAACTCTGGAGGCAACAGGATAACACGAGCTGTCAGGTACCAGATTATTCCACTTGATTATAATGCTTATAATATTAATCCAATTTGATAAGATGTTGTATTTGCTGCATTATTTATCTATGTATTCAGTTTGTTTTCTTCAGAATTAAACTCACTACTACAAACAAGTTTTTAACAGAAAACACAACAGCAAGACAATCCAGTCAATATAAAAAAGACAGTAGATCACATGTACTGAAAAAAATACCTTTCAGTGGTATGACTGTGGTAAAGAATGCTAGAAATATTTCCATTCACTACTGTGTTAACATTACACAATTTACACACATACAGTTCTTCAGAACTAACACAGCCTAATGTGATGGGAAGTTAAAAATCTCTATTGCTTTAAAAATGTGAAGACAAATATTAAAAGAACTATACATCACACCTGTTTCAGAATGGTATCAATGGAATCTTCTCTCAGGCCCGTGTGCAGACATTATCCCTCTTAAAAATATTAACCATAAGTAAAACTATTACACCATATGATTTTTATACCTGGGCTAACGTTGCAATCTGTGGTTGTGCCTGTACTGTCATCTGTTGGGTTTCTGCCTCTGTACCGGCTGCATCTCCACTCTGCTGGTTCTCTGCTCCAGATTCCATGGTCATTTAGTTACCTACAATCACAATATTTGTTGTAAGTCTGGGTTGGTATCAAGTCCATTATTCTTGGTGGATCTGGCAGCAATCACTGCAGCTGAATTCCCATTACTACATACTGTTTTAATTTGCTTATTAAATGTTGCCAAACTATTAGTATTCAGGCAAATTCTTTTCATGCCAGGTGTTTGCCTCAGGTTGATTTTTCTGCGTGTAATGTTTCTGAAAAACAAGTCCAGTCTCCTCCAACGAGAACAGAAAAAATGTGTCTTGCTCATCCTAAAAAAATGGAGCAATTGCACTATGATGACCTAGCACCTCTGCAATTTGGAATAATGACCTGTCAGTATGTCAGGAAGGGCACTCCCTCAGTGCCAAGGTGACAACATGCCCTGTTACAGCCCTCCCTCTCCCCCCAGCTGCAGTCTGCAGATACCAATAGCAATTGTTTCTGTGCTGGGCGCTCAGTTCTCAGTCATCTTTGCCTGAACTAAATATGCAACATCTCCATGCAAGTTCCTTCCACAACCAGACTGTGTATGGCTCTATGTCACAGCAACTTAGCCTCTTCCACCTAGTAATTTTAAAGCCAGTATACAAAATGATGGAAGCCATTTCCACTTGAACCTTACAGCAAATGTTTTTATATTTAGAGGTACACAGTAGTTTGCCATGACCTACGTTTTTCATCATATATACCTCCTAATGCACTTATATTTCTAAGCACTAACTGAGCAAACCTAGATCACCAGAACACACAACTCTATAAAAACAGGTTGCATAACTTCCAAACCCATGCATGTAGGCAGAGCACAATGCCTGTTAATTCTGCATTGATCTGAGAAAATCACTTTTCAGTTCTTCTTTAAGTACTGATATGAAAATATTTGATATAAAAAAGAACTTCAAAATACAAGGAAATTATATAGCAATGTTACTGTATTATAAAGAACTCCAAATACCAAATATTAAGAATGGGTACTACTACCATAGCCACAACACTAACTCTGTGTAGCACCCTGTGCTGCTCCATCTATTCAGGCCTCTGGCTGCCCTAGGGCAGCACACCTCTCTTCAGAGCTGATCCAAAACAACCTCCAGACCATTTCTGCTTTGGGAAGGGGCCTGGAGGCAGAGGATGCTCAGATCAGAAGAAAGGTGGAAAGAAGCAGAAATGCCCCTCTCCTTCCTCAGCTTAACTGGCCCCCTGAGGAAGACTTAAAAGCATCAATACAGGTGGTGGCACCCTGTTCACACTCCAGACATTTCATTTTAAACACAAAGTCAGGGAAACTTCCATTTCAATGCAAACTATACCTCAGTGTTACAGGAAAGAGAATACCTTTCATACTGCCTAAAACAGCAGTCATACTTCAACCCCGAATATGAAATGTCTGTCTTACAGTAAGCGATTGATAATCAAAAAAGATAAAACAGCATTTCACAGTACTAACTGCATCCTACATCTAAAGAAAGCAAGTCAATGTATATAAATCAAAATCTGTATATTTACTATTGAAAGTGACCATTCAAATGAACTTGTGGGTTTGTGTGTGTGTGTACACTGAAATGTAAAATACCAAAGATTTAGTTCCAACATCAGTAAAGAAGGAAATGAATTAAACCTGATTTTCCTTAAAAGCAAACAACAAAAGAAAACATACCAGATTTTAAAAAAAGCAAATTAAGTTATTCTAAGCAGCGGAATTTTGTTATGCCTCTCTCTCCCCAAGATTTCTGCGCTACAAACCAAGTATTAGTCTGACATGCCCACAGATAAATAATACTCTGTCTGTAAGTATATACTCGTAAACTGGTTATGAAAGAAATTAGTTGTAAACTTACTGCATTTTAAGTAGTCTAGATATCATAATTTTGTAAGAATTTCAAGAATAGCCTGTATCAATGCAAATACAATAACTCAGTTCTTTCCTACAATACCAAGTCTTTCCCATGTTGCGTTTCATATTTCAAAAAGCACACACGAAATCGCATGCACTATTACTATTTGCAATATACATTACCAAACAACTTCTAAAGACTTAATTACAACAGCTTAAGTGGTTTTCTATCCCAACTTTAACGCACAAGTTATATTTTAACACTTAGTCCCATGCTACATGCCCACTTTTGAGTATTCTGTACTTTGAAAACTACAGACCAGACTACCATAGGTTTCCCTTTGATTTTTACCATTTCCACTACCATTTTACCATTTGCCCAAGGTAAGCAAATCAACAACATTTTCCCAATTCTCTGCATGTATCATGGTGACTCCAGCCGAAAGACTATCTCATCAGAACCATTTCAGGAGCAGATCTTTTACATCAGCAACATCTCCTAACAAGTATCTCCGAAGAACTTTAAAAAAAATCTTCCCAGCTATAAATCCAAGTATATTACAAAACTAATAATGCTTTTGTTTGCTGATAGAAATAGTGACTCCACCATGGAGTCAACTGGGATTAGAAATGGATGAAATGTGCAAGTATCAGGTGTTTAGCAATGTTCACAAAGGTAAATGTGTTGCCAAATTCCTGCTGATAAATGCAATGTTTTCCTAGGAAGAATTTCCAGTCCTCTCATGCACTATTCAGCAAAGGTCCTCTGTCGTTACAAGCTTGGCTTCCACACTTGCATCATCTTTTGCATATATAATCAGCAAAAGGATTAACTGTTTGAGATACTCCCTCTTCTACAACACCAACATTTTGGAAATCAAATTAACATGAATTGCAAGCACCTAAAAGGACCCTCCTCTTTTCATACTGTAAGCACCAAGCAATGCAGGAAGCTGCCTGCAAGATTTACATCTTGACACATGCAGTTTCAGTGAGTTTCCAATGACCTGTAGTTTTTTGACAAGCTCTCAGTCTCATGTTATTTACAGGTTCTAAGGATTCTGGTTCAATTTACCTTGCACTTATATATTATTTGTATTCTAACAGCTTCACTACTACCTTTTACAGTAATTTGTGAGAAAAAGGAGGAATCAGATTTTTGAGCATCAAGGCATCATATTCCAGAGACATTGGTCACTACATTGTTTCATGCTTGGCTATGATCAAAATTGCCAAGATGTACAGGACCATGCACACCGAACACTAACACTTACTAAGTTGTGTCTATGGGTAAGGCCATGGTGGCTGAAATTAAGGTTGTCAATTCCTATTAGTTCTTGCAATTTACAGAGTTAACAGATGAAAATATGTTTGGTTTGAAACCTTAACCTCCCCACGCATACAAATGAATGCCAATCTGTACATCTTCTTTCTAAGCTTTCATACCCCTAGTCTAGACAAGCTTTGCTGATCAGTATCCCAGCATCTTCCTGTTCTTGTGGGTGCCACCCCCTCCTTATTCCTCCTGCCCTGTTCGCAGTGGCCCACCCTGCTCCCTGGCACTGATTTTCCTGGCAGGCACCACACCAAGACTTCTCAATTGGAGACAGGGATCTGAAAATGCCCCTAGTGGGGAACAAGTCTCCAGGGCATGGACAGCATATGGGAGCCAAGGGAGCACACTTCTCATTTTTCCTTGTTTCCAGGCTACTTTCCAACTTGTCAGGAGAGGACACCCACATGCACATACTTTGAGAAAAGATTAGTAACTGCAGTAGTTGAACCAAGTATTCTAAATGAAACTAACTGAAAACAACAGCTATTAACAACCAGAGCTGGAAAACCAGAGACTGCTTGCATAAAACATCCTGGGTATAAACTCTGAACACCTGAAAGCTGATGAGACTACCTGGTTAGAGATGGTTTACTTCATGACTTTTGTAATACACTTTCTTCTTTAGTTCAAAAGTGGCAGCAGTATTATATTTACTAATACTTTTTATTAATAACATACTTACTAATGATCTCAAGCTCTGAAAGTGAAGAGCTGAACAATGAGACATTCAGCTGACACATCAGCATTTATTTTAGCCAAATCAAGACTGGGAGAAAGGAGTTCAGCAGAGGGTAACTAACTGTCCCAGCTGAATTTACACCATGAGCACAGAAGACAGATGCTAATAAAAACAAACAGTTGCAGAATGCAACTGAACTACACACACTGAAGAAAAATCCAAATAAATCTGTCTCCTTAGGTGCATAAACCTGGAAAGGGCACTTAGCTAAGGACTGCTGCAGAGAGATCACTTCAGATTTCTCCTTGACATGCATTTACGACAAGAAAAGCTAGAGAGTTAGACTGCAACAATAACAAGAAACAGGGTAATCTTTAACTACTATGTTTGTAGAGCTGAACTCTATACATCAGCTGGATTACAGTGCAGAGGCTGGGAGCCCGTATTAAAAATGGTTTCTGTGGAATTTGGGTGTTCAGAGAAAGCAAGTATTTAGGGCAATGAAAACCTGTTGTATGAAGAGACTAGACAGATTTTTATTATTTATCCTAGAAAAGAGAGGACTTCTTCAAAACCTAGAAAATCTATTTAAATTATTTACAGGGTAAGTAAACTAGAAACATGCACTGTCTGCTTATAAGCAAAGCTTAAAGATGTCAAATTTTAAAGTATAAAAATGAAAAATCAAAAAATTTATTAAAAACTTTGAAAATTGGTACTTCATGTACTGCATAAACGGAGCAATGATGCTACTGAGGATGAGAAATTTATTAGGATTTAAACATCAGTTAGACAGGCACTTGGGTAAAAAGCATATCCAAGAATATCCTAAATCAGTACAGTTTTTTCATGCCAAAAAAAGTGCAGAACGAAAAGGAAGACAAAAACCTAATGAGTCAGGATTTAAATTGATTGATAGGCTCTGCTCCTTGGTTTCCCCTTGCTCACACAAGCCATGGAGCTTTCCTACTCTACAGACAGGCTGCTTTTCGTCTCCCAAGGCAGACTGGAGAAAAGAAAGGTAGAGGTCCTTCCCAAACACCATTAAATCCAAGAACCAAAGTACCACACTGTGGCTGTTGGAGCAGATGAAACTTGCCATCCACTTTCGTATGTGAAAGTCCTTAATACCCCAACGTTTTCCATGTTTTCCAGTTGCACAGCTGGCACAGTAAAACACAGCACCTCTCCCCACAAGCCTTTCTTTTCACTCTTTATTAGCATTATGGTGACAATTCACTGTCAGCAGTTCAATTTTACACTGACAGTTACTGCCCATATGACACAACCGCACCTTCAGGCAACACGGTTCGCTTTACGCCTCGGAGGGACTGTCACACCTGCTCCCCAGCTTCACCAAGAGACACGCTGTAAAGAACCCTCTGACTTCTGGATTTATTTTATTCAAGTATATACACAGATTCTGAAGAAAAACGACAGCTTCCAGAAACAGTGCAGAGCAGAGACCCAACAGACTCACGCCTACTCTGAGCCTGACTTGTACCACACCCAGTCATTTGCTCACCCAACACCTTCAGAGGTCACTCTACTGCCACATTAGGCTCCCGATCCAGGGAAATATCCAGTTGCTCATGGCAGTGAAGGACCAGAGCAGCTGAGGGAAGGGAAATTGAGGCAATGCCTGTTTCTCAAGCCCTGTATTCACAGCAGGTGTGCCAGTACAATTGTTCAAAAAGCAAGCACCGCTCCAGTATCCAAAGTTCCAGGAATTTGACTCATTCTGTATTTACTGCATGTGGCTTTATAAAGCCACAGATCCACTACGACAGCACTGAGAAGATAACAAACAACACTCTGGTACACAATTGTTTTCACAGTTCCAGCATAAGTACTGAGAACATTGACCTGCAATCTGTAAACATTTCCACTGTCACCTTGCAGAGTGGCAGCCCTTTCAGCCACAGCTCAACAGCCACATTATGAACTCCATTCAGCAGCTGCCAGACTGAAAAAGTCCAGAGAAAAATAATTTTATTTACAGCTAACACATGGGACTTCAAATAACCAGTAATAAGTGCTTAACATGACAAGACAGGCCCATAATTATCTCTCTTTGTCACTAATGACTATAGTGGGTTGGCACAAGAACTGCAATTTACACCACAGCTTCTTTGTCATCCCAAGCTGGCACTGCCACTGCTCCTGGGTATTTGCTCCCCCTGTCCTATCCCTTGGGTGACAGGTCTGTGCGTCATACTGTGAACACAACCTACGTTTGCTGCTTCATCTGAAATCTACCTTTTACCACTTCACTGAATGGGTTCTCCACAAAGGCATTTGATGATCACAGCAGCTTCTGGGTCAGGGAAGCCCAAAGGCCAGGCAAACCAAGTGGAAGTGGAAATAAAAGAATGGCTGCAACAACCAATGCCACCAAAAATGCCAAAAATGAAGAAGAGTCTTCAGATTGTGTTCTGCAAATAATCTACAATAAAGCAATCTGCCAGGCAAACTGAAGAATAAAAAGCTGGAAAAATTCTTCTTGTCACTGAAGTTAAAGTATTTCATCTTGAACATAAAAGAAAAATTTAATCTCACTGTAAAAATATCTCGCACAAATTAGAATCATTCCATCAACAGAATGTAATATCTGTAGTCCCACCCTCTGTCTCCATCAATATGACACTCAGAGCAGTATCTAAAAACTCTCTGCTGACTGAATACAGGCTGTAACAGCCACTGCAAGGGATGTGAACAAGATAGTATTTTCATACAGAACACAGAAGAAATGCAACCAGGACTCTTAACTAAAATTAACAGACTTTTCTGGCTCATGACTTTTTCAACAAAACTTCTATTATACTTCTAAAGTCAGTGAAAATTTCTCATACTTACCAGATTTAGATAGATGAGTGATGAAAGTATTGGAAATTACTTGTGTTGCATGCTCAACCTCCCTTTCACTAAAGAAAAAGCAGTGGCAGATTTTAAAACAAGGGCAGAAGACCAAAACTGTAATCTCACAACTACAGTGGTGAGCACCCAAACCAGCAATCTCCTCTAGATTTTGTTCTCTGTTAGCACAATTCAAGCAAGCTGGCATTTACCAGGCAGATGGTGAATCAGTAGGCACAGGTAAGGTGTATGAGTGAAAGTTGCTTAAACACTCTTCATTGCTGTATCTTCCTTATTTGACTCCATACTCTTGGCATTGTTCTAGCCAATTCTATAGTGTTTCTGCCTTCAAGCTTTTAAGAAGGAAAAAAGACTCTGACAGCTATTAACTGCAATTAATTTCCACAAATTACACAATACAAAAGCATCCAGCAAGTATTTGGTGCACACATAATATAATTCAAGTTTAACCTATACTGCCTTTTTTTGTTCAATATAGATTATAAATATACATATATATAACCCCCCTGCCCCTTTTTACTAACCTTATCTAACAGTTGGGATAGGTCTTATGTGAATACATGAGCAGAGCCCAGTAGAAGTGCCCAAGGAGAGACACCAAAGCAAGCATTTCCTAAGGCATTAAGAGTGAAAAGCAAACAAATGACTCTCCAGTGTCTCATCCCCTCCCTATTCAGAAATGTCTCCAAAATATTCGGAGACTTTGCTTCGACAAAACGTCAAAACAAATCGCAGGAAGGTTACAAAGTCATTAGGTAACTATTATTATTATTGAAAATGTAATCCATAAATATGTTCTATTTATAAATGCTCTATGCTCGTATTGAAGGCACTTAGGGTATTAAAAGACTAATTCACATGCTTTAAGTCTGTGATCCTCAACATGCAGAACAGAATTATGATAACTATTTATAAACACCTTTATATGCACAGTAAAAAAAATCCAAAACCCACCAAAGGACATCTGCAAATTGCATTTTAGAGAAGCAAGACATTTTAAAGAATGTCCTGGCCAACATATTCAATCTATTCACACAGACTTCTGAGAATTCTGCCCATTTTGTCATTCTTAACACATTCATTGCCAATATCATATTTATGCATTTCAATTACTTACAAACTGACTGCACTTCACTGCAGCTTACCATCTGTTCTCTGACATTATTTTTAGGACATAAAAATCACCTAATTTTCAATCTATGCAGATTTCTTGCAATTCCTAACAACTGTAAAAGCTTTCATTTCACAAAAATGAAACCACATATAATTGCCAAAATACATGCCTCTTTTCTCCCTGTGTCTGCTGAAAGTACTGTGGCTCATCTCATCACGTGTAGCTGCTGGTTACTTAACAAAACCCACCACAACAGTGTATCTGAACGGTATCATTTGTCAGCAGACATCTTTAACGCAACATAAAATATAGGCACCAAATGATTTTTTATCGTGCTGTTGGGGAGCTAATGCTCCTGCTGAATACACCACAACTCCAGGAAAAGGCTCTTTGCAATTGGTACAGGCCTACCAAGTGCTCAATAATCACCACAGCCACTCATGATGAGCTTTAATTTCTGGCCCTCATCAAATTCTCATTTTACCTTTGACTGAAACTGCTGTGGGGGGAGAAGTGAGGAATCCATGACTCCATGGCATCTGAAGCTGACCTCAGCCCAACTGAGGGCAGCTACCTGAAGCCAGCCACTTCTCATATTTGCCCTTCTAACTCCAGTGCTGAACTGTGACTGCACACCAGTGTGATGGCAGTTTTTACTTAGAAAGGATGACATGACTACATCTATACTATGACAAGTGAGGGGGTTCTGCTCAGCCCTGGGTGGAAGCTTGCTGGATGGAAACAGCACCCATCTAAAAGCCTATTAATGCAGCCTGACCCCAGGTAACCGGAGTACAGAGATGGGTACAGTAAACTAACCCTTTTCTGCTAAGGAGGCCCTGTGCCCAAGCTGGTACACCCTGACTCTCAGCACAGGCTGTTAGCCTGGGCTCAGCACCACAGTGAGGCAGCTCCATGACCCCTCATAAGGAGGCAGGCTGTACCAGGCTGGCACAGTGAGCAATCTAGAAACAGTTCTCTCCTACCACCCAGACATCTAGATATGCCAAATAAATAATTTACCCTGCTGTGCTGGTCAACCAGCAGAACATTTTGAGCCACTTCCTTTCACAGCAAACACTGTGTGTGAAGGTGTTCCAGCAGAACAGCTAAGGCAGCCCAGAGTGACAGAAAGGAGAGTAATTCTGCAAGCAGTCAGAGACCTTCTTCTTTCCCACTGATAGGGAGAAAAGAGGACTGTGTCACTACAGTAATTAAAGGAGTATCCAGAGCAGAAAATGACACCAAGTTAGCAAGGCTAAGATCCATCTAAAAGAAGGCGCATGTGTTCTTTCTCTCCACTGGGCAGAGCTGTCAGCACTTGAGATTTCCACCTGACCTGCCGGAGTCATTCAGATGAATATTGTATTTGTTCTCCTCCATATGCATTTCTATGTTTTATGGTCTTTTACTGCCTCACCATTCATTCTGGCAGAATAAGAACCACCTAAATGCTGTACGACATATTTTGACAACCTTTTGACATGTTGTAAGTATCTTTGTCCGCTTGCCAAGCAACCTTTAAATATTCCAGGTCTGAGGCATCAGCTGGAAGAAGTGTTGCAATTCCAAGCCTGGGGCAGCCTGTAACTCTGTAGGAAGAGCCTCTACGAGTTCTTATTAAATAAAGGGTTATCTCTGAGGTGAGGGAACAACTGAAACTTGTTCTCAGCAAACAACTACAGGAACGATGACTGACTGCTCAGCAGAGTCACTCTCCTGAAGTGAAGAACTAAGATGTTGTTAGGACAAGGGTATTTAATGTGACTGCCTCCTGCACAGGCTTCACTCTGTAGATGTGCTAGGGAAATCCACAGCCTCAGTCACTGGGTGTGTGACAAATGCTTATGTGAACAAAACTAAAGCTACTTTGAAACTATACAGATCACCCAGCTCTCTTGTGGTGCTCTGAGCAGATGAGGAACGACTTCTAAAAAGATACAAATAAAAACCAGCGCATTACACAGGCCTACACCACTGGTTAACCTGAGTGCTCCAAGCCCAAGTAATCTCAGACCTGTAACAGAAAAAGGAATCGCCTCCATATAGGTGTTTCCTTAATGGTATTAATTTAAATTATATATCAGGTATGCTTTAATGGAATAATGTGATAAAGCCAGAGAAACACATAAACATGTTTATTATTACCTGAAATCTTTTTATTCCAAAGAAATGTTTCCAGAGTCTCTGTTAATTTTACAGTGTGAAAATATTAATAGACACATCTGATTTATCAGAATAGAGTACTGTAAGACTGGACTGAAGGCTCTTAGAGATTACATTGATTAAATATGACATTCTAAAGTAATATGAATGTAAATTTATATTCTGAAACTCAAATCTTCTGGGAAGTCTGATATTCAGGGGACTTTCCCATGAATAAAGTAAATGTTCCTTTTCCACCCTATAATGAAGGAGATCAACCATCAGTATTTAAAGTTCTTTGTATGGTCTCAAATGTTAAATTAGACACCTGAATTTCATCATCCATTTGTTTTACATAATAACAATTAATAATAATAAAGCCTGAGGTTCAAATAATGTAGGTCACCTCAGCAAAATACTGTACACTGAAAAGAGTCAGATACTGGAATCCCAAAGTGACACATACCACACTTATTTTCATATTATTCTTCTGTTGCACAGAACTATCAAATCAGAGAACTCAGGGCAAGCATGGAGTTTCGGGTATTTATAAGCTGCAGAGTTAAACTTGACATGATTTTAGGCAGAATTTGTGTCTGCTGTGATTTTGTCTGCTGGTGACAAGGGACACCTCCATGGCTTATGTTTCTAACCCACTTCTGAATGTCAGCGGCTAAAGCATTAATTCATAAAAAATGTCACTTCAGGTATTTATGCTGCAAGCTTGACAGACATAACTATTAAAACAAACAGTACTCATTCTGTTTAATGCCTGGAACGTATGTGGTATTTCTAGAGTTCAACCCATAGTATAAAAGTATGAAGTTATGTAACTTGGTAAATATTGGAAAGTCTTGTTTAAAAAAACCAGAACACTTCTAATGAGTTCAGAAAGAAAACACAACAAAATGGATATTTCAGACCAATGCTTTCACTGCTTTATTAAGATTTAGAAATGGTCACCTGAAAGTAAGACCGAGTTATTCATACAAAGCTGACAATTACCAATATCAAGTCAAATGTCTGAAAATAATTGAAAATAACCTGTATCTGTAAAAGCAACACATTTTTTTAAAACATTAAATAGCTTTGTTTCATTTTTAACAGGCAGTATAGAGTATTTTTTGTTTCACTGCTCTCCAGAAAGTGAAAACCTTAAAATTCTTTCTGAGGTTGAAGTGCTAGAGTAGAGTATGCCCAAGTAAAACAGCACTTCCTTACAAACCTTGCCCTTGTCCAATTGCTGAATGGATCCTATTCACAAAATTGATCGCAACATTAAAACCAAAAGATCTAGGTCTTAAACCACAGCTCACACTTGGAAATACTTTTAAATCCTGAAATTGCTCTGACTTTACTAGTTTTATTGAAAACATCACTGCTTGTTGGTCAATTAGCACTAGTCTTGAAGCATTATCAGACATGTTGCTTAATGCACCAAAATTAAATTTGTGACCCAGCCTCTCTCTAAAAACCAACTGAAATGCAACAGTGATCAAACTTTGTAGTAAAACAATTCTGACTAACGTTAAAAAACAAGTGGATTCTGGTTGACTTTTCGTGTATTTTTAAAATTTGCCTGGGCAGTGCAGAGAGCCTTTTAAAGGAGAAAGATCACTCATATGCCTGCCAGCCAGATCTACTCTGCAAAAGCATTGCCTCCAAACAGAGAATAATGTTTCTCAAATAAGTAACTGGAGTTCAAGACCTGCATTACCTGTGGGCAACATGACTGCCTGCATGGAACAGGGGTGTGATTTGCTGGTAATGCTGAAGGTCTGCAGTGACCTGGAGTAAGCAACGGGAGCCACTGAGGAACCAGAAAGGGCAAGACAAAGAAACAGAATCCGTGTTTTACATCCATGCGTTGCACACAAAAGAAAGTCTTTGTTTTGCTTTCTGCAACTACAGTCTTGCAAGTATTTCTGCTGGCAGCACTGCCAGCTCAGGCTCTGGTTTCCTCTAAATTCTTTCTTATTTACACCTTTACACTTGCCTGTGAAGCTGTGCAGTAAATGTGGCTGGGCTACCAATTTACACTACAGACAAGGAAACACAACAAATTTCTAGCCTGGACCAGTTATCTGATCAGTTCACAGGCAGCAGTACTGGTGCTACTGGCACAAGGGCAGGAACAGGGAAGGTGGAGCAGAGTCTACCCTGCTGCAGCCAGGCCTGTCAATGAAAGCAAAGTAGATCAAATCATGGGTATAGGTGTCACAAGACTGTGGGAAGCCCACAAAGATGCTGAAAAAAACCCACCTATATTCTGTAATTTGATTATTGTTGTGATGACTCTGCTTAAGAGTGGGAGGCTGGAAACAGGATGAGTACTTTTTATATAATCAACATTAGCTTTCTGAGGACTGGGCAGAGATGCATTTTTCAAACAGTCATGTTGCTGACAAAGCAGCTATTTGCAGCAGGCAACATACTTCTTTCTCTCCCCAACCCAGGGTAATGTGCAGTGGTTACACATGCCACATTAACTTTACACGACAACTTACATGCCAGTAGTTTCAGCCATGATTAATTATTTCACAATCTGGAAGACAGGCCAAGGCATTTATCTGTTTGTAGCAACAGTGACACTACAGCGAGCTCACTGCCCAGGTGCTTTGGGCCAAGTGACAGGATGCACACCCAAGTGTTGGACCTGGGACCCCTTCTGGAGCGTCATATTTCAACTCGGGCTTCATTTAAGGTATGTTATTCTCCTCAGCTGACTGGGCTCCTCATAATGAAAAAGACCTAAAAGGAACACTAATCTAAGCTCTTGAGAAGACTGAAATCTGCCTCTGATAAGGAGCAGTCAGTTCAATCACACAGGTATCACCGGACTTTTAAAACAAGGAAACTTTCCTCATTTGGGGTTTGTTTTTTTTCTTTGACCTACTGTGCTGTAGCTTTCCTAGCTGCAAAGACAAACTCATGTGGCTCTGATCACCATGAACAGAGTCTGACCCTTCCTTCTGTCGCTCCGAGTCATGGATATGCTGCCATTCCCCAAGATGGGTCTGCTGATGCAGCTCTCTGCTGCTGAAGGGAGAAAGCTGTGTCCCCCTCCTTCCTTTCCACAGTTGCTCTGCAAATCTGCACCGATGTTTGTGCTAACAGCATCTCAATCACCAACCAATTCGGCTCACTCATGCAGGGGAAAATTAATGTACTAAAAAAAGCACAGTTCTCTCCTGGGTTAGTGATCTGAACTGGCTTATTACAATTTATATACAATCAACACTACAGCCAGTGTAAAGGGATGGTCCAACACCACACAACCAGGAGCAGGAGCAGAGAGAGCAACATGTCTGTCTCTTGAGAGACACATACAATTGTATCAGCTCAGACAAAACCACAGCAAGATTACTTCTGTTGGTATGCTGTTGGTTATATTGTGGCATTAGTACACAGTACCCTTTTTACACATCTTCCCTCCCTTTTTATCTCACAGAATTTTCCTATCAGCACAAAAGGAAAATTTGGATAAGAGGGCAGGGGTCCTACATCTACAGTAATGCCCTAGACTTTTTTTCTTCCAAGAGAAAGCAAGCTCACTACAATCTAAAAAGGTGTAAATTTACAAATCCTGCTCATATTGTATGCTACTGGGGGAATGGACAGGCACCACTGGATTTTGAGGCCAGGCCAGCTACACACAGCTAGATGATGCGTCATCAGAAAAAAAAGGCAAGAAAATGCTTTCCATCCATTATTCATTGGGGTATAAAACACGATGAGAGAAATTTTACAGATGAGATTCGACATTCAAGTCCCAGGAAAGGTGCAAGGGAAAGTAAAATTCAACTGATCCTGGAACAGCATAGAGAATGAGAGATTTAGGGTAGCACCTATAAGAAAAGTGCATGTAATACTGGATCCAAAATGTCACAGGAGGTTGTAGAGTTTCTGAAGAGATTACTAAAATATTGCAGCAAAGAGCTGCAGAGAACAGCAACTGGCAAACTTAAAATGTGAAGAATATAAAAAAATGAAGTAAAGGAAGTGCACAGAGAACTTGCTAAAAAAACACACAAAAGGTATTTAAGCCAAGTAAATAAGTAGCACAACCATCAAAATGAATACACAAAACTGAAGTTTGGGAACAGCTGCTGTTCATGTTCATTTGCTCATGGTTAGCACATGTAAGAACTTAGACTTAGCTGAATGATCCAGCTCAAGAAGAACCCCAGCAGGATGTGTCATCCAGCTTAGTTATAAACACAGCAATAATTTAAAAATTTTTACGTAGGCTGCATTTTCTCATTTAGCCTCACAGCTGCTTGAGCTGCCCTTATCTCCCTGCTCATTCCAGCCCCATCCCTTCCCCTGATTATGCTGGTACAGCCACTGTGCAGCCATGCAGCAGTGAGAGGAGGGAATGATCCAGGTGAAAAAGAACCAGGCTCCACACCTCTCAACCAGCTGGATCACTTCCCCATGCAGTAGCCCACGCATTTGCGCAAGTGCAATGGAAAAAACAGGAAAGATGCTTCGGCCAGTATTACTACCAAAAAATGCTATGAGGAACTATGGTTTCACTTCATCAGCCAGCAGATAAGCTTCAAGAATTCCTGATCTTTTCTAAGTTTAGAAATCTATCTGAAAAAGTTTCTGCCTAAAGAGAAAAATACAACCCAGCTTTAGTTCTTCCATGCGCTGGGAAAACGAGTTTTCCTGATAACCTCATTGACTAAACAAGCTATCACTGAACAACACTTAGAAGATCAGAGATTTTTACACATCAGTTTAACTCTCCCCTCCAAAAAGCATGAAAGCTTCAGGGATAGAGATTTTTATTTGTTTCCTGCACTAAGATAGCTTCAAAATAGTTCACTGTAAGGCTTCCTCCAACTATGTCTCAAGTAGCCAGTCTAGTCTCCTGTCACAGAACAAGTGAAAAGTTACAAAATCCAGAACAGCAACTGGCAGGACTCTCCTATCTTCAGAACTACTTTTCCATCTTTCACCTAATGGTCTTGATTTGTTACAAATATCAAATCTCACAATATTCTCAGGAGAAAAATAGGAATGTTTATTATCTTAGGATAATATCCTGTACCTCTCTGCACTCTACTCAAAATCACTGTGAGTAACTAACAAGTATCAGTGCTGCTTCAAACTTATGTGTATGTACATATGTTGGGTAAACCATATACATGCAGCCAAACAGGAACACACTTCCTCCAAATTCTTTATCCTCTCATCTTAATGTGGCTCTTCCAACACTGAGTTTTCTATTCTTTCCACTTCACACATAATACTATAAATTCAGCACTGCCAGACAAAAAGCGCAGCAGAGAATCCTTGGCTGTTTTCGAGTGGTTTTTTTACCTGAAAAACCAACTAGAGCCTGGCACATTTTCACCTCCTGTACAGCTGACAAGGCTGTTTTAAAAATATGGAAAGCGGGAATGTGCGGTATTTGTTCTCACTCACCTTTTTTTAATTGCAGTACAATCAAGTGATCTAAAAGCTTTGAAGAACAAAATAGGTATCAATGTCTTCATGCTGGGAGATGTACATAGACCATTAATGGCAGGCTGCTCAGGTTTTCACAATCACTATGAAATATGACCACAGAGACTGCATATGAGGCAACACAATTTCTGATTTAGAGAGAAAAAAAAGTCACTGCCTTGTCATGAAACTTCAGCTGTAGGCAGGTAGGGTGCCAGAGAGCTCAAATCAAACTGAGTAGGGTTGTTTCTGTAGATGAGGATTGCTGTCACCTCCCATGAAACTAAGTTTAGTTAGATTAGTGGCAGAAAGCTAACACGGCCTTCTCACTGCACAAAAGCCTTGAGAAGTGTAGCATGAGTAACTGATCTCCACTTGCTTCCAGAGATCCAAAAATAGAGGTGAAGTGTGAATATCTCGTTTGTTTCAAAGCAGTGCCAACAGAAATTCCGAGCTGGGGCCTCGTCTCCTATCAAAATGTGCACCTACAGAGCTGTAGCTGCACTTAGGCAAGAAGAGGCTGCTTCTTACTGCAGCAGACCAGCTACTCTGCAGAGTACGATCTACAGATGATTTTGTATAGCAATAGATATGCTGGTGCAGGTTTCCAAAAAACAGCCAGACTGATGACTTGACAGTCTAAATGAGATGTTTCTAAATTCTCTGTATCAGCAAACCCCTCTCCCCCTTTCAGACCTTTGGGGTGTTTTTTGTGTTGGGTTTGTTTGTTTGACTGATCCTTTCCTTTTTTTACCCAGAGTAGTAGACACACCTATCACCAAACCTACGAGAAAAAAATTAATTAGATGCAGACTGCTCAGTGCAGATCCAAACCCCATACTGAGAGCACTAATCTGAATACTGGTGTTCTCTCAATTAAATGAAAGCATTAAAAATCATTACACTCTTCTTTGCTACATGCAACTATTTCATTTTAGGTCATCTGTAAGTGATGCTTACCAAATATACAACCACCTCTCTGTTCCCTTTCTCTCTGACCTGTGAGGGGACAAAGCTGGTGAGGAAACACAGAGATCTGTGTTTGAAAATATGGATCTGAGAGTTTTGCACTCTATTACGAAATAGAATAAAATGTTTTTCTAAAACTACAAAAAAAAACAACAACAAAAAAAACAAGCAAGGATTTTCTGTCCCATTTTTGTATTTAAAATGTACTGCGTATTCCATCAAACCAGGAATGAATGAAATACACCAACAATTCCACTCTCTTTAATCACTATCAACAGCTACATTGCTTATTGAAGTCCTCATACGTCTATTAATCATTTAAAACTTTAGAAACCCTCTTCTCATGTTGGTATTATTCAGTGTAGTGATGTAGAGCATCTTTGGCCTTCATTTCAAAAGAAGTGGTGGAAGTGACAGAAAACAGAAATTCACATACAAGGAAGTATACATGTGAATCACAAATATCCATTTTGAATAAAACCTATTTCGGTGACTTCGTATTTTACTGTATAAATCCACATTTGTTGATACACAGAAAGGATGCAAGTAGAGTCTCAAAATTCCTGTATTCTAAAATAGTGTTTTAGGGGTGGTCAGAATGGGACTAAACAGAGATATGTGATATTTCTAAGAAGTCTCTGGTCTTTTATTTAAGATGTAGGAAACATGCTTCTAACCCCAGGGAAAAAAAATACAGGTGTTATTCCAGAAGCAGATTGTGAGCAGGCATTCCAATATCTAAGTGGAAGAAACAAAAATTTAAAAAGTGTTTAATGAAGAAAAGTCATATGACCATTTAAAATTTTATATCCTTGTATACATTTAGGAGGTGTAACAATCTTTGCTTAAAGTTTCTGAAGTCTGCCACGTTGTTTTTACTTATTACTGTACACAAAACTGCAGATATCCATGAATTGAAAGCAGAACAAAGTGAAAACACTGTCTTCTATTCTAGGCAAGAAAAGAGGAAAAAAAGCCCCACCGCTGCAGCAAGGCAAGGCTCGTGTAAGGTGGAAAAAGGCATTTGAGCTGACATTTGCTATTAAAGCTGGGATAGAGGTCAAATCCTGTTCGCTGTGCAGCACCCAAGTCTGTGGAAAACTGGCAAAAGCAAATCCCAAACCGAGATTTACCAGCCGCAGCCTGGCTCAAGTTCACTTTGGGTTAAAAATACTACCAGGGGAGAAGCAGCGCGGCAAGAGGGAACCGTATCCCTGTTACGTGACCTGCGCGCCGGGCTCGGGCTCTGCCCGCGGGTCCCGCCCGGAGCGCGGTGTTGGGTGACCGGCACCACTGCCCGGCGCGGCCTCCCGGAGACGGAGTAACAGCGAACCACCAGACCAAGCGCTGCCCCGGCTTCCGAGCACAGATTTTATTAAAAGCTTCTCGTTACAGAGCCGGGGAGCGCCCCACGCACTCGTGTCCATCACGGCGGGAGTCTGTTTGTTTATCCGTACAGCGCGCTCGGGGCGCCGGGGAAGCGGAACTCCGGCGGGCGCGGGGGGCCGCGGCGCCCCGCGGGAGGGTCCCCGGAGCCCGGCGGGGCCGGGGGGCGGCAGCGGGGGAGCGAGAGCCGGAGCGAACACGGCGGGGCGGGGGCGCGGGCGGGAGCGCGGCCGCCCCCCGCTGCCGCCGCCGCTCCCCCTCGTCGTCGTCCTCCGCCGCCTCCTCCGGGGGCCGGGGGGCGCGGTGCCCCTTCCCCGCCGCGCTGAGCGCCGCCGCTGGCTGCCGACAGAGCCGCCGCCGCCGCCCGGCCGTGGCGGCCGCCGCCGGGCCGGCTCCCATCCGCCATTATCCTTTGTTCGCGGCGCGGCGGCGGCGGGGATGTTGCAGGGCTCGGCTCCATCTTTAAGGCGGGCGCCCCTCCCGCGGGCGTTGCGCGGCCGGGCCCCCGCGTCCTGCCGCCCGGCGGCTCCCCTGGTCCCCGCCGGGCTCCATTTCCTTCCCTCCCCCCCGCCCCTGTTTGCTGGGCGCCGTCCTCCTCTTACCGGTTACCAGGCTGCTCCGTCACTGCTTTCGTTCGCGCCTGGGATCTCGCCGCAGTTTTATTCTCTCCCCCACGTAACACACCGCGTCAAACTACACCTCCGCCGCGTCACTCACACACACAGGCGCTCCCAGCCCGGCGACAGGCAGGCAGCGGCCGACTGAGGAGCGCCAGCCAGGGAGCAAGCGCCGAGCGCGCCCGGCCCCGCACGGAAACCGCCGAGCACTCACGGAAAGCGCCGAGCGCCCGGCAGGCGGCGGGAACGGCCGAGCGCGCCGCCGGCCCCCGCGGAAAGAGCCGAGCGGCCGCGGAAACGAACGAAGCGCCCCGGAGGGGGAGGCGGAAAGAGCCGAGCGGGCGGCGGGAAGGCGCGAGCGGCGCTTCCGCCCTGGGGCGGCCCGCGCGGGAAGCACCGAACGGGGCTGCGGGGAGGAGGGGGGGGGCGCGCGCGCTCACCCCCCCCGGTACCCCCGCCCCCGCCGTGCGCGCGCGCGGCCGAGACGGCCGGAAACTCGCGAGCGCTCACGGAAGCGGCTGGGAGGACCCGGAGGCGCGTGTCCGAGCGCGCGCGCGGTTCCTCTCCCCCCGCCGCCGCCCCTGCTCCTCCACAGAGCCGCAGAATCGATTAGGTTGGAAAAGACCTCTGAGATCATCGAGTCTCATCTGTGACTGAATACCACCGTGTCAACTAGATCACAGCACTAAATGCTTAAGTTCCTTAAACACCTCCAGGGACGGCGACTCCACCACCTCCCTGGACAGTCCATTCCAATACCTAATCACTCTTTCTGTGAAGACCTACTCCCTGATGTCCAGCCTAAATCTTCCCGGGCTCAGCTTGTGTCCTCTTGTCCTGTTGCTGGTTGCCTGGGAGAAGAAACCGACCCTCATCTGGCCACCCCCTCCGTTCAGGTTCTCGAGAGTGAGAAGGTCCCCCCTGGGCCTCCTCCAGGCTAAACCCCAGTCCCTCAGCCACTCCTCACAGGATTTGTTCTCCAGCCTCTTCACCAGCTCATTTCCCTTCTCTGGACGCACTCTAGCACTTCAGTGCCGTTCCCAAATAGAAGGGCCCAGAACTGGACAGCACTCAAGGAGTGCCCTTACCAGTGCCAAGTACAGGGGGACAATCACTGCCCTGATCCTTCTGGCTACACTATTTCTGATACAGGCCAGGGTGCCATTGGCCTTCCTGGCCACCGGGGCACTGCTGGCTCATGTTCAGCAGCTGTCAAGTAGTCCCCCAGGTACTTTTCTCTGAGCTGCTTTCTAGCCACTCTGCCTCAGTGTGTAGAGCTGCACGGAGTTGTTACCCAAGTGCAGAACCTGGCATTTGGTCTTGTTGAGCCTTGTGCCACTGGTCTCACCATTGATCCAGCCTGTCCAGATTCCCCTGCAGAGCCTTCCTGCCCTCCAGCAGATCAACACTCACCCAACTTGGTGTTGTCTGCTAATTTGCTAATGGTAGACTCAACCCCTCATCCAGATCATCAATAAAGATATTGAATAGAATTGGGTTCTGTGCTATACTTGGGGGACACCACTAGTGACTGGATTCACCACTATTCTCTGGGCCCACCCATCCAATTCTTAGCCCAGAGGAGAGTGCACCTGTCTACATCATGGGCTGCCAGCTTTTCCAGGAGTATGCCATGGGAGATGAGGTATCAAAGGACCAGGTATGTCCCCACTAACACACTGGTGCTGTGGGGGACCTGCTACCCCCAGCTCCACAGGGCTGTGTCCCTCCATGGGGATCCCCTCCCTGTGTGCCCCACTACTGGGGCCGCTGCCCAGACCCCCTTCCTCAGTCCCCAGTGTCACCCCAAGACCCAACCTTTGCAGGTGAGATGCCATGGCCAGGCCATTCCGCCCCTCAATGCACCCTGGCTTCCTGGTGTCCCTACTGTCCCCTCCCCATGTGGTCCTTCAGGTTATTCCTCTAAACTTTCCTCTGCTGCCTTGTTTTTACTCCAGCCTGCCACTCCTGTCCTGCTGCCTGCCTTTTCTGGCCCTGTAGGCAGCCCTTGCAGCCCAAAACCAGGCACAGGGTGACTGCTGCTCCATCATGACACAGTATCCCCATGGAAAACCCCAGCCCTGAGCCACTGGCCCCATGGGTGATGGAGGTGGCAGAGATGTGGCCACCAGGCACATAAGCTATCAAACCACCATGTTTAGAGGAGCTGTAGGCAAGGTGGGGGTTTGCACACATGGCACCAGCTCCCTGCTTTGCCACCTCTCAGGAGAGACAAAAGTTGGCACCCCAGGGCAGGGGACCAGGTATGTGTTTTTGCCTTGTCAGAGAAGAGGAGCAGCCATGTGCTGTGGTCCTCAATGCCATCTGCAGTGCCAGTGTAACGTCCTTCGCTGGGGGTTTTAAACGCTGGATAGGTGAACTATTTCTGGGAAAGGTGTTTCAAAGAGCTGGTACCACCACGGAGCAGGGAAAGAGCCAGTGTTACTCCAGCCAGATGAGTTCACCCCTGTCTTCTCCAGTTCACAAACACAGCTGAATGCACTCAATCAC
Organism: Aphelocoma coerulescens; assembly: GCF_041296385.1. NCBI lineage: Eukaryota > Metazoa > Chordata > Aves > Passeriformes > Corvidae > Aphelocoma > Aphelocoma coerulescens. Next base: position 13,012,949 of record NC_091021.1, read on the forward strand.
ACACCCTGAAGAACGGACTGCTCCAACTACAACCAGATAAAAACGATCTGTACTCAGAAAAGCTGCTTTTCATTTCCCAAGACCTCAAGATGGCACTACATAACAAGATTTGAAGCTCCAAATCGGGTTCATTTTTGCAGCTGGCCTGGCACGACACTGCTGCCAGGTGCACCGAATCGCATGGCACTGGTATGCCATTTAGTTCAGTTCATCTCAAGTCTTGTTTTCTCAAAAAGGTTGAACTGATTTTACTTATGCTGAGTTTCATCTAACTCCCCCCAAAATTGCAAGAGATGGTGCAAGGAGCTATTACAGCTGTACTTTGCCTTAGATTTTGTTGATTACAGTTATTCTAAAATAACCCTTTGATATTTAAAAAGGAGAAAAAGGTAGCTCAGGTTGAACAGCTAAAACATTTTTTCATTGACAACACTTACTATGGCCTGGGCCACAGCTCATTTTCTGCTTCTGCTGCACTTTTCCCCTCTGCCCTGCCTGCAGAGAGGAGCTCCAAGGTTGCAGGACAGCATAGCCTTGGCTGCCACCTGTTTTTGCCCCAGCTATTGTGGACTTCAGCTGTGCCTTTGGCTCATACCTGTTCCTATCTGCTGTATATGCCTGACATAATTTTTGAAAATTATTTTTCTTTTTTAGACTTTGCTAGGATATGATAATCTCCATGCACTAAACAGGTCTTTTACAACTCCTATTATGAGCAAAATGTTTCTTCCACTTAAAGATTTTGAGACAAGCAAGGAATCTAAACTCAGTGTTCTTGATTTGGTCCTTTCACTGGCAGTGAATGGAAATGCTTCTCACTCCAAATCACCAATAGAGGTGCAAAAGGCTTGTCTTACCATCACATCCTTCTCATTTCGCAGGATACTGAGGTGGAGGGTTGTTTGTGATAGTGTTTTGACACTTGAACTCTAGCCCCATTGCACAGAGTTTAATATTTTAATGTGTGTTTTAATAAAGTATCTTCTCTGCACTTTGTTATCATATACAGATGTAAATCAAAATAGGTAATTAAAAATGTTTTAATTAATCTAAAATATGAACATTTTGACATTTTGCTAGAACTTCTGCATTTCCAGAAGTGATTCTGAGATAAAAGTATAAGGATTCAGCCTTTGTGCTCCTTTTAGTAGTAAAGTACTTTGTGTGAGAAAATATTTATGATGAGCAGAACAAATGTAGCTATCTGAGTGTCTCTTGTTTGACTCACGGATTTCTTTAACTGTTTTCCCATCCTTCTCTTCGCCCTTTATGTTAATGTTTGTGTTTCATCAGCTTTTTTTGCTCACACAAGTGACAAAAATCACATACATTTACCACCCATGCATGATTCCCAGAACTGAATTGCTTGCCCCTGTGCAGCAAGCCTAAAGAATCACAGCAATTAGAATTCAAGGGAATAAATTCTGGTCCTTGAAAGGCAAATAAAGTGTAATAATCAGATCTGAGCATATGGCTCCCATCAGAAACCTGGGCAACACTCTCAGCCTGAGTGATGAGAATGCCACTGGTGGTCCTCCAGACTAGGCAGGAATGCCTTTACGCAGCTGCAAAGCTCCTTGTGTGGCTCTGATCCTGCTGCCCCTTTGGGGCTGATGCCCTGGCACCCTGCTGACTCTGCCAGTCCTGCTCTCACTCACAGCTCCCTGGCAGCTCCTCTGCACTTCTCTGAGAGTCTGTCAGCTCACTGATGAGTTTGCACAGGGCATCTTGAGCAGTGGCTATTCTCTGCCAGCCAGTGTAGGCTCCCCATATAACAGACAGCCCCAGAGAGCAATTGATTTCAAACTAAAACAAATGCCTCTGATAGGCCAGATGTACGAAGGAATTTGAGATTCCACCCAGTGTTGTGTGTCTCCATCTCTTGTGCCATCTCAGAGGCTTAAACCATAGACGGATGGGAGCTGGATTCATGCTTGACTCATACTGGCTCAGTGTCAGGGCAGCATGGACATCTCATACACAACTGCTGTGGAACCTTCTGACAGCTGTTTTACACATTCTTCCTTCCCTTCTGAGCAAACTTGGGGCACTAAGCAAACTTGGAACTTCTTTGGGAGAGGGAGCAAAAGTCTGAGATGCAAAACCCCCTTCCCTCACAGACATCTACACCTTCCTTTAGCGGATGCTTCTAGGGGAATCTGTAGAAAATAGGATAGCAACAGTGTGCCAATTACCCACAAAGTCCAACAGGGAGAGGCTGACTTGGAGAGTGAATTGGAATGCTCAGCAGTTTTCTTCTTCATCATCAAAAGTTTGCTTGACAATGAGTGAAACCCAGCAAGATTAATTACTTTTCTTACACTTAAGCCTCAGAGGCAAATTCATTAGTTTTCAGCTTCCAGGTTGGGTACCCTGGGCAGTGGACTATTTGCACACAGCATTGCAATTGATTGCCCATGGCCCAGGGTCCATAGAGGCTAAAGAGTGACAGGTAGATCGAGAAAGGTGTGGGCTTGGCTGTGTGGCATGGCAGAGTTACAATGCACACGATGTCGTCTGGAGCAGTCAATGCTGCTGCACTGGTAACATGAAAGACAGTATTTATTGTGGAAACACAGAAGCAGAAGCATTTTCAGTCTACATACAGCTGTAAAGACAGCAACAGAAAAGTATTTTTTACAGGCCACTGACATCATTGGGAGTGATTTATAACAAAATAATCTTTCAGCATCAAACACTCGCTGACAATTTCTAGAGGACCACTGTGCTCTGGCAGTGCAGAAACAGAGAGAGTGTGTTTTGTACAAATATGACATTAAGCACAAGTATTGCTGGGGAGAAAAGAAGGCAAAGAAGGCAGGGTGTGCTCTGGGGCTTTGCAGCTGCATGCAATAATGGATATTCTTCCAAGGAAAGGGAGAGTGTTTGCAAAAAATGAATGTGGAGGGGGACAGATGTTGCATTAGACAGTAAAGCATCCAGCACTTTTCACTGTGCAGGGTATCGCAGTGCAATTTCCAGACTATACAAACTGAGCAACTGGTTTTAAAGCAGATGTAAGAGAAGGCAGGGGGTGCAACCATACCCCTATGATGGACATGGCCAGTCAGCAGCACAGACAAAACTCTGAACTGGTGCTGACTTTCTGAGGACGAGGAAGATAATAAAGAGGTGTTATTCTGAAATCCAATGACAAAGGCATGCCAATTCTCCATTTTGGCCTCTGCTTCTGAGATAGATGGAGGCTTAACTTCAAATTCCCATACAGAGCAGTCTTCTATCATTTCATAGCCTCTCAGGATCAGCTAGAACTGCTTACTCATCAGGATATGGACAAAACCCTACAGGTTTAGTATCTGCCACAGAGAACAAGATTCACTGGACTCCCTGAGCACTTTATTACAGAACTAGGTCTAAATTCACAGTTAACTCAGAACAAAGTAACTGATAATAGAAATGGTTTTTCAACATCATCCCACTCAAAGTTAATGACCTGCAGCTCAGGTCTGCCCTTACTGCTCTTGGACATTCATCATTGCTAATACTAATAAATCTTCCTGGCCAAATACAGGCTTTACAAGCAGGCAGATTGCATGCTCAATTAGCCCAAGGAAATTGGTCACTTTGCTTAACCCCTGCTGTTTGAAATATGGAGCCCCACTGCTGCACCATCCTGCTGGACCAGCATCACATCTCTTCCACTGATGGAGCAGCCGGGGAGGGGAAATCCTCTGCCTCGAGCCAGGGATTCAGCTGTTCCCCACCACACGTCTCCTTGTGTGGAGCAGAGGACCTTCCCAGCTCACAGGTGGCTGCAGCAGGGTTTGCCTGCTCTGGCCAGTGTAGTCATTACTTATGGAGCTCTGAGTGTTTTGATTACAGTCTGTGCTAAATAACAGCCCATTTCTGAATTATCAAATATCACCTCTCCCAGAAGCAGAGGGGATGTTTCAAGGGCAGGAGTGTGGGAACAGATAAGCACAAGCAGCTTTTTGACACTTTGACGGTGTGCTGTGTTTTCTAAGGGTAGCAGGAAAAATAAATCTTCTGGATTTTTGAGCACACTGCAGAAAGCCCAGCCTATCCAACTGTCTGAACTCCATGCAGACTAGGAAGAAGTCTAGGCTTTCCCTTCAATATATGAAAAATGCCTCCTGAAAGCCAGTGTTTTCTTCCCATTAGAGCTTCACTTTTCTTTGTCTTCCTCATTAAGCTGAATTTCTTCTCACTTTGCTTGAGGCCTGTTTAACGATTTCTCGTTTTGGTTACTTTGTTCTGAGAATTTAGACCAGATTCTTCACACAGTGTCTTCTCATTGCAGAGATATCCTAGCTTATATATCCTAGGCTTCTGGGGACCCCCAGTCCTTATCCAAAGATAAAAAATGAATTGTGTTCTCTCTGCCCCTCTGACTTAGCGAAGGTATAACTTAGGCTCAGCACTGCAGTGCCAGCTCAGGTACAGCCTGTCGGCCTCCCTCTTCTGTGCTGCTTTCCGCCTTAGGATCGACAGATGCCGGCCCTGCAGAAGCACGTTGTTGTTGTTATCCCATCTTATGGCAAGTCCCTCATGTGCCAGATGTCGGCAAAACTGCTTTGGGCTGAACCTCTAAAGGTCACATAAGCTTTAAAGAGCATCTTGTGTTTTCATGTGACAGATTGTCACACAGAAGGGAGAACTGAAATGAACTGGTGACCAGGGAGGGGCTTAGACATGCTGTAAATACCTGGTACCGCTCCAAACAATGGTGACTGTTTTCCTGTCTATTTAGCCCTTTTATCAGATACTTCATGGCTTGTAGGCCTGGGTACGCTCAAAAACTTTCTGTTGCTTCAAGAGCTAGAAAAAGCTATGATTGGTATAATTAGCATTCAATAAAGTACCAGGCATGGCAAATATAATATGAATGGGATACTGACCTGGCACTGCGGTATACCTGGGACCCTGCATGCCATGACGGAGTTGCTGTCATGAGGCCACATTGGCCCTACACATGAGGGAAGAAAGAGCTGGGGCTTCCCAGTAACATACCAGTTGGAGACCTCTTCCTTTCAAAGAGGAATGGGATTTCATCTGCTGCACATGGAGGAAAAAGCTGTTGGATGAGACACAGTGGAAGTGAAAGCTGAAATGAGAAACCAAAACAAACACAGTAAATTCTGTCAGGGTGAAAAGGGAAGAGAAGAGGAAATCAGGGAATAATTCCTGGAAATACCCTCAGCTTTGGCCATGAGTGCCTACATTTTAACTCAGAGGTGGCTGTTGAGGGTGGTATATTCTATATTGCTCTGATGTTCTATATCCCATTTCTACCGCCACAGCCTGCTGGTTTTGAGCCAGTTCCCATCATATAGGAAGTATTATTTAGACTGACTGCACAATTTGAAAAAAATAAATCTTACCCCTCAAGAAGCTAGCAAACACTAATTTGGTGAATAATTTTGGTTCTGGCAGAAAGAGAAGAGCCTGCGTGTGGTGTTTGGTTTCAGGATCACTATCTCACAGTCTTGGTTAAACATAATCCGTGTACATTCATCAGCTCCATTTCTTAGCACATCCATTTAGTATAAACTCAGGTTGCAGGAGTTAGGGGAAGGAAGGGGAGGTTGTTTAGAAAAGAAAAATACAGTGAAAACACTTAAAAAGTAGTGCAGGTTGATCTGAAACAAAATGCAGGCAAAAAAGAGGGTGGGTGGAAGGAAAGAATCATTACCATTAGCCCTCTTTGGTTTCCATAACAGGCGTGTGCTATCTATTACTAATTTAGCTGATGAGAGAGCCACAATTTCTTTAAAACATGCCAGGACTCCAGTCTGTCTCTCAGCCTGTAATATCCAAACAACAAATTGGGTCCCAGCTGGGATGTGTTTATCAGCTTAAAAAGAACTGATTTTCTCTTCCACAGTCAGAAGGAAAGAATTGTCTGACAACACGAACCAAGATCAATGCTCTCTCCCATACTCCCTGCAAATGGGCAGTTTTGGCTATTGGACTGCCCAGATACTGATTCTGGCTCTGCAGCTTTAATGCTGCCCTGTTTCTGGCAGCCCATCGCCATTGTCCATCCCCATCATCCATCCCACCAGCAGGGTCCATTATCACCTTTTTCCACCTCCAACATCTTCTGTAGAACTAATTATGCTTTGACCTCTCTGCCCAGAGGCACTGGCTTAAGTGAAAATGAGTCTAAGCTGCTTTGAATCGGAAACAGGCAAGCAGGAAGTCTTGGTCCAGATAACTAGGTTTAGCCTTTTTGTGTGTGTGTGCTTTTTCTTGCCCATTGTCTTTCAGGTTGATTTTTATGCACTGCTAACTATTAAAGCACAGTGATTTGTACAATACTTCCATTAGCCTTGCTATTATGCGTAGGTAGGAATGAGATACTGTATCTAATCACAAGTATTTATTTATCCAATGATATAACATATTTACTTGTGTGGCTATATAACATACAATTTAATTTGTTCTATGAAAATAGTGAGCCTTCCTTACTAGATTTGTGTCAAAGCATGTGAACATAAATTGGAATTCAAATAAAAAATCACATTACGTTAAAGTATTCTTATTTAACTATTGATAAAATAGCTCAGATGGGCACAGTGTAAATGACAGTAAAATTGGCATTTACAACAGCCCTATTAGACAAAAGGGAATTGGACTGAGAGAAGCAAATCGATTTTTTTCTACACTGTGCTTGAAGCAAAAACTGTGTGTAGAGAAGGAATCTACTAATTTAGAAAATCTTAGTCAGTTAATTGGGGTACAAATGTTTGCTTTCTCCCTCTGTCTCTCCCTCTGGGGGTGATCTCCCTGGTGTGTAGGCGAGGGCTGTGGTGGGAGGTGGCCTCTAGCCCTCCCCGAGGACCCTGTCTGACCTGGTGTCCCCTCTTTGGGATGATGACCTTCAGTCCCACTGAAGTGACCCTCACATGCCACTCCTGGGAACACGCTCAGCAGCATTTTCAGCACTGCCCGGGGGCTCCTGATGCTGCACCTGCCTTGTCTGCTGCTTCCAGGCAGCCCCAGTGAGCTGCTGCTGAGGGCTGGGGAAACAGCCCTGGGACTGTCTGTGTGAAATATGCACGAGAAATCAGTATCCGAAAAGCAGCTCCTCACCTCAATTTTTATGCAAAGCATCCTTTTTTTTTGGACAGCCCCTGCTCATATCATACAGCTGTGGAAATGCTTGTTGCCCTCCCATTCTGTGGTTCCCCCAAACCCCAAGGGTACAAAGGGTTTGTGTTTCCAGGCCTCCAGCCACAACCAGTGCCCCCGCAATGCTCGTGGTGCCCCAAGAGCTGCAGGGCACAGCCGGCTGTGAGGTGCTCTGTGGGTGTCCAACCATGGGTTGTACCTGCTGCCCAGCTGTGGGTGTGGAGCCATGGGATTCACAGCACCAGCCTGGCTGGGCAGCAGCAAGTGGGAGCTGGCTCTGTGTGCAGGAAAACTGGAGGCTACAGACTGCAGATCCCCTTGGCAAGATAACTATTGATTGCCCCCCTTTCCCCTCTCCCTCAACTGGTAAGATTTGATATAAATGAGTTCCCATGCAGAGCTATATACAAAACAATATTATACAGTGGGGAAAAGGCAAAGCCAAGCATTTGGCTGAGTTTAGGCTGTTCCGTGCACGATAAAATTAACAGAATTATCTCTGTGTGTGCTAGTGCTTGTGGAAGGTTAATGGTGTCAAAATGGCAAAAGAAAATGAGGACAGGTTTGGGAAGGCAGCATAGTGTTATCCCTCGATGAGAAGATTTGTGGTTTAATTTGAATAGCTTCACCTTGCAAAGACTCTGCTCTGAATGGAGAGTAAGTTATTCTGGGAGAGGAGCTCTCCTGCCCATTTCTAACGGTAGGAAGAGATTAAGAACAGTGGGAAGGATGCTGCTGTATCTGGATGCAGCCCATGGAGAGCTGATGTTGCTTAGCAGAGAATATTTCCTCACTTTTATTTAGTTCTGGGGCATGGGTGCTCTCTAACCCTGTGCCCACCACACCTGTCTCAATCTGTCAAACACATTTAGCTCTTTTGGGAGCATAAGCAAACAAGTAAAACCAATGTAACTATCCAGCTTGGTTTCATTCATGGATGCTTTTAGCAGAGAAGGAACAAATTGGGCACTACCTATCCAGGTTTCTTGCCTCAGTTTGGAGTTTCTGCTGAACCTCATCTAGATGAATCTCAATATCAGAAAACAGAAATGCAGTAGGAACATCGTAGTTTGCAAAGCCGTAGTCAGGTCTCCCACCACAGATTCCCATGGTTGACATGACACCTGCCCTGAGTTACAGCAGTTTTTGTGTTCCTAAGCTCTGAATTTCATCCTCCTCTCATTCTCTGGGCTTGCCTTCACTGTCACTTCCATCATGGCTACATCAACTACGTGTCAAACACAAAGGTGGGATAAATATCCCAATGCTGCTTTTGTCTTTGAGGCTTGGCAGCCCTTATTGTAACTGTGATTTGAGAGGAACGGGAGGGATCATGAACTGCAGAGTGAGAAAACAATGCAACACAGTACCATTTCAGTGCCAAATTTCCATGAGTTGGCTGACACAAACATCTCAGCAAGGCAGAAGCGTGGGAGCCACAGAAGTCTGAAAATGCAAGAGAAAGCACCATGCTACAGCACTAATTCCTGGTGAACAGAAACAAGCTGTTTCTGTAAGCACAATGCCAGTGCTCTGTTAGAGTGTGCCAACCACAGTCCACGAGGAATAACCTCAAGTTAAACAGCTGTGCAGGCCAGATAACCTGGGGTTGGCTTCATCTGCAGAGGGTAGTGGGCTGGGGGCCAGTTACTTAACCAAGTAAAATTTTGGGTGATGGTGTCTGCTCTGTTAGGCAAGCTCACATAAACTACCCTAGGTCAGACACCTTTGGGGAGGAAGTCTGGTTTTTCCCAGCACTGATTTCTTTGTGCAGGATCCCTGGTTGTTAATGACATCTCACTTAGCATGGGCTGCTATGCAGCCATGGGCTCCTCAGTGCTCCAGAGCAGTGTCTGCCATGCTGACATTTGTAATGTTAGCACAGCTGCCAAAAATCCTGATAACAGTGTTCTTTGATCATTCCTTTCCCCATCATTTCTCTCATGTAATTTCTGTGGGGAGGTATCTCAGGTGATGAAAGGTTTGTAGGGAGAGGTGGTTTTTCTGATCTGAAAAAGAATACAATTGGAAAAACCAGGCAGACTTTGGTGAAGCCCTCCTCTGTGCTGCTGTGCAGTGCAGGGCAGGGGTGGCTGCTGAGTGGTCTGTAGGATACCAGCGGTTCCAAAACTCCTCTGTCAGCTTTTACCACAGCAGAGGGTCTAACAGGGGATATCACCTTACCCTGCAGATCTGGCCTTGCTTTTGGGATGGAAGACTGGGTTTCCATAGCAAAGTCTTGGTAGTGGGGGGCTACAAGGGTGGTTTCTCTGAGAAGGTGCCAGAAGCTTCCCTTATGTCCAATGGAGACAACGCCAGTCAGCTCCAAGACAGATGTGCCTCTGGCCAAAGCCGAGCCCATCAGCAAAGGCTGGTAGTCCCTCTGAGATAACACATTTAATAGCTACAGAAACACAGCTGTTACTGCTACAGGAAAGAAAAACTGCCACGGAAAAAGGTTTGGTTAATCATTAGATTTTCCTATGACTACCTGCACGTAAAATCAAACTCTTGAAGCCCTGTTTAAGATGGGCTTAATGCAAGAAATCATGGAGTGCCATGCCTAGAAGTATGTAGGATGACATAGGTATCTGGGGTTTGGAACACTACCATGAGAAGCTATATGTATACCTTGAGTTACTCCAATAATTCTCTTTGACTGTGCCACCCTGCTGGGACACCAGCATGATTTCTCTCCCCAGCACTGAGACAGTTTCTGGGAGATCAAGATTGTTATTTTTTTTCTCCCTTTAAATCTTCTGAACAAGAACTTATATGCAGCCTAAGCAAAAAGTCCTGAGGCTGCAAATAGCAGAGAAAGAAGTTATAATGACCATATATATTTAATGGCAGGTTGTAAATGACTGGTGATGTGTCAGCTGGAGGTCTTCAGCAGTGGAAGACTTGCTCTCAGAGTGGTAGCTGCCACCCATTATCTGCAATGAACCAAATGGAAAGACTTCTGTGTCTTTGCTTGATGCCTTTTTTGTTGTCCCAGGTTTGGAGATTTCCCTTGTTCCCGTGAAGCAGACTGTGCTGACAAAAAGGAAAATGGCTTGCAGCCGGCTTCAGTGTGGGAGTCACGCTGCTAGCGCAGCCTGCACGCTCCCAGACTGCTCTCTGGGGCCTGGCTTCTGCTGTCCTGCTCCCATTGCAGTCACAAAAGACAGACCCAAGCTCCTTCAACCCTTGCTCCTTCCTAACTGCTTGTGTGGACAGTCCCGTCCCAAGGGGATAGCACTGGCCAACTGCTTCAACCAAACATGGGTGCTGGTGATAGCATCTGCTGTAACCTCAGTCAGACCAAGTCATATCTGTTCTCTTTATCTGCCTTCCTATCTTTGACCTTCTCCACCTGGATTTGTGCTCATAAAGAAAACAGTAATTTGTTACTGTTTGTTTTTTTCCACACAGTCTGTGAAGTCACACAATTTCTAACCAAGACAGGAAAAAGATGTAGTTCGGATCGGTCCAGATTGTTTAGCTGGTATAGATCCTCATGGAGTTATTTCACTCTTTCTAATAAATTCCATTTATATCCAGTGCAACAGCAAAAAAATCTGTTTTCAAGAAAAACTGAAATATTTTGATGCCCTGCTCCGTCACTGTGAATGCTTTATGAGAGACACAAAAACCTCTTGGGACTTCAAACAATTTATCTCGAGTGCTGATTTTGCAGTGGTGTCCATCCAGTGCAGCTCCCTGGCCTGGCAGCCAGCACCCACTCCCAACAGTGCCAAGTGCTCTTCCTGTGAGCAGCCAGGACAGGGGTCTGCCTGTGGGAGTATTGGGGGCTGCAGGTTACCCAGCGTGCTCCCCCTGCACAGCCCTGCTGCAATGCATTATCAGGGCAGAGCTGAAGATGGCAGCAGGAATTTGGTTTCTCTTCCCGCATTTTGTCTCCTTGGGAAGCGCAGCATAGGGCTGCTGCAAATGGGGCTGTGATATGGGTTTAATGACATTGTTCCTGGGGTCACTGCAAAGAAAGAAACTTTTATTCCCTTGCATTTAACCCCATTTCATGCACAAAGAACACTGCAGAAACCCAGAAATCTCCATGTGGGTTGTGAACTAAGATGACTGCCTTCCCTAGGGGTCCTGCATTTGATGTGGGGACACAGGCTGTAACCCCAGACTCATGAGCTGCCTGCACACCTGTGCTCCCGGACAGACTGACATCTCCATGCTATCTCTGATGGGTTTCAGGAATGGGCACCATGTGGGTTTGCAGTGCACAGCTAGAAAAAGAAAAAAAATTCAAGACAAATTTATGTTTGCATGCTGGATGCCTTGCATCCCCACAGGGCTGATGGCTGAGGGGCTGGCAGCACGTGGCTGGGGAGGGGGCACTGACGAGGGTACTGGGGACTGGGGCTTTGCCTGCTCTACCAAGGGGGAATCATGGCATAAGATCTGCTTGTATTATAGCAGTAGGAAAAGGAGGGATGCCTGGTGCTCTGCCAAGTTTGCAGTCGTGAGCACTTGACTCTCAAGCCAACAAGAAAGAGGCCAAGGAAAACAGCAGGAACTTTATTCTACATCTTAATTTATTGATGTTTCCTTAATCCTCTCACAGACCTCATCTGTTTGAGAAATCAGGTTCATATGTCACCTGTAATGCCTCCTTCCAGACAAATAGCACCACAGCATCTGCAATTTTCATAAGTGTGTTGCACTTTGAAGACGAAGATACATGGGACACTTCAGCACAGATTGCTTTTAAGTGCTGCAGGATTTGCCTCATCAACATGAAGGTCTATTCACTGTACAGTGCATGCTGGTATTAGTTTCAAGTTGCTCAGATGCATCAAAAGCAGAAGAACCCATTGCTCCAGGCAGGCACTGTCAGCTGATGCATTGCCCAGATCCTCATTTAGAAGGCAAAAATTGAGAGGAGGCCTCAAAAAACGAAGGGAAAAAAAAGGAAAAAAATAGCAACCCTGTAAACTTTATGTAATTTCCTGGGTTTCATTCATTTTACTGTAATTTTGCACATGTCTTCACATTAAGAGCTTATATTGTCAGAGGAGCACTCAGGATAAGTAATGTCACTCAACGAGTCACAAATGGAAGCCATGTCGGCTGGCATTGCAAAATGGATCTATAACTGGCTTTTTGTCCCTCAATTTGACATGATTTAATTCGATTTCTGTGATTTATGGCTGGGAGGAGGATGCTTGCTGTTCCCCCATTCCCTCCATGCACCCAGGCTGGATGTCTTCTCCTCTTCTGAATATCATGGCTTTGGAGGTAATGAGTCTCTGAAAGGGCAGTGCATGTATTTCCTGCCTGAACTGATTTGTAAAGCAGTAACTGGGAGAGGGAATTCTGTTACCTGTCTGTGCCGGTTTGGACAAATTTGGAGGAAAATATCCTCTGACAGAAGGGAGGTTACAACCATCCCTCCCCCACCAAGTTTGGGGAAAAAAAAAATTCCTCGGAGGAAAGTGAAAAGAGATAAAAAACCATTTATTTAACAAACACACAGGAAAAGGATAATAATGCTAAATAAAAAAACCTCTCGCTGTGGAGAGAAACCTGGGAAAATTTCAGAGTCCTTCTGTAGGTGTAGTCTCTCCCCTTCTCCTCAGATCTGGGTCGGTATGGGCCTGCCTTCAGGGCCTCGGTGGAAAATTCTCCTGTGTTCTGATGTTGAAACAGCCCAGAAGAGAAGAAGGGAAAAACCAAAGTCCCAGGACAACAAAGTTCAACTCCTCTGGAGAAAAGAGCTGAAAGCTGGCTGAAAAGCAAGCAGGGTGCTTCCTCCGCTCTTGCTGCTGCAGAAGCAGAACGCAGAGGAGTGTGTATCTGTGTCCTTGAACAGCTGTTTTGAAAAGTTTGCTCGGTTTTTTTTCCTCTCCCCCCTCTCAGGCTCAGTTTAAAGGCACAGAAAAGGCACAAAATTAATTTCTGGGCATAGAGCAGTGATAGGGGATACAACATCATAAAGTCACCCCAAGGCACTGTCTTTGCTGATGTACCAGGATAACATGTATCACTCATGTCAGCCCTGAATTTGGAGATCATGGTGAAATTGCATTTGTAAGAAAAATGAGTGAGGCATTTGGGGTGAGTTATGGAGACCTGCAAGAATTTACCACCACAACACAAAGCTGCCAGTGACAGCAGCTGCACCCAGTGCTACTCCAGGCTGCTGCTGCTTGGAAGCCTCCTCTCTGCATGTTTATTTACTCACTTAGCTCTGACACAAAGCCTGCCCTGTCGGTGAGTTTCCGTGGGCTTCAGCAGGATCAAAGCTGTGACCTATAACAATAAACTGTCTGTAAAATCTCGCAAGCTGCTCCTCGGGTGAAGAAAGAACCATTGCTTAATGTACTATGTCTGATTTAGCAAGAGGCATTGCATCCCACTATGAAATACAATTAATATCAGGATAATCATGCACATATAGCAGAGGGCCAACACATTCACCCTTGTAGACACAGTGTGTTGACGTCCCCGCTGCCAGCTGAGGCACTCCTGCTCCTGCTGCCAGTGCAGAGGCCGCAGCCTCGATACACCACGTGCAGCTGAAAGCTGGGGCTCTTTGCAGCTCACCCCGACTAGAGGCCAGAGCATCAATGTATGAAATCCACTTGCTTAAACATCACCTCTTCCCCTGTGCCCGTGCCAGCCACTGCAGTTTCCTGCTCCCTGGAGTGCGGCAGCGAGCCCCTGGCTCCCAGCAACCAGGTCAGCACCAGCTGTGCCACAGCTGCTTGCAGGCTGTCTGTTGGTGTGGTGTGCAGGGCAGGGGGCTAGCCATGGGCACACAGGGGCTCTGCACTCACCTGGGCCCTGCTGTGTGCCACGCACACCTACACGTGTGCACACGGGTGCACACAGGCACCGCTTCCCCGAACTGACCCCAGTTGACAGCCGTGGCAGGGTAGATCCGCACTGCCGATCTAAAACCTCTCTTACTGCTCACCACATGCAGTGCTCTCCCTCTCTTGTGCTGAGGCACGGTGTGGGTATGAGCTGCTGACCAGCAGGTTCCAGCAACAGTGGTTTTGGCGTGCAATGAGCTCCCAAAGCTGCTAGGGTGGAAGGCACCCCGTGAAAGGAGAGACGATTATCCCTCATCTTGCTCATCCCACAGACACTCATGTTGCTAGCTCTGTGAACAGCTCCAGGTAAGCTTTGTCCTGACCTTGCCAGTCAGGATTTTAGGAAGAGAACAGTCAGGGCTACTGTTGTGCACCCTGTGCTCAGGCCACCCACCAGGCCCCCACACTATGCACCTGTAAAACCTGGGCAAAATTTACTGCTGGCTGTGACAGTAGTAGGACAGACAGACTCCTGCCATGACCCTGGTGGGTCATTCATGGCTTCTCGGTACCCTCTTTCCTTGCTGCATTACGGTCGAGTCATGAATATATGTATTAACTACAGAATAGTCTTAAGCAAACATTTATCTTGCGGAGCAATGGCTGTTGTTAAAGACACCAGGGATGGATGTCTAGGAAAACAAGCCCATTCAAGCACAGCACTGGAAATGAGGACGTCCTCACAATAATTTTTTCCTTGGATTAACAGTTTCCAAATAAGCAGGTGAAATGGTCTGAGGTGATTAAAGCAATAGAGAAGATTAGTTTTGTTATATGTAATCACCTTTGCTTCTCTTTTATGTGTGGAGTGATTTTCTCAGCAGGATATGTTATCTATTTTAGGGAATGCTAGTCTTTTTGTTATTCCTTTTTTTTTTTTTTTTAATGTAAATCAGCTTTTTAATCTTTTTGTGTCAATTTGATAGACTGTAATAGCAAGTCTGTTTGGTAGTAGATTCCCCCCCTCCCCAAGCACTTCTTTGCCTTTAATTGCCTTAATTGTTCTAATCTGAATAAATCTGGGATCACACCTTGGCTTGTGGAAATTTGCTGCAGATCTGCGGTGTTCTGCATGGAGCCACTCCTTCAGATTTCTCTGTCAGTTCTCACGGGTGGGATGGCAGGGGGTGGGGGGAAGGTGGAAAACCCAGGTGGGGACTGATCTTGGCAATGAGAGGGTACAAGTGCTCCTCTAGGATGGGCTACATCTTCATCTCAACTCTATTTCACCCCTGCTCCTACAGTGAGTGGACACCTCATTCTGCTCCCTGGCTGCCCCCATCTTCTCAAAGAGATGAAGTTTTGGGTTAAATGAGGCAAACCTCAAAACACACCTGCATTTTTTTACTGTTGCAACTTCTTCTAGCAATACACGCAGTGCTGGGGCACTCATTTCTACAGGATTTCCTCTCCCTGTGCCTTGGAGGAAGTCATGGATTTAAAGTGCTCATTTTAAGTGACACAAAGCAGTAGCAGCCTTTTTCAACAGTGCTTAGTTCTGTTGCCCCCAGCACTCTCCTCATTTTGGAGGGAGGATGCTCATAGGGGACATTCCTGTCCAAACCCCTGTGCTGCTCATTGCCTCGGGAAGTTGCAGACCTTGAGCTGTCGCTCCACTTTGGATCACAGATGGAAAGAAGGGAAAGGTGTAATTTGGCATCCCTGTGCATTTCATTGGTGAGATAAGATAATTTTACCCTGGCAAAAACATGTATCTCCATCAATCCCTAGACCTTGGGTGGGGCATCCTCACTGAAAGATGCAACAAGAAGATAATGCCTCCATCAGTATGGGATCTGTTCATGGTGGCATGTGAGCTGATACAGCCTGTCAGGTACATGACAGGGTGGAGAAGAGCCTGAGAAATTATTTCTTATAGATCACTTGGAAAACAGTCCCTGGAGCAGCCCAGATGAGAAGGGCTCCCTTGGGAGCACTGGGAAATGAGCATTCATCTGTCAGGGATGTCTTCAGGAGGTGGAGACGGCTGTGGGCCTCCTCCTGGGCTGCCTGGCCTAGACAGGGGGATCTGCGAATGGTGATGGGTCCCTGCATGTGGGGTGTCGCCTGCACTGGGAAGCTCCAAAATCAATGAGGAGGTAGAGAGGAGCTTTATTTCCAAGGAAATTGTGCCCAGAAGGCATAGGGCAGCACAGAGAAGGCAGTCCTCCTTGCTCAGTCTGTCCCCATGTCATCCAGCCCGAAAGCTGCCGGGACTGGGGGGAAGTGATCTTTTGATTAAGCTGCCACGGGGGCACTCGCCAGCTCTAGGGTCACTGCCTGCTTGCATAGAGAAGTTAAATGGTATTGGGAAGTAAAGAAGGAAAATGCTAGGTGATTACTGGGGAGAAGAAAAGGTTACAGTAAAGAAGGGATTTAAGAGAAAAATAACAAGTTGACCATTATTAGGGAGGGAGATGCAAAGAGATAACGGGGGGAACAAATATCTAATACAGTATATTAGACTTGGGTGAGGATGTAAGTATAAAATGCTCCACAAGTCCTGTAATTGAGAAAATCCATCAAATGTCCTGACAGCTGTTCCAGCATTTCCAGAAGCGATAAAACTTGAATTTATTTCACTTCTGGAAAGGGGGCAGTATCACCTTCTGGCGGCTCTAATGAAATGCCATAAAATTTGAGGAAAAACTGTGCTGTAAAGTAATAAAAAAGGGCAGTCGGCAGCGAGTTGTTTGCTGAAACACTGTCGTAGGGGACGTGGCGGGGTGGACCTGCTCCCACTGGTCACAGCACCCAAGCTGGGGGGATGCTTTGGGCCCTGGCCCCATTCCCTGCAGCCACAGTGCTTGCAAGTGGCCATAGCAGAGCTGAGCAGAGCTGGGTCTTGGCCCTGGTCGGGAGGCATGGAGGTCACAGAATAACCATTAGCTTGTGCCAAGGCTCAGGCAGGGCTGCAGAGGAGCTGGGAGAGGTTTGTGTGGCATCCACCCACTGCTGGCCGGCCCCAGCACCTGGGCTGATTCAGAGCAGAGGAAGGCTGCAGAATGCGAGCACTGAGGAGATTTTTTTAATTTGGGATTTTTATTAACTGTGTCATTTGGTGACAGGAGAGAAGGTCATTGCTATTTACCTCCTATGGTAGCTGCTAGGCAATAAGCTTGTTTTCCTATTTAATTCGTTAATTGAAACTAAATTTGTAATACAACGTTTAAGTTATTTGAAGGCTCTTGGACTCTGTAATTTCACCCTAATTTGTTGGCAGGAGAGCACACCTTTTGCATACATTTTTCTTTTTGGCTCACCATCATCTCATGTAATTGCTGAGATAGTTTTCTTCCATTGCCTAATTTTGTGTAAATGCCGCAGGCACCTTGGGAGCCAGTGTTACTACCCTCAGCTGGCAAATATTAGGGATCTAGGTAATATATTTAAACAAGAGAGGGAGGAGACATCTAAAAATAGAAGGGAAGGAAGAGCAGTGCTGGCTGTGCAGAGGGACCCTTCTCCTCCTCCTCACCACTGTCAGGAGTTGGGCGCAGGTGTGACCAGTCACACCTAGTCTTCCCTGGGTGACACAAGGGGAAAGTGGCCAGGAAAGCAGAGCAAGAGCCACCAATTTGCTCCCACTAAAAGGTTAGTAATGCAAAATCCTCCATGCCAGATGAAAAGCTTTGGATGAGGCCCTAAGGATGACCTGACTAACACATCCCAGTTGTTACGAGCAGTAAAGCACTGTGTACCACTGGCTTCTGCTCTGTGAGACCCTGTGCCCAGGCCACTGTGGCCATGGTCAGTGCTGGGTTTCCACCAGCATCTCCCACTCTCAGATACCTCCTGTGGCAGATGGACCTTTTGGGGGGTAACCGGGACAACTGTATGGAATTGTAATCTGCACTTTGGTCAGACTGTGGTTCCCAATACCTTGGCTGGAGGATGAATTATGGGAGTCGTGTGGGAGTAGGGGTCTGCTTGAGGGGGCTCAAGTTGAGGGAAGCATCTCATTGCCATTGTGCAGGAGGTGCAGCTGCTCGTGCTGCACAGCACGCTGGGCACTTTACACCTCATACCAGAAAATAAAGACAAAAAAGGTGATCTGTGAAAGGATTATGAAATTTCTAAGTGGACTTGTCCTTTCACACGCATTGGTGTATATTGGCCAAATTGGAGAGGCTGGGCTCTGCTGATAACCTGTGTGCTTTATTCTGTGTTCTCAGCCCAAATCCCTGCTGCTTACAGAGGTGTTGAAATGAGCAAGGGAATGATTGTGTTCAGCCCATCATGAGAATTCAGAGCCCTTTTGTCCCAGCAGGCTGTTTGTGGTCTCTGTTCTCTTGCTTGGCAGTGTGTGCAGTGGGAACTAGAGCCATCCTTTGGTGTCTGACCAGGTGCCACAGACATTTCCTAGACTGCACGTTGAAAGGAGCGTTCTCCACAATGAGTACTCTGGTGCAGCCCAGAACTTCCAGTAGGAATTACCTGAGTGTTAGGGAGAGGATTTCCCAAAGCTTAGTGTATTGAGTGTATTGGAGGCTGATACTAAAATACCCTTTAGTGGGGCAGAGTGAACCCCTTCGCAAGGAATGGTGCTGGCCCTGCATAGGGGAAGCCTAGCTCCTGCCCAGCCATGGGAAGGATCCTTCTGATTAACCCAAGGTCCAGATTTCTACATGAGGGTTCCCATGGCAACCAGGCTGCATAGATTAAATATTTAAAAATATGGAAGTGATGCTGATGTGCGAGGCGAATGCAACAACTTTAGGGCAAGTGGTGTCTCTCCGTTCCATCCACATGGATGGGTTGTGGCCCACGTTGTTGTCCGGCAGCCTGGCCACTGCCATCTCACCTGGCAAGGCTTCTCCAGGCTGGGAGCAGCCACTCTGCCCATCATCCTGCCCATCAGCATCGCTGCCCACAGCCTCGGTGGGACACCCCCTCTCTCAAAATGGTTTTCCACACCAAAAACTTCAGGACATGAGGCCACCCCTTTTGGCAGTTGCTTCCTTTGCTACCAGTGCTCTTTAGAAAAGAAAGGTGGAAAATGCAATTTAAGTGCTGAACAAACCTTCCCCAGGCTTCAGCCCAGTGAAACATCATTTGTGGAAAACATCAAAGTGGTTGCCAATAATCTGGGGGGTTGGGGGGAAGTAAAGCAAAGAACACTTGCTGATTTGCCTTCATTGTACACCTGTTGGAAAGCACTGACTATTGAAAAGCAAAATGCTCTGTGGGAAGTGATCAGTTTAATGATATTTTGATGGAAAATTTCTAATCCACTAGAAAGGAGTAATCTGCTTTGACCTTGTTTTTTTTCTGACACAGTTTCACACAAAGCCTGTGGCTTGGGTAGCCCTGCTCACTGCGCTAAGATTATTCTGCCAACTCCAGCAGTACCCATCCTGTGGTAAACCAAAAAATACCACCTACAGCAACACAGGATCTTCACTGGGAATTGCACATTTCAAGCTCAGGGTAGTCATGTCTTTTCCTACTAGTCAATGCTAATTTATTGATCCAGCAATTGAGAAATAGTGGCAATACTAAAGGAAGGTGGTGCCAGCATCGGGGCATCCGCAGGGAGGTACGGATGGCCTCTCCAGGCACAGTGGAGGTTTAATGGCACCGCAATTTCAGCTCCCGTCTTTGGAAAAGAGATATCTCATCTCTGAAATGACTGGAAAGTTAGGGAAGTTGAGTTTTTAATGGCACCCACCATACCTATATCCACTTTAAAGGTTTCAGCCTTGTCTCTAAGGTAAAGAAGAGTGAGGCTCATTAGAGCCCTTTTCCTAATTAGCTGCTGCAAACAGATTTTATTTTATAAATGCTTGAATGTAAAGTTATTTGTGTACCTAATTTCTTTTTTATGTTACATTTATTTTTAAGTGTAATTCACAAAGGCTTCACATTTATAATTCTTTCAGGGGCATTACAACCAGTGATGCACATTTATTACAACCCCTTAATTTGCTGCATTTTATTTCCATATGCTTTTGAATTGCTATTGAGCTTGTTTCATGCTCTTCCCATCGTTAAATTGTATTTTTTTTATTGTACATAAATGGTAAATAATTGATACCTGCCATCTGGTGCTAATCATCCTGCCAGCCCTATGTCTCCACCCTGTCCTTTCATTCCTTGCTAGCTCTTCCCCATCAGTTCTTCCCCTTTCTTTCCCAATTTTCTCTGCATCTTCACCCCTTTGCTCCCTGGAGGTGCTTGCAGTGATGTGGTGCCAAGAAATGCACTGCCCTTCATCTCTGCTCAGTCCAAATATTCCTGACACCTTTTGGGGGAGGCAGTTTCCCTAGGGATACTCAATCTGCCATCCCTGCCCAAGCTCCCCTCATCCTCATGGTCTGTCCAGTCCCATCACCCAGGGATCACTGCAGACCTCTCAGCTGGAGCCATTCTGCACCAGCAGTGCTGGGCTTTGCAGCACATCTCCTGTGGTGCCCATGTGCCTCACTGCTTCCTTGCCAGCATTTCCTCCTGTGTTAGACCCCTGAGAGCTGAACGCTGAACTGCAGGGCTGGGTTTCTCTCAATATAGAACCAGGCTGGGAAAAAAGCAGCCAGACATTAGAGATTAATGGCAGCAAACCTCCTGTGCTGGTGGCTTCAGAGAGAAGCAGCAAGCCAGAAGCTGTGATGCTGTGACCACCTCCTGCCCTGTCACAAAGCTCCTCTGAGTCCTGACATTGCTCAGGAGTTACATGGGCTGTGTACTCTAAAAACCACATTTGCAAAGTATTCAGTTGCCAAAGTCAAAGTAGGGAAAGCCCAGAGCTGCCTAAAACCAGAGAACACTTTCCATGACCAAAATAATTTCTTTGTCTTAGCCTGAATGAAATCTTTCTAGACATAAATAAAACCTCCTTGAAGGCAGATTCTTGGGATGGAGAACGTTTGTCTAAATGGTTCAAATTTCGGCAACATTGTGAGTAACCAAAAGCAATGCTTTAAGATGGGGAATACTTGGGAAAATTAGGAGCCAGCATTATACCAGCCCAGCTGATAATAACAGCTGGCGCTGAGCAGATATGTGACCATCCGTGCTAAGCTAATTGTTGATAAAATCCTAGGAGTTATAATTAGCCCCTGTGGGACTCCTCATGCCGCTAAAATGAAGCACACACCTCTCTGTTTGCAGGGGAGAGCTGCAGGGCAGGGGGTGGCTCAGCACCCTCAGGGTACAGGGTGCAACCTGGGGGTGCAGACCCTGATGGGCAGCGCTGTTCCCAAAGGAGGGAAATCTGGGGCTGTTTGAGGGGATTGGGAATAAATAAACCGGTGCCTCCTACCTTTCCACATGAGGGCCAAAATGGGCTGTTACAGGACAATTTTTCCCCTGCCTGAGCACAAGCCCTTCTGCTGCTTCTACTGCTGCAAGACAAAGAGGTTTTGGGATGCTGTACCTGAGCGCCCATCTGTCTGTCCTGAGCACTGTATGCCAGGCACAGGTGTGCAACGCTCCTCTCTGCTCTGTGCAGCATCCTGAGTGCCAGCGTGTAGCTGCACGCGGTGCCCAGCCCCTCCAGCAGCCCCAGCACAGCCTGGCTGTATCCCCAGGGGCAGGGCAGAGGTGGTCCCGGTACCCTGTTGGGGCAGGTACCAGTGCCGCTTCTGCAGCCGATGGGCTTTTGGCCTGTGCCTCAGCGCATCCGTGTGGGCAAGCCGGGATGATCCCCGCAGCCCTAAACCTGTGCATGGCCGCGGCAGTGCCAGCCCATGGCCACCGCCGGAGAATGGGACTCCGTGGCGGCAAAGAGGGGCAGCAAAGGGGCCATGGGCAGGAGAGGGGAGATGCGAGGAGAGCAGCGGGAGGCGGGAGAAGGAAGGGAGAGACGTGGGGAAGTCTGTGCCAGCGCCAGGGCTCAGTGCGAGCTCTCTGAAGCGGAGGGCACTGCCAGCCGTGGGTCAGAGGAAGCAGCTCTGTGATGACCGGTGGAGCTAAGCGATGGAAAATCGGCTGAAGGCTAACGGCATCACTCCTTCTGGACTGCTGCCTGCAGTGTATTTAGTAAAGAACCAGGCTCCTTTCCATACTGCCTGCATTTTAGTGCACAGGGAACAGCCCTACTGAATGTGCCTCGAGCAACTAACACCCAGAGAGACACAGATGGGCTTTACTCTGTCCTGAAACCTCCTTTTTGGCAATCTCACTTCACTGGGGGACCGATCAATCAATAATTAAAACACGGGATAATTAAAATCTCATAAAAACCTTCTCTGAGTCCTCAAAGTGAAATATATCCGTTTCTCCACCAGCTATACTGCTTGTACTGATTTAGTGACGTCCCCCACACATGGTGATCTGACCACAGTTTCTTGCTGCTGTGGAAAGCGGGAGCTGACAGCCTCCAGGAGCACCAGTCGCCAGCGGCTCTCTCCGGGGCCCTGATGCATTTCCAGCAGTGGTTGCATCATTTGCAGCATGGCTGCATGTGGGGATGTGCTCGTGTGTGTGCATGCCAGCTTTTGTTTGGGAAACAGGGCAGTTTTAGCTGCTTACATCTACCAGAAACTGGAAGCTCTGGGTACCCTTGCAGCTGAGTAATGCCTCCACCAGACCTGAAGAGTCACTGAGAGCGCAAAGTGAAATCCTACCACGACAGAGGAAGATTAAAGGCATTTTACCTGTTTACTGCCAGATAAAAGGTGACCATTCTAAGACCTGAACTGGTAACATGGGCCCTTTTTTACGTGTTAATAAATCTAGTGATGACAGTAAAATGGCAGTTTTGCTACGGGAAACACAGACCTTTTCCAGGCATCTAAGGGTTAAAACACATCAAGCAGACTTTGAACCCTGAAAGAAAGCCCCTCTGCCCAGGGACCCTTTCCTGGGCGCGTTCAGGCCTCTGTCACACTCTAGCTAAATGGCATTCATTAGTTCAGAGGAATTTCTTTAGAGGAAAAATCCCTGTACTGGAGCCAGGTGCTACCAACGTGTGATTAATAGCAAGTGGTGGGGTCTGCGCTCGTCAGCTGAGCGAGGGAGGGGGTGGGGGGTAGGGGGGGTAGAAATGCTCTTTCCTTCCCAAATGTCTTTGGCACAAGCCTCGGCAGCTCTTTCTAAGCTTTTCCTGAAATCTAGCTCACTTGTGGGATTAAAAAATGCTGCTGCATCAACAGCTGTGGTTACGGGAGCAGGTGAGATGCAGCACTGACATTTCGAGGTTATCCAAGCGAGACAGTTCCTGACCGTAGCTTGCTTTGCCTGGATGCTAATGTTGGCTGCCAGGCCACATCCCCCTGGATCCCCCACACACGCAGGGGAACAAGCTGCAGGGTGGGGTGTTGTCGTCCTCCTGCAGCCACCCGGCCATGAGGCCACTCCTGCGGTTCCCCCGGGAGCCCGGATCTCTGGGGGGCGTCCGTGTGCCCTGCAGCCTCCGCATCCCTGCGGGCCACGGGAATCTGAAGAAATGGCTGTCATTGCCAGAGCTGCTGGTGCCCAGAGCTGGCACTGAGGCTGCTGCCGCGTCCAAATCCTCCCACGCCCCCGGCGAGGCTGCGAGGCTGGCACAGTACCCGGCGGCTCCGCGGCGGCGCTCGTGGGGAGGGGGACGTGCCGGCTCATGGGCCTGAATTTTCTCACTTGTGTCTGATGGGCTAATTATTATTGATTGACATTTTTGGAGGTTTTGGGGCACTTTGGGGAAGCGTAGAGTGTGGGAAGAGGAATATGTTGACAACTTTTTCACATCCTTTCCAGCCCCCTCATTTTTCAGTCAGCCATGGAACGCATCCAAATATCTGGGATTTTAACTAAATTATAAGCAAGCAGACCCAAAATCCCTTGAAAAATACAACAAACCATCCACAAATTTTTGTTTCCTTCCTCTCCAGCCCCCATACCACAAGGCTGGGATGGATATCCAAGGAGGTTTGGTGGTGATCTAGGGAGGATGCCCTGGCCCTTGCTCCCAGCCCCACACCAGGGCAGCTGTCCTGGACCCATGGCACCGCATGGCTGCCCTGCATGGGTGATCAGGTGGTGTTTGGTGAGAGCATCTTCCCCTCCCTCCATGGTCTGCCACCAGGTCCTGTGATAAGGACTATTTATGTGACAGTCCTGCCCACACCAAGAGCTGCATGGCATCTTCAATCCTGTTCCAAGGGAAGGTCCAGCACCCCTGTGTGCTGAGCTGGCTTAAGCAACATTTCAGGAGTTATAGCTGCTGGTGTGTATTTATCCTAAGCTCTGAGTGAAGCCCCACGGGGAGCTGCACCTCAGCACACACTGTTCAGGATCCCCAAAGGGCTTCAAGCATGTTTGTTGCAGGAGAAAAAGATAGCTCTTGATATTAATAAGTAACAGTCTACTTTAGCTTAACTGAAGTGAAGCAAGCAATTTGTGTGGCACGTGCCGTAACAAGGCAGTTAAAGGTGGTTACAAGGGACAAGCAATCACACATTCTGCACACAGGACTGTCAGCATGTGCAGCCTCCACCTCAGCTGCTGTAAATGCATTCGCACAGGTTTAGCCACCGCTGCGGCAGGTAACTCTCCTATTGTATTATGGACAATGGAAACTGTTGTACAGTAAATCCCTAACTGGCAAGCTGGATTTTAAACAAATTTGCCTTGGAAATGGCAACCCAAACTGCCTGCATGGCTGGGAGCATTGCTGCTTCCTCACTGCCGTGGCTGCTGGCACCGGGCAGAGCCGGCATGGCGACGTCTCCAAAAGATGCTCCCGTTGCATGCTAATACTGTGAAGGTACAATCCAGACACAGCTGGAGCTCTGGCTCCTACAAGATATTCAAACCTCAGCCTGCAAACACATACTCTTTCTATTTTCCCCAGGCAGCTTGCTTAGCCTTTAGGCTTCCTGGGTTTTGAATTGACTCTGCCTTTTGAGTGGGAGTTTTTAAGAAAAAAAACCCCAGCAGGTTGAAAGCAAAAGAGCTGGCTGTGCTGACTAACCTTTTTGATTTAAGGCAAATGTGGGGAATACTGAGGGGAGAAGCAAAGCCTGTGCTTTGTGAGCAGCGCAGGAACAGTGCAGCACACGTTTAAAATGGATCCCAATACCTGCCGTCCTCAGCTCAACATTATTAATGTTACTTAACCTAAACAAGACTGGACAGGAGGATTTTCCCCTGGCATGGATTAGTGAGTCAGGAGAAAAACGAAATTCAGCAGAAATCCTCTTAGTCATTTTTATTGGGGGTAGATTTTCACATCTGAATCTCAGCTGCCAATTTGCATGGATAATCTCAGATTAGCTTTAGTCCATGGTTCATTTTTTTGTTTCCCCACTAAATAAGCCCACTTTTGCAGTGACAAAGGAGGCAAACAATTCTTTAGGAGAATGGCTGTGACATCTAAATAACAATGATAAAAAAGTCCATCCAAAACCGAGCAGCTCGGCACTTTCGGCTCCCCCCCTCTTCGCTATGCATTATTCATGGTAGACAACAGGACCAAATGTGTATGCTCCCTGTGCAATTACCAGGAGAACATATTCAAAGACATATGCTAGTGCCTCTTAGTGAAAGGAGATGTGCAAGTACCCATTATTTACTAGGCACTGTTATAAAATCTGCAAGTTTGACTCCAAGGTTGCAGCTTAATTGACTCCCCCTGGTAGCTCTTGTCATCCATCTAATTCAAGCCATGCGAAAGCCTGGTTGTTGTTTTGTGTGTGTACAATACACTGGCTGCTTTGGCACATGCTGGTGGAAAAAATGTGGTTTGCATCAATTAACCTTTTTTATAGCAAGGAGAGTGGCTGAATGACAAGGCTTCTGAGAAGCGTGTAAAACTTCAGCGTGTCACTCACAGCAAATCATCACTGAGGTCATCTGTGTTATCATCATGGCTGCCTTTGGCCCTGCTCCCCCCGGGCACAGAAGCCTTGATAAGGATCATCTGCTTGGTTTATTGCCTTCTTGATCCAATAAATATATTTCCTGTGAGAAAACCCTTCTGTGGGATTTATTTAAATCAGCCTCCCCAAATTCATCTCTGCAAACTTCCTTCCTCTTCCTCCCACACTGTTTCTCTCTGCATGCCGTAAGCTTTAAGGATCTCTGCACTGATTCCTTTCCATATCCCCTTCCCAAGCAAGCAGTAACCTCTGTGCATGTGGAAATAATTTTCCTCAAATCAGCCATAGCAGTCCAGCTCCTTTTCATCCTGCAGTGCATCTCCTGAAGATGCACGCCCCTTTAGAACTGGTGCACTGAGGGGCAGTGGGAATGCCTGAAAAAGGAAGGACAACAGTTAAACAAAGTTTTGGGAAGAGACTACAATACTGTTCCTTAGCCAGCGAAATGAACATAAGAATCTGTATGGAAACCCTCATTCTAATTCTGAATAGGAACAAATTCAAATAAATAGGTGTATTTTGGAGAATATGTGTGGAATATGCACACTTTTTTAAGCAGTCCTGCTCTCTGCAGTTTGGGAAGTAAAGCATCACTTCCAGCTTGCTGAGACTGGGAGGAGTGACAGAGCGGCGATCCAGTGTTCTTTCCATGCAAACCCTTAATGTAGACATGCTGCAGCACTGCAAAAAGGAATTGACTTCACTGCAAATGAAGCAAGGCCTTAAGTGCTTTGCTGAACAGCAGCCGAGCTCTTTGGTAATGAACAACAGTGACAAAAGAAATAAAGAAGCAAGCCGTGATAGCCCGATGTGGTTGCAGTGGAGTAGCTGTTCTGATGGCTGCTGGAGTGAGATGACATGTGAACACAATCTATCTCCACATGCTGCTGCAGTCTTTCACCAGAGGCTAGTTTAAAAACCTTGAAGACTTGGCAATTAAGAGGACCTCTAATTGAAACAGAACAACGGTAGCATTTTAATTGCCACGCAGCTCCCCTCCAGAGCATCATGCTCTAGCAGAAATTCAAGGTTTCCACAAGCAGGTTTAAAAGCAGGTTTTAAAAATCATACAGAAACCATGTCATGTGTGTTTTGCCTCAAGAGCCATTTGAATCCTTGGGAAAGGGATTAGTTACTCCACAACACCAGGGCCACACACTGGGGTAGAAAAGACACGTTGCTTCAGTGGGTGACACGTGCCCTGGAAACATTCTTGCTGGAGGACAGGGACACCAGCTGCAAGCACCAGGCAATTTAAAATGCATTAAACCATGCACTGGAGCCCAGATTGGAGCTTCCTTAAAACAAACCACTGGGTGATAGTGTTTATCAGCTGGACAGGGACAGGGAAAACCCATCGGTGTCAGTGTCATGCAAACTGAGATGGTGGTATTCTGATGTGCCCTATGGGGGTGATGCAGAAGCTCAAGTCACATAAAAAAAACCCCCCAGAACCAGAAGTCTGGATATTCCTTTTCATTACCTGGGTTATCCTATTGTTTGGTGGCACTGACACAGGGTTCTTCAAGGAAGGGACATTCATTCCTCTTATAGCTGGGAACACTCCAGGTAGCACTTAGAGTGATAATAAATGGGATTGCAGCAATCTCACCCCAGGACAGAGTGTGGACTGGGACTCTTCAGGGGAGGAGGGAGATTCTGGAGGTGCTGGGAGCTCTGCCAGCTTCCCCTGTGGCGGGTGCCAGGGCCCGTGCTGGGCAGGAGCCGCTGGCAAGTAGATGTTGTAATATATTAATATACTTTTATAATTCCTTTCATTTCCAAGAGCCCCAAGACACGCTACAGCAGATAATCCTGCTGATTAGCCAAATCAAAGCTTTGTGAGCAAACCCTGCACACTCTTTAGGGAGCTGTGCAACATGAAATCAATGTATTGAAAGAGCACTCTCCACAGCAAGTGCTGCTGATTCACAGCCCTCATCTGCTTCCCATTTCAGGGTAAGTGACATCCAAGGAATGGTCGGGGTGTTGTTTTCCATTATTTATTATCTGCTGGTCCTGGTCTGGATGGCATTTGGGACATGAAAGACACCGTCCCTTCTCCAGGGAGATGAGGACCAATGCAGAGAGAAAATCAAGGCCAGGACAGGAGGTTTCTGCTGTGCATCTGTGAGAGACACCCAACCTAGGCTGAAGCAGCAAATGCATGTTAGGAACAAGTCTGCAAAAAATGGTGAGCAGGTGTCTGGCACGAGGAGGAGAGGAAACACAGAAAAACAGATGAAGAATAAAGGTCTTTTCCTCTAACCAAAAGCTGTATGAGGACTCTAAAACCAGTCAAAGCCAAACCCCTCGCTGAGAGCTGGGCATTCGCCGCTTGTTTTTCAGGAAATCCCAATGTCAGGTGCTCCCACCGGCAGCTGGTTCCTGGTGCACGTTTCAAAACTGGGTCTTGGTCCTCCTTCAGGGAAACAACAGTGCTGGAGGGAGCAGCACCCTGCAGGACCCCTGACACAGCCCCCCCTTTTCATCACACGTGGGGAGGCTACACCAGAACCCTTGCTTTCGTCCCCCCTGGCCCTGGCAGCACCGAGGCAACCTGACGCTCTGCCACGGGAAGGACCTATTAGATAATTGACTGTATCCCCTGCCAAGGCAGCAGGTAGTCTCCTGACAGAGGCTGTAACAGATATTAAACATACTGCTCTTGATCTCAGGAAAAAAGGCCACTGGAGTAATTTTTTTTTTTAACCCACTAAGTAAAAGCTTTCTAGCTCATCTTAATAGGTTTTATCTGATGAAAAACGTACATTCATCATGGAAAGGCTTTTCTTTTTTTTCTTCCCCATTAAACTTTCGAAGAAATGTTTTAATTTTTTTAAGCTGTCATTGATTTTTTTGTAAGCAAAAATGGACATCTTGAAGCAGAAAAAAAATCCATTTCATTGTAAGCCAATTTTCATTTAGGAGAACATTTCAACATACAATTTCCAATTTGGTCTCATCACATCCTCCTTGTCCTGCTGTTACACAGGTCAAAACATTACCAGAGATTGATAAAAGTGCAAAAATGTGAGCTTGTTTTAGCAGTAATTGGTACTTTTATATTTGTTTCCGGACAGTTTTGTCTAGCTGCTTTCCTCTTTTTCTGTCAGCCCAATAGAATAACACCCTCAGGTACCTGCGTGTTGATGCCAGGCCCATCATGGGGAGATTTGTTTCTCTCCCATTTTTAAACAACTTCCTCAACCAGACAATGGAGTATGACCCATATTCAGGTGAGCGGACACCAGCACCACCAGCACATGTGATGACCAGAAAGTAATTAATTTCTCTGTTAAAATCAATCCCCTTGCTGAAACACTGCTTGTCCCACACTCCCAAAAGCCCTTGGAAACCTTGCCCTGCTCTCACTTCCCGTCTGGGGTTGTGGGGGATGAAGAGTGGGGTGGGGGACCTTGGGGGGCAGATCCCTGTCAGGGTCCTGCTCCCCCTGTCTCAGAAGCACAAGGTCACCAGCGTGGTGAACTGCTCTGCACCTGGATAACATCTTCTGCTGGGCTTCTGGATATTTCAACAGCCCCTTGGTGCTGGCAAATACCGGTGGCAGTGCCAGTGCTGCACCTTTGAGCCCTGTGGCCTCATTAGCCCCAAATTATGTCCAGCCAGGGCTGTGTACAAGCCAATCTCCAGCAGCCAGGGCTTCCTGTTGCCAGCTCAGCACCTCTGCCTGCAGCCTCAGATCTATTTTGCAGTTGTATCCGTTTGGTACCAACTGAAGGAAAAGAGGGAAAAGGTGAAAAGCAAGGAAACGGCTCCCGCATTGTTCATCTCCAAAGGAGGGAGGGAAGCTGCTGCTACAGCCCGCAGGGGCACCATCTGTCGTGAGTCAGC
Organism: Aphelocoma coerulescens; assembly: GCF_041296385.1. Classification (NCBI taxonomy): domain Eukaryota; kingdom Metazoa; phylum Chordata; class Aves; order Passeriformes; family Corvidae; genus Aphelocoma; species Aphelocoma coerulescens. The sequence goes on from NC_091021.1 coordinate 13,042,551, forward strand.
AACCAGCCAGATTTACTGCCGATTGATTAAATTAACATTTGTTATAAGCCAGGGAAGGGAGGAAGGGGGGAAGAAATCCTCTTCACTGCTCTTGAATTATTTATGCCCTGGAAGCCTCCATGCCATGCTCAGGGCAGGCAGCAGCGACAAGAGCTGCAAGTCCCCGTCCAGAGGGACAGGCTGGGCTACTGCAGGTCCTCCTGACCCCTGACAAATTATAGCAACACAGGGTGGTATGAGGTGTGCAGGAGGTGCCATTCCAGAGGGAGTTTTCCTCCCATTGTTTTGGCCGTGAGCTCTGTTTTCCCAGCAATGCTGTGAGGGATGGCTGTCAGCGCCGCCGCACTCCTAATGCCTGTGCTAAGTCTCTTTGGACTGGTGCAAGAACGAGAGCAGGTTTGTGTGGAGTGGGATAAAAAAACCAAACTGAATTTCCACCAATTTGATATCTTTTTTCTAGGTGCTGACAATGAATCTGGGTGGAGTCAACTGGATGCTCTTAGATCTCATTGAAACCTGCCGCCATGTGCAGCGCGTGCGACGCGAGGCGCTGAATTCAGGATGGGCTGGTGTTGCTCTGCAGGAGCTGTCTGGGCTCACCATGGGCCAGGAGGGGGAGAAAACGTGGTGGAACTGCTGACAGATGTGTTACACGGGCCATGCCTGAGCGGGCTGGACCTGCCAGGAGAAAACATCTGTGCAAACCTGGGCACACAAGTTGCCAAGCCAGCAAGGAACAGGGACTTTTGTTTTTGTGGCTCACGGTGGATTTCAGAGCCAGCCCCAACGCAAGGCCATAGCCCCGACCATCTCTCTGCAGAGTTGGTAGCCAGCCTGTGTGAAAAATAAGGCAACTCTTCCCTTCCTCCCACAGACCAACATCCTCTGCGCAAACATAGTGAGGATGCGTTTTCTTTCTGCTGGCTGATCTGTTGTACAGGGATGAAGCCCCTTGTGCCCCCGCAAGGTGACAGGTGAGAACTGTGCTCCCCACAGGGACTGGGACACACAGTGAGGACAGGGGAGCTGAGGAAGGAAAGGAAGGGTCACCAAGGGGTGAAGGCAGCAACAGGGATGACCGTGGGAGCAGTGCCACCTCCTGTCCTCACCAAGCCTTCCCAAAGCCCAGTCACTGCCTGAACCTTTGCAAGGTTTCACCCCACAGCCCATGCTGGCATGTGAGTCCTCCTTTACCCCCCAAAGGCCTGTACAGCCCCCCCAGGACCTCCCAAGTCCCAGGCTGCCACACAACTCCCTGGCAACAGCAGGGCAGCCAATGTGCCAGAGAATGAATTTAGGTATTTAAACTTCTTGTTACAGTCAGCCATCAAATATTCATAGTAACAAATAAAGGAGGAGAGGAGGGGCAAGCCTATTGCAAAAGGGCTGAAAAGGGAAATAACTTTTTACAGCCAGACCATTAAGTTATAAATCTGGATACGTCCAGGATTTATTTACCATGCTCTCTGGATGTAAGCACACTGAAGCCGCAGCTGCAAGCGAGGGCAGGAGGTATGTGTTTTGTCCAGCCCTAGGACGAGAGTCAGAGAGGGTGATAGGAGGAGGGGAGGCTAAGGAGGAGAGGAGGCTGGTGTTGGGGGTACAGGCAGGCACAGGTGCCCAGCAGGTATACAGCAGCCCCAGAAGTCACCAGCAGACTTTCCCCCTGACAGAAGAAGGGACAGATGGTGTGGGAAGGCTGCTCTCTTGCCACACACCCCTTCCCACAGCCCTCTCCCCATCCTCGCTTTCCCCCGACGGAGGTGCCCACCATAGGAGCACTGGTCAGTGCAGGAAGCCTGCAACAAGGGGGGCTTTGCAAGGCTTATTTGCACACAAGGATTTTCCCTCAGCCAGGCCAGGATTTCCTAACCCTCCAAGGCCCATCCCTGTAAAGGTCAGGGCGTATCTCAGCAGCGCAGTGCATCCGGCACGGTGAGCGGATGCCTGGACCCTGCTCCCAGTGGCCAGTGTGGATTCCTGGACAATGTTGCTTCTTGAAGCTCCAGGTCCCAGGGAGCAGAGCCGGCAGGGAGGGTCGGAGGCATGCCAAGGGGAGTTCAATTCCTGATGAAGTTTCCAGTTGTATTCTATTTTAATGTTGAGATCCTCCATTTGTTCAATTCTTAAAGGTGACCCACAAAGGAAAGTACAATTTGGGCCCATGCCCAGTGTTTGCTTCCCTGCGTGGAATAAAAAGACCTGGAAGTAGGTATTTTTATAAAGCTACTTTTTGGCATTCGAAATGTGAATCTTTGCTTTACCTCAATACCCTGGGGAGGCACAAAGACTTGCCTATGGTGCAGTTATAGAAATGATAATGATGTGAGATGAGCTGCTGTGATGTGACTGGAGCAGGCTGTTTGCTGTCCAGTGTTTCTCTTTGTTTTGTTATTAACATCACTTAATTTCAATGACCAGCTGACATTTTGGATAAAAGGCCTTTGTTGAAACCTCAGGATCCTTCCTCCTTTTATGGTACATTTTCCATGCGCTCATCCTCCATCTGCTTCAGCAAAACTTATCAACTATCAGTTCCATCAGCTAAACCAGAAAATGGGAAACAACTTTAATAGCTTTTTTCCTCCAGGACTTTTGTCATACAGAGAAGATACCTACAAGACAGCAACCCAACTAAGAAAAACGCAGGCTCAGGTCCCAGGGCCCCCAGGGCTGCCCTGGCTGCGCAGGGCTCTTTGCTCTTCCATGAGCGGCAGGCAAAGGAGAGTGCTGTCCTTCACGAGCACAGCACAGCCACCCCCTGCACCTCATTTTGGGGCAGGATTTATGGCTGTTCTGCCACCACAGACTGCTCACATGAAGCCTGTACAACTTCATGCAGGCTTTTGTCTCGATCTGTGTGTGTCCTTGGGAGCTGTATCCCTGTCACTCTTGCATGGACATCCCCACCGCTCTCCTCTCACCTTTCTCTTATTTCCAGAGCCACCGTTAAGAGCTGGGGTCACTTCTGACCCCGGGTGTATGCCTATACAATTTACAGCAAAAGCACTTAGGGAACGTAATCACTCACAGAAACCCAGTTCCCATGGGGCTGACACCACTCTTTGATGCATTGAGGTTTTCCTTGCCATGACCCCACCTTTTCCAGCCCTTGCTGCTGGGCCAAGGCTGCTGCCGGCCCCCGTGTGCCTGCCCTGGGCGGAGCATGCCAGGCACGCTGGCAGGCGGGACGAGGGCAGTGGTGCAGGGCTGGGGACGCGGCTGGGGACGCTGCTGCAGCTCTGCCTGTGCTGAGTCACACCCACCGGACGCTCCTGCATATCCCTGCTGGAAAGGTACCAAGAGCATTAGCATTGCAAGCCCGATCTCTGCAAAATAAGACAGCCTGATCGTTGCAGTAGCTCCTGTTACAGCCCGTGGCTCCCTGCCCTGTGTCCTCCAGCCATCTGTCCTGGCCAGGTCAGGCAGCCTCCCTTTGGTGTGTGCTTCATGCCTGATGTTCAAAGCAACATGCTCGGGTTTCCCCAAAAAAAGCCTACAGACTTGGTCAGCTGCTGCCATAGCTCATTTACAGACTGCTGTTCCCCCTCCCATGCTGCTGTCCCCCAGCACAGTCATGGCTCCTGCCTTTTTGCTCCATCCCGTGGTACTGCCTAGCTGCGGGCATCTCTGCATCCGTGCAAGGACTAGACAGACACCAAAGAGGCCTTCAGCAACACCAGAGACTGAGAGGTTGGCCTTTTGTCAACCCTTGCAAGCACAGGGAAGGCTGGGAGGGACTGGCCTGCACCCCAGAAGGCTCACAGCCCACAAGCTCTCTTTTCCTTCAGCCACAGGCAAGTGATTTATGGCTCTGCGCCTCCATTTCCTTGCCTGGGACACAGACAAGCATCCCTCCCTCTTAAGGCTGCTGTGATGATCGCTGTGTTTAAAACCTGAGGTTCCCAGGCACTATAGCAACGTGGCCATACAAACACTTTGGGCTGAGCCACCCTTTGTTTGGCGTTTCTGGAGCTCTGGTATGACTGATGAGCTCTCATCAGACCAAAACCATCTCGAGCAGGCTCTGCCGGGGCCAGGCTGCTCTTGACGTCAGTAGGTTTTGGACCCGGGCCCGTCTTTCAGGGGAGGTGAAGCCAAAGCTGCTTTTAAATTGTGCTGCTTCTGCCGACAGCAGAGAGGACAGAGCGGGGCGCAAGCCCACACAGTGGCTGTGGCAGGGTCCTCCAGGGATGGAGCTTGATCAAATCCTCTCACTTTAGCTGGCTGACCCTTTCCACCACCTTGCCCCCAAAACCCCAGAGCTCCTGGTGTGGACAGCAGACCTGGCACAATCCCTGCCCTGAGAGCCCCAGCTGTTTTCTTAGGCAGACGCAGCTTCCTCTGCCCAGTTCCTCAAGCATCACTCATCATGCCTCCATGTCTTCCTTTCCAGCAAGGTTTCCTGAGGGTACGAGGTTACTGCCACCAAACTCTGCTGTCACCTAGGGGACTGAGAAGCTACAGGACCAGCTCTGCTTGGCATTCACACTGTGGGAGACACTGGAGAGAAAAATTGGAAGATGCCATGATCCCAAAGATGTCTCTAAGGCAATACTGAAAGTGCCAAATAACCAGCAGTTCAGGCTTTTCCAGAGGGTCTTCCTTTCCTGTTGGTATCTAAGCATCTCCCTCCCAGTCTGAGCCCTTATTGCAGTGTCAGAGACATGGAGAAGGTCTGTGGATGGAAAGCAATCTATTGCCCATGGTGTCTCCTCTCCAGCTTGCTTTTCCCATGCCTTGGGGCTCCTGGCTCTGGCTCCTGCTCTCCCATTTTTGGTCTATACAGGGCCCTCCGTGGGCTCTCCCACACCCCGAGGCTCCTGGGACTGCCAAGGCACCAGCGCATTTCCCTGGGGGCAGCGGGGCAGTGGTGTCCAGGGAGGGTCCCAACCTACAAGGCACAAAGGAAGGGAAAGGCAGGGGTGCCATAGGACACCTGTGCAGACTCAGGATTCATCCAGGACTGGTGGGGTTCGTCCCCCCTGCCATGTAGCCCTGGGAGAGGGGCACGGGGTTTCCCTACCCCTGGTCAGCCTCGTTCCCCATGGGTTGGTTTGTGTTCCCCTGCACGGCCAAGGACCCTCGGGTCCCGTGACTGCCTCAGTTCCTTGGCAGCGCCCCGGCCATGCGGCTGGAGAAATAAACATCTCTGAAACAGCTACCGAGAATCTGTTCATATATATTTCTTTTCCACGGGACTCCTTGTTTGATATGCGTGTTACAGAATCCCCACTGTAACAAATGGTGGAGAATGTGGGCAAGACACTGATCCCTAAGGACAGAAAATTCGTGAGTAAAAACCACTTGATCTCTCTCTTCTCACCTTGGTTTGGATATTCTCTCTGGACTATGGAAGAATTGTGGGAAATAGGGCTCTCTGAACCACAGAAAGAAATGTATCTAGAAGTTAAAGGAATCCTTGAACAACAAAACAAGAAAGTATTTGTTCTGGGAGATCAAGAACATTTTTTCAGCTGTTTTTTCAAAAATTTCTTCTATATTTCTCGAGACTTACTTGTTGATATTGATCCTCCTGGAACTATTTTCAAGTGTTTTTGGTACGAGATCTTGTGTGAGATGGGGGATCAAACAAAACATGGACTAGTGACAGAACCTCTCCGTGGATGCCTTGTAATCAGTGAAGCTCTTCAGGAGCATTTGTATGGTGCCATTACTCCTAAAGCAGAGGATGGCCGTAATCCCGTGGCCGAGACCGCGCAGCCGCCATCCCAGGAGCGCGTGACTGCAGCCGTGCCGGCGGAGGTGTCTGCGCTGGATGCGCCCGGCCCCCTCAGGAGCGTGCGCCTTATCGCGGACCCCATCCCTGTCTCGGGGTCCCCGGCCACTCGGCCGCGAGTGAGGGAGCGACGCCGCCGGCACCGCGGGTGCCGTGGGCCGTGTGCAGCAGAGAGGCGGCCCCCACGAGCAGCCAGGAACCGGGGGTCGGCGTGGAAGCCGGCTCCGAGCACACGGCTCGGAGAGCCCCGTAGAGCGAGAAGCGGCGGTTTCCACAGCGACACGAGAAGCCGCGCAGCGCCGAGCCGAAACGGGGCCGCTCTCAAAGCAGCGTGGAGTTGGCAGAGCAGGGCGCGGGGCCGGCGGCGATGGCAACGCGGGGCCGCACAGAGCCCAGACACGCGCCAGAGCAGCGCCGCTCAGAGGGCGCGGAGCAGCCGCAACGCGAGGCCCTGGCCGAGACATTGGAGTCAGCGAGGCGGTGGCCACGCGGGACCAGCAGCCACGACAAACACGCAAGCACGTGATAGGAGAAGTTGTAGCCACAAAAATCACAGGAACTGTGAAATGGTACAACGTAAAAAACAACTATGGATTTATAACACGAGATGATACAGGGGAAGATTTATTCATCCATAGAACTGCCATTAAAAGGAATAACCCTAAAAATTACCTGCAAAGCGTAGGAGATGGGGAAGTTGTACAGTTTGATATAGTGCAAGGAAAGAAGGGTTTACAAGCAGCGAATGTTACTGGGCCTGGGGGTATTCCAGTCAAAGGCGGCCGTTATGCACAAAATTATAAACAATATCCATCCCAGCAACTTCCCTACCCACAACCTACTTTCCCCTTTTACCCTATACCCAATATGAACCCTTTCCTAAGTTTACCCCATCCCCAGTTCATTCCTAATCCGTTTTTCACCCATGGCTTCCCTATACAATTCCCTTTCCCTACAACTCCTCTCTGATGCCGAGGGGGGGATGAAAAGGGGGAGGGAAGAAATTAAACCCTCTCCTGCTTCAGTTTCCCCACAAAGCTTGCTCAGAGAGTTCTGTCTCCCTTCTGTCAGCCTTAAGATGTTCCAGAGAATCTGTTTGGACATTTAAAGACTCAGGAGGGTAGCTTGTTTTGTTTTGAAACTGTTCTTGTTGTTTTAAATCTCTTTTTGTTGTTTTAAATCTCTTTTTGTTAAAAATAAATGGGTGAAGTGTTGGGGTTCCTCCCCCCTGCCATGTAGCCCTGGGAGAGGGGCACAGGGTTTCCCTACCCCTGGTCAGCCTCGTTCCCCATTGGTTGTTTTGTGTTCCCCTGCACGGCCAAGGACCCTCGGGTCCCGTGACTGCCTCAGTTCCTTGGCAGCGCCCCGGCCATGCGGCTGGGGAAATAAACATCTCTGAAACAGCTACCAAGAGTCTGTCTATATGTATTTCTTTTCCATGGGACTCCTTGTTTGATATGCGTGTTACAGAATCCCCACTGTAACACAGGACAAATGCATAAAGCTGGGCTTCAGGCTCCACATGCCTAGGACAGACACACAGAGCCTTTGCTGATGCTGCTCCACGTGCTCTGGATGAACTGGTGTTTGCCAATGGTGGTGCTCCTCTGGGCATGGCTTCCTAGTACCTGCTGCCCAGGCTGCTGGCTTTGGCTCTGGGTCTGCCACTTGCCTGGGGTCCTGCTCCAGGCTGGGCGTTGCTGGGCAGGATGGACCGTAATTAACTGCAAATCTTCCTCCTCCCTGGATTTGCTCAGCTTCACTAGGTCTCCCTGCTGCTGTTTCCAGGCACATCGTTTTCTCCTGGCTTCTTCCTGCTCACCTTCTTCCATCCAAGGGCTGCTCTCTGAATCCACCAAAGCTGCTACACAGGTCTTACACTAATTTTAACAAAGGCTCTTGTTTGCCCTGGGGATTTTGTTAGTGTCTCTGTCAAAGCTGCCTTTGAAAGCTTTGCTACTCATGCTCACTAATAATTTAGTGTTTGGCTTCTGCATGGCTTCCTACTGTTCTCCTGGCTCCACCAGTCTCCCTCCTGCTTCAGTCATCGTTTTCCTCATGCAGGTTGGGAGCAGGAACCAGTTAATATTTGATTTCCCCTCTTGACTGCCGTGTCTGGGGGGCATTGGGGGATCAGCCGCAGCCGCCCAAGGAGGGAGCAGCAGCCCCCCTAGAGCTATCTGCAGCCCTCCCAGATGTCTGACTTTGCTGCCTTTGTGCCCCTTGATGCCTCATCATCTCCTCGTCCCTCCCCACACCCACCCTCCCACGGTCTGTTCTCCCTGTTGATAATCCATTATCTACATTTAATGCCTCACTAAAGTCCTCCCCTTTGTCTGATGGTGAAACCCCGACCAGATGTGAAGCTTCTTCTGTTACTGACGGCAAATCCTTTTGCAATAGCTGGTTAGAAAACGGGGAAATCTTTTTAATAAAATAAAAATTGAAACACTGGGCTAATTTTCATTCTGTGGGCCTCATCAAGGAGCAGGAGTTTTTTTGGCACTATTTTTATCTTTTTACAGAAAATCACTCTTTAGAAATGTGGCTCAGAAGATGGGTTTGTATTGTTAGTACTCACACCACGAGACGTTTCCTTTGCTGTGCCGGTGTAGTTATCATTACTCCCATGGTCCACTCACCCCTAAAAAAAACCAGGAAGGGAACAAGAGATGGAAGAAAAAAAATGCAAATACTCTGTTACGTGTTCAGACTTCAGAAAACTGAGGCCACCAGCAGCATTTCCAGAAACAAGATTGCCCTCTGTGCCTGCTGAGCACACCCAGATGGATGCGCACCCAGAGAGGCTCCAGGAAGGGGGTGAAGTGTGGCTTAAAGGAAGGTCTCCAGTTAACCCTCAAACTGTGTTTTTATCATTTGATACAATTTCCAGAGTCCTTCTGCAAACCTCCTTGCTGCTATAAGGTTGTCTCACGGTGCCATGCAAATGACCATTAAAATACAACAGTGCCAGCTCCTACACAGCAGCAGAGCTTTGCAGCAGCAGCAGCAGAGCTGCAGTCCCAACACAACCCTTGAGAGCCCACGGATGGAGCCCTGCCATAGTGGGCCAGCATCCCAATGGAGACCCCCAAGCTGGAGGGATGCGGATAAAACATCAGCACATGACCCTTTCTGGCGAGCGAGCACTAGTACAGCATTTTGGTCTTGCATTTGGGCTGCATGTGCTGGGACCTGCATCAGTTTTTTGCTGAGATAGGTGGTAAGAAGAGATCCTGAACCACAGAAACCACAAGCATTGCCAGCAAACTGGGAGAGAACTTGTCCTCCTGACCAAATGCTTATTCCCATTACTACACATGTGCCTATCTTTTTCCTTCAGATGCAAGCACTCATTTTTGCAGCTAGTTAGAAATGCATTTACAAATGCCAGCCTGAAATGTTTCATCTCCTGCTCAATGAACTGTCACTGAACCAAAAAAAAAAAAAATTCACAAGGACATGCCTGCACTCCTGGTAGGTCTGTCTAGAGCGAGGATTTGAGAGCTTCCCAAACTCACTTATGACATTCTTCCAGTTAAGGGAAGTCTAGCTAGTTTTTAAATTTTTGTCTAATTCATAAAAAATTTTTGCTTTTAGCTTCTGGATACAGTGGCACTGTGAACTGGAAAGCTTGTGTACCACCAAAACTGTGTGTTAGATCTGTGGAGGTTCCTGTGTCCCGTCACTTAGGATGAAGAAGCTGGTGAACTCATATGATACCCTGAAGAGCTGAAACAAGAAGCAAAATATGCACAGCACAGACACACAAGGCAGGAGGAACACCTGTGCTGCCTGAGAGATTCAGTGGGAGCTGGTTCCACAAAGGTGCTTGGCTGTGACTATGAAGATGTCCTGGGGCAAGAAGAGCAGGCAGACAGGAAAGCTGTGAGAGATGGCTGTGAAGAAGTGTGAGAGCAAGCTGGCAAAGGAGGCTGAAGGGAGAAGAGAGGGAGAGGTGCAGGACCACACACCAGTAAAACCAGTCCTGGAGTCGTGAGCAAAGACATTTTTCCCCATGTGATTTTCCCCAGGCACAAGGAAATACTTTTTTGTGAAGGCAGAGGTTGGCAGCAGAACCTGGGGGATCTCACAGGGTGAGATGGGCACTGCTGGCTGCAGGGTGTCAGCAGGAGATGCTCTTTGTTCCCTTTGCTTTTTGCATTTCCATGGTTTTTTTTCCTGGAAACTTTTGCTGCTGAGATGCCCTCTCAGTCGGCAGGAGCAGAGCTATCCTGCACGCAATGGTGCCACCAGCACAAGGCACACACTGGGCATTGCTCCACCACTGCGGAGTGAAGAAAAGTAGGTCAGGAAAGTAGGTTTGACAGAGCCAAGGACCGGACTTGTCACCTCACTTGCCATTGGCGTGGGAATTGAGAACTGCCAGTGCCAGCCAGCGAGTGGAACAGGCAGCATCCGGGATGCCAGGCAGAGCAGGCAGTCCCTGCCCTCCCAAAGCACGGCACTGCATGCAGCCCCACTGCTGACCTGCCTCCAAGGAAGGCTGAACATCTCTGTGCTGCACTTGCCTGACTGATAATTGAAGCAAACTCCTGAACACAGGGAGAAGATGCTAATTGCAAATACCCACTACTTCCCTCGGAGTGGCAGGACAGCACTCCACAGGCTGGTGTGTCACTCCTCAAGGGAAGGGTCTGCTGCTGGTCACTGACAGGAGAACAGAAATCACCACGAGGTCCCCAATACTGAAATTTGCCCCATTAGTGAGTCAGAAAATCACCCACCACGCTGCTGCCTGCTGCATTAGAAGGTGTGCTCCTTTGTTTAACACACTTTCTAATGGTGCTGCAGTCACCACATGTGTTTCTGTGATGCCCACTCCAAAGGTCCTCTGAACATTTGGGGACCCCAGCATACTGGGCTCTGTGTGAATGGGGCTGGACTGTGGGGTTCAGGGCGGCAGAGAGGATCTGTAATCACCGAGACAGACGGGATGGTGTTAGCACACAGCCGCTTCCTGAGAACAGAAGTTACCTGTGATAAACCCCACATAAGGCAGAGAAGATTCAGGCCTTGTGATCTTCAAAGCAACTCAGTGCACACGCAGTGGTTGTATTTTGGCAAGCAGGGCCCTTCTGCCTGAGGTGGGGGTAGCAGCGGCTGGGGCAGGCAGCCCAAGAAACACGGATGCAGTCAGTGCCTACAGAAACCCCTGTCACAGGCTGCCCCCCTCCCTGCAGCCCCTCCTTGCAGCTGCCTGTGCAACTTTTTTGGGGCTAAAACCAGTGTCGCTCCCTCCTCGCTCCTGGCTAATGGCTTTAATGCCGGTCAGAGCGCCCGCGCTGCCTCCCTCGCACCCGCGGCTCATCATTTATTCACAGGCTGGAGCCACGAGCAGCGTCCCGCTGGCCGTCACACGGCAGGGGGCTGATGTGGGGTGGCTGGCCGGCCACCGAGAAGGATGACATCATTTTTGTGTTGGGAGCCAGGCACGCGGGGCCGGGGGAAAGGCTTAGCCCACTTATCTTCCGACGTACACCTACAATTTTCCCTTTCAATCTCCTTCCAATCTGGCTACTCCCACGTGAGTTACTAATATAGGACACGCAACGGGGCTTCTCCCTGCCTGGCCTATCCTCATCTATTTGACTAATTAGCTTGGTTTCGCTGGGGGGGGGGGTGGGGGGGTGGGGGGGGGGGGGTGGAGGGTGGGGGTAGAGAGGGGGAGAAGACATGAAAGGGGAGGGGAAGTCTTGTCCAAAATCCAGCCTTCTGCTCCATCTTCCCTAACCCCTACACTGGTCAAGCTGAGCACAGCTCTGTTAATACTGTCCACCAGGACCTACTGCAGTGCTCGGTGGCTCTAATGCCATATATCCAGTGCCCTGCAAAACTGGGGGGGTACATTGGTCCCTTCCCACTCACCCTGCCAAAATACCTGCCTGCAGCAGCCCTGCAGGTGGCTGGGGCAATATTGCCCCTGCTCTGGGAAATTACAGCCCCTGGCTGGCCATCAAGGCAGGGTAGAAGGAGAGAGGGGCAAAGAACAGAGGGGTACCAATTTGTTTTCCTCCTGCCCCTCATGCAGCTTGTCCCTGCAGCAGGTCTGGGACAGACAGGGAGTCTTGGGGACATCTTGCCCTGGGAGTGTGTCCCTGACCTCCCAGCACTGGGCCTCATCAGCACCAAAACTACCTGCAGCCGGACCTGTGGCGTCAGAGAAGCTTTATGAGTTGTTCGGCAGGGAACGAGTGGTTAATTACCATGTGCCACTGCTGTTAACCTCTGCAAATAAGTCTAATTATCACAGATTAATGAACAGAGCACAGGCACATCCGAGGAGCTGTCGCTGAGGGTCTTTCTGGGGCCACATTTCATTATTTTTCTGAATGCTGCTATCTTGTCTCCCACACCGCCCCCCCAGCCATATATCCTACTGATGCTCCAGCTGGTCCCTGAGAGATGTGGCCTCACACCTCCTGCACCGCCACAGCAGTGGAGGGATCCCAGAGGGTGTGCCAGGGGAGGCACAAAATCAGGGTCTGTGACAGCTGCCAGGGCTCATCCCATGGACATCAGTGTGGACCTACAAGAGTGCTTGCACATCAGGGCCATCTCCTTTCACGGTGTTACGGGGAGTCCTGTGATGTTTGGGTTGTGCCTACCCCAGAGGCCGTAGCTTTTGTGGGTAAATAATCAGATGAGATCCTCCTGTCTCATCTGGGAAAGAAAAAAAAAAAAATACAAAAACTAAAGCATGTCATTAGCTCTTGTGGTTGCAGGGAAAAGCTCAAGTGAATCTCCCAGGCTGAGAAAGCAGACAAAGGGAAAACAGACCGTGGTTATTGATTTCTGTTTCTAAAAGTCCACTCTTTCCCCACCACTGCCTTATGAGAGCCTGTGGCTGGGAAGAGGGGGGGTCCTGGCACCTGCTGTGGCATGGGCAGCAGTGTGGGTGGTGGATGGCAGGGCACAGCTGTGGGACCAGGCTGAAGATGCCAGGAATGGCAGAAGGCTGGGGATGGTACACGATGTAGCCTCAAAGCGAGGAGCATTAATAAATGATCAGATTTTACAATCATGACAGGAAAGCTTACACTTCCAGCACTAAAATAAATAATGAAACTTTTTTTTTTTTTAGCTATTCTGACTTATTTTCAGCACTTGCTGAATGGCTGATGCTTTCTTATGGCTGCTTACCCAGCACTCAAGAGCATCCTTTCAGATTTGGACCAATTAGCCCACACTCACCTTGACAAGCACTGCTACAACACAGGCACACGACTGCCGTACTGAGGCTCCTGTGCCAGCAAATCGATGGAGCCTTTTTTTGTTATCCTTAGGAAGTTGATAGCTCCATCATTATGTGTCTGACACCAGGAAGGGTTTGCCAGTGGAGAAAGGAGATCTGCACCTGGGCACGTGCTGCCTTTGCAACCGGCATCTTACTGCCCCTGCAGAAGAACCCTGCTGGCCTTCACTGTGTTAGGATCAAATGTGTTCCATCACATCCCTCGTGGCAGCTTCACAGCTGAGCAGCACAAATGTGTCCCAGCTTCGACATACTGTCACGGGGAGGAAACCAGCAGATGCAAAGGAAGCTGAATGGGCAAATGAATGTTAAAATAATTGGAGCCACCATTTCAGACTTGATGAATATGTTGCTCAAATTACAGCTCTGCCTTGAAAACAAAACAAAACAAAAGCCCTGATGAATGTAACATTAATTTAATAATAGTGAAACTTGTAAATAATGTAACGCTTATTTAAATGGTTGCTCTTGCAAGATCTCTTGAGAGGAGAGTAAGGGACTTTATAATGTTGGGGCTGGGATGACACATGTTCTCTAAAATGTGATGTTTTATTTATCAGCTCCCCCAAGAGCTGGTGGGGCGGTGGGGTCAGGGCCAAGGCACTCGCAGGCAGCCCCCAGCCCTGCCACTGGCCACGCCTGGTGCCTCCTTCCTCCTCACCAGTCCCTTGGGCTTCCCCAAGGAAACTGTCCTTCCTTGTGCCCAGGCACTGGCAGCTCCTTCAGGGCTTCCTCATCCTGGGGCTCGTCTCCCCGTCCCACGGACATCTGCAACACCCAAACATCTCAGACTTCTCTCCTCCCTTTGCTGCAGCATTTATTTAAATGTTTCTCTTATCCTTCACCTTCCACTATGAGGCAGAATTAAATTCACAGAAAATCAAAAAATACAGTCAGAAACCACCATCAAACCCAGAGAAAATCTGAGCAGAGATACCCAGTTCCACTCTTTGTCCCTTCCATTTTTTTTAGTTGCCCTTTTTATTCCTCTTTTACTGCTGTAAGAGCCTATTACCAGCATCTACAACTTCCTTTCACCAAGGACCTCTGGGTTTTTCCTTGCCTGCTTCCTCTGCTTTATTTATTGACATATTCAATAATTTAGAGAAATCTTATTTTAAATGCACAGGGCAGAACTCACCCCCAGGTTTAAAAAACAAATCCTGTCACATTTGGCAAACAGCTGCACACAGAATGCAGACATCAAACAAATATATATCCAAATATGTAAATTCAAAGAATCAATAGATGTGGTGTATTCTTTATTTTAATTTTTCATCCAGAAATAAAAGCTTATTGCTGTATTGATTTCCTTGCGGTAAGGATCCTCCTACGAGATGTGATAAGCTTTCCTCCTGGAGTGAAGGTCAGCCTGCTGCCACGAGGACTATTCTTACATGACCAAAAATGCTTGATCAAGAGCTGATTTGCAAGGCTGGGCTCTAACCTAGTGTGACCAGTCTTCCTCCTCCTCCTCCTCAGCGTAGGAGGTGCCTCAGTGCCAGATACAGGAAGCCCTTAGACACAGGGCTTTCAGTGTGAGTCCCATGGCACCTCAGTGCTCCCCCAGCAAAGAGCTGGGGCCTGAGCTGGTGACATGGGGGCTGAGCCTGCAGATTGGGACCACCATTCATGTGTCCCCCAGTCTATACTGATGCTGCATATTAAATTTATACTGCTCCAATATGCTACTTGGAAGGTTACCTCTCCTCTTTTATAGCCTGTAGTGCACTTATATTTCACCTCTCTGGTGCCCACCATGTTACACAACCTCACAGTTGTTCAGCGCTCTCCAGCCAACACCTGCCATCAAAGTGTGCAGGTTTGTTTGTACATAATTGAGAAATAAATGTAAATGTGCCAGGATGATTAAGATATACGCAGGTGGTGTCACCAGAACCAGGAAAAAAGAGCGAGCACTCAGTGCATAAGAGAGAGCAGCCCGTGCTGCTTCAGACTGACTCATCCAGGACCGTTAGCATCCAGATGATGCCAAAGGCAAAGAGGCTGCCTTGCAAAACCACTGGGCTGTGCCTCTGGGATTTCTTCATGCATTATCATTTTCATCTTGCTGCTGTCGGCTATAAAATAAATGTGTACATCAATACAGTAGTGGAAAGCAAGCGTCTGTTTTGAAGAGATGTTGGCATTGTTTTATAAATGTCAGCAGCTGAACAGCAGTGGGCTCTGTCACCTGCTACTGCTTCTATCACTTCCCTTCTATTAAAAATACATATTGACAATAAAAGCTCTGGCTAAAAAAAAAGCCCCTTCCTTCCCAGAAGAAAGACCTTGCTCTGCTCTTCTTGGAAAATCTTTAAACACGTGCCCTGTGAAATGACCTTACACATCTTCTCCCCTCCTGTGAGTGCCATTGAAGTACCTCTTTTAAACCAGGCACTAAAAAGTGAGGCTCCTGTAAGTGGTTTAATAGCAGTGCTTCTCACAGCCACAGCAGCAGCAAATGTCTGAGCTTTCTAAAATTCTGTATTTTTTCCAGTCTGCCCCACCCCCCACATGTGCACAGCATGCAGCCCCTGACCCGTCCCCATGGGTGCTGCTGTGCCACTGGGCACACATGGGGCTTGTGCCACAGGCACAGGGGTGGACATGGCCTGCTCCAACGCTTGGTGCTTCCCACTGAAATCCTGGGCCAATGAACATGGAGGGCTTTGCTACCCCTGGCAGACAGGAGCCGGGCTGGAGCTGCTCCTGAGGGCCTCTCCCACTTCTCAGGATGCCAGTGGTGAGGAGAATCTGGGCAGGCCTGGAGATGATTTATCACAGCTGACCAAGGCACTGTGGATGGCACTGTTATTGTTTTACTATGATATCAGTTTAAATTATTTTTTCCTTTTTGGTAGGTGGATTAATTTTTAATTGAAAATTATTTTTAAAAGCATTTATTTCCTTTCTACTTAATACAGGAGAGAGAATTTAGAAAAGCACCCCATGAAAGCAAGTGGATTTCATTTCAGCAGTCCCTGCCTAAAACCTCACTATTTGAGTTTCTGTTCTTTCTTTACTGCTTTCCTTCACCAGGAGTCTTGAGGAAAGAAGGCCAGAAATGTTTACTGCACAGAGCCCACTGGGCAATCCAGACTGTCACACGTCTCTCAGGTTTACAGTGGACATGCTGTAAAACACAATGGTCATGCCTGCAGTTTGCATCCCTTTGCATCTCTGCATCAGGGAACTGGAAAGCTACAAGTCCCAGTATCTTCACAGAAATCCCAGAAAAAGTATATTGTTCAGGAACACGAGCACATGAACACTGCCACATAAATGTCAATCACCATGAATCCTAAACATTGGCCATTTGTAAACCACCCGACTGCAAGTCAAATTGTTTTATGGTTAGAGGAGCATTTAATATACTATGAACAGTTTAAAGTTAGCATTTCATACTCAGAGTGATTAATGGCACCATATTGTATTTCAATTACTATGAGATACTTCCCCATAATAAACGATGACAATAATATTCACATTAAGTCAATAAAAAGCATCTTCAAAGTGTGATGTATACATGCCATTATCACAGCCCAATGTGAAAGCATCACACAACAAGTTAGCAACACTGATAACAGAACCCCAGCACCCAAAGCCAGATGTCTGTGCCAGGCAGAGGTACTGCCCTCTACCTCAGGAATCAGCACCACCTTCTCCATTGCTTCTGAGCACAACTTCATAAACTCCAGCCCAGGAGCTGATCAGAAGGTGACTGCAGGCATGGACATCCTACAGTCATTTCCTAAGCACGACCACTGCTACACAACAGGTCACACCAACGCCTTTCATCCTCTCTTTCTTCTTCCACAGGAAGCCTCATTAACTGAAAAGGGAAATTATTTTTTCTCATACTCTTTTTAACCTGCTTGCTTGCTTTTTAATTGCTAACTCTGATTTGAGTGCTCAAGAGCACACTGACTGAAAACAGGCGATTTCTACAGCCTCACACCTAGAATATAGTTTCCCATCAGAAAGTGGAAAACTAAAAAAAAAATTCCAAACAAAAAACCCAAGAAACCCCCAAAAACAAAGAAAATATTTCATTTCAGTAAACATTGAATTGTTTTGCCTTGGCATTTAAACTTAATTTTGTTTCATTTGATTAAAATAAAAAGACACTTGGCTTAGATGTCAAAACATGACAGCACATATAAAGAGTATATATGGTATTAAATAACATCTAGAAAAAGATAACGATAAATTACTGGTTTGAACAGTGTGTTTGTAGTTAGCAGAAAATGTAGTAAAATGAGAAGGTGGGAGCAAAAATTTTTTCATAATGGAAATCAAAACAAGACATTTCACCATTATTAAAATAAAACAGAGAAACCTAAAAAATTCACTTTGACTTTCCTGTTGAAAATTATGTCCAGATTGTCACATTCTCACAAAATGCTTTAATTAAAAAAATGCTGTGTGTTCCTCGGGTGAAAATTCACTTCTGCTGGAGACCTTTGTGGCCACTGCTGGTGAAGGGCTTGGGAGAACGTGTACCTCTCATCACACCTGGCACCTTTGTCCCTCCAATCAAGGATTTGCATCCCCTGCCTGAGACCCCTACAGTCCCTCCACTCAGTGGAGGCTCATCTCAACAGTCCCCCTGTTTCTAAGACAAAATATCAGCAAAAAGTTTGTCTCCCACTCCGTAGAAAGCAAAGCTCACCCTTTGGTGCTACCACTAAGAAGCAATGAGCAATGCACCAATAACAGTGGTATTTCATAAAACTCTACAAGGAATTTTAAAAAATAATAAAAAAAGACAAAGGAGAGAGACAAAGAGAAAAACATTTTTCTTTGTAGGTCAGCTTTAATGCACCTGGTATGAGGATTGCAGGAGTGAGAAAATCTCGGAGGGAGTCATTATCTGTAGATCACTGCCCGGGCAGACCCTAATGGCCTCTCCCAAGCTGTTAGAGGCAATTATTTCAACAAGCATTTGTCCTGCAATGAATGGCAAGACACATGGCGATCCCTGTCCAGCCTCCCTGCTGGTCTAGTGGGAAGGACACGGCCCCTGGGCGGCAGGTCCTGAGGGGATGGGAGCCGCTGGCATCCTCAGGATGCTGTGGCCGGTGAGGACTGTTCCCGTGCAGCCGGAGCCGTGGTGTCCAGTGCCCTGCCGAGACTGGGCTGCTATGCCGTGGGCACGTCCCTTCTGCAGTCCTGCACAGACAGCCCTCCACCACAGCTCTGCAAAGCACGGCTGAGCTGCCCCCTACCCTGCACAGCCACAGCCCCACACTACAGACTGTGCTGTTCGATAAATCCCTCACGTTAAGACCGGTGGCTTTTACTAAGACAACTTAGGCCTGGCTAGAGCTCCCAGCCCCGCCTCCTGGTGCTGCAGCAGCCAAGGTCTGCCTGGGTCCTGCACAGACACACGGGGTGACCACATGGGCTAAGCTGAGGATCACAGTTGCATTGAAACCCTCCCACAGTGCCGGCTTCTCTGGGGGCTCGGGGGATCTTCACCCACTTTCCTGCAGCCAGCAAGAGCTGAGTCTGGGGACAAGCACCGTGTCAGCCCTAAGGATCAACTCACCACAGCAACATCAACATAATTTTGTTAACTGCCTACTCTGCTCCGAACAAGAAAATACCAGCTGCTTCAACAAGCCTCTATTAAGGGATTTCTTTCCAAAGACCTCTTTAATTTGTACTCCTAGACTTTTCTACCAGCTTGTCAAAAGCAGGAACAAAACATGCATGACAAATACAGAGGCCATAAGCCCTGACACACTCTCTGTCCAAGTCCAATTTAAAGTGGAAATTACCGGTGGAAAACAAAGAAACCTCCATAGTTTATCAGTCCTAATCCCATTAATGCTAATAATATAGGATACTAATAATAGTATGTAGCTCTCTTCGACACAAATCAAACTTGTACCGCTTACTGTATGGCTGAGAGATGGAGACAGGCGTAGCAGTAAAACACAAGTTGAGTCTCCAGGTCAAACCAGGCCATGTCCTGATCACACCACCCCTTGCTTTTCAAGTTTCACATTATTCATTTCTTGAAACACATGTTCCTACTTAAGCCAATGGGAAATTTGCCATTGACTTCAAAGGGACCCAGAGTGAGCTCCTGCAGCAGTTGCCCTTCTTAAGGAGAAGGGCTGTGCATCCCCAGTTTTGGCAAGGCATGAGCAATCCTGCTGGCTTATAAAATCACACTTAACACCACAAGTGCTGGGTGAAAGTTTTTGCAGGAATACTCCGCTAACCTTCATCATGGCAACTTAATGAAAACCACTCCTGAATTTGTGCAGAATTCAGCAAATAGGTTAATGAAAATTATTTTAAAATGTATATATATGCATGCTGTAGTGAGTCTGCCCAGAAAGGGATTTATCATGGTTTCTCAGGATGCTCTCTGCAGCAGAACTACATGCTTGAAAAATGCAAGAGGGCAGAGGTTCAGCCCCCACAGTTGGTCTCTCCGGGTGGCCCCTGGTGAGCTGGAGGGTGGAGGAGCCTGAGGGTGGGAAGTTTGTGGCCAATGCTTTTCCTTCTTATCAGAACAGGAGAGGGGTCATTCCCCAACAGTGGTACTGACAGCAAGGGCATGGCAGCATTGTATGTCACCCATCCAGGCCACGAAAGCCTTTGAGACTCCCCTGTCAAAAACTCAGTGATGTCTTTGTGTGTTACCAGAGAAAAAGTGATGTCAGAGACAGAGGCAGCCACTGAGCCTGCTCGCCTGCTTCCAAGAATCTGTAAGAGTTTGTGGAGAGACATGTCTCCCTCACCCTTCACTCCTCCAAAGCTCTGTATCTCTGTCTCTCAACTCCTGGTTTTGGATATCAGCAGGGATCCATCTGGCATGAAAGGCACCTGTCTTCTGCTTGGCAAAGCTCTGGCAGGAATGATGAGACCCAGCATCTCTACGCTTGGCCACCCACAAACCAGCTCTCAAGGCAGGGTGTTGCAGAACAAGACTCAGATCTTCTTGGCTACCACTTTATCACCTGTATAACCTCTTAATTTCTCTCCTCAGAACAACTTCTCAGCTGAGCTTCTGCAGGCAACTTCCACTTTATAACATTACTTCCCCCATTCCTTATAAAATAATCTCATAACATTCCCCGTGGCTTTACCAGTACTAACAGTTACACACTGTCAGCAGAAATTGCTATGGGTACAAAGGGCAGGGAAGACAAACTGCTGGCTCCCTGCTGAGCACTGTCCCGGAAGAAAGGACAGACCAACAGAGCTCCCTCAGCTACCAAATCAAGTCAGGCAGCCAGAAATCTTCTCCAGCAAGAGAGAGCTCAGAGGGAGCAGGTATGATAGACACTGTGTATTAATTTGCAATTTTACAGGATATGGGTTTCTTTCTGGGTTCTGACTTGATTTGTCACTTTGGGCTAAGCTTTGTCTCTCTCTTGTTTAACCCATGAATTCTTGCGTTTTGCAACCAACACCCCAGGAATAATGGAGTGCTCTTAGAGTTCCTGCCTTTCTTCCAGCAGACAGGTATCTATCTCACCCAGCGATGCAGTATGCCACATAGGCTGAACGAGTGTGAGATGATCTGCCAAGTGCTGCTCATGCTAGAGACAGAGCCATGTAGACCCTCAAGGGAAATCAAAGCCAAGGAACAAAGACTGCAGTGGGAGAGAAGCCCAAAGACTGACTCTCCCTCTTGAACAGTATCTGTTTTCCTTTCAGCAGTTCACAGCTGCCCAGCAGACAAGGACTGAGCCCCCAGGAGAGGTCATTTGTGAGGCTTTTTTTTTTAACAGACTATGTGTTGCAAGGTCTTGTTTAAAGGTTCCTCTTCAAGCAGAATGGGGGCGCAGAGAGGGAGAAGCCCTGGAGATGCAGCTGCTGTTGGGATGGGAAGAGGCTGCCCAAGGGAAAAGGTGTTTCCATCTTTTTTCATAACAGGAGTCCCCAGTGAGATGCTCTTTAGAGGGGGAAATGCTGCAGTACCCAGGTGATGCTGCTGTGTCATGCCAGCAGAGCCAGCAAAGCCCAACTTATAAACCAGAGCAGAGTCTGACTGCAGTATCTTTGTATGAATCCTGGCCACTGCTGTGCCAAGCTAGGTACTTTCCTCTTCTTGCACCTCTGTTGTGGAACATGACAAGCTGGCCAGCAGGCGAGCAGCACAGGCTTGCTTCCTGCACACCAGCATTTCCTTATTAATTCCGCACTTGACTATGAGAGCCACACCTTCAGCAGCTTCTCATAAGGAACCGGACTAAAGGGAAACCCCAAGAGGATGTGAAAACAGAACAGTCAGTCTTGCAGCTTCCAGCCAAAGACAGGCATTGCTCTTAATGCATTGCATCTCCTTCCCTTGCAAAAAGTCTAGGGAGAAACCCCCAGTGAAGCTGCTCTAAGCTTGTTTCCAGAGAACCTTCTTCCCACAGGCCCCATGTGCTGTGGGTGTTTTCTGCAGTGCCTCGGAAGAGCTGTGCGCAGCAGGCCCCTCTTGCTGTGTGTGCTACGTCTGCTGTGGTGTCAGCTCTTCATAACAGGGCTCTTGCTGGCTAAAGCCAAGCCAAACCACCATTTGTCCAGAGTAATGCGTGTAATAACACAAGCCAGTCCCCAGCTACCAGCTACTGAACCATGCCAATATTCTCTTACTTTATTGTAAGACTTCCTATAAACCACCAAAGTGTGATCCAACCCATTCGTTAAAAGGCCACCAACTCAGAAATGCAGCACACAATTTTGTCTGCTGACAGCTGCACAGCATCTCCCAAGGCTGCTGGGACCCCCTGCCCAGGCCACTCTCCAACAGCACTGCTGCACTGCAACAGCAGCCCAGAAAGGTCTACAGAATGGACATCTCATGTGGAAGTTGTAGGAGTCCAGCCTGAACTTGAGACTCAGAGGGCTTCCTTGCAGCTCATTATTATTTATTATTTGTACTGTAGAAGCACCTGAGAGCTTACTAATATGATCAGAGACTGTTTATGTCAGATGCTGAACACCAACAGAATAGCAATGGTAAGTGCCCTTGCCAAGAGGTTCAGAAACATACAGATCACTTTGGGCAGAAGGGAGGACTTCAAAGACAGCAGAGAATTGTTAGATCCAGATGGGTTCTGAGCTATTGGTGGGACCCAAAGGAAATTGCATTTCCCACTGGTTCCACTGGAGTTGTACCTCTCTGCCTCTGGAAGCTTTGCCCCACCATCATACATACACAACTGCAGTGCTCTCCTCCAGCACGGCTTTGTGTCCTGGCTTTGAAAACCGGGAGACAGAGACCGATCCTAATACAGTCACAGCCATAAGGTAAAAATTATTACAAGAAATACAAAAACCCTAGAGCATGTGAACAAACCACAGCAGATGAAGACTCCTTCCCCACAGTGGAAACTCAATCCTGTTACATGCTGAGCATGCTTGTCACCTTTTCAGGACAGGGGGTCAAAAACCTCCACGACAGATCTGGATCAGACCCATTCAACTATGATTTCTAACTTTCCCTTAAAGCATCAGGCTTTGGGGTTTTATTTTTCAGCCCAGAGAACTCAGCTGGATAATGTTTCTGCTTCAGGTTGGCATGTCATGTTTTCCCATCAAACACCTTCTATGTCTGGCCACTGATCAGCTTGCAAAGTCCACTGAGACTTTTGGGTGCCCTAAGCTATGATTATGGGTTAGACCCATTCCATCTCTAATCCTGGAGAGCGCTTGTTAGCTGCCCTGCAATTAAACCCATTGCAATGTCCACAGGGCACTGATTTGAAAGAGAAGGGAGCCAAATGGTGCCTGTTTTCAGGAAGGAGGGAAGCAGGTTCCTGTGCCATACTCTCATGTCCCCATTTTTTGCTGAAGATCTGGGGAACAGCTTGTGACTCATTGGATGCCAGGAGGCACCTTCACCCACCCATGGCCAGCAGAGATGCCACCACCCTGCTTCAGTGTGTCCAATCCAGACAGAATCAAGTGCCACTGATGGCTGCAAGCTACAGCCATGCTGCTGCCCAGCATGGAGATGGGAAGGGAAACCACCTCTGTTCCCCGTGTCTTGGGCTGCATCTGCCAGAAGGAAGCATGAAATACTGAACAGTCCTCCAGGTCACTGAAATGTTGCTGTGCAGGCATGGGGCCAACAGTAGTGACCTTTCTCCAGGAAAATGAGGTCTGAGGAAATGAGAGGTTGGGAAGGAATGAGGTATCCAGCTGGAGGAGGAATGGGGCATTTCTGGGGCCTACAGAGAATGCTCCACTGTAGGAAAAGAAGTTGTGTCCCTTTTTTGCTGCCTCATGCTTGTTAGGATTTTATTTCTCATCAGATGTGGACATAGATACAGATGAACAGACACACTGGAGTATCGGGAAGTGGCAATGCTGAACAGCAGGGTTGCTTTTGAACTCTTCCGCCGTGCCTCTGACAGCCACCTGGCCATAAACCACCACCACAAACCCTCCACTTCCCCATTAGCAGCTTTCTGCAACCACTTCTGGAGAGCCTGAACTGAAAATCCAAGCATGCTCGAGTGCATTTCTCAGTACTTCTCCCCCTCTTTGATAGTTGCAAGTCTTTACAACCAGTGGCAACCTCAACCCTACCAACCCAGGCACAGCCTCTTCCTCTCCAGGAGGGACACAGCCTGAAGAATCAACACCTCTAAATGATCCTGTCACAGGCTCTAAGCACAGAAAACCTGTATTAGCTCAGTCTGAGATGGAGGAGAGGAAGAGACACAGCTGGCACCCTAACACAAATGGAATGGTAGAAGAAACTGGTAGCCTGGACACCTGGACCAATCTGTCCCTGCAGGAGAAAGTGCTTTAGCACTTTTGTTGACTATGCAGAAGGCCATGGCATTTAAATTGCATCATGAGCTGTGTACAGGGTAACTCAGTGTAGCTGCTGAAACATCATTGGTACCAGAGGAGGTGCATTCAGTGAAATCTTTAAAATATGAATTGAAATACTCCCTGATTGCTTTATGGCATCTTGTCTCTGCCCAAGCCAAAGCAAAGAAACACAAAATCAATATCCAAAGGTCCCCTGCAAATCAGCCTCCCCTGGTGGGTCCCCACTAAGCATCCCTTGCCATTGCTTCTGGAGCAGTGGGGACAGAAGTATCACAAGGGAAAGCAATCAGAGCAACCAAAATTGTGCTTCTGTGCGCATCAGAGCCTTGCAGAGACCCAGCCAAGTGCTGGAGGTGATTTTGTGCTCCTTACTTAGAGAGGGTAGAAAAGGTTGTTGCCAGAGGACCTATAGCAGACTGTGACAAATTTGTTTCTCAGAGAAAACAGTGAAGCCACCTTTCCTCTTTCTCTTGAAGAGCAGGAGCAAGGAAATATTTTCTTTCTTTTCACTGGGACTAACTGCTCTCAGTGCCTTAATGTCAAAAATAAAACCACCTCCCCTTTCCAGGTGCCAAAGTGCACTGGCACTTTAGCACAACCAGCCATAGCACTTCCCTGCATCTTCTAACATTTCAGCAAGTCACAGGAATGATGAAGTCTTCTCCCATTGCAAGCATTTCTTTACCTGTTGTGGGACAAATCTGTGCTCTGGCTGAAATGCCTGTCCTTCCTCCCTGTAGGTTGAGCCTGCCCCCTTTGCCTGAATTTCTGTGTAGTCCTCTATGCCCTTGAGCCCAGCTGTGTAGCAGTGGGGAGATATCGCTCCTCCTCCACATCTGATTGCGTTGCTCTCTGTGATGGGTGGTGTGGTTGGGCCAGAGCAGGGAAAGTGGCAATCTGCCAGGAGAAAGGTCAGTACAGCCTGGGAAAAGAGAGCTTGGCAGAAATCGCCCTCCGTTACCTCGGGGTTAGCACAGGTAGACGCCACCTCCAGGGCTGGACTAAGGGTTTTATACCCAGAGTACCACCACATTCATTTCTTGTCTAGGCTTTTCTACTTCTGCCAAGTGACGACCCCATTCTGCTTTCTTGACTGACCTCCAAAGCAGAGTATCTGAGACAATAAAAATGCAATGTCTGCCTGGAAACCACCCAGGCAAGCGGCCAGATCTGTAGCCCAGCTCTTCACCTCAAGGCTCACAGCCAAAATCCTGCCCTCAGACACAATTCCTCCTGAAGCCAGCCAGAGAAGCAGAGCAGCATCTGCTCATCAGATCTGGCCACCAGTTACAGTGCAACCTGGGCACAGTCTGGACTCTGGTGGTATAGAGCAGCTGAGCTCCACAACTGAGAACAACCTTTTCTGTGAGGGTGGAAAACTGGCAGTTCCTACAGGACATGCTTTCAGTAGAAAGATCAGGATAAGATAAACAAGTACAAAGATTTTAATTGATTCAAATGAAAGCTACTCAGTGGCAAGCAGAGGTGCCTATCAAGCAGAGAGGACTCCTGGGCTGCCTGTACATTGAGCTTTGCAGTAAACCAAAGCATGAGCAACCCATAGCTTGCACAGGCCAGGATAGAGCGGAGCTTAGACATCAGACCACTAACATTTCTATATATTCAAATGGTAGTTATGCTTAACAGGGTCAGAAATAAAGCACCAAAGTGTTTTTCAGCTATGGGAATTAAAGAATTCAAAGACAAAAAGCTTAAGACATTTAGATATTTAAGTAGCTGAGAGGATAAACCTTCACTGCTTTTGTCCTTTATTTCCTCGCCTAGGTCAGAAAAGCTTCTGCATATGCATTCGGCCTTGTTCTGACAAGCTGTTAAGGATAAATGCTTATAGACAGCTTTTTCTGAAACAGGTATTTCTTGTGCAACCCTCTCAGTACAGGAGTGTGTTATGATACCCAAGTGCTGCTTCTTTCCACATCTGACCACCTTTGTCAAGTTCTCTCCTCTGCAGTCTCTAAAAGTTTTCCCTTCCCAAGGTGCCCAGGAAAGGTGTTGCTTTGCCAGATTGAGGCATGCTTGGAATGGGTAACGATGGTCTGCAAGACCTCTCCAGCAGTGCTTGCTGCGCTAACCTTCCCTCTCATCTTCCTACTAACACATACATTTACGGCTATATTTATGAGAAAGAGTAGTTTATTATTCATGTCCAGCCTCATACACAGCTTCTCTGTTAAGATAAAGATGCCAGGAATGGTCCTGTTTGAGACAACCTATGGCTCTCCAGGTGAAGGCTGGGGATGGCATCATTTTCACAAGCAGCTCACAGGAGACTTTCAATGTCAAGGGACCTGCCCCTGGACTGTCCAGACCTGCAGCCTCAGGTCAGGACCTGAGCGACAGTTCCCACAAGCCACCCTGCTGCTTCTTCAATGCAACTATGAAGTGGTTTTGTAGTGGTGAGATCATCTATTTGAGAAAATTGCCTATGTCCAGTTCTTTCCTGATTACTGCTGTTCTTCACCAACAGCTTCATTTCCCCTTTTCCCTCTACATTTTGACTCCTCAGACTAGAGAGGTGCTTACTCTGCTTCACTCTTCTTCATACCACCTTCAAGAATTTGGGACTAGTGCAGCCATTATCTAGGCTTTCTTCAGAGGTTTATTCTGACAAGCCTTCTTCGAATACGGTTTTCAAAATTGTTAACACAGACCCAGTTTTGGAAAAGGCACCTTGTCTTCCTCGCCAGGAAAAAAACATACCACAAACTAATTGGCACTGACACATTCTGCTGCCCCATGCTTTCACATCAGTCTGACTGGGACACCTGGGAAGACACACGTCTGTGCTAGCGGCGTTGCACCAATTCACACCAGCCAGGGCCTGGCCCTGGCATGCTCATCCAGGCGCAAAAGGAAGAAAATAGCAAGGAGAGACATCTTAGTCATGGCAAGGAAAGTGTGATGCAACTGCTCTACAAGGAGATAGTTTAGCAATCCCTGGCAGCATCTGCTTGCCCTGATATCCAGTCCAACTTACAGTGCCGACAACCCACCATTAAAGGGCACTAGAGGGACATTCATCCAGCAGCCTGGCAGCCAGATACAGCCCTGGAAATGCAACCGATGGGACCATAGGGCCCTCTGAATGTGAGAGTAACAAAGAGAACATATTTCTTCTATTACTGGAAGCCCCTCCCCACACCCATCATCTTCAAATGAGCACACTCAGTTCTGCAATCCTTCCAAACGCAGAAATGCAACCCTGCCCAGTGCCAGAATGATTTTGGGGAAGCTCTACACCACACTAACCATTTAAGGTCAAACAGCTCATTAGCCAACCCAAACTAGCACTCAGAGAGGGCTCAGCTCACATCTAAGCCTGATTAAATGCCATGATAGATGCCTTAGTAACCACACGTGCGTTTCTAGGGACAGCCTGACTGGGCCAGCACTCAGAAGCTGGGCTCCTGTGGTCTGCCCACACAGGCACCGTGCACGTGCTCCTGATGCTGGTGGCTCCTGCTCAGGGTGTGTTCCCACTCCTACTCCTTCCAACACCCTCATCAGCCGCACACCTTT
The DNA here is from genome assembly GCF_041296385.1 of Aphelocoma coerulescens. NCBI lineage: Eukaryota > Metazoa > Chordata > Aves > Passeriformes > Corvidae > Aphelocoma > Aphelocoma coerulescens. The sequence goes on from NC_091021.1 coordinate 13,069,910, forward strand.
CCCCGGCCACCTGTGACTGGCCTGGCCATCCTCAGCCTCCGGGACCTGAGCGCTACAGGCTGGAGAGAGGCACAGGACTGCACGTAGGGCGGGAAGGGCAGGGGGAATCCAGCAGGCACCGCCTGCGAGGCGGCCTCAGGCCGGGCCTCAGCTCGCCCGCAGCCCGAGCGCAGCCGCCCCGCGCTCTGCCGCCACCTCGCGCCTCGCCGCCCTCTTATATAGCGCCCTAAAAATAGCTCGCCGCGCGCCGCCTCGCGAGCCCCGGGGAAGGGGCGGGAGCAGCGCTGCCGGCCAATCGCCGCCGGCGCCGGCGCCCCGGCCGCGCCCCCCGCGCCGCGAGCGGCGCCGCCATTGGGCCGCAGTGTCTTCAGGCGCGCGGCGGGCCCGCCCCGCCCGCCCCGCCGTTTACCCTACATGGCCACGCGCTGCCTGAGTGGGGCCGCGCGGCTGCGCGCGCGGGGGGGGGGGCCGGGCCGGGCTGGGATTGCTGAGGGAGGGTGAGAGGGAAGCGGGGAGGGAAGCGGCGTGAGGGGGGGCGGGATGTGGGATGTGGTGTCCCGAAAATAAAGAGGGGAGGGGGCGGTGGGGAGGGCGGTCGCGAGCGCGCATGGCCGCGGTGCGGGGCTGCGCGGAGCGCGGCGGGGACGTGCCCCGGTGCGGCGGCCGCGGGGTGCTCGGTGCGCGCCGGCGCCGCTCGTCCTCCTCGGCCCGGCCCCCGAATCTCGCCGTCCCTCCGCGCTGATCCTCTTTCTCTCTCTCTCTTTTTTTTTAAAGTGTGACTGAAACAAAACAAAGCCAAAGGGACGCTGGATCTATCATTGGTTGATTTTCCTCCTCCTTTTTTTTTTTTATGATCAAAAACAACCCCCCACCCGAGCAAACACACACAAAAGCAGAAAGAAAGGGTCTTGCTCAGCAGCAGCATGGATGTCTTGGCTAGTTATAGTATATTCCAGGAACTCCAGCTTGTCCACGACACCGGCTACTTCTCAGCTTTGCCATCCTTGGAGGAAAACTGGCAGCAGGTGAATCATTTAAATTACTCCTGTAAATCTCTTTAGCGCAGACAGTCGATGCATTGAGGCTGCATTTCTGACTTTATTTTATTTTTGTTCTTTAATTCAGGGTTGGGGTTTTTTGGTGGTTCTTTTTTTTTTTTTTTTTTTTTTTTTCTTTTCTGCGTGGGTAGACCTTTAAATCTCTGTATTTTTTACCATGACAAACTGAGCAGTCCATTCAGATCTGTCTGCCTTCAGTCCTTTCTGAGCACACCCGACAGTACCTGAGATCCGGTGGCATTCTTTAGGGTTTTGTTTTTATGATGACTACTATTTTATTTTTGGGCTTAGATTTTTTTGTTTGTTTTGTTCTTTTAAACAAGCCTGATCACTTCTAGCCAGTGCTGGCAGCTGGTGGAAATGGAATAGATCATTCTTATTTTCAGGTAATTAGTATATGTCAATAAAAATCGTAGCTTAAGTCGGAGGTGGAGGGTGGGCAGGTGTGTGGCAACACTAGGAAAAGCTTTAAGGCTAAGTTCAGTAACTAGGAACGTGACTTATTTTTCTTTTCTTTTTTTTTTTTTTCCTTTTTCTTGGAAGATGGGTAGAAACACACACTTCTTGCTGTCTTGAAACAATGACGCCTTAGGCTGGTTCCAGTAACCAGTGTGTTTTGAGGCACTGTAGGGTTAATATGCAGACAGAATAAGGATAAAGATGGAAATCAAGTATTACAAATGTATTAAAATGATGACTGGTAGCGTGAATACAAGTAAGACCAAGGGGAAGAGTAGGTTACAGAGAAGAGCTGTATAAAATACACTATGAACCCAGTTGTTAACTATAAATAGTTATCAGCTGGGATATTGAGGGAAAAGGAAAGATAGCATTCCTATTTACGGCCAAACGTTGTGAGATAGTCGTGTTTCTTGATGTGATTTTCTGGCAGAGGTGATACACCAGGTGAAATTCTGGAAACTGGTGTCTCTTTAAAAGAAAAAAAAAAAAAAAAACCATCTGCTGGTGGGTAGAAATAGTGGAGTGTGGCTGGGATGACATGTGGTGCTATTGCAGCGCACGGACCCGTGGCACTATCAGTGTGAGAATAACGAGCCCCTGGATTTCGTCTTGCCAGCCTTCACCTGAGTCTTGGCTAGTGTGAGGGTAGCCTGTGTTAGGTCTCCAGTAAGTGACAGTTTGGGATGTTCATTTAATTTTTCCTTAGAAGTGTGTATGGGTAGAGATGTAGATGGCAGAGCTTCTGGGGAGTACTCGGGCTGTAGCATTGTCAGCCAGCTGGACCGGGGCTGGATCTTTAAAGGTTTACCGAAGTAAAATCGTTCTGGCTTCAGCTTTGTATGTGTGTGCACACAAACCAGAGGTTTATTGTCAGCTACAGGGTTTATTTTGCAAAATGACCGATCCAACTTTGCTTTATCCTCCAAGGGGGAGGGGATGCTTTTTGTTATTAATATTCAGTGCACACATCCATGATGGTCACATCTGCTTTCCTTTTATATTTTTAACATGCTAATTAAACGGAAGAGGTTAATATAATTTAATTTTAAAAAATATTTCATAGCGTCATTGTTGGATTGGTTGCATATTTGGTTGCATATTAGTAACAGTCCAAACGGTCCAAAGCGACATAGTGTGTTGACATAGCCAGCATGCTTTAGGCAGTGCTGCGAGTGACACTCTGTCTCCTTCTGCCTTCTTTTATGTGTGGAAGAGCAGCAGTCTGTTTTATACAGTATCATGTACCTACCCAATCCCACTGTTACCATTGCAGAATTTAAAGTCATGCTCCTGGTTTAACCCCATTGATTCTCCATGTATGCTTAAAAAGAGAAGCTGAAAATAGTTTGCTACGTTTTCCCTTATTTCCTCTCAAATCCTGCAACCAGTGCCCAATGTTTCATAATGCATCCTGTATTTATGGTTTGTTCCCCTGTTGCTGCCTCGACTCTCCTTGCAAACAACAGGCAGCAAAACTGATGTGTCAGTGGTGGAAGCAGCTGAAGCTGGCTGTGCAGAGACCATGCTGTTACACAAGCTTGGCAGACCCACTGACACAGAGACCCCAATTTAATTCTTCTAAATCACTTGCAGTGTAATCAGGTCTTGGGGATTTATTTATTTTAGGCAAACTGTAGCAACTTTGAGATAAAGAATGTGTGTGTTTCTAAAGTATCCTTTAAAACTAAAGGCTATATAGTTGAGACACCAGGGGAGAGAGCTGACAGGGAGAGTGACTGATCCCTGTGGGATGTGTCATAAGTGGGAAACAGCAGCTTTAATTTTGAGCAAAAACACTTGCACAAGTCTTGCCTCTGGTCCAATGGTGCCATACATGAGCTTCACAGAGGGTCCAGGGCAGTGATTCTCCCAGCAGCAAAGCAGCACCCCAGGAGATTACTTCAATCTCTTAAAAAGGCAGGGGTTGAGGGAGAAAATAGTTGTATGGGTTAAGAGCAAGCTTCCTTATCATGTTGTGAGCCCCAATTTTGTGATTAGCAGCTACTAGTGTATGATGTGCAGAGGTTAGTCAGTGCCAGGTCCTGCTCTGAGAAACGATGCTTACTGGGGTACCGTGAAAGATGCACCTGCCCCACTGAAAATCAGAGCATACCTTGGGATGAAAGTGTTGACAGAGTCCTGTCTTCCTTTCCTCGTGAGCCTGGACAGCAGTCTGGTAGCTGCTGGCTGAGGAATATACAGCTGGGCCAGTTGCTCGTATTTTGGATTGTGAAACACCCATTACTCACGGAGGGCAATGACAGCACAGGCAGGTTGCTAAATGCTTGCACACAGTCAGCTGATCGCCCATCTTTCCTTCCCACTGTAAGAGGAATGTGAACAAGTTCAGTATCTCTGCTTTTGACAATCAGTGCTGGAGTTGAATGAGTGCAACCCAGCAATATGTACAAAACAAACAGATTTTGTGTAGGAACAGACTGTCTCCTTTTGTGTAGGTTTCTTTTTTAGAAGGCAAAAATACAGACAAAAAAACCCTTGTTCCACCCTGGACATAGTTTGCATTGTGGAAGTGGAGATACCCGAAGTGGAAGCTGGAAATGAACCTGTCATGTTTTTGATGGTTTTTTAAAACACGTTGGGAAGGGAGAGCTTGGTTTTTAGGCAACAAAAGCTGAGCTCATCTCTGAACTTTGGGTACACTCCTTCAGGCAAAACACTTCAGAGGTCAGGAGGATTTTTTCCTGGGGTGGGGACATCAGAATCTAGTGAGTAATCAATAGCACAATTTCATCAGGAGAGAGAACTTTGTTTAGCTTTTCCAGCAGTGTTGAGCCTCTGTGGCACTGAATAGGGATTAAAGGAAAAGGTGGGCTTTGTGCACTGGTAAATGAGTCGTTTGCTCTAAGTCAGCTGGCTGGTACCTCAGCATCTGTGTGTTTCTGCCTGGTGCTTCATCCTGGCTCTGATTGAACCGTCCTAGTTCTCTGTGTCCCTGTGAGCTGAGTCTGCAGTTCAGGACCAGGGCGGGGGGAGATTTCAGCACCTGCGTGGCTGCTGCGCTGCTGCAGGAGGGCCTCTGGCCACATACGCCATTGCTCTGGGATGGCTGTCTCATGTGGCATCCCCGAGATTGGAGCCGGACTGCTGGGAGAGACAGCACGAGGCTGAAGAGCGCCTCATTACTCTGCAGAGGAAGGAAGTGGGTAGGAGGCTGTTTTTGAGGGAGGTGACTCTGAGGAGCATAGCCTGTGCAGCTGCACATGGTCCCACTTTGTGTGCCAGGCTGCAAAGAGTGGGAGTGCAGGGCTGAGAATTTGGAAGGGGTGGACATGGGGTTTGACTCTGTTCTACCTGCTGGGCCTTCACAATGTCATTTAGGGGGTCACTGAAAGATAAGGGTGCAGAAGGCATCTTTTGTAATCAGATACGCCTTTTTGTAGGGGTGACATTTTAAACATACCTATTGTCCTTCTCTGTAGGCCCCTTGGTGGACTCTGAACTCACCATCCTATTGTGAAACAGGGGTCTGATCAGGAGACATTTTGGGGCTGCTGTCATATTCTGTGGGGGCTGTAAGGCACCCTCTAGCATGGCTGTTCCCATAATGTCAGAATATGGGAGCACAAAGAGCAGGTGGATGCACAGAGTCATCGTGTGCAGCTGATGCAGCTGTATGAAAACAGCAGGGCTTAGGTGCCAAACCCTGGTCTTTTCTGAAGGAGATAGCCTTTCCCACATGTATCAGCAGGCAGCACAGGTCTAATTGGCTGGCAGAAGTGGAAATGGCATTATATTGTTTGCTGATAACCATTGCCTGATAACATTTCCTTTTGCCTTGGCTGACCCAGCTGCTCTCAGCTGCAGCAAACAATGATCCTTTCAAGAAAGATGCACATTTCCTGTAAAGCATAGGATCGAGGAAGCCTTTGTTTTGCTCCTGACCCTTTCATATAGCCTTCTTTGCCTGTTTTTAATCAATTCTTCAAGCCTCAGTTTCCCTCTTTCTGAAGTGACTGACAACAGCAATGCTAAGGCCTAATGGTTTTTGTGGAGCTCAGAAGGCTGAGTTTTGACTCATCCTGGAAAAGGGCTTTGAGATCCCTGTGCTGTGTGAGAGAGTATCCCAACGTGACTAATCTAGCAGAATTCTTACATCTTAATGCTGACTTTTGCTTGGCAGATGGGGTCATTTTCAGGCCTATAGGAAAAATTTCCACTCCTACTGGAAAGGAATAAATCACACTGAAGAACATTCCTGCCTCCCCATCATCTCCATTGTTCTAGTTTAATGGCATAGTTGGCCACTACATAAACTAAACCATCTCTTTTAATATTGCTATTTCATCTTGGTTCCAGTCACAGTGTAACACATTTCTTAAGTGCTTATAGTATATCATGCCTCTTGAGAATAACTTTCAGAAATGGTTGACTTCCAAGAACAGCCACATGTGTAATGCAGTGTATTTCAGACTCCGAATGCTGCTCCATTTATACCTGCAGCCCCTCTGCTGGCTCCATGTGCTGAAAGCATGCTCCTGTCACCTTACTGAAAGAGCTGGACAAAGAGAGGAAAGACAAACCTGAAACTGCCGTCTCTATTCTTACATTTCTTAATTATAGAATCTGTTGTTAAAAGTGATTATTTCTTGGTATTCTGAAAGCATACAGTCCCGCAATCCATGTTACAGGTCTTAGAATAGCAGATTATGTGAATGACTTGTGTCAAGTGATTTTGAAATGGGGTAAATACCTTTAAGCAATGCACAATCATAATGTGGGTACTCAGCTAGAAAATATTTTCTCTTACTTGTTTGGGATGCTTAAATCTACCCTCCCCAAGCCCGTACATTTCTCTATGTCCTATTGAATAGGCAATGCATAGATTAGAATAGGCTACATGAAAATAATGATATATAGCTAGTTTGCAGTGTGGTATTTCCATGTGGAAATGGCAGAAAGTTTTCAGTTCCAGATAGTAATTTCATACTTAGGCTCTCCAGAGTTGAGGCAAATGGTATCTTCTGGATATTGTTGGGGGATTTTTTGAGGCTTTGTCAAATAATTCTCCACTGAGAAACATCCAGTGTGTTGTTTCTCCATTCTGCATTAAGAAACATAGAGAAGCAAGAAGGAAGCTGCTTCTCTTTGATTGTAGCTGCATGTGAACGACCTTGATTGGAGTTGTCCTTATGAAACAAAGGGATTTTGCTCATTGACTGAGCAATATTGGTGTTTAGTACATTAAGCAATGGGGTAGTAGTACACCTCATCTCCTATCAAATTTGTCACATTCTGCAGAGGGGAAGAAAAACTGTGGGCTTATGATCGTCATGCTCAAAACCTCACTAAAAGTTATGCGCAGGTATTGTAATTGGTGTCAGTTTTCTTTTTTGATGCTAAACCTGAATTTTTGGAGAGTTAATAAAGGTGTTTTCAAGGGTAGTGCTGAGTTCCTCTTTCTGCTTCCTTGGACTGTCAAGTGCTTTGTGTCCATTCCCTACATCTACAATGCCCCCACCACTTCCAAACTCCTGGCAGTGCTCAGGAGCTGGGAGTGCCATTTTTGTGGTATCTTTTAAACTGATGTTGCAGGAATTACTCACCCGAATTACTGAATTTCTTTTTCCCACATGTTCTTCTTGTACTCTGGGTGCTTCTGCCTTGGTCAAAAATAGTCTGGATTCACTTGAACTGCAGAGTTCAGCTGATTCTGTAGCAAGCGAACAAAACAAACCTGCCAGGAAAAGAGCCTCCTCCCAACACTGCCACTGTGAGTTAAAAAATCATGCCTGGTTCCCAAGACACTGAGATTGTCTTTAAAGTCACAGACCTTTTATTTTTTAATTTGATATTCTTTATATTTTCCTTACGTTTGAGCCACTGGAGATTTGTTTTGTTGTCTTTTATTATTTAAAAACCCCAAACAACCCAGGATTTGTAACTCTTACTCGATTCCACCAGCATTAAGCAAATGAAAGTACTATGGCATTTATAGGTGTGTACATCAGAAAAAGCTCATGTATTGCTTTGGTCACCAGGCTGTATTTACCATTCCTGCTCTGGCAGCAGCTGGTGAGGAAGACTGCTCGGCTGCTCAGGCTGTTAGTCTGCCTGTGAGAGTAAGCAGCCTGTGAGTTCATGTCGCATTTCCCTCCTTAGAAGAAATTGTTTCAGCTTTTATGCTCAAAGATAGTTTGACGTCTTGGATTTAATCAGGACACCAAACCTTTGCTTCTCGGCTCTTCAGTTACAAGATGAGTTGGCAGCTTTTGTCTTCTGATTTGCTGCTGTGGAGATTCCTGTTCCGGATTTGTGGTGCTTGGGCACAGTGGCTGGGGCAGGGCAGGACTGTGCAAGGCCATGGGGACATGGGCAGCCAGTCCCTCTGGAGCTGCGGGCCCATATCCTGCCACACCAGCCGCCAGGACAGCTCCTGTGCAGGGAAGCCCTCGGTGGGGTGTGGTGTGGTGTTGCCTCTATGAAAAAATCAAAAGAAGATTCTGAAAGGCAAGCTTAAATGCCCCTTCCCAGAGGTCTGGGTTGTCTTTGTGACGACCTGTGCATGGCACTGATTTGACCCTTCTCAAGTTTTAGTACGTGTTTGGAGTTGAGCGTATGAAGGCTGGGCAGAAGGCATTTAATTTTTTTCTTTTAAAGGTTTAATATATCAGCTCTGATTTATTAAGCTGCTATGATGCTGTTAATCCTTTTGAAGCAGGTACCCATTCACTCCCTATTCTTATATATGAAGGTTCCTTTCCAATCCAAAGCATTTCCACTCAGTGCAGCTGTGTATCATTACATGTGTTACTTTTTGGAGAACTATTAAGAGGTGTGTAGTGTACTGTAGAACACACATCAAAGAGTCCGAGCTGGACTCTTCATGCAGAGATGTTTATGTCATTTATGTTTGCTGGAGGCCCACCAACCATACTTATTTAAGTGTCATACTGGTTTTGAACATGATCCTTACAAGCAGTATGTCCACGTCCTAATCCTCTTGTTACTTCCCAGCGTTGTGGACCTGAGTGCAAAGCTGGTGTTTAAATCATACATGGAGTCAGCAGCTCCTAGTCTACAAAGGATAGAGTAGTAGACAGTGACACAGGCAAGCTTGGGAGACAGTGTGATTGATGGGAAAGGATGCAGAGGAGGAGGACACTGGCTTGTGAGAGGCTCTTCTGAGACATTCCAATTAGTGTCTTGATTTACAAATCCTGCCCTTAAACCTGGAGCCTCAGAAGGTCAGTTTTAAAGGGATGCTGACATAGGGTTGATGTTTGACCATAAAGGACCTTTGTAAGCCAGCATGTTCTGACAGAAACTGCAATCAATGGAAATATCTCCATCTAGATAATTCAAAAAGCCCTGGAAACAGGGTTTGTGTTTTTTGGACAGGATCATCTGGCCCACCTTCTGCCTGTGCAGCTTTGTCACTGCAGTGTTCTTCCTGTACGACTGAAGTGACTGGAAATCACAGTGAAAATGAGTGTTAACTGTTTATACTGTGCGGTGAGGAAAAAGGCATGTGTCAGGACAAGTAAATTAGATTTTAAAAATGCTTTCACTGCTGATAAGCTACTATGGTGCTAGGCATTTGGTTTTAATCCTGACCCTCGAGTTCAGTTCCATACATAAGGAAAGTTCTTGGATTTTGAACATTTGCAATTTCTGCTGACTTGCCTTCGCTCCAGCCCAGGAGGGGAATCAGCATTGTGCTGAATTGCTTTGAATTGCTTTGTGCTGGTGGGGGTGAAGTACGGGTCTGCCTTTAATCGCCTGCCTTTGTTTTCCATCCAGCGGAAAACAAAGCTTCTAGTGATCAGAGTCGAAGGTGAAAATTGTCACGGGGTGGCAGAGTAGAAGAGGGGTGAGAGGTGCTCCTGTCTGCTTGCTTTTTACACCAGAAATGCACATCACGGCACTTAGGTGTGAGACTCAGATTTGAGTTACTGGGTTGCTTGATTTAAGTCTGCCCTTACAGATTACATCTTGGATGTGTGAAATTTCAGTGGATAACATGTTTCCAACAAAAGACTGGGCAGAAGTGTATTTTTTTTTTTCTGAGAACGTTTGGTAGAAATCTTTCAACCAGTTGTACTTCCAAGAATTTCCTGAGGGCCTTGCACTTTTCAGCGTGAAAGACTTAGTTTATGTGACATCTTCCACTTTGTTGTCAATTTTAGCTTTTCAATTCAGGTATTGTGCCCCTAAAAGTTGATTCAATTTCTCCCAGCTATTAGCAATTTAGTTAGTCAAAGGTATCCAGACTTTCTGCATCCTGTGACTGTTGCATCTTTGGAGAACTGCATCCACAACACTATGTGATGCTCTGAGCAGTGTCTGGATACTTCTGATCTCTCACCTGGGTGCCTGCTTTCCCTTCCTCAGGGAAGGGCCTGGCAAGGCATGTAGATACACAAGATGCACGAAAGCAGTGCAGTCACACACTTTCCTTGTCTCCTTGCAGCTGCTGGTCTCTCCTCTCTCCTTTGCTCAGCTGCTGCCATTGAGGTGCTGTGCCGGTTTGGAGTTGGTGCATTCACCCTGCTGCGGCACCTCTGGCTTACTGCTGGGTTTTGGATATGGGTGCCCCATATCCCTGGGTACAGGGTGGGCTGAGTGGCTCAGGGGCTTTGTTCTTTTCCTGTGACTGTGCAGTGGTTTAAAGGGTGCCAGCCCTGCAGAGCTTGCTGCCTGCTTCAAGCTGGTGAAAAGTACTAGATAATTCTTGTTTGGGGTTTTTTCTTTTCTTTCTTTTGGCCTTCCCTGTCAGCATGGAAAATTTGTGCTGCTCTGAAGAAAACATCCCACTCATCTGCAACTTACTACAGCTGCTGTGTGAGTAATTAAGTATGGAAAGGAGGAAGGCAGAGGGGAGAAGAAAGATGGGATCTAGTGTTTCATATGGAAAGCATCAGGCCAGAAGTGGCTTTGTTTCTGACGCGTGGACAGTGGAGAGGCTGCGTTCGCTGCACAATGGAAAATCGGTGCCAGTGGAAAAAACTTCTCTCATTAGTGTCTAGATCAGATGGGGATGAACTTCAGTGTCGCTCGTTTTTGTTTTTAAATTTGTCTGCATTTTAAGGTAATAAGGGAGAAGCAAAGAATACTGAACTGATTTGAGAATACATCCAGTTTGGGTAAAATAGCTCTTTTCTGGCTCCACCTGATGCTGCTGTCCCAGTTCATTCTGGTGGTGTCATCCTGCAGTTGCTCATAAGCTATGCCAGCACCTCAGAGTGGTTGTGAGCATCTGAAGGTTGCTATACATCAGAGTGTTACCAAGGTATGTGTTTCTTCTATTTGTTTTTGGGTTTTGATCTTTCAGGATAGTGTTAAATTATGTTGGTAGGCTTTCCTGCACAATCGAGGAAACCAGGAGCTTGGCTTTGGTGCTGAGAAAGGTGGTTCTGATGTAAGCAGAAGTCTCTGAGAGTTGGGGTTCTAAGAAACCTGTGAAAGAGCAGTGGGGGTTTTAGTCGAATAGGGAGAGTAAGGCATGTTTCTGTCTGGTCAGACCAGAGGAAGAAAACACTTAGAGTTTTGGAGGTCTCCAGTATCTTGGAGGACAAGGCGACTGCTTTAAGTGACCTGACCCAGTGAAAGAGCTTGTAAGGTGATTTTCTTGCAGGGTTGAGAATTTCAGGGTAAGTGGGTGTCACCTATAGTAGTTTCCTACTTTCTACTGCAGGGACACAGTGTAGACTTCTCTTACTGGTACTTCTCTTACCTCTCCAGTGTAAAGTGCAAAGAAAGATTCTTGTAGGCAATGTTTGAAAACGGAAGAACCTGGTTTAATCTGAGGGGTTTTTGTGAGGGGACGAGTCAGTTAAGGTCAGCCGGAGCTTTAGTGCTTGTTACGTTGATTACAGGTTGAAACCTTCCAGACACAGGCTGAAATACCTGTTTCCAGTGCCTCCTGGATGAAGCTGTGTGCTTGAATAAAACCCCCTCAGGATCTGGGGTGATTTGCGGGCTTAAAAGGTAATATGGGGGCCTTGGCACCACACTGTACTTTTGGGTTGGCTGCAAAGCTCATGCTTCCTCTTCAGGCAGCCTTGATTTTCTGTTCACTCAAGATAGTTTTCTGTTTTCTGGGAGTGACTCCTTTATTTATCTGTCTTGGATGCTGGCAAATAAGTTTCAGGGTGCCCGGTTTAAATACTCTTTACTGGGTGTGTCTAAGTTGTCTTGGGCTTTCTGAGTTCTGGGGGTTTGTTTAAAACATGAATAGACCCCAGTAGTTTGAGGGAAAACAGAAGAATGCCAGTGTAGAGTTACTTTCTGGTGTGAAAGACTTGGTAGACAGGTGACTGTCTCGGTGACTTCCCAGCATTGTTTCTTGAGTGCTCAGAAGAATGCCAGTGGGTGCACAGAGCTCTACAAAGGCTGCACTGGGATTTCTTTTTCCGACATGAGAAGTGCATTTCTTACAAGAACACATTTGAGGGAGAGCAAGGGAAGCAAAGTGTGGGTGGTTTCTTAGTCCCAAATACCTCCAGTGTATGTGACTCCAAGTCCTCAGTGCCCTAGCTGCACACTGAGTGGATGCTCTACGTTGAAGGCTTCTCCTCAGTGGGACTGTCTCATGTGAATTATTTCATGCAGCAAGAGCTATGCCATGTACCATTCAGTCAGTGTTTTGTTTGAGCTAGCTGCATCTCTGGTCAGGTGATGTTCCATTATGGTGTAAGATGGGAATTTCTGTCTCATTTCCATTTCTTTAAGTAGTAAAGGTCAAGGAGATCTTTGGCATTCAGTTCTGAATGGTTTTTCTCTTTGTAAATGGAAAGAATGGTATTCACATCACACCGGGGGTTTCAGATCTGTCAGTGAGTGCAGATCTGCCAAAGTTACAGTGAATTTACACTGGCCCAGTGTCCACGAAGTCACTTGACACCTTTCAGGAGAAGAGTCTATACAAATCCCAGATCTTGTCAGGATGTGGACTAAATATCAGGATGTGGGCAGAAAACAGCACACCCATGTTAATGATTTGATTAAAACAATATTGCTGCTCTATAACTCTCATAAATTTATTTTCACTGGTGTTGGGGAGGAGATACTCTCAAGTGCTGTAATGAGAGAGTACATTTTTTAAAATGTTGCACAATAGGCCACTAAGTTGTGCTCTAGCTATATTGACTTATTCTGTTTTATAGTGAGCATGGCCTTAGGCATCCTATAAATACCATTTCTCCCCCGACCTTCAGCTAATAAATAATGGAAACTGTACAGAAAGAAATTTTCTTTCCATGAAGGAATGAGAGGTCCTGAGCTGCCCTCTATAAAACTGAGGATGAAGCATGATTTGTTTTCACTGGTTTTATAAATGAAGAAAATGTGGGTGTGGGAGGGAACTAGAAGATGTTTCTAAGAGCTAAATGTGGCCTTCCCAACACTGCAGGGTAGGATAATGTCTGGTGTAGGCACTGCTTCCCCCAGGACAGTCATACCCATCTGTGAAATGATGACAGATGAGAGAGGTCTCTTAAAAGTCTCAATGCATGGATAGAAGGAAGGTTCCCATTCTGATTAACCCTCAGACTTTCATATCTAACGCTGGAAACCAGCCAGAAAGTGGTTATAAATGAGTGTTCAAGGGAGCTCTTTGTGCACTTCAGTGAACTCTGTCATCCAGAGGTGAGACTAAATTATCAGAATGGCCTTTTTTGACATTAAAATCCACTTCTGTACACAAGTCCTCTTTGAGGTCTTTTTGCTCTGTTTTAATGATGTTGAAAAGCTGTAGTGTAAACGTGAGTCATGAAGGGTCTCTGTGTGTGCACATATGGGTGACCAGGCATGTTTCATTTTGAGACTCCATCACATGTGTACTGTGTGTCAGGTTGGAATTATGTCTCAGAGGAGAGACCAGGTTCATGGAAGTGGGGGCTTCCTCCTGCTCTGGCTGGAATCCAAAGCGAGTCTGTGTCATGTTGTGTCATGTTGTGTCATGTTGTGTCATGGTGGGGGAAGGGCACATTCTCACTGCAGCTTGGCCTCCAAGGTTAGAGAAGGGTCAGAGAAGACCTTGTGTTCAGCAGGTGGGTTTTACTGGTTAATTTTGAAGGCAAATGAGATTCAAGAGCAGGGTGCACATGATGAAAAGCAATTTTGGTCTCTTGTCTTCATTCAGCAGCAATAAACTACATATAAGCAGATTTGGCCCAGAAACAAACAAGCAAATTCTGGATATTGGCACTGTTAGATCATGAAATTCTTCTGCCCAGGTGCCATTTCTTAATGTGTGCCTCAGTGGTGCTTCCAGTGTCCTTTGAAATCCACCTGGTGTGAAGCCTTGCGTTCCTTGGAAGCCTGTGCTAAAACCTAATTTAGGGGAGGAATGTCTAACAAGACTGTTCTCTTTTGCCGCTCAAGTCTTCCCCCTCCTATATTCTCTCTCTTCTCCGTGAGCAAGTCTGTTGCTTTGTTTGGATTCACCCTGTTTATAGCTGCACAAAGCTGTGATGCTTTCCCTGTCTTCATCTGTATTAACTATTTCAAAGATTTTTTATCTAAATATGAAATAAAACTCCTGCTCATTGACGGGAGATTACAGCTCTGACTGCAGAACAGACATGATAAATAGTAATAAAGGTGCTTTGAGTTTTGTCATACTTTCCATCTCTCTGTTCCTTCCAGTTTGCCTGTGTATCAGATGCTTAGAATATGTCCTCAAAGCTATATTTGTCTTCCCTGTGTCTTACCTGTTCTAGGACTCTTGTCAGTCTTACTGGATCTCTGCTTTGTGTTAGGTGTGCATGTTGTGTTGCTCTTTCTTCCATAAATGCATTAATTAGTGTTTTTCCAAATTCAGTCTCTAGGATTTATTTCCTGCCACTATGTGGTTTCCTTTATAAACTGCTTCTTTCTGCTGGCATCACAGAAAAATGTAGCATTTCCTCCTTAAGCCCTTTTCCCTGCTTTTCTTTGCAATCAGAACTTTTTATGAGTTTCCTTAGTTTTCCAATTTGTTTTTATTAAGCATATTTTTATAACAAGGGCTGTGATCCATCAGAGTAAAGGGAAACAAAAAAAATTATGCCAAATTTGTGTTTACTTGTTTAATGTAACAGACTTTAAATGGGATGAAGTCAAATTGGTGTTGATGACTTGATGGTAGCTGGTTCTAAGTGCTGGCTTTTGACAGTGAGTCATGAAAGATCTCAGCATTTCAAAGAGCCTAAAAGCACAAATATAACCATGGGCTGGTATTAATATTGGGAAAAGCTGTTAGGGCTGCTGTGCATTGCTGACCTTTGTTTGGGAAAAAGTATTTGTATGCTGATTAGTTAGTTAAAGACCACTGCTTTTGTGGTTGATGGATGTGGAATGGTGTTTAACCTGGACCATAGTTAAAGGGTAAAGGCCCCTTGAATTTGGGTGCCCACCCAGCACACCTCTACCCTTCTCTTCACATTGTGGGCAGGGAGCAGCCTGCCCGAAATGCTGTGTGGTCAGTAGTGGGGTCCCACTGTTGTCCCTCTGGAGAGTCCCCCTGCTCTGCCACCATCCACTGTGGTGAGTGACTGTGGTGGCCTTGAGCAGTGTGGCTCCCTGCACCCTGGCCATGCACCTTAAAGGAGGATTTGCCAAAGCCCCTCGCATAAGGCAGAGGAGCCTGCCTGAGCCAGGGGAGGGATGGAAGGGGGACACATGAACCTGGCTGCTCTAGGCTGCGAGGTGCTCTCCATTTGCTTGTCGGGACACCCTGGACTCTGGGCCTTCCTGCTGTGTTTGTCCACTCTGCTGCTTTTAACCATCTCTGCTCCTTTGAGTCAGCTTGGGCTGCTTGCATGACAAAGAAGTATTTCCCTGGCATTTCAGAAGATGGGTGATTCCCTTTCCTTCCTGTGCGGAGGGAAGCTGCTGGCTCCATGCAGGGTCTGCTGGGGTTAGAACAAAACAGTTGGGCCTCATCAAATAGAGGTGAGGCACACAGCTGGCTGCAGGCAGCGGGGCTCTGTGGGTTCTTGCTTGGTTCTGCCTCTGTGAAAACTTCTTGCAGGAACTGTAATCTACCTCCCCTTTATTCAAAAAGCTCTCAAGCTGTGGGTATCTGTGAGGGATTTTTGTGTGGAACATGAGGACTGTAAAAAAACAGGTCCTAAATCATGTGCCATTGCTAATGATTCTGCAGACCAGCAGGTAAAAAGCCAAGTGTTTCAACAGAAATTAAGGAGTGAAAACAAAGAATCTGCTACAATGATACATCACGTGGCACCATCCTTATGACTTGATAATGTGTTTGCACTGGTCTACATCCTAGGTGTATTTTTTCATCTAACGATTTCCTGAAAGAGTTGAGTATGCAGAAAATTCACTGTCCTTCCAGATGCTAATCTGAACAAAAGTTGAAGTTCAGAAATAAAATATGAATGAAAAAATTGTAGGAAAGCAGTACTCTCTGCCTAACTCTTACATCAGTACCAGAACTGTGTTGGCAAGTTTGAGCAGTCTGTAGCAGCAAAAATCCTTAGCAGTACCCCAATAAGTCAGAGAACCTGACACCTACCGTCTTGGAAGCAAAACTTGCAGGTTGCCTTTTTGAAGATCAAATTTTCCACGAGCAACAACAGAGCTGTTTCATCAGAGAAAAATACATGCCTTTTCATCCAAGACCAAGAGGTTTCGAGCATTCAGATATCTGATTTGATGGCTGGGCTTTGAACAGATAGGATGCTTCACAGCCATTGTCCTCAGAAAGCAGAGAAGCTGTAGCATGCCGATTTTACAGGCTGGGAAACTGGGACACCCAAGCTCTCAGTTGTTGGAGAGAGGAAGTCAAGAGCAGAGCTTGAAAAGGATACCAGCTCCCTGATCTCCATTTTAATTAAATTATTTCTGCAATTGTCTTCCCTGGCAGTTTAACTGGTGGAATGCGGTCTAGCAGAGGAATTTTTGGCTGCAAAGTTTACAGGAATATTTTTCTGGGCCAGATCTTTGCTCAGTGTAAATTAAGATGACTCCACTAGCTACGATTATGGCACCAGCTATTTACTCCTCCCTCTGAGAATCTGGCCCTGCTCTGCAGACAGTGGGCAGTGTCATATAATCTCTTCTTTTTAATTTTAGTCTGTCTAGACACTTCTGCAGCACCCCTTTCTGGGAGAACTTTGTGCCAGCAGCTCTGAAGCAGCACCACACTTCTCTGGTGAGAAACGCTTACCAGACACAGTGTGGAGGTGGCCTGGTGTGCTGAAACTCAGCATTTTTTACCTTGGTTTAGGGTTTGGATATGATGGTCTCAGTGTTTTTAGGTGGAGAGGTGGCAGAGGGGAAAGAGCAGCAGTATTTCTTCCCAGTGAAGAGGAATCGAGTCCATTGTTTTCTGGTTTTGACAATGTGTTGTCCCAGATGAGTGCTGGAGATACGTGGATGGTGCTGATGCACCATTGCTGTGGTAGTAATTTTTTTCCAGCAGTGGGTGACACCTCTCTTTGTGGGTAAGAAGGTCTTTTTCATGGTTTTAAAGGCCATGTGCCAGCCTTTTGTTTATTATTAGTCAGTTCTCCCTCCCATGCCATTACTACCACTTAGCCTTTAGCTTCTCTGATGCGTTTTCTCCCAGTCTGAGTCACCTGGCATATAGCGGTGGTACCTCTCTAGCTTTCTGCAAACCTGTCACCAGGCACACACAGGACCTAGTTTTTACAAAATTCTCAGATTTGTTGGCCGTAGTTAGGCAGGTGATTAGCTAGGACTGTTTTTCTTTGTGTTCCGTTCTCTTGCCATTCCTGAATTACCAGGACTGTCTGCAAATGTGTTTGTCAAGAGCCAAACTCAGAAAGGCCATGACTCTGGCTGGGGCTCAGGAGCAGCAGCAAGATGTATGTGTGTATCTATTTAGAGAGAGACGTGCCTTTTTACTGCTAATATTTCTGCTTGAATCCAAATGCACTTAATTGCTAATTCTCATAATAATTTTTAAACATTTGCTAAGCATTAAGTCCTTCTTTCTGTTGTTAACCACCTACATTTATGTGTCTATACCCAGCCCCCACAATGAAGGGTATTCATGGCTGCAGAAACAAAAGCCTGAAGATAGAGATCCTAAGTTGTCAAAAACAAAATTTCTTTTTGAGAAAACCATAAAGCACATACTATTTCTAGGATTCCACCCGAGCTTGATCAATACTAGTGAAGTAGAAAAGCAAAAAAAGCAGCTCCCAAAAAAGCAGCTTCCATGAAAATGGGAAAGAGATTCTTTGTGCAGCCTTAATGATTTTGAGAGAGACGTTTCCCCTGTGAATTGCTGTAGGAGTTTGCACCCCTTCCCCCACGCTCAGCAGAGGCAAGAACATATGACTATCCTCATGTAAGGCAGCGCAGTGTTAATAATGCTGCTGTATTGATCAAATTGGGCTGCTTTGTCACCAGGGACATCTGGGAGGATTTATTCTAACTCCTAAGGCTGTGCCTCCTAAAGTGCATTTTCCAGGCCTTTCACTAGGCAAAGGGTCTGCTGTGCTTTTGTCTAAGCATGCAGGAGCAACGTTTTCAAAAGATTTCATGGTGTCCCACCATCCACAGCCTCTATCACTGCTTCTCACAGGGCTCTCACCTCCCTCCCACTCACAGCTGGATGTGGCTCAAGTTCAAAATTGCATTGTGGCAAGATCCAGTTGTTTGCCCTTGGAGAGCACCTGGAGGAGCAGGCACTGGTTGCTGGAATGTGGGTAAACACGGGGTGATGGGAACAGGAGAGGCTTCCTCTTTGCTTAGAAAGTGAGCAAAACATCAGTAAGAACGCAGCACAGAAGGGAAAACATGTGCAGGAGGGTTTTATTTCTCCTCCTGTGCCCTCAGCTGATATTCATGACCTTGTTAAAAAGATTAGACTGCTTCAGAGACTGCACGTGGTCATTTTTCAGTGTAGGGAGAAACCGAATGTGGCTTTTATTTTTCCATCTGATAAATTGCCAATTTCAGGTTTTACTTACAGAGCACTCTGAGTAGTCTGAGAAGAACACGATCACCTTGATATTATATTTATGAGTAAAAATGGTATGAGGCAAAGAAAGCTCTTAGCTCACATGTAAAGAAGACTTTTAGTGCAGTTTTTGTTTCCAGGAATGCATCATTGCTCGTGGCAGGGAAGGGACACATTAGGAAGCTTGACAGGAGGACTGAAATGCCTAGGGGTACTCAGGAGCTTGAAGGAGCAATTTGATATCATGCTTCTTTGACAGGTGTCAGGAGCCTGGTGCTGGGTAGTGATGGGGCATCTGCAGAGCAGGGAAGGGT
This sequence comes from Aphelocoma coerulescens, assembly GCF_041296385.1. NCBI lineage: Eukaryota > Metazoa > Chordata > Aves > Passeriformes > Corvidae > Aphelocoma > Aphelocoma coerulescens. The sequence goes on from NC_091021.1 coordinate 13,088,644, forward strand.
CAGAGACACTTGAAATGGGGGAAATCCCTTGAAGCTTGCTATGGTGGCAGTCAGAGCACCTCCAAGGTGCTCTGAGCAGAGCCCACGTGTTCAGAAGTGCTGCCGTGTATCCTGAAGGGATCAGAGTGACAACCAAGTCACAAGTCATGCCTGGAAAATTATCCTGAATGCATAGGCTGCCAGTAGTTCTTGCTGTAGCTAAAGAAACACAGTTTGAGTGTGTTTCTGTCTCTCTCTGAGTCTCAGTTCCTGGACTGCAGGATCTGAAGCAGATTCCTGCAGCAGCACCGGCCACCACGAGGCATTTGGGCCTTTCCTTGAGCTCTGGTATCATGCAGCTGCTTGGGAAGTGTAACTGTGTGGGAAGTGCAACTGCTTGGGAAGCAGAGCTGGCTGGAGGTGAAGCAGAAGAGTGCTCCCAGGAATGCTCCCTGTGAAGCAGACTCAGCCTGTGGTCTCACATGCAGCTCCTCTCCCACCATAAAGGCTACCTTTGTATGTTTATAACCAAAATAAAATTGCAGTTTCTGACAGCTGTAATTTGTACTTGGAGGAACATAATGTCTGTGTTTGTTATTGCAGGGATTGTACCAAAGCATGGTAACAGAGGTCTGAAGTGTTTGGGATGACAAGAGCTGGCTGCAGATTCCACCTTTGAGGGCTACTAAAAACCAGCTTTAGTTAAACAGTGTTAGTGATAAACAGAATGCCAGGAAGGATTGGCTGTACCGTGAGAGGACCCCCCTCCTGCAGCTGGAGAGGCCGTCCTTCCTCAGTTGCCTCCCATCCCCTTCCTGCAAACCATGCCAAGAGAACCTGGCTGTAGTCTTCCAAGCTGTGACATTGGAGACTTCCATCACATCTCAGAAAGACAATAGAGGGAAGGACTGGTATAAAGCCAACCCACAAAGGCAGGCTTATCTTGGGAGATGCCGTATGGACTTAAGTAGAGTGGAAAAGGGAAACTGGGGAAAATAGGACACTTAAGGTAAACTAGCTACATTTTTTAAATGTCTGAGTTGGAAATATGCCAGATAACGTGTCCACTGCTGGGTTTATAATGACTACAGTATGTTTCCTCTTTTCCTTGTTGGTAAGTGGGTTTTGTTTATTTCCTTTTTGGAGGGACCACAGTTCCCTGCAGTGCATTTTCAGTAGGGAGCTCGAGCTCTTTAAGGTGGTTTAGTGGGTAATGCTGTAGTGCTGTGAACATGACATCTTCCAGTTCCTGGCATCATCATTTGGGTCTTTTCCTCCCAGGGAGACATGCAATGTTGAGTTTCATTCAGTTTGCTCAAGGAGGATACTTAAGGATGGGGCTGGAAAGCTGAAAGCCTCATGGAGAGCCTCTCAACAGTGTGGGTGCAGGCAGAAGGAATGCCAAGAGCCTTGCCAGTGGAGAGATGGGTTCCTGTGGTATCACCTCTGCAAGGTGGCGCTGAGTGTTGTGCTCAGTGATGTGCCTGGAATTAATTTGGGAACCCTCCCAATTAATTTTAGGGGGAGAGGTGCCAACACAAACAAGTCAGGGCCTGGTGTTTTCCACAGTATTCTCCAATACATTTCCAAGGATATTTTGCTAGGAGAAACAGAAGGTTTAAAAGAAAACCTGAGAAGGAACAGTGACTTGCCTTGACTGTGAGGCTCCTGCCCAAGTAAAGAGTGTTGCTGAGGAAATGCAGTTTGAATAAACAAGGAAAGGAGAGAGTGCTGATACGGGAAGAGAGGTTGAAAATTAGAGCCTCTCTGAGGTCCTGGAGTCAGACAGGTTTCTGAGAAGGGTTAAACAGGTTCTGTCCCATCCTTGTCCTTCAGGAAGAGTAGAGCTTCTCCTAACCTGTTTCTGCTGATGCTTTGTCACAGCACCTAGCCTCTGCTTTTCACCAGCCTACTTAGAGTAACGAAGTACCACCCTTTGGGCCTTTCTGCATTGTAGTCTCTGTGGACTGCTGCAGTGTGCAGGTACCCATACAGGGCATTCCTGTGAAGGTATTTCATGATGGCTTATCATATGGTGACAAAAGACAGGCTTGTGCACAGAAACCCTTGAATTAATCCTGGTGGTTTCTTGGATGCTGGGAAGTCATCCTATCTTCCAGGAATGCCAAAACATTGCATTCTTTCTAGGCTATTTTCTGGCTGCTTTGCTATTAATAACTTTGTCCTGAAATAGCACTTTATATTGCAGCATATTAAAATCATAACAACTGGGTGGGTGTCCACAGTCAACAGACTGAAGAAAGTGAGCCAGTGTGCGAGCTGTGGTTGTGTCAATTGGCTCACAGAGGTGTGCTGACTCTGGGCAGCTGGGGTCTGACCTGCTGAGCTTTCTCAAATCAACAAATGGCAGGGTTCTTAGTGGGATCTCCTGGCTTCCCGTGCCACGTGCAGCCAGTATCGTACGACCCTCTGGGAGCTGATGTGAGGCTGATCTGTGGTCCTTCCGCAAGGAGTGAGCAGTGCCTCATCCAGTTCTGACAATGCACCTTGAGTTGCTAGTGATATCCACAAAAGGCTGTGGCAGATCCCCTCTCCTTTTTTTGATGTAGTGCATTTTGGGGATACAGATCTCAGATGCCTGGAGCGGCTGCCTGGGTTGCTGCTGAGCGTTTGGGCCAATACTGGCAGGCTCTTTACCAATGTGCTCTCACAAATTGCTGTTAAAGAGGACCATGCTGCTTTTATCAGGGTATGTAGCAGCCTGAGTGCACTACTTGTGAGATTTTGAGGCTGATCAAAATCCCTGGTGGCTAAGAGTTTTGGAACAAGAGCCTTGGCAGAACAGTGCAGAAATGAAAAGCAATGAAAAAACACCTTTGACTGTAACATAGCATCCTTTGGAAGGCACCTGGTTTTAAAGTGAGATACACATTTACCTGCAGTGGGACAGTCAGGCATGAAGGCTGTTGTTTCTGTCCACAGATCATGAAAACTCTGGCCTAGAAGTGGCAGAAACCAGTTTGTGAATATCCCATATAGATGACCCAAAATTAAAAAAAAAAAAAAAAAAAAAGAGAGAGAAAAGAAACAAATCCAAGTATCAGGATGTCTGAGAGTTGTTTTTACAGTCTTCCTATTTTTCCATTTAGGTCTTACTGTCCCTAATAAAGTAGACAAGATTTGTAATAGAAAAGAACCATCTCCAGCCATCAAAAAACATGTCAAATTCTGTTTAATGTAAGCCACAGAGATAAGTGGTGCTAATCAAGAGCAATATTTCATGGATTTTGAATGTTGGCAAGGTCTTCAGCTGATGTAAACAGGAACCATGAAATCAGGGCTGCTCTGTGCTGATTTACCCCAAGTGAGAATTCGGTTGTGCTTCCCATTGCTTTGTTTCTCGTCTGAGTTTTTTTGTCTTGGCGCAACAGTGAAACTCAAGTCTGTTGTCTTCTCTTTTTCTTGCGCAGATTGGCATATTTATCGCAGTAGCACATGCATCTTCTTGCTCTTGTAAGATAACAAGTTGCCCAAATAATTAAAAAGAAATCAAAGAAAAAAGCAGCAAATGGCTTTTTGTAAATGTGCTTGGACAGTTGCTGTGCTCCCAATAAAGTCTAAACTTCAGTCAAACAGCCCACTGCTCCCCACATGGCTGGAGGCAGGCTTTGGTCCTATATGTTTATTATCGTTTAGAAGTGGTATAAATGCTCCTCTATTCTTTTTTGTTCTGCCCTTATTCTACAATGCATTCCCCTTCTTCCTCCTGTTTCCTGTTTCCCAGACAGGTCCCCACCTCTTCCTCCCCACAGCCAAAAATAATACAAAAGGGAACATACAAAAGATTTTTTGAGCCCTGAGATGTGATAATGAATGGGCGTCATGTACAGAGTAGACACAGTAGTCCCAGCACAAAAATGTTGATCACGCGAAGTCAATATGAGGAATTGCACGTTTTTGGATTAGGAATTCAGTGTTATGCATCCTCTTGTTTAATATATTTTTAGGTCAGAGCAGATGAGAGCACTCACAACCCAGGACTCTTACTAAATATTCTGTGTATTGAGTGTATTGATCACATCTCTTCTCCAGGTTTGGTTTAATAAGCTAATTGTGACAGACTGTGCTTATGAATGTGCTGTTGCCTGAGTGCACGAACGCAACTGCTGTATATGTTTGTGTCAGCTGTTGAATAGGAAATGTTAAGATATCTCTGGATGTTAATAAAACATCTCTAAAGAGTACATTTTTTCATTCATGAACCTAACCAGAGTAATTACAAGGAATCCAATTCTGCTGTGTAACCCCACTGTAATACTTTCTAAGGATGAATCTTGATTGAGGATCGAGACCTAAAATATTGCTCTGCTTTGTACATTCCACAGTCGTCAGCATTTGCTCTTGCGTATCCACTTCCTGTGGGAAGTTTACCACACTCTGGGGCATGCTTTGAACCTGATCCTTTGATTTCAGTCAGATTTTCAGGAGCTAGGACAGGCAATTCAAGGAGCTAATTGTGCTTTTTTTGCTGTTTATAACGCTAAACTAAAGCTGCTTCCAAACTGGATGACCACAGGTTAAATACACGCTTGATGAAGTTTGGAGAAAAGTTTGCAGTGAGGGCCACTAGCCAGCTCACTCAAAGCCATCCAAGGTTGTTATATAAATAAATGCTCTCTTCAGAAACATTTTGAAACACTGTATATATAATTTTTCAAATGGTCATCGTATGGCTACTTGCTGTCTTGACTGCATGGCAGCATGCAGGGTATGTGGTGGTGTACAAGCACACATGGCTTTTATCATATTTTGATACTAGCACAATGGACTGCTTGCACTTTTGAATTCTTGATTTGGCTATCCTTAATCCTTTGCTGACATTGATGCTATTTTTTAATGTCGTGACTGGTCGCAAGTTTCTAGTAAAGTTTCTATCTTTACTAAACAGTCAAAAAAAACCAAAACAAAAGCCCTCCAAAGCCCTGGTTCAGCGTTTGCAGATTTCTTTCATCCTTTTTTTTTTCTATCTAGATGCCTATCAAATTCAGCCACGCTTAGCTGCAGTCCTTTGTTCAGTATCTCACAACCAGTGCACTGAAATTCTCTATGCTTAAGGCCCAAATACCACAGATTTTTGGTGAACAAATTTGACTTGTCCATTTGAAAGAATGTTTGTTAGATAAATATATAATTCATTATCACAAAGTTAGGGAACAAAGCCTGATTTTGACTCCTTGGTTAGAGTTAGGGTTCAGACTTTTTTTCTATTTGAGACATTTGTTACCGCCCATTTCTGCTGGTGAAAATTGCTAATTTATGGTAAAGTTGATTTTGATCTTTTAAGCTTTGGAGTCTGATTCAAATCTTTGATAACCCTGGTTATATCATGCCCCAGAGCAACAGGAAGATGAATCATGTTTATGTGAAGGTAGTGATTCTGTCCTTTATATCCACATTTTTTACTTTAAATTATCTTTGCTGAATGCTGTTGAGGCATCTGATTTCAGTATTTCTTATACTCTGGAGAAGTATAAGAGGAGAAGATCGAGGGAGAAAGCCATCTGGGTCATGGTAGGAGAGTTTATTGAGAGTGCTGTTGTGCATGAATAACGGTGAATGGGCTGGTTTGACTAAATACACTTCCTTAACAATTCATTCTTTGGGCTGAGACCAAGAGGGAAAATGGGCACAGGCCATTATTGTATTGAAGAAATTAGCAAACAGAGACTTTAGTCCTGTGTAGGGGAGTCAAGAATAAATAGACTTGTCCATTTCAGGCTCCAGTGGCTGGTGTGACCCATTCGGAGGGTGTTAGGGAGGACTGGCCTGATGCCTCAGGCATATGGTGAAGTTACCACAGGAAGACAAGTCATTGCATATCATATGATCTTTCTTTGCTGACTATGCCCGTGGCTGCTTTCTGCACTTGGCAAAAGCCTGTTTGTTGAGCACCCAGTTAACTTGATTTCCTTCGTATGTATATGAGGGATTAGGAACATGCATACAAATATTTACCACAGGTTAGCTGTCAGTAAGTATCTTATTGTTGTACCTGAAAAGCGGTTTTAGCTCTCTTTTTTTCAATGAACTGTAATACATAGGAAAGATGTGCTGGCACGTGACTAGCTTTGTCTTAAAACCTTTGCAATAGAAATTATTTGGTATTGCCTGAAACTTTTTCTTATATACATTTATTTCAGGCTGTGGTTTTCCATTTTTCCCAAGTGTATTTTGCAAAACTACTTATTTTAATACTAAAACTCTGTTTATTTTATTCTGTCCCAAATGTTAAGCTTCTGATGTGCTGCAGCTTTTTCACGACTAGCAACTGCCCTGTAAAAGTTGCCAAGAGGAAAAGCTGGAGGTTTTGGCAGCTGGGTGGGAACAGATGACAATCTTGGAATAGATGGGCAAGAGTATTGGGCTTTGTTGTTGTTGTTCAGGAAGTAATGAAGGCTTTTGGCAGTGGGAAGAAGATCCATTGTTCAGATCTTGTTTTAGGGTTAAGGATAAAAAACAGCATGGCATTTCAGGGAAGGCAGGTAAGTTTTGAATCTCTTATTCCTCTTAACTTCAGGGCTGCCCCACAACATCCAGTTCTATTTCTGCCTGTGGTATCAGCAATGCAAGTGTCGGTGTTGCTCAGAGCTTTTGCCGTTTTGCTGCACAATGACACACTGACACTGGGCACTGCACCTGGTGCCACTGTTTGCTCTGAGTGTGAGTGAATGGCAATGGCACTGACCTTAGTGTTACTGTTTTGGGTTGTCTTCAGGTTGAAGACAGTTTCTCCTCCAATGCAGTCTTGAGATTTTCACAGTTATTTGGAGATGAGGCCCCTTTTTTGCATGCCAGTAGAAAGCAATGGGGTCATGATGGAAGTTGAAATTTGGCCTTCACTATTGCTTGTATAATTCTGCTTTGCTTGTGTAAATTACAGAGAACCCTTTCAAGTATTGTAAACAGACCTGGTAGATCAGACCTGCTTGTCAGCCACATTCAACATTTCCATTTTCTGTCACAGCCTGATCTAAGTATCCAACTTCCTAATTAGGTTTTGGATAACTTCCAAGTTCAGTGCTTGATGTCCAATTATATCTGCAGTAAAATGGCACTTAGAAGTAACTAGCACTTCCAGATAAGAACTTCTGATGATCTGCTAGAAAAATTCATAACCAAGATATTAAAAAATACTTTAGCATCAATAAAACAGAGGAACTCAGTGAACATATTTATAAGGTGTCTTTCCTGATGTTCTGTCCTCAAATTATTATAAGTGTTCGGGCTTTTTTTTTTACCCTTGGCAGAACTTTGTTGTTGCCATATTGTCCTAACTGTGCAAAGCGCCCAGAAGTTTGAGTGCTTTAAAGACTTCACAGCATGGACAGGTGCTTCTCAAGTGACCTGTTATGTTTCAAAAGTCAGTCTGTATGTGTGGGTGAAATTCTAAAACACAACATCGCTGTCAACCAAGACTAGTTCTTCGCAATTCATTGGAACAAGTTTAGATTTATATCCTGAGAACTAGGAGTATAGTTTGGTTCATCAGATGGAATTAGGTTTTCCAGAGCTGTCTGGACCACATGCCTAACTTGTGTCCCTGCAAAGGCTCCTGGCCTTTGGGCATGTCTTCTGTTATTCTCTAAAGGGGAGACATTGGGTGCCTACACTGCCTTGAGGCTTGGCACACTGATGATGGTGGTGGTGGTCCCAGCTGGAACCTTCCTCCTGGTTCCTCTCATGGGGAGAGATGAAGTCAAACATCAGCACCATGAGTGGTGACTCCAGCTCCTTCATGTCTGGGTTTTGAATGTTCTGGATTGAACTTTAACCTGGATAGCTGATAGACACCATAAAATACAGACTCTGAACCAAATCAGGTATTGGCAAATCTGGGAGGGATGGCAGAGTCTGGGGTTTGTCTTGTTGTTGCAGTTAGTAGCAAAACTATCTTGATTTCTGCCAGCTGTAGAGTTAGGTGAGTACTAAGCTCTGCTGAGAATGGTACACATGTATCACATGTCTACTGTCAGAGGCACATGCTGGATTTCTCTTGTGTTGTATTTCATTGTGATGACCATACTCAATGTGTTTCGTAAATAATCTTTACTTTCAGTAGATGAGCTTTAGAGGTAAGAATACAACTAGATTAGAGCGCATACCTTTCCCAGTTGACAAACATATGGAACACTGAATTTTCCTGGACCAGTGCTACTGCAAACTCTGAAAGGACTAACGAGAAGTAGGTCCTTACCAGGCATAGGACAGCTCTGCAGTAGCTGTCTTGTACTGTCTGACAGATCTGGTACTTCACATGGAAGTGTCATGGTGTGCAGTTTGCATGTATTCTACCACTACACGTGCTCCAGGGGACTTGGATGGTAGCATAATATGGGAAGCAAAGAGATATTTTGAGTTACTGGGAGGGAGCACACAGCATTTCTTGCAGGTGATGGAAATGCTCCTCTGCTGGGGAAGTGAGTTTTTTGCAATTGTATCCGAAATTGAAAAATCAGAGCAAGGGCGTGACAGGATTGTTCACATGCCAGACTGCTGTCTTCTTCTATCTGGCTTATTTCAAGTATGTGGGGTCTTGCAAAGTCACATCCTATTATTTGTCAGCCATGAATCATCATTTCTTTTAACTGGTTAAATTGAGGAGCAAGGTGCAAGGAGAATGACCCTCCTTAATCAGGGCAGATGGGTTGAATTAGTGGGTCACACTTTTTTATCCCTAGCCAATGAAACTGGCTTGACAGCCAAGGCAGTCTTATGGATCTTCTTCTTTTGTTCCTGAAGGGAGCCATCTTCTTCCCTTTGCAATTTTTAAAGTCTTTATTGCTGTGTATTGTACAGGCACTGGGTAAGAAAGTTTAATACCCACCATGTTGCCTGCAACGTAGCAACTAAAGGGTAGTTGGACTTCATGTCACATGTGACATAGTCCATCTGTTACACAAAGCTCCCTCTCTTGCACGAGTGGTGAAGGGGAAGCTGGACATCTAGCAGAACTTTGGTAAGAGCATGACAAGCGCAGCTCACTCCTGTCTGATATACTCTTGAACTGTTTTCCTACCAGGCTGGTAGAAGTAGGAGAGCTATAGAATCTGAATTCAGATCACCATCTGAAGTCAGCAGTCTGGGTCTGTATCTCTGTGGATAGTGGTCAATATCCTGCTCCTCCCATAAAAAAAAAAAAAAGAAGTAGTTTTTGGTGTGCTCACTGGCAAATAGCTGTGTGGGAATGGAGACCAAAGAACTTTCCTGCCCCTCCTGGTGGTCCACCAGGCTGGAGTGGGGACCTTGGTGTTCTCAGCCTGACTAGTTTCTCCAGGTCAGAGCTCAAGACAAGGCAGTGGGCTTAGTTGGCCTAAAAATTGTCATGCCAGGGCAAGGAGTGAAGAAAGCAGGCTGGTTTCTAAACCTTTGCTCACCACTCCCTGGGAGATTTGGACCACAAGGAGAGAAGGTTGCATAAGGTACCTGGCGTAAACTGGGAAGTGCGCATGGGGAAAGATGCTTTGTTTCTGCCACCAACAAAAAAGGCAGCAGCAGGTAGGGCCCTGACAGGAGGTAAGGAAAGGGCTGTGGCCATAACCCCTCGCCAGGCTTTGTCTGCCATGCAGATTAGGTGCAGGGCTTTTCTGGCTCAGCGTTGCTAGGCTCTTCCCTGCTATTGACTTGTTGGAGAGGCTGAGGGGGGTGGGAGGGAGGGACTGCATTATATTGTTTCTTTGAGTTGTTTTTCTCCCCCCTTCTATGGGGAGATGGGCTTGATCCACTGGTTTTGGATTTCAGAGGCAGAAGGCAAGACATGACCAGCTGGTGTCTTGAAATGGCACAGGTGCAGTGGCTGCGGGAGGGGGGGAGCCAGGAATAATTACAGGTTTGTGAAGCATCAGGCTTTGCCTGAAAAGGGCTCATCGAGAAACTGCTCTTTATGGAAAATTAATGGTGAAGCTGGAAGAACTGTCAGGCCCACTATTGTTGTCATGGGGTAGTGATGCCTTAAAGGAGCAGCACCTCCTGCTCGCATCCCCTCCACGGGCAGCCCAGAGCTGGCATGCAGCTTTCTGATCCCACAGCAATTGAAATTTCATGTCACTGTCATCAGATTTAATGGCCTTGAGTCCTTGTCTCTCCTCCCCGCTGCTGCCCTCCCTCTTTCCACCCCTAATTTGTGATTATGCTTGCTCTTTCCTTTGGAAGCCTTTTATTTATTGGGCCCCTAAACCTGTTTCTGCCCCACTGCATGAAGGCTAAGTGGACCAGAAGGCCAGAAATTACATGATGTGGAGAACTCAAAAGCATTACCTCTCCTGGTGGTGGGGGTTATTACTGAAAGACTATGTGGCATGTTGAAAAGCTTCTCCCAAAACCCATTAGGATTTATCTGGGGAGAGACCAGATTCTCAGCTAAAGCTGTTTCTCACAGTCCCAGAAATGCACCTTATAAAGAAATCAGAAAGGTTGCTTAAGGCAAGTACAATTGATAAGTGTCCCACCCCCAGGCCTGTGTGCAGACAGTCTCATACCTCTGATAAAACGTACTTGTTGAAGTACAGCATGTCTCACCTGCTTATATTCTGTTCTGTTCTTTTTGTCCATCTCTACAGCTCAGATCTATAATCAGCTATTATTTAAAAAAAGAAATAACAGGTAATTGTGTGGCAGATTTTGTTGTGAACTGGAAAGTCATCCCACCACATTGTATCTGCAGCCAACAGTGTTGCTTCCTGGGAGCTTTGAAAGTAATAATCTCAAATTACCTGGCATTTCCCAGAGAGCCATGAGTGGGGCCTCCTTACATTCCTGTTGATGGGACCTTTGTACTCAGAAGGCAGAAGTCTCTGTCTCTCCTCTGGTCATATGAAGCTTTCATTTCTTGAACAGATGCTGGACTCTCCAGATTGAGATGTAGTTGGGTCACCAGCTCCCATAGACTGAAAATTTTTGACTAAAACCCCTTTCTTAATATTGCTAGAAGTGTTCTCTGAGGAGTAGTTTTTAGAGGTTTCTAAAATGTATTAGTTAGAATGTCTCTTTCTCCAAGTCCTGTGAAATCACAGTGGTGGTATTAAGCCAGCTATCCTTTCAAGCTGCAAGAAATGAAAAACAGTGCTAATAAACTCCATTAAAAGCTCCTGAAACTACAGCAAATGGTTCTCTATAAACAATAAAAGTTTATAATGTTGGCTGTGGAGAACACTGGGAAGTGCTTTGGTGCCTGGAGGCTTTATTGGGGCAAGCTCAGGGCACTTCATAATAAGGCACATTCAGGAGGCTCATCCCATTCTCGTGCTGATGATCACTGCTGTGGAGGTGCAGGAACACATTTTTATGTGGCAGCCTCTCTGACTGCAACTTCACCAACTTTTTAATAAGGGGGGTGTGTGTATTTGTGTGCAAGTCTGGTGTCCTGTACACAGGAAGCTCCATTTGACCAGATGTGCCAAAACTCCCTCTAAAACTGACAGTAGATCCCTTCTTTACTGTCACCTTTCCTTCTCTTGGGCCTTTTAGACAAGTTGTGGTCTCACTGGAAGCTTTTCTGCCTCCTATCTTAAAATGCCATGCTTCACAATTGTGCTGTTTTAGGAACAGATTGGGCCCCAGCCAACTACACTGAGTTAAATTTGGAGAGAAAGTTAATGTTTGTGAAGGAAGAGGAAGCAGTTATTTGGAGGGGTGACTTTTTGTTTGTACATGGCCAGATGATGAGTCTATTAGGGTAGTTTCATATGGAAGTGGCTGGTACCCATGGAACAATGTACAGACTTTAATGAAAATGTAATAGATGCTTTCTGATTGTTGTATCTTCACTTTTAGTGTAATACCTGCTACCATATGTAGGTATTCCCAGACTATCTCTGAGCAGCTTCAAACAAGTGCCAAATCTTCATGTCTCCCAGTGTGTGACCATCTCAGGAGAAGATGTTGGTGTTCATGAGTGCTGTCTTGGCATGCCTTTGGACCACGTTCTCCTGCCCTCAGTGGGAGCTATGCTGTAATCTCTCTCTAACAGCGGTTTTTCTCCCTCCCCTCTCCCTTTCCCTTCTGCAGACATGCCTGGAGTTGGAGCGATACCTTCAGACTGAACCGCGGAAGATCTCTGAGACCTTTGGTGAGGATTTGGACTGCTTCCTTCATGCCTCCTCAGCCCCAGATGCAGAGGACAATATACGACGGCTGGACCCCATCCTTTTACCAGTGGAGACAAGTACATGTGACAAAAGCGCCAACATGGACATTATCCTCTCCCGTGACAAGCTGCTGTCTGAGACGTGCCTCAGCTCGCAGTCCACCAGCTCTTCCACAGAAGGCTACACAGCCGTCAACCAGGCCCAGCTCAATGCAGTAACCTCATTAACCCCCCCTTCCTCTCCGGAGCTCAGCCGCCACCTTGTAAAAACCCCACAGACTCTCTCAGCGGTGGATGGCACAGTGACGTTGAAATTAGTAGCCAAGAAAACTTCACTCAGCTCTGTGAAAGTGGGTGTAGCAACAGCGACTGCGGGGACAATAAAAAGCGGGCAGAGTGACAGTGAGCAAGGAGGTACAGGGACAGAAGCATCCCCAGAAAACAAGAAGAGGGTTCATCGCTGTCAATTTAATGGGTGCCGGAAAGTTTATACAAAGAGCTCCCACTTAAAGGCTCACCAGAGGACTCATACAGGTACTTTTGTAGGATGCTTCTCTCATCTTGTCCTCCTGCCACCTACCCGTAACCATCTCCTTTTATTCTCATTTAGAAAAGAAAAAAATCTCTTCTGAAAGTCCCAGCTTCTGTCTATGAAACAGGGCAGTGGAAAATATGGTAGGCCAGCAAATGTACCCATTATTCAATAGAACAGAGGAGTTCACCACCTACCATTAACCTGTTGGGGTTCATATATCTTACGGGGCTTGATGCAGAGTAATTTTAGGATACCTAAGGGATGTAGATGTATCATTCATGTTAAAACTATGTGCACGTCACTTTGAGTTTTTGGCACTCACTTCCCCAAGACAACTTTAAAAATGTTAAGTTTAGTCAAGTGTTATTTTCTTCAAATAGAACATAGCGTGGGTAGGCTTTTGGTGTCTTTTGTATGGGAGAAAGAGAAATGTGGTTTAGATCTTAGATACGCTGTTTAGGAATAATCTGTGCATGAGGCAGCATGTGTAGATGCAGACATGTAGGCATGCAGAGGCATGTACCCTTCAGATACTCATGATCTTGGACTTCTCCAGTGCTAAAATATGGTGAGAACAAATAAAAGATTGACATGGAGTTTGAATGAAGTAGTGTAGGTGGAGAGGGAATAGGATGTATGGATGGATGTGAGGCTGTTATTTTGGGTAACATTTACAAATGTTATATATATGTGTGTGTGTAAGCTTGTTGAAGCATACTGAATTGGCTTAGTTTCATTTTTCAGGTTCCCTCCTCTCATTTCTTCATAGCCCCCAGTAGCTTTTCAGCTGGTATTCATTGGCATTAATAGCTATGCAGTTCACACACGTTGCTGCTTTGTTCTAAGCTTCACACGTGATGAGAGATGATAAATTCCCATTAGCACCATCTTATCATGTGATTATTCTTGTTTCCAGAGGGATTGCTATAATCAGTTTTCTCCATTTTACTGTAAAATGTGTGGTCTCTTATGATAACTGCACATTTAGTTCACGATCTTATCATGCAGTCAGATTCCTAGAAGCAAGGTTGTTCTTGCAAGGTAGAAAATAACACATTGGACTGATGCAGTAAATCAGACAAATATGTGGGTTGTTAAGAGAGCTGCATCCATCACATACTAGGCAGCCCTGTAAAAGTTACATGGTCTGAAGTATAAATCATAGTAAGACATAAAAGGCATTGATCTTTTTATATGGGCTTTCTAGTGCTTTTACTGGGGATAGCCACCTTGCCAGGAGTGACCTCACCTGTGATTCAGTGATTTGAAAGCCAGCGGAAGTAGTACAATCATTTTAAACTCAGCATTGACATGGTCAGAATGTTGGTTCCTTGTAGCGCCAATGCTGCTGTGAGGGCTTGTCCCTTCTGGGGCTGGCCAGTGGGACATCCCAGCCAAGGCCTTCCAGCAGGCAATGGAGCTTCCATGAAAGCACAAATGAAGAGTGTGAAAGCTGTTAACCCAGTGGTCTTGTCTGTTAAGATGTGACCCTCATGTTTGTCCTCAAGCTGGAAGTGATGGGTCTTACACAGCTTTTCCTGAAGTCAGTCAGGGATATGACACGATAGCCTGGAAAGGGTGAACTTGTGAAGTTTTCCTGGTTTTGTCACACAGATGGGGATGTGGACAAGGAGTCATGAGGAGCACTCACAAAAACTACTAATCTCTCAACACCTTTACCCTTTGGTGTCAAAATCTTTTAAAAGTTTGCATGCTTTTGAACCCAGCCTTAGGTCTGGTTGAATTTTCTGAGGTCAAAACCTTTCCCCTCTAACATCACCATGTGAAATCTTATGTTTTACAATTAACCCATAATGAGAAACGTTTCTCACTGGCCCTGTGATCTTTCTGTTGAATAGCCTTGGATCATACGTAGTGCCATGACGTGCTTGAGCCTGCCCATCCACAGCAGTGCTTGACATGGTGAGAAAGGCACGTCTGTCTGCTGGCAGATGGGGAGGACCTTTATCAGGTGATGAGACTGCAGCTGCCTGGGTGCAGAGCCCAGACCTCCCATTCCCAATGCCTTACCTGGTGGGATCAGCTACTCCTCTGATCTTGCCAGTTAAACCATCAGTGGTTTAAACAGCCCCTAATTATGGGAGTATTTCTGTTTCCATTCACCATGTTCTGAGCAGATAGCATTGGTTGTTAGGAAAGCAGGAAGGCAAAAAACAAGAGGGAATACAAACCTGGAATGATGATCTCGCCAGTCTTAGCAGCTGTAAAACCACCCCGCCCCTGCCCATGTCCTAGCTGTGCACAGCTTTGTAGAAAGCATGGTTTCCCTTGATGAGGACTAAATGCAGCCTTGTTGTTAAAATACATCTTTGATGCAGAACCTGGGAGCAGGGAACCTGTCTCTCATTTTTGTCTGTGGAAAGCAGGTTGTCTAAATCCCTGTGAACATTTGTGAACATTTACATCCTGGGAGCAATCTGAGTAAATCGAGGGAAGGAGTGTGATAGGCTTATCTAAACAGCTTGTTTGAGTCTGGAGCACAAAGTCATTCAGACCCCTTCATACTGCTTATGTGCTCTGTTCCCTTAAAACACACTGACCATTGGATGCCTTAAATGAGAGCTGGTACAATCAAGACATTAAATGTGTTCACACTGACCTCTTCAGTGGGGTTCCCCACAGGGAGCTCTGGCCTCTGGTAAGAGTGGGACAGAGAGGAATAGCTTTGGAAATTTGGGACTGAATTATAAATGTCAGGGCTGTCTCCTTTCCAGTGCAGCCTTCAGGGCATGGGACAAGGAGCCCTTTTCTCCATGGGTGCTTTGTTTTTTTTCATGCCTGAACCCTGCTGTGGGTTGCGAATGCACCCAGCAGTGCCAATGGCTAGTAGCCACTTGGCTTAGTCTGTGGCTGAGCCAGAGGGTCTGAAATGATTGCGAGATATTTTCCTTCGGCTGGTGGTTTGTTAGTGTGTCATGCAAGAGCAGTCTGCCAGTGTGGGCTCTGTAAAAGGGTGTGAGTGCCCCGACAGACAAAGAGCTCCCAGTGTGGGGTTCA
Organism: Aphelocoma coerulescens; assembly: GCF_041296385.1. Taxonomy (NCBI): domain Eukaryota; kingdom Metazoa; phylum Chordata; class Aves; order Passeriformes; family Corvidae; genus Aphelocoma; species Aphelocoma coerulescens. Next base: position 13,104,279 of record NC_091021.1, read on the forward strand.
CAGGCAGGGAGGCAGATGTGGGCTGGTCACTCAGCTTGCACGTGCAAAGTCCACTTGCTGGATCAAAGGGATTTACTGCAGTGCATGAAAACAAGAAACCATGGGCTGGGGAGCGGGGGGGGGGTGGAAGGCAGCGGAAGGAGGCTGCATTCCTTTCCTTCATATGTAAGGCTGACCAGACAGAGCTGGCTGCTGTTCCTCGCTGCTGCGTGATGAGCCAGGCTGGGCTGCAGGCAATGCAGGCTGATAGCAGCTTGCTAGGTTGGGAACAATCATCTCTTGGGGTTTTACTTTGCTGGGAAGCTGAGAGACCATCAGAACCCACATTACACTTGGTGCATCTTCCATATTACTCTCCCACATCTCACCTGCAAGAGAATCAGGACAGCACTATAAGGCCCATCAATGGTCGAACTGGTTATGAAACCACCTTCTGGATGACCTTTGGAGAGGGAAAAACAATCATCTGTGTGGGAGAGAATTTAATCTGGAAGGAAAAGGGAAAAACATTGTCTGTATGGAAAGGGAAATGAAAATATTTGACTAAACTCAAAGCAAGCTGGGGTATCTAAAGTTAAGGGCGTGTAAAGGAGCTAAGAGCAGTGGTGGGACTGACAGTCAGAGTGTAGCAAAGAAGCCCCTCAGGGAAGAAATAGCAGCTGGGCCTGTAAACAGGAGGAAAAGGTGAGCTTTAGGTTTGGAACAAACCACAATGCCAGTGTGAGATGAGGTAAAAGCATCTAAAGAAGGAGCAACCAGGACTGTCATGGTAATTCAACCCTAGCACCGTTCTCTCACGGTTATTCATGGAGCAGACATCAGTGCAAACAATGGCATTTTCTCTCTTTTGAGAAAGGAAAATTTTTTTCCTGTCTTCGCACATGCATGGAGGTGAATTGTCAATGAAATGGAGAGTGGAGAGGGAAGGAATTCGAATGAGCCAAACCCCATGTATAATCATCAGTACTTCCTAAATTAGAAAACAGGATATTGCTGGAGAGTGTCTGAATGCAAATAAGTCTAAGGGTGAGCTGGCCTGTGACCTATGGAAAGATTAGTCATGGGATGTGACTGTGGCTCCCAGATCAAAGACTGCTGGAGATTTCTATCTCTTGACAAAACCATTCCTATCAGCCTTCCTTGCAGTAATGTGCAGGGGAAGATGTAAGATAGTGTGGGTACTTTCTGACCGGGGATGATGCCTCACATAAAAACTGACCAGGAAATCCTTAAGATTGGGAAAGTGATAAAAAAATTACCCTTATGGGGTTCTGTAGGATTTGCATTTCATGAGTATCAGAAGATTTGCTTTTTTCTTTTTTTCTTTATGCATCCAAAACCAGGATTTGAGACAACCAAAGCTCAAGTCTGAGAAACAATAGCTGGGCACCTCACATCTATATTTAGGTTTCTAAGGGCTAAACAAGTGGGAAATACCCATGTAAATAGATGTTACCAGTCTACATGTGATCTTAAGATAGCACTTCTTCAAGTGGGGTTTGTTTCACATTGTCAGGACATCTTATTTTAAATTATATAGTTCTTTGATCTAAAATGCTGGGTGAGAGTAACTAAAACAAACAAATCCACCCTGCAGGAAAACAAATTACTACATTTGCAAGAAAAAGATGAGGCATACGAGAGATTAGAAAGAGCATTAACCAACAGAAGGTTTTTGAGATGGCATGTAAAACAACAGAGAAGAACTTTCCCCAAGTGTTGGAGATAAAAGAGGAAGTACTGGGAATCTGGAAATTATTGGAGGGGATAAAGTTGAGGAGAATAGGCTGGATGATAGAGAAAGAAGATTAATACAAAGTAAAGCAATAATAGAGAAAATAAAGACTCTGTGTCAATGATAGCACATGAATGGGAAGCTGCATTGCTGTATTGTGTTAGTGTGGTAGCACCTGTGAACAGAAAGCCAATGAAGAGAAGGAAAAAACAAGTAGCCAAGCACAGCACCAATTCTGTAGGATGCAAGACTTTGAATGACTTAGGGAAAAGCATTTGGGAGAGCAGTATTGGTGGCATAGGAGAAATTAAAGCCAAAGCCCAAGGTGTTTTGTTGTACAGAGACCCATAGCTTTGTGGCAAGTCTGCAGCTCTAGGTGCAGGGCTGAAACCTGCCAAGGGGACATGGAGGGACATGGAGGATCCTGAAACTCCAATGGCAGCAGCTGAAGCAACAGGTGAATACACTGCTGGAAATGAGAGCCAGGGAATTGAGGGAGGAAGGGTATGTGAAAGACCTTCATTCAGGGCTGGATTTTCTGGGGAGTACAGTTGCTCAGCCAATTTGGAAAGATGTGGTTTTGTTGTGATGTTAGACTTTAAAAAAGTTTTTTGTGTAAAAACATAACAAGTCTTTATCAAAGCTGATTAAAATAAGCCCAGCTTGATCCTGAGCTCCTTAAAACTTTCTGATCTTGAAGCCTTTTAGCCATTTGGCAAGTTTGGACGGGCGTCTTGTGATTTCATTGTGGAGGGTCTGAGCCTCACTTCATTATTACAGCAAGAGCTTAGACTTAGGAAATGATCTTTGAGAACCACCCAGGCAGCAGGAGGATGGCCCCTGCCAAAAGCAGCCCTTGCCATTTAAAACACCCGTGGTGTTCATCCATACTTAGTTGTCAATACCTGAATTCTCAGTCCTGTGTTTCTGCTCCATCATTTGCCAAATCAATAGCACAGAACAATCTTATTATTTGAGTTTGAAAATGTAAATAGGTGTTGTTTGTTTGTTTGTTTGCCATGTAAGAAGATTTCTGGCACAAGGTAGACCTAGAAATTGATGTTTGCTGTCTGTTCAGCAGCTGCAGGAGGGCAAGTGCAGGTGCCTCCAAGTGTTATGGCAGTCTGCCTTGGTAAAGCACAGAGGAGCCTTCTTGAGTTTGTAATTTAGTGTTTTCTTTATACCCATCCGTCCACTCCTGAGCCCCTGTGAAACACCCAGCCAGTGGGCAAATGGTAGAGATCACAGAAACAGACTCAAAGAAAAACCTACCAATTTGTCTTCTGCCAATTTCCTTTGTGTTGCTGCTGTCCCACACTGGATAGAATTGGCAAGTTAACAACAACAAGCTATGATTTTCTTGTCCATTTGTCCAAATGCACTGTTATTTCCAAAGTATTTGAGGTCACACCAGGGTGAATTGGAGATGTGTGCTCAGAAATGCTGTTTTAGGCTGAGGTGGGCATAACTGGGAGACCTGAAGTGGTCTGGGCAGGAAAAGCCAAGTGTGCTACCTCTCATCTTAAAAGCAGGTGCTGGGTTAGAAGCTTTTCCTAAGCATAATGTGGGTGTTTGAGTCTGGGTCATATGTGGGCAGGTAGCCAGCAGCCTCGATGAACCTCTCCTAATCCAGAGCCTGTCTTTCACACCCCATGTGGACACAGTCCCACATACCTACATACCAGCAGCAGCAACTTGAAAGCAGGAGCAGATGAACTACAAGGCTTCATGGAAACTGACCTAAATACAGAGCAGAGGTGTCCATGCTTTTGCCAAGGGTGGTGGGGTCCCAAATAAAACCATGGGCATCGTGGCACAGATTGTGCCCACCTTATAGCACAAACCAGCTGTAGGCAGAGAGACCGGCCTGATAGGGATAGGGAATATGAGACACCCATTCAGTCCCATGCTCTCTGGCCCAGGTGTCTGTGAGGCTGTTTTTGAGATGAGTCTCATTGTCTGACTCAGGTTCCATGTCTCCAGGATGGTGTTCTGGGCAGTGGCGCGAGGCATGGGGTACATCTCCAGTCATCCAGTTGTCTCCACCATTGTCAGCACGTGGTGCCTGGCTTGGCAGGTTTGTGGGAGTGCGATGTAATTGATCTGCCAGGCTTTCCCATACTTTTATTTCAACTATTGTCCCCTGTATCACAAGGGCTTTATGCTCGGTCTGCTTGATTGCAGCACGTTTCACATCATGGATGACCTGGAAGATACTGTCTATGGTTAAGTGCACCCCATCTGTATGTTGCATCTCCTCCCTGATGACTTGAGCTGTCATGGACCCACCGAGCCAAAAATAATTCACCTTTATGTTGCTAGTCCAGATCCATCTGAGACACTTTCATCTTGGCAGCCCAGTCCACCTGTTCATTGTTGCAATGTTCTTCAGTAGCCCAACTCTTGGGTATGTGGGCATCTACATGGTGTACTTTTACAACCAGCTTCTCTACCTTTGGCAATGTTTTGCCGCAATTCAACAGCCCACATGGGTTTACGTCTGCACTGCCAATTGATCTAGCCACTCCCACAGATCATTTGACATATACTGAGACATTCCTTGGCTACAAGCCATAGTTCATATTATAAATTCATTAATTATTATTCAATCTTCTTTTTGTTAAATTATTTACTCCTTTTGCTCAGTCTACTTCTGAGTTCTTGAATCAGTGCGCTGTGAGCCGATGGTCATGATCTCCCTCTGCCAAAATTACCCTTTCCCTGGTTTGATGAGTTGGCATTGTTTTTCCTTGTAATCTGGTATTGTCTTGGTTGTTTTGTCAATTGTCTTTGGTTCCTTAGTTCAGAAGAGCTCTTTCATGTGGAGGTGGTAGAAAAGCTTCATGGCCCTGCGTGGCAGGCTGGTTTTGGCCTCCACCCTGTAGAACAATTTGGACCACCTGAATGCTGGAAGCCGCGCGGGACAGGGAGCCTGGATCCCCGGCGGGGGGAGCGAGAAAAACAGAAACCAAACCAATATGGTTGAATAAATGAACTCCGATTTATTAGCAGTCTAAAGGCACTTATATAGTATACCAGCTTGTTAGCTCCTAAGTGCCTTAAAGCTTATCAAGACACATTTCTATTTCTACATAATTGGACTACATTGGCTGTTTTCCACAGTCTTGTTATGATCAAAAGAATTCTGTGCTTGACTCCTCTGTATCACTCCCGGATAGCACATCTGCAAGTTCTTTACTCCCTGTATGTTCTCAGGCCGAACTGTTTACTTTCACACAGGGACTTTCCCACGAAAAATGTCTCTCACACACACAAGCCTAAAAACCTCCAGCCCAACTGCTTGCACAGTTCTTTTATTGATCCCAGTAATTCTACTCCCCAACACCTGAAGGGGCTCTTTCCCAGCAGTCTGTCCCTACTGAAGATGAGGACATTCATCACCTTTCCCTGTCCCTGAGGTTTCTTCGCATTTCTCCAGATGCAGAAGGCAGTAGAAGCCATGCTGAGCAGCCCCACAGGTTGCCAGGCCATACAGAGCAACCAGGTCATGTCAAGGGGCAAGTTAGTTCGAAAACTGGGACAAAGGGTAGGGCAGGTTAGAGGCTGCACTGTCTGGGATAATGGGCAATTGCTTCAGTCACTCAGGAGCAATGTCCTCAGGAGCCCTCTCCCTCACCCAGTCCTGGGAATTGCAAAGGCTGGTGGCGCTGGTCCTTTCAGCAGTCGTGCTCTTGACGACAACAGGCGGTTTGTTGGGACCCTTGGGAATGATGTCCATCCTGAACCTGACCCAGTCATTGGGATTGCAAGGGTCGAGGCTGCTGGTCCATTCTTTGGCCATGTACATGACGGCAGTGAAGGACAGAGACAGCCTGTGGAGCACCATGGTCAGGAAGACCACCAGGATGAGCCTCATTCTGGTCTTTTGCAAGGATGACATCTTGACATGTGAGCTGCCTCGGCCTGCCATGTTGGTTGGCATTCAGGCTGAGTAGCTGCCCAGTCTCTATGTGCTTGCACGTGTGCTGGCAATGTAACATCACAGGCTGCTGTGGCACAGGGCTCTGTGAAGTCACAAGGTGTTTTCTGCCTGGCTGGCAGGCACTGAAAGCCAAAATGGAGCTGGGATGGACTTGGGTAGGTGGATTGTGAAGCCTGCTGCTCCCACTGCTATGCCTGCTGGCAGGCACTGAGCCCAGCAGTGCAGTGGCACTGTGTCCCACAGGATTTGCACTGTGAGCTGTGCCCAGACTCCATCCAAGCTGCATTCAGTGCTGTGCCCCAGCTGGGCAGGCATGATGTGTTTCCACACAAAGTCCTCTTGAGGGCAAAGTGACAACGCATGTTAAGAAGAAAGCCAAAATTCATGCATTTTGACAAGAAATCTTAACCCCTCTTGAGCAAGGGCTTGGACAGACTGACCTGTAAGAGGAATAACAGATCATTCTCAACATACCATGACCTTTCACATGTGTTTAATCACCTTTTATCACCACAATGACAATTGAATACAGTCTACCATTTAAAATTTCAAAGGGGCTTACTCCCTTCAATACACATGCAGTGGCTGAGATTCTCACTAAAGCAATAGGTAACACATCTACACTCACCTTCATGGATTTGCCACGCAGCACCCCTTTCTGCATAGAACCTCAGCTGTGTGTGTGGATCAACTTCTTGCACACTGGGTGAAGGCACCTGTTTCAGGACAATGACTGCAGAACCAAAACCTTTCCACTGGTCAACTTTAGACATGATAAGAAGGCTTAATAAGAATCAAAGTCTTTAAAACACTGCAGGCCAGTGTGCAATCCCAGAAGTCCCCATTTGCAGATAAGCACACATTTGTTGTGTTAGGTGGATTTGTTCCTGAAGATGTCTGGCTTTCAAAACTCAGGACTCAAAATTGTGGCTGCAAAAACTGAGTGCTGAAAAAACATTTGCAGGCATGCTAGCCAAACTAATGATGACAAACATGAGTTTCGAGATAAAAGCTATGCCCAGCTGAGTTCTGAAAGAAGGGTGTACTCTACTGTATGGCAGCGCACATTCAGAGGCTTAGCAGGGATTTATTCCTTCCTCCCGTACATGGGGACTCTCACCACACACAGAGAGGTCTTAATAGATTAGTTGGTATAAACTTCCATTTGTACATCTTGTTAGTCACCTGTAAAGTTTGCAAAGCCTTTCCTTCTTCTGAGTGAAATTTTCCACATTTGGGTTTTTTTCCAGTGTGGTTGTTTGTTATTTTAGAAATTGGAGCATGTGTGTTGGAGAGAGACAGGGAGAAGAGAACTGTGCACAGTGTAACAATTTTAGCTAAACACTTGGCCTGTGTAGTTGAAAATAACAGAAGACTTCTATCTGTGAATATGTGGGTAAAAATTAACTTGAATGGATTAAGCTATGATCCATTGTAAACTGATTTCCATATGAGTGGTATTTTATCATTAATTCTTTGTGAGACCTGTAGAATCCCAAAGGTGACTTTTTTCTTGGGCCTTGTTTGGCTTTGAATGTGTGTTAGTAAATATGTTTCATACAGAAAACCTCTTTATGTTTTAAATTTTTCTCCCTGAAGGCACAGTGTCACCCAGCAATGGAATGTCATAATGCACTCACCTGGCAGCATGAATGACCTGGGTGGTTTCCAACTGGTTGCGTGTACCCCCCTTAGAGCTAAGGACAGGTAGTCATTTGTGCCTTTTCTGAAATCCAGATGGGGAAACTTCCTAGCTGGTAAAATTAATTATCTTTACTCACTGCCTTATGCTCTTGAGATTAGTCTGCTTGGTTCACCAAGGGTTGCCCAGCAGCATTGCCAAGACCTTTTTACTGAGCCCTACTCAGTGTGGAGCAGCAAGGAGCTCATGTGCTGCTGGGTACAGCCTGCCAGCTCAGCCCAAGGACAGAGAAAGCACGAGGAAAGATGGGATCTCCTTCAAGGATCATGTGCCTGCCACGATGTAGGTAGCTCTGTCTTGGCACCAGGGCAGCCTTTACTGGGAGAACTTGCCAGTGTATTCTTTAAACCCAAGCACATGATTTCCTTTTTGAATCTACCCCCAAATCAAATTCAATGTCTGAATGATTGAGATCCTGGATCTTTTTCCATTTTTGTTGTTGACAAAAATGGGAAACAAAAGGAATGTATGTTCTTTGCCCCTTGTGTTTTATTCCTGTGCTGTCTCTGCCAGTCTGCATTGTTTTTTTGGTCATCTTTTCTCTGATTTTCTAGTGGCTAAGGGGAGAAGATGGTAAATGCTGAAAAACATCAGCAGTGCAATAGTTTGAATAAGCAAAACCCCACATTCATTAGCAAAAATATGGAGCAAAACCATTTAAAATGTTAGCATCTGGAAAAGGGAAGTCTGTTCCTCTTAATTTTTTTTGTCATTTCTGAACACGGTCTGTGATACATGTGTCTCGTATTTTTCTGGCCTATTTGCCTTTATATATAGTCTGGAGTTTCTCAGAAACTCTTGACCTAAAATGTAGGTTTCCAAGGAACACATCTTTGATACACTGCTCTGGATTATGTAAATATGCACCATGTCCCTTAAAGGCTGTCTCATTGTCCACCCTCTAAGATACCTTACAAAAAACGAAGGGATGAGAACATGTTTCAGGGTGCTGGAAAAATCTGACCCAGTGAGCTGCTGAATTTTTTTCCTTTTTCATCTGTTCCTTCTGCCACTGCTACCTTGCTTTGCATCTTTGAGCTTGCAGAGCTCCACAGAATCTGAAACTAGAAGCCCTTATTAGAGGACATTTTTAAAAATTTCTTGCTGCTCCTCTGGGGACCGAAGTAATGGCAGCTTGAAGCAGCAGAGAATGTGTAATTAGGGCAAACAGCGATGCCTCGCGTGATCGGGAGAAACAGGAGGAGAGGAGGGGAAGCGCAACAGCCCGGCGTGCACAGGCTGTTACTAGGAGACCCCGGCACGAAATGCATGAGATGCGGGGTGCTAATGGGCCGGCCCCGCCGCCTGGGTACCAGCCCGACCTGCTGCACAGCTGCTTCTGCTCGCCCGTTGCCAAGCAACTCCATCTCTTTTCTTTTCTTTTCTTTTCTTTTCTTTTCTTTTCTTTTCTTTTCTTTTCTTTTCTTTTCTTTTCTTTTCTTTTCTTTTCTTTTCTTTTCTTTTCTTTTCTTTTCTTTTCTTTTCTTTTCTTTCCTTTCCTTTCCTTTCCTTTCCTTTCCTTTCCTTTCCTTTCCTTTCCTTTCCTTTCCTTTCCTTTCCTTTCCTTTCCTTTCCTTTCCTTTCCTTTCCTTTCCTCTCCTCTCCTCTCCTCTCCTCTCCTCTCCTCTCCTCTCCTCTCCTCTCCTCTCCTCTCCTCTCCTCTCCTCTCCTCTCCTCTCCTCTCCTCTCCTCTCCTCTCCTCTCCTCTCCTCTCCTCTCCTCTCCTCTCCTCTCCTCTCCTCTCCTCTCCTCTCCTCTCCTCTCCTCTCCTCTCCTCTCCTCTCCTCTCCTCTCCTCTCCTCTCCTCTCCTCTCCTCTCCTCTCCTCTCCTCTCCTCTCCTCTCCTCTCCTCTCCTCTCCTCTCCTCTCCTCTCCTCTCCTCTCCTCTCCTCTCCTCTCCTCTCCTCTCCTCTCCTCTCCTCTCCTCTCCTCTCCTCCTTTTGTTTTCCTTTTTACTTTTCATTTTCCTCCCCCCTCCACACTCACTTATTCTGGAGGCTTAATTGGGTAGTTTTGCTACTGGTGTTGCTGCCGGGTGCTTGTCTGTCCCTACCACTCTGCTGCTGTCCCCAGGGCCCAGCCTGGGGGAGGATGTGCTGGCAATTAATGGGGCAGAAGCTGGGGCTGCGTGCTCAGGCTGGCGCCAGCATCTGTCCCCCAGCCTTGCTCCCCACCATCCAGGAGCTTCCTTCAGAGAGGACCTGTGGAGAGGGGTTTGAACGGGGAGCACATTGCAAAGGCTTTATCACTCTCAATGGGAGTCTTGCACAGACCCAGAGAGATAAAGCCAGGCATTCCTCCCCTCCTTCAGGGCTCACCATGGATGGCAATGTGTACTTGTTAAATGCAGCCTCTTGAGCAGAAAATGGAGCATTTCCATTTCTTTGGATGTTGCTACATGCTTTGCTTTTCTTTGCTTTTCAGCTAGGCAAGTGGGCTTTGTGGATGTGTGTTAGGTGCTTGTGTGTGCGTAAGACATAATGCTGCAAAAATTGGTTTCTTTTTGTGTCCTGAATGGCTACACGCTGAAGACTGCTGCTGGCTTGGTAGACAAGCCTTGGCAAGGCTCTTAGGAACTAATCCGGAGCTTTGAAGTTTGTAGAAAGACTGGTTGGACATTGGGTCTGCTTCTTAACCTCTTTCCCCCATCTCTAATATAGATATGATCAGAGTCACCACTCTATAAGGGCACTGCTGACCTTTTTGGATGAAAGGAGCTGTACATCATTCATGGAAATGTACTGCTTTTACACTTGATCATCCCTGCCCTTCTAAAAATAGGTACAACCTTCTCACATTGTGTATTTCACAATCCTGTCACATTCCTCTTCTGCCCCATACTGTCTTCTGCCAGCTTTTCTCTTGTGCTTTGTCACTCTTTCAAAGGCTTTTCCATTTTTCCAGCAGGTGGCAAAACTGTGAATAAAATGCCAATTTAATTTTTTTTTCCTCTTTTTTTGGGTAGAAGACATCAGTGGGCGAGTTAAGCACTGACCGTTGCCCCCTCCTTTGCATTCCTTTTTAATAATAAAAATATTAATTAGGCTTTCTATTCTCCAACAAAAATCAATTAGGAGTGTATTGAGGAATGAAAGGCTCAGAAAAGTATCTGAAATTGATTTTTGTAATTAGTTTTACTGGTTGATGGGTTGCATGCACATAGGCTTAGATATTAGCATTGATCTCCAGAGGATGTGTGTATTAAATAGCCTGCTCTTCCTTTTTGCTAAAGAAATGAACTTATTAATCTTAAAAAGAGGGTGATGTTGTTGTGCTCTGGACTGCAGCTGCTCACTAGCTTTTCTGTAACCTCACCAGCAGAGCAGCTGCCTGAGCCATATGATGGTAACGTGCTGAACCTGGTGTGAAAGTAGGGATATTTAACAAGGAGCAGGTTTGGGCAACTCCTTTTCTGTGTATCATATGTGACAAAGTAATGAGGCAGGACAGGCACTGGTGTTAAGGAGACTTATCTGGTTAGATTTCATTTTCAGGGGTCCTTAAACCCAAATGTCCTTCTGAGACATGTTTCTATTAAATCTCATGTAGCCCTTTACATAGGAAGGGAGGAGTGACCAGTAACATTTTCTGTTGTGCCATGTGCTGTGTGCTGATGTTCATCTAATTAAAAGAATTATGGCTTGGCTTCATTGGTATGCCATGTATGTAGCTTGTAAAGCTCTCAGGGACCCTTGGAGATGAAGAGTGCTACATAAATATAAAATATTGGTACTGTGATGTTCCACATTAGGCTTCTCATTGTGCTGAGGCAGACTTTCATCATAAACTGCAGAGCAACTAGGAATGCCTGCCTGGACTTTCTCTGTGAGGTGCTCTGGGGGGCTGCTTCTCCCCCAAAACCACACCAGCTTCTGGTACCTCTGAGCGACTCGTGTCTGCAGCAGCAGCATTCCCATGGGCACTGGCCTCTGAAGGATGCCTGGGTTCATCCTGCAGTGACACTGCTGCTCCTGCAATGGCACGGTCCCACTCACCAGCCCAGGGAACAGTAGGTCCCTAAAGGATTTCTCAGGAAGGGTAGCAGGAAAAGTTATTAAAACACTATTAAAAAACCAGTGGCACTACCTGATTCTTCACACATTTCTTCACAAAGCTCAGACACCCGGAGTTTTCTTATAGGAAAAATACAAGCAAGAAATCCTTTTTTCAGTTGTAATTTTACTTTGTCTAGTTCTCTGGGAACATCAGTCTTGAAACAAGTGTAGCTAAAGCTGTCTTTCAGTACATATTTTTAGACATTGAGATTTTTAGAACTAGTTTCATTTTAAATGGGTTTTAAATTACAGATTTTAAAAAAGAAGGAAATATTTGTGTTTCTTTCAGGAAACTTTTTTTTTTTATTCTGAAACTATATATAAAAAATTCATAGTGGAATAGAACACATGCTGATTTTTTTCTGTTGTTTTCTTAAACACACTTTTGCGCACAACTTTGTGTAGCTATGTAATATCAAGGAACTCTTCAAACACAGTGCAACGAATATCTTCTTTGGATGGCCTTCAAAATATGCATACAGGTAGAATTTGTGGTTTCCACTCAGTTTCTTTAAACATTTTTGGCTAAATAAAAAATGAGTGTGAAGGGACTAAAGGAATCCCATGACACTCCCACATTTTAGCACAGAGAAGTATCAGTAAGGATTTTGACTGTGGTTCTACTCTGAAGTTCACTCCAGGACTGGGGGCTTAAACTACGTGATTGTTTTACTAAGTGCCCTGCAGGAGAGTGCCGGGGAGGGGTAACGAAATAGATATGGAAGGATAGTCATAATAATCTTTGTTTGCTTTCAATTCCGTAAAGAAACAGGGTGAAACTTGAGCCTAATGAACATTTCTCCAATGACTTGGATGAAGCCAGTGTTTCACCCCATAGTGTTGGAACTCTGTGATCATATTGTGCACATCCCAAAATCTGGAGGGTTTTCTTCTTAAAGTCTCTGATGGTGAAATTCAGGGAATAGAGAGCAAATTTCTTCCTCTGTTTTTCAAAATAAATGTTCCTAGCCTGCAGGGCTGCAAAGAGAAGTTTAAAATCATGGCCCTAGGTTATCTACAAAGCAGAAGGCAAATGATGTCTGAATATTATTGTTTTCTTCTTTAAAATCTCATTATTTCTGTAGAAGAGTGGACTCGTGACTTTTTAACCCTTGGGACTGGCAATAAATAATGCAGCTATAAGAAGTACAATATGCCCAATACTACAATATGTAGTTTTGTGATCATGTCCTCAGGTGATCTTGGTTAGGTACCTCTGTGTCCTGTAACCTAATGTTTAGGCTGCTGAAACAGCCTCTGTGAGATGTCTTAGCAAACACTGCCTTACTGCTTGGACAAGAGAAATATGTCTGGGACCTAGAGGGTGTCTGTGGGATGTAAGTGGCAAGGACAGGGGGTCTCTGGATCTTGAGAAGAGACAACATCCCTGTTTCTGTGTTTTGTGAAGAAGTATTTGTTGTGAAGGTTTGTACAGGGTTTACAATTTAAATGTGTTGGAGAGAAAACCTGATGCTCTCTGGTTTGTGCCTGGAGAGCAAAGATACAGGTGCCTGCAGCTGAGCTGCTTGCCTGGCCCTCTGCATCATCAAAGTAGAGAAATTCACCTCCAGTTCCAGTCTGCCTGGATCTGATGTGTCACAGTCCACCCATGCCTTTGCCTCCCCATTAACTTGAAAAAGAACCATAGGTGGCAATAAAGAACCATAGGTGGCAATGTCAGATTATTTCTTTCAATGTCTAAAGCTGCATGAATGAAACTCACCAAGACTGCCCGAGGCTGGAAAATGGAGGGAAAAGTTGCAAGGATCAGTGTGGTGGTCATTACAGAACCAGCCCAGCTCTATCCATCATGTTTTTCTGGAAACCTAGTGTGTGTTTGCCATAGGAATGTAAATGGCATCGTTGCTTGGCTTTTTCATACTTTCAAATGATAAATTTCTGGCTTTCAAGAGAAAGCTGTACCAATCATTTGTTTATTTTTGTAACTAGATGCCTAATATTTAGTCTTGCATTCATCTTAGTCACAAAAGGAATAGTGACCCGATTTCAGGGCTGCCAAAGTCTGATGGATTTTTTTTTATGACTCATCATTTTAGCTTCACTATTGTGCGTTTCACGTAAATTTTCAAAGGTCTTTGTCCTCCGGTTACCAGATTGGACCAGGCTGGATGAAATAGAGGATGGAGGGCCAGACTGTACTGAAATGTGCTTTGGGGGTACTTTTAGAAGAAGAGCTCAGTTGTGTGAGGTGCCATAAACAGAAGTGGAACAGAGAGCCTACTCCTCCAACATCCCAGTCTCAGGTATAAAACGTGCTCCAGGAGCACGAAAAGGTTAAAATGAGGTATGGACCGCAGCGCACAGCCACGATGAAGAGAGGCTGCTTCACAGAAGTGTGCAGTTATGATGGACTGAAACCCTAAAGTGTATCTGAAGGGCTAATAGCATTTCTGTAGCAGTGTTTTGGTGATACAACCCTTCTAGACCAGTAGATTTCAGCACACGGCTCTCTGCACAAGCAGGTGTGTGTAGGCTGCTTCTCCAGGATCCTCACCAGGCAACTCAGGATGTGTCTGATGTGAGTGTTTCCTGGTGATCAAGTGACCTCTTTTGAGGCGAGGCTTTGGTTGCCCACATTCACTGTGCTTTGGTTCAGCCTGGCAGGAGTGCAGCCATGGTTTTGGATGGCCTATCCCAGGAGAGGTGCTGTGCAAGTGCACAGCTGGCATGCTTCACCTACAGCCCAGCTCAGGCCACAGGACGAAGCTGTGGCCAGCCAGAAATAACAACCTTTAAATGCACACAGTGTGGATGTTGGGTCCTGTACACCCACTGTCTCACTGCAGCTCTCCTTCACTGTGCTGCACTTCTCTCTGATGCACATGCTGCCCACGGAAACTACAAGTCAGTAAGCTTGGAATCACTAGGTAGTGTCTCTGACTCTCAGGGGAAAAAGCAGGAACAGCTGAAAGCCGGTATTCTGTGTTGGGTATAGATTTTCCATAAGCAAATGATACATTTTTTTAACAAAAGTGCTCATCTAGGAAAATTGCATAATTCATTGCTTGAATATATCTGCACTGCTGGCTGCCCACCCTTCCCAGGTGCATTTCTGGATGCGTGGAATCTGAACCAGCCCCATGGTGTGAGTAAGTTCTGAACTGAAAGAACTGAGTATTTAACATGTTCCTAGGTATTGGCTTCTTTTTGGATGACAACTGGCTCCTCCATTTGAGCGTATTTGTATAAATGTGGATTTATGGATTTGTTTAAGGACTGCACAGATCCTTGTGTTGAATAAAGGTGACTTAAGGAGTAGAGCATCCTTCCTGGGAGGGGCTTGCAGGCACAAGTTTTAAGTGTGGGTTTTAATTTGAGAAAAAGTCAGTGTGGCACAGCTCCGTGACGTTCCTATTTTTAATTGGATTTTGACGCTCATAATTAATTTCTTAAAAAGGGGGAGATCTTGGCCCTGTAGAAGTGAGTAGGAGTTTTGCCATTGCCTTCAGCAGAGGAAGATTTCATCATCTATCTTTTTAGTCTCACTAATCCTCTGAACAAGAGAAGAGCAGCCTAACACATGGAAAGGATCCTTCCCATTTTTTCTCCCTGCTATTGCCAGTAGTGAGGTAGGAGGACCCTCCCCCCTTCTTCCTTCCCGTGCTTTCTACATATGTGCACCTTGGCAAAATACACTTCCATTTCATCTTCATGTAAGGTGAAAGCAGCCATTAAAGGAGCAGTTTGTTCTTAGTCTTCACATGCAGAGAGAGGCAGATCTCTCTCCTCCTTCCCTCTTGTGTTTTTGAGTAGCTGCAGGAGGGCAGGAAATCTAACCTCTTTGAGGTCTCTGGGTCAAGGAGCCGTCTGACATGGCTTTAAAGGTCACCGTGCTCCTTTGCATTTACCTTGTGCACTGGGAGCACAGTATGCCAGCATGCAGTCTGGAGCACTCAGAGGTACTGTCTGACATTTTGCAGAACAGGGCTTGGGTTACAAAGAAAAGGATCTGAAAACAAAACTCAGCTCAGGGCTGTGCAAGGCCAGAGCTGGAACACTTGGGAGAGGAGCCCTGCAGCAAGTAACAAAGATATGTGGCATTGCTTGGGTTTACCAGTAATCATGCTTGGCTTTTCTGTCTCTCGTAACCTATATATAGCACTGTATATTTTCAAAGCTCTTGACAAATTTTAACAAGCCAAACTCCACTTCAATTGTAGTAGCCTATATAGTTTCACAGAAAGCCTAGGATGCTTTTCCTTCACCCTTCTGCTCTGTAGATGACTGTATCCTTCAGACTGGCTGTACCTGCCAGATTTGGCTGAGCAGTCATCTTCTGCATTTGCTTTGTAGTGCGTGTAGCAAACGTGCTGCAAGGCAGTTTCTCTGCCTTGCTGTCTCCACTCTAAGGTAGGCACTAGAGAGCGTCAGAGAACCAAGGAACTGCATTATCATCAAGGCTTGTTTACTGACAACTTTTTAAAATAATGCATGAACTGTTCAGACAAAACTGGTGTGCCTTCATAGGCACAGGACCAGGCCTGGGACATCCTTTTCTTCTGAGGAGAGCAGGTGCTGTTTGCCAGGTAGGGTGCAAAGGGCTTGGGGGGAGACTGCTGCAACTGCAGCTCCAGTGCTTGGGGCCAGCACTGGTGACAGTGTTTGAGGTACAGTTGAGTAACCAGCCCAGAAACAAGACACCAGCACCTTGCTCACTAACAAGAAGATTCTAACTTTTTATTTTCCTGAAGAAATCCTATTCAAAGAATAAAAGAACAAGAGGCAAGTCTGCAGAGATGACCAAGCAGGCACATTCTAAGTGGGTTAGTGTTATTGTTGGCTCAGTCCATTGTCCTGTTGGGCATTTTCCCATGGGGCACTGTGACTTGCAGCAGGGACATCCAGGCTGGCCTTTCTTCATTTGGGAACTGTGGGATAAATGGATATTTTGGTGTAGTCTTGCCAGCTACTGCCCCCTCTTCACAACTTCATCCCAATGAATCCTTTAATTGAACTACCGAGCCAAAGAAACTTCTCAGAGGCCAGTAAAATGACTCAACTGCACTTAAGGTCTCAGCCCATTCTGCTGTTCTGTCTGGGGCAGATGACCACTATGCAGCAGAGCTGCCTGTGCAACAAGAAGTCTGCAGAAACTCACCAGAAACCAGAGAATGGCATTTTTTCATGTATTTTGCTGCAATTCTCTTTCCCTTTTTACCTTTCTTGCTCTTTTTGCCTCTCCAGTTCATTATCATGACATACACAGGTCTCCCATAATCAGATCTCACTCTTCTACTTGCTGAATAGACACACTAAATACAGCAGTCTGTGTCTCTGCACTGTCTGCTGTGGTCAAGTGATTGTTTCATGTGACTGGCCTAGAGGGGTCATACAGATTGCAACCTCGGTGTGGCCCATGGTGGGCTTTTTAAGATTACCTTCTTAGCAATTTTAGGAACAAATAAATAAGTAATAATCCTCTTAGAAGCTTGGTAGTGAAAGTGATTTCTTGTCTGCATTTTATCTCAACTGGCTGCACGGGGAAGAGTGACATGGAGTTTATATAGGAGGAGATGCACTGGAGCATTTGTTGTTGGGGGAGATGATAAATTTGAATGCACACCAATGCATGTATACTGAATAAGGAAAAGGGAGTCATGAGACCTTGGAATTCTTCATCAGAAGGTGTTAATGACTCCACAGATGTTACACCACGGCAGACTTTGATCTGCAGAGACCGATGTACATTAGAAGATAGATCTGAACATAGAATCATAGAATATCCTGAGTTGGAAGGGACCCACAAGGATCATTAAGTCCAACTCCTACCAGCAGACTAGAATCTCTCCTGTCCTACTACTGCACCATTTCATTGCCCTCAGTGGTATTGTTAGTATTTTGGGGCACAGTAACAGCTGATAAAGGTGTAGTGCAAGAAGCCTGAAGGACCAGCTGATTCAAAGAAGTAAAAATGTATCCTCTCACACTCCACAACCTGACGCATAATTTCTTGGTTCTAGGAGTAGATTTTGTTGTCAGAAGGAAGTAAAAAATGTGCAGTCCTTGGGGGCAGCAGGCATGAATGCTTGGGGGGAACAGATGTGAGTCTGGCCATACAAAGGGTAAACAGAATTGGGGTAAAGCATGTGATCCAGTAGTAGTCACTCAGGAGTGGTGCACCCCTGCATAGTGTTCTGGTGTTAGTACAGTCAGATACCACAGTAATACATCTGGCAAGGTTAGAGTGAGCTGAAAAGCTGTTTGAAAATAAAGCTTCAGCCACACAGCTGCTTAGGCATTTGAGGACATTCTTAGGGCTTCTTCAAAGGCAATTGGCTGGTTTTGTTAGAAACAGGAGGTAAGGTTGTGTGAGAATTTTAGCAGTGGTAAAATCTGGACTGGAACTATCCTCAGGACAATACATCATAAGCCCTAAGTTATTTCTGTCCCACAGTGACCATGAATTGTGCGATGGGCTAACCTACTCGAATGGGTTAGAGGCAGGGTGGGAGGACACAGGGCTTTCAAGGTGAGTGCTCAGTAATGCTGCTGCCACGCTGACTGTTCTCTCCTCCCCTCTGCAGGTGAGAAGCCTTACAAGTGCTCGTGGGAAGGGTGCGAGTGGCGTTTTGCACGGAGCGACGAGCTCACGAGGCATTACAGAAAGCACACGGGTGCAAAGCCCTTTAAATGCAACCATTGTGACAGGTAATGCAGCTTCTAACAAGGTGTTCAAGAAACATGTGGACTTTTGTGACTGGCGTGGAGCAGCCAGCTCCCAGAGACAAGAGACCTGGCTCCTGGCAGATGGGGAATACTTCCTAAGCAGTTTAAGCTGTTTCCATCCCACAGCACAGAGAAAAATGTGGGACCAGGTGTAGGTCTGACTGAACCCTCTGTGTCTATTGTGGGCACAGGATTCAGTTCATAGGGCAACTCTTGTTAATACTCTTAAAGCAGAGGAGACATCCAGAGGGCCTTAGACCATTTCAGTGATGGCCCTCTCCACAAGGCATCTCCCCAGCTTTCCATCTCCTGATCTTGTAAGCCTGCAGTGCTCACAAAGGCAGAGCAGCGCTCCCTCTGCTCTGCTTCGAGGACTACCCCAAGCACCGCTGCTGGCTACCCGCATTCTGCCAGGGTGGGCCTCACAAAAACATGGGTGTGTGGCAGGAGGGATGGGGAGTGTGTGTGGCTATTGTGCCACAAGTGGCCCAAATCTATGGGAAACTTCTAGGGAAAAAGCATTTAATTTCGGTATGATCACTGTCTTCTCTTATTACTGAGTGCAGGGCTCCTAAAGAAAAGACAACAAAGGGGCATCATTTCCAAAGGCCCAAGAGTGATTCAGACACATCTTACCGTTCAAGTTCATGGGGCTGTTTTGTGTAAGATTAGTGATCTCTGCACATTCCTGCTAATTAGTGAATCTTTTCCTACAGTTTTAAATCTCACCCTTGACATCTGTTTGAAGTGGGAAATACTCTGCACCTTCATTCCGTGAGGGCCCAGATTTAAAAGCCTGCCAGGTGCGTAGAGCCGAGGTTCCCGAGGAGCCTGTCACGCAGCAGCGCTCTGGGCACTCAGAAGTGAGACGTGAGCGGAGGACGCAGCAGCTCCCCGGGAGAGCCGCCCTTACGGCCGCTCGCCGCGTTCGTTTTCACAGCCCTCGCTGCTTTAGCTGCTTCAGTAAATACTGAGCTGCTCTGAAAAATCTGCTCATCCTTGCTTGGTGCTGAGTGTTTTTGAAAGCTGGTTCTTTGAATTTAGAAACAAAACCAAAAGAACACCCTTCTCCACATCCCCAATCCCCGCTGATAAGAAATCAGGGTGGAGCAAAAGCAATTACCCCTGTAATGACTCTTGACAGCACTGACAGGATCGAACAATGAACACTTCTCCCTCACTCACCCCCCCGCTGAAGATTGGCAGTGCCCTGGGTGAAACCTGGATCCACTATTGAGTAATCAAATAATGTGCTTGCATCTGAACATGTTATCCAGCTAATCCTATTTATATATTTTTTTAAAAGAGGCTTAAGAAAATTACCCATCTTTTTAATGCAGCACTAAGGTTCTCAACTGCGATAAGGAAACGTTTTGTAATACAATAAAGGCTCTAGGAAGCCTCTGGGTACACCAGACCAACAGAGAATATGCGTGGAGAGAGGATGTGAGGAACATAAACAAGGGACCCCATCCTTTTATGGGAAGGAAATTTGATCATTTTCACATCCTGCCTTTCCAAGAGCTTCATCTCCTTAAGTGCTCTTCTGCCCTTGTCTCCCCTCTTCCCGTTCCCCTTCCCCCATGGAGGGCTTCCTCTTGGATTATCTTTTGTTTTATCCCTGGATTATCTTTTGTTTGCTCAGAATGAGGGACAGGATAAGCCAAGTAGGGACCTCTGCAGTTCTGCTTTTGTTTAAGCACTTCTGTGAATGAGAACAATTATGTTCTCTGTTTTAAATGTAAGGCATTGCCTTTCTCTTTTCTTCCCTCCAAGTGGCCCCACAAACACACACACACACACACATATACACACAGCCCCAGGGTTTCTGTGTCAGGACAAACAATATTATTAGCAGAGATCTAAAGAAATACAGCCACTATTTTCAGCTCCTCGGTCTCTTTCAGCCTTTTGTTAAATGTTCATTATTCTCCCTCTGCATATTGTCCCTTTCTACCTAGCTTTTCTCTTTGGCAGCAAACTCAGTCATTGCAGTCAAGAGATAGATTCCTGTAATCATCGAATGCATTTTCTGCTCTTCTGCTGAATCTGTAGATGAAGGAAAAACATTATTAATAAAGTTCAGAGTGCTGGGAATTGTGCAGTGTTAAACTCTATGCCCATACTATCTGTGTGTGGTGATAGGAGGCAGATTTGTCCTTATTCCTCCAGTTAATTGTTGCAAGCTTTTAGAGTGACAGTGCCTGTTCTTTTGCCCCACTCTGCCATACTACTCTTTTTCATTCTTTTCTCATTCTCAGGCCTCTCTGCTACCACCTGTTGCAGCGGTCACTTCAAGCAAGTGCTGAAGTATGAGCCTAAAACTGCCTTTAGCTATTTAGGCAGACTTTTAAAGATGTGCCTTCCTGAGCCAGGGTTCCAGCTGGAGAACAGTTTCTCTGTATTTGAACTGCTTCCCTTTATTGCACTCACCATTATTAACAGGAGCTGTGGCCACTCTCTCAGACATGCTGGCTTGTTAGATTTTAAGGAGCTGATTGGAGCTGTTTTAACAACACTGATGTAGCACAAATCCTATGCCTGTTGTTCAGAGCTGAAGGCTGTATCTTGGCAAACAGAGCTTCGAAGGGGTGATTCAGATAGCAGAGGGGATGTTGTTCACACAGTCTGGCTGCAGTTCCCTTCCAAGGCTGTTTTTAGATGTGCTTGTGTCTCTCACCTTCTGACCAATATCAAAGGACTATTAATGCCCTCTGTGTTTAAGTCAATTTTATAACAAAAGAGATAAGAAGATGAGATTCTCTTCTCCTGCTGTCCCAGCCCTATCCCAACACCGTGCAGCCCACAGATCACATTGTTAGTCATAGCTGGCAAGCTACCACTGGTTTGAGTAACATCATGTGTACTGCAAATGGTGTGTGGCTTTGTGGCAGCAGGAGAGAAAGGAGAATCAGCTAAAGTGGTGTGGAAAGCACTAAAGGAAAGTCCTTAGTGCCTTCCAGATGTCAGGGTTTTGCTGGTTGTTAGCATTCCCCAGGAATTTTGCTCTTCAGAAACACAGGCTGGGGGTGTTCCTCACACAGTGAAAGCCCTCAGCGCTTCAAGGGGAAGAGTTTGACAGGGTAATGGCACTTGCTTATTCTATGTGAATATGTGTTTAGGAGACAGCAGCTTAGTGCCAGACTGTTGGGATGCATATTCCTCTCTGCGTGTGTGCACATGTGCACATGGTTTCCTTGTTGATAGCAAGCTAAGAGTGCACTTAGCTGGAATGAACGCATCCCACAGCTGGTAAGAAATCCACAGCTGGTAAGAAAGATGGCTGTGCAATACATCCTCTCTCGTTGTACTTACCTTCCCATTTTCTCCTTCAGAGGCTTCAGTGCCAAGCAGTATTGTGTTGCTAAGGAGATACAGCAAAAAGAGAAAGGAAGGAATCATGTTTGGGAGCAGGGAATTGGTGTATCACACATCCCTGTGTGATACTTTTATAGTTAGAGTGTCTTATTCTAGCATAAACTGTTCTTTGTAGGAAGAGCTAGACTGGGGAAGGGATGATGGAGAAGGCTATGATGGGCCCACGTATGATGTGTAGAGCTGGTCTGGAACTGAAAGAGGTGTAGAGCCAGAGGTGCAGAGCAAAGTCTCATGTCATGGGCAGGACTAGAGACCAGCAAGCTCCTGTTTCTTAAAGAGAGTAGTTTCCTTTGACAACTTATCCTGTGGAGCCTCTTCCATTGCTGCCTCTAGTCCCAGAAACACACACACACACACACACACACACACACACACACACACACACACAAAAAAAAAAAAAAAAAAAAAAAAAAAGTGTGTCCAGTAATCAGTAGGCTTTTTGGCAGTGTGATTTAGCTGCAAAAATTTTGTACAGACTGTTTTACTGTTGAAAATAAATATCCACATCCACCAGCCTTACCAAGAGATAGAACTAAGCAAATTAGTCAACAGGAGAATGTGAAGAATTATATGACTTGTACCATTTTATTAGCTATAAACTAGCAAATATGGCACCATTTTATTACCTATAAAATATTATAGGTGCTAATATGGTGTTTATTGATGTGAAGCAATGTATTGAATCTGTAATTTTAACAGATCTTACTATGGTGTGACTCAGCATACACTTTCCTGGGTTGCCTCTATAAAAGAGACAATTGGAGAGGAAAAGCTGTGCTTGGGTGGTGGTCTTATGACTAGTCCTAGACTGAAGTGCCAGCTGGTGCATGTCTTTTTGGCAGCCACTCAAGCTGTTGTTTTGTTTTGGCAGCCCTTGTAGCCAGAGCATGCTGCTTTCTCAGTTTAGACTGGTGAGAGAGACGTTGGTCCAAGGGTGTATTTTGTCACCCTAGGGCTAGAAAATTCTGGCTGTGCAGAGCCTGCTGTGTTGAAAGCCCAGTGTCCATTGTCAGATTCATGTCTGTCTTGCTGTGCCTCATGTAGGACCTTGGAGGAATGCTGCCTCCATCCTATTTTGCAGTCTTTCATTTTGTCATTCTGAAGGTATTAACTCCCTTGTAAGCCCTGCAAGTAGAGAAGAGCTGACTTGAGCAGAACCATATGCTCATTCATAGAAGATGAGTATATGACTTTTCTTGTGAAAGTTGCTTTGTTTTAACATTTCTTTGTCTTAAAAATGTACCTCTTGATCACTCATCTCTGTGTGTAGATGCAGATCAAGTACATGTGCAGTGGCATACTTCAGCAGGACAGAAAAGGTCCCCTAGCTATTTAAAACAGCTTCATTTTTATAGTTCTTCTCTTTCTCAGCCTGTCTCTGCTTAGGGTGTTTATCCTTTGGGTGTTTGCCTTTAGATTGATTGTTCTTTTTTTATCTATCTGTATTGGCTTTTTTGGTGGGTTGTTTGTTCTTCTGCTTCTTTCTGAAAACTACAAAACACTCAACTACTGCTTTTTGAAAAATACACTCGGTGCCCATATATGAGCTATCTTGATTCTCACAATAAGCCATTTGGATATTCTTCAGATTGTTATTGGTGGCTGTTTTATACTCTAATTCTGTGGAGCACTGAAAAGACATGCCGGCCAATCAGTTCTGTAAGTAGCTTTTCCTAGTGCTCTTGGAGCCTACAGAACCAGTTTACTCAAAAGCCACAGGTATGTGGGGGTTGGTGTGATATTTGTAGTAAATGTTTTTAAAATAAATAAGCCAAGGTCTTGTGGCTTAAGGTGGAAAGAAGGCAAGCCAGAATTTGCAGGGAACTTGAAAACCTCCTGTTCTTAAATGCTCAACTGAGGTTGCTAGTAGAAATTTAATTTCTGAGTGTGTCTGAGTCCTGCCACTGTGACAGACAAGCTCCATTTTAGGGCTGTGGGGTAGGCAGCCAGAACCACTGCCTCCTTCTCCTGTGGTTTGCTCTCCAGTGCCATACGTATCTTAAATGACACTGTGATGGTGGGTGTGTACTGGATTGGTACTTTCAATCCCGTATCTAATGGGTATGGCATCAAAAAAGTATTTTTGCTTACTGGCATTCTTGGTAGAATAAAGCATATATTGAATGACAGGTAAGAAAAGCACTTGTCCTCCTGAGAACTTACTCCCCTGATCACTCTGACAATATCTTGGTGCTATGCAGTTCCTGAATTTGGGCTACTGTTCCTGCTGCTGTGAGTGCCCAGCAGCTTGTCTACTACAAGGCAGCTCTTCTGGAAAATGAATTTCTGATTAACTCTTTGTGGGGTTGCTCTTTTCCTCGAGTACATGTGTTTTTTTCAGAGTATCTTAGCCCACTTCCTGAGTGGATTAAGTAATTTCTGAAGAAGGCAGTCACAAACCTTTAGTGAGTGAGTTAATAAAGGATAGATGGCTTCATTTCAAATTCATGGTCTACCGTATTCTGCATTAACTACATGTTTAGACCAGCCCTAAAACTCAACTAGTTCTCTAGGGCTGCCACTCTATCTCGTCAGGTCCAGCTACATGTTCAGAATGACAAAACATTATGTTCTCTTATGAGTTGGAAAAAAAGGCCTTGTGGATAAAGAACAGAAGTTGAAAGCCCAAGTCCTGGCTGTTTCCTTTCCCCCTGGTTTTACCACACCTGTGTGATTTACAGCTTCCTTGCCTTCTCTGTCTCTCAATTGTCACTCTTACAAAATAGGCATAATATCTTCTGTCAACATCCTTCAGGGAGATAATATTCATCAGAATCCACATATTACCACCCACATTCCCAGCTGAGAGGAAGGGAGAGAGGAAGTCTGATGGATTGTCAGCCTCCAAACTCTGAGCCAGTTTTCCTTCCAGTTTGGAGTTAGAAATAAGAATTCAGCTTTCAAAACTAGCATCGTTCTTCAGTGCTTATGTTGATAATAGTGGGCACTTGAGAAACCTGGTATTTTTAAAAATTATGTTGCTAAGTACTTGAATAAAACTGATTTTTTTAAATGCAAACACACACATACTAAATATTTGGTTTTATAGTAGAGGTGCATAGATAAACACTCCTCCCTGATGTCTGACTCAGTGAAATAAGTGGGAGGGAGAGGAACAGGGAAGGGATAAAAGTAGTCTCTTTAGCTTACAAAGAGCCAGGATAGTTGCCTATCTGTGGTCACAGAGGTCAATCACACAGGGTTTGGTGATGATCTGTGGATAACCCAAGGAATGTTTCTAAACTGGGATGTATATTTTCTCCTGCACGTAACAAGGAAGGAGCAGAAACCCTGTTTTCCAAAATCCTGTACGTATTTCACTTCCTGCTTGCTTTATGTTGCAGGTGTTTTTCCAGGTCGGATCACCTCGCCCTCCACATGAAGAGACACATCTAAATATCAGTCAGCTTGGCATGGATGTCATCTGGGCTAAGTGTTGAGAGATGAAAGTGGAACTCAAGTTACAACGTGCTACCTTACAGGAGAAGAGAACTTGATCCCGTGTAATCCTCTGTACAGGGACCACATGCTCACACTGTCGTGCACCCAGTTACACTCAAATACATCGGTTCTTTATGCCTTGCCCCAGCTGGATGCGAGAAGATGCAGGCGAGGAAATGGTATAGAGGTGAAGTCAGTGAAAGAGAACAATTGCTTACAGTACTTCATCCCTCTTGGATATGTTTCCTGTTTTTGCCAATGGAAATCAAAGAAAACAGAGGAGGCTTCCCTGCAGGTGGACGGCAGTAGGAGGGGCTTATCTAACTTGCTTCTCAGTGCAACTCAGTAGAAGAATATGTTGTCTTGAAGTTGCATATTTGTAGCACTAACTTTCTTTTTAAATAGATGGGGGGAAAACAATGACCTAGAAAACCAAATCCCAGTTTGGTAGCCAAAATTAACCTCTTGGTTTTTTTGTTCTTTCTCTGAGAATTCCTAATGTTCAGTGCATCAGACTTCTCGCAGACACTTTGACTTGTCTTGGTTTTGGTTTTTCTTCCTAGAACTGAGCTATTGAGATCCTTTTAAGTCAATACCAGTGGCCTTAATGGCAGTAGACTGTGGAGTGACACTTGTGACACAAACATCCTCTTTTTGGCCTGAGTTTACGTAGACTTCATGGAGGATTATATTTTTGTTGGTTGTTTTTATTTTAATTTTTTTTTTTTGGCTATTGCACAACATATGCACTAGGGACTCTGGAAGCTGCTGCCACGATGGCTAAGTAGCCAAGGGATAAACCCCTGAGATACAGCACCTAATGTCTCTGTAAGCCTCACCTTATTGCCATAGCTAGGACTCCTTGTTTATTTTTTGAACAAAAAACTTCAAAAGCTTGTTTGGAAGCTTAAACCTTTTTTCTCTTTTCTCCACAAACAAGTGATCTTCAGAACTCCTTGTCTTCACCTGGATATCAGTCTGGGACTGGCCACACAGGCATGACTACAGGATTCCTTCCACATCATGTGAGCATGTTAGCCACATCCCACGGTGACTTAGTGGTGAATTATGTTGCTTTTTCTTGCAGTTCTTCTATTAACCAATTTAAAACATTAGCCTTTTGTTTGTGTAAAGAGCACCTGCAGACGTTTTAATTTAAACATGTTTGTTGAGCATCTTACACACAAAAAACACCCCCAAGCCAAAAATCCTACTCCAGTCTCTGAGTAGGAAATCAAGAACCTCTTCCAAGTACAATGGCTTCATTCAGCATTAGCCCATTAAAGAAATTATCAAAGTCCTGCTTTTCCATTCATCAAGTTGATGTTGTGGCCCGCTCCTATATGAAAAAATGTAACCGTGTGAGCAGTGAAGGAAGGGATTTTATATACAGCAGTGAGGCATTTCCAAATGATTGGTCTAAAGTGTTACTAACCTAGAGGTCCGTTTTGGCCTACAGTGTGAATCATCAAGGAGAAGTGGAGGTCTCATGCTCACCCTTCCATCCTATTGATAATTTGATTTCTTTGGCTCAAAGTGGATTAAGGTCTTCATTACAAAAGGAAAAAAAACCTAAAAAATGTATTGCCATAACTTGTATTTGAACCTATTTGGCACTGGCCCTGACTCCAAAGACTGCATTTAGGACCATAAAAATGGCCTATGCAAGCAGGCAGGTGGTCGTTAGGTTGTATATTTTGTATATTCTGGGACCATCCCTACAAGGTGTGTCTAGAAATGAAACAAAATAGCGCGTGGTCCACAAATGGTTGCTGCTCTTTTATAATGTATTAGCCAACTACCCTTCTTCGACTGTTTTGACTCATTGACTGTTAAATATTTCCCTTAATTTATGTTTTGGGAGGTAAAATTGTACTCTTAGGGGGAAAAAGAGCAAACAAGAAACTCCATAGATGTTTTTAGAGCTGTCACTGGGATCCTTGGCACTTGAATTCTCAGCATTTTGCAACCTTTGGTTCTAATGAGAGATTGAATTTATTCAAAAGATGCTGGTTTTCCTCACAGTTTTCACAAAACACTGTGACTGTCAACTGAACACTTTGGGGACAGGGGGGAAATACGATGTCTGGCCCATATGGCATGAAATATGGACCAAAATCTAACCATCTTTTAGGGACAATGATGTAATATTCGTGATAAGAGCATGAGAGAGAGTGAAAGAAAGTCCGAAAGAAAGAGAGAGAGAAGAAAAATTGAATTTATTCCAAAGATTTAAAACTAACTATACTCTATATATGTATATATATATATGCTTATATATATATATGTATACGTTTAAAAATTGCAGAGCACTGCTTGCTGACAATCTCGTATTTCTCTACTTCTGTATTTGCATACGTTTTATGGCCATTCCACCCAGCTGTTCCACTGGGACTGAGGGCCCTAGAATCTGATTTGTGTTGGAATTTATAGAGCATCCTGCCAGATCACAGAATCACAGAGTATCCTGAGTTGTAAGGATCATCACGTCCAACTTCCGGCCCTGCACAGGACATCCCAAGAATCCCACCATGTGCCTGAGAGTATTGTCCAAATGCTCCTTGAGCTCTAGCAGGCTTGGGGCTGTGACCACTTCCCTGGGGAGCCTTTTCCAGTGCCCAACCCCCTTCTGGGTGAAGAGCTTTTTCCTAATGTCCAGCCTGAACCTCCCCTGACACAGCTCCATCCCATTTCCTTGGATCCTGTCACTGGTCACCAGAGAGCAGAGATTGGTGCTGCCCCTCAGGAAGATGTCTAATGGGAACTGAAACCTCAGCTGTGTGAAACTGTAGAGCATCCAGTGAGTGCATTAGACTAAAAAAAGTATAGGAGAATCCTAGAATTTCCTTACTGTAGTGTCCTAAAATCTACGCTCTCCAATTCTCCACTACGATATTCATTGGCTGTGAACCTGCATAAATATCCTCCTTTGTCATCTGAACACACCTGCCTTTGGATATGCTATCAATAGTATACAAACTTTAATTATTAAGTGACAGTTCAAGCACCAGACTCTATTTAAATTGGAAAAAGTCAAGCAAGACTGTTTTTTAGCTCCTGTTGTCATTTATGGTCTTGTTGGCATCTTATTTAAATATAATATGGCCAGAACAAGGGCCCCAGGGGAAAAAAAATGCTGAAGTATCTCTTTACTTTGTTCTAAAGGCAGGCCTACATGTAAATCCTGGATCCAGATAGTGTCAAAAGCATAGAAAAAAGGGGGGTAAAAGGCAGATTTCAAATTTCTCAGGCTTTGTAGCAGGTCTTGAACTCTGAAGCTAAAATTTGAGCTTTGGAACCACCTCTTATGTTTGAAAAGGGAGATATTTTTCAGCTGTATATATGGTGTACTCAGTCAATCTCTTGACTTCAGTTTTTGGGTGCTCATATGCAAGTGTCTTAGTCATTACTAAAATTTTGAACCATAACTTTGGTATTTTATAGAAGGAGTCTCCATTTTGGAAAGGCATAATTAGTGACACATTCCAGGATTGGGTTTTTTTGTACAATGACAAGTTTTGTGTCTTTGCAGATATTTTAAGCTGTGCACTTCAAACTTGTGTAGTCTGGTATAGTTAGTTCCTTTTTGGGCCTGTGTCTCCTTGCTAAAGTTGTACAGTTGTCCTCTGTAAATTATGAGTAGAATCAGACTAAAGAGGAAAGGCTCTGTGTAAGGCTTCTTGAAAGCAAACCCATAATAGATGATTTGGTGACAGTTGAGGACTGAGTAATCCAGCTGTAGAAAGGAGAAGTTTTACCTTGTTTCCTTCAATGCTAGATTTATGCCTATTTGCAAAACAGAAGCCATTATAAGAAAGTCAGATTGTGGTTTCCAAGGCTGTGGAACTATAGGATGAAAACACAAATTGAGCTAAAAGTCTCACAGAATAGTGTCCACAGAAGAAGCAGTCAATCATAGAACCATACATGTGGAAAGGGGCCTCCAGAAGCCATCTTAGCCAACCTCCAACTAGAGCTGGTTACTCATGGCCATATACAGCTGAGTTTTAAATGTCCTCAAGAATGGAAATTCTGCAACCTCTCTGTGCAAGCTGTTCCAATATTTAACCACTTTTATAGTGTAAAAAAAAAAAAAAATCAAAAATCTGTGTGTCAAGTAGGAATTTTCCATGTTCAAGCCTGTTTTCAGTGCCTCTTCCACTGTGCACCTCCAAGAAGAGTCTGGCTTCTTCCCTATAGTTTTGGTTAGGTATTTGGAGATAGCAATAAGATCTACACTTACCCTTCTCTTCCTCAGGCTGAATCATGTCTTTCAGCCTCTCTTCATCCATCATGTGTTCCACAACCTTCACGGTGACTCTCTGCTAGACTTACTCCAATCATTTTCTTGTAATGGGGAGACCAAGACAGAATATTCCAGGTCAAGATGTGCTCTGTATGTTACAGTGGTGATATAATTTATTTATTTGTGACTTTTCCGTTATCTAATTGAGACAACTTATACTCAAAGACAAGATTCTATTTTGAAAACTGACTAATAAAAAATAATTTAGGAGGCACCGGAATAAATAGTTTTCTAATTGAGTTTGCTGTATCTGTGCATAAAAATATGCATATAGAAACATATTTCTGTACTGCCAGCTTGAGGCCTGGCAAGCAAAATTCTGTTTTTCCCAACATGATCATTGATGGTTCACTTTGAACTAACAAATTTATTGTTTCATTTGTACTGTATCAAATATGAAGACACATGATGCTCTATTTTAGTCACTTCTAACACTAAAACAACACTTCAGTGCATCTTTGTTCTGTTTGGTTTTCCCCTTAGGAGATAAAGAGCAACATAAAATATCACATGTATTTTATAAAGATTGGTCTAAAAGTGGATGGCAGAATCCAGAATATTTTTCATTATCTCTGAGTTGTTCTTTTTCAGTAGCTAGTACTCAGTCTAGACAATTACATTACCTGGCTAAACTGGCAACTGAAGTGAAATTCTAGATTCTTTCAATGTCTTGGACAAGGCCCTAAACAGTCTGATCTCACTAATCTTTTTTTAAACAAAGAGTTGAAGGCTGGATTAGGTGACCTCCAGAAGTACCTTCCAATATTAATTTTTCTGTGTTTCTATGATTGATATGACAGCCCTCCCTGATTAAATGTGTACTGATTCTATTTCTTCATAGTCTTGTGCTGATGGAACAGACTGTAGGGCAGGTCTGTAGGTTTTTTCTCAAATTCTGACAGTTTCATCCCTGTTAAACTTTATAAGGTTTCTTAATGAGGGAGACCTAGAGAGGAAGAAATCTTTGAAAAACCCAAACCCTTAGCAAGCCAGTTTGAAGCAATATCATGCCTTGAGATGTGTCACAGCTGCAGGGACCAGACAGATATTACAGAAACAAGTTTGCTAGCCTGGAAGACCCATGTGATGTATCAGAAATGGTTTCCAGGACCTCAAATCCAAGCCAACATATTTCTACAAAGGTGAACATTTTTTTTCATTCATTCCTATTTTCATCAGACTTTTTGGAATTGCTGTTTTTTGGGGGGGTAGCACATTTTCACTTAATGCACGGGAAGCACTGACCAAACACAGATAGGGAAGAAGAGCCTGAATGCAAGAGGATCCCTCAGGTCCTTGCTTTCGGAATTGTTTTAACTTCAGGCATAAAAAATTAACTAATCACTAGGTCGTATAGGTAAAATGGAATTGATCAATATGATAGTTGCAGTGATTGAGTATATCTTAGCTATGACCTTTCTGATATCTACAGATTAGGGCTTTCTCCCTCATTTTTATCTGACCCTAGACAATTTGGGGTTGGTATCTAATACAAAGGTTGCTCCTCCTATTTAACACACTTTATTTGTCTGTGTACAAAAAAGGTGGTAATTGGTACTTTGACAAAGCTGATGAAATCCAACTTCCTTAAGTGTTTCCCCTCCTCTTAATGTATGTCAAAATCTTTAAATTTAAAAAAATTTAAAAGAGGAAAATTTTGTAAATAATGTAATGTTACTAGGCCAGCACTCAGTGGATCAAGAGCTTTTACTCTTGATTTCATTCAGGACTTGGCACATTCTGTCATTCCATCCAGTAAGACTGTTTTTGAGCTTTCATATCCTGGGAAATGCTCTAACCCAGAACTCCTAAAGTACTTTTTGCTGATTTCAGATAGACTTGCACTTGTAAAGATATCCACATACCAAGAAAAAAACCAATGCTTGACAATAACTATTTAACTCTGTCTTGAAAAAATGGAAATATTTTTCTCCCAAGATATTACAACTACTCATTGACAAGTCTTGCCTGTCTTTCATTAACATTTAAATGACACCTTCATGAATGATCTTTTCCAGATCAAACTTGGATATTCTTCTTCCTTTTGTCACACTTGTGTCTCTTTTTATTAATAGTTTAGGGATGACTACTGCAGTCTTTCTCCTCCACAGCTCTGCACAGGCTTCAGTGGCAAGATTTAGCATGGTAAGGACTGTAGGATCTGGCCTACCAGGTACTAAGATCTGTGTCGTAAAGGTGAGAATTTCCTCCTCCCTTAGAGGAAGAAGTCTCGAGAATACTTGTGCTATATAAGTTATATATATAATGATATAGTTGTATATATAAATTATATACATGAAAATGTGGAGATGGGGAGTAGACTGCCTTTATCACCTCACGAATGAGTTTCCCTACCTGAAAACTTTCAAATGCAGGCGTCATTTTAGAAACAGGGTTTTATAGTTTTCCTTAATGCTTGTTGATGGCATTTTTGTTGTAATAATTGAAGTTGGAACTCTGCGATTTTCAAAATGAAAGCTTTGATGATTTTTTTTTTAAGTGCTTTGGTCCTAACTTCTATATACTGCCAGAAAACAGGTTCTCTACCCTGTCTCTGTGTGGGTGTGGATGTACAACAGGATACTGTATATACCTACACAGAAGAGCAAACTGAGCTACTGACTTACAGTTTGTAGTAGCCAATCGTGCCTATTGCTTTCATTTAGGGAGGGCACTTGCTGTTGCCACTGCATTTTAGGAATCATGTCAGCTTCTGTAGGAAAGTTTTCAACAGTGCTGGGAAATACATGTTGCTGTGTACTGTGAATGAGTAGGCTGCAAATTTGGGGATTGGGAGGGGAGGTGGGAAGGGAAGGGGATGAGGGCTTCGCATGTACACACTAAAAGGGAACTAGAATGGACAGAAACATGGCAATTTTAGCCTCTGTTGTTGGGCTCTCAGAGAAATGAAAAGCTAACATGCAGTCCCTGGAAGGCCTGATGGCTGAAGGGCTGATCTTTATGTTTTGCAACATTCGTTTTACCCATTACTCTGTATTTAAGTCCCCAGACCTATCAGATTCTGGAAGTAGATCAAAACACTGGTTTAAACACTACTTTGTTACCAAGGCCATGTCTCTACCAGGGAAGCTGCCCTAGGTTAAAATCAGTCTAGTTAAATCACTTTGTAGCTGCACCTGTTATGTGATTGCCTGGATCAAGTTTGCATTGGCATCCTATGCAGTTAAGCTGAAGTGTAAGAAACGTTTCAACTAATTAAGATACCTCTACACGAAGGTTCTTGCACCAATTCAAGTACCTGGTTGTGAAATCACTGCATATAAACCATAACAGCTTTTCTCTTAGAAACAAGGCCTTAGTTTGGCACGTCTCCTCATCTAGTTGAAAAAAATAATAATGCAGGCTGAGATTTTTTTTTTGCTTTGCAAAGTGACCTGTTTTCCCCCTTGTTCTTTGAAACTTTTCTTGCTCTCTACCACACATTAGATTTTTGTTTGGGGAATTTTTCTTTAGCAACAACAACAACAACAAAATGTATGAATGATCCCTATTAAAAAAAAAAGAAAAAAAAAGAAAAAAAAAAAGAAAAACAAACAACATTGCTTGAAGGACTTTCATTTTGCACTATAGTTTTTCTTTTACCAGATGTGTCTGACAAGTGCATTTCGGAGATGCCCTCGGTCACGTTCTCTCAGGCCTACTCTGGTATTTCTAATATATCACAGAAGTACCCAATCTTGTAGCCCTCAGTTCTGCCTTTTTTTGACATTTTATTTTTTTTAAGCTTTTTATATATATATATATATATATAAATATATTACTTTGTCAGTTTTTTTGCTGTACAAAAAGTCTTAAGATTTAAAAATATTATTTGTATTATATGATGGTGGTATGTTAATGTTACAAAATTATTAATGAAGAAAAAATTTATTTTTGTTACTGGTCTGTTTCATAATTCTTTTTTAAATTGGTATATTGTAAGATATCTATGCAAAAATGTTATGTGACGCATTTTTATTTAAGAATGTAATATGTGTAATAAACAGTAGAATGTGTTTGGCCCGACAGTGGTTAGTGTGCCTTGTATATTATTTCTTTATGAAAACTTCTGTGAAGAGTGAAACGGCTTTTGGAGTATCAGTTAAGGCCATGGTTCTGTAAACAGTTATTGACATAAAAAATACAACTTCTAAGTGTGCTTTAGCCTAGCAGAATCATATTTCTGGATTGAAATAATTTATTTTTAATGTATTTCATAACAGTTCAGTTGTTGCTTATGTTCATGCTGTGTCACGTTGCTTTTGGAAAAGATGCTCAAGAAGGAAGTTCTTATTCTTAAAAGCTGACTGACTCTGGCTTGTAATTCTGCTTCTTTTGGAGCCAGTGATTTCTGTTATTTGATAGTTTACACTTGTTGAAGATTTCAGCCAGTATTATTTTTGTAAAAGACGCAGAGAACAGTTATGTTTTATTTTCCATGCTTAGCTTTGCAACATTTGTCAGTCAGTGGTCAAAACAGGACTAGACTTTGAGGCTCCTGAGAGCTTGTGCTGTGCTCTGGTCTGTGTGTCAGGCTGTCTCACAGGACTGCAGCATTGTTCTCTTTCCCCGCCTCAGTCATTTAGTCTCCCTCGTTAATGTCTGCAAAACTGCGAGCACAATTGAATCCACCTGGATGCTCACGTACTAAAAACATATTTAGGCAGTAAAAACAGTTATTTTGAGCACAATTACCTTGCAGTGTCATGACATAAAATGAAATTACTTTTTCAAGTCAGGCCAATATCCCTTTAGGTTTCTGCTGCTTTGGGCTCACACACTGCAGCAACCTCAGTGGGCATTGCAGCAGGACATTCTGTAGGGCTCATCTGATGCCAGCTGGCTGGGTTTCATTTCTGGGACAACATGCCTCACTTGCCCTGTTGGGAAACCTGCTAGGATTGTTTATGTCAGACAGACAGAGGGTAGGATTCCCCTCCTGACATGTGCATCTAGAAGTCAGATGATCACTCTCGCCTGCCCATTTATACTCCCTCTGTAGCTAATGAAGAGAGACATATCCAGAGGTAACTCACTCCAGGGGATGAGTTGAAGGCAAAAGGAACTGGGGTGTTGTTAAGCATTTCTGGAAAACCATATGGTCAAGTTGAAAGACAATGAAGAAGTGATGCCCATGGCTGCTTTGGTCGCTCAGGTTGTACCAGATGCTTAATGGTGGACATAATTTGTAGTGTTTGGGTGTATGTTAACAAACAGCTCTTGAGCACTGAAAAACGGCTCAGCACAGTTCCAAATTTTGGGCGTGTGTTCCAAATGGTCAAAACTGGACCGTGCTCTGTCTGTTTCAGTGTGACAGTGGTATCCTGGTGTCACAGAGTATGAGCAACTGAGAGAGTGACTTGTCATAGCTGAAAAAAATGGTCTCTTTGTTGTGGATTGAAGTAATTGTATGATGTAGGTATGAATGGAGTTATGTTTGACAGAATTATTTCTGCAAATAGAATTTTGACATTATAGCTTTTTTTTTTCTTGTAAAGACAATGTCTGGGTTCCTTCAGTTTCTCTCTTCCTTGAAAACCTCTGGAAGCTTTTAGCATCTCACCTGCCTTGATCTTTCTGACAGTTGTCTATTATATGTCTGTACTAGACAAAGAAACTTCTAGTGTAAATTAGTCATTTGTCCTCCACCTGGGAGAGGGACTTCCAAAGACTTCTGAAAGAACCTTTTGAAGGGCAGCACAGCCTGAAACCAAACTGGAGGGATGATTATCAATTACAGGTAAGCATATAACCAGGTTGTTTTCCAGGAACTTTCAGAAAATGCAATGCTTTGCTATCAAGGATTTCCTCCTAGAAGCAAGTAGGTTATTAGTCTGCAGGAATAGCTGTCAGGCACTTCCCTGGGCTGGAGGCCAGGGAAAAGACACAAATTGAATGAACTCCTCCTCTTTGAAATTGTTCAGTAGCACACAGTCACACACCTTGAGCAACTCCTGCTGTTGGGTACAGAGTTTTCTGAGGAAAGAAAAACTCATTTACTTCTAGGGTTAAGCTGTATATGAGCCTTCTGTTGAGCTCATCTGATGCAGACTCATCATGTGCCAACTTTGCATGACTTTTCAGACATAGAGTCATAGAATAGGTTGGGTTGAAGGGGACCTTAAAGATCATTTGGTTCCAATCACCCTGCCATGGGAAGGGATGTCACCCACTAGATCAGGTTGCTCAGGGCCCCATCCAGCCTGGTCTTGAATACTGCCAGGGATGGGGCATCCAAATGTCCCTGGGCAACCTGTTCCAGTGCTTCACCACCCTCTGAGTAAAGAATTTCTTCCTAATACCTAATCTAAGCCTGCCCAATTTTAGTTTAAAACCAATACCTCTTTTCTGTCACTATCTGCCCATATGAAAAGTCCCACCATGCTTTTTATGACCCCCCCTAAAGTACTAAAAAGATGCAGTGAGGTTTTCCCCAAAGCCTTCTCTTTTCCCTGCTGAACAACACCAGCTCTCTCAGGTTTTTCTCACCTTTTATTTTACTTTATTATTTTATTTTTGGCTTTACTCAGCTTTTTCTGAGAGTAAATGAGGAAAGCAGCATTAAAAGTGAGTGAAAGCAAAGGTTTGCCACCAGAATCATGTTATTTTACTGCTTTTTACAAATATTTGTAATGCTTCTGGGTTTAATTGGTTTTTTAAGATGTCAGTTTTGATATGAAATAAACAGTTTTTCATTAACAGTTTTTGACCACCTGGCTGGAAATCCTTCCAAAGGCCCAGTCACAAGCCATGTCTGCTGACTGAGAGCTTGAGTGCCTCTGTGGTACTGAGACCTAATGAAGGTTATTGGAACAATTACTTCCAGGAGCCTTCTGTGTCCATGGCTTGTCCATTGACTTCACTTTTCTGGAAATCTCTTGTCTGAAATCATAACAGCCACATCCTATTTTCACAGAGCCTTCCTCATGCACCCCCGTGCATGGTTTCAGATTCATTGTCTGCTTCTGTTCTGTCAGTTTAATGTTCACTGATGGAAAGGCAATAAAACTGAACAAGACAAAGATGCTGTAGCTAATAAGTCTTGAGGTTAAAATTCTTCAGGACTTTGAATACTCTTCCAAACTCAGTCAAATTTACCTTTATCTGCTGAATTTCTGCTGGGCTTTTTGGGGATGCAGACTGAACAAAAGTATCTCAAAGAGGTAGAACAGGAATTCAATTTGAGATCCCCAAGTAACATAGAGTGTGGGAACTGGAAAGCAGAGTCCCCACTCCAGGCAAATGTTTGCCTTCTGGTTTGAAGATCGTACCTAGTATTTCTAATTTACTGAGGTAATCAGGAGGCACTTCTCCCCTCAGGATTCAGTCTAGCTGGTGTCATGAATCTAGGACCAGTACTAATTCCACAAGTAAAGAGAAGAGTAGTTGAATAATGATACCATTTTAAAAGCATTTTGGAATATTCAGGAAAGGTCCTTCCTGCCCTTCAACAAAAGCTTCTTGCCCTTGCAAAATAAATACAAGTACCTAAAATTCAGTGATGAGAGCCATGGCCTTCTCAGGTGAGTATTTTGGTCCCAAAAATAGATGTTTCTTTCCACCTCTTTCCTGTGACCCTGAAATAGTACGGCTGGCTTATGGTGCAGAAAGAGCTGTTAGAAGATCATTTGGAACAGGAAGGAGGGCACAGCTCTCATGATCAAAGAACACCTGATGCTCTGGGAAACAGTGAGAGCTGCCAGCAGGTAACCTAAATATGGCTCATGAGCTGTGGCACAGAGTGGAAGGACTCAGCTACAGATATTTGTCTCCGTGTAAAGTCACACAAGGAGCACCAAGGCATCACCTCTAACACCCTACAACCCCAGCTAATGGTTATTAATAAACCTTAACTGTTTCCATTCTGCTTTTATTTTCTATCTTGCTTATCTTGCAAGCATTTCCCCAAATCATCTCAACTCGCTCCTCATTTCTCTCCTTTTCCATGGTTTTATGCTGCCAGATGACAGTTTCCCTTCCTAGCCCTGTGGAGAGGAGGCCCCACAGCAGGACCCACAGCAGGGCCCACAGCAGGGCCCACAGCAGAGCCCACAGCAGAGCCCACAGCAGGGCCCACAGCAGGGCCCACAGCAGGGCCCACAGCAGGGCCCACAGCAGGGCCCACAGCAGAGCCCACAGCAGGGCCCACAGCAGGACCCACAGCAGGGCCCACAGCAGGGCCCACAGCAGAGCCCACAGCAGAGCCCACAGCAGGACCCACAGCAGGGCCCACAGCAGGGCCCACAGCAGGCCCCACAGCAGAGCCCACAGCAGGGCCCACAGCAGAGCCCACAGCAGGGCCCACAGCAGAGCCCACAGCAGGCCCCACAGCAGAGCCCACAGCAGGGCCCACAGCAGGGCCCACAGCAGGACCCACAGCAGGGCCCACAGCAGGGCCCACAGCAGAGCCCACAGCAGGACCCACAGCAGGGCCCACAGCAGGGCCCACAGCAGGGCCCACAGCAGAGCCCACAGCAGGCCCCACAGCAGGGCCCACAGCAGGGCCCACAGCAGGGCCCACAGCAGGACCCACAGCAGGGCCCACAGCAGGCCCCACAGCAGGGCCCACAGCAGGGCCCACAGCAGGGCCCACAGCAGGCCCCACAGCAGAGCCCACAGCAGGGCCCACAGCAGGGCCCACAGCAGGACCCACAGCAGGGCCCACAGCAGGGCCCACAGCAGGACCCACAGCAGGGCCCACAGCAGGACCCACAGCAGGGCCCACAGCAGGGCCCACAGCAGAGCCCACAGCAGAGCCCACAGCAGGGCCCACAGCAGGGCCCACAGCAGGGCCCACAGCAGAGCCCACAGCAGGGCCCTTTGGGCGCCTCACGGTGCAGGAGAGCCCAGGGCCCTCAGAATGGCACCTTTCTCCCTTCAGGTGTCCTGGCACAGCCGGCCTGTCCCGTCAGGCACCTTTTGGCATCGACTGCGGGAGCCAGCCCCGCTCAGGGCCTCAGCAACTGGAAGTGGTGCCATCAGCAGCAGGAGCATTAAGGTTGAAGGGAAGCACAGGATGACATGTCCTCCCGCCGGTGGATGCTTTCCCGGTACATGGAAGCCATGATGCCCTCTCCCTGTACAGTGATTCTGTCACCCCTCTTTCCCCACCCCCTACCTCACTATTTTGTGGTGCCCCATTGCAAAGCTATCTAGTCTTTCTGTAGAGCCAGGAAGGGTTTTATATTCACCAAAGAATTCTAAAATGTAACCAAAGAATTGTAAAATGCTTCCATGTTCTTCATGGTGGGCATTGCTATTACCCCCTTGTCTGCTTTACTATCACCATTCCTGGTGCTGGGTGCCTGCTCACCTGAGCCATGGTATGGAATAAACGCAGCCACCTAGGCATCCACAGGTCACATTCTCATTAGTAAACTCAACACAGAGCCATGGTCTGTTTGTCCCTACTGTTAAATTGTTGGTATGGCCCTGCCAGTCACCACCCACAGCCCTGCCTGGGTGGGGCCCAGGGCCAGTGGGTGCTCAACAGTACAGACATGGGCACTTCTTTGGGAGATTGTGTGGGGAAGATATAGTGATAAGATATTTCAGTGGTGTGAGATGTAAGCTGTGCTGAGCAGGCAACCCTAGGAGGCTCTGGGTGCGTTTCCGTGTCCACATGAGTGCTGCCAACTCTGCCACACAGCACCATTCCCTCCAGCAGCTGCTCTTGGGCTGTCCCATTGACCACAGCTGTCTGTGAGGGGAGCGCCACAAGATCACAGGAACTGTGTCACTGTGACCAGATATTGACCAAAATTATCTGATCTACAGTGTGAGAAGTAGCTGCCCTGCTTTCTGAACGCAGCCCCGACAGCTGGGCCACTTCAGCTTGGTGCCTCAGGTGTCCAGCATGGTGCTTCCAGATGTCAGCTGTGCCAGCAGCAGCCGGGATGACCGCCAGGCTGGGCAGGCTTCTTTCTTCCCCTTCCACCACCTGCACTAGGTGTTAACTGGCAGCAAGAACTAGGCACATGCTCCAGACAGAAGCTGACCCACTGCGGTGGGCAGGTGAAAAAGCATCCAGAGGCTGAGTAGAATTGCTCAGCCCCTGAACAAAAGACCAGCCCCTGGGTAGTTGCTGCCTGACAGACTTAACGAGGGCAGCTTTCTCTTTGACATTAGTGGGAGTTACATTATACTACAGATCAAGAGGAGAATGTTCCCCTAATTAATCAGAAATCACTGTCAGTGAGTCACTGTGTCAAAAAGCTTTTGGCCAATTATCCTTCACTTTACAGAAGTGCCCTATTTCCGCATAGGGAAGGACTTGCTTGGAAGCTGCTTAAACAGATGAAAAGTAGTCAACAACTCTCAGAAAATTGCTTGTATGTTTGTGTCAATTTAATAGAGAAGTGTACACTCAGATTTAAATGCCTTGTTGATTTTTTTTTTTTTACAGAAGAGAAAGGAAGGAAGAGGACAATGAAGACAAAACATTCAAAGAAAACCTCAAATCAAGTTTGATTTTGAATAGAGCAAGATGTTATGAGGAGCTGTATGGCTGGGAACTGTACGAGGATGTGGAAGAGCCAGATTGTACCTACACCCCTGCAGACATTTTAGGTAAATATAAATAGCGTAAGTACAGAATGCCCATGGAATTCAGTTGCTCCATGGCTCTAGCAGACACACAACAAAGTGTTAATATCTGTGTAGACATTTTGCCTGATGATTCTGCTGTGAAAGCTGAATACTGGTTTCCTCTTTCCATGGGGAGAACAGAAATGGTACACTTAACAGAAGTTCAAACATTAACGATAAGCAGTGGGGAAAGGGTTTCTACTGACAGTAGCCAAGCTCAAGAGGATGGTTTGAGCTATCATTTGTTATTACTGAATTCTATGCTAAATCCAGTTTCTAGGAATGTACAGCCTAGTCTGCAGGGGTGTTGAGTTGACTTTGACACCAAGTTGGGAACAGCCTCGCTTCTTGAGCAAAACCAATCCCATGTAACTCTAGCCATTGGTTACAATACCCTTTGTTATAAGTACAGCAACTAATTTTTCAGTAAAGCACAGAGTAATTTATTTGTTCCTTGTGTTGATTTTTCTAAAAAGAAATTGTAAAGAATTGTAGTTTCAGAAAAATCTATGGTTCCAGTAGAAGGATGTGACCCTCAAACTGTGCCATAATGTTTATTCATCTGATTATGCTGCCAATTGTCTTACAGCATGATGGGACTGAAAACAATGAGAGTCTGATGTCAAAATCACTTTATGCTTATAAAGTTTTTTGTTTTGCTTTGTTTGGTTAAAAATTATGGCTGGTGAAAACCCTTGATAGGTCAAGGCTGTTTATGATTCTTCCTTCACATGCCGTATGCCCCGCAGCTGACCCAGAAGAACTATTTGAAGTGGAGGAGTAAACCAGTTTCAGCACCACTTAAATTTAAGGCTTATTGATTCTAACCACTCTTAGCTGTGCCAAGCATTTCCAGCTGTGCAAGGGGACACACACTTATTAGGAACCAGAC
Organism: Aphelocoma coerulescens; assembly: GCF_041296385.1. Classification (NCBI taxonomy): domain Eukaryota; kingdom Metazoa; phylum Chordata; class Aves; order Passeriformes; family Corvidae; genus Aphelocoma; species Aphelocoma coerulescens. The sequence goes on from NC_091021.1 coordinate 13,145,005, forward strand.
TGACATGTATTTGGTGTGCTAGCAGCTGTCAGAGTGAACAGGTAGTCACCATCAGCATCATTACTGCTTTCTGTGTGAACCACACAGGTGCATATGTATTTATACGTGTGTATACACACAGCTACTTAGGAATATGAAAGTTCTCATGTTCCCTCTTTACCTTTCTGGTGGTACTGTAACACAGTCCTTAAGAAAATTCTCCTACCCCACCCCTATACTTAGGCAATGTCAGAGAGGAGAGGAGCAACACTCCTCTGAGTGTAATACTAGTGTGGTCTTAAGAAACCTTGTGTGTCAAGCCAGATGCTCCTGTGCTGCTGTAAACCTGTCACTTTGGTCCAAATTCACAGTAGAATTCAATACCTAAATATCTTTATTGGTATTGGGAGTCTTTAGCCTCCCAATAACCTCCTAAATCAGGGATGATAGCATTCTTCTACCAGACAGGGGTACCTATATTAAAGGAATTATCAGATTCCAAAGACACAGCGGCTACAGACTGATTTCCCTTGTCATGCCTATCTGCTAATCTGTTTACAACACCGTGTCATTCCTGGTTTTTATTGCCTCCAGTCAAGTTATATCCTGTTAAACACCAACTTCTCTTTAGTTGACTGCCAAAGTGTTAAAGTGGCTTCAGTGGCAGTACCAGGTAGGTGAACTACCAACACTCTAGGTGAAAGCATGGCTTGCCATGGTTCTCCCCCTCCCTTCCTTGTCCTCTCTATTGTGTTCTTTATTGGACTTGTGTGATGCATCACTCAGGGGCTGTGTGTAATCTGGAAAGGACCAAGCAAGTGCCTGTGAACTGGATGAGCTCTCTGTCTCAGTAGGGCTTATTTCTTATCACACAAAGACATAAATATCAGGGTGCATAGATTCAGTCCTGGCTGAGGCCATGCTGATGTGATACTGATACGTATTTTGTAATGCCAGTGCACCTCTGCTCAATCATCTGGAAAGGAAGCAGTGCTAAGAATTCTCTGTCAAAGGTGACTGTGAGGATCAAACATTTTGAGGATAGGGCAAGTAATATTAAGATTTTTTTTTGTTTGGTAAAAAGCAGATCTTTTTTGCTGTATCCTTGAGTCTCTATTGCCATGAAAGACAAAAAAAGTACCATGGTTATGTAACACACTGTGGGCTAATACACTATGACCCACTTAAAAAAAAAAAAGAGGATATGTATGGAAGAGATTATATGTGATATATCCTTGAGAGTGCGTAAGGGCATCAGTGCATATTCCAGTCTCTTCCTTTGCTGAAGAATTGTAGGGTGCAGGTGTTAAAGTTTGTGGTCCATATGTATTTAAGAAAAGAAAAATGAAATTAGGGTACTTAGGTAGCAGTTATTCAATCTGATGTTTATGGAAAGAGAGATCAGTTCCAAAGAGAGGAAGATGTTAAGTTCCAATGTGTCTGAGCAGATAGATCCTTATGGATCACTCTTCAGGGCTGAATACAGAAAGAAATTTCTTTTTATGAAAAATATCTCTAGCCTGGTGTCTGAGCTAAACACCACTAAAGCTACTAGGTAGGTTTTCAACTTAAGTAGTGCTTAAACTACAACCTTAATTCTCAGTCCTGAGTTTGGAGATCTTTTGATTCATACAAAACTTTTTGTATTTTGCCATACAATAAAAAAAGATTTTTTTTCCCCAAAATAGTACACCAACAAAAGTGCTAAAAGACAGCCAATATAGTTTTAATACTTCTGTTGGCACACATTCTTTTTGCCCCCTAATTAGTAGGCTCCTGCCGTGGTTCTGCTTTTCCACATAGTTCTGATTTTAATAACAGGAGCAGGTATATAGAAAACATAACATTTTCTGAAGGAGACCAGTCCATGCCTTAGCATTACAAATGTAGCAAATTAACAGCCTTCTCCAAGAACTGCTCCCTTGTCTGATGGCAGCCCAGAGTGCTCTATTTCCTACCAAACCATAGTTTATGAGCAATGTGCTGGTCAGATGTTACACGTAAATTCATGCCAGTGATGGCAGTAGCAATGGAGACATTTTCCAAGCTTTACACAGGCTTTTTCTTTCCATTTCTTTTTTAAAAAATGAATTATCAGTTCATGTCAAGTACTTATTTTTTCCTCATCTAACTGTCCCCAGCCCCCTCCACACCCATCAAGTTATGTGAAGTCTTTCCAGCAAGACCTAAAAGCATGTGATATCCTCTTGGATTCGTGTTTCATGTGGAATGTCAAGCTGAGAGAGGCCTCAGGATAGAGCCCTTACTGACAGGGGGATGGCAAGGCAGTCAGGGTTGTGTAGGCGTGCAGAACTGAGGAACCAGGGCTGCTCAATATGTTTTTAATGAAGCTAATAAATGCAGCCATTGAATGAATAGAGCTGATTGACATGGGGAGTTCCTAGTTCTCCCCTTCCATCTGCAGCCTTTTCAGTAGCAGAACAGAATAAAGAAGTTTAAAAGGAAACTGGGACATGTATTTTCAAAGAAATGTTATATAAAATTGAAGCAAAATCCTGGATAAAAGAAAAATTGTTCTTTTGCTTCTTGTAGAAACCTAGTAAGGTTTTTCCATGTTCTTTCCACAGAAAAGAATCAAACTCTTTCTCACAGTTTCCAGTGAGCCAATGGAAGGTTCAGTAGCGGAACAGCTGAAAAAAAATCAAAGTAGAAATTGTTTTTCATTATCATTTTCCTGACAGGGAAAAAATTGCTAGGAAAAATCAGCTGTCCCATTGCTTTAAAAAAAAAAAAAAAAAAAAAAGTGAGTTTTTGAGCTTTTAAATGTCTTGATGATAAAGAGGGAGCATTTCCAAGGGAAAATGGAGCCCTTATCTAATTATGGGAAGGGATTTGTGGCCACAGAGCTCTGACCTCATCACACCATGCAGGATCAGGCAGCAAATTGTCTGCACTGGGTAGGACATGGGTTGTCATGTCTTTGGGTAAAAGAGTACCTTCATTTCCACATATCTTCTTTTCCCACCATCAGAATCTGAACTCTGTATCCAGTTCTAAAAGATGGGAACAGGGATGATGGATGACGATAACTACACTGAAATTACAGTGGTATATTGTGCAGTAGGGAGCTAAGCAGAGGAGGTGTTTAAAAATAGGTCGATGGCCAAAAATATGTCTGCATACCACAAGCTTAAAAATAATAACAACAGGTGAAAGCAGAGTGTATGACCATGGAAGGAGAACTTGACATAATAGGTATTCCTGAAGAGTGAGGGACTGTTAAAATACAACAGAATATTGTAATACTTGCTATAATCTCTAGAGCGAGGACACGTTAGGTCATGGAATAAAGGGTAGGAAGAGGACTCTGCAGCTGCCAGACTCTTCTATATAGATAAGATTTTATTAGATGAAGAAAACCAGATAGTAAAATATTTATCTATTAATGGCTGACAAGAAGCAACTGAAGTTAGGAGTAAATAAAAGGGACCACAGCATTACTGAGTAACCTTCTCTGTGTAAGCAGCATGCCAAAGAGTAGCTTGCAAATATTCTAATTCATAAAGGAAGAATTTTCTAATAAAAAAAATACAAAATCAAATGGAGAAGCTAGAGAACAAGTTATAGAACTGTGATATTCAGAGACTTGGGCTGAGCGAGGAAGCTTTTTCTGAGTAATTTATAGTGGTCACAAATAACATACAGTAGGTTTTAAACTCTAGGTTATCTAATGACTGCATTTCTACCTTCCCATGCCATATCCTAACTTTACACTGAAATATTTTTCTAAGATAATCTTCTTTCTGCTATTCCTCTTTATATCTTCCTCACACAAAACTATTGTGACAATAATCCAGCTGTTTTCTTGCTGCTGTGGGTATCTGCAGAAGACTCCCATACGAATCTGCAAATGATAGACCAGAATGCCTCAAGGCATCCTTGAGCTGCCTAATCTTATACCTTGCACATGCTGAAATTAAGGAATTAAATTTGGGAGGTTTAGGAGGCTACTCCACAAAGTTTAAGGTCAAATATTGGCACAGTTCTTTGTAGGAACAGATGTCCAAATGTCATGTAAAAGTTAAAAAAAAAAGCAAACCAAAACCTCACCCTGTTTATTCATAGTCACAACAAAGCTTATTTGTATTTGAAAACTTATGTGGCCAGGACCTGATGGACAATGGCTAACATTCTTATTCCATAACTAGGTTAGTCTTGCTGGCTCTCCACTGAATCCCACAAATATCCAAATTAAACTATAGTAGGTCAGAACAGACTTTCTGTAACTCTCACTTGTCTTTCTGGATCCTAAATAAATAGGTGCATGGTGTGCATCACATGAAGTGGGCAGCAAAGCTGGACTCTTACCAATAAACGAGAAAAGTGTATTTCAGGGTCAAACTCACTGGTGTCAATGAAAGGTTTGTCTTAGCAGTGAAAATGGATCACTTTGGATCAAATGGATCCACTCTGGGCTAATCTGCTGTGAATGCTTGTGCTACTGATAGACTATTCCAGGAGGGTGAAGTTTTTTTTAAGTACAGGAAAAGGAGTCCGGAAGAAAAGAATAGTAGTAGCTTGAAAAAACACTTGATTAATTAACCCCCCCTTCCCCAATTCTTACTTCTTCTATTTGGTGTAGTGAACCATCTATTTAATCAGGGAGTTTTCATCAGATGAGTGGTTTTTGCATATATAGGCACTTAGTTCACTGCTTGTCACAAATTTGGCTATCAAATCTTGAGTCTTCAAGATTTATTCCTCCTATGGACAAACAAGCTGGAAACCTTGTGATAAAATGAATCTTCATGACTAACCCTTGTAAAAACATGAGATTATCTTTAAGGAAGTGACTAGATTCCTTTCAAGTACTGCAAGTGAAATACACCCAAAGTGAATCCTCCAGTTCATGAATTACATTTCTAGAATTTTGTTCCCTGGAACTCAGATCTAAAAATCACAACTTCTGCCAATGCTAGGGCTGGATCATATTTTTGTGAAAATCAGAATCATTGCATTGGCTTTACAGGCAACGCATGCAGGCTCTAAATGTCTGATTAAAAGATGAGACTTTTCTATTCAAATATTTTTAAAGTATTGGCAATATTTTCCATGTTTGCAACATGTGGGAACATTTTTTGCCATGGTCACAAACATTTAAAATTAGATGAGTATTCAAAAGATGCCCAGAGACTTGGGAAGGATAAAGTTTTGCGTGGCAGTTTTGTTTCTTCTTTTCTTTTGTTTTACTTGCAATTTGTGCAGCTTCTTGGTGGTAATTTGTAGTTTTCTGAAAGTTATGTAATTAGTTTGTAGAAGATAAACAATTAATTAAAAAGCCAGGTTCAGTCTTATGTGTATGTAGTCCTCAGGCCTCCAGAGAATTTTAAATGGTTCAGAAATACAAATTCCTGTTAAAAAGTTGGGAATATGCTGCTATTTTTGTAACTTATTCCCCCACCATATAATTTAAATAATTGCCTCCTTGCCCACCCACCACATTTAAGAAAGAAAAGAACTTTGCACAGTTGCATTACACATGATAGGGAAAAAAGAAAAAAGGAAATGTAAAAAAAAAAAAAAAAGGAGAAAAGCAGGTGCACAACCACCCAACTATGGAACTGCAGAAGAGAAGAAATAATCTCCAGTTCCAGAAAAACTTCCTGTTCCTAAAGAGGTGATTAATTGTGCTTGAAGTTAAGCACACACTTATATGCCTTGCAAAGTTGGGTTATAGGAGGAAATTGTGTGCTAAGTAAAACATCCTGATCTTATTTCTTTAAATGTCTTCTTGTTTTTAAGATCTTGTCTGTTCTGTCTGACGGGAGAATTGATAATCACAGGGCAAAATCGATCTAGGCTCTGGAGCAACTGATTACCAGCAGGTCAGGTGAAGCATATCCTGCACTGAGGACTAATTGATAGAGTTTTCCAGTTGCTAAGGGAGCTGCTGGAGAAGACTGTGAAACCCAGCAGACTATACTAGTAGTGGGAACAGATCCTCATTCTTAACATCCATCCACACTTGCAAATGTTGGGGTGCTAGAAAAAATATTTATGGGCAGATTCTTATTTGCATTCTGGTAACTTTGTATAGTTGGGTAGAAGAGCCTTGATGTAGAACTAAGGAAAAAAAATGGCAGTGAATTATAAAGTGGTATAAATAACTTTTCTGTAAATGTGAATCTGACCTCAAGTATTAGGAGCTCCAGAGTGAAAGAATAGCATTGTTAAAAGATAACAGGGCAGAGAAGCTTAAATTAGGGTACCTAATTGCTTTGCAGACATTCAGCATCTAAAAATACAAGGCAAAAACTTGTTAGGAAGGGTGAGACAATGTGATACATAAAGGCATTTACCTCTGGATAAATCAGGAGTAGTTCTGTAAATCAACACATTGGTGTAAATTGATCCTGGAGCAAGATAGGACTCTGAGATAACACTTCTCAAATAACTTCCCTTAATATTGGAAGGATTGTCAGCTGTACCACTGCAGCACAAGTGGATAAAAGGAGAATGCTTGGGAACTAATTAACAAGTTACCAGCTGAGTGGATCTCATTATTTTAAAATGTAAATACCTCTGTTGATTAAATCTGGATCATTAGCTCTGGTCTTTGATAGAGGAAGTTTCATCAGAAGTGAAAAAAGAGGAAGCAAGGAACTTTGTGGTGTTATTGAAATGTCTGATCCTTTGGGAAATGGTCCAAGAATGTACAGAGAGTTGAACAAACTTTTATATTTGAACTATCCTGTGCAACTGGAGCTGTGAGAGGCTCTTGCTCTCTTCAGACTACACACAAAGAAAAACATGACTTACACTGACCAGCAGTTACCAAACAGTTTAATGACAAGACAAATTCCTGTTCAGCAGGATCTTGGTAATGTTTCATGAAAGTGTAAGTTCTACCGTGGAACACACAAAAGTTTCTTGTCAGATCCTTACCATAGATTTTTGTCTACTTCAGATGCTTGAAGTTCCTGTTCATGCAACTAAATTTCTGCACACATAAAAAGACGTATTGTGGATTTAAATACCTTCCCAACTGACTTTCATAAGAATAATCATTAAGTTAAACACCTCCTGAAAGGCACATTTTTTAAAATATGCAAGGTCAAACTGTATCCTGATTATAGAGCAGGGCAGAGGAAAAACATTGAAGTGAGCAAAACAACCATGGGTAACAAAGCTGTCCTTTCAAAACTTCAGGTTCTGTGCCGTGGATTTCTAGATCTGAGATATGTATTCAACTTCCAAACAGCATATTCTTGACCTATGTCAGGGAGCCAAGACCATAATATTTGGATTTTGCAATCCACTTTTCTTCTGTCTTCCTTCCGAGCGTAGCAGGAGACTCCCTACACATTTTACTACCAAAAATTGTAGTGAACTTCCATCTACCTTGGGGGACTGTTATATGAAATACAGTAACCTATATATTGAAGGGCCGATGGGATGATCTGAAGTATTAATGCACAGCTCTACAGCTGAGTCACCCTGTCAAATTACCATAAGTACTGCAACTTCATGTAAATAGTGAGCAGTGTTTTTCATAAAGTTTGTGGTGAAGGCTTTGGGTAAGCTGACCAAACTTGCAATTATGGGTTTATCTCCAGCTCCACTATCGCTAATTATTGCTCAAGTTCTGGATTTATCACGTGACTAGCAGTTGTTTTCACTGCCAAGTAAAATGCAGTGAAAATAGCACAGAGTAGGAATACAAGGTCATTTTTGTCTGTGAGTTAGTTAATCCATCTCTAGCAGAGCATCATCCAAAATGCCTTATACCCTCTCAAACAACCATAGCTCTAGAAAAAAAGCAAATATTGACACTCCAATAATGTTTGTCCAGCAATCAGTGAGTGGTATATACATCATTCAGGACATCTTTGTTGCAGGTATCTATTAGGAAAATGGAGAACTGAGGTCCTCCGATTAGGAGTATATAGTAAATGCTGACATCGAAGATGTCCACTCTGTGAATCCTTCTTAAGTTATGCATTTATCTCATTCTCAGTCAGTACTACTTGAAACTCCAATTGACTACCTCCCAGGGTCCATACCTTCCATTTTAATGTTATCTCCCACATGTAAAAATGGATGTTTGTCACCCTAGGTCCACAAGGCATCCACCAGTTCTGCCTCCAAAAATGATCAGTGCCAGCTTTATCAAAAGACATCTGGGGAAGTATTGAAAATATGCTGCCACAGAATGTTTCCTCCTATTCCTTTTAACTGCATGGTGTCCTGATATAGACTCCATATACTTTGATTACATTACATCTATCTTTTTCCTGAAAACACTTGTTTCCTTCTCTCTGCTTGACTGGTACTAAGATTGGTCTTCCTCTGTACAAAAATGTTGAGATTTGCAAATAAAGGGCTGGAGTCTCGAGTAAATTCTCCTTCACCACTTCATACTGTTGGGGAGGCAAGGGAGTCAGCAGTACTCTTCAAACAATGAGGGCTGGGCTTCCAGCTCTTTTGTGTCACTGGAGCACTCAAAGCAGTTACAGATTAGTGCAGCGAACCCCACATGCTCGGTGAATGAAAGCTGGTTCCAGTTTGTTTCTGCAGTGCAGGGGATTTCAAACCTGTTACAGGAGATAATTCTAAGCAACTCCATCAAGGACAGACTGTTAGTCTGTTTCCTGTATGCTATTTTCTGATTCTGTTAGCATACATAAATGTCTCGATATCCAGCATTTTTCCATTATGACCTTTATAATTTTTCACTGCTTCTCACAGGAAAAATACTTGCTGTGTAAAGATGAATCTGATTGGCTTTTCTTTTTTTAAGATTGTAGCCTTTTCCTTTCCTTCTTTTCGAATAGCTTCGTTATTGTTTTTGGTATCTGAGTCACAAAAAGATGTTACACAAAGGGTATTTACAGTATAATGAGGTTCAATGGTGTTGAAAGCTAAAGTTCATTAGCCTCACATTTAAGACTATTAGAGCAGAGAGGCTGTAGTGAAGCATTGTGTTTGTCATTTGCACAATGTTTCTGAAGAGAATGCAGCACAGATTCTTCAGACACTTACTGGCTTCCTTTCTATCCTTGGAGCTCATTCTCATTTGCAATAGCGTCCAATACTGCAGAATGGAGATTGATGGAACCATTCAGCACAGTGTCAGCAAGTGTACGTCACCTCTGCCCTGACCATCACCAAAGTTACCAGGAGAATGAGTCAGAAAGGATGTGAGCAAAAGATGTTGTCAGTTCCATAGTGACCATGCAGGTGCTAAGGATGTGATTAGCACTCCGATTGCAGGAACGGGAGAGTTAATTGCTATGTCCTCTTTCCGTTTCTCTAGGGGAATACCTGTTTGCCAGTTCTACAAGACAAAACCCCCTCTGCCTCTCGATTTTACTGCATCTAAAGCCAGAACCTTGTTGACCCTGAACATCTCCATTATGAAACTGGAATATGTAATTGTTACCCTCTAAGAGCAGCACGTGCAATTCTAAAAACTGCCCCTTTACTCCGTTTTTATTTGCTGTATTTCCCCCTCTTATGCACAGCATTCACTTACTCACTCATTCCCCTCTGGAAGTTTGATAGCTTTTTTTTCCTGTAAGTCTGAAATGCAGCTAATAAACTGAAGAAGGCTCAGGGAAATGAACTAAAATGTCTAGTGGGAAGAAAAATGGCACTGTAAGGAAGGGATAAAAAAAAAGCAGCTCAGTGTAATAGAGATTGATCACTCAATGTGTCTATGCCCTCAAATAAAACTGAGTGAATTTAACATGTTAGGTTACAGTTAAGAAGCTGAGTTGTTTATGTGGATAAAATATAGTTTCAGATTATCTTGGGGAGCCATTTATTTATTTTTGCATATGTGAGTCATTTAGGCAGGCCCTTTATATGAGTGAAAATGTGTTTATTTTCCCACTCCCTGCTGGTGTGTGTTCTATTAATATCACACTAGTTGCAATAGATGGATACACTAGAAACTATTTGGTGTTGAGTTTGTTTTTCACGTTTCTTTATTCTTTTTCTCTTCTTTTTTTTTCTTTAGGCAGCTATTTTTACAAACCAGTTCAAAAGCCCCCGGGCACTTTTCATACAGGTTTTCCTCCATTTTTGAAACAAGGCTTAACCCTGCAATAACAATCCGCAAGGAAGCAGTACCCTGTGTAAGGTCTGAGATGGTTTTTATCCCTTTCAGACAAGATGGAAGAAACACTGTATTGCCCTAGCTTCCCAAAACAAAGTATTGGGCACTCAGAAGTGGCCCCACTTCCAACTGCTTCTATTTGATTAAAAAAAAGGCTAGAAGCTGTCAAAAGAGATGCTAAAATTATTGAAAAAGGAATGGTGGTGTGAGATAAACGGGTGGCTGTTGTTTACCACCAACCACAACTACCATCTCCCCCACCCTCACTAAGGACATTCCTGGTAGCTGCTGCCACAGCTGTTGCCCCTTTCCTCATGGCAGATGGTAATGGAACACTGAAAAATATTTTCCTTTTTATGCTCCCCATAACCTCTTGGAGTTGTTTCTCTTTCCTCTACCCTTTCTATAACTCTGTTTGGATTTTAGTAAATTATGGATGCTCCAAGAAGGGATCTGCAGCTTGGTGCTGTACAAACAGACTACAATGAGGATACTAAAGAACTTATTATCTAAAGAGCTGAGGCACAACAGGTTTACAAAAGAAATCAGTGAAGAAAATGGATGTGAAGTGTTCCCAGCTGAGCAGAGCAGTTCCCAGCTGAGGGAGGTAACAGGCAGATGAGAGATCAAAGTCCAGGAGCTGGAGCCAGAAGACCTGACTTTCAAATCTAACTCAGCTGTTCTTGCTTATGTTAAAACGATGGGGGAATTAAAGCTACGGTACTTGATGAAAATGCCCTCCCTGTGATGGAGGTAAGGGGGATTGTACTGTTGGTTCCAGGCAGTCATCTGTGGGCTCCTGAACTCACATTGTGCTAGTCCTACTGTCTGTAGCAAAGCAGGATGGCAATGAAAATGAAATCTGCTTCAAAGCCTCAGCCAGCATGACCCAGTTAGCTTGCAGCAGACATCAATCAGGATGTTTGCCTCTGCCTGTGATTGAGCAGCAAGCCTGCTCTAGTGTCCCTGGCATGGCTCTTGCTTTGCCCCCCCCCATTTGTCTCCCATTTGAAATGTGTCACTCTCCTTGTGCTGCATACTGTCTAGGTTGCAAGGTGTGTGCTATCTATGGGGAAGAGGAACTGTCTTTGTTTTAAATGTCACTATACTTTTTACAGCATGGCCCTGACCTCTTGGTATTGGTCTTAAGAGCTACAGAAATAGAAATTAATACATAAATTCTCACAACTTAACAATAAAGGAAGGGTGGGCTGGTCATGACCCTTTGTCTTCAGCCATAGGTTGTCACTCCATGATAGAACACATATTTTGAATGTAACCTCATCTGCTTTCTTCTTTTGGGAAAGTGCTTTTGTCTCTTTGTTCTTTCTTGATCATATATTTTGGTTCACATACAACCTATTTATGTCCTTGCCCCTGCCAGTGGGAGGACAGTAATTTTGAAAGGGCATTAATGATCTTATAATTTTGTCCATGCTTCAGATAGATCATTGAAAGTGCCAGCTCTTCCAAAGATACCACTGGATCATAAGCAAATGTTATATAAAGGAGAAGAGCTACGTATTCTGCTCCACTGGCTTATGCGAACAGATAGGAAGGTATGAACAAGCTTCCTGGAGTGGGAATCTTAAAAGACTGGTCACAGGGAGCTACAGATAGGAAGAATGCATTGGAAAAGAAAGCAGGAAATTAAGAATAGCTATAATGGTGTCAGTCCTACTTTCCTGAAGTCCAAGGGAGATGTGTCAGCATCTACAAATAAGAGCAAGATCAAGACATAAGAACTTATCCCCTCATTGCCTGCCACCTGCATTGGATAGGCTGATATTATCTGCTTTCGCAGTCACTTCATTCAGCTAAGGAAATAATCCCGGTAAAACGTGTCATATGTCTTCCCCAGGAACAAGTTCACAACATCTGAGTGTTTTTGATCTAGGACATAATTTTCCTCTGGTGTTACTAGCAAAATCAGTGGTATAACCTCATGAGTCATCTTGTACAGCAGAAGTTTTTGAACATGTTCTGCTTCCTAATGCTGCATAACTTTTAATAAGTCTTTTTCCAAAGTCCTCAGGCCCTAGGAAGCCAATTTGTAACACATCCCTTTTTAAATGCATGTGCCAGAAACCCACACTTTCAGCATGTCAAGAACAGGAGCCTGATGTTAATTTCTTAAACCTGTAGCTGGGATCCTAAAATAAGAACCAGAATTTTCAAGAGATTTGAAATCTAAAGAGCTTCAACCCATTATTAAAATATTATGTATTTTGTCCTTTTGAAAAGCCAGAAAATAACAAAAGACAGGGCTTGTAAAGCAGGATTCATTTTCTACCATGTGTGAAGTGTCATACATACATGTATTTTACACTGGTTTCTCTTTAGAGTCATAGTCATCACTCTAGTCATTAGAAGACCAGATCAGAATCCAGGAATTTTCAGCATCTCTTATTGTTGACCAGATGTCTTGGCTACAGTTTCACCTTCTATAAAATGAAAGGTGGGAAGGGAGGATAAAAGTGTAAGGGGAAGAGAGGAAATTATGATGACCAGTCTTAGAAAGCAGGTTGAGATCTCCTGATGAAAACATGGCAGAAAAGTTATTGTGGGGCTCCATAATCATACTGAACTAGAATGCGTACAAGCAGCCTCCCTGGAAAAAGGATAATTTGTTCTTATATTTACATGAGGAAGTAAGTATAATTATTATAGGACTGTGCAGTCCTAATGTATTGACAGGGAAATTGCTGCTCTGTTTTATGACTCTGTCTTACAACCAACCCTCTGCCTCAGAAGTCATTGCCCAGTTACATGGTTCTGCTGGAGAAACTTCTGTTACTTCTCCAGGGACAAAAAATAAATCTATACTACCTGGCTTTTGGAGAGCAAACTGTGTCTGTGCCTGAAAAATTACTTTCTTGGCAACTATTTATGCTAATAAAGCATGTTCCTTGTGCGGGAGCAGATCCCAGGAGGTAAGAGCGTTCAGCGTTCTATAACTTGGGATAGCAGTGGCAGGACTGGGCCTTGATGAGTTTTTTTTTAAATTTTGTTTTCTTTGTGGAGTTTTTTTCGTGACTAGCAGTCTCCTAAGCAACAAAATGGGTAGGAGGAAAAATAGCAACCAGGCTAATAACAAAACTAAGGGAAATCCCTGCTTGAGTCATTGTAGGAAAGGGAATTAGCAGTCCCCTTGAGCCTTGTGACACTTATTCAACAGAAAAATTTGTTCAAATTATCATCCTGTCATCTGATGAAGATGTGGGGTATGTGCTTAACAGATCTGCCTCAATGTAGAACAAAACTCCCTCCTCGACTTGCATTCTGTTTGCTTTTTAAAAAGCAGTAGTGTAACAATTGAAGAGTGAGACAGTCTTTTCAGCAGGAGCTAAATTTGTAGAAACCAGCTTTTATTCCCAGATTGCTTTTCAATTGGAAAAAAGCCCACCATTTCTACAGGCTTGCTCTTTCTTTTCAAGCCACAAAAGGGAGCAGAATCTGTCTCTTCAGTCACTTCCATAAAGGCAGCTCCTACATAGCTTACAGCTTCCTCATTTCTCACAGGCCTCAGATCTGTCTGAAGGATGTGGTTTCTTAGGGCTGACGCTTGCTTTATCTCTAAGCATTTATCCTGATGCTCTAAGCATGTTCTTACAAAACTGAAACTTGTTAAAGTGTGTTTCTAGAGCATGCAATGGTCAGCTCTGAGTTAACACTTCCACAGGAAGCCACAGTGCAATGCATAAGGTCTTTCAGTCTGTCCAACTTCCCAAAGTATTAAAGAACTCTCAGAACAACCTTTGGCTGAACTCAGGTATGTCCAAAAACATACACCAGTTTATGAAGGTGCCACCCTTACTCTAAATGCCCTGTAGGCTCTTTCCTATTTTTGAGGGCTTTCAGCACATGCATTACTTTAGTCAACGTGCAGTGTAAGTTACATGTTGATCTTGGCTCTTCTGTATGACATTTTACATGGCTTCTCAGTATTGGAGCTTCTTTTCTCATCATCCCCTTGTGGTTTTGTTAAGGCTTTTTCATGTTGGTAATGCAATTACCAGCTATGTCTAATAACCCTCATCATTTTTACAGAAAACATAATAATACAACCAAGCAGAAGAATTAATGAAGTCTAGTTTTCTCAGAAATTGTGTCCCTGCCCACATACAGTCTGTAACCCACTTCTCCTCAATTTCCATCATAAGTGTGCCAAAAGGCACCCACAATGTCCTCTGCTCTTCTCTTGGAAAGGCCCCCCAGCTGTTTTCAAACAAGTCCTAATTACTGACCTCAGTGTGCACCCCTTTCCCTCTTAAAAGCACAAACATGGGGTTTGTACTCCATGCAGCCACCTTTTCTTATGGAGCTTGCAGGAACTTCTTGCTTTTGTGACCTCTTTCACACTGCCAGTTTGGCTGAAGGCAGCCAGCTGGTTCACAAGTTATTAAGGAGAGGCTGAGATATAGACAGTATGATCTCTCAGGTCTTATTTCTTGAGGAAAAGAGGATAAAAACAGAAGGTGATTAGAGCCCAAGTGTTTATGTCTATGGCCCTGGGCTTTTAGAGGCATCTTTATCCCATAGACTTGGTGATTTTGTTGAGGAGTTATTATGTGTACTCCTGCATATTGTCTAATCATTACATTTTATCATCATCCACTAAGGACAATATAAATGTTTTAGTATAATGGTTGATTTGTCTAGTTGGCTGTGAGAGACTGGGAATTGCATTAACCAAGGCAACAATTCCCTTCTTTTTAAAACAGCTTGGAAGTTTCCAGGGACCTTGTCTGACTCCTGATTCCCCTCCCTTACTGTTGCCTGTCTTCTAAATTGGCACATGTAGCCAAAAGCGCCTGCTGCCCAAGGAGTAGATGGCATGGCTTCCTGTAGGGCTGTCAACATAGTTCTTTTAATCAGTCAGGGATTTGTTGCTGAATGAAACAAATCTCCCCTGGACATCTTTCAAGTGAATGGTTTCCACAGAATTCCCTATCCAATTTGCCGTGGGAAAATGGGTAAAAAAGGTTTTAGAAATCAAGCTGTGGACTCAAGCATGTTAGGATTTACAGGGTCAGATCCAGCATTGCTAGGGCCAGGAGAAATCTGACTATGGACTCAACGAGTGCAGGATTAAGCCCATTGCCACTTAGCTACCATGGTGACAGAAACCTTAGAAATTTCTTAGACACTGCTGGTGTGCTGGACTAATTTCAAGCTTAAATTTGGAATAGTCGGTACAGCAAGTTTAACACTGCCTTTTAAATTAGTCATCTGTCTTTTCTCCTTGAACATATTAAACAATACTTATTTACAATATTTACATCTTGGAAGTATATTGTGGTTTTACAAATTCTCTTCCTTTTCATCTAGAAAAAATGACTACTCGACAAAGAGGATGATTTCTCCTTAAGAAGCTTCTGTTTCCACTCGATGGTTTAGAAAATGGTATTGTTCTTTAGTGGAAAGTCCTCTGAGACACTCCGGCTTTCTGTGAGGTCAAAACTCCTCACCAGCTCACTGCAGCCTACTCCTGACACAGCATCATATTAATGTTCCTGGTGGGTTTCTCTCAAGTATTTGTGTGTTTTAAGCTGAGACAGAGGTGGCGTCAGTAATTTCAAAGAATACTATGACACCATGTCAACATTTGGGTTTAGTGCTCTAAGTAAAACCTGCTGCACTTCATATAGAAATCTAAGGTGTCTCAAAAAAAAAAAAGTGACGTTTAATTAGGATGTGTTTCACTAGAATAGCTGTTAAACATTCTATCAAGTGCTTTTCATGGTTTTTCTTTAGAAAAGCAGAATGAGAAATTTGCACTACATTACTAAAAATACTGCGTGGAAGAACTGTGATAGGCAAAAAATATCGATTAGCTCTAGGATGCTATGCATTTTCAGAGTAGACCTGTGCTTGAAACAATTTCTTTTCCTTTGAAACCTTTTTTTCATTTTAAAGCTCTGTGTCTCAGTTTGAATACAGGGCTTTGAGTAGGGCCCATTCTGTGCTCTGTGGTCCATCTTGCCAGGTACCTTGTGTAAGTGGGTTCTCTTTCCCTTCAGTTCACATGTGCTTTTTTGAGTAGTCTCATTTTCTGCTAAGAGTAAGGCTTTGAGTAGCCATGTGGGCTTCACTGTGTTGGCCTAACTGGAGGTACTGAAGTCACATAAAAATTGCAAAACTTTTTTTGCATAAAAATTGAATATAGAACCAGAAATAGTTGTGCAGTAGGTGTTGTTGCATTTGATGTCCAGGGATGTAAAATAAATGGCATCTATCCCTGAAAGTTTACAGCATGGGAAAGTGCCATGTTAGCTGATTCAGAAAATAAATAATTTGTTCTTTTCTGGTCGTTTTTGCATCAACATAGATCCTCGAAGAAGACCTTCACCTGGACTGAAGAATAACAACAGTGGGACTGACCAGACTGCCCAATTTGAGTGATCCTACACCAGTAGGTGTAGGGTTAGAACAAGCATTGTCTCAACAGCTAGCTTAGTTAGAGAACTCAAATGGAGTTCCTGATTTTCCTTGGCAGATAGCTGAAGAACTCAATCTTCTGCTGATATTACAAAGAAAGCATACAGTAGATAAATATCAGATTCCTAGTAGCCTGGAAAAATCCCATATATTTCTACTGAAGAAAACCTTCATGATCCATCTTATCCATACAGTCTAAAGGAAGTGACGGTTTCTGGAACTTACTCTTTTTTAATCCGTGGGACACTGCGTCACAAGATAATCAATAGGTGAAGCCAGTGGCTGTCTTGGATCCTCGGAAGTCCATGAGATCCACAGAAATAACTGGGACACGTAAAATTTGCTGAATGAAACAAGTATATATATGAAAAATATATCTGCTGAACAGAATCATACACATTGGAAAAGGTTGAAAATTCAAGGTTAAACATACAACTTCACAGTTTGAAGGAGAACACAGAAGAAGAAAGCTTGAGACTTTATTGACTCAAGTAGACAACCATGCCCAGAAATGCACCCCAGAGAGCAATCCTAGGAGATAGATAGACTTGCATTTTCCATTTCTAACTTCTTTGATTCCACACATTTCTGTGTCCTTTAAATAGAACAGGACTCCTATCAATCTCTTGATCTGTTCTGCTGGCACACACAATGACAGACCTATGAAGCCATAAGGGTTTTACTGACTTTTTTTCCTAAAAAATGTGTCCAAACTGCTTTTGGATTCACTACTTCTCCACTTCATCATTCTGCTACTTCTTCCCATTTCTTTGCTGATTGCATCACATGACTTTTCTCCCACTTGCAAGATAGATGCTTTATTTTACAACATTTCTCATGCACTAAAAAAAATGCTAAGTCAAGCTGTTACCAGAGCTGGAAGGTCTCACCTTCCTCCAACTGGTGTACCCATCATGTAGCAGCCATCATGTGAACTTTAAATATAGATTATTGTTATGGAGCTTGTATTACCTTGGCTGTTTGCCCAGCTTGTCCTTGATAACTCAGGGTCACAAAAAATGAGTAATACTCTAGTCCTACTTAAAAAGACACAGGATCATCATGATGGAGATGGCCTTAGCATTCAAGAATCCTTTAAATTTGGCACTCCATATTATATGAAAAAATGGTTTCAATTGCTTTCCATGAATAACTGCTATTAAACTTTATTCTTCATCTTGCTCCTTCCCAAGACTGGTATTGATTCCCAGTTGCTTGGATGCTAAGAATATACTTGGATAATCTTTTGGGAATTTAAGGCACTAACAAGTTTCTGAAATGAATGAGATTTTCTGGATAGCAGACGAAATACATCAGGATAGATTTGTCCATGCACAAGTAGCTTAATACCTGTCTCTGAGATGGGAGCAATGCCAAGTAATGCATTTTGTGCAGTCTTGTGCAATCATTTCCCCAATAGAATTATATTCTTCTGGTGTGGGATGGTTTGTTATCCCTGAGTATGACCCTTTTATAATATTTCCTAGTCAACAGTTTGACCCCAAGCTGGCTTTTCCATATTTCTACATCTAGATAATGATCCCTTCAAGTGTTTTCTCAATCATGCCATGATTGGTTCAGACCAATGTCACAGGTAACTGGTGAAGCAAACACCAATGGATTCACAAACAATTCCAGTAACACAAGTGGTCAATCACAAGGGACACTGTTAATCCAAATGAAGACTCATTTTTCAAGTGGAAGCTAAAGCATAAGCCCCCACAAAACCTGAGTAAAAAAATCTCTTTCATTTGTTTTTAACTGGGTAGTTTGGGAAAAAAATTCCCAAGAGGCAAATCGAAAGACTTTGCAGAAACACTGACTGAAGTGAGAAGATAAAATTTGGAGTTAAGTGGCCTTTTTCGTAGATTCATTCATTTCTCTTTTGTGTTTAGAAAATAGGAACACAGACATAAAACACAAACTTACATTTTTTGTGTGTTTAACAATGGCAGTGGATGGGGAATACTTGCTGCAGTCCGTTGAATGACCTGCCCTGGCACAAACAGTAAATGACATAAAGGCCTGCACTGCAGTCTCAGGATGGGAACTTCTGTTATGTGTCTCTGGCAAATAGACTTTTACACACCTAATTATCACAGAGTGTATTGCCTACTTGTGTGTTCCTTGCTGTCTGTTTATTGCTTGTGCTTAGTATCTCCCTCATTAATTTTACCCTTCTTCCGCCCTGTGCCTCACTAATCAGAGCTAAGTAACATTCATCAGTAATCCTTTTCTTCCTCAGAACTCTCCCAGGTAAAGCCGTATGGGTGTTTGAGAACAGGAAGAGTTTGCATTTTAAAAACAAGGGCTGTCTTTTCTAGACACTCATGCTGAAGAAGCTAAAGTGAGGAAAATGGCATGATTAGTCCATTTGTGACCTATCCATTTCCTCTTTCCCACTGCTAGAGTGTACTTACATCTTTGTCAGCACAATAAATCTCCAACATTTTTGCAAAGGCCATCCCTCCTCTAGGGATTTTCCATTGCAGTTGATACTATGCAATCTTAACCAACTGTCCCTAAATTACATTGCCTTCATTTGAGGCATTCTCCACAACAGAGTGCAACTGTGATGGGATGTGCCTTTGGTCGGAGTACTGAGGTGAATTAAAAGGTGTGATAATGACATTGCATTTACGCTTTCTGCTTGCCACTTCTGAATAGTGCGTTCATATTGTTTGCCAGCTTGCAGAAAAGAAGCGGGTTTTATGAATGCCTACCATGCACATAAACAGACCACGTGAGATTTGGCAGACAGGAGCAAGTGATGACAGGTTGTTATCAAATTATTCATTTATATTTTATACCAACAAGGATCATACAGATTTGTTGGAAGACAGATGCAAGAAATATAAAATGCATTCTAGGTAAGATCTCATTAAGAGTACCCAAGTTTACTAATCCTGATGCCCAATCATAACCCCTGGTAATTTTGTCTTACTATTTTTCCCCTCTCAGCTTAGTGGTAATGAAAACAAAGCAGCCTTGGCCAGCCATTTATGAGGAAGGAAATTGTTAGAACAGCTTGTCTCAATAAAGCAATAGGTTCTGCTATTCTGTGTTCTGTGTTCTGGATGTCCAGTATATGATACAACTGGACATGCCAGCTACTCAAGGAAACCCAGCTCTAGATGAAGCCAAAAGAAGACATGGGGAATGAGATAAAGCTTATCAGGACCATGCGTACTTACAGCTTGTTGGCTAAAGGGAGCCCAAAACCAGGTCAGGATACTCTGATTTTCAGTCAGAGCCTGACCTTTCTGTCTGAAGTAGGGCCCCAGACATCTTTTGGAAAACTGTGTGGAACACACTGAGAACATTCTTCTGTGTTTCTGAGCAGGTTTTTTCGGGTTAAGACCCTTCCAAATTTTCATACACAGTGAAAGATACTCAAGTCTGAGAGTTTTTTGCTCAAAATAGATTCTGCACAAAAGAATGATATTTGGAGCATAAGCAGCTTATCAGGAAATAACAACTTGAATTGCAAATGCTTCCCTAGAAGGTGATCTGCCAGAGGTGTTTTTTACAGTCCCCTCAAAACTGTAGGTTTTTGCTCTTCCATCATGTGATGCTGTAAGAAATGAGGCTACACACGTTCATTTAATATTATAGTTCCCTTGTGATATGTTCACTTTCCTTAATGAGGACAGTGTTGCTAACTTGTTAGGAGCCTGAGAACTGTATCAAATTAACATAGCATGTAGGAAAAATTAACAGAGAGAGGAGCTCCATGTGTGAAATGGAATGAGATCACTGATAGTCTTTTTGTCAATCTTCGTTTTTGTACTATAGACAAAATGTTAACAAGGATAATATAGAACACCATTACTCAGAACTGGGATGCCCTTGTTTTTTTCAGTAACCTGAATGACCAAAAGTAATTAAACCTTCACAGTACTGATTATATAATAAAACAAGCACAATACAGGTGTTTAACTGTGAGAAAGAAAGGGAAGGAGCATGAATCTTGGTAAAACCATTGGGGAGAAATTAATAGAAGAATCTTCTAGTTTTTCATGACAACTTTTTGTTTCACATGTGTTTACAAGATAATAGAGAGTCACACTATCGTCTCAGTAGGATAATGCTGTGCTTCCACTAATGTGCAAGAGACCAGAATGCAGCTCTTTCCATACTTCATCATAAAGCAAAACTGTCAAGGGCCAGAGAAAGCAACAAACGAATGCAGGGGAGAGAAAGCCAGGATTTGTGAAGTAAGGGGAGTTTCAGCAGAGACATCCACACTACATTTTTCTTTAAAATTTTCTTTTGCAAAACACGGTTGGTAGAATATACCATCTCTGCAGTGATTTTTGTCAGCCATACATGTCACTTTTTTACAAGTTCAAAAGATACACAGAGAAGTCAGCAAACTGGGAGGGTATGTGAAATATAGAGCCCAGGTAAAATTTGTAAACATCAGTTTGCTGCAGCTTTGGTCTTTTAGCGATTGTGCCTTGCTTGTGCAATGATAGTTCCTAAGAGGGGCTGTAAGCACTCCTTGCAGGACGCCTGTTCTGCAGTGACAATGGGGGCAAGGTGCTGCTTCCACACAATGTTCATTAATGGTTTCCCTGTGCAAAGGAGGTGAGCCATTGCTAACAGATCCAAGGAGCTGTACACCCAGGCATAATCAGTGTGCTGACAGCAGCAGACATTCTTCTAGGTAATGATTATTGCCAAATATATATTTTTTTCTCTGGCAAAGGCTTCCTCTCCACTTCTATGATTCTTGAATGCTGGCAATGCTGGAGGCAAAATTCCCCCATATTTTCTTGCCTCAGTGCCATGTGCAGGGGTATCTTCCCAGGCCTGATGGATGTTCTTACAACAAGAAAACCTCGTGAGGGACTGAGCCATTCCACAGAAGCCCACTAATTAACTTTAGGACACACCTGGTTGTATCTTGTAGTAATAAACATTTCTATCAAAAAATACCCACGATCAGCAAAACCAGCTCACTTCCTCTCTGGCTGTAGGCATAGAAGCTGTGCAATGTTTCTGAATACAGTAAAGAAGCCCTGACTGGCATTTTGCTACTGGTGTAGTCATGGGTTAGGTTTGGAAAACGTTTGGTGGCAGCCCAGGCTTGGGTTGGCTTTGGCAAGGTGAGTGCGTGGGCATCGTTTCCCAGAAGACACTGCCATCTGCTGCTGGTGGCACCGGGGAGCTTCACTGCAATTTGCCGGCAAACGGCTACAGAACTCTTGTGGTCAAACCTCACTTGCTTAAAGATAGCTCAGTCATGGGCCAGATGGACTTGTCTTGTTTCTTACAGTTCCAAAGACAGAATATACAAAAACAAATATAAAGACTTACAAGGCACATCCTAAACTAAACAGAAGTTTAGGGAATGCAGCTTCTGTGGGGAGAGGTGCTAATTAGTGACACCTGCTCCCGCGCCCAGCAACAGATGGGTCTTACTGTAAATGAGTGGTTGGTCTGGAAAGACAATGCTCTGGGGAACCTGCAGGAGTTAGGCAGATTTAGTTACACCAATTGGTAATAATCTGTGGACAATGAACACAGAAGCTAAGATTTGTCAACTAGTAATACAGACAAAATAACAATAGTGTGCTTTGGAAAAATGGCTGCAAGGTTGTATCTTACCTCTTTTTTTAACAGTATCATGGGGAAGCAATATACATCCTTCTCTTGGCAACACTGGAAGAGAATTTGACAGCATTCTCTTCCCCAAAGCTGGAAATACTTTGTTGAAAAATCTCTGGTTAGCACACTTTGAATTTCAAGCAGAATCTTGATGTTTGCTAAGAAAATCAGACATTCCATACTTTTTTTTCTATTCCCTGGATTCTTCATTTTCTATCAGGATAAACCCCCCCATCTGTTATCTGTAGTAGCCAAGCCTGGTGGACCTCTTTCTGGGATGTGGGACTTCTGGCTTCAAAAGCAGAGTACAGTTAAAATAGGCCTTCCCTATTTCAGTGAATGCCCTGCACCCTCTGGTGTTGGCTGTAACAGCACAGAAGCTCTTACCTTGGCATTCCCTTTTGAGTGGCTCAAGTGGAGAGTTGTTGCTCAATGGGCTGAAACATTTCCTTTCCACTGAGCTTCCAGCTTTGCATGAGGATCCCAGGCAGATCCCTGAAGGTTGCAAGCTCTCCCAAATGATGGAGAGAAGACAAATGGGCCCCAGTCCTTCTGTAGAATCAGCCCCAAAGGATTAAGGTGGTTGGCAAGAAAGGAACATCTTTGTAAATAGACTTTCTTTATGTACAATCTTTAATGAAATCCCTTAGGAGTCTAAATTATGGAGGATAATTGTCACCACCAGACAGTTTTAGAAGCTGAAAATGCAAAAAAATAATTCTCTGGTCTGCTCTGTAGAAATAGCACCATATCCTTATCTTTCTTTTCCCTTTCCCCTTCAAATTTTTGGAGGTTTTAGGCCCCTCATCTTCAGTAATCTGTCTGCATCTAGGTGACAGGGCTACACCTCTTCTCTGACCCCATATGTTTGCACCAGTTCAACTTTTCAGCTTATTTCAGGCTGTAGATGGTTTCCTGATCATGACCTTTCACCAGCTTTTGAGGCCCTGTATTTTCTAGCAAATCCCAATGTGAAAGTTTAGGGAAGGAAAGTGGATGTCAAGGAAACCATCCAATTTTGTGTAGTGGGATTTGAGGACTTTTAAGTCTCACAGGCATCCTGCTAAGGCCAGCAACACACAGAAGTCAGCGGGTTCAGGCAGTAAGGAAAATTGTGACAGATCAGGACTGTGGCTGACAGAAGGGCTGCATAGGCCTAGGTGAGCCCCTGAAAACATGCTCTAGAGAACCAGGGAGTAATAGTGCTCTGTCCCCATGGGTACTTGCCACGAATGAATGTTTTAAGGTTGCTTAAGGAATAAGCAGAGTCAGCAAGTGAAGCTTGGGAAATTGCCACAGCTCTTCATCTTTTCCTTCTTCCCGAAAGCATAGCTATCAAACCACAAGTCCTTTTATTTTATGGGATGAGCCTTTATTGAAATACTTGACATTTATTCCTTTGCTGACGTAACTTTTTATTTTTGAGGGGACATTATATTTTTCATATGAGTCTCTTGATGGGTTCTCTAAGCCGTTTTTAAGAAACAGTCCATGTAAGTATAATACTGAGGCAAAGGCTCAGGCCCAGGCTGCTGGAGGTCAGCACCACAGCCCCATCTGGGAAGTACTTCTTATCTACATAATCTATGATAGTTGTCACAGCCAACATAGTCTCCTCACACGTGGGCTGGATTTGGTTAGCAGGGAGAATAAATCCATGAGTACCCGTGTCTCGCAGCTCAAATGTGTAGGAGAGGGGAATGCCAATCGTGTGGACCCAGTCCCGTGAGGAGCCTGAGTTACTGTCTGTGAATTTAAAAATAGAGAGGAGATATTTGTATTAAGCATGGTTCTTTGAAAATACTTCTTGCTATAGTTAATGCAAGTTTATACCAGAATCCCTGAACTAAGCAGTAACCATATATCACTGTGACACAGAGAACAGTTTCTAGGTGCTGTAATTCTTAACTATACTAAAAGTCTTCCATGGAGTTTCCTAACTGACACAGTTCTTCATAAGATGGTATTGTACAACAGCAGGAGATGAGTTTCAGGGATTCTGTGGCTTTAGCATTTTACTGTGACTAGTGTGGGATACAAGATGGAGTGAACATTTTTCTGTTCTTGTACTGCATTTCCTACTTTGATACTGACTAGATTTTTTTTTTTTTAGCATAATTTTGGTCAAATCTTAAAAAATTCTGGCTTCTCCCTGTATCTCTGTTCACCTTCCTAATGGATTGTTTTTCTTAGCTCTTCATTGTAAGTACAAACCCTGGCAAAAATGCAGTCCTAGGCACAGGCAAGTTGCCTTACAGTTACACTACATTGCTCATGCAGTCTGTGACTCAGAGACTGGCACTCGGGGACTGGCAGAGACAGCCACTGGAATATGCAAACCACATGGCTTCTGGAGCCAACTACTTACTGTTCTCACTGACTAGCGTGACTTATTGCTTACTGGGAAAATATTGGGTTTACTAGGCAGTCTCCAGGGCCTTCAATCCTCTTTGTAAGGGCTGTCACCTCATATTAGCTTTGATGTGCTCGTGATGTGGCCATCCAGTCTATTAGGAACAGGGCTGAAACTGATATATTTTGCACAGAATTGCAAGCAGCTGCCATGTGATGTCTGATGGAGTAACTGTAGACCTGATTGGGATTTTAATTTTTGCTTGATTCCAGTGAAGACAAATAGGAGTTTTGCTGCTGACTTCAGCAGGGCCAGAATGATCTATCACCAGTCTCCTTCTGTCCCCTGCGATGGATCTGTGAGGAATCCATGCAGGAACTACCTTCTGATCATTCCTGCAGTCAGCTTTATAACTTAGAGAGTTATCTTGTATTCAAATGACTGCTACTTACATGTTGCAGCAAAGTAGCCCTTTAAATATTACTCAACGTAGAAACTCAGCAAAACAGTACTTGCTGATGCATGTGACACAAGAATTCTTTGAAACACAGAGCAATCAAAGGGAAACATAAAAAAACTTACATAAAATTAAAGCGGTTGATCCTACTCTGTAGCTGGTCCCATACTTTCCTGTCAATGCAGCAGCTGCTTCCTTTGCAACTTGCATCTGGAGATTCAAAATAGGAACAGCATTGTCATCAGTGGCAGTACCTTTGGCAACTGAGTGGACCCAAATTTTTGTCTCTTTCAGCTTTACATTTACATATGATCAACTTTAAGTTTTGATATTACTTCAGGTCTTTAGAGGAACCCATTAGAAACATTTGGACAAATTGTTCTTGATTTTTTTTAATGCACATTATGTTAAAATTTTTAAATTACTCTATTAGGTAGAGATGCTATTTGCTTTACTGTAAAGCTAGAGCCTACATTTTTGAGAATTAAGAATCTGTCCTGTATAACACACTGGTACTGACTACAGCAGTGTTTGACCTCTTACTTGTTTTATTGCCATAGACTCTGTATCCTACTATCCTTAGAAACTGAGCCATAGACAAAATAAATGACTTCTCCAATGAAGACTTCTCCTGAATGACTTCTCCTTCTCATATGAAGTCCAAACCCAAATCCCTCATGCTCTTGACTAGTGTTTCAGCTATGGAATCTTCATAAATATACACACTAGCGAACTTAAATCAGAACACTCAGAACACTCAGACACGCACAGAGGGAAGAAGTAACCAGGAAATAGGTACTTACTTTGCTCCCATTCTTCTGAGAGCATGTTTGGAATACCCTTTCTGGATACAATCATGATAACCATATGTGTATAATGTCCTGGCATCCTAAAGTGCAAATTCATTCTTGTATGGAGCAGAAGTTGATGCTCTTCTCCACTCACCTGGCTTTGTATTAACCCTATCTATAGTAGTTCAATTTTCCTGATTTAAG
Source organism: Aphelocoma coerulescens (assembly GCF_041296385.1). Classification (NCBI taxonomy): domain Eukaryota; kingdom Metazoa; phylum Chordata; class Aves; order Passeriformes; family Corvidae; genus Aphelocoma; species Aphelocoma coerulescens. The sequence goes on from NC_091021.1 coordinate 13,170,924, forward strand.
TTGAAGAATTAGGATTTCTGAGGCAAATAAACCTTACTGATGCTGAATAGAGAAGCAGTAACTCTGGGAGCCAAGTCCCTGAACAAGCCCAGTTCCTCTGAAGGAAACGCAAGAGAGCAAGTAAAGTTGCACCACAGGCTACTGCCTGTACTTGCTCTCTACAAATGTAGAAGATGAAAGTCTTGCCCTACCAGTTCTTCATTGTTACTTGGAGGTTTAGTTGTGGAACCATATGGAGTGAGGATGAGCTGCCCATAGGAGTGAATTGTTAAATAGCACAAAATGTCACTCTTCTTGCTTCTGATAAACTGAGCCACAGCTCTTGTCTCAGGCTCTGATTCTGGTCCAGATCCACAGAAGACATCACTGCTGCAGTTAAAAGATACACCAACACCTGGGGTGGAATACAAACACTGAATCAAAGGAGAAATATAGAAGACCAGTTCAGAGGGAACTGGGAAATTTACCTTGTAGTGTTAAGGCATGTGTTTATGTGGGCAGGGGACTAGACAGCTGAGTGGGACTTTAGCATTACACTCAGCTGGTAGCAACTAAAGTTTGCTACAAGACTGAAATATTTATTTCATGTTTACAGGATGGCTGCAACAAAAACATTCTGACACCACCATAGTGTACCACACACCAGGGAAGCTTTGGAGGCTCCTTGAAATTCATGGCAAATGTAAATACTGGCTGTTAAGTGGCTAGCTCCTAGCATTCCTGCCTAGAGCTGGTGCTTGGTCCTGCAGTGAGTTAGAGGTATAGTTACATAAGAGCAATTTTCTGCTCACAAAAATAAGTGCTGGTTGAAAGTCAATGAGATGTTAATATTTTGACAAACCAGGATTTTATTTTTACATATGCCTTGATGACAACAAAATGAATATTCCTTTCTTTTAGGACTACATTTATTTCAGAAACTAGTTATTATTCTTGCTTTACATTTGTGTTCATGATCTGAAATACTTCAAACTTACTGCCCCAGGATGAGTTGAAGTTTCGGTTCAGATCTGTGCCATAGCAGGTGCCGTTCTCATATGGAAAACGGTTTTTCCTCCACAAACGATCCTAAAGAAAAGTAAGTTCTGTTACATAATAAAAACTCAATGATCCACACGGCTCAGTGATAATATGGTGTAAATACTCCTTTATTTTCCACCTCTGCATTCTGACTAACCCTGTTATTGTAAGAGTACAACTCCACATGCATGGGTCACAAAGCTCAGTGACAGAACAATTCATCTACTACAGCCAGGCTGTCATCTGAACCCTGAAACAAGCCTCCTGACCTTTTTTTTTTAATTATGCTTCTTCTGTAGCACTCAACTGCTTCTGTGCAGTGTGGCACTCCTAAGCAAGACTTGGCATTGTGAGGAGTAAGAGATGATAGTATGTTTCAGATTCAAGAAGATTAATTCTTTTTTGTCAGCTAATCTTCCTATTGCTTCTTGGTTCCCTGCTATACTCATGGCTATACTTGGTTCTGTGCAGACCTCACCTACCTGCCTGTGTGAGCTTCCCAGCTGAATTCCCTGTGCACCCCAGTGCAGTGTGTGGTATGCCTTAGACCTGCCAGGGAGCAAGCTAGGAGACAGTCTGATGGTGGTAGGCTGAGCCTCTTGGCCGATCCTACATCCTGCATTAAAAATGCTTCAACTGGGCACAGGAGCCTGGAAGCATGGTGAGAGTGGCCAAAGACCAACATTTTGCATTATCCTCCATGTCAGAAAAGGAAAATTATTTGGGAGGGCACACCTATTTCAAAACCAAATGGCCCAATATTTGACCAGTTCTCCTCCTGTCCCATGCAGAGATGTTAAGACCCATCTGTACATGAGATCTTTTGTGAAGAATGAATGACTGTTCCAGACATGCTTAACTCCATCAAGCAGGCCTTGAGCTGTTATTGAAGAAGTAAGCCCATCCTCAGAAACACAAAAGCAATTGATCTTGTGGTTTTGCTTCCCAAGGCTCATGACATTTGCTAGGAATATTTAGCTCTGCAATCTCAAATGACACTGATTCTCCAGAAGAAACAAAATCTGCCATGAGAGGATTTATGTGAGTATTATCACTGTTTTCTGTTTAATTGCTATGACTCTATCTAAAAGTAACAAAACATGCTGGGCATGCTAACTTTCAGTCTAGTTCCTGGATTTCCACTACTTACTTCTTCCCAGGAATAGATGTAGCCATCAATATTGAGGACTGGCAAGACATAGAGGTCCAAATTCTGCAGAAATCTACTTATCTTTGGGTCAGATTTGTAATTTTGAAGAATCTGAAAAGAAAAAATACAGAGCACTGAGCAGAGAATTTAGTGGTAATCACTGCAAAGAGAAAGTTTAGAACTATCATCAGGTGATCACTCACTCCTGGATATCACCATGGTATCCAACATCTGCTTGATCACAAGTGTGCCAGGTACTTTCTGTACACATGGAACATTGCTATATCATAGCTTAGGGTTTCTTTATTTGAGGAGCACTGTGACTTTTTGAAATAGAGAGGCTTGATCCAACAGCCACTGTGGGAAAAGGAGAGGTTGATACCAAGTTTTTAAAGGCTTTGGAAACAGTTCAGATGGAGGAACTGGCGCACTAACTAATACTGTCCCATATCTCAGACTGTGATTTGGACTTTGGTCTCCACAGATATCTGTATTATATACTAATTTTGCAAATCACATTTTAACAGAAAAGCATAGTTCTTGGTACCACAATAGAGAAGAGAACTGAAGTGTCCAAAGTGATAGAGTTTTCTTATTATCTAAATGGAAGGGTAAGGACTCACTTCTTTCACAAACCACTGACAGAAGGCTGGAGAGATCCATTCTCTGGCATGAATCCCACAGTCCATCCAAATTATCTTTTTGGGTTTATTTGATGGTTGACTGATCTGAGAGAATATAAAAATGGTAATTTAAAAACTGTTACATTACAATAAAATAGCTTAATGTAATACAAGAAAGTAAAGGATGTGCCTTGATATGCTGTTGGGTCATGTGAGGTTGTTATTATTATTATTATTATTATTATTATTATTATTATTATTATTATTACAGACATCTTTATGGCAAGCTCTTTTTCCTAATAACCCCATCTCTGTAGTATCACAAGGCATGAGCTTTAAAGTGTCTGTTGAGCAGGAGCGTCAATAGAACAGTTAATAGAGCAGTTTCTTTTTCTTTTTTTCCTTTCTCATTTGTATTTGTCATTCACAGGAGTGGTTGTTCTTAGTTGAAGATTTTTTTTTTTGAAGGGGAATCACAAAAAGGCAGGGAATCTAATACTACTCAGTGATAGGAGCAGAAGATTAGGCAATAACTAACCCAAATATTAAGACTGTTTTTCACTAGTGTGTCCAATAAAAAAAGTCATGGAATACTGCTAGCAGAAAGGCTATTTGCTGTAAAAAGTAATAAAAATAACAAACCAAAAGTCTTTTTCCTCACACACAGCTGTTGCCAAGCTAGTTTCAGCTTGATTTGTATTTCTAAACAAAACTTCAGTTAAATTTGTTGTTTTCACTACATAATAGCAATAGCAAGCTCATGATGATAGTGTATGTGAAAGCTGGCAAATCTTACTATAATGTAGAGGAGTAAAACCATCTCCTGTTATTCCAGTGAATTGGAATGAACGCTATCTTAGGAAACATCTGAATCCTGTCTTCTCCAGAGTATTTTTCTTTTTTGTTAAGATGTGTTTTATTATTAAGGGAAAGTTCTTCCCTTACCTGTAGATAATACATTGTTCGATTCTCAAATGTCTTCCCCAAGAAATGCTGAGTCACCAGCTCACTGTTGTTCTTCTGGATCTGAGTCATCCATTGATAAATCTGAAATAGTTGCAAAGAATTCTTGGTTCAAAGTGGGAGTTTCCTTCTCTTTTTCACTTCCATTTCCAGATAAAAGCATTTTCTTTTGTTTAGACAACGAATATTTTCCTCAGAGCTTATTTCAGCCTGTGATATCACAGGCATGGAAGGTGTTTCACATGCCTCTGTGCAAAGGCATGGTCATATCTCGCTGGGTGTTAAAAGAGAACATCACTGCAGTGCAACATGGACACTCCATTCGGGATCTCATTCAACATGCCCATCCTATTGGGCATCTTTCTGTTGAGTTCATCAGACATGAAGCCACACCATCAAACCTTCAAAGCAGTATTACAGTCTCTTCCCTATTAGCACTGATTTTCCACGTCTGAGTCAGTAGCAGTCATCCTCAATGGGTAGCTCTAACAAAACATACATGAGGGTTGACTGTATTCTCTCACTTTTATCATGCAGCTAGGAGAAAGAATTACCACCATGTGCTGCTTTTGTGCAGGTTTGCCAACAGGTGCGTGAAACATGACACCAAGAAGCCATCACTGCCCACCCCAATGACACTGTTTTCTCCTCAAGTGTCAAAAACGTGCCCTTAAATTATTTCTTTCTAGAGACCTCCTGGTGTTCACCTCTTCTTCCTCACTGGGATTCCAGACACCACAATAGTCATTGCACTTCACATTTGGCTCAGCACCAAACAGACTGGGACTTAAACTAATAAATACTAGAGATAAAGAATGACAGGGTAGAAAAGTAGCAAACCAATCAACTGAACCACAGAATATTATCTGCAAAGCAGTGCAGCTGCTTCACACAGAGCATTTAGGTTTTAGTCAGTGAAGAATTGAGGATTTAATCAAAATCAGTGGCAAATCCATATTCAATTCAACCAGGATAAGATTCTAGTCAAAGAGCAAGGACAGATTATTCAAAGAGGAAAGCCAGAAAGTGGTCCTCTGACTTCAGCTGAGCTTTCTGCAAACACAGAGTTTCCCTACAGTGGCATTTACAGAACAGAAAACAACAAAGAGCACAAGCAGATGTAGGTTCTTCTTTACCTCTTCCATTGGATGATATTCGGTGTAGACATAACCTCCTGAGACCTGCCTGTGGCTGCTCCTCTCCCTTGGCATGCTCTGATCCACAAGTTTCTGCACGTCAGGTATAAGGATTCTGAAGGAAGGAGAAAAGGAAGATAGAAAACAATCCCGAACAGTTCCTGCAGAACTACTATGGTGGGTACATTGCTTACATCAGCAAATGAAAGGATTTAACCTCTTCTGTTGTGAATTGCCTGGCAAAATCATCACCATCAGCATTATGGTTACTTTCATGTAAAACAAAGTTCAAAGTACTGAGATTTTCACAAGGTTTTAACAATAGTCATTTTTATCACATTTTTAAGTTGTGAAGTTTCTACCAACAAAATAAGTTCAAGATTTTCTTTTCCTCAGCATTTCTATTTTTGAGAAAAACTCTGAAAATACCACCTTTTGGCAAAAGGAAGGGAAAGAGATAAATTTAAGATTAGGGTTTCATTGTATTTTATTGAGACATTTTCAATTTGCAAAGATTTTACAGAAATATTCATTGCAATTTGCAAAAATCAGAGCAAACCCCTTATTTCCTTCAAGTAGCTCTTTTTGCTTTTTAGCTACAAAAATAGCTCAGAAATTAGTATAACACAGGCATGATTCCATGATCCAGGGAGTCAATAAAACCTTTTCCTTGGCTTCAGTGGATTTTGGATCAGGAGCTGTTCTTTCTCACTGCAATCAGCCCCTTGTAACTGCTGCAAATCTGTGCACATTGTAAATGCTTGTGATAAGACAATTGCAAAGGTAGCTCAAACACTGTTGATCTCAAATGCTGAAAGTGCTAACAGGCTTTTCTGCTGACAGTGGCACTGACTGGCATTTCTGGAAACTGCACATAAGAAACTTTTAAGAGTAGTTGCAGCTGACTTTCACTCTGAGCTTTGATGTTTTTTCACATCTAAACTTCAAACTAAAATTCAGGTAGTGAAAATTCCCATGAACTGAAACCACACACAAGAAATACCTTATCAGTGCTCTGGAGAATTGAAACCACAGAGGCTGACACAGTTGGAATATTGATGTCCTTATAATTTGTCATTTATGTCTCTATCATTATATACCTAACTGTCATGTTACCTTCCCTGCATGTCAACTGCCTTCTAAAGGGTGGTTCCTGCTTTGAATCTGTTATAGGAACTTTGATGCTATTATTGTTGTACTCATCTCAGCCTCTTTGCAATACAAACCCAAAATTTTCATCTTGACTAATAATTACTCACCTCTTTCTTTGGAACCCGAGGTAAGGTAGATACAGTTTTGGCCAAGGGAAAAAAAGTTAAGCTGCTAATTTCAGCTTAGTATTTAAATTTCCACTAGAATCTGTTGAAACCATTAGAAAATGAAGAGTCTTGACATAAATAAGAGGTTAAATTATCTTCTGGAACGTTGTCTAAGTACTGAATATCTAAACCTCATGCTAGAAAATTTGTACTGGCTCCAACCTCATATCTCTTCATCTCTGGTTGTCAAGGCATCACACTTACTAAAGGAACTTGTCAGGCAAGATGCAGGATGTCAAGATCAGCTTTAACTCAAAACAGCTTTGAAGTGACATCAATCCTCCTTAAACTCATCTTTGATTGGTAAATGTCAGTGTATGTCCATAGGCCATTTGTCATCAGCTCAGAATGACTACAGGGTTGTTTATATTAAATACAGTTAAATTGAATTAGCTACTGGTTACCTGAAAAAGTGAGTACAAATGCAAACACGACTGTATTTAATCCCATTTGCCTTTATAAACACTCTTTGTATCTGGATTAGATCTTCTGGTTGTAAGTTGGGAAAGACATGGGTGGGTGTGATAATGCATTATGGGACATTTGCGGGTTGTGGCTTCCAGTTGTGCGCACAGTGGACAGCTGCCACTGGGGTCTTTGTCCCAAGCTGGGGTGTCTCTGTTTGGCTGGATGGTGCCAGGAAATTCTCACCAGCCTGGTGAAGGGGATCGGGGTAGAAAAATGAAGCTTCAAAGAAAGTGGCTGAACACTGACTTTGAAAGGTCTGTTCTCCAAACCAGAGGAGCTACAAGAGACGGGGAAGGGAAAAGGAGACCTAGAGGCTGCTTCCCTTCAGTGACACCAATTAAACCTTTGGGCTCTCCAGAAGACCTTGCATTCAAATATCCATGCTCTCCAAGAAAAAATCATGCTCCTATAAGTAGTGATTATACCAGGCTTGGCCTCAGACTAAAAACACTGAGTCATACATCCAAGTGCCATCCTCTCAGTGACCACTGAGAAGGCCACAGCAGGAAGCAAGACAGATTGGGCCGTCTCATGTTCCAGCCCCAAATTCACAGTCCAGGATAGGTGGAAGGTAAATAAATAGGACAAGGGGGAATGTGCTTTTAAAGGTTCATACAGCATGTCTGCTTTTGCTGGTCAAAATAAGTTGGAGGCATTTGGAACAAAGGTTGGGTCCTATTGCCAGTACTTGCTGACTGTTTATCTGACAGGACTTAGTCCTTTTCTGATAGCAAGGAAGATTATTAGAGCCATCCTTCCCCATTAAGGTATTAGAGATTGTACCTGTAAGAGATCATATGCTGATCTAAGCTGTCTTTCACCTCCTGCACCAGAGAGGCTGGGACCCTAATGTGCAGGTCTTCTCCAGCCCTGATGTCTTCAGGCAGCAGGGGCTTCCACAAATCCAGCTGTGCAGAAAAGAAAGAAATGCACTAATGAAGCTCTCTTTTCAGAATGACAAAAATATATTAAAGATAGAGTAGTTGCATGTCAACAAATGAAAGAAGTTTTCCTTCAAATTGTCCCCGTAACCCTCCAGTCATTTCTTCATAGAGCACGTAGCACAGGCTTAGTGTTTTCATTGACTCAGGTACCACTGATAAGGAGCAGCATTTTCACAGAGCCGTGCAAAGAAACTAACTTCTTCACATAAATTCCTTCAGGTAGTAGGAAGGCAATTCCACACTACACTAAGCCAAAAAAAAAGTTAGATGAAGCTTCTTCTATTTTAACCTTCATTCCTGTCCTAAGCTACATGCATATCTGTTTTAAAGACCAAGATGCTGCTCTGCTCATTGGGCACCTGTGGTTATTTTTACTTACCATTAAAGTACTGCAAAGAAGCTGAAGATGCTGGACTTGCTGAAATGTTTCTGGCACAATATGCAAAACCTGATCCCTGGAAATTCAGTAGAGAAACAAGATCAGTTTTAAAGTCTGTTAAATTATCTGTGATTTCGTAAGTCAAAAGGACTTTGTTCTTCATTCTGCATGAAGGAAGACAGAACAAGTAACAAAAACACCTCTGAATTATGAATTTGTGAAATATTTTAGCTGCAAATAGGACTAAGTGTTGTGACTTCTCTGTTGCTAGCACATTAGCCACTCTGCAGCCTTGCCAGTGGCAGTCCTTTATTCACCATACCAGCTTTGCAGAAGCCAACTGCTTGCATGAACCCTGATGTGTGTTTCTGCCTTTGCAGGACCAGGGCCAAAATGAGGGCATTGGTAATACATGATAAACTGTTTATTTGATGTCACTTTTTTTTCCCCCTCACATTTGGGATTTATTAAATTATTCCAGATTACCTTTGTGCTTGGCTGGTCTATTTCAGCATGCAGAAACTTTTGATTGTCATTATAAATGAACATTGCTAAGAACTTGAGATGTCCACAAACTGCTTGTCATGAGAATAGCCAATTTATTCCAAAAGAGTGAGTATTGTTGTCTCTAGAACTGCATATTCCTACTCAATTCACATGAAATAAAGATTTCTAGTACAGAATCTATCATTTTGTATTTTTAGAAAAGACACACAGAATCCAGTGTCTTAGTATATATTTTCATGAGATCCCATGAAACCTTTGTCTACTACAGGCTTAATCTGATGAAAATATTTAAAGTTTACAAAGAACAAATTAAAATGGATGGAAATGCAGAAAAAGCAAATCAGTATATTCTATTAAAAAAGCCCTTGTAGTTATTTTTGTATTTTTTTTCAGTGTTCATTCAGATCAGCTTTCCAGGACTGACAGCAAGTGTGATGTTTCTAGTGAAAGGGTTTCAGAGTGAGGAGTGGGTGTTGATGACTACATTGCATTACCCAAAGGTGAGAGACCAGTTACTCACAACTGATGAGATGGAATGGGGAACCCTAGAAACTTTCCTATTTGCTAGCAACCAAAAACTACGGCTTCACAGTCTCTTTTAGTGACTTCAATGGATTCTTTACAGGACAAGTACAAAAAATGAACATTTTACATTTTAAAGCTTTTGTAGCAGAAATTCTTGTTGCAAAAGCAAGTTGTGGTCATTATAGTCATCAATATAATATGCTCTCATCCTCTGAACTGCAACTGCCATCTTTTGTGCTTCCATGCTGGAATGTACAATTATCAGCTTAATATACATACAAACAGAATTCACTATTCATTCACTTTATCCCCAGAGAAATAGGGGGATTTGTGGTTTTTTTACATCTCTCTGGGAAATATTACCTTTGCTGATTGAAAACTTGATAGTTAAAACAGACAGTTTACTACTGCTTTATGAGATGCTGATAGCTCCATATCTATGGGGCAAAATGATTACATTTGCATTGCTCACAGCAATGGTACAACAGTCATGTTGTACAGATTGGTACAACAGTCATGATATCTTTGTAATAAACCTTGTAGATGCAGGATAAACATCTTTGCTAGCAGAATAAACATCTCAGCTGCAGTTCAGAGTTTATTCTCTCTAAATGCCTAGGCTTGCTTTGTTCTTTGTCTATCAGGAAGGGAAACAATATCCTGTAATATCTTTCTATGCTCATTGACATTATGTCTTAATTACACCAAATCAGAGAAATTCCAGACAGTCAGATTGCTGCCAGATGGTCAGCTCTTATTTACTGATAAACCATTCACAATAGCCAGTGTGGAGACAAACCATTTTTAATGGTAAACTAAGATTAGAAAGCATACATTTGTTTATGATTATTGACTAAGTTTCTCAGTGGAGAAGTGTAAAGTCAACCCACGTGACCCTATGAGAACTACAGTTTTTAAAATTCTACAGTTAAGCTTTCTTAATAAATTAAAGGGCTGTTCTTAGCACAAGCTTGATGCTCATAGATGGGATATTTCTTTCCATTGTTAAACAGAGCAGATGACAATGAAAATGGGCTTTACTAGTAATTCTGTCTTTGTGTAGGTGCTGCCCACCCAAAGTCACACTGACCATTCAATACTTGTTTTTAAATTCTATGCAAGTACTCAACAGGTTCAATTCTGGACAATAATTAGAAACAAAAAAGAAAAATACATTAGCAGGGATCTGTTGAATTCTATTCACTGAAATCAGGCTCTAACTGCATCTCTGATACAAATCTAAAGACTAAATATTATCCAAAGAAATAACACATTTTAAGTAGTGACTCTGTATGCTCTGCTAGGAGATTTTCCAGGAGAGCTGCTGTATGGATACGCTATGAAGGAACTTACTTCCTGTAGGTATTGCTTGGTCTTCTGTCCTTTTTATGACTATATTCTAGGGATATAATTCATCTAGAGGCATTCAGCACTGGAGTACTTTCTCTGCTTACTTTAGAAAATTCCATGTATAAACTTATATGTGAATAGGTGGCCTCCATATTATGCTCATGCCCACCTTGCAAATTCCAGCAGTTACATATCATTCCTTTAAAGTTGAGGATGAATGAAACAAAAAAAAGTTTAAATAGGCAAACAAAAATAGTTTAGATAGGCAAGCAGCATAATTTTATATCACTCTTTTTCTGAAGTGGAACTGAGAATGGAAAATAAAGCAATACTGAAGATTTCATACTTTTCAAAACATTAATCAGTAATTTAAAAAAAGTGACAATCTCATTGTCTGAACACCTTGGCATGAAGATTGTCTGGAATAACTCCCTTAGCTTTTTTTTTTTTTGTAATTGTTATAGATTTCCAACCTGACTTCACTATTTCTTTCACATTACCTAATCTTTTATTAATAGATATCATTCTGCTCAGTCATACTCCTTGCTTTATACTCAGAAAAGGCATTTTACTCCTGCAGCATCTGGTTTCAAAGTTCATTATGAAAGAGGCTAAGCCAAATGAATTTCAACTAATGGAAACAGAGCATCCTGAGATGCATTTGAGGGCCATTCTGTGGCTCCTACTGCTGTAGCTATATCTTTGTTGGCTTTGATTTGATTCACTCATTCTTCATTTCCCATCTTTATGATTTCTTTCCCAATCTTACAATGCTTACAGCTTAGTAACTCTGTGTCCAGTTTTTCAGCTCATAATTATTATTATTATTCTTACAGGGTTTCTGTGAATTTCACTGCATGCACAATTCTTCATGAAACCCTGTTAACACTCACCTGTCATACTGCAATTTCAAGCTGAATTTTCCAGGAATTAATGTCCCCAGAGAAAAGATGATCCCAAGAGAAAGCCACATCTTTGTGCAAAGAACCCAGTACTGACAGTGCAGGACTAAAGAGGAGGAGGATAGATCTGGACTGAACATGTAATTTGTACAATTATAATACGTAACTAGACTTATCCTGGAAGACAACCTGCCCTAGATGAATCATTAACTTCGCTTGTAAATAGTTCTCCTTTTTCTTAATTCTTAAAGGTCTCTTCGACACTGCAAAACACAAACACAATTAGCAACATTCTTACTAAAACACTTTTTGTAAGAACTAAGAACATTTTTCTTTGTGTTACCTTTCTATCTTTGAAATGTTTTGTGACAAAATCGGTAGAATTTAGAGAAACTCTTACCTGCAAGATCTACGACAGCTCGTGAAAGTTAGCTTACAAAAATCATAGAGATAGGGAAGAACAGAAAAACAGTGGTAAAGGAAGCTCCATCCCTACTCTCTTTCTTTTTTGTGTTTCAGCCTTTATGGAACACTTCTGTGACCTCTTAACTGCAATTCTACCACTTAACTAACTTAGAAGAGGACATAAAAAAACAACCAACACTCTTGTAAAAAGGAAATATTGGGACATCAGGGTCTCATCTAAACCTCTCTCAGTTGGTCCAGATCAGTCTCTAGCCACAGATTAACAACGCTACACTGTCATAAAGAGTGTTTTTGTTATATATTTAAAAATTGGGCTGGTTACTATGTGAAATATTTAATTTCTTGTTTAATTCACATAGCAAGAGGTAACATTTGTAGACTGCAATTAGACATATAGCACAGTTCTTCAGAAATAAATTGTTTCCCTCATTCTCTCTCTTGGATTAAAACTATTTTGTGGTGATTTAATGAAGAAAACTGCATGATACGGGGTGCAGAGACTCTAGTAAGTCAGTTTGTGTACGTACGTGATGGACATGATACCATATTGTAATTGTGGGATATTTATAGATTCTTCTCATCAAAGTATGAAGTCCTCTTACATTTTTACCAAGGCTGTTATCAAGGAAACAGGCAGCAGAACTGTCCCAGTATAAAAGAGGAACAGCTTAACTCAAAAGTGTGTTCTCACAAAACTAGGCTGCAGGGAAGAGAAGAATATGCTCTTCTTTATAAGTCACACCAGACCCTTTCTGTTTTATTGCAAACTTCTCAGCAGCCTGGGCCTGAAAATGCTGAGTATTTCTCTCCATGTAGATATCCAACCCACAATGACTTTCAGAAGAGCTGAAAGAAGTCAGGTTTACAGGATTAGATGCAGGTTCATTTGTGAGGATTCAGCACAACAAATTCATGTTGGAAGTTCATATTAACACTCAGGACATCTGCTCAGATAACCTTTGCTTTTGTTTCCTTTGTCTCCACCATGGCTATGAGGCAGACTAATGTTTTTAAGACTTCTGCAGTGTTGTCTGTGCCCTTTTAACAGTCCTGGCTTTGAACTGGGGTTCAGTCCCTTGCAGGGACTCCGAATCTAGGAACAAAAGAAAATGGAGGCATCAAGAGAAATTGAGCAAATTACAATTAGCGCTAAAATTCAACTCCTGCCCAAAGCTTACACCTTCATGTTGAAAGCAGAAGCTGTTTATTCTGTGGTGAAAACATCACTCCTATGATGCCAAATAGTTATGAAGATAGATAGATAGATAGATAGATAGATAGATAGATAGAGTCATTTTGCTTAAGGGGCGTAGAATTCAGAAGAAATGACAGTTGCTTGCTAGGTCTTTGATTTGGATTCTTTTGAAGTCTAGTTGATTTTAATGGGCTTTAGATGAAAGTCCTGTGCAAATAATCATGGACATTTCTCTGATTTAAGAAATGGACTTTTTTTTGGATTTCAGCAGATTTGCTCATAAGAAACAATACTTCATTTTCTACTTATGCTCAGCTTGCAAGCAGCACTTCTGAATTCAGAATAAAAGCCATTAGAGACATTATTCTGCCACCAATGTGAAAAAATATCTTGGGATGAACAGTTAACTTCAACAAGCTATTGCCCTCTTGGGCATAAATAATGTCTCTCTCAGTCTCTCTCTCTCATAAAGTCTGTTCTTTGGTCAAGTTCTTACTGGAAGCTGCTTATCTTTCTAGCAAATGTGGAAGGCAGCTTAATCCATTTATTATCTCCTTGAAAATTGTGCGCAAAAAGGCATGGCACTTTCTGGGGAGAGGAAAGGTCGTAAGTATGTGGCACAAACATGCCACATGAAACCATGTGGTGTCCTTTCTTCCAAACAAGTTTACTTTGCATGTCTTCCATACATTCTTCTCAGAGCTTCAGAGCATTTTTTTTCGGCATCAGTTTAGCCTCTCAACTGCCCTGTTAGACAAGCAAATATTATTTCCACTACTTAAAAGATTAGGAAAAAAGGGGAAAAAAGTGACTCCCCAAGGTGACATAGGAACACTGCTGCAGAGCCAGGAATAGAATTCAGATCTCCTGACTCCCTGCCTGGTGCTTCCTTAAATATATGACCATCTGCTTTACTGCTGGAAGTATAGATACTATATGCTGACTCCAACAAGCTGGCTGCTAAGCCTGTTAGTTTATCCTCTTTTATCCCATACTGATATCATCTCCAGCTAAGCTTTTGGCCTGGAGTCAAAGTGATTTCCAGTGTTTGAATGATTCGACCTGCTTGTTATTGTTTTAACCTTGCACCACACATATGCTCAGCTATTTGTGACTTATCTGCATACAGTCTGTGTAGCAACAGCCACAAGCTAGAACTGTTTTGTTTAAAGACTGCATACTGAAGCACACCACATGTTTTAAATAACTATCATATAGCAGTGAGTTGATCCTGGTAGCTGCCTGCACCCAGATTCCCTACTGAGCTGCATGTTACTTTCAAGGACAGAGCTTGTTAAAAAGACAACAAAATGTACACACGTGTGTGTCTCCACAAACATCAGTTCATCATGTCAAGCTTTCCCAATTCACAGCTAAATCCCACACTGAACTAAAAACCTAACTAAACTAGATGGAATTCAACACAATCAACATTTTTTTAAATCATCATTTTGATTCAGAGAAAATCATCCTCTGTAAATTCCCTTCTCTCATTGCTGCAGAAAATTCACCGTATGTGTCCAAAACAGAATCATCATTCAGTAGAGTCAAAACAGCAGCAGACTAACATGCCTTAAATCCTAGTCTTGTGCTCCACTGAAGAGGGGGATAGATAATTTGGCTGTTTTACTAAAATATCCTCTGGTTATCACTGTACTTTTACTTGGGGGAAGTACACAATGAATTGACAGTTCTGTTTCCCATTGTCTTGTCACAGGAGATAGCATATTCTATAGGTATTGTCTTTTTCTATGAGTTCAAAAATTTCTGGGTTTTTGTGAGCAATATTCAAAATATTCCAATTCATTCTTAAAGATTAAATTTTATATCTCTCTCTCTATATATATAGCCATAATTATGTAGCATTTGTGTATTCAGCAGTATGTTGTGTGATCTGCAGAGTGAATCATTGTTCCTCTCAGTATTCCAAGCCCTCAGCTTCCACAGCTCTGTTATAGAAAGGTTTTACTGAAAGTTTCAGGACTCCACTGTGATTTGACAGTGCTAAGTGTTCTCAAACCTCATTAGTTCCAGCAACAATCCTAGCATAAATGGGAATATACTGGAAACTATGCTGAGTTACAACAATTTTGTTCTAGAGTCATCTTGCTGACATTTCCTTGTTCTCTCTCTTTCTCTGATATTACACTGAAAACACCCCATTAACCTTACATTTGGGACTTTGAAATAATCACAAACCAGGAAGAATTCCAGCCGACATACACTAGATTAGAATGACATTACTAGCAAACCTTAAAATTAGTTCCATTAAGCCAACCTTAAATGTCCTGCAGATCATCAAGCGACACAGGGTACGTAAGCTTTATCTTAGTGGAACTAATTTGACTATTGGCACACGATCTAGCAATTTCAAGAAATACACATTTACAGACACTTGCAAGGATGTCTCAATAGATTTTACAGCATTTATATACAAGCATACTCACATATTTGAGCACAACTGTGAAAAACAGTGTGTTGTGTCAGTGTGGGAAATAACACCTGCCTTTTCTCCACAAGTCCTGTGATGCAGCTTTTAGACAGCTTTCTTATCAGAGAGGAGCTTCAAGTACCCATTCAGCAATCAGCTCCTTATGGAAGTGGACGGAACCAAGCTGACAAAACCTGTATTGGTCTAATTAGCCTGGCAGAGCAGCTTCCTCAGACACCATTTTCTTTAACCAGGAAAGAAAAATGTTAGTACTGAATTGTCTTTCCTTAATAACAGGGGGCCTGAATGGTTATTTTTACTTCACCCTTTAGACAGCAAAATATCACTGCTTAAGGACCTTGAGCTTTAACATACAGCCTGAATTTAAGATGATATTTACCATATAAAAGGTAACAAACTCCTTTGGTTCTGTTCTAAGGGTTAAGGATGATCATCTTTACAAGGAGTTGTGCACAAAGTCCTACAATCCTTATGTAAACACCATTCCTATGGAAAATTATTCTGCATGAGGATTGTGCAATATAACTTTTAAAAGTATTAGCAGGGTTTTTCAAGTGCAGTGGTAAATTGCTGAACCCCAAAACATACAAGGCTGGCTACAGAATATTGCTCTTGCAGTTTGATCAAAGATTCAATTTGCCCATAGATTTTAATGTGTTTGAATCCACTGTCAGAAAAAACACTTAGGTTTTTTTTAACTCACCTTCTCCACCCCTGAAAACTTTCCTTTGTAAGAATACCTTCTGATGACATGATTAGAACTCATGATTTCAAAGGTATTGCTCTAGGGGGAAAGAAGTTGCAGAAGTGTTTGATCCTGTGTTGATGTTCTGAGTGGGCAAGAATTAGGCAAGAATCCTTTATTTTGTGAAGAAACAAAACTTCTTGTAAAGCTTTAGCTGTCAAAGTAATGCACTTTTTATTTTAATTAGGCCTTTTTAAAGATGTCATGTAACATTAAAAATCTGGCTTGTATTTTTAAATAAAATAATTACCTTTGTATATAAATAAATTAGTATTATATTATTGCTACTAGCAGAACTGTAAAGGACAGCACATAAGTCTCTATTATTGCTTAATGGTTAAAAAACAAGCTTACTGCACTGTATCCTAGAATAGCCAAGATTATTTTTAATGAGTTCTGTTACAAACACTAAAATACTTTGTGATTAGATGTGAATATGCTTGCATACGATTTCTTAAACACAAACAATATACAATGTGTATTACGTAATTAGCTTTTGCAGCTATAAAACATGTTCATATTAACCTTTGTCCTTCATTCTATCAACAATGACACACACACTGATCTTCCTTTGCAATGTCAGCACTGCTGAGCATAAGTGTATTGTTTGTGTGCATGTAGTTACGTATGTGTGGCCATGCAAGGGGACTAATGCTCCAGACCCCTCAACCACCGTGTGAAACTGTTAAAAATGCTTATGATGTCCCTGAAGAATCTCAGAGATCATTAATGAGGTCAATAGTACCTGACAGATCTCAAAGTGGGTCTTGCCTGAGCCAAACAAGTCCATTCTGTGTAACTTACAGTCAGTAGAATTTCAGTGTATTTTTGCAAATGAACCTTAAAGAATTTGTAAGCCAGGTTTGAAGTGTGATGTGTATGGATGGATGTGACATGCAGTAGAAACATCTTGTATTTTGGTGCGTGATTTTGTTAAAAATAATTGCTGCTAATGGTATCTGAGTAAGGGACTGGGTAGTGTAGCTTTGAAGTGCTTGTTGTGTGGCATGGCTGGGTAGGTTTGCAGTAAGGCTATTGACATGGCTTGCATTGGTCACGAGCTTTGGGGTTCTTTAGCAAAGGCAGCCAAGACTTTCTCCACTCTCATGCCTGAACTGTTTCTACTCTTTGTATGAGGAGTGGATCTGAAGCATCAGCCAACTCTGCCTGGGAGAGCTTATAAATCCAAGCAACTCAACATGGGGGCATCCCCATAACACAGACAAGGAACACAGACACCTGGCCTCAGAATTGTGCCTCTGCTGCCAAGCAAGGCATTCCTTGGAGTCATACACGAACAAGATGGGTGCAGAACCAGGAATCTGGGTGTGCCCCGAGGACCTTCTCAGTGACTTTCCTGTGAGCAGACAGATGAGCAGTGCCAAGCAGGGTGCTGAAGTCAGATTCCCCATGTCTCTGACTACTACCTTAGTGTCAGATCATTTTATCTCTGTTCAGAGAGAGTGGTTTTGATACCTTCATTGTTCTCTTTTTTCCCCTTCAAATGCTGAGTTATTAGGTGCAGTAAATGAATGTCAAACCTACAGCAGAAATTTTGGAAAGTTCTTTTTTTTATTCTGCATCAGCAGAAATTGAACCCACCTTCATCCTCCTCAGTACTACCTTTTGGGGGGATTACTGCCTTCTGAGAAGAAAGTCTTCTTGCTGACATCAGTGAGGCATTCACCATTTTGTACTGCTCCTTGAGCACAGACTGACATGAAGCAAATCCCCAAACACACATGCACACACTTTTTTTTTGGTCTGCTTTACTTTTCAGATATCCATCACGTTCCTTACATTTATACAGAAGTGACCCAGACTGAAGATTCATGTAGAAGACAGCATGTCCCTGGGACAAAGCATTCATTGGCAAAATGAAGCATATTCTAAACCAAGAAATACAAATGCATCATCTTTGCCCTCTTTTTGCCCCATCCAATGCAGTGTGCAAAGGATGTGAGTTTCTTTTGTCTCTTCTGGAGAGTTCTGTGTGTCCAATGAGCTGCCTGTTGTTCTGATAAAGCTGATGTCTAACTGCTGAGCAATCACAAAGGGCAAATGACCACCCAGTATTGTTCTTCTATATATATATTTTAAAAGATTAAATAGTCTTTTATTATGTGAATGACATTTCAGATGTGGGCTCCTCCACAACAGGCCATTGTATGTTTCCTGAATCACATCTCATCTGTGTCAGCACAAATCAAGACTTCAGTGACAATTGTTGCTATTTACACTGGCCTCAGTACAGTCCGAGGCCAATTCACCAGCTGCTCCCTCCTCCAGAACGAGAAAACTGTGCTCGTTTAACACTTGAAGTTTTTTGCTTTGAAGTTGTAAAGCCACTGCGTCAGCTGGTGTATATCTGCTGTAGTGCCCTGACTTTAACCCAAACCAGCTGAGGAGACACTCCCCCTTTCCCCACAGTCTCCACACACTTCCCCACCTTTCTAAAGCATGATCAAGCACAGGTGACACGTGCAGCAAAATCTGTACCATGAAAATCAAACAGAGAAATACAGAAGATTTAGGAAGTGCCCCTTGTGGATTGAACTGATAAGAATAAACTATGGCACCTACTCAAGAACCAGGAGTGTTCAGTTAAAATTGCCCCTGTCTGTAGGCATGGATAGAGTCCCTTACCTATAGCAGTGAAAAGTGAAAATAAATTCTCCCGTTTATAAAACAATTTCATCTTGCTTCATAAAGCAAGAGCTTATCTAGGTTTGAATAGGTGCCATGGCAACAATGTTACTGGAGTACTCATAGGAGCGTTTCTGGAGAGAGGAAACAGGATGAAACAAAAAGCTCACTGGTTATCTGCGGGCACAAGGACTTTTGCTGCTGACAAATACAAATTCTCCTTCGTCTTGTTTCTGGGTGGCTATTTACAGTTGCCACCACATTCATATACTTTCAATTTATACTGTTGTTGTTGCCCAGAAATACCGAAAAATGGGAGAAACCTGCTACAACTAGAAGGACTGATTTTAAAAATAGTTCAGAATTCCATTATATTTGTATCAGTTAAAAGAGATGAACAGTACAGAACTACTAAAACCACTGTGGTTACTAGAAAAAAATCTCAATACCACAAGATCTATATGTTCAGTAAAACCTATGCTTAAGTACCATAGTCCCTTTAAAAATATGCATGTCACAACCAACAGATAACTATGGCTCTGTTTTTGCTCTGAAATAACTGATTTCAGCACATTCCACCCAGGAGTGAATGTTCCACCTTTTTTGATCTCTGCAAAACACCTGCAGTTCTATTTTAATTCCAATATTCTAGTGTCAGTAAAGAGGTATTGAAACTGGAACCTCATTCATGCAAACTTAGGTGCATTGGTATTTGTGTGCAAAGAGAATATCTCAACATTAACACACAGTAAAATACAATAATACTTACTGCAATGACCAGAGAGGGGGGAAAAAAGTCAATTAGAGGGAAGTCCTAGTATTTTCTTGACTTTACCAATTAACCAGAGCCACATCTCTACGTCTCTGCATACAGAGCATTATTCAACCTCTTGTCCATGCAGAAACAGTTACCTGAGAAACAGGCTTTAAATCAATATCCAGTTTATTTAGATTCTGATTTCTTAACAAAAATCACACTCTTGCAATGAACTTTTAGTCCCTCTTTCCCACTAATTTATGAATATCTTTATCATTTTGAGACCAAGGTGGAAATTTTAAAGAGAGTTCCTGTATGTTTCTTGTGAAATGAGTGGCCGGAAAATTTCATACCCTGAGAAGGCTGGAGTTAGGGTTCAAAAGTAGTTTTCGACATGAGAAATCCAAGCAGGAGAAAACTGCAGATCATTAGGGTCTGCAGATCCAGCTGTTTATGGAGAAATTTTGTTTTTCCAAATACTCACTGTTCTCATATTGCATTAATTCACAAAACTGGTTTCATTTTTGCTCAGATGATACCAGTTTATTTTCTGTTAATGCAAGAACCCTCCTGACCCTGGCAGCCCACATCTTCTGCCTGTTTCTTGCTTTCATTTTAGATCTGTTCACACATCCTGCAATGCTTAACATGGATCCTTGTGAGATTTGCTGTATAATTTATATTTGTAAATCCTTCTCTCAATGTTTTCTTTTTGATTGTGTGATATATGACAATGATCTAACCTTGTCACCCTTTTGTATGTATACCCTTCAGATGATGTGGAGATTTCACAGGATGAACAATATATGACTTATTCTCAAGGAAAAAATTACCACATAATCCAGCTTTACCATGGCATTCTACTGTTTTGTAATAAGGCAAGATTTATGAATGAAATAATGTCTAATGGCAAGCAGCATGTAAAAACCAGGAATCATAAAAGGCAGTATCTGTTTCTTTGAGATGATCAGGACAAATACTTAGGTCCAATATTTCATAGCTCAGAGTGAAGGAAAGGTATGCTTCTAATTTTCTGACTTTTTTGTGGCCCAGGAATAAAATATAGTGTCTTTCTACGAGAGTCTGATCAAATATATGGTTGCTTTGTACAGCTGAGTTCACTGTCTTTAAGTAATTGGTATATAATTACTCTAAGCCCTATACTTTTTTTAACAAGCCTTCAATTCATTGAAAATCCTCCCCTGCTTCAGCAATTTAGTTTACTTAATGAATTATCTATTTTCATTTCACATGGAGTTGAGAACCTTGGCTTGCTACAGATTCAATACCCCCTTGAAATACGTTTAGTCAGTCAAACATCACAGCAAATGTCTGCGTTCCATCCACTAATAAGATACACCCATGGACTGTATGAAATAAAGCCATATACAGCTTACTTGTTCCTCACTCATTGAGAAACAATTTCCAGCCACTGCACTTACAAAGTGTTCAAGTGTGAATAAAGGTTAGAAATACATGTTCCCAAATCTGCAGACAGACTGTGAAAATGGTAGAAAAAGAGGCAGCTTACATCTCCAGTTAGCCTTATTGGCAGGTCAGCTAAAATCATCCATTTTGTACCTGTTTGGCTTAAAAAAATAGGATTTTGCACCTTTCACACCAAGCACTCCATGCAGTGACAAACCCCATAATTACAGACACAAAATAATTATTGTTGATCTTCATTGTGAGTCTCCCACTAATTTTAATAATGATTCAGGAGAGGAGAATGGTATTCTAAATATAGATTGTAATGCACAGAACAGGGGATTAGATCTTCCTTACTATGTGAATTGGACACCTGAAAAACCTAAGTTTATTTTCAGCAGAGTAGCTTTTTAGCATATGTAAAGATCCAAGAAACCCACAGCTCTGAATCTCTGGCAGCAGCTACATACTGCTTGGAACTCTGAATCAGTGTAGATGACATAGGAATGACATAAATTATTGAGAGAGCATAGAGCAAGAAATTTTAGTAAGCAAGGTGATCCTTATGGCAGACTACTACACTTCCACATTGCTTGTGTAAGTTTCTACCTACTTACAAGCTGTTTAAGAAAGAAAGAATATATAGTGATTAGCTAATTTAATAACGTGCTATGTCATTTTGTGCCCACTGGTGGCTAATTCTGTCCAGGTTGCTGGCACCTCTGCCTGAGTTCTGCCCCTGAAGTTATGTACCTACGACTGAGGACCCGACTGAAAAGCTTGGAGCAGCTGGAGGAAGCAGCTCCCCAGCCCAGGCAAGAGCCATGGCTGACACTGCAGTATTGGTTTGCAGGGTTGCAGCTTGAGCAGCACCAAGTGCTTTCTCAAACACAGCTCTGTGTGCTACCTGGCCCTCCAGCACAGAATATTTCAGACATCCTCCAGTGCAGGCTGAGACCACTAGTCCAGCTCAGAACAACAGAATGGCACTGACTACTCTGCTTTACAGACAATGCTTCCTTAAAGCAGAAGATCCAAAAATGGAGCATAACAAACTTCTCAAGTCAAGCAGGTGATGTCTGCTCTGACTGTTAAGTTTTACAATTGCATCAAATCTGTTTTTCTGCATGTGCTGCATTTCAGAGACTGAAATGCTGAAAAGCTCTCTGCTTTTTATGCCAGAAAGAGTGACAATGCTGCTTTGGTTGCACTGCTTCCTTTATAAATATACACCATATTCTATCTACACGTCCCACAAAAAGTTGGGCAGTGAATTTTTCCAAGCATATTGTTTCTTTCCACCTTATCTCATTACTGTAATACCTTTTCTTTATCATCATTGTAGTACCTTAACCATGTGTCCATGCTACTTCAGAAAGACAAAGAACACTGTGCTTGTAGCTTAGCAAGTGAAGCAAGGGCACCACGGTTAGGTAGCACATAGTCACTGTAGAAAGAATTGCTATTTCCCTGTTTCCCTTCATGCCCATGGGCCTGTGCTACAGTAAATTTTGAGTGAAGATCTGATTACACAGCAGAAACAAGCAAGCTGTTGTCGGAAACTTCAGCAACTCCAGCAGAACAAAATGCATTTTATCAGTTACATGTTACCAAGGACAGAAAAGATGTATCAGTTCACTCTGCTCCTTTCTATCAAAGGTCCAAAGCTGCTTTGCAGTTCTAGAACTCTGACAACATAATCAATTCCACCACTACGTAACAGGTCAGTGGAGATGCATCACAGTGTGTAATGAACAAATCTGAGTATTGCAACACCTCTTTGAACAGCACTAGAGCTAATATCAGAAACAGAGAACAGGAGGCAGTTTATAAAGGCATGGCAGATCTGTGTTCTTGTACTGAGAAGTACCAAAATCTATTACAGTAGCAGTGAAGCAAAGGGTTCAAAAAAAGAGCACACAGCAAACAGAACCATTACTGGCCTAAACGTCTGAAAACTGAGCGAGATTGATTTTTTCAGAAACTTTCTACATAACCAGATCTTTTAATATACCACTTAGGCTTAGTTATTTACTGATTTACCATATATAGTTCTGCATAAGGAACTACACAGGATGTTGAGAGAGAATCCTTCTAGTGCCTACTTATAGGCCAGGTTCCAATAGCACTTGACATAGTTACATCTTTTCCCTGGCCCAGCTCAAGAGAAATCTGATAAGGGGTATGCGGGAGGGGAAGCAAAGTACAGATTAAATAAGACACTGTAACAGCAATAGATATCAGGGTACTTTTTGGATTAATTATTTCCTTCCACTAAAGAAAATCTGCTCCCACTTCACAAGAGAAAACCCTCACTATCAGCAGGCAATGTTCGTTTCACTAACTTTTCTTACTCTATAATAGGGTGGAGCAGGCAGTTGTGAATAAAACTATTTATCTCTTCTGTTAAAATCCTTACAGTAATTACACAGGAAAAAGAGAAATCAGAAGACCGAAAACTCTTAGTTTATTTTAATTATTATCCTGCACAGTTGCTTCAGGAAAAGAGACAGCATCTTCTGAATAAATTTTTCCTTTCAAAAACTCAACCGCATCTTCTTTTGTCATTTCCTGAAACTTCTTGCTCTGGATCTGTAAGAAAGGAAAAGGAAAAAGTACATTATTTCGATTGTCCAAACTACCCTGTCCTACAAACCAAGTGCTCAGTGATGAGAAGGCCACAGAAGTTGTTGTATTCTGAAAACAAGTTTGCTTGAATCATTTATTCTATAAAAATCAGGGATATAAGCCAAAGACACGTAGGTTTCTTAGGTACAAAGCAATTCATGGCTTGATTTTTTTCCCCCTCAACTATTTATTTACTGATAATAGTAAGTAGTAGCTTGTCTTTTAGAGTTCCCCTCTCCTTTCTCCCTTAGTGACACCACCACTACCCTCTAACTAGAAATGATACACAATTATCACTCTGGAGAAAGCCTACCATTCCTGGTGAATCTTCATGCTTTGTAGAATAAGGCCTCATCTACCAAACATACTCATCACTGTGCTGATAACAGGATCAAGACAGAGACAGTAACAGGACTCTTCTTACCAGAATCACATGATAGCCCAGTTTATTTAGGTGCCGCTTCTTCATTGCCAGCTTTCCCTGGGGGTGTGTTGTGCCCAGACAGAAGGCAGACATAGGAGCAAACAGAAAAGCCAACCTGCAATCAAGAAGAGTAGGGAAGACTTCACTGTATAAATGCAGAATAATAATTTATAAGACAATGACTCAATTATGTCTGTTAACACTGCAGAATATACATGTCTTTCTGGTAGGCACAAATAGCAGGACTGCACAAATGCCATTATCCTCTTCCTTCTTCAGATTTAAGTAAGTTAGACTCTTCTCTTCCATGAGCTTCACACAGGTACCAGCATCTACCCAAATACCTACACCAGAATTAAGTACTTAAATCTCCACTTCTCCCACAATGAGAAGGAAATAGATCATTCAACATTCTCCATTAATTTGACAGATTCTGCATTTACTTTGATCCTTTGCTAATGATATTCAGAATCACTTCCTGCCATAAAAACCTGCTTGGAAGGGTGAGGAAAGCTGAATGCCTTGGAACACTGAGCTTCTGTTACACAATTCACCAGCTCTCCTTTTATTGAAAAGCAAACTGTACAAAATACATTGCTGTGCAGTGATCCAGCAGACAAATGTTAAGTGTTACCCAATTCTGCTTAAGTATTACTTAAATGATGTATGTCCTGCTTCAGTTACTGAGAGGTCATTCTTCTACACAAGATTAAATTAATCACCTAAAATGTAGATATGATGATCCTTTTTATTCAAATTGTATTTCAGTAGCTGAATTAACTGCCATAACATACCACTGAGATGCAAATTTTTGAGACTTGAGAGAACTGAATGTCTAATTGGACAAATACTTTAAAAAAAATTGCTATCTGCATTCATTAAGAGAGTATCAGATCACTGTGATGTTTCCTGCCTCTTTCTCTGAAATGTTAAGTGTTAGCCTCTGTTGGAAGAAGGTATCGAGCTGGATGGATTGTTGCTCTGCGCTGGCACGGCAACTTTTGCATATTCCAGTTAGCACAGATAACAACTGAGTTATTTACTTTGCTTCTGCAAATAAGTGAACCAAAGAAGTAACTGGATGGGACACATACAAAGAAAACTAGCCTGCCAGAAAAAAAAAGCAGTCAAAAAAAGACACCTCTGAACACGTGAGTCAGGATGATCATCAGTTGCAACTATGGGGAGCACTTTCTTTCTGTCTGAATCCATTCTGATTTCAAAATCTGAAAACAAAACAACAAAACATTTAACTCTGCAAGAGGTTAAAATTAATGTTCTCGTTTGAACCCATTAATTGTTCAAATTGTTTTCAAATGAACAGCTCATTTGAAAAAGTTAATAGACACCACCACTGGTCTGTTTCTAATTGCTGTTCTCTTAATAATTGAATTATTACTGATAGCTTTTCCCTCCCTGCAACAAATAGAAAGTTATAGCTTGCCCATCTCAAGAAGAAATAAATTTGTTTCTGGAAACTGCAGATTTAAGTTTATGGAGTGAAATCATTATTTAAAGAAACGACTCTTGATCACCGTCTGTCACGCCTACTCAGATTTTCCTGCAATCCAATTCCTCATTAGAAATACTTAGGAAAAAAATTATTACTAATACAGAAAAACTGGTAAGCTAGGTGAGGTGGCTGAAAAAAAAAAAAAAGGCACTATCAAAACATAAGAGAAACCAAAAGAAGGTCATATCCCATTTCATAAATGAAAGTAGAGCCTAAATCTTAGCCGGAACTTCAGAGAAGAAACAAGAGAACAAACAAGAACAAAAGAGGACAAAAGGCAGCTGTTTGACTTTGTTTCTAATATGATTTGTATTAAAATGTCAACTCTCTCGAAGTTGGCCACACTGGATTTAGGTACAATTAACATCTACTTGCTGATGCCTAAAAAGAAGTCCAAAGCATTTTACAAACAAGAGAAATTGTAAAAGTTATAGCAAATGGAATTAAAAACTTAAACAGAAGCATCATAAAAAGTAGATTCACCAATCAATGACATCATTTGTTAAAAGACTGTATCTTCAAAGTGTTAAACTTCTAATCACTTGCACCCTATGCAAATTTATTACCATCTCATTACTTTGGGGACTATAAATCCATATTAAAAATAATATGACAGTTACATAGCTTCATACCAATATGATATTTGTATGGCAGCCGAACATTTTGCCGAAACATGTTCTCGCCTCCCAGGAGTTCTATCAGTGCCTCCTGAGCCTTTCTGAGATTAAGAGATACTAATGAGGACGAATTCTCAGTCAGCACAAATGCAGGCTTTGTGAAAGAAGGGCTGTCAAGTTCCATACATGTTTTCACACAGCGAAGCATCGCTGCATTTTGTTCTTTAAGATCATCTGAAAAAGGTTACAAAAAATATTACATACAATGTATTATCCCACAGAATTTTTCATTTTATTATCATTTGTAGTCTGTTCTAGTACAGCAAACTCGACTTGACTACTCTACTAGCTGTACAAAATTGTAACGTGGAAACCAAATTCTTCTACAAACCATTCCAAGGACCTTATTATAACTCAGAGCATTCCAAATCCCACTTTTACTCACGATTCCAGGTACTAAAGTTAGTTTGCAAAGGTTAAGACTTCCTATGTTTCTAAAAATGCCTGAACATCTATTGACTATAGAACTCCTGTCCCTTACACATTTCTACCATTTCCACAAATCCCATCTTCACCTCTTGCATTTAATTGCACACCTACTGTTAAACTGTTTCCACCATGGAGCCCAAGACAATAAGCCTGATTCCCTAATGGAGGCCCAGGTCACTCAGATCACCATCACTACATTAACTTTGTCTTGAGTACTTCAAATTTAATATTAATCATGCTTGTGTTCTTGAATTTTGAATCTTTTAACACAGTTACAACCAATTACATACACAGGCAGACATCCTGTTGAAAACAAGAACATGACAAAGTAAGGTCTGACCTGACAGTATAAGTTCATCGTTGCTGTCCTTTTGCAGCAGCACATCAAGTGCATGGTGGGGAAGATATCCTAAGATGCCAAGTGAATACACTGCCTTCAGCAGTTCTGTGCTGGAAATCTGAGGCAGGCACTTATTCAAGCAGCTATGAAGAGTCTCAAAAAACCTTTTCCAAAAGCACAAGAAAAGTATCTCAAAACACAAATAAGGCTATATAAAATACATATTTCAAACAAAAATACAACTTGGAAATCTTTATTATCTTGTATAATTGTATTTTGTGTTATCTAACACTCGATTCTTACTTTGAGGATACAGCTACCTATCAACAGATTTAGTAGCCTGGTCAGTCTAGAACCAAGGTCTTCATTTTCAGTTAAAGAAAAAAAAAATCTTATTCAGAAAAAATGTGGAAAGACACAGCAATTTACCTTACAGATTAATTAAACAGGATTATGAGCTCTTTCACAAATGAAACCAAATACTAGTTGCCATACATTACTCTATAAGGACTATGTAACATTTTATCAGGCACTCTAAATGAAAACCTACAGATGCTTCTGGACTCTGGGAACATAGTTGAGTCGTGAATACACTCGAAGAACAATCAAAAGGTTTTTCAAGTTAAGGAATTCAGGGTCTTCTGTCACCTTCTCAGTAAAAATCTCCAGCAACTCCCTAGGCTGAAAGCCAAGTGTCTCGCAGGCTGAGAGAAAAAGGAAAATCTAAAACAAAAGATAGCTTTATAAGTCAAGAAAACCAGTGAAGTTGATCCTAACTGTTGATTTCATAGAACACATTTTTTAATGAAAGCAAATTTTTCCAAACTTTTGTTTCTTTACTTATCAATAGATAGAACAGCATTTTAAAAATGTAACTATCAACTTCATCAGATCGGTATTCATACAAATTTGTTCTCCAAAGATCAAGCACAAACATGAAGAAAGCTAAGACAGAAGCATCAGATACTCTATTAGTACCACTATACATTATTTGGTCTCAAATAATTTACCTGTCTTTTGTCCCAAAGGTAGGCAGTAGAATTAACATAGCCTGCTAATGCTGAGCACAGTTTTACATTACGGTACTGGAGAGTGTGACAAGCTTCCAGAATGAGAATTAACTGCCGAAATGGAGCATCATGGACATTTTCTGTAACAGAAGATCAAAGAAGGACAAATGATAAAAAGCAATGGGAGCTGTAGGTTGGAGACACTGACATGTTGGGGGAACAGTTTGGTTAAGGGATGGAGGATGGGAAAAATATGATAAGAAACTGTGGAAGACTGAGACTAGCTAAGCAAAGCTAAAACACATGAAGAAACTTGAGAGACAGAAGAAACCAAACTGAGCCAGAATCAAGCTACAATACATTAATCAGCAAAAGGGGACAAATTAACAAAATAAGCAAGAAGATTGTATTCCCAGCATGTCTTCTGTTCCAGGATTTTTGATTTTCAGCATGCACTAAAAAAAATGCTGAAGAAAGTCACTGTTCCCTCTGTGTATGCCACCTGGCCTGTGTGCTGAGTGTGGTCAAAGTCCTATGGGAGAAGCCAGGATGTGTGATTAAACATTGTGTCCTACCATGTATGAACAACAAGGACCCATAAAGGCTGTTCAAGCAGCCTTAACACTTCTGGGTCATTTCTATTAAGAATGCTATTTTGCTACCTTAATGCTTTCTGAGACACAAATTCTTACATATTTTAAGCATGAATCAACACATACTAACCACATATAATTAAGCAATGTATTGGAAAGGTATGGAAAGAGGTGAAAGCATTAGCTTTCATTTAATGTTTTTATGGGCTACAGTATGAGGTTAATTATTAAGCAGTACTCAATAATTAAATCCAGTAATCAAGGAAACACTATTTTCCCTTTAGTTTACCAACTAATCACACCAAGTCGCCAATCCATCCTGTAAGTTGTCAATTTCCAATTCAGATTTGTTATAAAATTTTATTTGAAATCTCTTTTTCTTGCTAGAATTAAATTCTTTTTCTTAAATCCTGTGTACAGAAAAATGTAAAGAAAAATATGTAAATCAGGTAAATGTTAAGGGCAGAGATGACAAGAGCTATTTGCTTTTATTATTGATCAGTAATTTTCTGTCCTGCTGCTTGTCAAATGGCTCCACATAACTACAATATCCTGTAAAACAAAGATGTTTCCTGAGATTTAAAGGAAATCAGAAAAGGGAGATGAGACAATAATTAGGAGGAATTTGGTATACAGAAGGGAAATTTAATTAACATAATTTTTTCTTACCCTGGATCTTTTTACTGCAGGCATTCAGGATTGGAAGGGAACAGTAATTCATTGCAGCAAGAGCCAAAAACATACGCAGAGCATTCGGAAAAGTCAAACCATCTATTTCTCTCAAAACTGCCATCTAAAGTGAACCAGAGTTTATTAAATCCTTCATTCTTCGGGTATATTATAATTGCTTTCTGGTGAAGACATTTTCACCAAAACTTTCCCAAAGTCCTTAGTTCAGATTTATATGAAAGAAAAAGAAGCAAAAAACAGTAAAAGCATAAAATATCTACTCTCAATTTCTTAATACACAATTATAGCAGGTCAAATGCTCTAGAAACATGTCAGTACACAAGTTTCCAGCAATTTGCCTTTATTTGGTTATTTTAAAAGAAAAAAGTCTCAGTAAAGGTCATTTCCAAATACTGTGAATACGTATCTTCTACCAACTCTTAAGAAAGTAGCAGAAATAAAACAAACACAGTCAACTTAAAAGTTCATAGTAGTCCAATTATGGTTTTGCATGTGCATGAAAGCTGTAAGCCTCCAAAGTGACCCAACAGTATGTGAGTGGCCTGTATTTAATACAAACACCCAGCTACAAATGTGCACTGAGGCAGGGAAGGTCAGCTCTGATGCCACAAGAGATTTCACTTATCAAAGCAGTAATTAGATTGATATAAATTACACAAAAAATGAAACTACAAAGTATATTGGTTATTAAAATACAGTATTTTTATTGTATATGTGTCAGAAGTTAAATGTAAAATGCATCTATGATAAGAAGTTACACTGTAAAAAAATAGCACCCTGTGGGCTCAGAAAATTAAGGGCTCCCTTTAGTTAACAAGTGCAAATGTTACTTTCCTCTCAGTTTATGATGTTTCATGAATGTTATTACAAACTCTGACATCAGAGCCCTTAGTTATGTGATGAAAACACTAGCAGGCCCTCTTTGAAAGAAGATTTCAAAAAGAGTTTTTAAATCAGGGCACAAACCCAGAACACCCTGCCATAAAACCCGCAACATGCTCCCAGCCATTGTACTTCCCAGGAGACCTTTCACATACACAGAAAAACAAGACCATGAGCTTGGGGAGTTCTGGCATCTCACTCCCACCAGTCCTCCTGCCCCCTACAGTTACTGGACACAGCCCCATCACAGACCAGTTTTCTGTCACCTTCTCTTCAGTCACAGGCTGGGCAAGGGAATGAGGAAACAGCCTGTCAGCTCTTCTATGAAACACCACGTGGCCAGCACAAAGAGGTAAGGGCACTGATGTTTTACTGCCTCAATTCCTCTTGTTACCAGCCTCCAAATATAAGTTCTTCCTACAGATATAGCTGGACTATGATGCATATAGCAAATACAGTTACCTTGCTATTACATTTTCTCTTTCAGTGTCTGCAAAGAACCATACACAATTTATAAATGATGCAACAGCATAGGCTTTTGTGGGAGTATAAATGAGCCTCCAACTAACTTTACCTCTAATTTCTTTTTCAGAAAAACTGGAGCATCTTTTCCCAGGCATTTCATCAGGTTCTGCAGAATAAAGATGTCTCTGATACTTGAAATGCGCTGCTCCACTAGTAACCTGATGGAGAAACACACACAAGAGCTCTCCTCATTCCAGCAGAAACAGGTAAGTAGCCCCATTCTTCTTCACTGACATACCCCCCAAGTTAAAGCTGTAATCCCCTGCTCCTCTTCCACCTCCTTTTTTTTGAAATGTTGGCATAACTCTACATGACGTAGCTGCAGCACAGATATTTTACACATAGAAATAATTATAAATGCTTTCTCAATGTTAATCTTGATAGATGAATGTTGTTGCTGATACAGCAGGGGCACCTGACCAGACTGCACATGTGACAGTGCAAATATGAGTGCTGTTAAGCCTCAAGGAATTATCACCCTTCTGCAGAAAAAGAAAATTGCATGTTTTTATCTTTAAATCACTGATGGGCAGGCAAGTTCTGAAACAGACAGGAAACTCAAGAATGGACACAGACAACAAATAGATGCAAGTTAGGAATGAAACCAAACAAGCAGTGCTGTGGGCTGCAAGAACAGAAGGAGGTAACACAGAGATCATATGCACAAGATGAAAGTGCACTCTCAGCACCTCCTTTTCTGGCTCGGTGGGTGGTACTGTAATTGCTATGTCTGAACCACCCTTAAATATACCTATACAGGTAAATATGCCTACAAAAATATGAAGTGTCACTTTCAAAGGCAGTGCACTGGTCTGAAATTCATCCCTGCAAATGGGCCAGAGTTACAGACATCAAGACAGAGAACTGTAGATGGGATGCCTGCTTTCCACCAGCTTTTAAGAACTGTGTACCTGTGCCTCCAGGGGAACCTGGTTTTTGGGTATCACTTCCACTTTCTCAAAGCAGAATGTGATACAGGGTCAAAAGCACTAATCACTAAAAGCACTAAAGCAAGTTTTGTGACTGCTTCAGTAAAAGCAATCTCATAGGAGTGAGCAGATTGGTCACACACACAAACCGCACTGGCCCAGAAAAAATTCACTACAGCCAAAGAAGTTATTCTGATAAATCACTACACAGAGGCACTTGCTGGATACAACTAGTCTTCATCTGAATTTTTACTTACTAAACTAAAAGAAAATATTCCCAGGCTGTTAAACAATGTTTTTCATCATGAAAAATAAGAGAGGTCCCTAGGTAAGATAGTCTCATCACCTCCTGTCCGCATAGAGGGATAGATATGTGAAAGGACTTGATCAACATCACAAAAAAACTACGCTAGTGGAGCTGCAGTCAGAACACAATCCCCTGCGGACCAGTCTAGCACCCTTTATCATTGGAAGCCCTCCTCCTTGAAACTGCAAAGACAGTGCCATAATTCACTGTCTAGCACAGCTTTTGTCTCATTTGATCATTTAAATCCTAAAACCACAGGATGTATTTTATGTGCAGACATACCCTTGATGATTTCTAACAGACATGCATTCAAACAACATTTAAATTCGAAGAACACATGAAAGACATATTTTTCTCACTGTAATCCAGCTTGAAGAGCGCTCACATTCTTGTCTTTATCCATCCCTGCCAAAGTAGTTGCCAAAACTGAGATGCATCGGTTATCAAGTTGATTGAGCTTCTCCTGTTAAAAGTTTTGACAATGTCAGATTACTTCAAACCAGTAAAAGTCTCAGAAAAGAAAAACTGACCACTCTTACTCTGCACCTGCCATTTTTTTTCCCCTCAAAAGTCAATTTACAAGCTTTAATCCTGCAAAGACTCCACAGGGTCTCACATCAGTCAAATTTAGTTGATTTGAAAGGGTAATGATTTTTGAGACTTCTCCTCTCTTTTAAATTCGAAATCAAGCAGTGGTTTCAAAAGTTAAGGAAATCAGAAGTCCACACAAATGAACTACGGGAACTGTTTCCATGGAACATCAGACCAAACCAGGGATATAATCCAACTCTCTCTGATGCTGCACAGCCTCCCAGAATTACCCACGAGGTTTCAGCCCAAATTTAGGAAAAGGATTTTCATACATACTTGGCACACTCTCACCAAAGTCTGGACCAGGAGCGTGTTCTGAGGCACGCCGAGGTGCACCACGGCGTGCAAGCTGAACACCAGGTCCCCACGCGTCATCCTGCGCGCATCGCGCAGCAGCTGCTGGCACAGCTTCACAAAAGCCGGGTGCTCAAAGATCAGCTGCTTCTCATAGCGCTGCTGCTCTTCTGACAGGTTTTTGAAGAGCCTCCAGGCCATGGTTAAACAGTTCGTGTAGTGCTTAATGGAAACAGCCGCCTCTGCAGCCAAGTCCAGCGCGTCGCAAGGACAGGTGCACTTCCGGAGACTGGTGAAGAACAGGTCACTGTGATCCTCTACACGCTTCGGTTTGAAGCTCTCAGAATCATCCAACTTTTCAACTTCCAAGGAGCTCTGGGAAGCCTTCTCACTTACCAAAGCCTCTGCACCTGTGCTAAAAACATCTGTCTTTTGAGATAGAAATCGAAGAGATGATCCATGCAGAGAAGGCAAAATATTTAAAAGTAATTTCCTGAAGTTCGCATTTCCCAAGGGATCCCTGTATCTGCCAATCCATAAAATATGTTTTCTTGTTGTGGATGAATATTTGGGAGTGAGCACAGAACTGTACCTATGCACGCATCTAACAGTATTTAACAAATAACTTATCTTATTATTCATTTCTGCTAATGCCTCATGAATAGATTTGAAACACCAACTCAAAGATCCGGTGACATTCTACCAGTGGAAACAGTTCTGGAGAAACTGCACAAGATCACTCATCTGTAAAAACAATTGAAAATTATGGATTAGTTACCAGACTTTCAATTCCCCCAGTTTCAATTGCCAAATCTATGCACTTTTACAGGAAGGGAGAAGACTTGATCAAAGATCCCCAGAAAATGGTTTGCAGAGAGGCTTTTATTTGGTCTCCTACATTTCAGTCAAACATCTCAGCACAAAGACAGCCCGGGCATCAACTCTTGCCTCCTCTTTGCCGCTCTGCCTGAGAGTTCTGCTGGGAAGCAGAGTGTTTTCCTAAATGACATTTTCCCAGGCACAAGCGTCTCCCGACAGGGCTCTGGAGGGTCCCTGCAGACCTTCACCAGCGGGTAACAGCATCCCGCCCGCCAGCCTGTCCCAGCCTGCCTGCCATCCCACGGGAAAGCCGCCTTCACGGTACACCCGCGGGCGCTCACTCTCCCGGCGCCGGGGAGAAGCCGCTGGGTTTCGGGATCACTTCCCGCTGGCCCTGGGAGCGCTGCCCAACAGGGCGGGACAGTACAAAAGGACAGAGGTCTTTCGGAGGCTTCGCACCGGCTCGGATCACGCAGAAGGAACGGCGGGGATAGCGCCGGGCGGGAACGGGCCGGGAAGGGCCGGGCCGGGACTCCCGGCGCTGCTGTTACCTCGCACGCGGCACCGGCGGGACACCGGGCCCGCTGCCCCGCGAGCTCTCGGCGGGCCTCGCGAGACGGACGGCGCGTGCCGAGGGACAAACTGCCTCGGCGCGCGGCGCGTTGCGGAGCAACGCCAAAGCGGCCGTTCGAGAGCGGCGCGCGCATGGCCAAGTTCGTGGTGGCGGGTGAGGGCGGACCCGGGACGGGCGGACCCGGCGGCAGCGCCTTGTACCGGGACCCGGGACTCAGGACCCCGGCGGGGCAGCCCCGGCGGCAGCGCCTTGTACCGGGACCCGGGACTCGGGACCCCGGCGGGGCAGCCCCGGCGGCAGCGCCTTGTACCGGGACCCGGGACTCGGGACCCCGGCGGGGCAGCCCCGGCGGCAGCGCCTTGTACCGGGACCCGGGACTCGGGACCCCGGCGGGGCAGCCCCGGCGGCAGCGCCTTGTACCGGGACCCGGGACTCGGGACCCCGGCGGGGCAGCCCCGGCGGCAGCGCCTTGTACCGGGACCCGGGACTCGGGACCCCGGCGGGGCAGCCCCGGCGGCAGCGCCTTGTACCGGGACCTGGGACCCGGGACCCCGGCGGGGCAGCCCCGGCGGCAGCGCCTTGTACCGGGACCCGGGACCCCGGCGGGGCAGCCCCGACGGCAGCGCCTTGTACCGGGACCTGGGACCCGGGCAGGAGAGCCCCGGCAGCGCCGGCAGCTTGTACCGGGCCCCGGGCTCGCCGTGCTTGCAGCGGTCGCGCCTCTCTGCGGGCTCACCCCCGTCCCTGTCTTTGCAGCTCTCCGGGAGCCGTGTCCGCACGGCGCGGGGCCTCAGCCGGTCCCGCGTCAGCGTTCTCCCCATGAGCCGCCGGTGACACTTCAGCCTCTCTGTTGCTGTCCCCACAGGGGTGGCCTTCTCGGCCCCTTGGACGCTGGCTCGAGAGTCTGTTTCACCTGCAGAAGTACCCCTCCTTAGCTGGCTCGCATTGAACAACGTTTGGTTTTTTAAGCCCTTATCACTGAATGTCAAAACCATCCATTTGTGTTGTTGCTATGTTCACAGGTAAGGCAAATTGCCCTTACTATGCTAAAGCTGAACTCCTGGCTGACTATCTCCAGACTAACTTGCCCAACTTCAGGGTTCACAAGATTACTCAGCACCCTGACAAGTGGGAGGTAAGGGATTGTAAGTCAAGTTGCTGGTAGGTGC
Source organism: Aphelocoma coerulescens (assembly GCF_041296385.1). Classification (NCBI taxonomy): domain Eukaryota; kingdom Metazoa; phylum Chordata; class Aves; order Passeriformes; family Corvidae; genus Aphelocoma; species Aphelocoma coerulescens. The sequence continues at coordinate 13,206,253 of NC_091021.1, forward strand.
CCCACTGCTCTACAAACCAAGAAATGTGCTTATCCGTAGTATATTTCTTCTTCTCTTCTATTAGAGGTTTGGTATGTGGCTAGAGGTGCTGCAGAAGCAGCTTTGGCTGTGAGAGCCAGCCAGAGGGAAGGTTGCAATGTTTTGAGCAACTGACTTCTCTGAGTTTTACCACAGAAGATGGGCACAAAGTATGGACCAGCCTAAATGTGTATTATGTCAGTAAAAAGTTCAGTGTGGTTTTGGTTGGTTGGTTGGTTTTCTGGTTTTGGTTTTTTTTTTTTTAAGTATAAATGGCTGTTCAGCCTGTAAATCTTTTGCTCACTGTGATTACATATATCTTCAGAGTTCTTACTTGTCAAGAGCCTTCATGGCATTCAAGGCATTTGAATTACTGTGAAAGTATGAAGTTAAATATTACATATTTGTTTACAATGTGGATGGGCCTTTCTGAGTACTTACACTGTAGACATGCTGCCTATAAGGCTCTGAAAAAACTGCAGTCTTACTCCATGAGATAGACAGTACTATGATATTTATTACCTCATATATTATGCTTGACACTTCCGCCAAGTAACTTGAACAGTTAAGTGAAAAGCAATTGACCTCTTCAGCTTACTTACCTAATGTGGCTAAGTAAGAATCCTCAGATTACTTGCTGCTTCACAACATTGCTTGTCTTCTGTATCACTAAGACAACTAAGTGAAATCAAGACCTTCAGGTGAGCCATCCCAGTGTATCACCATACCTTGCTTTGTGTTATTCCCCCATTTTTTTACCCACTGGTACATACATTCTGAGGCACCCTGTCATCATATATTGAGAGGAAATAGTAAGAATGCTTGTAGCTGTACTGTTTAAATGTTATCAAATGTGAAGTATTAAAACATCTGGTGGGGATGTTTAAATCAGCAGTGGCTCCATGACATTTGTGAAACAAATGGATGGGAACACAGTCAGTCTCCTATCATTTGGAGAGAACTGTTGGACCGTGGAGGGAAGGGTCAGCTTCTGGGAGGACTTAATGATTTTCTGGCATATGCTCAGGTAACAAGCTGCCTTTAATACTATAAGCCCATGTTTTACAACATTGTTGTTCCTTTTCCCTCCTTCAAATGTAAAATAAAGCTATTGTTAATGTTACCTTGATGGGTTTGAGCTGCCATTTGATTAGAGATCATCTTTTTGTTCTTAGCAGTATTATGGCATCACTTCAATGATGCTGAGTGAGGAAATGTTAGACATTGCTGAGGAGAACCTGCAGGCGCATCTTGAAATTGTAAAAGAGGATGAAGAGATTAAAAGTCTTATCAAACCTATGCAGATCTGGATCACCAGGTGAGAGTGAAGAGAGTATCTGTGAACTTTTACTCAGTTCAGAAGATGGCACTTTTTCCTATCACGTATGAAGTTAAGCACAAATCCCTGTAATTTGATTGTTTGACTTGGGTTCTGCACCCCTCACTATGAGCAATGAGTATATAACTTAGAAATAATTTATGCTTTTGTTACATTTTACACCAGTTCAAATGAGGGGTGTGAACAGGCATCATTTAGACCTCAGATCAGTTTAGGGAAAAAGCAAGTATTTACAAAGTAAGCTAGAAATTTTGTAGTGCAACCATCTTGCATTAAATGTTATTGGAAATATTAAAGTAGGTAAAATCTCTTGCAGCTTTACCTTCAGAAATTCCTGTATTTCTAGTAATCTTAATAGAGCACCTTAAAAATTTGTGGTTCTATAAAGACATCAATTTTTAAGTGACAGCATTGAGTGAAATGCACAGGATGGAAAAGCCTTCAAATGAAAGGAGGACCCAACTGTTTTAATTCTTAACCTGTTAAAATGACAAAAGGAACAGTAAAGGATCCAAGCTAATGATATCTTTAAATGTAATCAAGTACAAAATAAACACCTTTATGTTTATGTAATACTTCCAAACCAGCAGTGGTTCCTTGTTAATGTAACTTTTCTACATATTCTCTTATCAGTGCATCAGTTCCAATCTGTTATCATCTGATCCCTCTGTTGGCAAGTGGAGAAGTGTTTGGGATGACCACAGAAATCAGTATCCATTTGCTTGACACTGACCAGTTTAAGGAAATTCTTCACAGTATTGTAATGGAAGCTGAAGACATGGCATTCCCACTCCTCCGCAGTATTTCAGAGCACACAAAAATAGATCAGGCTTTTATTGATGCTGATATTGTCATTGTTCTTGATGATGTCCTCTTGAACCTTGAAGTCCAATCCCTTGAGAACTACATCAGAGAAGTGAGTGAGATCTGCCAAGTGTATGCTCCCCTGATTGAGAAGAATGCCAAGAGTGAGGTCAAAGTAATTTCATCAGGAAAAACCTTTGCAAACCTTAAGGCAATGATGTTAAGGACGTATGGCCCATCCATTAGGCCTGAAAATATCATTGCCATTGCAACATCCTGGGAAAGTGCAGCTAAAGCCATGCTGGCCAGGAAGCTGAATATGAACACAGCAGGTGAATATTTACGTGGCATTTGGGGAATTCAGCGCACCTTTGGGAGTACATATTTCATTCCAGAACACAACTGATGTGCATGCAGAAATGCACAGTGGTGCACCCATTGAATTTCGTGGCTGTACAGAATGCCAGGGTGTCTTTTGCTTGCTCTGGGATGCAGCCCTGCCACTCTGGTGTGTATTTCATGCTGGAAATATGCTAAGGAAGACAGTTGTGTTGCAGGTTGGGAACTAGGACTTCAAGATTGCATTTGCACTTTGTAGTGCATTGTTATTTTGGAGCTGTGAATAAACATGACAGCATACTGCTTTGCAGATAATGAGAGTAAAGTAGAACTGTGTTGTAGTATTTTTTTGAGGTTAATTAATTTTCATTCTCAGGTCAACTGTTACAGCTTGGTTATATTTGCACAGTTCTGCACATAGCAAAGGTGTGCTCTGACAGTCTGCTCAGCATCAGTATTCTGTAAGTGTTGCATAGGTAGAACTGGTCATTGATGACAAGTCTAGATACTTTGGAGTCTAATAAAATAGAAAAGCAAGTTAATAAGCTGAATAGCCTATCAGCAGGTTATTTGAGAAAATCCTTTTGCACCAAAGCAGGTAGTTTTTATTTTTTTAATGAATGTTTTTACTGTTTATGTATTTGTTTTTACAGGATTTTAAAAGGAATACTGCTGTATGTTTGCAATAGGATTTGTTACTGTTTTTAAGAGTTGAGTATTTACTAGATTTTGTCTATTATTTACAGTAACATGATATAAATTAAAGTTCCTTTTCTGCTTGTGATGAGGTTTCATATGTTATGGAGAACTTGGTTGCATTTTTCAGATCAAATAATTTCTGGTAGCAAGGCAGGGCACTGATTTGAGTAATTCATCTTGAAAGGGATTTCTGAAGCCTATTTTTCTGAAAGTATTTGTCTCTTCACTAATCTATGTATTTTCCTTTGTTACAGGAGTTAAAGATGTGATTGTTTGGGGCAATATTACTGGCTCTAACTACATTGATTTGTCACATGCAAAACTTTATGGATATGACTGTGCTATTCGAGGCCCTGCTAATTTTCAGCGTCCTTTGTTGAATGTGATTTATGATAGGTACAGTACAGATTTATTTCTTTAAAGTAAAATTGAATAACTGCTTTTAATCCATGTTTATCTGAACCGTGTAATAAAGCATCAAGAAAGGTTTTTGTTTTCAAGATTTGTCTTTACTGATTGGCACTATACATAAAGGAAAACACAAGCTGAGGTACTCCATCTGCAGAAGAAGTTGAGTAGTTCCTAGTGCTTTACATAGATCTGACTCTCCTGCCAACTTTGTTTATGACTATATTTTTCCTACATTTTAAGTGGGTTTCTCTTCTATCATGAGCAGTTTATAAGAAGTAATGAAAGTTCAGGTAGTGACTTAGATGTCTAGTTTGCATGAAGAAACTTTGAAATAGTATTAAACAGATACTTGTACCTGAATTACATGGAATAGGCCTGAGCATATTAATGTCGTCAGTTTCCCAAAACTGATGATTTGTTAACATATGTGAAAAGGATACCTGGCAGCTAGATAGCTTCCTGTGTAAAGAAGAGTAGCAGAGAAAGGGTGGGTGCAGTGAGAGGGCTGCAGATGTGACATACACCCAGGCCTGGCTATCTGGAACTCCCACTCTGGTCTAGATAGCATTTACTGGAGAGCAGACATTTCTTTTGTTCTTTTGTTCTATGCTTGTACTGAGCCTCAAATGGTTCATGGCTGAGTTCTTACATAAGACAGTAATATATAAATTACATATAAAATATTAAGTAACACAGAATATAAATTACAATGATAATTGAGGTTTCTACTTGAGTAAATGACCTAACTTTCATAGAAAAGTAGTACTTGTTGTTACTTTTTAAGCTACTTTTTGTTAGACCGTTTTTTTTTCTCTGTCTGTAAATGCCATGCCTTCAGCAGCGAAGTTTGAGTAAGTGTTGACTATTTTCTTTCCTCAAGTTTAGGATTTTTTTCCCTAGGAGACTACTCTTCCTGCAGTCATCTTAGTTTTTCATCCCTTTTTCCCCATTTTTTTGTTGGTAGTGAATGGATCCATTCAGAATTCCTATCTGCACAGAGTACACTGAGTTCCCGGGTGTCTCGTTGTACAGGAATGTTACCTGCTCATGCAGTAGCCACTGTACTGCGATACTGGTTCCATGGCTCTCCTTCTGAGGAGATCATTTCTGTGGGAATACTTAGTGAAGGTAAATCTATTTTTGCTTCACGTGTTCTCTTGTAGCTTTACCTGCATATAATAGCTTTCCCCTATCTATAATGTTATTTTTTAACCAATATTTTTAATTTAATAAAAACTTGTTAAACAAGTCGTGAGGCTAAGAGTTTGTTTCATGATAAGAGCTTCAAAATCTAACAGATGATACTCACTTTTTACAGGCATCTCTTAGGTTAATATTGTCTTTTTGCAGATGATCTCTTAGTTTTTTAGTTAAAATGCTTTTCTGATGTGTTTTGTGCAAGAACTCTTTATATCTCTTAGAGCCTAGGCTATAAAAGTGTGTTCTTCTTGTGTAGTTATGTGAACCAATAAATGGAATATTTCACAGCAGCCATTTAAGCCTTATGAAATAAATAATTTTTCCCCTTTTTTAAGATGTACAACCGATCCAGCAGTTGTGTTACAACTCAGGAAAGACACCTGTTGGAGATGGTCCAGAGGAGGGCCACACAAAATCATCATGGGGATGAACACCTCTCTTATGAAAATAGGCTGAGTGAGTTGAGGTTGTTCAGCCTGGAGAAGAGAAGGCTCTGGGGAGACCTTATGGCACCTTCCAGTGCTTAAAAGTTCTTATAACAAAGATGGGGACAAACGTTTTATCAGGGCCTGTTGCAATAGGTCAAGGGGTAATGGATTTAAAGTGAAGGAGGGTCAAATTAGATTAGATTTTTACAATGAGTATGGTAAGACACTGGAACAGGCTACCCAGAAAGGTGGAAGATGCCCCAACCCTAGAATCACTCAAGGTCAAGTTCGATGGGTCTCAGACACATTTGAATATGTCCCTGCCCATGGCAGGAGGGTTGTACTAGAGACCTTTAAAGGCCTCTTGCAGCCCAAACGTGTCTGATGCTATGATTCACGTACATCTAACTAAAGTACAAAGTTACAGTAAAAGGGACTTTCATTTTTGAGCTGTAGATTGAAAAAGGCAGTCTCCATTTATAATGAGATCTTATAGTTGCAGACTTCTGCAGGTCTGTAGGACTTAATGTCAACACTGGTGAGGATGTAATCAGAAATAACATGTTTTGTCATTTTGTCCCCCTCTTCTTCAGGTCAGTTTTGCGTTCCTGAAGGAATTGTCTTCTCTATGCCAGTGAGGTTCCAAAATGGTAACTGGGAAGTCGTGACAGAAGTAGAAATTAATGAAACGACCCAAAAAGTTCTGGGACGTTTATCCCACGAGCTGGTTCAGGTGAGGATTTGAGTCTCATGTATGCCCATTCTGCCACCTATGGGCATGTTGTGATGCAACTTTGAACACAGAGACGTTTAAGTGTTAGATGTACAAACTGCACACATGCACTTATGCTTGGTAGAGACCGGGTATTTATAAGTGTAAGGTAGTATTTGTGTATTGAAATGAACAGACATTTCTTCTGCCAAAAAGGAGATGATAAAATAAGTTTACTTATGTAAGTATAGAATTTGCACTCCAAAGTTCTGCAGGCTTTTGCAAAACATAAATATTACCTTTAATTTAATGTTTCCACATTTTGTGCTGATTTTGCTTATGTGGTATTCAGAGTATTTCTATGCCAGAAGATGTATGTTTTGGCATTTTTATGGCTGTGACTCTGCATGACTGAAGGCCAGACCTTACTAGAATTAGGGATTTTTCAGAAAATACAAAATCACTGAGCACTAATTTAATCATAACCTTCTTGTCACTTAGTGAGGCAAAAAGAAACTATTTATACTACTGAAATATTAAAAAAGACTGGTCCCAAACTCTACATTCTAGCTTTAATCAGATTTTGTGATCTTCAGTCATACTAGTAATGTATAAGAATTATTTTGTTTTAACATATTTTAAGTTTGTGCTAGAAATTATAGCAGATTAAAAGAATGGGTGATATTAAAAATGCTTTTTTTTCCATTTAGGAAAAGCTCGTTGCACTAAAGGAAATAAGCGAAATGCATCCATATGAAGCAGAATAGAAACTCCACATCTTCTCCCAAGTGTTTCTGTGCTGCTTTTCCTATTTAATTTGCTTTTCAAGTTCTCTGTCCTCCTTCATCAGAAAAATAACAGATGAACACTAAAGCATGTTTTAGTTTTGTTTTTTCACTTTTTCTCCATTTTCAGCTTGTGAAATTCCTGCACTTTTCTAATGTTCAAGCCATTTCTTTCTAGTTTTCATTCCTACAGACCTTTTCCCTGGTTTGTATTCTTTCTCCCTTCCTTCAGATTGTTTCCATTACTTTTATATCAGCCCTTTCTGTACTATGAGCTGTTCTTCTCCATTAAGGGCAGGCTGAAGAATGGGGAAACTTTGGAGCTGATGCCTAGAGCCTCTTCTGAGTACAGAGCCTTTTGGTTATCCATGCTTGTTTCTTGGGAAAGGGCTACAGACACAATAAGATATTCCTGATGAATGCAGAGTTTAATTATTTGGCTAATCGTGACCTTGTTTAACCCAGATGGGGGATTCCCAATCAGGTGAGTGTGGTAAGTGTCCTTCCCTGTCTGCTCTCTACTTGTATGGCACTGCTGTTCTGTAGAGCTGTTCCATTCCTCTTGTGTCAGCGTTAAAGGCTAAGCAGAGGCCTTATCACTGCTAGCAGTGTTGTGCTTGGTTGTGGCCTTCTCTTGTGACATTAGTATCAGGTGTTCAAGTATTCCCAAAGTGCCTTGCTTCTCTCCTTGCACGTGGAAGTATTCTAGGAGGCTAGCAAAAATAGCTCGTGTTTTTGCTTTTTTTGACAGAAATGGAAACCTTGCCTACTGAGTCACTTTAGAGACACTCTAGAGTTGTCTGGAGGAGAAAATGCTGGAAATTCCCATATTAAAATAAGGTTTCCATTGCTCAAAAGAGCAAACTACAAAGAAAGTCTAAGCATTGCTGTAGTTTTTGCAGTATCTTCCTCATTAAAAAAAAAAACAAACCAGGAAATCTCTAGGTTTTTCAGTTATTCATATAAATATGAATATTCATATAAATATTCAATAAATATTTGAAATATTTTCAAATATTTCAAAACCAGTGTGAATATAACATTTTTAACCTGTAGACCAAAGTAAAATTCCTACTGATTTTAATGAGTTTAGGATTTCATTTGCAACCAACAACTTATTTCTTCAGACCAAAAAACTATTGCAAAAATGTGCTTTAATGCCTAAAATGTTCATGTGAAGATTTTGAGCAGGATTGTCACATACAGAGTAGCAATTTTATAATTCCAAATTTTGTTTTCAGAGGTACTGAAGCACAGTACTTTTGTAATAAAATATCTTCTTGGGCAAAAATTATTTTTAACACAAAAACATAAGTTCATACATCTCCTTAGTGACAAGATTATCTTTTTTTCTATGTTTTTTTAATTTATTGCATGAGTTTGAAGGGAATACTCATGTGTTTTAAGTCAAATGTAATTAAATTCTTCTTTCAACAGAATTGTTGAGGAACCGCTTTCACTTGCACGTCTTTGGTGTCTTAAATGATGGAAACCGTGTTAATGAAATGTTACTGTACTCGCTAACTTTTTATCAGATATGTTTAAAGCAAAATAGAAAGCTTCCTGTTCTTTGAATCAGTTACATATAGTTGCAATAAGTTCATTACTTCTGTTCGAATGGAGGTTCAAGCTCTGAATAGGGGTAGACTGCTTATATGAGGAAACCAAGAGAAGTTACTGGCTGGTTAGGACAGGACTAGGAGGGATGTCTCACTGGTCTTAGAAAGAGGAGCTCAGGAAGCTGGGTTGTCACAAGGGATCTGGAAGAATGTTGGGTTTTATGTGGGGTGTATATGGGAGAAGCAACGTTTAGAGGAACTGAGATATTATTATAAATATCTTCATGGAAGAGTTCACATGGAAATTGTAGAGGCAGGTGTTGTAAAGAGTCTTGAAGAAAGGGGTTAGGAATCATTCATTTCATGAGGAAGTGGTCTCCAGGGAATTAGTTTCCAGTAGTGTATGCACAGAAGATTGGCTGAGTTTCTGAGGAGCACCTGGAGGCAGATGTCTCAGGAGAACATAGCTGGGAGAGATGCTACCAGTAATCTCTACAAAATACCTGGTTTTTCTACAACTCCTTCTCCAAGACAGAAGAGGAAAAGTTAGCTTCTCTAATGTGTATTTACATTTGGGCTTTTTCTATATGAATAGGCTTTAGCAGTCTTACTCTTTGAATTCTTTTATTCTGCCTCTGGAGATAGTTCAAACAAGCTGCAGTTCATGCACCAACAGTGCACAGCTGTTAATGAGAGGGAAAATAACTGTTCCTGCAATGTCTTAGTAGGCTTATCTGACTTCTGAGTCACCAGCTGAAAACCTTTCTTCTCAGAGGCTGAGAGTAGAAAGAAAAAACTGTTTGGGATGTCTTATGTATCCTAAATTATTCTAACTGGATTTGTCTAGTGGTCTGCAGGGAGATTCAGGTCTTTCCTCATGGAAGCATAAGTGAATGGAAACGTTTCTTTTCCTAGCTTTTGCTTAGGAAAGAAAGAAAGAATAAAAATAATAGGAAAGCTAAAATATGGTAACATATTCAAAGTTGGTTGCAGTTGTAACACAGTGATTGACTTAGTCATCACTAAGTTTGGGTTTTCTGTAAGTAATAAGCAATTGCTTATGTTTTCACAAGTTACTAAGTAATGTTATGTATGCAGGATATTCATGGTATTGATGACTCCTACTACCTGATGTTAAAGTAACTGTTGAAAATTTTTTGAAAAAGGGCTTTAAGCTAAATGTGTGTCTTACAATGTTATATATAGATTCCTCATAAACCCTAGCATTTGGGTGTACTGAAGAGCTTTCTGGTGGGTCTGAACAATTCTTATTCTAGGACTTTACCACTAGGGCTTACTGTTTTTCTTCTTTGTACAGCTGCCCCAACTCTTTGTTACAGCACACTGTGCTTTCTGCATTACTGTGTCAGCTTCCACCTCATTTTCAGTCTCTATAGCAACACTGTTTCTCAGCAACTGGGAGATTCTTAGTAAAGGCCCCTCAATTTAGAAATACTGCACTCCAACCATTAAAAAAAAAAAAGCTTTGAAACAAAGATCAAAGAAGTTTTATCTTTAATAATTCAGGATATTTATTACTAATTAATTAGTGTTCTCTGTTTTGACTGCTTAGACAATTACCTGATACTTTGATCTGGGCCTTTGCTAGGCATTTGTGAGCAGCTTTAATTTAAAAGCAAAACCTTTGGAACTGTGTCTTGAAGTCAACTTTTAAGTGCTGTAAAACTACTGGACTTCTCTGGCGATGTCATCTGACTTCTGGACCTTTAGTAAGTAATGAGAGGAAGGTAAGTGCAGCTACTGTATTTAAGAGGAGACAATAATTTTGGCCTTTGAACAAAACATAGAATGTTTTCACCCTTCACAGGAAACAAAAGTAATTGTAGGTTCTTTTATGCATATTTAAAATGTTGATCATATGTTGTCTGATTTCAAAAGAAGAAAAGTCTCTGTGATCAAGTCAATTGATCTATTGGGAGGTTTCTGCCTTACTTCATGTGGCTTGTCTTTCTTTGTACTTTAATTAAATTATGTAGCATGCTTCAAAATGCATTTTATTTGCTCAAGTACATATTCTGAGAATATGTAAGGCAAGCAAAGTACATATAAGTAATTAAATGTTACTTTTCTTTCACATTCCACTCAGATTCAAGAAAAAGGCTGCCCTTTTTCTGCACATAGGAGTATTCCTGTTAATTGGACCAGGATTTATAACTATAACAATTTATTTCCTGTACACTTGTACATAATTTTAATTTTTTTGTTTGTTTTTAAGTGGTTTTCATCAGTAAAGTGCACAAGTAACTGAAATATAACACACAGGCTGAAATAGTGTATCAGTAAGCAAAGTTACTTCAGATTTCATGGGCTTCTACTTCCATATTGTGTTCATGTGCTAACACTAAAGTAGATTCTCCTCGTTTCACCCAGGCAGTCCTACTGCAATCAAGATCTGAACTGTCCACAGAGTTTTGTATATGAAAATGTAGCCTGTACATACATTAATAATGTCTTTTGTAACTTTCTGGAGGGAAAATTTTCTGTACATCACACAGATGTGAATGTGCAATGATGGCCAGTTTGGTAAAACACATAAACACATGCTTAACTTTGAGACCATGAATACCCTAGTACAAGACTATAGAGTGTTTTTCCATATGGGTAATTTAAATGTTAGACATTGTGCTGTGCTGGGTAGAGATCTTCTCATCTTACAGTAAGTATCGAGCACTCATAGGTTATGCATGCTGTATAACTCAGTAAGTCAGTGGATCTGTTCTTATTTGAGTGAGCAAATTCTAAGGAGTTCTAATTTAAGTGAGTTTAACCTGGATATTTTTACATTCATCCCATCCACTTTCTTTATTTTATGTACCTCTGGTACAGAGAAAAAAAAGGAAGCAAGCTGTGTGTTTGTAAGTCTACCTTCTAGTTTGCTACATGTAGCTTTCACTAAACACTTATGTTTAATTCATTGCTCAGCGTCTTCTGATTTCATTGATTTCCATACATGGACTTTTCTGTCAAGCCAAGCAGAGGAATCTACTACTGCAGCTATTTTAGGAGCAATTGTGTAATATTTTCGTATATATTGCATGTGAATATATATCTATAGGCAAAGTTACATGCCTGTGTAAATGCTGGACAGAGCTGTAGTCTTGCAGAACCCTTAGTAAGGAGGAAAATAGAATAGTGGAAAAGAAACATAGTGGTATTTCTTTCAAAGAAGGACTTCAGTAAAAACTGGCATTGTAGGCTTGAATGAAAAAGACTATTAAAGCAAATCTGTGTCCCAGTATTTTAAGTATCTAAGTTTAGGTTATGACTGAAATTTAGGGACTGAAACACAAAGTTGCAGCTTTCACCAATTAAAATGGTGAGAAGCATATTTATGGTAGACTCAATAATTTTAGATCATTGAATATTTATGCTTTATAATTGACCAGTGTTCTGTCACGTTTACGACAAATGATCAATGATTCTCACTGAAAAAATGTAAGATGTGAACATTTGTTTAAGTTCAGATTTAACACCAAATTTATTATTTAAGGTTTAGATCATTTCCAACTATCTAATTTTTATTTATTTTAGCAAAATTTCCCTTTTTTCTCCACAATAAGTCATACAGATGGCCTTTGGAATCTTGTGTGACTTAGATCCACTATACCTGGTGTTGTGCAAGTGCAGTGTTAACTGAAAGATAGTACAGTTAATTCGTATTTATATTTGTGTTTGCAGATGTAAAGTAGTTTAGAGCATTAGTGAAATAAATCCTGAGGGGAGACATTCAGTTTCCATTATTACAGGGACATAACTACTTTTGCTTTCAGAGTTGTTTAAACAAGTAGATTCATGGTTAAGTTTCCTTTTCCCCTTCCTTATCAGCTCAGTAAGAATAATGTCAGCTCAGCCTACAAACTTTAGTTCTGGTTGAAAATTTTAGAAAATATGTGTGAGTAATTGAAATCAATTAATCTTGGGAAGAGTCTGGTGTAAAGATATGCCCTCTGTGCCCTGAAATTGTACACTATGGATCATGTAGTAATCCTGCTTGTAAACACCGGACTCTTAATAGTGAAAGATCCCATTGTCTGTACTTAAAACTGTTTTGAGGATTGGTTTTGCCCTGCTACAATTTTGCAGTTACTCGAATTACTCCTATTTTGTGCTGAGGAGAGAGCTTGCAATTTGCTGGCATTTCTCTGCACATGGCACCAAAACTATTTTGTTTTATGTAATTCTGTTTAATTTAATTTCTGAAATGCATCCAGTAAATTGTTCAGATTAAAAGGTTTAATTTGAATGGTTCGATATGTCTCTGTCTAGAATATGTGGTTTTACACTTTGGTTTGTTTTGTTATAGAATGCCTAATGCCATCTGTTCATTTCAAATGGATCCAGACTTGCAGGGTAAGGATTTTTCTTATTTTTTCCCAACTTTTCTCAAAAGGCATTTCTGTGTCTTTTTGAACAGAAACTACTGAATTGTAATGAAATCATGCCACCTTGAGAATCTCTGTGCTGTAACACGTAAATGACAAATTACACAGCTGTGATGTCCTACCTTTATTGTTGGATCTGTCCTGGCACCTTCCTTGCCATTATCACACTGGCTTATGGAATGGTCAGGCACACAGAAGCCATGTTCCCTAATTTGTAATATATGCTAAGTTTTTTTCCCATATTCTGGAATAGGCATGAAGGATGGTCATACACTCCCTTTTTGAATGCAAAATCTCAGTGCACACCTCATCTGCCACAGAGCAAACAGCTCAAAATGCAGAATAGCAGGTAACCAGCTGAAGATGTCAGGAATCAGCACACTCTTCTATGTGTGTAGGAGCTCCTTTGTCAGCTTCTTAACAAAGGGCATTTATGCTTCTTGAGGTGAAATTTGACCTACAGCAGAATGATTACATGCTGGTTTTCTGTCCAGAGGGGAAGCTCCCTTACCCTTCATGAGAAATGAAAGACTTCGATGTCCCTAAATAGCATCTCATCAATAATAATTCTAAAATGCTTTGTATTTTAGTTGGGATTTTTTTTCTTTGCTATTTTACTTGTGTGCCCTCATAAGTTAATTCTGGAACTGTGCTTGACAGGCACAGAATGCCGTACTTTGAGACCACGTTTTGTCTGTAAGGGTGGACTTGAATTGAGTAGCAGATGGCTACTGAAACAGATTCCTTTCACTTAGAAAATCATCCTGTGCATGGAAGGTGTTTGAGTTGGATCATGTGTATATTTGTAGCATTTGTATTTGAAAATAAGCATTTGGAACTTAATCCATAGCCTACTGAAAACTGTGGGGGAGTTGTTCTGTTGCTTTCAAAAGGGCTTTGGATCAGTTTATTGAGGAAAGAGAACTGATGATGCGTGGAAGTCAAAACTCATTTTTCACGTTGTATGACATGCTACTCTACATCTCCAAATAATATCACAAAACATAGTATGACAAGAGCAGGACTAAACAGATGGTATAGCAGTTATTGGCATCTTTCTATAGCTTAGACAGCATCTGGGAACCAGCAGAGCCCATAATTTGCTGGCTATTAATATTAATCTGGTGTATGTCTTGGAAACCATTGCACACAGATTGGCTCGTTTCCAGACCAAACAGGTAAAGTATTTTGTAAGTTATTTCTACTCATTTATACATATTTGTTGCTTATCTTTAATCTTAATCTACTGTGTGTAACTCTTCTCTGAGGTACAGGGAGAAAGAGTCTCTGAGGACAAAAGGATAACTGATAAATCCCTTTCTAGTTTCTGAAGTTTAGTGATCAAGCCTTTTTTTTTGGTCTTGAAGTTCTAGGTATGTGTGTAAAGTATCAGGTATAGGTCATGGTCAGCATCTCTTACTTTCCACTCAGAAAAACATCCTTTAGTGACGTGAAAGAAATAAGCTGAACTCATATAAGGATATGGGATTTAGTCAAGCAGATTGAGTGGGTTTGCTAAACAGAGATGTCAACAGTCATTTGCTCTGGTAAATGGCTTGTCTTCTTCTGCAAGTGTCCCCACATGTTGATCTTGACAGAAGATTTGTTTAGTGCTTGAAACAATATGCATCCAAAACAATAACCCTGCTGTGCAGACTGACAAACTGTTCCTTGTAGAAGAGATCTCTGATCAAAAGACCTGTTTGCCTGAAGAAATATTATTTCTTTATGATCTTGGCTAAAAGTATGTGCAGTGCATAACCTCATAACCCTTGATCTGGTTCATGAATAAACTTGATTCCCAAAGAAGGGTCGTGTCACTGTTTAAAAGAGGACTGTTCCCCCCACAAAGTTATTTGAAAAAAAGGAAAATGCTTTCTTTTTGTTCTCTTCCCCCCCCCCCCCCCCCCAAATTTTCCTTCAGTTTTGATCAACTCCAAACTCCAAATTTGGTTGGTTTGATTTTTAGTTAGTTTTGAATGAACCACTCTATTGAATGTGTGTTTGTTTTCTTTCACAGAGGCCTTCAATGATGTTCAGAGCTCCGTATACAGAACAGCCCTAAAACTACGTTCAATACAAAGTCTTTGCCAGTGTTAGTAGCCAAAGAGAATCCTGTGCTTTCACAGGGAGGAGAAACTGCATAAAATTTGTGTTGCTGTCACTATGAGTTATTATGCTACTTTGCTCTCTCATTTTCCACTTAGAGTTTCAGAATGCAGTATGAACACTTAAGATCTAGATAGTGCTTCATATACAAATTGCTTTTTTTCCCTTTTGAATGTTGATGGAAATATATTAGTGAAATTCTAAAATTATGGGAGAATCAAATTATTTTCACAATCTGAAACACTGCTATGTAGACATCACTGACAATTATTAATCTTTATCTGTATATTATTATGCTCATGAATAGTCAAATTCTAATGTGTTTCTTAGGAGCTGACTTATTGGAAATAATAATAGCTTATTGAAAATGCATTGACTGGACTATAGAAATTAATGAGAGCAAAATAAAATATGATAGACCAGAAAACTCCTGGTTAGTATTCATTCTCCCTGTCTTTGAAGTGAGTGAGAATTCACTGCAGGCAAAGAGTTGTGCAACAAAGTCCTGGTCACCTAGCTCACTTTGAAATTACTGGATGTAAATTCCATATTGAGCTAAATTTCATTGAAATCTTGAATTTTCCATTTGAAACAGTCTGTTGCTGAAAATGCCCAATATTGCAAGTGAGGTCTTCAGGGTAGCACAGAGAAGGTGACTAGTTTGTTGGCCTTGGACATATTTTTTTCATTTGGGGATGCTCTCTATGAATATATTTATCATGGTCTCAGGCCTGATATGGTTGATCTGCCTGATGCTCTGTGTCATTGTGGAAGTACCAGTTCACACAGTAACTGGTTTTCTTTTTATGTAGTGTACTGTTTTAGGCTTCATTTTACAGACTTGGTTTATCTAGGCATTTCTAATAAATTGTCATGCTTCCATTCATGAAAAGGCAGGGATCCTCATTCATTTTTTCCTCAATTTTCCCACAGTGGATTTGATTGATGTTTCTCTGATTCAGCACATTCTATCAAGTGAACAAAGCCAGATTTCTCTGAACATGCAGCAAATCTCTAGAATGCTGATGAAACTGTTCCAAAGAGCAAGATTAAAAAAACCAGGCCAGGTAGATCAAAGAGCTGCTGAATTCATATTGAGCCTGTTGGTTGCCATGTATGACAGGTAAGAAGAATAAATGCAGATCCATGGTGAAGTACCATAGAGTCACAGAATGGTTTTTTGGATGGGACCTTAAAGATCATCTAGCTCCCACCCCAAGTACTGCTAGACTAAATCTGTTTCTACCACTCTTACACCATTTCAGTGTGAAACTCTCCCATTTTGATTGGTTTTGCTTTGTAGAAAAACTGGGACTAGTTCACCTGTAGGAATATGGGGCACAAAGCTGCATCAAAAAAACCAGTGGTCAAATGTTTCCAAAACTATCTGGAAATCGAGACTTCTGCCAGTCCTTGCTGACTTTTTTTCTGAATAGCTTTACAGAGTAGCTGTTCTTCTGACTTCCAAGATATTTTGATACACTCCTGAAAAAGAATCCATATTTGCCACTGGAGAAGAGTACCCATGCACAGGTCAAGAATTTGCCAGTCACTTTTCATTATTAATTTTTCTCTAGCTTAAGAAGTTCATCTACCAATTATGAAACAAAACTGATGTCTCATAACCAAGCTGAGCAGCTTAGTGAATAGCAAATCGTTTCTGAAAAAAATAAGGAAACAGCTCACAGAATGCATTTTTCTTATGTATTGTTTGTGAATAATGAGTTAATTCACTAAAGGCAGGATTTGTTTGGGATTGTATCAAATTTAAAAGAGAAAGACCAAGTTCATTGTGCAAGTTATTTACCACAGGTGAAATTTATTCCCTTCTACATCAGAGCAAAGTTTTTTACTGAAAGTAAGTGAGATGTAAGTGGTCTGCATGACTTTCCCTTGAATCAATACTCATTACTAATATGATTGCTACTGCTTAAGGTCCCATTTTATAAAATTTTTTTGTACTTAAAAAAATCAATTAATGCTAAGAATAAATAGTGTATTAAGAAACAAAGCTAGAAATAGCAAGAGTATTTTGTAATTTGTGTGCACTGTAGGGAAATAAGTTAGAAGAATCTTCTTATCAGGACTCTTGGTCTTTTAGTCTGTTTTCTTAGGATGGTGTCATTTTGTTTTGCTGTAATTTATTTTTTAAAAAGAATTTCACAAGTTTCTTGACATGTATATAAGATAGAAAAAGCTTCTTATAATTTTCTAATCATGTTTTCTCTATAGAGGGCTATTCTCCACTAATAACACTGGAACATATATCATAGGA
This sequence comes from Aphelocoma coerulescens, assembly GCF_041296385.1. Classification (NCBI taxonomy): domain Eukaryota; kingdom Metazoa; phylum Chordata; class Aves; order Passeriformes; family Corvidae; genus Aphelocoma; species Aphelocoma coerulescens. The sequence continues at coordinate 13,223,334 of NC_091021.1, forward strand.
GGAGCACATAGGAATTTTCCATGTTTGTGTGGTAGTTTACTTTATAAACTTACATAAACATCTTAAGGGAGTTTGATTGTATACTTTAGCTTTAGTCTTGCAGTTTTTTCTTTGAAATTTCTAGAAAAGCAACAATTTCCCATGCAGCTCATACTTTAGAGATTATCTTGCAGCTTTACACAGTGTGGGTTTATCTAAATAGTCTTGAAGACAGTTTTATGTAATGGTATGTTGAAGCTTTGAAAAAGTAATATCTTAAATATAGATTTCCAGGATTTCCTGATTTTTGGTTTCTGATTCATGTCTGCATTGTCTTTACAAAAGATAATTGTGTTTTTTTGTTAGGTGCCTATGTCACAAAACTGGAGTCTAAATTAATCTACATAATTTATTATCTAACAGTCAAAACTAAAGTCCTGCTCCTGCATATATCCTTTTGATTAAATTGAGTTTCGGTGAAATTAAATGTATTCAGCCCAAGAGAAGCTCAATGCAGATCTGGGGCCATAGTGGAGCTGCCTGATGATATATGCAAAACTCAGATTGCATCCTTTATTCACTACTGTATTTGGGAAGGCCTTCCACAAAAAAGAGCAGAATTGTTTTAGGACATACATTGTACATGTAAAATTACATTTTACTTGGAATAAGAAGTCTTTGAAGAAGATGGTTTTTTGTTTTATGATTGCATGGTATCTTGGAACAGTTAACTCTGCAGTTATGTTCAGTGACAAAGGGTTTTAGACATAAAATATCATTGAAATGTTACGTCAGTTATATTTATACATATAAAAGGGTACCTATTTTGAAGTTTTCTTCCTGCATAGAAATATTCTATTCTTTAGATGTTTCAGTTTTTATATTCTCAGTGAATGTAGTATAACTTACTTCATTTTCCTAGATCTGGAACAGGGTATGTCAAAACTAGATCTGCTGCAGCTGCCTTAATTTCCCTTTCAGGAGACACTCTACTGGCTAAATACAGAGGTGGGAAATGTATGATTTTATACACTGCCTGAAATATTGAACATTGAGGAAAATTTCCATTGTCATTTTTTTTACCTTAAAAGGAAATACAGCTCTGCCATGCAAGAAGTAAATTATTTTGACTGCTTAGTTGTAGAGAAAGGCTGTAGCAGAATAATGCTTTTCAATCGATGTCTGTAGCTGTCTTTGCAATAAAGAGCCTCAAAAGAGGTCATAGTAAAGTTTAAGATAAGGAGAGCTTCTATTTGCCTAGCAGAAAAGAACAGAAACCCCATAGTTTTAAATTAGCAATTCACAATTTAAATAGAGTACTTCTTGTATAAACATACTTAAATATTTTTCTTAATGTTGTGAGAATGAGTTCATTGCTTTCTTCCTTGCTTTCCTTCTCTTTCCCTCACCCTAGGGAGAAGTATGGTCACAGCAGTCGCTGAGAGCCTGTTAGGTACATAATAAAGTGTAGTATTTGGTAGACTGCAATTACCATAGCAGTTTGAAGATAGCTTGAAGACAATTCAGGCTCTGCTAGGATTCCAGCTTTTTTCTTGTTTTCAGCTTTCTTCCAGTTTTATGCTGTCCCTGATGGGAAGGCGACCTTGATTACCTGCAGTGCCCTGAGAAGCCTGCTAACAGACTTAAATCAGGTAATGTCACTGCAGTGCTGTTACACAATGGATTTTGAAGGAGTGTACTAACCTAGGAGAAAAAAACCTCATGATTGATGACTGAAGTAATTAGGACACTGTGGACATAGGGAGCTACCATGCAAAGTAGGTAAAAGAATCAAATTCTGTCCCTTTTCTCAAAATAACCACTTGCATTAGTGAATGCCTCTGTGCATTCACGTTGCCTGAGCTTACAGGTCCTGGAAACAGCTGGATACAACTGTTCCTAAAGCAACTCCAAACTTCAGATGTCTGTACTCACTAGAATAGCTTGCAGTTGCAGCAAGTTGTCTTAGCATACAGGTATTTCCAGCTGAACTGGTGCTGAAAATGGAGTCTGAAAATGACCTCTGAGATTCAAACTCAGTGTCCTTCACTATTATAGTGTGGAAGCATAGTATGTTGATCTGTTACAGTAAGTGAGTTGGAAACAAATAATTCTGACACACCCTGAACTATGAAAACGGCACACTGATGGTATGAATATGAACGGCTTTTCTTCAGAACAGTGTGTAAAATGGCATTGCTATAGATACTTCACCATCTGTGTGCTGTCACCATCGTAGCAGAGCATGATGGGAACATCTGTTTTTTATTGAGGTGTTTCTGAGCCTTTCTTTTTGATGTAGATCCCAGCCATTGTGGGAGAAGGCTGCACTCGGTCTTGTGTGGAAATTGCGATTCATGACTGTTTCCATGGGGTGAGTGAAATTCTGATGTCCTGGGAGATTATTCTGAATGTTGCTGATTGATTAAAAACTTCAAGTGTATCACCACATAATATCCCCAAGTATCTACTTCTAAGGAGCAGGGCTGATCATCAGTCTCACAGTATGGGAGGATTTGTATCTATAGAAAAGATGCTCAGTAAGATACTACTGAGGACTCTTGCATTTATTCCAAAACCTTTGGAACCCAGTAACATTTTACATGAATGGAAAATCTATGCTAGCAAAATCCAATATCAGAGCTTTTATTAGGGTCTGTAGATGAGACACCAGTTTTTTTCAAGTGAATGTATGAACCTGAGACATGTATTTTTTCTAGGTTCTGAATGCAGCTATTGTCGAAGAAAAATTCCTGTCTTGGCTTAGATCGGAGCCTGCTGTTCTCCTGTGGCTCCCTACATGTTACAGATTATCAGTCACAGAAATGGTTTCTCACCAAGCTAGATGCAGAGTCTGCAAGGTTTTTCCCATTACAGGCATCAGGTGTGTCAGTAGTCTTTAGCATCCACATAATTAGTTCTTACCATTGTTTGCATACCTTACAGGTTGTAACTGATGTACTAAGCAAGAAACTTTGGACGTAATCTAATTTAACCAAGAAAAGAGGGAAAGAGAGAATACTGCAGTCTAGTGCTCAAGCCTTCATCCTACTTCTCTCTAGCTCACTAGCACAGGTGTGACTATGAAAACTTGCTGAAGGTAAACTGGCAGTCCAAAGGTAAAGCAAATTAAACCTATGTATCTCAGTTCTTTTTCCTGTAACCAGTTGTATTAACTGGCTAGTTAAGTTTTCCATCTTAGCATCTTGGTCATCTAAGTAATGGTATAAAATGGCATAATGGTATAAAAAGAACACTCTCCATTACCTTCTGACCAGAAAGCTCAGGAAAACATTTTACTGTTACTATATTTTCACTAATAGTAAGCTTGCAGGTTTAGTTTCTTGCATTTTTAGTTTTTTGCTTACAAATCCTATGTCAGTATTACAGTTCCATGAGAGCAGCAAATAGATGTAAGCTGGTGCATAAGAAGCATATGAAGTTTTAACTGCATTCTCAAAAATGGGAAATGGTGCTAGAACAATGGTTTCTTCCATGGACTGCATTTCAATGCAGCAAATAAATAATATCAAAACCATTGGTGGGTTCAGAGAATAGTCCACAATCATTTGGACAAAATAACTTGAATTCAGAGGATGCTGAGGAAAGTCATTACTCTAACAAAGATGTTTCTTTTCCAGAGCCCAGGGATCTGGATTTCCAGTAATCAAGGTTACTTACACCAAGTTCTTACTTGTGGGGAAACAAATAAAGCATTTTGTTTTCCCCCACAGGTATCGCTGTTTAAAGTGCCTCAATTTTGACCTTTGCCAAGCCTGCTTTTTTACTGGCCGTCTCTGCAAACCCCATAAGAGATCACATCCTGTTGTGGAACACTGTGTGCAGGTAGAGTCCCATTGTACTGATTCTGTGTTGAGGTTCTACACATAGACAAGTAAGCAGTAGATTCTTGAACTACATTCACTATGTGTGTATTAGCCATAATGGCCATGACATATTAGCATTAGTAGTCTGGGAACAGTGAGACAGGAAAAGGAATAAAGCAGGCTTCTAACTTTAGAATGAGTGGTTTTTTTCTGAAATAACTGAATAGAGCTATGAAGTATCCCAGTGCAAGTCTTCTTCAGGAGTTTTATGGCAAATGGGTGTGTATTTTACTGTATTCTGTGAGACATGGCAAGTTTTCTGTTAGCAGATAATCTTTAAGCCTGTGAAAAGTCCCCTCAGTGTCCCAATGCTCCTTCATCCCAATCCCAATGCAGACTCATTGAGAAATTAATTCATCCTAAAGTTGTACAAACTCCTGCATGAAATGTCTTTCTTTTTCTCTCTTTTCTGAATGTCTTCGGTTTTTCCACTTTATTGTAAACTTTTCTGACTCATTTGTCTCTGTCAGTTAGGGATACAGGACAAAGAGGTAGCATGTGCCCAACTAAGATCACAGACTCCGTTACAGGGGCAACTTGTGCTATCATCACACTAGTGGCAAAGTACAACACTGGGAATTTGTGTTTGGAAGATCAGCTTCTCCTTTGAGCAGGAGATTCCAGATCTTGTACACAGCAGCAGATGGGGTTTTTGTGGCTCTGTATAACAGTATCCTTCTGTTCCAGTAAGTGAGCTGGAAAGCACTTAAGAAAGTTTCACTAAGCTGTACTTCCTGGTCTCCTTCCCAATCCTCTGCAGTTAATGTGAAAGGTATCTGGGTAGTCAGTGTCTACACTAAAATTAAAGACTGTTAGACTGCTCCAGTAGTCACCCTTTGTCTGGGGTAGCATTAAACTGTTGCTACTTCATTGCTCTCTTTCTGAAAACAAAACCCTATTGCTAACACTGTGAGAAATTATATCTGGATGCTCAGTATCTGCATTAAAAATAATAGTTCAGTCCCCCAAATATTGTTCTTCATATTCCATCTGTGAGAAAGTAGCAGAATCAGATGTTAACTAATCTCCTCGTGTAGAGATTTCTAAGTAGAGACATTAAAATTAGTGTGAATGGAGAGTGAATGGGAGTGTGTGTTTGTGGGAGCACCAGAAGGAAGGGCAAGAGAGATAAAGCAAGGCAGGAGATGTTACAGCCTGGATTGCAGCCATCTTGTTTCTGCAGTATTGCAATTGAATCACTGAACTTTGGCTTCCTTTATGAAACCCTAGTCTAACACTAACCCTGTAAATATTACTTTATAAACCAAATATTACAATACAGGCCAAAATCTATACCAAAATTTAAAAGATAAGCTACTCACTATGACAGATACCATTTTTATATCTGTTGTGTGGGACATAAAATAATCAGCAGTAAGTTGCTATCCCCATACCTTCCACTCTTAGCAGATGCTGTCCTTGTCTGGGTAAGTTTTCACACTCTTTATCAGGGATTGAGCTGCTGAGTGGGGGTTTGAGATATCAGCACTGTTTTTCCTTACCGTGCTGACACCTTGTGGTAATGTTACTACCACGTTGAGAAGCCCTAGGAGGGATGTGGTGTGTTTTCTTTGTGTTTTCCTGCTCAGTCTGTCAGGGCTCACCCCATGTTCTGCAGCAGTCACCTCCTGGACCAGAATTGGTTTATGTCATCCAATAATACAGCTACTGAGTTTAGTTGTTGTACATGAGCCTGACATTCCTGTGATAAATGGATGTGTATTTTACTATATTCTGTGAGAGGAGGATGTGAGCCATGGAAGACTGTATCTACTAATACTTTATACAAGTATAAAAGTATTTCTTCCTTAGATATTACTCAGCAGAATTATTGTTGTGACTGTGAGCTTAATCACTGCAACTACCAAAATCCTGTGTTAGGCATTTCCAGGCTGCCTGACTTTTGTCCAGACAGTGTTTTGTCTAAAGGAATTGGAGTTGCTCTTGCCTGTGGTCCTGCATCACCACCCGCCTCAGCTCCTCTTCTAGGGCTCAGATAGCAGCCATGAGCCTCGTCAGGTGGTGAAAAGGTGGACCTTTGCTTTCTGCCTTTGCCTTGGACTGTGTCTGCTTCTGAGCAGTACCTGTTTGAAAATTCCCTTTCTTCTTCATTATCCCTCATTCCAACAGATGTCAGCAAAGGCGAATGCAAAGCACTTTCTCCGCACCATCAGGAACAACCTGTTTCAAGAGCGCTGCAGAAGAAAGGAGGCTCAGAGAAGGACAACTCTGGAATCAGTGGAGAAGAGGCACTTCCTTTCTCACAAAAAGACTTTGTGAGTTTCAGTTTCAGATGAATTTATAATCTCTGAATGTCGGGCTGTGGAATATTGCTTGTTTATGCCCTTTGAGTAAGGGGTTTTGTTATGACAGATACCACTGGTTTTTCATGATTTTTCCCCTATTAAAAGGGGAAAAAATAACTGAGAAGTTGCTGCACATTGTTCTGTAGCTTAACCATGCTGACAACCTAATGATCAGTTGTCTTATAAAATACAACCTGCTTGTGTCTTACTTCCCTACTTCCTTATGTTGTCTCTTTCACTCCATTCCATTTCTTATACTCAGTCTAGGGTCAAGCATTGCAAGTATTTACTACCTTTCACAACTGCATGGGCTTTTAAGCACCTCCTCTGTGACAAATCCATTGGAAATTAACTGTGAATACTTTCCACATGTGACCCACAGTGCATTCACTGACAGGCATTCTACTCAAGTCCCACTAAATTGCAGGCCTCTGGAACTACTCACAATAGCAAGCAACTGATCTCACCATTCCTCTTCTTTCAGACCAGTTGTTTCATGTCCTTTGGTTAATATTTAAAGTTATTACTGTATTTCTACTGATCACAGTGTTTAATAATGAGCGTTGGAGGTTATGTTGAGATTTTTCCCAATAGTTTCTCCCTCTTTGCTATGAGATTTTGGTTGATACTTAGGTGTAGAAACTGAAGGGAATGATTGTAGGAGATTAGCACCACAAACATACAAAGGGTGAGATTCCTTCCTAGTTGTATAAAGATCTAGCAAATGTCTTGCATCTGACACATGTTCTCCAAATGAGGCTTCAGTGAGACTGAAATAGGGAAAAAATGGTCAGTCCTCTCTAAAATAATTAATTTCATCTTTATGTGAAGGAGGAGAAAAATCTGTTTATAAAACTGGATTCTGCTACTCTGGTAGGTTTGCAGTTAGAAAACAATTTTTTGTATACTATGAGACCAATGGATGATAGTTACAGTGATCCTCATGGAGAATATTATTTCAGTGTTTGTTTTTTAGAATGTGGTGAAATGCAAAACATCTTTCATTGCTAATATTTCCTCTCTTGTATTCAGCAACAAAACAATATTTAATAATTTTGAATGTAATTCAAACTTTCTGGAAGAAATCAAGATTTCTCTTTAATTCTGTGGGGGTTTGCTTATCTACTTTTTGGGTAGGAATGAGACAAAGAAGAATTTGAGGTTGCTGTTACAGGTGTCACTGTGGGGCTGATAAATATCTAGGCTTTTCCTAGCATAGAACAGACTAAACAGCAGCATACTTTGCTATTTTTTGTAGTTGAATTTCCTAATATATTTAACTTCTGGCTATAGGAAGCAAAAAAAAGAAGCAGCAAATTGCAGAGACTAAATGGGTGGAAAGAAGAACCTGAGATTCTGTTGGGGGAGTGGAATTTGTTTTCAGGAATTTAATTCTTTCAACCAAAATATGCCAGCAGGCATAGGTAAACTTTACGTCTTGCTTAGTCAATAGCACATCTGTCTGTCTACTTACACTGCATTAGCTTTATTTGGCTCTTCCTGGATAGCAAAACCATGTGAGTCCTGATCCTTTCCCTACTCATTATTTCTCTGTTGGTATACAGTCCTCCTGTGGAATTCAGTGCTTCATCACTACCTGGTCCTGAAAATGTGTCTTTCCCAATGGACAGTTCTGTCCCAGAGTCACCCAGGTTCACACCTGAAAACAGGACTGTAATGCAGAGGAGTGACAATAACAACAAGACACCAGAGCAAGGCAAGACAATAGCACAGGTGAGCAAAACACGAAGTAGTAATAGTGCTAAAGCTGTGAAGAAGACCTAGCAAGTTAATTATCTAATTGCCTTCTAATTCCAATGAAAATGTAATGGGCAGCTTCACCTTTCTGTTAATTCCTCACTTTTGGAAAAAAATGTGGAATCTGAACACTTAATGAAGTTTGAACTTGGTATCTTCCCAAGATTAATGACTAACTCCTTGACTTCCATGACCTTCAGAAGCACCTGTAAGAATATTTGCTTTGGGGGTTTTTGAGTTGTTGTAGAGTAGCATGTTAAAGTCTAGATGAGTCTGGAGTCCTCTTGCTATCCTGACAGTAAAAAAGGCCATCATGTCTTCCTACTGCAAGCAAATGTCAAAGAAGAATGCCTGAATTCTTATTAGGCTCAGGCCATTTTTGTTACCATGGAAATAGCAAGAGGACAGAATGGGTGCTCTTAGGATAAACCCAGAGCAGTGTCCACTCCAGCTAAAATAGCTAATGCACAAAAGGTCTCCATTAATCCATTCCCAGGTTCCCTCCATAGAAACAATGCTAAAAGAGTGGGTAGGACAGTGTAGCTAAGAATAAGTACATAGCAATTTTTTGTTTCTATATTTTTTGAGATTGGTAGCTCTGCATTTATTCAGAATGTAGGGAACACTGGTTGTGTTCAAACCAGTTTGTGTCATCCACTCATCTTGTTCTTCCCAGGAGCCAAGGGGTGCAGTAACAGAGAGCTGGCCCCTGCGTGTCAGGTCACTCCTTTGGCTGCTAATCCTGTGCTGGCCTTTGGAAGACCTGTCTTTTAGAACTCTGTTGCCCAGCTCAAGGTATAGTGCCAGCCAGCAGATATCTGCAGAAGAAGTTGTGGGCAGACATTGCTTAAACATAGAATTTTGACTGTTGGCATTTGTCATTTTAGAAAACAGCAGGATGGGACTTGCATCCCCATGCTGGGATTCTTTCAGGTGCATTGTTCTCTTGTTTGTTTTCTCTCTGGGCTGAGAATTCCTTTTGAGCAGTTTTATACTGATTTCCAAGATCTTAGTGCAGATTATTTCCACTTTGATTCAAAAGATGTGGACAGTAAGTCTAATGCTTGCTTTTAATAGAATCCATGAACATGGAGGTCCTGGATGATCCAGCTCTTAGTCTCATGATTTCCTGGCGGCCCTTGTTCCTGCCCAATTTATATCATGTCTCAAAAGTAGCTTAGCTGGAAAGTGTTTGTCTCCCTGACTTCTGGCTCCTGTTCCCTGCATGGTCTAGAGAATGCTACTTCCATCTAAGTCCAGGAGTTTCTCTTCTCTCTTCTACATACAGTCTCTCTCTCCATCTCCTTGTCTCAAAGCAGTTGTGGGACTTGTGAGAGATTATTTCCAAATCAGAATATTCCATTTTTTAGAAATTTTTAAGGGTATGGATTTGTTCTAATTTCAAACAAATTCTCATACACTTAAATTTGTCATAGAGCAAAGAATTTTTTCTATAGAATAAGTTTTCCAGCCATTAGAAATACTTTAATGCATCTGTTGATTGTAATACGTTAAATTTAAAAAGCTAACTAGTAAATCTGTAAAACACACAAAATCCAAAATTTGCCATGCGCTCTTATAGTAAAAGTTGCATATAAAAATGCTATTGCTGATAAAGTTATGAACAGATACTTCTTTTTGTTTTAGGCAATAGCCTCTTTTGAAGCAGATGTGTTAAAAATGCACGAATCCATTAAAAGCATTCAGAGTGACAGCAGGTAGGTAAATGTAGTAGTACACTGACCAAAGACTGGTGGGCTGTGCCGGCTGGAGGGCTAGAAGACAGATGATTTTTCCATACTTTGGAGATTTTGAGATTTAAAAAAAATCCTATCAAATGAGGATGAATAGTGAAAATTCATCAACAAGAATTTTTTGATGGAGATCACTGAAAAAACAGTGGCAAAGCAAAACATTTTGGTTTGCATTCATCAGCATTTCTGCAACTGCTAGTATATATTTCTAAAAGTAATTTTTAGGCAAAAAGATGTTCATCCACATAAAAATGTCAGAATAGCATACTTTTTCAAATTTTTCTCTGAATAAGGCTTAATGAAAAAAAATTTCATAATTTGCATGAAGCTTTTAAATCAAAGTAGGATTTCTTCCTAAAAAATATGCTGTACATCGAATAGAAATTAATAGGCTGAATACAGTAACTATTGCTATAAAATCCGTAAGAGTTTATCACAGAAGTTCCTTCTGATATTCAAACCTTCGACACTGTAAAATGTTAATTCCTAAATTAAAAATTTCTTGGGAGCCTTGTTTGCTTGGGTGGCATGACGGGGAGAAAGTTGGTGTATGAGCAATGATGCTTACCTCTTACTTGCATTTTTGCCTTCCACTCCTTCATTTTTGTAGTTGTATATAAATGTGCTCTCTAGATAACCATGCCTATGACCACTGAAACAGATGGAATTACAGCAAAGTGTAGAATTCGATCCTGAATCTACTCTCTTTATTTCCTTCAGTATGTTTAGTTCCCTCTGTTCCTGTTCTGTTTCATTCTAAGTACAATTGCTGCTCCAAATTCACACAAGGGCACTCCAAGATTAGAGCTAAACAACTGCAGTTTCATTTTAAGTCTGTTTTCACTTGGGAAAACAGAGAGATATGGCAAAGATCTTCAGTTTTCATTTAGATAGCAATCCTTGAGAGGATATTTGGGATGCCTGCTCCTATAATGCTGCATCACCCTCTGACCCAGAGCTTATCATAGTACTGGGTGAATGAATGACATTACTCATGGGAAGCTCTTTATTCTTGTTTGTGGACCAACTTCCAGCATTCACATGTCTGTTCACAGAACTGGGCTCTTGAGTTGAAGGAAGACAGCATTTTACAGTGAAGAGCCCTTAAATGTTGTTATAATGGACCACTGTAGTATTAATTTTAATTTTAAATGGTCTGACTTGCTGTCCCATTCAGACAAATCTTGCATAATTCAAGTGAAATTGATGGGGCTCTTGTCTCTAAGCCAAAGCATAACCAAAAGAAAGTGAATCAGATGAACTTCTGAATGTAACTAAGCAAGGCAGATAACTATTTCACATCTGTGATATGAAGCAGATGGGTTTATTATTGTAGTGTTAACAAACTTTACTGTCTCCACCTCAGCCATGAGGAAAGCAAAACTATTTTTACCCTGACTTCTTAGAGAAATCACAACTAGAACAGAATTATGGGTGGTATTTTTGTTATGCTGTGCTCTGAGTGGGTAATTTCTAAATCTCTGTGTGCATGGGAGGGTGGTACTTCTTATTGCAAAAATCAGTGTTTTTTCAAGGACAAGTGGCCTGTGCAGAAGCGATTGATATAATCAAAGACACTGCAGACAATACCATGAGCAAGAAAAAACTCTGTCAAAGGGGTAGAAGCTACTTTTACTTCATTGTTGCCCAGGCATGTAATGGGAATCTTTTGCGGGTCAGGGATTCGCTGTAAGTAGTTTGCTTCTATACAGAGGGACTGCTATTGTCTCTCCTGTTGCAGCCACCTTTGTGGGAAAGGTAAAACCCCAGGATGCAAGGTTCAGTCCTGGCCATAGTTCCACTCAGCTCTCATTTTTCCTCATCTAGAACACTCATATTCTTGCTAACTCCATGGATACAGTCCAGCTCCTGAAATATTGGCCTCTAATCCCAAAGCTGACAGAAACTTCCTGAACTAGTAAAGGGATAAAGTTTGTGCTAAAGTGTTTGCTTGTTTCTGTGACTGCATATATTTGTGTATGTGTGGTCAAGCAAAAATCCCACCCTCCTGTATCTCTGGTAGGTACATGAAGAAGCAGTTCAAAAAATGGAAGGACAAAATGCAATTTCTTCATAACTGCCAGGAAGAAAAAAGCTGCAAAATAGAGGCAAAACTCCAAAGACTGAGAGTAAGCCATGAAAACCTGCAAATGATGCTGCAGCACATGAAGGAAGAAGTAAAGGTATAGTGATAAGTATATCAAGAATCATCACAGCTACGAGCCATTATTGAATACTAACAACTGCTTTTCCTGCAGAACAGCACTCTTAATACTATTTCATGCACCTTTCACTGTATTTGCAGTCATCTTAGGCTCTTCTCTTCAGAGAAAGCATATAAGGTCTTTGCAGTAGGGATTTTCTTGCCATTCTATGTGTATCTGGCATTAGCAGAGATAGCCATGTTAGGATGTTTAAATAGTGAAAATAATGAATATTCCAATAAGAGTGAGAAAATGGTGTCCAGCAGAAGTGTTAGATACTTCATTGCTGTCTGTTCTTCAGAGAAGAGTCAAAGTGCTGGCATTGAATAAATAAAATGTCATTTCTAATTGCTGTCTTTTACTGGGATGTAATACAGACATCTTATAGAAAATATTTTGTCTCTTTTCAATTGTAGTGATTCTTATCATTACAATTATTTCTGAGATTCTTGAAAGGCCCTTATTTCACAGAAAATGCATACATATTTTCCCCCTGCAGCATTTTTGTAGCACTTTCTGCAATGCTGTTTTAGTACTACTGGCTAACTGAAATATCAGTTATTTTCACAATGTATTTTCTGTGTTTTGTCTATTGTAGACAGTGTTGCAGTCATCAGAGAATCCTTTTGCACCGTGTCATAATACAATGCCAAGAAATCCACATGTTCTGCTGGAAAGGAGAATGCAGGGTGAATTAAATCCTGCCCAAATAAGAACTACTTCCAGAACACGTGCAGAATGGAATTCTTTGAATCCCCCAAACCCTGTAAATAGAATGCAGCTTTTACAGGCACCTGAGGTTTCCACAGTTGGCTTTATGTTCTCAGATGCCCCACTGGAGTCAGTGTCCCTGAGGAGTGACAAACACTTTATGGGACAGCAAAAAAAAGCAAAAGAGAAACAAACACATCTGCCTAAAGTGACAGAAGACTCTCTCAGTGGAATGAGGAATACAGTTCTTATTCCCACTGCAATGCAGATACTACCTGATGAGAAGGAAGTCAGAGAGGAAGTGGAACTGCTAATGATAAAACTGAAGGATACGTTGTCTCTCCAAACCCAACCAGGTATAAGTTCTCCAGTCATCTTGACACCATCTTCTTACCTTCATCCAGTTTACTCCATAATATTGTTCATAATCATGCACCCTCAGAGAAACTCAGAATCTTGCTTTAGCCTTTGTAGTATTATTCTATATGGTAAGGTAGAGCATATTCCAGATATAGCCCCTAATGCTGGACTGATTTGGAACTGGATGAGTCAAAGCTCCTAAGAGGAAATCAGTCTTGGCAGTCAAATAAGGAGTGAACTTGAACTGGTGAGGGCACAGAAGGTCTTTGCTCTTGCCACTTCTGTGACACTGTAACTATAATCCTAGGAGACTTCCAGCAGTACAAAATCCCTCTGTAATCAATGGTCTTACACAGCAGAGCTTCGTTCAACACTCAGGATACCTCACTTTTGATAATGAGGATGTAATAAGGAATATGACAGAAAAAGCTGATGTTTCTACAGAGTTATCTTAGAGATTTAGAAAGAGTTTTCTTGTGCTCTGGAAGCATCCAAAAGCTTGGAAAGACTTAAAATCTGTTCTACTTTTCAGCCCAACAAACTGCTTTGCACCAGGAGTTCTTCTCTACAGCTGAGCATGTTTGCAGGTCCTTTTCTGACCTCATCAACCAAGTAATTTCACCAGCTTGTAAATGACAGAAACTACCATTCACCTTACAACTTCACTGAACTACTTAAGGTAATTGATGGCATGTCTCTTAAAAGAGACTCTTTAAACTGTCTCGGATGTTGCCTTGTAATAACACGGCATGACAGATTTCTGCATTTACTGACTTCACCAGGAGCATTTTGGAGAGCTATGTTCCTTTTCTGTTGCTGGTTTCCAGCTCCTGTGCTGTGGATTCCTCAGCAGTGCAAACAATTGCTCATTTCTCTCTCTTTAGCTGTTGATATGCCATGGTCGAGTTACTTCTTTGGAATGGTGTATTTCTTGTTGATGCCAGCAACAAGGAAAACTTTTTTCCCTGTAATGTACAGAAGGATTTTAAAGATCTGAGGAATGGAAATTATTCAGTACCACTTCAGAGAGAAAAAAAATATAGAGTCAGTTACTTACTATCACTGTTTTGCAGGAGGTGCATAAAAATAGTAAATAAGTATATTCGTATATGCTCAAAACCAGTTATGGTTCAAGAAAATTTGCATACTTTTAAGGATGTTAGTTATGTCACAGAAACTATACCAGCTTTCCAAGAAAGAAAATACTCCTAGTATTTTTACAGAATTTTTTCTGTGATTACAAAGAAAATAAATTTAACTCGGGTGAAAATAAAATATTTTTGGAAGCTCTAGGAGCAAAGTTAGGTAAATTATATATTCTGAAGCTTTTTTTCATATATAATCAAGCAGTGTTTAGGATGATGTGATTGAAAAGGCTAGTGAAAAGCATAGGGCTTAAGAAAAACTGCTCAGCAGAACTCCACATAGATTTTCCACATGGATTTTCCTTCTGTTGTATTTTTCAGGAGTTATAATCATCAAGATAAAGGGACTGCCTGACTCATTAAAGAGGCTAGAAATCTTGTTTTCTGTTGGTAGCACCACAGCCATCTTCTTGAAAGACCTTACACTGTGGCAGTGAGATTAATGAACATTCCTGGTTCTTTCTGCTAGTTTTGGTCAAAGGAGGCCTGAATTACACTTACTGCAAACACACAAGAATTTACAGCAAGAAGTAATGGTATGCTACTGGAAGCTAACAAGTGGTTTGTCTCTAGCAAAGGAACTGTAAAGAGGGTGAAAATTAAAGAAAAGAAACTTATTGAGGGAGGAGATCATTGGAAAGTGGGTATACCCATATAATAACATAAATAAATATACTGTGAGATAGAAGCTTAGTAGCTTTTGCAATATGCCAGTGCCAAGAGACACACACGACAATCCAAGAAACTTAACTGTTGATTATGGGAAGATACCTGTCAGCTTCTGATGAGGATTTAAATCTCCTAGTGCCTGCATCTGAATTAAACTTGGTTGGAAACAGTAGCAACTGACAACTGCTGGTTTGGTCTGAAGCAAGTTGAACAGACCTGGAGTACAAACTCTTACAAATAGATATTCCTGAACTACCATGAACTCTTCTTTCATGGCAGCATGTAAAGACTCAAAGAAGTGTTTTCCATGCTAAGCAGTTGTTTAGCTCCCAGATGCCTGTAAGATGAAAGGGACAAAATCACAAGGTCTTTATTTTGTTGTTACTCAGTTCAGCTGACAGTGAAGGAACTTCAGTCAGACATGTTCATCCCATCCTTCTTCTGACATGCTCTGACTGAGAAACAGTAAGCCAGGAATAGTATCTGCAAAAACAGTCCTAGCTCACTCAAAGATCTGCCATGAAGTTTATAAGAAAGAGTGGTAGGATGCAATATCCTGTCTTTAAACACAGTGACATTTTTAAATGTTCCTGTATAGCAGATCTACTTTAATCTCCTACTCAGAGCCCTTGTTGTTTTGTTGTTTTTTTTTAATATAGCCATTCTTTCATCACTTCACTCTGTCACTTGCAGGGTTACATGCAGTTATTTGCATCCCCTTTTTTATTTCAGCACAGTTAATAACACAGATTGTCTCTTTACATCAGCAATTTCCAAGTGTTCTCCATAGTGTGATCTATCCTAGAGTTTCATCTGCTTTGTCAGTCTTGCCTCCACATCCTTTCCTGCCCATTGCCTCAAAAGCTGAATTTTGCTACAGCCTATTAATTAAGAAGCTTAGTGAAGCAGAGAAGTATTGGAAATTCGTTTAAGCTAAATATCATATTGGCCCATAGTGGTATTTCTGTCTGAAGGGAGGAAGAAAGCTGACATGAGCCATTTCCTAAGGGATCCTGTTGTTGCAGGTGGGACTTATCTAAAGTGGAAGCACTAACATCTGCCCAAAGGGCCCTGTGGAAAAGCATCTAAGTTAAACAGGACCTGTTCAGAGAATGTCTGGTTTGACAATTGCTAGAGCTTGGGAGCCTATGGGAACAGGTAACACCTGCTTTACTCCAGTACCAATCCTCCTGGGCTGAGGCAGCCAGCCCTTAACACTCTTTGATAGGTGCTGGTCTTGGTAGCTGTAGGGACTGTGAGTGAAGACTCGCTCTTATATGGATACAAAGTTGCAAAATGGGGCTTTCAGATGTATTAATATAATGAAAGTAATTATTAACATAGGTACAGGAGTGAGCAGATCTGTTGTAACAATGCTCTTGCTGCCCTCCCACGTGGTAGCAAAGCACTCTCATAGGCTGTGGCTGCAATTGGGGGTCTGTTGCTGAGTATACTGAACTGTGTGTTCCTGTGTTTATCCTGCTTTAGTGTTCTCTCCTCTCTTGAACATTTAAATGGCGTGTTGCATGCTTAACTTGAAGCACAAATTCAGTGCTACTGAAGCTGTTAGCCCTCTTACAGTTTTTTGTTTGCTTCCTTTAAGTCTGGATTTCCCCCAGTGGGACTGCGTTTGAGCCTTATTTTGTTCAGGCCACTAACCATTTCAAGATTTCTTTACACATTTTGTTACTTGAACCTATTTCTGCAAGCTGATGAACAATCAGGAAACCAGTTTTTCTGTGGGTATTTTCAAAAAAGAAAAAAAAAACCAAACCACCAAGTATTGCTACATGCTCAAGGAAAGAAACTTCGAATGAACAGTTAAGTGTAATTGCCCTGGAAAGATGAAATTTGTAGTTACATGCAGCCAGTCTGGCAATGGAAATAATTTACATCATAAAAGCATCAAATGTTACCTGCCATAAATTATTTTGCATTAGTTTAATGTCCAATTGCCTATTAGGGTTATCAATAAGAGTCAGAAGAAACTGATTTTTCTACAAAGAACTTGTAAACGGAAAAAGAAGCAAATGCAAATTATATATGAGAATTCTTGTGATTAAACATTTTAAGTATGAAAGCAGAGGAGTTGGTAAAATCTGTTAACCCTTTTACTGGAAAACTGAAAACATTTTTGGAAGGTATTTTTCATGTAGAAATATGTACTATTTTTCTTTAGTGGGATGATGTCTTTGAGCAGGGGCTGCTTTGTACAAGTGTACAGCTATGCATACAATCAAACATCACCATCTTGACTCTAATCCTGTCTTGGAACCAGTGGAGGTTTTTTGACAACTTCCTTCTCTGCTTGTCTGTGTTTTATTGAAGGATCAGTTATTTCCTGTTTCAGCACCCAAAAGACAATAGTTTGAACAGATCACATGTATTACAGAAGCCTGATATACATACAGATTAAAGTAGGCAACTGCTTGTGAATCATGCAGTTTAGTACGGAGGCTAAATTCACAGGTAATTAAGAAAACCCGTAAGTCCAAGTTAATCAGAGATGTAGTGCTCGAAGTTAGAGGCCTTCTTCCACCATGTAAATTGACATCAATGGGGATTAAAATGCAAAAAATAAAGAGAAGTAGTTAAAAATTATCTACAAATCAAAATCTTAGACTAAATGTGTAATTTCCTCTTTTTTCCTAGCTCTCCAATGATTCTTCCAAGTAATATAGATCTACTCTTGTGTATGTGGATACTTATTAAATCTTCAAATGAGTCTTTCTTCTTCAGAACTGGTGACCTCTGAATATGAGAAAATGTCCCTGAAAAGTGACATAAAAATGCATATAAGTAAATAATTTCCAAACAGCAAAGAGCAGCTGAATACTCAGTTTCCCACATCCATGTTTCCTCTGCCTTTAGCTGCTGCTGGTCCTCATTTTATCAGCATTACCCCCAAGCCTCTTGCTCTGGTGATAGCCATATCCCTCCATTTGCAAGTTGCCTTTCAGTGTCAAGTCACTTTGATCTTTTCCCTCAGTATGGACCTTTTCCTTTAATCTATCTATAAAACTCTTCTACTTGTAATTAGCAGAATCAAAGTGTTTAAGACTACTAGGAATCCTACTGACTGGCCTGTTATCAACCTCTCTGCACAGTGGGTGAGATCTCTCACACTGTCTAGTAGAACATTTGCTATTTCCTTGAGGAACTATGGGGCGTTTTCTTTGCAGTGATCTCTAAAACGCAGCAGATTGTTTTTCTTTCTTTTAGACATATTTGTCTTCTGAAAAAGTAACTGGTTAGCACAATATTTGCTTATTTACCAGACCTCAAATGTACAATAGCTTTACCCCACTACCCTCCCTAGCACCCTGCAGAGTTGGAGCAGCAAGTTATATCAATCTTGGGCCAGGTGCAAGGGCTGGCCTGAGCCTCATCACCTGCACCTGTGAGGGAGGTGTGCACAGCTGAGGCCACTGAGTGCTAAGGGGCCGGGGCACTGCCGGGTGAGGAGAAGAGAGGCAGAGGCTTTGTAGTTTTCAGATGTTTCTAGAGAGGATATGCTATGTGGCTTCTTGAGGAGGATCTTCTTATATAGCTGCTCTTCAGGAAGATTGCTGTGAGTACAAAAGCTATGTTTTCCTTGTGGTTCTGAAATCTTATTTTAATTAAGAGTTGTTGTAACTATAATGTAACTTCAGTGTTGTAATGGACTCGAAATGCATTTATGAAACCTGCTTTTTCATAGTGTTTGGATTTTGTTAGCCAAAAGGGGTGAATTACTAAAGATAGCTTGGCTAGGTAACTGAAAAACTCTCCCTACTTGTCTCAACTTAAAGCTGATTAACGCTTCTCTGCAAAATATCTAGGGAAGCTGAAATGCTGCTGGGTTCAGTAGGATTTTAGGTGGATTGAGACAGTTTGTCAGGTTACTCATATTCAACTGTTCTGATTTTGTAGTCTTTTTTACGGCTTGTGTAGAGTTTAAGAGTGTCCTCAAACTGTGAGTACAGTCAAAAGCCTGGAGGGATTAGACTGGTCCAGAAAATAGTGTTTGAATCTGTAAGTCTGGAACTGGGCTACTTCTCCCACTTCTCGGTGCACACTTGAAGAGAATTGTTTCCCAGGAAGACCAAGTATGGGTAACTGTGGAAGTGCTTCTAAAATGTGCCAAAGTAGTTTTGTTTGGTACTATTGAAAAGTGCTTACCAAGGGCTTTGCTAGGTTTTTTTGCTTGGAGGACTTTTTTTTTTTTTTTCCTTGGAAAAAAGAGTTCCTGATACTCAATCTTCACAAGTAGGATTTATCCATTAGTTCTGAAATGTAATGCTAATAATAACACCTTAACATCAGTATTTCTGTGCCAAGTTCAGACTTCTGTCTTGCTTTTCCAATTCAGTGATATGTTTAAGAAACTACAAAGAATATAGGTTACAGGTTGCTCCTCATTCCTGATTTATGATCCTGTTTGTAATTAAAAAAAACCCAAAACAAACCCCAAATATATGGAAATTTTAACTATTTAAGAGGAATAAGATGAAAAACTTTGGTATGAAGCAATAAAGTTATCAGCTGTTGCAAAAGTAACAGTATAAAGCAAAAAAAAAAGTTTCATTTTTGGATTTCTAGTATAAGCCTACTGAAAGGTATTTATACCTGCCCATGTAGGTGTGAAGTACACAAGATAATTTAAGTGCTGATAGTGCTGCTCATGGGGCTGAGAAAACAGGCTTGTACCTCTCTTTATGCATATGTGGTAATTCTGTTCCTCATCATTTGCTGTGCAATTTTGATCTGCATTTATTACCAATTGATCTTTACTTTCATTGATGAAATAAGGCAGTAGGATCACAGGTTACAAAGATTAAAACAGCTGGCTTTGTTAAGAAACTGTGAGACTTGGATGAGAAGTTAGCTCCTCCAAAAAAAAAATTAGGCTGTCACTGCTATAAGCTGTCTGCTACAGACTGATGTTAATCAGTCGTACAGAGAAATCAGATTAACTGATTACAATTCACAAAACAAAGAGGGTGTGAATACTTAGTAGTACTTAAAATCTCTTTGTATAAGAGTAAAGAAAAGTCAGAATTTATCATAAAACCCTTAATTTGATTCTCCAAAATACATCAGACTGTTACTCTTTAATCTTGACTGGAACAAAAGCTCTTTGTTTAGGAAAAATCACAGTGTGATATAGATATGTAGAGCCAGATGTAAACAAAAGGCTAAGTGGGAGTTTAGACAGTGATATTCAAAGCTGCAATCCTAAACAAAAATTAATCTGGTGCTTTAGCCTGGTGGGTTATCTCAGTTTTTGACTGCCTCGTGTGTCTAAAGCTGCATTCTGTTTGCACCCAAAAGTGCGTCAATCTGGTAAGGATTGAGCAACTTGTTGCCTTTGTGATGTCTAAGAGCACTTGGAAACCAGAAGTGGGTTCTGTGCTGCATGCCAACAGAGTAAAGATCCAGTCAGAGCTATGTGATAGCTCGGATTCTTTGCAGAGCAGGATAGGATCCAGTCGTTGCTTTTAAAATGCAGGTGGTGGTTGTTTGACTCATAGTTTAGAAACTGACCCTGTGTGGGGCGGGGGGGTTGAGTCTGAGGGGATTGATTCAAACTCAACTCCCATCACAATGCCCGGGATACTGCCTGTAGGTAACAGGGTAAGGACCTCTCAGTCCTTCCTATCCCAAATTCTAACTTTCAATACCCCAAAATTTTTTAGGTTTGTGGGCAAGACTGGAATTGTCCAGTGGTATATTGTCCCTGGGGTGCGAGAACCCTGAGTTCAAGTCCATTTTTTAGAGACGCTCTAGGGGATACTTGCTCAGAGAGGCTCTTCATTATTCCATGAAAATTCCCCCAAACATCATAATAACTTAAGACACTGCTCTAGGAGGTGGAGATAAGGGTCTCAATCCATTGAAGTGTAAAGGCAGTTCTGCCTTCTCAGCGTGGGCCCGACGCACTACGTTGTTGGTGATGGCAACAGCACTTCTACCTCTCCATCAAATTACAGCACCTACCCCTATCTGAAAGTAGATATTCTCCAGGCAAGAATACATCTGTTGGTAGCAGGATCAGAACTGAAGCCTTGGAAGGGACTGAGATTTAGGAAAAGCTATACTGTGTCTCCTTCCTGGGAATGAGGAGGGTAAGTGACAAGCATATGGAGAGGGGTCTGGTAGTTCTTCTCTGGGGCTGGGAACCTGGAGACTAGGAATTGCAGCATTTAGTGCCACAGGTGTTCTTCCTGGAGCTGTAGTCGTGTATGAAAGCCTGTATGCATCTGAGTCCTAGGTCTGTTTCCATTGTGTGTTGGGTAAAGTTACCGATGTGGAAATGGAAAATACTTAGTGGCTGACTGCTAGATGGCAAGTAGACATACCCTTACCCTTCTGCTGAAAGACTGCCACTCTCCCCCACAGCACCACTGCAATGCACTCCTCTCAGAATGGGGAGTTCAGAACTAGCCTGTTCATAGCACAACTGTGGTAAAAATGCTGCTGTGGAAGAATATATTGGTATATTCAGCACTGAGCTGCCTTCTTTGTTTGAATACTCCTGTATTACGCTTTCTGCTGCTTCTCCCACCCCATCAAACAGAAACTTAAAAGCTGTTGTTGGAGTTCAGGTTGTTTGGAGGTCAAAGTTTCCCTGAGATCACATTGAACATAAACATAGCTCTACACTTGACTGGGAGGAGTAGGGGGTTTTTGCACAGCACTGTCCTCTGTTTCTGTCCTATTACCACATAGCACAATAGGCCTCAATCTCTTTTCTTTCCCACTAGACTCTAATTATGGCCCATTAGACACATATTAAAAGAGTAGTGACCTTGGTTTCTCCCTGTGAACTGAGAATGTAGGGTAGCAATCTTCTGCTCAGCTTCTGCCAGCTGCCTTCTGCCTAGGCCATGGGTTCTGGAGAGCACACAGTCCACATAGATATCCCAGAAGAGCTGAGCCAGATCCCAGAACAAAGCCCCATGTTTCAAGTTCTCTGAGGATTTCAGAAAGATCATGAAGTCCCAAAAGCCACTGACAGAGTCAGAAATGCGAGGCTTCCTCATCTCTAGTAGAACAGCTGAGGAAGATTCCCAGCACTGGGGGTCTGCCCGCCCAAGAGCTAGTGGATCAATTTGACTATGGCAGAGGAAGGGTTTCACACAGAACACTGCCATGAGTAAGAGAGAGCAGGTGAGTCTCATGGTGCAGTGGATTCTTCCTCTGCTTCCAAGATCCATTGTGTCACTGAAATATAAGAAAACCAAGAGAAGCTGAAAAACATCTCACTCTTAGACCCAAGAATAAGCTCCTGGTACTTTACATGATATACATGGCACTCAGATATTGTTTCTCTGCTCCTTAAAGATTTGTGTATGCTTTTTGCATACATATAAATACTAGAGGAGTTGCAATGCTCTATGCAGCAGAAGCATGTGTAAAAATTGTTCATTCATCCTCAAATCTTATCTGGAAGTTCTTAATATCAAAAGCCTTTTGCCATTTTTGCTTTACAGATTCCTAATCTTTTTCAGTAAAAATCCATTCCTTTTTACATAATTTAAGCCTTTAGGCAGTCTTGCTTTTCTCAAAATTTTATGAGCCCTTTAAAATAGTCTTCAGAATCACAAGGATCAGTGGACAGCAGGTGGAAAACTTTTGTTGAAAATGTGTTTTAATGGTTCTAATTAATGGAGGTTGCAAATTCATACAGTGACCAGGATTGGTTTACGTGCTAAAATGCAGAACAGTTCTGAAAAGAGGGTTAGCAAAGCCATCACATAGCAGCTGTATTGTACAATATGTACACATGCATATAGAAACAGAACAGTTCAGGTTGCAAGGGACCTTTAAAGGTCTCTAGTGCAACCCTTCTGCCATTGGCAGGGACATCTTCAGCTACATCAGTTTGCCCAGAATCCTGTACAACCTGACCTTGACTGTTTTCAGGGATGGGGCATCTTCCACCTCTCTGAACAGCCTGATCCAGGGTCTCACGACCCTCATTGTAAAACTTTTTTTTTATATATATATCTAATCTAAATTGATCCTCCTTCAGTTTGAAACCATCACCCTTTGTCCTATTGCAACAGGCTCTACTAAAGATCCTGTCCCCATCTTTCCTATAGGTGCTCTTTAAGTACTGGAAGGCTGCAACAAAGGTCTCCCTGGAGCCTGCTCTTCTCCAGGCTGAACAGCCCCAACTTTCTCAGCTTTTCCTTACAGGAGAGCTACTTCATGCCTCTCATCATTTTTGTGGCCCTTCTCTGGACTTGCTCTAACAGGTCCATGTCTTTCCTGTGCTGAGATGTGTATGTAGATATAGATATATATATATAGTACCAGTGTGTATTGCAGATCACTAAGAATTGTCTGTTTGTTAAAACTGTGAAATTTGCTAAGTAGTATCTATAATTGATGGGTGGAAATTCTGAGAATGATAACCTTTTGTGGCCAGAAAGGGCCAGTTGTCTCCATCAGATTTCATTTCTAGTATGTACTACTCTGTTGTATTTTCAAAAATGCTTCTAGCATTTCTGATATTGTAACAAGTTTGGGGGGTGTTTTTAGTGTAGCTCATGGCACACAGAGAACTTTCTATTTGTGGAAATCAGCAACATCTGAGGTCAGCATTTAGGACAAAATTCTGTTTAATGTATGTGCTGATCTGCTGAGTATTCATGCTTGTACATTTTCAGTTTGATTGTTGGGGGTGGGGAAGCTACTTCTCTTAATGAGCTAGATAAGCAGCTGGCTTTTTGTGTAGAAAATCTCTTCCACGAATGATCCTGAAGAAGTGTTCCTTTGCTATGTGAAGGAAAATGCCAAAGGCAGGATATGGATGCACAGAGGGATTGTACATGAAAGGTAGCCCAGCCACAGCCTGTGTATGAGACTAGGGCAGAGTAGGCTGCTTTGTGGAACATATTTCATTGTAGAGCGAAAGGACTCTTCAGAGATTTTAGTCCTAGCAATGATATTCTTACTTAGCCCCTTGTCTGGCTACCTGGTTTGGTTCTGGGAGCATTTTTGAGGTATTCAGACTATTCAGAATTTGCTCCCCAACTGCTTAGAGTCCCTTTTTAATCCAAGTTGGAATCTTGTGAGAAGAGCTGGCTTGACAGCCCTGGACCTGAACATTGCATTTAAGGAATAAAAGAGGGCCAGCTTGCTCTTCCCACACTGCCCTGCCTAGTGGATGTCACTTATGACAGTGGTGGTAGTAATGGGGCTGTCCTCCTGCTGCTCCCAAGGTCCCCAAGAAACATCATTCTTCTGTACGCTAGTCCACAAGGCAGGTTTTGATTGCTTTCTCAGAAGCAAGCCAAAAACATCCTGTGAGTCATTACTTCAATCTTGTTTGTGCATCAGAGCCCTTGTGCTGGGCACAGACACCTATGTATGCCATGCAGTATGCACATACCTGTTTACTGAGACTTTTTCAAGGGGCATAATTAACTTTGTCAAGTTTCTGGTTTTCAAAGCAATTTAGCAATCTCAGATATGACCATGGTGGGTGGGGAGACAGACATGGGACAGTGGGGGGGGGGGGGGGGGGTGGGGAGCCCCAAAACAAAGGAATAATACTAAAACAGTCTAATAATACTAAATAATATTAAAATCCTTTAAATTATGGTTCTATGACTTTGACAGAGCCCATCTCATTTGTACAGGTTAACAACTTAACTGGTTGCTTTACATTTTCTGCTTCCCAGCACCTATTCTAAACTTTTTAAGTTACAAAACTAGCTAAGACGAGGGCTCTGGATTTGTCAAAACAAAGGGGACAGCCCTGGGCAGGGAGCTGGTAGGGCATTAATATGAGAATTGGTGCCCTTAAAAGTATGATGTGCATGGCATTTAGCAAAGGCCACTAGTCCTTATGGTCTGGTCAAACTCAGGACAGCATTGTGCTGTTAGTCTTCTACAAGGTTCAAGATTGTATTTTTTTGGATATTTGAGAGCTGGAGGGGATGCTCAGGAAACGCAGATTTCATTAATCTCTTACCTGTGTGTGTGGTGAATGCTTCCATGCAATTCCTTCCCTACACCCTCCAATCTTTAGATCTTTCTGTCCATAGATTGAAGTTTGTGTGTGTGTGAGTGCTATTTACACTTTCTGCTTCTGACTTTTCCCACCCTCCCCTTTATCCCTGCTTCTCCTTGCAGTTTAGTTTCCCGCTCCACTCCCCGTCATGGATAATGCCTTCCAATAATAATTAAAAAGTTAATCAGTTAACTTGTTATCATTTAACTTGGAGCTCTCACTTACGGATAGTCCCTCGGCGTGAGGCTGCCACGGCCGGTCCCGGGCCGGGTGCCCGCTCCGGTGCAGCATCCCGGTGCAGCATCCCGGGGCAGCCCCGCGCGGCTACCGAGGCTCCGGGCAGCGCCCGACTCCGCGCCGCTCCCGCTCCGCCCCGCCCCGCCCCGGCGCCGCCCGCAGCTCCCAGCGCTTACCTCGGCGCTCCGGCCAGGACTCTCCGAGCCCGCTGCCGCCGCCGCGCTCCTTAAGAAGCCGGAGCGGGCAGACCCGCTTAGTTTTTACGTCAGGGCTCGGGAGCAGCCCCCACCCCCTGGGCCCGGCCGCTGCTCCCGGGCACACGGAGCTCCCTCCTTCTGTGTGCGGAGCTGCCCTTGCTGCAAGTCTGCTCCGCTTCTCTGCCCCCCTTGTCCTCCTCTGCCTGCGGATCCCGGCCCTCCCGGGCCAGCCTGGTGGCCGTGCTGCCTCTGGTCGAGGGGAAGGGGTGCGCAGTGGGGTGGAAGAGTAACAGATTTGGCAAAACTGCGACCCTCCCTTTGCCCCCTCTCTTAGCAGTGCTGCACCGGGGGGGGGGGCAGGAGGGGAAGAATAGAAAGTAAGTCCGACCTTGGAGCTCAAGTTGTCCAGAGCTGGCTCAGACCTGAGGTATCTTGCTTTATGTGCTTGGCTGTTGCAGATCCCTCCACCCCAGAGCAGGACTGTGTGGCACGACTAGAGCTATTTGCTGGCTGGGGCTCAGCCCATATGCAGCAGGTCCAGCTCTCCTGGAAGTTAAAGCAGCGACCCAGAGAAGAGCCACACAAGAGAGCCAGTAAAGGCATTAATTGAAGTAGTTGGGCTGAGCTGCTCACTGCAGCTGAATTTACACAACTTTACCTAAAGAAGAGCTACCTTGGAGTGCTGTACACTCTTCAGCGGAGGGGGCGTGGTCTGGTTACGTTTTCTCTCCCAAGAAAAATAATGTGATCTACTGTTGTTGCGTTTTTGCTCTCTGAGGTTCTCAGCTGCAGCCCCTCTCCCTTGTGACTTCCGTGAAGCAGCTGAAAAATCTCTTGTGTGTCTTGGAGAAATGGGCAAAGCTGCTAGGGAAGTGAGAGGAAACCACTGATGAAAAGGCTGTCTCCTGTTACATGCAGATTGGAGAGAAAAGTCTGAGCACAACTCTGCCTGTGCTCCCTGTGCCTGCTGTGACCCCCTTGCATACAGAAACATATAACTCA
The DNA here is from genome assembly GCF_041296385.1 of Aphelocoma coerulescens. Lineage (NCBI taxonomy): Eukaryota > Metazoa > Chordata > Aves > Passeriformes > Corvidae > Aphelocoma > Aphelocoma coerulescens. The sequence goes on from NC_091021.1 coordinate 13,249,549, forward strand.
AAGAGCTGGGGCTCTGCGATGATGCCGATAACCAGTGTTGGACAGAACTTGTTTAATGCCAGCTATTTGAAGCAATAGGCAGGTGAGACTGTTCTTTTTCCCTGACTCTGTAGTTTATAGGCCAAATCATGGAGCGCCTTGCTGCCTGTCTGAAGCCAGTGCAGCTGCACCAGTCCATACCAGCTGGGGAGCAACCTATTTGTTTTTCCAAGACTTTTCACGGGCAGCTCCCTTCTGTCTTTGTACCTGGAACCATAATCCCTTCTCCAGGAAGCAACTGTGCTTCAGTAGCATGAGGCTTATCTTCATTGCAGTCAGTGGGGCCACACTGGTTCACATCAGCTGGAAAGCTGGCTTGAGACACTGATTTCTCTGATCAATACCTTTATAATTTGCGTTCTTTCTATTCGTACAGTCCATATAAACGGAGGAGCAATTTCCTTTTCAAACCCTTGATCTTGTGGCATGCCTATGACAATTAATACTGCTTTTCTTTTCTCCTGATGCTTTATCTCCTGAATAAGGAATTCCTGTGAAAGTATATTTTGTGTAAGTAATGCTACTGTTTAACAAAAGTGCAAGGAACTTTTTGGGGATGAAAGAACACTGGCTAGAACCCTTGTAAATAGCTATACTGTAGGACTTTGGCCAATTTTCAAATGTTCCATTTATTTAACAAGAAGTGTGAGTTTGGGAATGAGGGGAGTAATGGTCACCAACTGCTGAGACAGACTTCAGGGTGAACTGAAGAGTGCAGTACCTTGCAAGGGGCCCTTGCAATGTGGTGGGGGAAGCCTCTCATATGTAGGATCTCCAACATTTCTTCTCTGTGCTATCAAATATAGGCTATTCCAGTAGACTTCCTTCTCCTGAGTTCTAGGGCTGAAATGATCCTTAAGGATCAGCTTTTGGTTTTATTCTTTTTAATGTCTGCTCTGGAGCTGATTCTGGACCCATGTGCAGCCTGGAGCCTCCTTGGCAAGTGAGTAACCAGCATGCTTCTCCTTGCCTCTGTGTTTGGGGATTGAACCTGGCAAAGGAAAGAAGGAAAGTGTGCAGATAAGACCTGGCTGTTGTGATGAAACCTGAAGGCAGCTCCTGGGTAGAAAAGGCTCTAGGGCTGCTTGTGTTCGTGGTTGTCCTGGCTGCAGGGGCCAGAGCAGAGCAAGACTAAAATGCCACAGAAGTGGGTTTTGCTGCTGTTTCTGGGTCTGTGGTGTGTTGTTCTAAGGACTGTGCCCTGCATTGTTAAGGGTAGAGCCAAATGGAAAGAAAAAGGTTAAAGTTTTCTTGTGAGTTGATAAGTTTCTGTCAACCTACAACCTTTGTGGATTCATTGTTAACAAGTGAGTTTGAGTCCCCTTCTGGGGTGCACTTTATCTGGTTTTGGATCAAGAACAACATTGGTTTCATTCCACTCAGAATCCTGGCAGACCCAAGGGAACTGAACCAGGGGCTCTCACAGAAATGGGAGTTGCTGCTCAAGGGAAATACTGCTACAGATAAAATAGTTGGCTCCACAAATACTTCCTGAGCCTACTATGCTCTGCTCCCTCTGAACCAGTGCACTTATATTCTATTTCTGGGAAAGAGGTTTTTGACAATTAGATTGATCACCTCAGCCTCCTAGTGGAGAAGAAACACCAGGATTGGTCATCTCATTCAATTCCACACACTCCCTCAGTAAAGCTTTCTGTGCCCTTCTTAAGCTATCAATAATCTTTCTTTAATTGCAGTGCATGATATATTCCCCAGGAAGCCAGTGCTCATATCTTATATGGGTCTCCATATCTTAGGAATTTAATTCGCATAAGGTGTAGGTCATATCCAGAGTCATTTGCATAAGGATTTTTTTATCAAGAAAAATTGATTATTTACTCATAGATGAGACAGGTTCCAGATCATGTAACACTACAGAAAGAATGCTATTTCTACCAGAAAAAAATAAAAATAAAATAAAGTAAAAGCTAAAATGATCAGGATATAGGAATAAGGGATAAGTAAGAAAAGTAGGAGGCCATTTCACTGGTATTTGCATTTGGAATAGAGCAAAGGTGTAAATAACTATACACAGAGTTGCTTCCTTCCTGCATTTGCTTCCAGCAAACCTTCTGATGTGGTTTAAAATTAACATTTAAGTTAATAGACAGTGGCTTATGGTTGCTTGAGCTAAGTAAGCATTTACACATAAAAAAAGACATTCAGCACTGAGACTGAGAGACAGCAATGTGTGATGGGATGCACAGCTTGCCTGTTACTTCCATAAGCAGACACACCTGAATGCAGTATTAGGCTTTTTTAAATGTCCCACATGATGAAAGAGACCTGTTTTAGACTTACTAAAAAAAAAATGCTTTACAGACATATTCTTAGCTGAAAGTTTGCATTTTGCTGAATTGGGTTCCGGATTATTCCAGCCTTGTGTGAAACCTGGGTAAGTGACAGCAAAGGCAAAACTTGTCATTCTCAGAAGGGGAGAAACCCAAAGGTCTGTTAGCTTTAAATTCATGGTACCTGGCAGAAGCTTGATTTCTCTTCAGAGTCTATAAAGGCAGAGTGTGGAATCCTACTCCCACTTTTAACTTTTCAGTTTCTTTTTTAACCAGGAGATTAAACTGCCCTTAAAATGGGCTCCCTGACAAACATACCTAAGAGCCTCTTGGAAATGAAATTAAATACTTGATCCAAAGTCCGTGGCTATATTTTATTCATTTTTAAAATGATATGTAGAGGGCTTTGAGTATCTAAACCTGTTTTTTTAAGCTTTTGATGTCAAGTTGGATTTGTTTTGGTGGATTGAATCCACACTCATAAATGAATTTGATGATCTCACACTGCTCTAAACAACTCTCTAGGTCTATTCTCTGGTGAGATGGCCGGCATGAAAGTCACTGGATGTGATGCAACACTTAAGCGTTTCTAAGCAGTGCAAAGGTGTAATTACTTAAACATAAAATTCTTCAGTGCTGTACACTATTGCTGATGACCTGAAACATTTCCATGGAGCTGGCAGGCAAGACATGGGACAGGCAGGTGACCAGTGTATTTCTGTGCCAGGAGCCCTGGCATGTCTCTGGTCTGTGCTGAGAAGTGGCCTTCTGCTAGAAGGGGTGAGGAACTGCAGCTCCCTATCAGAATAGACTTGTCTTTAATAATGTGTTCCTCTCTCTCTCCATGCCTACCAGCTGTTGTATGTGAGCAGCTCTGTCTCCAGGGCCATATTTGGAGTGTTTCCCCAAGAGAAAATTTAGATGCCATGTCAGAAGTGTGAACTGGCTTCATTGTTGAAGCCACTTATTTAAATTAATTTGTGGAAGAGGTAACAGTTCGTCTGGCAAATGTATTTAATACAAGCTTTGAAAAGACATGTGGAGCAGGTATTTTTACAAGTGCAAGCTAAACAACGTTGGTTAGAAAATTAATATATATTTTTGAAAACGTAATCTGGTGATATGTGACATATAAATGCAAATGACCTTTGTAAAGGATGTGACCACATCTCTCTAGACTAAAACATTCCAAGAAAATAAGAGAGAACCCCAAACTGATTAATACAGTACATCAAAAGTTAATTGTTCATGTCTTTTGGGCAAGTTGTCCCACATTAGCCATTCAGTTAGAGAGCTTTTGATTCATTTTAATGGCATTCTGGATATTTATAGCCAGACAACTATTAGTTTTTGAATTAAGGGATCCGTTGCCATTTGGGTACTGGATTGATATCAACATGTTCCAGAATAAAGTCATTGGTTCTTCTGATTCAGTCCTCCTGCTTCCTCATGTTGTCACAGATAATGAAGAAACCCTTCTCATCATCAGCACTCCAGGCAGACAGGAGAGTCACCCTGGGTATGTCACAGTTAAAAGAGCAGTTCAGTGAAACATGTTTTCATAAAACTGCCACTAACATCTAACAAAGCAAGGCTGTTATAGGATCAGTTTCTCCCAGGGAATTATGGCCAGATCTTCTGGGGGGAAAAAAGCACTGAGCTGAGTAGAACTGCAGTGTCAAGTCTCCTTGGACCTTTTCTTGCCCTGAGGGTTTCTTTCCTGCAGCTCTTGGGAGAAAAGGGTGTTTGAGCATGCTTGTCTCAGGGCAGCTCCTGGGCCAGCCAAGGCAGGGTGCTAGCCCTGCCACTGTCACACCCATGCCACGGCACAGACACTCCCCTGGCAGCCAGGACCCCATGCTGGCAGTCTGCACATTTCCACTTGAAGTTGTTCGGGAAAATAGTCTTCAAGAAGAAATTAGAGGGGGGGATAGCAAATTATTTTGGGCCAAGAAATATGTCACAGGAGATTCTGGAGCGTAATGAGGATATTCTGTCTTGTGTGAAAGGGATTGTGGGATCTTCAGCTCTCCTTGGTTACCTGCTCATTCTCAGACTGTTTGCTGGACTATCTGATTTACTCTGTTCTGCTACTAGTTCCTACTAGGGCTCTTTGGCACTTACAAAGTACTTGCAACTCTTCAAACCACAGATGTGAAGCCTTAAAAGCACACTACTGATGTTGTCGTAGGATAAAGTTGGGGTTTTTTTAATGTGCAAGGTCTGTCATGAATAATTTATTGGCAGAGAAATCTGCCTTCTTCAATTATTTTCCTGAATGAAGTAGTAGTACAAGCTCTGTCATTTAGAATACTTAGATGAGACAAAACCCTACATTATCAGTAAGGAACCATGGGATAGAGATAGAACATTGGGTTTTTTTAAAAAATTAAGTATATATTTTATTTATTTTTAGTAGTTCAGGCCACTCAGCCTTTGAAACTCCCATTTTTATTTCACTAATGTACCCTTTGAAACCTATTCTAAAGGGAATGCTACAAAGGTGCTACTAGAGTGGATTTCTATGTAGTAAGTTTATCTTTAATTTGGAGCTTCTGAAAAGACTATAGTTTGATTTAACAAGGTCCTTTTTTTCTTATCCTATTACTGATTAGGCAGAGCTAAAAAGCTGCATATTTAATGAAGATTATAATTTTTTTGAATACCCAGGGAGGGGGGTTGTCTCAAACTTATGGGCCAACCAGCTCTGCCTAAAACCACTGCTCCCTGGCCTAGATGCTAAAGGTCACCTTTGAGTATGACAGCTCCTGTCCTAGAGATCTTGTGTTTGAAGTGAAAAATGCCCAGCCAAATCAGAGGGAGGAAAACTGAAGTAAAAATGTAATGGGACCTGAATCTTTTATCTACCTGCCCAGCTCTCTGATCCAACAGCACACAGACAGGATTCTGCAATGTAAGGGAATTGTTTCTTTTTTTCTGCAAATGAGGCAATTTTCAGTCTTGTGTTCAGAACCTCGTCATTACACAAAGCAGAAGTTAAAATTTTTAATTTCCTGAAGCTTTTCAGTGAAACCTGGAGGGCACTAGAATAGTTTCTTGGAACTGCTTTCTCATTGCACAGAAATCCTGGTCAAGCATTCATCGTCTGTAAACTATGTTATTGTTAACAATATCTGTAAGAGTAACTTCATAATGGAGCAAGTCTTGAAATAGTAATACAGAGTTCAGATGTGCCTGAAAAGAAATAGGGAGAAATGATTGACTCCAAAGGAAACAGGCTTGCTTGTACACTTTGCATCCATCTGATTTCATTGTTGTGCCATCCTTAAAGCAGGGCATGTTGACAAGGGAAAAGGTCTGGGGAGGAAATGGGTGGTCAGAATATGTCAAATGCCAACATAAATATATGAATGGATTGTGGAGATTTAGATTGTGGTCCTTGTACTGACTTTTAAAAGTAACTTGAGCCTTCTCTTTGAAAGCACAGATTGAGACTGCTTAACAAAACTATGAGCACCGCAAGTTCTGTGTAGTCATTCTCTAATTATACAGTTATTAGTGTATTTTGAAGTAAACCAGACTGCTATAAATCATGTTTTGGGAAGAGGCCCTTGTTAGGGAGATAAACATCTCTGTTTACATAAGCTGAAGACACGAGTGGAAGCATCTTTGTGTGACTGCACTAAGGCTGAAAGTCAGGCTTTGCTATAGACAGGTGCAGCTTTGGGTGTCCTCAATGCTGCTGCCACACAGCTTGGCCCACTGACCAGTGGGAATCAGGGGTGTGTTGTGCCAGTAGGGTCTGGGCACTTCCTTCAGCTTGACAGTACAAGGTGCTGTTCAGCACAACTCCCATCACCTTTGTGCAAGGGTCCTTTGGACATTGTCAAAGCTGCAGGCTCACAGGAAAATCTGTTGGTGCTGCTGGTGCCATTTCCTTCTGAAACCCTCAGGTACAGAAACTTCTACCTCGGCTAGTCTGCAGCTCAGTAGCCAGGTGGGAGGGGAAGGAGAGGGTTGTTTCTCTGAGAAAATAACTCTGCTGTTACAAGTACTGTGAATTACTTGGTTGTGCTGAAGTTCCAAAGGGCATCCAGGTGCCCCATTACCTGGATTAGACACTAGGGATAGATCTGTTCAGTTTTCTGCAATACTAAATACTCCTTTCTTGGAACAGTAAAGCATTTATGTACTGATTAGGAGTGATTCACTGTGCTGTGAATCCATAGCATCCTGAGTGATGTGTATTGAGGAGTCCCCCCTGAAGAGCGGGTACATAGTAGATAATTAAAACCTCAACAGTTCAAAGACCCAATCTATGAAAAACTGTCCTGAATTAATATGGTCAGTGCTTATTCTATTTCAAGACAAGTCATAAATTTATATCTTGGATGTAAAGTGTGAGGGCAACATGCATAAGGATATTGATTCTTGTTTCCATTATACACAAAACGCTTTCAAAGGAGTCAAGTGGGGAAACTGGGAGCTGTCAGTTGTTAGCCTATGCTTCCTGCAATTTATATGGAAGTAAGTTTAGCACAGCTGTCATGAAGTCACCATTTAAAAATTTCTCTTAAGGTTTATGCAAATAGCACTAGGTTTAGACGTGTTTCATTCTTGAGAATAAACTGATCACCATCTCAGCTGGAGATAGGAAACCAGGCAAAAGTAGTTGCTTGTGTTGTTTTTTGGCTGGACACTGTCTGGGTTAGACTGCAGAGAAGCAGCGTGTGTTGTGTGGGGTCACTTCCTTTCCGCACTAGAGGCGACAGAGATGTTATAAACCACAGCCTGTTACCAGTGTGTGATGTAAGGAGCGCGTCATGCTCGTGCCTTTGTCACCAGTTAAAATACAGCTTTAATAACCAGCCCTTCTCTCTCAACCTCTTTGCATAGTGCAGATGCAAACGTTGCTTCACAGTCTCTGAAGCAAATTCAAAGCCTTTGTTTGTCAGATGGCTGAGGAAATCTGTGAGTATATGATATATAGTGGTGGAATGTTGTGCTTATGAAGTCTGACAACTGGACTTGGACTATGTAAAATGCATTTAAGTTCCTCCATGCTTTGAGTTACCAGCTTTGATGGGGAAATTCTTATACTGGCTCAGAAAGTGCCACTTTCTAAACACTAAAGCATGGCCCGTTACAGTGTTAGTGGTAAAGATGAGGGCTATCCCATGACTTATGACAAAGCTAAGCTTTTTTAGAAGAAAATTTTAATAAGATGAAATCAACTGACACTTGATTATGGGTGTTCTACAGATGAGAGCATTCAGAATTACACTGCCCCAGCAGTTTGTGGTTGTTCAGAAATAATGTTAAGTGCCTGGTGATGCTGATCTGATGTGGAGTCCTTGTACTTATCTAGGGGTTGCATCCCCTCTTGAGTTACATGTTCCCACTAAATAACTTATTCCACAAACCTACAAAAATGTGCTTGCTGAGTTGTGAACAATAAATCACTGAACTGAATTATAGCATGTGCAGCTTTAAGATGTTTTTGTGACCTTTTCCTTTCAATCGTACTGGTTTGAGCACCTCTACTACTAAAATTCTTAGTTACTTTTTTTTATTTAAGCTTTTCATGGGCACTTAATCTCTGTGATATTACTGATAGATGAGTCATGTTAAATTAACTTTTCAGCTCTCGTAGGTAGGAATCTATAGGCAGTGCATTTAGAACAAAAGGGGGTTTTGGGCTTGTACAATGTGGCTTGTTGTTGTGTTGATTTTGTTCATGATAGTAAGTGCCCAGCAAGATTGCGGTTCAGTGTTTCGAGCTGGAATTGTGAAAGTTTTTAAATACAATTCTAAGAACTTTTTCTCGTAAAATCAAAAGCCAGTGTGGATCTGTCTCTATATTGCTTTTCTATTCATATGCTGCAAAAGACTTAACTCCTATTTCAAGGAATCTGTCTATTCTAATTATAGCCAAAATGTTGCATGTTTATATTGAGTCTATAGATAAATCCTATATTCAAATGACAGGAAATAGAAGTGGATAATAGTGGATCCATCAATGAGTGTTCCCTCACTCTATAGCTCTAAATGAGAAGCATGCTTTCATATAGAACCTTGGGAGATACTAACACAAACGCGTATTTTGTTTTCCTATCTGGAGCTGGAGAAAGCAAAACAATATCAGTAGTTATCTGGTAACTGTGACATGCATGCATTTAATTTTCCCAGGCTGGCTTCACTAGAGCGAGTCTGGCAAAAAAAGAAAAGGGAAATTGAGTTTTATTCAGTATTCCATTAAAATGATGGCCATAGTATCTGCTTGTTACGGTATAATTATTTAAAGAATACTTCGAGGGCCTCATTTTGAACTTCTTGTAATTATGTAATTCCGATTTTTGAGCTGGAAAAGGCTTCCCTCAAGTAGCAAAAGCCTCCAGGTCTCACTGAACTCAGTGTAGCCAGCAGCTGGGACTGAAGCAGGCCCAGCACATCCTGGGTGCCAAGGCGCTGGTTCCATGCACGGCGGAAAGGCTGCGTGCAATGTCCTCCCACAGACAGAGCCTCACTGTGAGATTTGACACAGTTTGAGATCTTTGATAAAAGAAAACTCCATTCAATTTCCATTACTACAAAGGTGATGATTCCTTGATCACAGAAATTAATTTAAGCTGAGAGAATAAATAAGGAAAAATAAAGATTGAAAATTAAAAACTACTCCATTCCATGTTCATGATATTTTTAATACTCATCTTGCTAAGATGCAGAACAAGGACTATTGAATTTCCATTCATTAGCAGCCAACAGGATATGAATGAGTATTAACTTCAAACAAAAACTTGATTTATAACAACATCAAGTTGTGCACTTAAAAAAATAATTACAAATCATTTTTAAAAGGAAGAGTAACAGTGGAAGCAGTAATGAATATAAAACATGACTGATTAGGCTTAAAACATAACTTCAAGTATTCTACGGCATTTCCTCAGACATTTGTCTCATCTGTTTGTGCAATACCCATCTTTGCATAGTAAAGAAAAATTGGTTAGACTCCAGCCTTAACTAATCTGTTTCTTGAACATGCACCTATACAGCTGTTAATTTGCCTGGCAGACTTCTCTTTTAGGAGTATCAGATCAAATCAGTGAGATCATGCAGCAGACTGGAATGAGCTATACAGTTACCACAGTTTCTTGTTCAGCTGAATAGGTAAATAATGGAGCAAAGGTAGAGTGGATGAAATGGAGGCAGAGTCAACCTGGTCATCTTTTGGTGACGCTTTGTGATGAGCAAGTTACTGCTAAATGGATATGCACTTCCCAAAGCACAGCAAGGAGGATGTACAAAATCAACACCTGCCAGACCCAGTTTTTTAACTGTCTACCAGCACAGGAAGCACTTCAGCCTGTACCTACTCTGAGCTGTGTTGTCGCTTGTGTTGTGTACACACAGGGCAAGAAAGTGTGTTCTTCCCATACACACAATGGCTGAGGACTGGAGCATAAATTCAGTCAAGAAATCGTAACTCCTATGAAACTGCTGGTGTAAATAAAAAAGTTACTCCAGCACTGAACATATATACATAGTAGTTGGGGACCACTGTGGTCTGATTTAAAACATCACATCACACACTAACAATGTTGTTTGTGAAATGCTTCTCCAAGGTTTATTACACAGGTAGTTTATGTATATCCAGTTGACTTATTATAATTTTTTATACCACTGGTGTTTCTGTTGTGAGTTATGCTTGCTTTGGAAGCAGAACCTGAAAAAAGTTAGACAGTGTGTTGCCAATCAAAGCATTTTTAGAGAACCATAATACCATTGCAAGTATATTTGGTTTGTCATCAGAGAAATGTCACTAATTTAATTCTGCTTAAAGCCAAGCAGGAATTTTTCAGAATAAGGTTTATAATTTCCATTAATGTCAACTACCTGTGTGCAGCACCGTTAACTTATAATGTAGTAAGTGTAAATGTGATTGTTAAAGCTGATTGAAAATATCTAATAATAACTGTGAATCAAACCCCATATATTGAGACTATTGAATTGAACATTATACTAATAAGAAAAATAACTGAAATGAAGTCTTCTAACTCACAGGAAAACATCTGCAGCATTTTCATAATGTTTTGGCTCTTAAAGCTAACTTGGGAAATGGATTTCCTCTGAACAAAGATGCAGGAAATAGTGGAGTTGGGCTTCTGTTGTTATTAAACTACAAGTTCTAAATTAGATCCAAAATTACAAAAGTCTTTAATTCTGATTATCAGATGCAGCAATTAGTTTTCAGTTACTTCACTTACCAAATTTTTTAAAGTCAAGATTGAAAGGATGAGCCAGTCTGTACTTTAAGGGAGCCCTAAACTAGACCTCTTCACATCCTTTCCAAAGGCAGCTGCAGCCAGGCTAGCCTGGTTCTAGGGACACAGGACTGCTGCCCAGGACTACTCTGCAAAAATCTGTGTTTGTACAGAAGGTGTGTCTAAAAGTAATGACAACGCACCTGAAATTACATGGGATTTTGCACATATTGTGACGGTAACTGGCTATCATTAGCCAAGGATCAAAGTATTAATCTTGCCTTAAACTTTGAAAAGGGACATGCATCAAAGAGACGCAGGGAATGAGTCAAAAAGGTCAGTCACCTTTGCAAGCTGCTTCGAGTGGATGGGCAGAAGGCAAGAGAATAACTCATTCCAAGCTTTAACATTTTTTCAGTATTTTAAGGCTTAGTAAAGTTTTTATTTTACAGGATCTAGGCAGGAAAAAAGTAGCTATTCTTCAAAGAAAAAAGAGAGCTTGGCACTTCTGTGATTAGTTTGAGTGTGTGTTCTTATACTATATCATGGAAAATTCTATGTAACAGCCAAAAAAAGTAATTCAGACTTATAGTCAATACATAGATATGCATTTATACATTTTAATTGTTTTTGGTTTCAAGCATACAAACTTTAGATCACATCTGTTTGGTGTCAGAACTCCCTGCACCTGCATGCTGTTATCTGCCTTTTTTGAGCAAGCCCAGAACATCTGCTGTACAACATGCTACAGAAAAAAAGGGGAGGGGAAAAAAACCCAAAACCAAACCCAACATCAAAAATAGATTTACATAAAGAATAGAACCTTTTTATATGGAAATTCTTTTCTTTCATATATATATTTATATATAATCTGTGAAAATGATACATCAAAATCTTATTTCCATATTTACACTTTTTCCATGTTGGAAGAATTCCATCCATCATTCACTAGCTTCCATACCCAACAGGCTCCTGTCCAAGGTGGACAGTGAGCTCATGGAGCAGGGAACCCTCAAGTCCAGCAGCAGAATGTACCGCGTGGCTGGAAAAGCTATTGAAGCCTGGCACTGGCTTCCCAGTGGTTTGTATTTATTGGGCTGCAGATTCTGCTTGGGGTCAGCTTGCTAACTTGGTTGTTTGTAAGTGAGCCATGCAGGTTACCCTTTCAAAATTAGCTCCTCATGCCACTGGAGTTTGATAAGAAAAATGAAGTCATGCGAACTCAAGTGAAGTTAGAGTGCCAGCAGGCTGGGAAAGAATCTTTTGCGATTCCATTATTTTGGAACAGTTCTCTTATTGCACTTGGTCTGTGTGTGTCCTTCTTAGTTTGAGAAAAGGAAAAAAACACCTGATTTTTGAAGCAGTTTGCTTGTACCACTTGTCAGTTAATGTTAACAAGAGAAAGGTGAATAGAGGAAGTATTTCCAACTTATCTCCAAAAAGGACAGTGTTCTACCAACTCAAATCCCAACTTTGTGTTTATAGTTACTGTTCTCATGTTCTTCTGTACTGATTTAGTTCCTGTGTAGCTACAGCAAAGACATCATACCCAAAATCCAGTAGTGCAAGAAGCAGCTTTTTGAATGGCGTTTCTTCAGATAGGGCCTTGTTGAGTTGGATCGAACCTTCGTTTTTTGACATTTCTTCCAGGTTGCATCAAAAGGAGGTGGAAAGAGAAAAATGCAAGACATTAGTTAGATATAACAGGAACAAAGCCATTGCTAAGGTCATAGTAAAGTAAAAGGCTCACACTGACACAGCTTAACCAATAACTTTTTCAAGGGGTAACTATTTAAGGAATTTGGTTGCATGCTTTCTATAGCATGGTATCAAGTACTGGTTTCCTTACGGAGTTTAAGATCATGCTGGCATAGAGAAACCAATTATTTCTGTAGTACTTCAAGTGGTGCTCTAAATTTATAGAACCTTTCAGCTCCCAGTAACACATGTGTGCACTAGGCCAAGAATGCACACATTCACCTAAAGAGAATGAGTCATAGTGCCAGGAATGGCAACACTCAGCCCACAGAGGCTCGAGTTCTCAGAGCAAGTGCTCAGCTGTGGCTACACCAGAATTTAGTTTATGTAATCCAGTGTGACAAAAGTGTGTGTGCCTTTGTGAGCTCTTACCACACTATTGACCATAAGTGCTGTGAATCTTAGTAAGGTGCAAAAGACAGCTGAGACATTGCATTCGAAGGAGACTGGACAGCTTTGTAAATTGTGTGACTAGAACTGAATGTTAACAGTGGCAGCAAGCTGGTGACATCCAATCTCCTGCGATGTTTTTGTCCTATGTCAAACAGCAAGACATTAGGAAGCAACAACAAAAGTTGGGTGCAACCTCCCCAGTATCTGGCTTTATGTGGGGCATCAAGCAAGGGGCTCATGCATTTAGTTTTACCATTGGGCATACACACCACTACCACCACCAGACCAACATGCAAAAAATACAGAACAGGAATTCATATATTCCCTAAAGCTACAGACCAACCCCTGGATTTTCCACCTTCTGCAGCCCTGCTAACCTCTACCATGGCTAAAATATTTATAAATATTCTATACATAAGGTTTAACTGGTTGTTTGAGGCTAAGGCAAAGGCAACTTCTTTTTGAGAGGACTTCCAGAGGCTGGTAATTCTTGGTCATCCTTGATTTTGGTTTTTTCCTTGGATGCTTGTGATTGGATTTGTGTGAAATGAATGCTTAAGAATTGCTAGTTTCTGAAAGAAGATTACTCTATCGATCTTTCTATCTTTTCCCCTCCAGGATTACTGTACTACTGCTCCTTTGGAATGAGGCTGACATTACCTCAGTATCTCAATTCCTCTTCCTCTGAAGTACAGGTAAATTTGAGATGAGGAAATTAATTTTTCAGGCCAACTTGCAAAACTCCCTAATAGGAAGTATGAATATTACAGAACTTGGTTAAATGTGAGTTAAAGGCTGCTGTGCATCTGTTTGTCCTGCTGGTTTCAATGGGAAAAGGATACGTCTGCTTCTCTTCCCCCCACCTCCTCCTTTTAAATACTGTCTAGCATCCTGGAATTCAAGCACTACTGATGAACAACTAATTAGTCAGCCCTTTTAAATCAACAATGCAGATGAAAAATCCAGGTGACATAACTTGTCCTTCTACTATATAGGAAGTACCATATTCCAGTTTGCTTGAAGAGGACAAGTCCTTAAAACAGACTCTGAATTCCATTGTTAGCTTATTTTAATTAAAGAAATGGACTTTATAAAGTCTTAGAACATGGTACAGAGGACAGATGCTATGCTAGCTTCCCAGTACAATCTAACAACACTCTTTTGACTTTTATCTTATCTGTTCTTTTCTAACCTGATCTCCACTCGTATAGTGTTGCAGTACAAACCTCCTCGTGCATTCTGTGATCTATACAAACCATATATTTACTCATTTCCTAGTTTTATTCAGCAGAAATACAGCCTTTGAAGAACAAGATACTGACCAAACCACTGCCTTTCTTCACTTAGGATATTCTGCTAACAATGTTTTATGAGAAACATGTGAAGAACTAAAATAAGAGCCTGAAATACGGAACATGAGGTACAGTGTCAATAAGGAAACAGTACACACATGCAAAGCTTTAACAAGAGCTGCCACTTCTCTCTGCTGCCATGTAGCACTTCAGAGGTGGGCAGGGAGGTGTTACCCTGCAGGAATTGAAATTCTGTTCTGATTCCCTGACCTGCTTTAACATCTTCATCCTGAATTGCCAACCATTATAATACTAAAATGAAGACAATTAGTAGTCTAACTTAAATTGGCAAATTGAACAAGTCTCCCTCTTCCCCAAGAAAATTCCAATAAAGGAGAGTAGGTGACTAGCAGGTTCTGGATATTTCCACCATTTATAGCTATGAGTTATAGCAGTACAAGGTTCCTTCTGCTATGCTTCAGTTAAATGGTAAGGGGGTAGAAGTGTCCTCTATGAAAGGACACACAGGAGAATGATGCTGCTTCCTAGTCATTTGTTGGTTTATGTGGAAGATCTTAGAACATCAACTTCTTTGCATTTAAAGTTTTAATGCCTCTTTAAATAATGAGGGTCAGCCTTTCTGTCTGTAATCCGACCAGAAAAAGGAACAAGTATAGGTGATTTTTAATCAAAAAAGCACTCCATGCTACAGCACATCACTGCCTAACATGGTCATATTTACAAACAAAAAGTATTTCAGAAAATAAAAACTGGTTTCAAAAAGGGCTGGAGGTATTCAAGAAATACCTTGCTGCAATCTGCTGCAGTCCTTTTGTGCAACTAACTAGGAATGTGGTCATAGAGTACATTACTTGCAAATGTGTGCCCCTGTCTGTGATCATGCAAGTACAAAGCTTTATTGAAGTATTTACAGATTTTATGCAAACCCAGTTTTTAACCACTTCAACTAGCTAATGTTTTCATAGGCATTCCTAAAGCATGGTTCAAATGCTGAAGAAGAGCTTAAATAAATAAACTTTTGCTACAAAACTGATTAAAATTAACAAAATGAGGGACTAAAATAAGCAACTTAAAATAACACACTGACCTCCCATTTATTCCAGTAGTTTTGGAAAAAAGTGAGAAAATACCTCATGTTTGATTCTAGCTGCTGTTTGTGCAGTGATGACTGGATTTTGGTCCACAATTCATGCTTGATGGAAATGCTGCTAAGGGACCAAAACCTCCTTCCTCATGAAATTGCCACCAGCATTCCACTGCCTTATGTTGTGGAAACCTTTAGGGTCTAAATGCAACCACACAGACCAGTTCAACCTCAGCATCTGTTACAGCTGGGTAAGTCTTTGGTTCCTCCATTAATCTTCTATTAAAGAAACAGAAAACTCTTCAGCTCCTTAGCTAAGAACAATCACTGGAAATAGAATTGTGCCTACAACCAGTTCTTTGTCTGCCACTTTTGTATTCTGCTATAACAAGCAGCAGCTTTTCATGTGCATTTCCACATCACCTTTACTAGCATTACCTCTTAGCAGTGTTTTGTTACCAAAATTGCTGTTAAAGTCAGTAACAAAAGCATTAACTGATTTATATTACTGCACTAGCTTAGCAGAAGTGAGTGAATATGCTAGGGAAAAAGTGTAGGCCCCTGAGATACTCTAATGGTAAAAATATCCTTCCTTATTAAACACTTTATACTGAAACCTTGCACAGACTTGCTGCACCAAAATGAAGCTCTTACTGCTGTCTAAACACCAACAGCTTCCAAAGTACTATGAGAGGCTCAACTGAGTGAAATCTATGTCTTAACAAGGTTTCTACTCACAGCCTTTAAGCCACCTGAAATGTCTAATGAGATTCTATATCCTGTAAAATTGTCAGTTAACTTTTTTCTTTCCTATTCTGTATCCACATTAACTTGATTAAAAATTAACCTTGGATTCACTCTTGAAACTGGAAGTTGTTTGTTGAGCTGTTTTTACTTTGTTTCTCTGAACTTGCATCAAGCCTTCTTTTACACTTCCCCTCCAACCCCCACCCCCCACCTCAGTTCATGAACAAAGTTTGCTTAGTTGCAGCTTACGTTTGATATGGACTTGACACCACAGTACCGTATGTTCATATGAACATCTGATAACCTGTGAAACAGAAATCACATCTCCCAGTTTGTAAAGCATTAGCTACCTTCTCTCATAGTTGCAGAGACTAAATATATCACTTGCTTAAAAAAAGGAAAAGTTAAAGTCCCTTTATTATCCTCATCTGTCCCTCCAGATCTATCTGAAGCCAAGTATCAGGGGGTCTACATGTGCTAGCCCTCTTTGTCTTCAAGCTGAAAAGCCTCTTCTGTTCCCCTCTGGCCCCCAGAAGAAACATGCACTTCAAGCTGTGAGCTAGGCCAGGCCAGTGTATTTGAGGTTCTGCTACAGAATAAACAGTTGTATCTTGCTCTTGTGAGAGTAAGAGCTTCAGGAGGCATTTCCAATGCAGATCCTCTATAGGGATAACGAGCTTCTCCCTTTGGGCAAACAAATGACACCAAGGTGCAAAGCTGACCACTTGCAAGAGCAGTTTGAGAGGTGTGAAACGTGAAGAAGAAATAATCAATTACATCCTGTATTGTTTTAGACAGGGAGGAATTGTCCTACTGCTCTCTGTGCAGGTTCTCGAGCTCTGTGCCTGCTGGAAGCAGGGGCTGCAGTGCTCATGGCAAAGGGCAAAGGTAGCCAGAGCACAAGACAGCTTGAAAAGACTCAGAGGAAGAACTGACTACTTATTTTCTATTTTCATGACATGTATTTTGTTTTCAGCAAACTACCTTGTGCAATACAAACCTATCCTCTAGGGATACACACTCTGTTTCTGCAAAGTCTATGAATTGCTAATAATGGACATATGTCTCTTACAGTAGAAAACTCATCCAAAAGGGGTAAGCTGACTTTTTTTTCCCCCAACAGAATCTAGCTTGGTTAATTCCCATGGGCACTCACAATATCACTGTTTCTAATATTACTGTTTTAAATGTGTGTGCATTGTTGGTCTTAATAAACCAAAAATGTTAATAGAAATGTTAACGCAAGCCTTGCAGAAAATTTAGTTGTATTTATTTAAAAAACTAATTGCAGTGAAGTGCAGAGGGACATACCCCTCAGTTCTTCAACTAACTGGAATTATGGACTGTTGAAACACTAGTATTTACTTGTTTTGTTTGTGAATAAAAATTATTTTACTTTTTATAAATATGGAAAAGGTACAATGAAAAAGATAAAGGACTATATTAAAGCTACCTTGTTTAGAGCTGCCCTGTGATAACTTCTAAATACTGACCTAGGGGTATTTATTACCCAAATAAGTGGACTAAATTTATTTACCTAAGAAGTTCTAAGAGAAAACAAAACAAACCAATAACGCAACAAAAAAACCCAGGAAGGTAGGTCTATCCTCAGGAGCTGAAAGAGCTTATGAAGATCCTACACCCATGCTTAGAGATGGATGATTTGGTACATTTTGTATTTAATCTTTTCTTACTAAAGCAAATGAGGAGCAGTGACTCCCACAGCTGCTGCATGCAGTGCTGCAGCTCTTGCCAGCATTAAGTGGAAGAACAGGGAGTGTTAACTTCCCTCAGAACAAGCACTTAGAGAAAAATGAATGTGGCAGGTGGTGGGTCTTTCTGAGAACAGTGACAGGCACCGCAACAGGGAGTAATTGCCTTGTCCAGGAGAAAGGGCAAAGCCTCATTTGCTGCTTTCAGCAGGACTGAAAGAGATTTTGAAATATTTTGCTTCTATATGCATCTTTAATATTAAGGGCTGCTGAAACTTTGAAAATATAAGAGTATAAACCAGAAATAAAACATTTTCAGATGACCTTTGAAAGTAAATTACAAGATAAATATGACCTTATCACTAGATTCTACTTTGATAGGTGTCTTAATCACTTAGGGAATAATTTTTTTTCTTCTCAACTCTGACATGAAATATGAGTAGAGGCCATAGAAAATTTTCTTTGAATTATTATTGTTACTACTACTTATATATGCATTTTCTTTGAAGAATTATGGCTTATTGTTGTATCATGGCTTAACCTTGATTCATGTTATTGAAAAGAAACAACAACTTGAAATGCCATGAGAAATCACTTATACTTAATTACTTTCATGATCTGTAAGGTTATAAACACTGATTCTAACGGGTGATCCTTTTACCAAATACAGACCATGCATGGGGGCAGACTGGACACTACAAAAAGGGTAAGAATTAAGTACCTTTGTACAAGACTCTGCTTTAACAGTCCCAGGCAGAATGACTAATCTGTTAATCCTCATAGTTACAAGACACATCAAACTAGAACTGGGAGACAAATACTTTCATCTTTCAGGAAACAGCTCAAGATTTCAAAATGTTCTCTCTAAACCTGAATTTATTTTTTTTTTTACATTGTGTATCAATAAAAGAAATAATCAGTTAAAAGTTAGGTCTGCTATTCCCAAGTTGACTGTCAACACACTTGTGCCTGAAAACTACTCTGCTCCTTCCACCATTGACCATTTACATGACATCTCTCATTGTCAAAAAGTTGAGCAGTTTGAAAGTACTACTACATTCAAAATAAGACATGTATCTTTTGGGGGCTTTTTAACCAATGTAATCAGCTTCTGAGAACAATGCTACTGACTGGAAGAGGTGAAAAAAGACCTTGTTCCTTAAGCATTAGGTGGATTAATGAAAATAAAATTAATTCTTTTATTGTTATTCAACTTTGCACCCTGATAACATTTGCTATTTTCAAATCCATTCCCTCTGCTTGTTTATTGCATGTGTAATTTCTTTTCTTGTTTAAAGCAGTTTGTTAGAGTTTGAGGGGTTAACTTGGAACTCTTGTAGCAGGAACTCAAAATTTAGTGATGTAAGCAAGAAATAGAAATGCCAGAGCCACCGAGGAGAAGACATGCGGCATTGCTTACTTAAAGCCCCATCCTGTCCCCCCAAGGACAATAGCTGCTACCAGGATGGCACCAGCGATGGAGCCTATTATAAGATTGGTGGCACTAGGACCTGTGATAAAGGATTAGGGTAAGACAGACATAAAAACCAATGACTTTTTTCACATTATGTGAAGCATCTGAAGGGCAGTCAGACAATTCAGGGCATATAGACAGCGCACAAGGTGATGCCTCTAGACAGTCTCACCAAGCCCAACTTAATCTACTTTAACAACAGGAATGAACAAAGCTGTTGGTCTCTGCATTGTGCTGTGCTGACTTCTACCTTAGATAAAAACCTAGTTATTAGACAGTGAATTCCATTGTAACTTACTCCATTATCTGCTACATGAACAGTCAGCTGAGGACACTAAGATATTTGTGAATAATTCCTTAACTGAGAGGGAAAAGTATGAATGCTGTATGTTCTAAGACTACAGAAAATGAGAAAGAAATAAAAAATCAAAAAGCCCTTTTTTCATGGAGCTCCTGAAAGGTGGAGCTATTTTAATTTGAGCTGAGAGCATCTAGCACCACTTACTAATCAGAGTCCAGACTCCCTATAGTTACATCAATGCTAAATTTACAACTGTTTGACAAAAGAAATAATTATATAATAGGGAATAAAAGTTGAAATAAAAGTTTATTTCCACTAAGCTTTCCAAACATCAAAGCATCTCTTCATCACTCTCAAGAAGCTACTGAACAACAAAGTGGGAAAGGGTGGAGCAGAAAAAAAGAGCAACAAAAAGAAGCAGCACAAAATATGTTTGTGCAATTTTCTGAAGAGGGCAAGAGAACAACTCAATCAGATATTAATAATTGACTCTTAAGTGCTCTCTTTACACAGGACAGAGGGAAACTGACAATAGGCTTGAGTAACATTTGCTCTGTACAGAACTTACTCTTGCAGTCTTTGATATAAAATATTGCATCTGACCTCAAGGCAAGATGAAAGCAACTCAACAGTTCTTCTGCAGCATATCACACACTTTTTGTTTAAACATTTACATATTCAGGAATAGCCTTCAAAACCAGTTCTTGCCTCCTATCCCACTCTCCCCAAACCAACACTTCTACACAGCAATTGAAATTTTCCTAATTAATTGTTCTGAAACTGAATTTGGAAAACTGTCACACAGCTAACATAAGGAAGAAAGAGGAGCAGCCAGAGAGCAGCAAAGAGCAAGCAAGGGCAGCTGCAACAACTGGAAGTTTTAAGCTGTTAGGTTGGTATCACAAAACCTCCTGCCCAGCCCCACACACTACAATAAGCATTTGCCCTAAGTTTTAAAATTTACTGCAGCCATATGACTTTACTGCATCCACTACATGTTCCTCACATCAGTGCTTCTGGAGATTCTGATTAGCTAAAAGAAAACCAAGTTTTTAAAATTGCTTCCTGCAGTTCCTACACTAAGAGTATTCAGGAATACGAATAAAACACTTGGACTGAAAAAAATATAGTGAGCTTTACAGATGAACAGTGTACAAATTTGACAACAAAAATCAAAAGATAATTTGCACAGTTTGGAAGAATGTATCCTATTTGGACTTACCTTTAAGTCACACCTGACTCAAATTAACAGGCGTGAGCATGGTGGAGGGTAAGTGCCATCCCACAGGCATTGTGGTTCCAATTAAGGCTTGCTTGCAACAGCAGCCTAATGACTCTAATGAGCTACTATATCTGACTGAGATCTACAGCTTACGCTGGATTTCATCAAATGATCTCACAGAACAAAAGACTGAAAACACAGCAAGTAATTTATCTGTAATAAATTTCAGAAGCCTTGAAAAATTCTAAAGCCAATTTCTTTCTAGCCATAGAATGCCATCTTCCCACAAAAGAGGTACAATGATTAATTGATAGTAACGTAGTCATAAATTAGATAAAGATATGCCAAGTTACCACTTTTTACATTCCTCCTCTCACTATGTTCCCTGGTGGGAGATGTGTATCCATTTCATAGTGCACATCTAATCACTATATAACAGCAGGTTATTATTTCAATAAAGAAAAATCAGTATTGGTTTTATTTACTATAAATATTAAATGATTCAATCAGTTTAAACAGAAGATCATATACAAAACAATTAGGTTTGGTTAATAGAAAAGTATAAATATAAAAACCCCAAGCTGGTAGAATAGGTAATATGACTAAACAGCAACCACTTAATTTATGAGACTGGAGTACTCCAACAGTTGAATTCCAGTTTTAAAATACAGAGATCTGAGAGGATCATTGATAAATCATTTTAAGAAAAACTGTGCACATAAAAGTACTTAAAATGAGATTACTTTTATATGTTATACCTTACTGTAAGGATCTATGCCTTATGTTTTATTAAGCCTGAAGAGCATCAGGAACAGAGAGGGAATCTGCATTCCCTGTGTGCTTTCTATAAACCAACAAAAAGTAGCAATGGCTTGCCTGGAATGTATTTTTATATCTGAAGGAACCAGAGGACAGAGAAATATTGATGGGATGCAGGAAAATGAATGAATAGAAACAAAAAGAATGAGTCAGGTATTGAGTGATAAAAGCAGAGGAGAGATGAAGAAAAGCTGGCATTGGTATAAAAGGATACAGGAGCAAGAACAAATGGTTGGGGACACTGGTCAGAGCTGAGTGGCTTGAGAGAGCAGGTAAGGGAAGAGACAAATAGAAAGGAACACGGCAGAATGTAAGCAAAAGGCAAGTGGTCCTCAACTTGCAGGTAAATTTTCTGCTCCAGAAACCTCTGCCCCTTCTGCCCCCAGACCTCTACAACTTTCAGAGTCTTCAGTTTTTAGCAAACAGTTATAAAAGCTACCAGTAAAACAAAGATCTAATCTTTCACAAGGAAATTACCTATTACCTTCTTCTTTTTATTTGTTTTCTAATAATTGTCCTCTGTGAACACAAAGGTCTCTACTCTCCTGAGAATCTTGGATCAGTTTTGTGTGTGGACAGGTTCCTAGGGCTGCAGACTCAGAAACACGAAGTGCTGCCTCACTGGACTAGAACTGTGTGTGAATGCCTTTGCACTCAGCCTGACTGGGAATGGCAGACTGTCCTGCTAGGAGTCCCCCTTCAGAGAGGTGCCACTGTCACATGACAGACTTTATATATAGCACTAGAAAGACAGAGAAGTTGGAAATCTCAGAGCAGCAAAATAGCCATTTCATCTGTAGTTTGCACAGTGAATGCAGAATGAAGACAGCTCTTATATGGGCCTTTTTATATGTATATATATACACGAACACAAATTTATATAAATCATAGCCATTATTAAAATTGAGGTACTGGGATAACTCTTAGGATTACCGTTTCCTAGAACTATGAAAAGACAATAAAAATTGCTCATGCATATTCTTTGTACATGAATACTATACTCCAGCACAGTGCTATCTTGAGGTAACAGAATCCTAGCAACAGAACCTTCAGAAGCTTTACTGGAAAACTACCTGTCTATATGACTATCATCAGCTTTCAGCTGCCTAGCTTGATCATTAGACTGAAAGCCCTGCATGTAATGAAACAGTCCACATTACTCAGTCTATTTTGCAAAATAATCACAAAATTCCATTTTTTTCTCCTTTTCCTTTTCTTTTTTCTTTTTTTTTTTTTTTTTAATTTGGTGTAATGGAAACATTTAGACATTTAATTTTATGGTGACAATGTAAAAGTTCACAAACTTATTGTTTTATGCCCCACATTATCCCAGACAGGAGAAGGTTCAACACTGCATGAGCAAACCACATGACACAGACACAGTCAAATCACATGACAAATACGGTCACCACAGGACAAAGCTAGGGGGCAACACAGAGAGGGCTCAGGTGCATACGGTTACCTCACACACTAAGGCACCAGACAGAGAACTCAAACTAAGAAAAATGCTTACTCTATTCCCCACCCTGTGCCTCCAAAAATCACCCCCAAGGCCAGAATGGTCCCTGCCACTGCACCTATTAGCCTGTTAGCGGCCATGCTCACTGTGTGGAGGGAAAAGGGAAGAATTTTTCAGGAAATCATCACATATATGTCTGAAATGAAAACATGAAATAATTCCTCAAAGGAAGACTTTATGATATAATCCACCATTGGATAAACAATTCAAATCTCCTCACAAACCTTGTTTACCAAATATTGTAGCTTTAAAAATTCTGAAATGAACTTTATTTGGTTTTCTTTGAATGCTTGCAAGTATTTCAATGAGAAGTTTTCCTGTAAATTCCTTTCAGCTTGTAATTCTATTATTTACTGTAAAAGGGAACATCCTCAACCTACTGCTTATTTTAAAAAGCCAAAATGTAAATAAATCACAAGAAAACTTTCTTTTTGATCACCAGAAACTTACTGTATCCATAGTATAATTAAAAACTGTTTGGAAACAATTCCACCTCAGGAAAAAACAAGGAAACCCCAACTTTTAAATTCCTTCTTTTACTAATTAGTAATATTTTTCTTTGTTACTGCATTTATCAATAGAACTCTCTGTTTATCTATATGACCTAAAAACAGGCAACACCTTTTAAAATCAAAAACCTACTCTACAAACATGCTTCAGGTAACACCCTGGAAATTTTGATATGTTCAGATAGTCTCTCTTAAGACATCGAAGCCTTATTTTTAAAGGGAACTCCTTTGAGGGAAAAAAATCTGTATATCTCCTGTGTTAGAGATTAGAAGTTTGATAGATTCATTGACTCACAATAGACCACAAGCAAACAGCTGAATTCCCTGTCAAATGGGAACTTTTCTAAAGGAAAAAGATTTTAATAGACTTCATGCTGAATGAACTGTGTTTTAAAATATTTTGGTAATTTTTTTCCTGTTTCATAAATATACACACACAAACACACACACACACACACACTTGAGACATAAATTCTATATTAAAATAAACACACACTACTCCACTAGTAAAATAAAAAGCCTAATTCTGCAATTTAAACTGCCATGAAGAATCTCGTGTGTATGTGGAGTCCCACTGATTTCAAAACTACTAACCCACACTAAAGTAATTCAAGTTTCTGCAGTAATCAAAAACTAACAGCAAGAACTCTTTGTCTTCCCCAAACTGCTAAAGGCTGTGCACATCTGCTAGTACAGGATACAGTAGGTTGCTGAGTTGGAGTATTCAAGAGTCGTGTATTAATAGCAACGTAATTAAGGACCATGAATCTTTTTATCCTGAAATAGAGAATGGAGCCAAAAAGCAATTGATGGATGATGGGAAAGTCTGAAAAGTGCAGTAGAATAGCAGACAATTGTCAATTATCACAACAATACATAAATAAATATACTTCCTAACTATACGTGTTCTAATTGTAGCAAGAAAGATGCTTGGATTTTTGGTGTGAAAAATCTTAAACCTATTAGATGCATTTTCACATCATGAGTGTTTCACTTCATTCAAAATTATGGCTAAGGAAAAACAAGTATTTTGGTTTCTGTCTTAGACTTGTAAACTGGCATATGACACAGGGAGTAATAAGGGATAAAAACTTAATGGAAGCTACTTTTAAGTATGTTGGGTCATTACAACAAAGAAAACTACTACTGTACTCTTCTGAAATCTCACAAAGGAATTCCTCTACAAGCACACAGAAAGAGATCATAGTAGTTCTGTCAGTGTTCAGTCTCCTAAATTTATTTCTAGATGATTCAACATCAGTAAATTACTGTAACACCATAAGAAAAATAATCCATCTTTTGAAATCAGGCCACCTCAAAAAATACAAAAGTACAGTCTGCCATTTTGCATAGGGCTGCATTGAAAAATGCAGTCTAAACTTTGCCTGTACCTGCTGGCAGAAATCCATGCACATACTATCATTTAAGACTTTTTCCCAGAATATTTCAATGTTGATGTATTAATGTTCAGAAAGGTATTTCCATTCTGAACTAGATGAGTTAATCTGATTTACAGTAATGTAATGATGATAAGTGTACCTTCTGTGTTACCCTTCCTACAGACCTTTTCACAGAGGAGGGAATCATTTCTTACCTACCAGATTTGGAAATTAACAAAGTAAAATTCATGTGCTCTCAGTGTCACAGCTGTAAATCCTGCTCTCCTCATCCACACACACAAAGAACAGAACAGCTCTGTAGTGTTGGTCTCCGTAATTTTTTTTAAGATTCTCTGAGCACCATTCCAGAGTCAGGAATCTTTGTAAGGGAACTGGACTGATGAGTAGCTTTGTAAGGCAGAGTACAAAGCAGGCAGCTCTACACTGAACAGTGTTGGGACTGGGGGTCCAGGAAGCACCTGTACAGATTCGCAGGTACAAATCTGGACTGGTCTAGAGAGCCTCCTTCACAATAGTAACTTGTTTCAAGATGATCTCTTCAACAGTTCTTGGCAAAGGTCTGCTGGAACCATTCTGCTAAGGGGTAACAGAAAAAGGCACACAAGCCAGATATAGAGCCATTCTAGAGGGACATACCAAAATCCTGTCCTTCCTTGAAACCTTGGATCTTTTAAAGTAATCAGTTAGAGTCTGAGTCCTCAGGACCACATTTTTAAACAACTCTTTTCTCCATCTGCCTTGCAAATAGGGCAGAAGAACCTGGAACTGGGAGCTTTATCTGTAAATGCATAACACTGGATGAATATAGTCTGATGCTGAATAGTGCCCTGATGACAGGAAAGACGTAAAAAAAAAAAAACCCTAGACAGCACAAGTCCAAAGATATCCAAAGACATTCTTTGGCAGAGAAGTCAGAGAGAAACTCAAATACTTCCCTTCCTCTTTGAAAAAACTTTTGGATTATTTCCTCAATAGCACCTGTCTATTTATATGTAGCTGAAATACATACTAAGTACATAAGAACAATGACTGTAAGAATAACTTAAGTTCTCAAAAATCTTAATTTCTTTTTTCTTTCATTGCAATATGATTTCAAGGAATCTGATTTTACCAGGGACATTCCACTTTTCCCTTTTTTATGCCACAGCTCTCTGAATTAGCTGGGACCAACTAAGAAAATTGAAAATCTCTAGTAAAATATAAATATTCAATTATCATATAAATAATAAGAGCTACACTAAGTCAGATTCTAATCACAATGAAAATGATCATAAAAAAATAGAGAATAAGGAACAAAGGAAAAAACATTACCTGTTGAAATCTTCCCCAAATTTATTTTAGAAAAGTAAAAGTTTCATCAATTGTCAAAGTAGAAAAACCTACTTCCTCAACATGAAGCAGAACTTTACTGTCTGGGTCTAAACACAGCTGTACAACAGCATTTGCTCTTTATATGCTATTTCTGCTACCATGTAGCAGCAGAAAAACATCATAAATACTTAAAGAACCCCAAAACTGAAACAAAACACAAACCCTTGGGTCCTTCCTCCTTCTTGCCACCAGTATCCCTGACAGGATCATCAATGCTGCAGTCTGTCCCAGCCCAGGAGAAATTACAAATGCAAGTGGCTTCATTACTACAAACCTGGAAAGAAAATAAGTGATAGCAGTTAGTTTTTAACTACTAGTTATTAACATGTCACACTGCATTTATTTAACATGTAATTAGACATTTAATTCACGGTATAAAACTTACCTATTTATATATGGTAACAATAGCACTGAGTGTTTGGAATGACACAACACACCTGAAAGCTTGCTTAAACCCTCTTAATACTCTCCCCTCCTAGGAGAAGCAGAACCGGTTCTATTATCACTGGCACTACACACCTGTACGGGCTGGGGAAAATAACAGCAATTTAGCTAGACTAGTTAGATCTTCACTAGCCAACTATCTGGACCTTGAGCCTGGATGCCCAGAAGGGATACAAAGGTTGAAAAGGTTCAAGACATGGTTACACTTGCAAACCTCTCATTTACAGCTTGCTCCCATGTAGAACAAAGCTGATATATTTTCATTGGTTTTGTCAGCATTTTTCCTAAGCAGCAATGAGGAATGCTTGTCTGGATTCTAAAAGAGAGGGAACAGTTCTTCCTACGTTTACATTTACTTGAGTGACCTCTTAAAAAGGACTTAGCACTCTAAATTTGCAATCTATTTATTGGATACAGAAAAACCTGTCCAATGGACAAACCCTAAAACATTCAATCAATAGTAAGAGTTAATCACTATAAACTTTCCATATGAAAAAAAGAATATGGAATGGTGTTGCTAGAAGAGGTTACTGTGGAAAAAAAGCATGACATGAGAAACAGACAAAGAATGAAGCGTTGATTATAGGACTAGAAATTAAATAAACCATTAGACAAACAGCTAATAATGTCTTTTGGACACTGGAACATAGTGTGAAAAAAAAAACCCAGAAAACAACCTACCCACAAATGATACTAAGTAGCACATAAGATTTTTTAATTCAACTTTTATCATGCTCTGCTTTTAAGAAGCACTCACTGGAGAATCTTACCCAAAAAGTTGAAGATAAACACATCTTATGGCAGGTTTGATCAACTGAAATACCCTTTTAAAATTAGGAATTGTAATTATCCAAAACAGAATAGGTAAGATAGTTCACTCACCCTTCATGTCCCTCTTGAAAAGTATCCAGATAATTTCTAGTCTCCTAGATACTTTATTTTCCAATTTTAAAATTTTCTTCTTTGTTTTGAACCTAACCCTCTACTTTGAAACACTCATATTCAAGTACAGACAAAAAGGAAGAAATAACCCCCCTCTTGTATAAAGTCTAGCCCTTTAGACAAGTATTTGTCTCACTGAATCCCACAGTGGAAAGGTTTTATTGGTATTTAAAACAGTGAATCTGTTCATCAAAACAGACCTAACAAATGATCTTATGGGTAGAATAACAGAACAATGTTCCTGAATGTAAAATTATACACTTTGGATCTGTTCAAGAATTGTTTGGAACCATTCAAGAACTCCCTCTCTGCTGAGGACCCACAGTTTGGAATTTTAATTATTTAAGCTGTGGGCTATAAATCTATGAACACAAGACCAACTTTATAAAGGTGTTAGTGTGCAGGAGAAATTTAACTGAAGATAGCAAGTAGCTTGAAATATGGATAGTACATTACAGAAGTCTTTACAATAACTAATGTCAAAGGTCTTTCTTGCTAGTAACAAACTCAACACTTTGGATATAAATGCAGAACCAATTTGACAACTTTCCTTTCTGATTTTTTTTTTTTATGCATCACAAAATGGCAGTCTTCCCCTGAATCCCACATTTGTGGTTTCAGATCGAAAGGTCTTAGGAAGACTTTCAGGTGTTAGGATCAGGTAGAGCAGAGAGAGCTGGGGAAGCTGAGCTGCTCGCTTCCAGTACAGACTCACCCCATGACCAGAACAGACTTTTCCATTGGAACCAATGGGACAGCTGCTTATGTTCAAGGACTGAATTGGCAGGCACTTTTTGTCCAGACACATCATCTGAGGTCCACATGGAGCTCCATCCTCCACATAACCTAAATCCGTATCATCATCTAAAAGAACATGAGCACCACTAGGAGAAATAAGTTTTAAGATAGTATTAGTATTATGTCTGGAGTCTTTTGAAAGTATTAAAAGCATGTAAGCGTAGACACTAAAAGCCCCACACCTTTCTTTCATTTAAGCAGTCAGACAGACTGAACAAAACTGTAGAGTTTTTCTGTCTGTCCACAGCAATGACAACATGCTCCATTTGTTAAAATAAAAAGAAGTTTAGGTAAGGACTTAAATACTCAAGAAGGGCACCTTATGGTTTGGGGCTTTTTAAGTCACTGACAGACCATGCTTTTTTCTTTTTTTCCTTTTTCCTTTTTTTCCCAAATGCTGTGAAATACTATTGCTAAAAAAAATACTAAAAAAACTAACTTGCCATGTGATTTAAATAAAAACATTAGTGGAATAATGGAAGAATTAAGAATCACTGTTCACTCAGGACCCAACTATGTAAGAGAGTGTTCTTAGTGTGACAGCAATGTTGCCAATATCTTTAAAATACAAACCCAGTATTGTGCACAGACCCAGTTCTGCAGCAGACAAACTCATTTAGCTGTCCTTTAACTGAACAGTAGCTGAACATATTATCCTGCCACTACTCTGCAGTTTCCTCCCTCTCAGCCTTCACTTCACAACAGCTGTTTCTCTGAGTATTTAATACTCAAAATCATTATATTTAAAATATGGGTCTTTGGTAATCACAGACTTTCTCCACCCTCAGAAAAACATAATGCTGAGCATTAAGCTCTGACTGTGAAGTTCTGCTATTGGAGGGATCAGGTAGAAGATTCAGAAGGATAAGCCACATTTCACCCTCTTTAAATGTGGAATATTAGGCTTTTTATGGTTTGGGTTTTTTTTTAATCAAAATAAATACCACTCAGAATAATGATTTTGCTGCAATTACCTAAAATCCACAGAATCTTACATTTATGTCTATCTTAATTAAGTTTGACAGAGATAAATCACGTTGGAATACTGCATTGTCTTTTACCTGCAGTCCACTATACGTCCTTGATGATAAAAGGAATTTGGGATAATTTCTCCTTGAACTTGACCAACTCGTGGAACTCTAGTAAGATTAGTACAGAGCAAAAAGCCACAGAAAACATCACTGGAAAATGAAAACATAAATCAAAATATTACTGGAATAATATGAGGTAAAGTTACAAAAAAGAAAGTCTGGCAATGGTGCTGCTGATCACAGTACTATATTACCATAAGACTTTCAGAGTGCAAGCCTGGATGTAAAATATTTTTTTATTTACATGACAAGAGGCAGAAACAAGTCATCGATCATTCCAATGCACCAGTGAATGCTCACATGAACATAGAAAATATCTGTGCTCTAAGAACAATGCAGTACAAGTAAGAGGAGCCAAGCTGCACAAAGCTTTGCCATGTTAGGCTAAATCGCTTTTCCCTCTCTCTGGCAGTTTACACACCATATGTTAATGTTAAGTTTGAATTTTTAATTGAATTTTACTTCCCTTGCAGGACAACAGAACCGTAACAACAACTGTTAGTGTGCAGTTGTGTGTGCCCAAATTTTGGTTAAGAATCTGCTTCTTCTAATGTTATTTTATACCTGCATATATTTAAATGTGTTTTAAGATATACAAGATATATTTTATATCTTCAATAGAAGGATATCAGTTAATACTGACTGTCCTAAGTTACAGAAGCAGCTGGATGAATGCTGGAAATTGACTTTGTTAAAACTGAAAAACATGTGAATGGCCCTTCAGCCACATCATTGCCCTACATCTCTTTACTAACAAAGATCAGCTTTTATAGAAGTGAGGGGTTTAACATACACATTAGAACAACACTATTCTCATCTAAATATAAAAAAAATCCATTAAACTAGTCCTTTCCTTATGATCCTATGTGAAAAGTAATAATAAAAAAAGCCACTATACAAGCATCAAATAGTCAAAGAAGGAAAACACTATTCCAAAACTGAAATTTGTATGTACATAATTAAAAATTACAAAACAGAAGCAAATCAGGAGAAATTTAAGTCTATCCACTAATGATCATTACCTTGACAAGTAAATTTAATCAAATATTCATCTAGTAATGATCACATGGAAATGAATCGGGCCTAATGTCTAATGGTCTTCTCTGATCAAAATAAAGGTTGGAACGAACTTGAAACAGCCATAATCTGGTGTCAATCCCAGAGCAAGTGGACAGAGTGTGTGTATTTGCAGCCTAACTTATCCCTGCCAAGGCTGAGGTGTTTCTGCATTATGAACTTGTGACTTTTTATTGTCTTGTCCCTCAGCTCCTCTGAAATAAATAAAGGCACAGTATCATCTTCTGAAAATCCAGAATTCTTTATAAGTGTACTGCTGAGTCATTAATAGATTTTTTGGAGTGGAATTTTTTCAATATGCAAACTTTGTGAGGGAAAGAAGATTCAAAATAATGCAAAACAAACTACTGAAACATGCATGAAAAAGTATAAAAAGTAGACAGTATTAAACCATTACCAATCTATTTAAATTACAAAAAATCTCCCCCAAACTGAACTTACTGTTTGCTGCACTGAATCCATCGGTCTCCATCCTTTCCACAGTTTCCTTTTGTTGTACCTTCTGTATTAAGCTTTTCATAACAAAATTTGTCAGATCCTGAAGACTCTGTTGATGAAGAAAAAAGAAACATGCTTTCCACTGGCAACATGACAGCTTTGAAACCTGCAAAATTTATTGCAGCAGTTCTCTGTAATTTTTTTAATACAGAACATCAATCTAAACACACATGTATGTGCACAGATGGTATTTTCCAGTCACTACAAAAGAGAGAACTGGCTAAACTGAAATACCTTCTGGTATGTTCAAGATTTGCTCTGAACTTCTGAAAAAAAAGTTGCCTCCACAGTGTCTGTATTCTATTCTGCATATGAAATTTATCTGTGGTCTAATTTTGTTCACTTCATAACAGTTGCTCATAGATTTAATCTAGTTGTTTTTCACTGCAATTATTCCTGATCTGCATTTCAGAAGATTTTATATAGGACATTTATGATAAGCCTATGTTCTGACATCAACTCAATGTTTATTTTATTCTATTTTTCAGATGTTCACAGGAAACCAAATTTGAACATCCAAAGTGTAATTTCTACTTATTTTTAGGAGTAAAATTCTGAACTAGTAGGTTTTAAACCCATAATTATTTACTAAAGAGCTCATTTTTTTTTAAAATGAATTTTAGAAAAGAGAAAGGCACAACAATTATATAGAGGAAAATAAACTAATAATACAGAGTGGCCTCAGTGGCAGTTATGACACAATGCACAAGAACACACTAAATGCCAGAGTACAGGATGTTCTACACTGCTGAATTGTCTCAAAGTCATTACACAGAACATTCAGCCCCTCTCTGCTGCAAGCAGAGCCCATTGCAATTGCAATTCTATTTTACTCAACACCTCTGGACTTAAATCCATACTATGCATATTCAAGTTCACACCAATGCACTAATTTTCCTGACTTGGAGGACAGTGTAGGAAGGAGAGGCAAGGTAGAGCAACTTTAGCATGAACCACTGCTGGGATAATGGAACTGATGACTGTCATTAAAAAAAACCCCAAAACATCTAGGTTTGAACTATACCCAAAAAATCCTCAATCCCCTCCCCCTCAGGAGCATTTGCTGCCTTCCCCAGATCTGCAGCCACATCATGCCAGAACTATCTCACTGACACCACTCCCAGACTCAGAATTCCACTTCAAGCCAGAATTCCAATCAAGCCAGTCTCCCACTGCAGTCTACTCGCTCTACTGATCAGAAAACTTTAACTTAGAGTGACAGGAACAACAACAAAAAGGTACTAAAAATCCAAAGCAAAGGCAGGAATGAACTAGAAATAAAATACATTTAAGGTAGTTAAAGTCAACCTACTAGATCCCCAGATATATTTGCACTGATTATCTCTTGTCTTGCATTCACCATTATAGCAACGACCCTAAACAAAGCACAACATGTTAGCAATGAGAACTGAAAACAACATCTCCTTCCCCTCCCACAACAAATGTCTCATTTTCACTCTTCACATGCATGTTGAGAGGTATAATAGATTCCATGAATTTGGGTAGATGAAGTACACATTTTGGCCCAGATTCCCAAGCCAGTTTGTGTCCAATACATACTAACATTCAAGTAGTTGCTTTATACCTTTACACAATTGTAAAAAACTTATTAACATGGAGTGTAATAAAAGATCTACATGTAAAATGTAGAGATACCAAGTGAATTTCACTCCAAGCAGGAATTATTACTATTCACAGAGTGCATAAAGCACAAGCAACATTGATGTCTAAAGGATAAAATTTATGAAGAATTATGGAATACAAGATTTTAAAAAAATCAATGCCAAAACAAAACAAGAATGTGTATTTGGTTGATTTTCATTTGCTGATGTGCAGGGATTTAAAAAAACTGCATACCTGATTAGAATCACAGGCATACCCATCTTGTTTATGAAGATTTGGTGGACACTGAAAAAAATTAAGAATCTTTTTCGCCTTGTGTACTGTAATAATACATCAGAATATCACGTATGAAATTTTCCTGCTTTTAAGAAAATTTCACAGCATACAAAGGGGGTTGAAAACATAATTAGTGCAATAAACTTTAGAGCTACAAATAGAAATGAAAAAATTAACATCTTGAGCCATGAAACACAAGGTTCAAGACTAACTTCCTGCATATTCCAAGCAGAAATTAAGGAGGTGAGGCAAATGAAAACGAATGTGTTCAGTAAGAGGATATTTGGGAGCTAATACTGGGGTCATGTTTGCAATGCTGCCATCACAGGCATTTCAGTTCCACTACAACAGTGAGGGAGCACCTGGTCAGCCTACCAGTCCATTGCTTACAGAGCTTCAGGAGGTTTAATGATGTTGTTACGTTCTCTTGGCACTGGAAACTTCTTTGGTACAAACAAGTCACTAGGTCCAGAAGCCTCAGACTACTAAAATAAGGAGCAGACCATTGTTAAAGCTTTTCCTCATCCAAAAGGGACCTGTGAAAATTTGGAAAGGCTGTGCTGCTGCACTGGACTCTGTTAGCCAATAATCTGAGGGCAGCCTTTCTGGCTTGAGAAAGCCCTTCTCTCTCTCATTAAGAATGCTCCATCTACAGAGCAAACGATTTACAATAAAATATTGGCAACAGCTACTGTCTATGTGTTGATGTCTCAGATGATAAAATAAAAGGATATTGTTAATTTATTTGCATTTATAATTACAGCCAATGCCCAAAGAGATTATGATCTGTCCTGAATATCATTTCTCAAAGCTAAGAACTTGATGTGGTAGATGACTGCATCAGTTATGAAGTTCTTATAGAAACTTGAAGTTTATATAAATGGAATAAATATATAAACATTCAGTATTGAAAAGGAGCATATATTACCTAAAGCATCAAACTTGCTGTGCAAATGGAAAATGTACAGAATGTTGACTATGTAAAAGAACTCAAATTAAAAGAACATTTTGTTTGCTGTTTATTCCTATATTTTTGAGTATTAGCCAAAGGTTTTCAGGGCAAATGCGTAAGATTCACAACTTTTAAAATTCTCATACATGTGCACACTCTTAAAAAAAATAACATACTTTATACAAGTCTTACAAGGAGCAATTGAGGGATCTGGGGTAGTTTAGCCTGGAGAAGACGAAGCTCAGGGGGGACCTTTTCACCCTCTACAACTCCTTGAAGGAGGTTGTAGAGACATAGAGGTCGGCCTCTTCTGCTCAGGTAACAAATGACAGGATGAGAGGAAATGGCCTTAAGTTGTGCCAGGGGAGGTTTAGATTGGCTATTAGAAAAAATTTCTTCACCAAAATGGCTGTCAAACATTGTAACAGGCTGCCCAGAGACACAGTAAAATCACCATCCCTGGAGGTATTTAAAAGACACGTAGATGTGGCATTTAGGGACATGGTTTAGTGGTGGAGTTGGCAGTGCTGGGTTAATGGTTGCACTCAATCTAAAAGGTCTTTTCCAACCTAAACGATTCCATGCTTTTATACTCCATTAGCTATAATTTTCTACAGTTCTATTTTAAGGTATTTTATTTCACAAAATCTCAGTGTTATTACCTTTGAATACATTCACATTTATAGTGTATTCTTATTAGTAAGTCATAGACCAGGCAAAGAATAAAGAAGGATGCCTGACACAAATACTATACACTAAATCCCAAGATTTATAAAAACCAAATAAACCTAAAGGAGTCATATTTTGAGTCCACATAGATTATTGTTTTCATGAGTTTGCAACAGTTTATACTCCACTGTTACATCATCATTTTGGGCATATGACTGTGCAGTTTGTTAATACAATTTTCCTGTTCAATGAATAAAAAAAAAAGGGGGCAAACAAACAACAGTGCAAGCAGAGAACAGTTCTGCACACATACCTGCCCAGAATCCCCAGTGCAGAACTCTGCAATGTCACACTCATTCACTGCATATCGACAGTCATAACCTCGTGGAAAAAACTAGAAAATGAAAAATATAGTTCAGCACTAAGATTACATTGACATAAGCTGCTCCTTTTCCTTCTACCTGAAACACACTTTGAACTTTAATAGGCTGCACGTGACTGCCATGGACAACTGAAAAGAACAATTGATATATGGCAGCAACACTCACAAGACACGATGTATTACAGCAGGGTCCATCACTACAATGAGCTCCGTTAGAAAGAGAGCACTTCTTACAACAGTCTGCATAGCATTCCTGAAGAAAACATTAAGCAAAAAGTTTAGTCTTCCATTTTAAGCAAGTCTTTTTTCTTCACAACCTTTTCAACAACAAACTATTACATACCAGCAGACAAAAGATTCAGTTTAACACTGATGATCTGAAATTATCAGCGGAAGAAGCCTTTGCACTACTCAAATACTAAAGGGAAAACAGTGACATACAATGCTATAGTAACACAGGGATTCTGAAGCCTGTGCCAAATTCATGCTGCTTAGTTAAATTGTATTCAATGCAGAAAAAAAACCCAATCTAATTACAGGTGCAATTATATTTAAATACTAGAACTAGGACTCAAATCTAGAGGGAAGATTTTTGCAAAAACATTATTGGAGTATTTCTGCACTAGAGAAGAAAATGACAGTTTACTTGTTCTGTCTGGATGCAGGCACCAATCTTCCAAAGTATCAGTAAGGAGTCTCCCACTCCAGACATGCTCTCAAAGAAAAGTTAAGGGGTAAGCACTTCTCCAGTGCAACTCAAAAACTGCTGGGAAACAGCTGTATCTTGTCATTAGTATAACAGGAACTGTGCAGAGGACACTGTCATTGCACCCACTGTTATTTGAAAAAATGTTTTTAACACAGGCCCTTAAAGAAATTGTTCCCAAACAGGCAAAACAAATCCATTTCCATAACCTTTCCCCCCTCCCTTACCAATCACTTAATTTATCTTAATATATTTTGTAAGAAAGACTGTGAAGTAACGTATAACTCTACTTGCCATTCGGAAACCGCAATCACATTCCTCTCCTGCTTCTACATATCCATTTCCACACTCGGTGGCTTCAAACAGCTGAAAGAAAAAAGCCCCCACCCCAAAGTAAGAATGAAACCAGTGTCAAGTGACTTTTGTGTCACGTACAACCCATTTCTGTGATGCTACACAAATGTGCTGTCCCAGGCAATGCGTGTGCCGTGCCTCAGTGATGGAAAGGCGGCGTGGTTTTCAAGTGCTGCTCATCAGAATTTTTCTGACATGAAAGGTGTTCAGCTAAATCACAGGAATGCTGGTCGTCTTTAGGAGAATACTGATCTCAGAAACTCATGACAAATAGAGACACTACAATAATATTTAAGGGGGATGACATTTGAACTTCTGTTCCATGG
Organism: Aphelocoma coerulescens; assembly: GCF_041296385.1. NCBI lineage: Eukaryota > Metazoa > Chordata > Aves > Passeriformes > Corvidae > Aphelocoma > Aphelocoma coerulescens. The sequence goes on from NC_091021.1 coordinate 13,285,861, forward strand.
ACTCCAAGTTCTCTGATAAATCATCCTTCAAGAAACCGGTCCACAATATAATCTACTCGGGTACCCACACTTGCTCATGCAATGAGCTACTGTCTATTCCTGTGCAACGTTTGTGCATAAAAACAATAAATATAAGGAAATACTGCCAAGAGGAAGTTCTATGTGCCTTATTAGTAAGTTATAAACAACCACACACAGATAGTACTAAACAGCTAATCCTAAAACCAGATACATACACTACAGATAAATCCTGCAGTTCAGGATGATGCAGATTCTATACTGGTTTCACATATCATAATTTTGATTAAAGATACTTTTCAGTCTTGTCACAGAAATAATTTTGCAAGAAGCTTGTCCGTTTTCAATATAATTCTACTTTAAAATCATATAAGAATATCAGGAATCGCCAGTTTAATTGGGATATTGTCAACAGAAACATTAACTAGAATATGGCTGAAATGAGAAGTTAAAAGTTAAAATGTGAATAGAAATCAAAGGGTGCAAGATGTGAGTAAACCGTTCTGCACGGCCTTAGTGGAAGTAAAGCTGTTGAGAATCATCAAGATATGAAACAACATATAATACAATACTAATTATATATAAACTTGTATGGAATTCTTCTCTGGTAGTTTTGGTTGGGGCAGGGAGGAATGATAATGCCTAATAAAAAAGAAATAGAACATTTCACTTTTGTTGCATAAAGCACATAGGTAATCAATAGCACCTACAATTTGGGTGCCAAAAGCAAAACAATACTGAAGAAATATCCGTATGTGCTTTTCTTCACTAGCAGTGTCGACAGGATTAAAAAAATTGATTTCTTCCCCCCCCGCACCCCGTAAGCTACTGTTTCTACTACACTTTGGTGTAAAAAATAAGATCTCTTATTCTGAAACTGAAATTCATTTCTCTATCAAACAAGAAAATTACAGAACACAAGCAGGCACACACACATTTCCTATGGCAATCAGGAACTATTTAATGTTTATATTCATGTCAGAGCATAACTCAGGTTATAATTTAAAAAATGGCATCATGGTGACTGCTTAACTCTGTTTTACTTACCTAAGGATTAAACACATGGTTTTCTACCTTACCTCCTAACCTCCAAATAACAGGATTCCAAACATTGCATGATTATTTTTCCCCCCAAGAACTTCAAAGCTGTGAAGGACTGGCACAGATAATATATAAAGATAATTCAACCATTTCCCCAGGAGCATTTTCCCCAACATAAATCAGATTTTTATTCTGTATAGAGTCCAGCTGACAGCTTATTCACATTACTATGCCTGACAAGTATCATTAAAAACTGAAGCTGTGTTTTTCTATTTCCCTACTTACTCCTTTGTGTAAGAATTCTTGCATTCTTATTCTATAAGCAAAGATTGCCACCCTGGGAAAAGAATCCAAACCACTCGCACAAGCAAAAATTTTTTTTAGTTAACTGTGCAATGTGATGGTCCAGCAAAGGGTACAGCACAGTAAACAGAACAGTCTAATAGCCTCATGTGGTATTAAATTCTACAAGGACAGCAAGTTTGACACTATGATTAAATAGAATATTAATACTTTGGATTGCTCTTACTTGGCAAAAAGAGCCACGTGGAATATTTTTATACTACTCAGCTTTAGAAGGATGTCATGCTGACATTGTCTTAGAAAAAATTATGTCCTCGGTAAGTTTTTAGGCAAAAAAAGCAATGGTACAAGTAAACAGCTATGAATTACAGAGTTTGCTAGATGTAATGAAACGAAGTTAACATTGAGAACAACCAAAAGTTACTACTGTCTGTATGAAATCAGCTATGTATTTCCATTTCCTAATGTGGTAACTGGCATTCTTTTTAACACCCTCAGACACAAAGTCCAAGAATTGAGTGTAGGTGGAGCATAAACTATGATCTCACTTCTGGATTTATTTTGCACTATTTCCAGCTTAATAAGTAGTGCATTTATGCTGAATGTTATAGTTATCATTATTTGAGTATGAAGAATTATGGAAAACAAGTTGCATTCCTCTCAATATTATTTTTAAATGCTAGAGGGATGAACAGTCAGCTAATTACAACCTCAAGAAAATACCCACAGATATCTGAATAAATTTGAGAACAGATGTGTGTCAGTGAAATTATGACATTTTCATTTCAATGTGTAGCAGATGTCCTGACTACCAATTTATTTATTACCTTTGTTGGCCTGTTAAAAAGACAGGCACCTCCCCCACGAAGTAAAAATTCTTTGTATTCTGCAATGCTGCATTTGGAGAATTTCCTGGAATGGTATACCCTAAAATAGCAAAGAATTAGGTGAGTAAATGCCTTGAAACACCACCAGCTACTGGAAAGGGGCAAAGGGGTCACAACATTTTTTTAATACTGTAAATCCCAGTTTCTTACAACCACTGTGTGCAACAGTATGACAGCTCAGTCTTATTCTCAAACAATAAAATCAGAACAAAAGAAAAATTTTAAAACATTTTGCATTTTTATATTTCTACTTTATGAATGTATAGTATTTGTAGCTTTTAAACTTCTTAATAAGGTAACCCCACATTATAGTAGTTGCTATTCACCCTTTCTATTGCATGCATAATCCAGGATCCTCTCAGGTTTGTTTTCAGCACCTACAAGATGCTACAGTAAGAGGTTTCACAGCTTAATACAGACTGGTAGAAGAACAGTTTCATCCCGTTTTCTTCTGTCATATTTGCTAATCTCATTTCATGTCTCCCTAGTTCTTACACTGGAAGAAAGAGTAATCATTTGTTCATGATGTTAAAGACTTCTCTCATATTTCCTCAACTCCATCTTTTTCCCAGACTACTGAAAATGTACTTTATTAGTAATTTCTCATTCAGAAATTGTCTGATGTATTTATTGGTCATGTTTTGAGATCTGGGAACGAGATCTATTCACACTATTAAAGATTGGGGTAACCGTGCCATAAGGAGGTTCTCCATTCCTTTCCTAACAGTTCACTGCTACTGAGCTATTTCCCCACTGAATTATTCCATACAGAAAAACTGTCTTCTGATACTGATGGAGTTAAGAGAAAAGGCTTTAAAGTGCAGCTAATTATTCACTCATTTCATTAGTCAGTCCTTTTTCAGCTTCTGCTTGACCATCCTCTGCTCCTGGCTTTTGTTTACTGTTAACCTTTTCTACAGAATAGGCTTATTCCATAGCCTCCTCTTCTTCTGATATTTCCATCCAAGACCAATACTTTGATTAGTTCACCATGTGAAGGAAGCCAGTATCTATTCTGATCAATGCCTTACATTGGATTCCAGAAGCATATTTATGGAATGATTTTCTGCTGCATTCATACAGTGGCTAACAATTACAAGTCTACAGGGAAGCCACAAAGTAACTCTACTGGAGAACCAATTTCCAAATATCATATGAAGAAACTCAGCTCCCTCTCTCTTATTTGTAGCTAATTTTCTCCATGATTTTTGCAATCAAGCTTCCACGGTGAGCAAATTCTGGCAGGAAGTGATTTATAAGACTCAAACTCCTATATTTCAGAAGTTATCCTTTTCTAATCAATTGCTTACAGTATAGAGAGAAGAATCTTTGGCAGTGTGTGAGGGTAGAGGGCAATGAAATTCCTCCCATACAGATGTGCTTCCCCCTCAGACCATACTGACTATGTAGCTAAGGATTGAGCTCCAGCTGTGTCCAGTTTTTCATTTATTAGCACTAAAACACATGGATAAAACCCAATGCCTAAATATTTCTGCCATAATGTAAACTATGAACTCATTCCAGAGCCCTCAATTACTGATATTTATGACATACCCTGTTTCCTCCATGATGCAACCACCCCAGGATTCAGTGCAGTCACACTCTTCTCAGACAAGACCAAAATACAACAGAAAAGGAGAGAAGTTATAAATATGCTTACAATAAATATAAGTACTCACTATAAAAATGGAGCTTGACTAATTATACCAAGATTTGACGGTTGCTTGGCTGTACAGACTCTAGCCCCAAAAAGGAAACCAGCCCACTTGAAGACATACTAATACATTTATTTAATGTGGTACTTTCAGATTACCTTATCTGCAGGTTCTTAAGACTCAACACAGTTTCAGGCAGTATAGAAAGCTAAAAATAGTTGGCAAGGTTCTTCCCTACAAAACAGGCAGCACAAGGCTGTGTGCAGTACACATAATATTGATGATTTTAAATGTTCACATTTCCTCCTCCCTAAAAATACAGAATACCCTGAAAGAGGATTGTTATTGGACAGGCCAGGCTTTTTCCCTTTGGCATAAAATTATTAACAGTAATATGTGAATCAGCCGATCAAACATTCATTCAAAAAGTAGTTGAATGAAAATGGATTTACAGTTTACTTACAGCTATAGCATGTAAGTCAACAGTGACCAAATTCATAACATAAAAACAAAAGATCAGTACCTTATGGTTGGTAAAACAGATGCTGCACACTGCCCATAAAAATTATCTACCAAAGATAGATGTACTGTAGTTACTACTGGAAATCCAGAGTTTCTCCATGGAAAATATTCACAGATTATTTATATGGTTATTTCTACTCTCTCCAGGTTTTTCATTAATCTTTCTCTATAAAAGGGCACCCAAATAAGGGCACTAAGCTATCATATCAAAAACCTTAATCTTTCAGTTAAAAAATATTCTGTTTTCCAAATTGTATGAACTCTGTTTTACCTGTAATCAAAAAACAATTATGTAGAAAATATTTTCACAATTTGCTAGTTGACACAGTTCAAAAATAATGCTTTACAAAACAATATTCCTATGTATGGTTTCCTAATTCACAGATTTTTGAAGTGATTCCACAATAAAGTCAACATTACCATTCACATTTTTAAAGAGGAAACAAAGAGAAAAGGTAGCCAAACTGCTTACAAACTGCAAGTGAAAAACCAAACAATTTTCTTGGGCCTTGAAAAGGGCTTTGCAGCAGCTTTTGTACCAACACTCCACATGTGTTAAGGCCACACAAATCTGGTCTGGCTGTGAAGCAGCAAGGTAACAAGTTGAGCAAATGTCACACTGAACACTGAAGAGTTACAACTCTTTACCATTTCTTCACTTGTACGTCAGGTATTTTTGCATTTTAAGAAGTCAGCAATTGTTCTATTGGATTTACAGATTTCATTATGATAGAAAATGAGTTCTAAATTAAATTAATGGTGTTTTCACCAATATACCTTTGAATATTGGTTATGAATCCAACCTCTCAACACAGGACATCACTGAGGTTATTGCAAAATGCTGCTGAACTGGCGGCTCTTGTTTGTTGAAATTTTACTACATATATTTCCAAAAGCAGCAATTCTTGTTCTACAGTTACAGCAATTTTGGCATTTCTTTCAAACACAATAACGGAAGTGTTTATGTATTTAGCTAAGGAAGATAAAAGAAGACTCCATGTACATACTCGGTTTCCTGGCAGCTGGCTCCCATTGTATTCCAAGATTCTGAGCAAGACTTTGTGCTAGTTCCTGTGCCATGGGCAAAGGGAGGCCATACTGCATTCCAAGAGGAGCACAATTATAAAAAAACCAAAAACCCATTAGTTATTGCAATGAATATTACACTGGCTCATTCTGGCTTATCACATACCTACTACTTCAATAATTCAATGCAGTCAGTCACAAGTCTATGTGCATATAAGGAAAGTTAACTTAATAAAGTACATACCAGATAAAATATTCCTCTCCTAATCTCAGGTAATCTCTCCCCACTGGTTAATCTAAAGAAAGAAGTCTATTTGATACATACGTAATACAGTTCTGTAATAGTAGGGATTTAACCCATGTAAAAACAGGAGAATTTCATTATCAATTTAACACTGCACTGAGGAAAAAAATAACAATAATAAAAAATTCAATACACAGGGACAATTTGTTTTCTAATTTCAATGTTAAAAAAACTTCAGGAAGAATTACATGTCACTGGTACCTCAGAAGATCAAGTGTCTTACAGTGATAAGACAAAAAGATATTCACTTGTGTTTCACATATTCCTGTCTGAGATTTTTGGGTCTAAATTTCTGTCAAATATAATAAAAGCCAATTTAAGTTCTTTTTAAGAGAAAAATGCAGACAGGAGAGAAATGATTTGTAAAAAGAAGAGCACTCTGAGCAGTAGTTTGATGATGATCAAGGCAGGCTGGCTGTGAGAATCCTAACTTTTTAATATTTAAGTTATCTTTAAAGCCCTGAATACTGAAACATATAAACTGTTGAGATTATAATGTAGAGATTCTACTTTACTTCACTTTAGTCATGGAAAAAAAAAAATTACCTCATTCACTCCTACTCCTCTGGCCACAGAGCAAACCCCTCCAAAGTAACTTAAGCTGCTCCTTTTGTAATGAAATGTCACATTCCTTACAAATAAAAATGAAGAAAATATAACACATTGACATTGGGCACCAAGAGCTTATTGAAAGACCATACCCTCACACATGCCATGATAGATTGCATGTACATTCATCTACTTCTAGCATAAAAAGCAACTGCAAGTTTACAAACAGAACACCAACACTGAAAGAGGTGATTATATATATATAAGCTTTGACAAAAAGACTATTTTTCTCTTGTAGAGCCAGAATCAGTCTTAACCCACAAAACAAACCAAGCACAGAAAGCTTGAGTGCCAGACTCCTAAGACAAGAGTAATAACATTCCTTTTAAAAGTTAACAATATATTCCAATTTATGATCTGTCAGGAAGGAATTAAATTCTGAAATGTATCAGTATTGAGAACTTTTTAAACTATGATCTTAATCCAAACCAATTTAAGTTCTAGTTTCAACTCCAAATGAAAAGACTGAGAAGTATACCTAAAGGGAAAGTAATTTAATACCGTGCTTTAACCCTGCCTCCTTTCTTTTACTGTTAATAAGCCCCAAATAATTAAGTAATGTAATCTGGAAGACCTAATTATTCAATAAAATGCCTATAACTTACTATGAATTACTAAAATTACTATTTTAACTCCAGAGTCGTCATAACAAACCTACACAGCCTACAAACAACCTACAGTGACCCTGCATGGAGTACAAATGACCTAACCTTTGAAAATTAATGGAGTCTTTTTTAAATGACAGGATACTCCATACAGGTACATACTTATTTTTCAGAACATTCTAACACCCATCAGAGCTTTCAGACTGCAGTTTAATTAAACACGTACAGCCAGAGGCTTTACAACAGACAGGACTGTAGTAAGGGCTGAGCTTGACAGGCACTTCTGGAAATGGTCTAGTTCATCCCCCCAGCTGCAAGGAGGCTCAGCTGGTGCACACCATGTTCCATTGACTTTGGAAAATCTCCAAGCACGGGCACTCAGCCTCTCTGTGCTGCAGAGAGTTTCAGCATCTGACCACCTTCACAGTGAAAGGTTTTTTTTTCTCCCATGTTTAAATGGAATTTCCTGTATTTCAGGTTGGATTTGGTACCTTTCACCATGGCAAACTCTTCAGCAGGTGACACAAAACATATGCATTGAAGTCACTAAGAGTGCATGTCAGCAGCACTTCGCCTGTATTATGAAGAACACAATCAGCATTGTATTGCAATGCCTGTAGTAAGGAAATCTGGAGGAAATTCTTCAACCCTTATTTATATCATCTTCTGCAGAAGATGAACTACAGGAGAATCCCATGGAAGACACTAGTTACTCCATCTTCACAGTATGTCATGCTGCTGGGAGACAGCTTAAGATCTTCATACTGCACAGGGGAACATATTTTCTCCTCTTTGCTTACAATGCCATGAAGTAAAATAATACTTGTTCAAGGCTGAAGTCGTGCCTAATGATGCAAGTGGAATTTCCCCTCAAAATGCATTGTGTCTCAGAACAATTCATTACAGCTCTAAAGGAGAAGCCCTTCCATTAACAAATCATCACTGCAGCTACATGTGTGAATAAATATACTAACTGGAATACTCTTGTGGCAACACATAATCCTGTCAGCTCTGCCCTCTCCTGATCATAACTGGAAAAGCAGTACCTTAAACACCTGATTGGCAAAGCTAAGTGTCCTCAAGGGCTCATCAAAAGACACTTCAAATGTGACACTGTCTCCAGGTTGCAAAGACATTCAAATATCATTATAGATATGTATATCAACATGATCACGGTATATACTACACCTATTAAAAACAGGTGTTAAATATGGATTAAGCGTCCTAAGGAAGGCAGAGGTTGATTGATATACAGAATACCAAGCAAAAAAGTACGAAAGAAGAGACAAGTAGACAAAAGCAGTAGACAGGAAGTAACATTCTAAGCCATTGCAAAGGGTACATACGAGAGCAGGTGCACAGCATCAGCGTGCTGCTTGATGTAGTGCTGCCGGTACTTGGAGAAGTCGTGGAGCATCTGCAGAGGGTCAGGGTGAATATTAATGCGATCTCTGTCTGTCCAAGTTTCCACAGCAACGAGAACCACCCTGGTGTTCAGCTGTTCCTTGTATATCTGAGGGCAGAGACAGGACAGGCACAGGAGTAGAACACTGGGTCAGACATGCACAGTTAGCCAGTAAGAGTAAAGCGGAAGGACAAGAGGGATAAAGCAGGAGGAAAACATGGGGAAACAGTTAGCTGGTAATGCCTTGCATTTCCTAAAAGCTAATATTTTGATCAACTTAAATTTTATGTTTTAGAAGGAAACAAACAACCCTTGCTGCTCTTTTTTTTTTTTTTGAGCCATTCCATTTTCTTTAAAATTCTCATGGCAAATAATTTTGCCACTGAGTTTTGCAGAAAACCTGTAAAAAAATCAGCAAAGAAGAAATGTAAAGGTACACTGGGTGATCTCAAAGAAAAAGAAAAGACTGATCTCAAAAAGTAGCTGAAGGCAATTTTTAAGTTGAGATTAAATAATTTCTCCATTTTCCAATAAATCCAAAATTTAATTAATGCTTGATTTCCATTTATATAGTATGATCACTTAATTCTCACATTGCTTGAGTGGAATTAAGTAAAAATATTGATTTTTCTATAAATTTTAATGTTACTGTAGCAACAGACAAGGAAACAACAATCAGGCCTCAATAATAACAAAACAGTTTTAAAATATGCATTTTAACATTGTGCATGATACTTGATTCTGACATAAAACTGCTGCTGTCTTTAGGTTCAGTTAAAAAAATATCAAAGTTTATTAACTAAGGTCATGCAGAACTTGCAGATCAATAAAAGATGCATTCCTTATTCACCCTGACCAGAAACCCAGTTTTGTATCAGGGCAGCATCATCCTTATTAAAAAGTCAATGTATAATATTCAGCTTGGAAAACAAAGACAAATACAAAAATGAGAGATAGCAACCAGCTAAGCTCAGTTTTGTCCAAGACCCTTGAAGGAAAAGAGTATTAGCATGCTTCAATCTGAGGGAGACAAGCTGAGAACATACACAGAAAATGGTTTACAACATGAGAAAAACCAGTAAAATTAAACCACCTGAAATGACATAGAGGTGGGTCAATAAAGACTTCTGTTTGCTGAGAGGAAAACTGTAATTCCTGAAGCAAACAGCAACAAAAGAATGGAAGGGGAGGCAGAGAACCTGAAGGCCTCTGAAAGCCAATATCCTTTCCCCAACAATAAATCAGTAAGAAATACAGCCCACACCCTATGGACACAAGGGAATAACAAAGCAGAATGTTCTGCTCCTTTTCACGCTTTATTTAAAGAAAAAGCCATTTATACGTCCTTTTGTAAGATCTCTGTGAGGGGAATGAATTCTACTCAAGAATGAAGCTTGATGTTTTTGCATACACACAGATAAAAATGGAAAAAATAGATATAATAGGGAAAGAAAAGACAGATTAAATAACTTCTGTTAAAACACAGAAGAAAGACAAAGAAATAATGATCAGGTGAGAAAAAAAAAGATGCTACCTTTTCTTTGGAAATGTGCAACATAAATACTACAATTATTTACATTTTTATCTGCTCTAGTAACTTTTCTTTAGGCTACTGGCATGTACAGATCATTACAGAAAAATATTCCAAAAGACTTCTGGTATTTCATGTACTATAAATATATTCACCTAAATTTTCAATATACATCCAGTACACTTCCTATGTAAGAGCAAGTACTGCATTGTTTCCTCTGAGCCAAACAAACTGTTGACAGTGTTTTGCACTGAATCGTATCACACAGTTCCACAGGTACCAATAATGTCCCATGGAAAAGGGACTCAGAGTCAGCATTTGGTAGCCTTTGTATTCATCACTACTAGAGAATCTATCCTGTTTTCACTACAGACAGAGCTCTGAAATCTGTGTGGTCATTATATGTGTACCAAAAAGAGGAAAAAAAAACCAAATTAATTTTACCACAAATATTACTTTTAGTTTATATGCTGTTGCATATTACAAAATTGTTCTAAATTTAGTCACAGATACCATTCTTGTATCTGTGTCACTTCCACCCATTTATAATGTACCACAATGGCATTTTGTTTGTTTTTAAGCTATAAATAAAGATTTATGAAGGAGAATTTTTTATTCACACTCACTTTTTCTCACAATAGATATACGTATCCTTTGTGACCTATGCTTGCAGTTTCAATCACTTGTGGTTAGATTTGTTTCACAAATCTAAATTTGATTAAATCTCATTCTTAATTGGTGACACATACTGAAATCACCCCTGCCAAGGGCAAACTCTGACAGTTGCAAGCTTTAAGAAAAATGCCACAGATAACCTGGTAGTTACTTATACATTCACCCCAGGCTATTCTTCTGCAGAGGAACTGGAAATGCACTTTAAAGTGTAATTGAAATTCGGGTTCTGAAAATGATAGCATTTTTAATACAGTGCTAAAGTAAAAGTCAGTGAATCAGTTTTCAGAAGAAACATTGATACTTACAGCATCTACAAGGTTTACCACAGACTTTGCAAAATTGTTTGTGTATGCAGTTGAAGAACGGTGCCTTTTGAACTAAAAGAAGAGAAAGTAGAACACAGTGAGAACTTAAATATTTATTACTAATACTTTATTTTTACAACATGAAAGGAAATTTAATATTTTAAGAAAGTAAGGGAAAAACTCAAAAAACTTTTCAGATCACAGCCTATATCTCATATTCAAGAATCCCTGGAAGATAAAGGAAGCCATTTATGATAGGCAGCCTTTCCCAACCGTAAAAGGAGCATTTAACCACAAGAAATACTTTGTTTAGAATCAGACTTCAAATGTTTAAGACAAAATTACAGGTAAACATGAACATAAACATGAGCTCAAAATTGAGAGGATGCTGTACCCATTAAAACTGCCTAACCTGATGAGTTACATATCTGACTGTAGTAGCCACATTCCATCACTTTAATTATAAGACATGAAGATGAAGCATTTACCACTTGTCCTGTGCAGAGCTCTTTGCAAAGGCATCCTTTTCTGCAACAGCACAATACTTTTGTGACATGTAGCAGTAGTTATAGCAAAAGACAAAATGGAAGAGGGAGTGCATGGGAAAAGTAAATACGTGTTTGAACATGAAAAGAGTTAAGCTGAGTATCTTAAATTCTAACTTCAATTTTTTTCTATTTTTATAGACTTACATGAGCTGTATTACAAGTTTGCTTCATAATATATGTGCATGTCATTACAATGTTTTCATGTCTTTCCTCATCCTGCCTCACAAGCCCCTTCTGTTCCAAGTCAAATTTTTTAAAGATGCAGCTATGATACCTGAACATGAATCCATATGACTTTCAAGAAACTGTAAAATTATAAACCAAGATTACATTACATAGTATGATTTGCAGATAGGAAAAATAGGTCTTCAAAATTTCACAGAAAATGAACGTGAAATTACTTAGAACAGGGAAAAAAAGCCTTTATCAAAAAACTCTTACTAATTTCAACTACTTGTTAAAAGCAACAAGTCTCATTGCCTCAGTGTTCTATGGAAGTGTCAGCTATTCTATGAAACACTGTACTTAAAAAGAGGCTTTGGAACAAGAGGGCCTGCCTCTTCTCTGAGCAACTGAGCAGCTGCTCTCAGGTACGGTGCTAGTAGGTGCCTAGGATGTACACTGTACATTATACCACGAGATTGCTCCCCAGAGAACAATGACAGTGGGAAAGGGGGAAAGGGTGGCTTTGGCTTTTTGTTTTGAGCCAATCCCAAACCTTTCCAGAAGTGGGAAGGTAAAATAGTGTGCTTTGGAAAATGTTCTTGGTTTTCAACACAGTATTAAAATGCTAATATCAATAGCAATACACCACATAATGTGGTTAAACATAGATCCTAAAAGAAATTAATCTAAACCAGTAAAAAGTGCAACAGCCTAATTAAATATGTTGAGGTATCTTTATTGCTAGAGGAAAGGAGATGTTGTGAAAATACACAGTATTAACTATTTAACACAACAATCCATGTGGTTTAAGGTACTTCTTCCAACAAAGACCTTTGCTGCAGGGGAAACCTGCCCTCTCCTGGTAAACAGAAAACCTTGAAAGTACATTTAGTGAGCTCCTGGACTGGCAGGACAAGACCCCTAAGTGTGAACACTTCCCTAAGTATATCTGCTTTATTCTTTGAAAAGAATTATTATCTGCTTCTAAGTTACTGATAACTATGAAGCAAAAAATCTTGTGCTCTGAAGCTCTAACAAATTAAGCGTGAGAGGAGACAACAGTTAGTGTCTGTAACAGGTGTAGTGAACACCTTTAAGCACATCAGTAATACAAGAGGCCAGGGGAAAGAGACAGACATAGGAATATTTTCTCTTCATAAGGAGCACCAACCATAGACATCAAACAAGACAACAAAACGGCCATAACTTCAGTTACTGTGTTAAACAACTAACACATGAACACCCTTAGTGTAGTTTCCTACTAGGTGGCTTTGCAAATGAAAACAGCTCAAGAAATTTCTGTCCTACATTTTCCACCCATTCAAATTCCCTCCACAGTGCTAAATGAACACAGATAAAATACAGGTTATTTTTGCCCAGACTACTTCTATGATTTATTATACAGATGAGGGAAGGGTACATTATCTGTCTATGCAGCAATGGAACAAGTATGAATTACTGCACCCTGTTCTGATATCTTCTATTTCTATATCTTGCTCTTAAATATCATCCTTCAGTGCTGACCAAAGAGCCCACAACCCCATAAAGCACTGGGAAACTTGCAGCAGGGTGAGAGATGAAAAACCTCTTTACTGGCAAATAAAATAAGTGAAAACTATTGTATCAACAGACTTCAATTTAAAAAAAAAAAGTCTTGCTTACAACAAATGTCACTTAGTCTGACTTTTTCCAGTCATCCCTCAAGACAAAAAGGGGAAAGAATTGGGCTTTCCTCCCCCCACCCATTCTGGGGGGTTTTTTAATGACAAACACTTTTTGAATCAAACAAACAACTTACCTTGCACTTCATTATGAATCCTGTTTATAAGTATGGAATAGTCAGGAAGAACAATCAGAGTTCTGTCTATATGTTTTGCTGCATTAAAATTTAAATTAGTAAAATGAAACTCAAAGGTAACAAATTCTGATTTCTTTCCATATAACTTCAAAGATAGGATGTAATTTTAGAACATTTTGTGTGTTTGTTCTGGACATAAATGTTTTGTTGCTTTACTTGGTTGGTTATGGGCATAATAATTTATCCATATGATACCAAAGTGTTCCAGATTCATTTTGAATATATAATTGCCACAGAAAATCTTAGGTAACATTAAGCTTCATTAGGTATTATGGCCTACAGTGTGTCTTACAGTACAAATGTTAATAGCTGCTGATAAACTAAATCCTGGGCCCAAAAATAGCTGATGCAGCACAGCGCTGTACATCAGCCTACAAACTGTCACCAAAACGAAGATCACCACTGAATTGCTATACTTACCATTTTATGGTCATTGACTATCATGAGCTCCAGATATTTCATCTCTTCAAAGACACCACGAGATAACTAAGGAATTAAAGAAATGCTTTGAGAAATCATGAAGATGTAGTGATTTTCAAAAATAACTGTGGCTGATTTTTATTATAGATACATATTAAGAAGATATTGTGTAAGGTATGTAAACTGGTAAACTGGGTGAGAAATGCAAGTAGGGTAAAGAATCACAGCCCCAGTAACTCAGGCTGAAAATCTGAGGCACATCATCAAGAATGTTCAGGTTCTACTCTCTTTGGTTCAGTGCAGACAGCCCTACTGCTTCCCTCCTCCTTTCGTTATGTACTATTCACCACAGATTTAATGAGAAAGGAAGTTACTAAAAATATATACACCCTCAAAAATATGGTGTGGATTGTGCAACTCAGTGAAGAAATACAGATTAATCTTCTTTAACTCAATTATTCCCCTAACTCATACATATGCATGTGAAGATCATGAGGACTGCCCACTTACGTTCTCGCAATAACCCAGTTCTGGGTGTCCTCATTCGGATTTTTGATTTAATCATGCTACTTAATGAGCCAAGTGACAATAAGGTCAGATATCTACAAAGTAGCAAGAGTTCATTCAAAATTATTCTTTATTCTCAAGCAGACAAAAACCTTAAAATTCTAAAATAATTTTCACTACTAAATTTTGATTTAATTGATGCATATCATTGCTGTCACTTTAGAAAGTTTATCAACTTTCTTCTAAATATTCTATTTTTGAAGAAAAATATTGTTTTCTCATTTGATAATTATATTATGTGACAATATTAAGCTTCTAAAAATACTTGTTTCCTAAAGCCTACGTTCTCTTGACATTAAAAAATACAGAAATTAGTGAGTTTGGGTTTATAAAGGGTCTTAACTCAGGGTCATTCTTCTACTTACTGCTCTCTTTCTTCTCCGTCTCCTCAGCCACTGCAGTTCAGACAGAAAGGGCCATTCAGAACTAGAGTCAGTCTCTGTAAAAATTACAATTTAAGAATTTCATGGCATTATTTTAAACTAATTATGTACACTGTCCAAACCAAAAGTAGATTAAGATCACCAAAATCCAAACCACCCTCACTATTCAAAAGCTCATTTTTTAAAGTACATAAAACATATCAAAACTCAAGTAATTCAGAAATCTTAAAGCATGCAAGGAGAGGTAACCTGGGCTTAGAATATACATTTTCTTCCATCTCATTGCCTCAATAACATTAATATCACTGATTAAATTTAGTGATTTTCAGAGGAAAGCTAAATAGAGGTCTGTGGATGAAAATCTTACAGCTGCTCTTTGAAAAATATAAATTCCATCGCAATAATTGTGAAAAAAGTCAGGTTAGTGTCTATTTTTCAAGATTTTCTAAATAATCAGCAATTTTATAAACACTGCTAGCCTAATATTCCAATTTTCGAAGTTATAGATACAATTATTTCCAATATTTAAAAACTCAGAACATAAGCAAAAACATACCAAGGTCCTGCAACTGCTTGGAAGCTTGTGTTCCATAAGTTCTTTGGATGATATGTGGCCTGCTTTTACTTTCCTGACAAGAAAAATAAGTGACATTTTCTTCTAATTAATAATATTAAGTGAAAAAATGGCACTTCTTTCAGTATTTATAGTTTTTATTATTTTTTGTATAAAACACAGCAACCATAGTACCAATTTGGCTATACTAATTTGAAGCAATCTATTTGCAGTCCTGAGCAAATCATAGAGCATCTCTGCTTCAGCAAATTGACCAGTCTACAAAACATAAGTGTCACAGATGTCTTTGAGATTACCTTAAAAAAGTCCTTTAAAAGCATTAGAGAACACAGATAATTTATTCCAATAAATCAAATTAGAAAGTCTATATCTGGTTGAAATCTTCCTCCCACAGATGAGCAACTATTACTACTTATGAAAAAAATCCTATCTAATTACAGCAAGTTGCAAGAAACCAATCAATATACTATCCTTAAGATGATTATTTCATCCTGTTTTATTGGTGCACTCCACACTTAAAAAGGACAAGATTTTTAATGCATATTTTCTTTAAAAGTCTGACACACCCCAAATTATCACAATTGAGTACCTACTCTAGAAAACAACTCCTTTCTCCCGTAACACTTCCTCTGCAGTCTGCCAAAACAAGCGACTCTTTTCAAAGGGTAGGATTCTACTGTTCTGTAACTTCCATAACAAATACATAGCACACTGAAGGACAATACTGAATATATTTGCTGGATTTTGGGGGGAAGGAGAGGATGTTTTCTATAGTATCTACTATAGTTAAGATTATTAATCAAGCTGAATAAACTACGTGCTGAAGGCTGTGTTCAAGATATTTATCTCACATACTGCAATCAAAAAATGAGCCCCCAAAAGCTCTCTGTGGCTGTATTATTTTCAGTAGTTTTGAGAAAATTAGGCATCTCATCTGTTTTCTTATCATTTAGAGTTCAACTTGAAACCTTGAGTTGGCAAATGGTATCTCACTTTTATAACCAGAACTTTTGCTCTACTTATAATTTTTACTGAAATACCACTCAGAGAGACATCCTGGTTTCCTTTGTTCACCCAGGCAAGAAAACAGTTTAGTCAAATTTTCTTCTTCTGACTATATGGATACCCTTGTATAAATGCAGTCTTCATTAATTTACTGAGTCTGTGTTGTCAGTTTTTAGAATTACAACCTTTATGAACATGTGCATCAAACACAGACACACAGCACATACTGTTGTTCCTGGAGGGACTTGATTCTTTTGGATGTAATATTTTGCCATGCCTCTGGAGTTTCATTTATAGTCCAATAACTGACTGTCCAAATGATACCGAGTCCTCTGAATGTTGATCCATTTTCTTTGACAGGATCAGCCAATGATTTTGCAGATCTTTATTCAGACTCTAATTTCAGCTTTACAGTCACTAAAACATATTGGTTCTGCAGCATTAATTATTTGTCACATACTGTGCATATACTGTCATATACATACTAGAGTGAGACAAGCTTGAGAACTGTGGCACAGCATCTGCAATATATCCTACAGACCAAGCAGGACACAAACCTTAAGAATTCTCTGTCTCAATGTTGCAAAATCATTTCACTGAAAATCACTCAAATATTTGAATCATTCAGAAGTTAGAAATATACCTAGTTTTACTACTGTCTGTGAAATTGTGTCAGCTGTATCAACAGCTAAAGTTTTAGAAACGGTTGCACACATGAGACACAAAAATAATAATAGCAAAATACTTGCATAAATGCAGTCCTACATGCTGATCCAGCATAATCTTCTATCTGAATATGCTGGATCACAATCATTTAAGCTATACAATGACCACTGACTTAAGACATACAAAGTGTAAGATACCCAGATGTAATTATCTACTTAATTTCACATTTTGTAGAATCATGGCAGACCAAGAGCAATCTGATGCAACTATTTAGAGAGGAATGTATAAATGAGTTCCAGAGATCCCTTAAATGAATTTATAAACACTTTAGTTCAAGTACTAGAGCAAATTGATAAATGCTTTTTGACAGTCCATTACCATGTGTTATGGAAACAGTTTTATTTGTCTACTCCCAGCATCTAAATGATCAACAGCAAGTAGGAAACAAAAGATTAAAGAAAAGCAGAGAAAAATTGTAGGTAAATCATAATTACACATTTGCTACCTTAAACAAATTCAAATTAAGTGTTTTAAAATACTTTTCATTTCCATATGAATGCATGAGACATATTCATTGATTTAATCTAATGCTTTTATTTGCTATTCCTTGAGGTCTCTTCCAAACCAAATAAATTAGACAAAAATAAACTTACTGCCGTGTGGGTCAGATCCATCGGTTCTATCAAGTACAAATAAGTACTATCTTCAAACATGCCACTAGAACATGGAGAAAAAGAAGTGATATTTAGGATTACAAGGCAATCAGTTTGACTCCAGGATTTGAATTTTGGTAAGACAAAACCAAACTTAGGGCTGAAAAACTGATCAATATTTAATATATATTCATTACTATCACATGTAGCTAAAGCCAAGATTGAGGGATTTTTAAGATATCTGGCACATTTTAATGGACTAACAGTAAATGTAATGGCAATGCAATGATGAAGTACCAAAAAAGATTTGACCTTGGAAAAAGGAAGTTCTAAGACACACCCTGAGCAGGCAAAATGCAATCAACAGCTGAGTTGCACTTAGCAGTAACTAATGCTAATTTCTTGTATTTTTTAGCTTGTACAATCTAACAAAAAGATCCATTTTTCTATGACAGAATCATACATGAATACTGAGCATGCTGAAATATAATTCTTGTTTATCCTTTACCATAATAAGTCATCTGGGGAAATATTTACCTGCACTTACTAAATTCAAAGGTTTGTGAGACAGAATCAAAACATGATTTCAGTGATACTAAGAAAAATTGCTAGCAGTTTGGCATAGCTGGTACTGACTTTTCAAAACATCAAGAAATCTTTGAGCCTGTAGTGTTTTCAAAACATCAAGAAATCTTTGAGCCTGTAGTGTTTCAGTTCCTCCCATATTAAGAGACAATATTAAAGAATAATAATTAGTTGTAGCCTTGTTTAAAAAATGAGACCATGTACTTACTGAAGTCCATTACAAGTTGAAAGAGCAACTTTGGAATCCTTGACACCTCTGATATTTCCATGGTAGTAACAATGCTCTCCCCCCTAATAATTTTTAAAAACAAACAATCACACACACAAAATTATCCTGATTTAATGTCTGTTGCTTAAAACCAATGCAAAAAAAAAATCTAACAGTAACAATACACATTTACCTCATTTAAGTAGTTTTCTTTATTGTCTATCAGCAAGAAGCTCAGCTAAACTAAAAAGAAAAAGTATTCTCAAAAAATGTTAGTAAAAACCCTGAAGTGTGGTTGTTTCTCACCCATTGTTTGAAAAACCTACTATTCATCATAAAACCATTTTTAATTCTTGTGTCACGTCATTTGAACTCCAACATGCATATTGAACCCATTCTTTATGCAATTATTATAACTCAAGAAGATACAAAAAATGTAAATGCTTTTTATCTATGACAGCATTATTTCCATTTTGCATCTTATTTAATGAGTTATTCAGGTTCTGATTTAAATTCCTTACAAGTTATTGTGTATAATTAAATGAAAGTACTACACAGAAAGCACTCACTATGTGTTTACCCTTCCATCAGTGAGAATGCATAAAACATGTTTTTTAACAGCTAAACTTGATTCTCTTTCTCACATAAAACTTTTCAATATTTTTTTTGTTTAAAGATGATCACCTGAGTAAAGAAATTGCTGTTTGTTCTTCAGTCATCTTTGTAATTAACTACCTCTTTCTAGAAAATACAGTACTTTTCATTGCAATCTCACTTGTTTAGAACCACATCAGGAAACAAAACTACCTTAGGCCTAAAAAGTTTTATAAGACACTGCAAAAGACCAGGATATAGTCCTTATTTGACCTCCTACACAAATTATGTGGGGATTTGGGGTTTTTTTTACTATCTATAATGAAGCTTTTTACAGATTAACGTGACCTCAGGAGCTCCATTATTGCTGCTAAATAAAACAATTCAGAAAACATCCCCTAGGAAGTTTGGATCAAGTTACTGCAGCATGCAAAGGTAGCCCATTTGCTGAGTCTGAAGTTCTAATATAATTTTCCAGTCAGATTCATGATTCAGCAACCGCAGTGCTCAATGCTAGTGCTGCAGCTGACAATTGCATGAGCTTGTCTAAATGCCAGAGGGAATTGTTTTCTTGCATCATTTACCATTTTTGCCTATTCTGCAGAACACTGAGTCTTAATGAAACAACTTCCTTTGTATGTAACATGAAACTATTTTTCTTCTTCAGTGGAAGAAAACAAAACAGCATATTTCAGTAATTACATTGCAATGTAATTGTTTAATTCTGCCCTAATCTGCCATGTATTATTTTGAGATTCTCTATAGCAAGGGCAAAATAATAAACCAGATATCTGATACTTGCACAAACAACAGTCCAGAGTTTCTGAAGACATGAATACGACTGGAATGCTCTCTTGCCTCCACTCTAAATACAGATATAATTCACACATAATAGTTTTCAAGAAATATTTTGCCATTTCTACCAAATATGAAAAAAGTAATTCCCTGAAAATGTGGTTTACAACCTTCCTAGGAACCTTCCAGTCCTCATTTTGCTACTAAAAACAAACAAAAAGACTGATCTTGTTCCTTTGTAGCTGAACTACCTTGCAGAACTTCAATCTGGCTTTGGATCAATAGTCTATGGCACTGAAATCAATTTGGGAGCTAGTCTGACAAACAAAATTAATTGGATGTCTAGAAATATGCTGATTTTGTAGTAACTCCAGAGGTTAAAATTTCAGTTAAATCTTTCATTTTCTGTGTCACTGTATAATTCCTGCAAAAAAAAGTCACTGCAAGATTATTAGGTTAGTTTCAATGTCTTACATTACCCTTATTTTTTCTCCTTGCACTTTGTGCTAAGGACACATAAATAATTAATTAAGACTAATCTGATGGTGACTTCAACCCCTCCACCTCCTGTATTTTACAAGATGTAATTGTTCTGGCAGTAATGGATCACCTTCACAACTACCACCTACAAATGCCTACTCCTCGCTCCAAAGCACAGCTTCCCTTTTTTGTACAATTCCTCTTGTATTACTGAGATATCTGTACAAGATGAGATCACAGTTACGGTCTGTGTGTGGAAAAACACTTCTGATGTTTTTAAGTCATGCAAAACTTTTTTTTCTCTTTTCTATTTTAATATTTTATTGGCATTGTTCCCTCAGAAAGACAATTTAAGAACACAATACCTTAGAAAATTTTGGTTTTCCATCTTCATAGTGAATCTCCACATAATTGGAAGATAACAAGTCACTGTTAAAGAAAGGATAAATAAAGATGAGAAAAATCTGAGTACTCTCTCTACTGTTATGGGTAGGTTTGGGGTTTTTTGTTAGCATTTTCAACCTATTTTTATTTTCCTTGTACATTAGTTTAAAAAAAACCAAGCAGTTTGTGTTCAGTAAATGGTTTGATGGTACACTGGCAGTCAAAGTGGGGTACAGAAGGGGAAATTTCATTCTGCAATCTAATCCCTTGTATTTTAGCTCTACAAATAGATTACCAGCCTTCTAAATATGAAAAAAAAAAAAAAATATCCAAACCCATGGCTTTAGAACATTGCTTGCTGACAGTAAATGTATGTTTAGTTCATCACCATTTTCAAATAAGTTTTACATTTTATCTAAAATATGTAAGGCTGAACAAATAAATACATCATTGTTACGAAGACAAGAATGTATAAACACTTTCACAAACTGCAAATACTCAATTTTTTTTCCAAAAGCAGTCATGTGCCTTAAAAGAAAACACACAAAGCACAACCCAAAACACACTCCATACTACCCCTTTTCTCACTTTCACTTTTTGTTTTCAGATACATTTCTCATTCTTATTTTCTTCCTAACTCTGGCAAGAAAAATTCCTGAAGCATAAAAATTTTCCATAATGTGTAATTTACAGTTCAGATTTATTTTTTTTTAACTAAGCTTAGCCAGGCTGTACACATCCTGCAATAACCTCAATGCCCCATTCACATCTCACCCCATTACAATAAGGGTTGCAGCATAGCGCCCAGGGAGAGCAAAGCAATTAAAGATGTTAACTGGTGCCACCAAACATGCAAGATAAGCATTTTACTTAATGTGATCCAGAATTCTTAGCATTTTTGAAGCCTCTAATGTACCCTTACAAGTGAAAAAAAAAAGAAAAGGTTCATCTGCCAACCTTTTCCATTCTTTAGCTTCTCATTACTTCCAATGCCAAGGAAATCCCTATTTGGGTAGTGTCCAAATACAGTGTCACACATGATAGGTATCTAACATGGAATACTTACGATGGAAAACTCCTATATGTATATACACATATATTACATGTACAAAGCAAGGATGCAGACAGAGTTTTCCAGTAGACTCTACACTTTTCTCATCCCTGACTTTCCAACATGTGTTGGGTCTGTGTGACAAGGCTTTGGTAGTGGGGGGGTATAGGAGTGGCTCTCTGAGAAGCTGCTAGGAGCTTCCCCCATGTCCAACAGAGCTGGTGCCAGACAGCTCCAATATGGACCTTTGGGATCTGCAGGATACAAAGCACATCAATGAAATTCTCCATGCTGAACAAATGCCCTCCAAAGAAAATTAAGGCCTGCTGTTCATGATATACTTCCCTGTGCTGGTTTGGCCAAATTTAGAAATACATCCTCTGAGAGAGGGCAGGTTAAAAACCACCCCTTCCCCACCAGGTTCAGGAAAAAAAACTTCTTCCTTGAAGGAAAGTGAAAGAGATAAAAACTATTTATTTAGCAAACACACAGGAAAAGGATAATACTGGTAAATAACAAAATCTCTCTCTGTGGAGAAAAAACTTGGGAAAATGTTGAAGTCCTCCCTTTGGTCTCCCTCCTCCTCGGAGCTGGGACTTGGCCCAGGGCCAGGCCCTCTGTGCTCAGTGGAAAGTCTCCTGATGTGTTGATATTGAAGCAGTCCAGCAGAAAAAGGGAAAAAATCCAAAATTCCAGGAAAAACAAAGTTCAACTCTCTGGAGGAAAAAAAACCCCGAAAAACTGGCTGAACAAGCAAGCAGGGTGCTTCTCCGCTCCTCTCCCCACAGCCCAGCAGCAGCAGTAAAAAAAAATGTAGAGCCAGAGTGTGTTATTCTCTGTCTGTCCTTGAAAAGCACTGCTTTGAGAAGTTTGCTCAGTTTTCTCTCTCTCTGCTCAGGCTCAGTTTAAAAGCATAGAAAGGCATAAAACTAATTTCTGGGCATAGAGCAGCAACAGGGAATACAACATCAAGTCACCCCAAGACATTCCCAAATGCCACGCTGTAAACAAAATGCACCTTTAATTTGTGAAGCACCCTTTCGCCAAATGTAACACAGTATCCACCACCTAGAAGGTGGAGTAGAAAATCTTTTATAAAACTTTTGGATTTCACAAAATTGTTTCTCACACTAGGCTGGAACAGGGTGTTCATCACTAATTTCTGGTCATTATTATGTTTTTAAGCTTGCCACACAATCACCAAGGTTATGCAACGGCATTTTTCTCTTAACATTTCCCTCAGGACAGCAAGAATTTTGAACATTCCATTGAAAAAAAAAAAAAAAAAATCAGTCAGCTACTCCTTAAACTGTATGCCTCTACCTGGGCAAGTACCTGATTTTTGTCAGCTACCTTACATCACTTTTTCTTATTTCAAGTATCTGTCTAAACTAGCAAACATCCAAAAGAACACCTTGCTTGCAAGCACATTCAGAAACCCCTCGATGTATACTGCTAATCTGAGAGAATGTTGATCTTATTCAGAGAAAGAGGGGGAAATGGGAGAGGAACAGTTATGTTTTCAGGTTTTTTCCAACACAACTTTGCTAGTACACACAACCAGTTGCTTCTATAATAACTCTGAGTCCTGTCCTCTATATCCATATCAAAATCAGTACAAACACATCTGTAACTCTGTTTATAAATGGTTAGTATAAAAATGTGATATTGCAGAGAGTAGTTGAGGACTGAAAAATTCGGCAAAAATGTTCTACTGCTGCCACAAAAAAAGACAGGAAGGGTAAGGAAGTTTATTCTATTTTTTGCTAAAACTCCGGGAATAACAACCGCTGTAAAAATACACATAAAACCGCTACTGCAAATTTCCCCTACCAAAACTTTTACCTGTTATTAATGCTGAAAAATTTGTCCAAAGACATAAGAAATTATTAAAGGAAAAGGAAAACAAAAAAAGAAGGCTTAACCAAAAAACTTTCAAACAT
Organism: Aphelocoma coerulescens; assembly: GCF_041296385.1. NCBI lineage: Eukaryota > Metazoa > Chordata > Aves > Passeriformes > Corvidae > Aphelocoma > Aphelocoma coerulescens. The sequence continues at coordinate 13,309,626 of NC_091021.1, forward strand.
TTTTTCCTACACAAAAGACATACACAGAAGAGCACTGTAATTTCACCAGGAGGTGTGATGGGGCTCTTTATGCAAGTGGCATCCAAATGAAAGGCCTAGAATACACTGATCAAGAGCTCGTGTAGAAGTACAGTTGGCTTGAGGAGTGAGGCACAGAACTCATGCATAAAGTAGGGGTCTCCGCAGCACAAAATAACTTCTTCCTGTGTTACCATCTACAGAATTCCTAAATTTACCTCTGAAAGGCAGACCTGAGTTTTAGAAAATACCTTTGCATCTCATCTACACTGGACTGTGTATTGCATCCAGTACAGCAAATTTATTTTTCAATACAATGAGCACCAGAAACGGTGCAAGCTTTAACTGAAACGAGTGTCAGTCATGATCACATCAGACAAAAGTCTATTTAGGTAGTGACATTAGTATGATCCTTTACAATGAACACATCAAACTGCAACATGTTGAATGAACTCATGACAAAACAATTTGTCTGCTGCGTTCTTTTCTACAGTTCCTTCCACCCTGCCTTGTTTGTGTTAGATAATTTTCTTATTAAGCTGTCCTGCTCCTCGGCCCTTCTGTCCAAGTTACACTGAGAAATGCAAAATAAGCAGCAAAGGGATATGCCATTCCCTGTAGGTGCTGCCTTTGAAGGCATAGGCCAGCTGTTAAAGCAAGCAGCAGATGCTTTCTGAAGAACTCACATCCACTTCTCTGGCACACACTTCACTGCTGATGTTTTCATTAGCAGGAGAGCTGCAGAGAGCTGCTGGCTCACCTCAGCTGGCATCTAACTATCCTGAAGAAGAGAATTGATTTGGGTAGGAAAAGGCTATGAAATGACTAAAAGACATCTCATATACAAATAAGCAAATTAGTTTCCAGGAACCTAGTAGACAGCCTGCAGAAAATAAGAGTACAGCAAGAATTACCTTTCTTGCATACTTCTACAATTATCTTTATACTAACCTATTATGAGGCAATAATTTATTAACTATTCTGAAATGTTTCAAGCTCAGTACCAGTGTCTGAGCAACCTAGTTTAGTTGAATTATTTAACAGAACACCCATCAGATGTTTCTGTCCATTTGACAGATATAGTTTAGTAGCACATAAAGATGGAAAAAACAAAGAGACCTTGCTGCAGCATTTTGTTAGATGATCAAGGCACTGTCATCTAATGCAAGGCCTATCTACAGCCTTGTTTATATTAACAGTTTCAATTGTATTCAGAAGTTTTGTTGAACTCACTGTTCTTATGGGAATTTATTAAATTTCTAGTATGAATTTACATTAGTCTTTACTTGGCGGTTGTTTTTGAATCTGCTCTGGTAAGACTGTCTCCAAGGAATAAATATACTGCTAACATTCACTGTTGTCTTAAAACAGAGCAAGGTTTTACTACTATTTCTTATATTATCTTGAAGGAACTTAAAAAATCAGAACACGATACTGTGGATCAAGCAATTGCGTTTACAAGTAATTAGCAGAAACAACTGATGATGCAAATGTATAGGTTAACTTTTTTATAACTATGGAATCAAAGGAAGCCCTCACTCACTTCTGCTATTAAAACCATAATGATTCTGTTACAGTAAACAGTACACTTATTTAAAAATCACTCCTTGCATGGTCTTGCTATTGTTTCTTGGTTTTGCTTCATTTGTCTCTTTGAGGCAGAGAAAAGGATGACCTAACCACAAATTTACAAAGTGAAATTACCTACGTGATCCTCAAATGGGGAATAGGTCTCCAAAAAGGACTGACATAAAAGCATGTAACAGAATGGTTTAAAATACTCATATAGAATGCTGCAGAAAACTCCATATTTTTTTTCTGGATCAGTCTGCCTCCCTCAGTGCAAGAAACCCTGAGTCAGTTCAAGGGTTTCAAATTCACGATTGTTTCTCTAGCTATGTCCTCAAGCTCTCCCTTTGAGAATGGAACATGCTGTATTTTATTGGCTACTTCAGCAAGCATTTTGAAGGCAGCAGTTTGAAGAATTCTTCAGAATATTAACAGTGTGTTGGTCAGTTTCCACCATATTTTCATTTACAGTTATGCTGAAGATGATATCACTTTAAAAAGTGCTATGCACAAGGATATGAAAACACAAACAGCTAGGCAATATTACAGAAGATGAGTTCTATACCATGGAAAACACTTCAGTGCAATTTGTTATGACAGAAGTTTCCTAGAAGAACAACTGATAAAATAAAAATTTCATTTAAACAACTGTCCAAACTTAATCAGTATTGCCTTTCAATTCATCCCTTTTCTTTCCTCACCAGCTTGGAAAACTTATCAGTAAGAATTTTATTAACCTGCAGTGTAAGATTAAGGGCTGCCACCTATCTTTGCCAGAATGGTCTCATCCAATGGTAACCATATTTGCTAAAGCTTCTCCCATTTAAAGAAATGGTTTTTTAGATACAAGAGAAACTTGTTTCTTCTCTTAAACACTTCACTGAATGTGCCAGATGTTCTGATACTTTGTGTCTAATGGTAACACTCCTATTTAAAACAACTCTTTCTGTGAAGGAAAAATCCAACCAGATGTGGATGTGGAGTTTTTCCATTATTATTTTATTTCTAATACCAAAAAAGAGTGGAATAAGCTTATTTATACTTACAGAGAGCTGACTTGAGCACCTTCAGATTAGATTAACGACTATAGCAGAATCAGAGGTACATTCCAGAAAACTCAAAGTTTATTTTGGTTCCCTTAATTCATGCTTCCATGTTGAACTATACTGTGCAACTTCAGCTCTGTCATTGAATCAAGTTAAATTCAGTCGTAGAGGCTTCTAGGGGCTTGTTTGATGAACTTAATCATATGCCAGGCATACACAGGCTTTATACTAGCTCCAAATGCAAAGATTTCAGTCTGCCTACAAAACAATCTGTGATGCCAGGAATTCACTTCAACATAAAGATCTCACTATTGACAAACCTGGAACATAACAGAAATCAACTGAAACACCTACTAAAGTGGAAAGACAAGCGTTCTTCACCATTGCCAGGGTACAGTGGTTACATGTGGGAGTAAGAACATAACCTAAGAAAGGATACATCAAGTCAGACAGCTGCTTAGTGTGTTGTCTGATGGCAAACAGTGCTACACGTGTAGCAATCTTTCAGGAAGCTTCTCAGCACGCAGTGATCTGTGACACCAGGACTTCATAAGCCAGAGTTAGTATAATTTTTTACAATGGCTCTCAATAGATTTCTTTTCTGTAAGTTCTTCCAATACTTCAATTCCTGTAAATAGTTTAATATGTACAGCGTCCTGTAACAAAATTTACCTTTTAATTATTTTTGTGAGAAGCACCTTCTTTCAAACCTCCTACTGCATTTGATACCAGAAACTGTTACATGGGAGGAAGGAGACAACCAACATCCTCATCCTGCCACACCAAATTTTACAGCACTGTCATACTGTCACAGATGTGTATTTGTCTTCCTAAGGCTTGTTGACCCTAACAATCCACCAAACCAATGGCTGCGGTTGCATCTCAGCTGACAGACATTCAAAATCCTGTTCAGATGGATGAGAGATCCACACTTAATTAAATCCAGGATCAGGAGTGCACAGAATGAAGTTTTCACTCCACAAGCAAGTGGTTTGACAAATGGTACTTTTTACAAGGACATATGGAGATAGGACAAGGGGGAATGGCTTTAAACTGAGAGATGATAGATTTAGATATAAGAAAGGAACTCTTTATTGTGAGGCTGGCGAGAGGTTTTCACATCTGCCTCCTAAGACTTTGCACACAGAACGCCCACTGAGACAAATGATAATTTTTAACAGGTTGCCTCCAGCTCTGGAAGTAAAGCCCTGTTATCTACAGCTGAGAAATTCAAGACTGCACTTACAGGAGGGCACACACATTGCTGTAAAATCCTAACACTGAATTCCTTACATTTCATCTGTAACAAATTTTTTAAAACTGACTAAAGTTTAACTTTTCACAGTATTATTACCACATTTAATTTAGCTTATGTATCTTATAAGATCCATTTAATACCCTAAATGCTTAAGTGTTTATTTAAGAAAATGTCATACATACTCAGTTTCCTTCTGAAACAGTGACTAGTTTTTCCATTTTCATTAAAAAAGAATTATGAAAAAAACCCAAGAATCAAGTAGTTTCTCAAATAATTCACTTACTGCTCTACTGTTTTTAAATTAGGCTAACATTGTAACCTCCTCTGGGACCACTCTCAGGTTAATTCAGTCCTACAGAAACATACACCACAAAGAATAAACACAATTATAAGGTTCAAACTATTAGATAAAATTTGCTGTAATGTTGGCTTCACAAAAGAAACTGACTTTCCGCAATAGTCATCATATTTTAGTGTCTCAAATCTTTAAGTCATGTTATGGTCAAATGCAGTGGGATTGGGTTTTTTCAGTTCATGTCAAAGATGCCAAATATTTTTTCTATGATATCTTCATTGAAAAGAAATCCATTTTCCTGGAAACAGAGTTTCCCAGAAAGATGGACTTTTACAGAGAAAACAGAGGAAAAGCTAAAAAAATATAGACTGATTTTGGTGATTTTTTTTTTCTCCCCTTCCCCAAGAATCCTAAATTTTGAGGCAAGTTATCAGTAGGAAGGGTTTTACCTTCTGCTTCTGTCCAGCTCAGTTAAATAATTCCCTATTCTTGGATGTGTCTCAGCCACCAGAGTCCCAGTGGGTGAAGGTTCCAGTATGGTCTCAGCCCCTTATGCTGGTGGAGACCACTCTGTTTAGAGGCTGGTACTAGACCATGGCTGCAATCTGCCAGAAAATACAGCCAACTTCCCTCCTCACTAAAAAAGCAGCAAGATATTCACTGGTTTTGGTACTACTGCTCTTTAATGTGTTTTAGTACTACACCAGAACATAAAACCTGCTACCTTTAAGCAGGACATTAAGAGTTACCTGCAAAAGCTTTTCTCTTTCAGCAGAAGAACAGCAAGGGCAAAGCCTTTTACATGTTGCTGGAAATGAGATCATTAAAAACTAATTTGCTAGCACTTTGCAAACATTTGTTTGTGTAAATAATGCATCAATATAAAATAAGAAACTGGTCAGATATACTAGGATCATTGATTAGCCAAATATAATGCTACAACACTATTGTTTGAGGATGAAAGTGAACTTACTGAAATAAGTGAACACTTTTAAAGGCTTTTTATAGAAATTGTGTTTTATGACAATGCTACATGTTACTCATTGCATAGGGAATTTATTGAGTTTGAGCAGACAATCATAGCTGAATAATAAGTCTAACTTTTCAAATGGGATTGCTACCCCACTAATGCCCCACAATCTTCCATTTTCATACTAAAAGTACTAACTGAAAACATTATTTAATATATTACAAATTAGAAAAGCTATTACTTTTTGCCTCAAATTATTTCCACAATCAACATATCGGCAATTATTATACATTGTCATAACTGGCATCCCACTGACAGCCTACACTCAAACATTTGAGTGTAGCAAGGGGCAAGATGTCTAAAATTTCAGAGTAACCCACCTTGCTAAGGAGTTCAAAACTGATCTTTTTCCCCAAGGAGTCCCCTTGTCAGAAAAAGCTACCAAAATCACCTTCAGGATAACAGATGATATTTCATCCAGTTTAGACCTTGTGCAACTGTGAAGTTGGTTGCCCATTCAAACTCCATACAAATCTTACAGGTTAGTTGTCTCTGCACACTTGAGGGCTTGAGTGGCTCGTATTTCCTTCAAGCTGTTTGTGCCATTGCACCATGGCAAGATGGAAAACAAAATTTTCTAGTAACATGCTCCATAAACTATCAGACTGCCACCTCTTTTTCTTACAAAATCTCAACAGTTATTAATGAAATTGAATATCCAATTTTCTTCACTGTCAAGTTATAATATTTGCTGTAAAAAAAAAAGAGCATCTGCAACATAGAACGTAGGCAATCACAGGGTTTCCAACAGAGGTAAAGAAAACTAAAAACTAGAACCTGTTTGTATGTAACAACCATCCTTGATTTCAACTTTAATTACTTGTAGAACACTCAAAAAACTACAGGAACAAAACCAAAATGCACAGAATACATACAGTATTGGTGGCATTAACTCACTTTAGAGCAACTGATACAAATATATATTCATCATACAAGGGTATTCCTGGATCTTGACTTCATATTCCACAAACAACTAGATTATTTTGGCCAAGAGCACATAGCAGCTCAAGTCTGGTCCAGTTGTTCTGCCTTTGCTTCTGACCAGACATTAGCAGTATCAGTATGCCAACTGAAACTCACTGTAACCCAACCTAATAGCAAAATGCTGCTTTTTGCTGAACACATAAACATAACTGAAACACAAGAATGGGTCTTTTTCAGATTATTGTCTATGGGTATTTACAATTTATATTACAAGTTTTATGACTTATAGTTTTAGAGTATTATGTCCAGTCAAAAAGTAGGACAGGTTTTTGAAGTCATTTTCTGGAGAACCAGATAAAGAGTCAAATGTTTATGAGTCCAAAACCACTAAGGAAGCTAGGAGAAAACCTAATGTAGAGAGGCAAGCAGCAGGGATATCAGTAAAGCATCTGAACACCCTGCACCTTGTAGATATAGGCAGTAAGAACATTCCTGATGTCACAAGAGCAGAACTTCCTCATCTAGAGGTGCACAGCAAGTAAGCTCCCTCTCTCTTTTTGAAGTGACTGGCACTGCATTTCCTGATTGCTGAGAAAGCAGCCACAATTTTAAAAAAGTCCATACATTTACTTTATGAAACATGTGTTGTTAAAAATAAGCAAGGACAAACAGCAGGACTGGATGAGGGGTAATGTTGCAAGGATATGGGGAATGTCATAGGTTTGTGATGTTACTTGGATAATAGCCATTCAGCATGAGACTCAGACAGGAAATGCAACCAAAACCCAAGTCCTAATGAACGGGAGATAAGAGTTCTGGTCTTCATTATTATCTCTGTTGGGTCACTGACCGATGGGCCTTGGAAGAAGCCAGTCGGGCATGGTCTTGAACAGGTTCAGCCAGAACTTTAGAACAGATAAGAAGTGGTAAACATCATTTGTCTCTCAGGAAGGAACAAACTTATCTCAGGATGTCTGCCCAGACTTGTGGATATGTGTAATCATTCTTACGGAACATTCAGGGGATGTGCCAAGGGTAGAGAAGGTGAACCAGGACAGAACAAGTGTCAGAAAACGGAGAGGAAGTGGCCTAAAAAGGAGTTACCAGTGTAAGCTGCAAGACAGTTGGCTTGTTTGGCACAGCCCTGCACCTGGTCACTGCTGTCTGTCCTATGTTAAGTCCTACTTGTAATATTCCCTTTGTAGCTTTGCTCTCCATTCTGCATAGGTGTGATCTGCAAGAAAACTTGAGAGTCAGTCAACAACTATAGGGAGACCTGTATCTGGAAAGACTAAGGCCTAAGACAGTGACCAAATAAGAGACCTCAAGCCTAGGCATTAATACTGGAAGAACTTAAAGCCTGTGTTAACATTTGCGTCAGTGAACGTTGGCCTGCCGGTGAATCAGGAGAGGGCTGATGTACATTTTACCAGCAAACTTTCAAGTCTCATCAGCTGTAGATGAACTTTATGAGCCTGTTTTCTTCCTGCTCACCTGAGTGCTCTCAGCAGGTTTATGTGGTGCCAGTAAAGGCAGTGTTTTTTCTTTGTGACTGTCTGTGTGACCAGCCATACCCTACACAGAGTGCCATCTTGGGAATGTGTGCTCACTCTCACTACTGGCCGGATGTGCAGAAAGGAGCAGTGGAAAGCAGACCAAGAGGAGAAATTCCCTATAGCTTAGAGGGCGCTAAATATAGGTTCCCTTCACAAATGTGTCATGATTATCGACTGGAATTACTATGTATAGGTCCAACCCTCATAAAACAACAGTCTTGCACTACACTGTAATTCCTCCAGAGCCTAGAGAACACCAGTTATCTTCAAGCTTTCTTTTTCCTTCAATTCTGTGTGACAGTCCCAGCCTTCACACTAATTCATCTTTTGCCAGACACTCAAAATTTCACATAACATTTTGAAAGACGAAAATGCATGACCAACCTAACTTCAAAATTATGCATGGATGAAGGAAAATGTTTCCAGTTCACCTTTACAGCAAAATATCTGATAATTAGCAGCCAAGAAACAAAATATGCAAATACAAGTTCTGCAAATTTTATAAAGCCATAACTTGGTGCTTTGAAAAGTTCTTAGATTTAATAAGTTTGCATTTTTATACCTAATAAAACTTCCCTTACCTGACAGTTAAGACCAAAATAAGACCTCATATGAACCTCAAGACCAGAGGAATGCTCTTTAAAATTAGTATGTAATTGTCTCTGTAAATTCATTTCTCCTTTTTTAAGCACGCTGAAAGTCTCAAGGGCCATAGAGGGGGCAAATGCACTTTTGAGCATTACTATAGATAATTTTACCTGTCCAGTATTTAGTATGGATTTTATACTTCTACCTTATTCTTAAACTTTCAGTGGCAAAAAAAGGTCATTACAATTTTTTAGAAAATCATAGTTCCCTACCTTCAGCAGTGATATAAAAGCATGTGGGATATAAACAACTAAACCACCACTGCCCTGTATTACCAGTCAGTTCTTCTAGACCTGACAATTATGTAAAATTGTCTGTCTTACAGGCAAACAGACTCTAGTTGCACCTTTCAGTGCAGCCACACCATTAGGAGTCCCATCTCATTAAGAACTTCATGACAGTAGTGACAATAGCATGTTTTCCAGATCAGTAAAGATGAGCCATTCATACAAGTATTTACAGTATTCCTACACACTGACTTAAGCAACTAAAATATCTCATGGTAATTCATCAATTAGTAAAAAAAAAAAAACCACAAGAAAATCCACATAGTGCAAACACTACCAGTACTGGAATTTCTCCATCTCTCATTATTTATTTTACCATGAACAATAAAATTTTAAGGGCATCTACTTTATGGGTGTCAGCAAGGGTTACTGTTACCTCATATAAAGAACATTAAATGTTGTTTTGTATTAATGAACTTGGATAACGGCATCTTTTTTCAACAGATCTTGGAATATGACATGCCCTAACCTTGTACCATAAGATGATAAGAGCAGGAATGAAAGAAACCTCAAATCATGCACTTACTTATTCAATGTGAGGTCAAGGATGAATTTAGAGCCAAAGGCCTCAATCTGGAAACTTGCCTGGGCCAGATGTACAGCCTGTAAAGAGAAACAGTTGTCAAAATATTCACTGAGTTTTATACACAACAAATGTGACTGTGAAAAACAAAGTTATGGAAAACATGCTTATTTTCATGAATCTCATGGGCATATGAAAACTTTTGCCCTTGTACCAAATTCTGATTCAAAAGGATTTTCCTTTTTAGAGGGAAGCAAATAGGACCTGAAAAGCATGCTTTCAAATACACACTCAATCTTCACAAAAAGAAAAAAAAAAAAGAGAAGAAAGTTTCACACAAACGTCTGTATTTTGCCATAAACAGATGGCTATGTAACAAAAGCATAAGTAATGTAGTATACTGTTCTTTTAATTAAGTAGTTGCATCCATTCCCTTTAAAAGGCAGAAATAATTAAAGCATTTGTAATACACACTTTCAAATACGAAAATCATGGCAAGGCTCATATTCATTATGAAAAACCCCTTCAAAGTAATCCCTTCACAATTAATGGTTTTGTACTTGGCACCGTAGCTAAGCCAATATTAAGAATATTGATGCTGGTCAACATACAACAAAAACAACATTAGCTTGTCTTGCATATGGAGTTAAGTTTAACTTTCAGGATATTCAGTTCTTGTCAGATAAACTGTATTCTCTATTTTTCTCTATACTGTTATAACTGTAGCCAAATACATTTAAAACATGCTTATCTGTTTTCCAGAAAAATGAGAAGATAAGAGATGATCCAAGAATTTCTTTTTGTGAAGATGCTGTTCCAGCAGGGTTGAAGAGATTAGATCTGAATTTCATAGTATCTTTCCTGATAATGTCCTAATCAAATCATGCTTACTTAAACACTAATTTGATACAGTATTAATAATTACATAAATTCAGAATATTATGATTAAGCCCTTTAGTCAAAAGACAAAAAATCCCTATTTTTTATTAAACACCACGATTAATCTTCAGGTTGTCACAGAAAATATATCAAGTTCTATCTAGTTTGCAGCATAACCTGTTCTCCTTTGGAAATTTCTCCACAAAGGATAAGCTCTTTATGTTTCTCTTCCATTCTTGCACTTCACAAACCAGCACTGATTTTCATCTTCTTTCTCAGCAAAGTTATTCATCTTTTAGAAAATTCTTCAATATAATTTTTTTAAAGTTGCTATTGTGACTAAAATCAGCTGTGACATTTCCTGTATTACTTTACCATTCTTTGCTGCCAGAATTATCATTTCCCTTTCAACAGGGTCACACAGCTTTGTTGTCAAGCTTCTTTTTAAAAAAAAAAAAGTCATGTGCTTACAAAATATTTTAAATACCTTTAATGCCATTAAACAATCTTAGCTAAAGCCTGCTTTTATTTATTAAAAAAATACAATGACTCTGAACAAGAATTAAAAAAATAATATTCCGAGCTGATATGTAAAATAATATAGGAGGAAACCATTATTAAGCTTTCTCTCTGTTCTATTTTTTGGTAAATGTATATTGTTGTCTCACAAGTTCACCAATTTCCTAACACTGGCCTGGCAGAACTGAGTTTACAGCTGCTCTGAATCAGCAGAGCAAAACAGTTTAAGACAAACAGGTGGCATGATCAGAGAGAATCTGCTAGCATACACATTAAAAAAAAGAAAAGCAGAGAATGTCAGGTTAAATACATGCCTAGTAGGAGAGGCTTTTCAGCCCCAGCTCCATTTTTTTTTCAAAGTGAAATCAAGGAATAAGTGTCACAAGGAGCTTTCCAAGCAGCTGTTCATGACAAAAACCTCATATTTTCAAAACACACATGTATTAATTTAATTTTTTTTAAAGCATGAAAATCTGTTACAGAAAAAGGACTGCAGTTAGTTTTATGCCATAAAGGTTCCACTTAAGCGTTACACAAGCTACTGCTTTGAATCACCTCCACATGTAACATTTACCTAAAATGATGTGTCTTCATATACATGCCACAAACAAGACTTCAGTGTTAACTATCCGCAAAATTTACAAGAGCATGAACTATTCCATTAAGGTCATTCTGAACTATGAGAAATCTCTCCCTAGGCATCAGCTACTAATGTTAGTGACAGCTAGATGGATGACTAGTCTGATCTGCTATAGCTTTTCTATTGTCCATGCAATGATACCTGTGTATTACCCTTCAAGTTTCTAAACCATCAATCATGTATTCTTTATCTTTCTGCAATTTCAAATTATTAAAAGTAATTTGTATTCTTGGTCTGAAATATCATAAAACCCCTTCACCTTGTAGAATTTGCGATAGCAACATTGCTATTTCTGAAAACAACTACTTCTGTGTATAAAACCACTACTTGCTATCTATTAGAGTGACTCACTAACAGATGCAGCCTGTACACAAAAGCAATTGCTGCAAAGCAGCTGACACTTATTCGATGCCCTGCAGCAGGGCATGTTCTCCACCAAACTCAGCTGAAACCATTGGTTACAAAAAGAACACTGGATTTTAAATCCCTGCAGTTTAGCAAAAACACTGTTTTGAATTCAGGTGAATACAATACACTACTGGTACAGCAAATACAGATTCTCTTAAGGCAGTTTAACAATAGATAACCACCCCCAAAAGCCACAAACCAGAAACCAGCTGAAGGTAATGAGACTATGTATCTAATCCTGAAACTGATTATTTTCCTGCAATAAGGTAGCATGGAAAGTTACCAGTGAATTATCACCAGGTGTTTTAAGCATTACAACCATCATGTATCACAATGATGGGAGGAAATATTTCAGAAAAGTATCTGCAATTCTGTTATCCACCTTATAATTTCACTGTATTCTCTCATCAGCTACTGTGTAATAAAAACACCTGAAGTATAATCTGAAATACGGTGTTCTTCTCATTGGCATAGAAATACAAATTCAAACAAGAATATAATGTAGATGAGTACATATTTTAAAGAATATATTTTCACAGGAAAAATATTAAACATCATCTTCTTGTATGACTTGCATACGCGCATAGCTGCATAAGTATTCTTTATTTACATAAAGAGGCAACCAAGTTCCTTTGTCCATATTTGCTTATCATCAAAAAACCTCTGCAGAGGTTCCTGCTTTGACAGCTATAATCCATTCCAATTGCAAAGCTCCAAAATTATATAAAGTTTTTCTTCAGCAATGACTTACTGATGATGTATAGAGATGTGGGTTGAAGAAAGGTCTGAGTCTTTCAAATTCTTCCTGTCCCCATACCCAAATTTTAGGGGAAAAAAAAAAAGTCTTTTTTTTTTCCCCCTGTTCTGGAAGCTCAGATTACTGGTGTAGTCATTGTAATAAGAGATTCTACATACTAGGGACATTTTAAGAGTGGTGTAGCTGCTTATGCAAAGAAGTAACTCTCAGGGTTTTTTCCAAGCTAAAAATCCATATATATGAAGAACTCCAGATTCTTGCAAATCAATCATTAGGTTACAGTAAGTTTCAAGATAAAAATGGCTGTAACTGGAATCTCAGTTCTACTGATCTATGTCACAACTTCCATAGTTTCATTGTTTTCATTATTACATTTGGACATCATTTGTCCATAATTCACTTATTTCAGATTTTCAGGATTTTTCAGGATACAATCATCATCACCAAAAATAAACTACTATATTGGTTTTACTTTCCTCATAGTAAAACTATGCCAAATGCAATAATGTGTTATCCCTTCAAAAATACTAAGTTCTGTCACAAGTCTTTAAACAGAAATAACAGTATTATTAACTGACTGATGGTAGTCTTTTGCTATATTCATACAGATACAATCTCCAAAGGACAAGCTCATTGCTTTTAGAAATCTATTTTTGCATACAGTTCTGCTGACTAAAATAATGGCCAAAAGCTACCTCTCTCAGTTTAGAAGCTGAGCAAGGGGTTTCATCACTCCCATTATGGAAATAGAAATGTAAGTCAGATTTAGATGGATTTTACACCATTAAAACTTTTTTTTTGCTCTAGACCTTCATTCTAATAATAGCACAAGTTTTGTCACAAATCAAAGTGACTTACTGTGTATTAGTTCCTTATCCTGCTTTTAGCTTGTTGGCCTATCCTCAGACCCCATACAGAAACCATTCCTTCTTTCAGCATTTGGTTACCTTCTACTACATGGCACATCCACCAAGACAACGTTCCACTACACCCTGGAAGTAAAGCATTTCAAAGTGAAACAGAACACATAAGTGTCCCAGCAGCATGTGAAAACTTATGTTTAAAACATAGAGCATTTCATAAAACCTCCTGTTAATGATTTTTCTCTGGACTTCAACAGTAGAGGAGTTACTCTGATGCACTTGAACCCCAAGCCGCGAAGACTGTTCTTTGAAAGAAAGGTTGTGGGCATGTGAAAAAAGACCCAGGTCTGCCTCTGGAAGCAATCCTACTGTTGTGCATCTAACCCCAGGGGCCAGAACCCACCATTCTCTCCCCACATGACAATACTTAGAACCCTTCTATAGTAGCACCGGCCTCCAAAGCCATAACCCTCTTGAGGGTTTTTTTATAAAACTCTATAAAGTAGGGCATCCATACCTTGGACCACTTTCCTGCAGTACCCAGCTTCCCACAAATGCTAGAAAACCTATAAACTTAATTTATTTTTATTTCAGAACAAAGCATAACAAGTACAAGTGTTGCGCTACCTAACACCTAGGAACTGAAACCTTTTACAGGTTATTGTGTGAAGCTCATGAAAGGACCCAGAAATGCATTTTAAAAAAATAATTTAAAAAGTTGTAGAAATAACATGACCTACATTTCAGCTAAGAAACAAAGATCTAGATCTAGTTGAAGTTGGCATAAGGAAAATCTCCTTCTCCCAGAAACCAAAGACAGGAAGACCAATTTCAATCCTCCTGTTAGTAACTACTGAAGACACAGAGTCAAGATAAGACTTTTGCATTAACATACATTCAACACAGAATAGGAAAAAAATACCAAGTACACACAATATTCCATTTACAAGTAGTGTAAACTGAAGCTGCACCACAGAAAGATCAGGAAAAAAGAAAATAAGGCAAAGCCAGCTGGAATACTACAAAGACTCTTCAACAATCTAATACATGTTAGGCACATGAACTTCATGCATTATTTTGACCAGTTTTCATTACATGGGGATTAAAAGTGAAAACATGGCCTAAAATAGGCAAGTAAAGGGAAGACTAACTAGTGCATAGGATTTTTATCTGGATTTTAGTAAGAATTCACATGATGCCACCTCTTAAGAGTTTACCAATTGTAACCTTTGGTCTTTTAGAAAAAAAATACCTGCTTTTTATTCAATACCACTTCCTCTTCATGGCAAAGAGTCATTTTCCTTCCATCTTAAGGATGCTTTCCTGCTCAACTTTCATATGCTGCATACTAAAATTACATAGAGGACTAAGAGAGCACTGTATCTCAACCTTTAAAGCAAGGCAACATAGCAAAAATGATTGCATTCACCTGGCAGGAGTATTTTCTTTATATAAATGACTAACAGCTGACCTGATCAGAAACACCTGGAGTTCCACTCCATGAAAAATAGCTCAAAATAAATCATTTTGGGGGAAGGTGGAACACCTTCATAGTCAAAAGTACTCTTCCTCAATTTTTTTTCCTCTTTAGGATCTGCAAAACAGTTTTCTTAACACCTCTCTCCTCCCCAAAATTACATTAGCAGCTTATAATTATGCATGAAGACAGGGCTTCTTTACAGCTCCTGAAACTTATGATTCAGAAACTGTCCAGCAGATACAGTCTTCCTTCATATGCATCCAGTTTGAGCTGTTTTCCACTCAAAATTTGCTAAGGTTGCCCTGAGCTGTGTTTCTCCTGCAATCCTATTATGTTCAGATCACACCTTGCATTGCAGGATTTTTCCCTCTGCTGGCCACCGTAAGGACTTGCTCCTAGCCTTTTGTGACATGCTGTGCCCCATGCAGTCTACCTGCTAGCTTCTAAAAATCTTGTGTATGTAGCCTGCGAAAATGAACCAAAGCAGTCATCTGGTTCAATAAAGAGATTATCAGTTCCTTCAAAACACTACCTCCACCTGCAGAAGTTTACAAAGACGGAACACAGGTGACTCAGACCTCATCATCAAGTTTAAGGATTCCTGCGAGCTTCTTTAATGTGGTTTTATAAATAGATGCTCATTTTTGAGCATTTTGCACTAAAAATAACTTCAGAAGAACTCAAAACCAGCTAGCCTTAATTCGACTATGAGGAAACAGGTATACAGATTTTAGAGTCTTCAAGCATCAAGTATTTAAAATCTGCTTTTTTTAGCGCACAAAGCTAAAAAAGAGTATATACTAGAACTCTGTCCCCCTTGGAGATAGATCACTTTGTCAAAACTATGGTGAACATTTCTTTATATTAACAGTGATAAAAAGCTTCTTCCAAGAAGAAGGAGTGAGAGAGGGTCCTGATCACATGCACCTTCTCAATATGATGACATTTCACCCAAAGGGGATAGAGAGAATCAATGCTAAGAAAATAACTCATTATTTAAATTTTTTATTCTCTGTTTTCTCTCCAATGTTTAATTTTTACCAACATTTCATGAAGAAGGTTGCAGCCCCTTACTTTTGGGACATGACTTAAAAAAATATTTTAAATAATTTTACATAATTGCATTTCTCCAGCTTTACCTCTTTCTTCCTACATGCACACCATTTCCTCTAGTCTCACCCTGTCTTTATAGTGACTCAGCATTTCTGAGGCATTCAGGCATAATCCCACAAACTGGCCATATTACATTATTCTGACCACCATAGTGAAGTTCCACAGAAAGGAGTCTACTGAATATTATCAAAGTTAGGGACTATACCCACATCATATGCTGATAAATCCTATATTAAGGTTGACAAGAAAATACAGGTTGAAATGTATAGTTCCAAGAACAGTAAAAGAACAACAACAAATTTTTTTTTTCCTCAACATTTTCCACTCTATACATATATAAGGCTGTCTTAACTTTTTTCACATGGTATTAAAAAAAAAAATCCTAAATACAGATGTCTTTCTTTACCTAATTATAAAGGTATTTTAGCTACTTCTCTTTATTACCAATGTGGGAGACATCAAAATCTCACAAATAGGATTTATTACAATACAGCATTTATTTTAATTCTGGGGCAGGATAAAAGCCAGTACCGAAAAAAATCTCCCCCCTAAGTCAAAACCACCCTTGTTTATCTTCCACAACCAATTGCATTGTTGTGTTTATGGCTTGTTTTTCTTTTACACCTTCTAGACTCCCCCTGCCCCCAATTATTGCTCTACAGAGAAGATTACAGCAAATGTTAAACAGAACAAAATAATGTAAAAACAAATATTTTAGCTATTGGTAAAGTAGATGAAAGGGCAAAGAAATTGCTTCATGCAAGGAAAGACACAAGATGTAAAATGGGGTGAGGGTGTTGGGTATGATGATCTGGAAACAAGACATAAAAAAAATCCATCCAGACAATGAATATAATGAACTCTTTCCTTCAATTAGATGTAAACAATAAATATAAAACAACAGAAATTTCATGCCAGAAGAATGAAGTCAACATAAAGTCCCTCTCCATGAAGACCCAGGATTAAGGAACCCTTCTGAGGGAAAAACTGCAGCATTATCATTCCCTGTGGTTAAAAGGGACACAGTGGGTATAAAGAAGATCCACTTTACACAATACTCAGCAGCAAGCATGCCCAAGGAAATCAATACCAGTTCTGTCAGCACTGATTTCTGCAGAGCTTTACTCCAACATGTAGCTACAAGGCAGGGCATAGGAAGGATAGGCAACAACAGCAACGTTCTTGTGGGCAGTGCTGGGTAAACGTAGAGATTGGTGGACATTGTCCTCCATGGATTTCAAAAAAAACCCACATACACCAAGCAACATGGAGGAAGTATTATTCCCAAAGGCAAGTCTGCAAGCACTTGTAAGTCCCTTTCTTCCCACACCCCTCTCCAAAGACAGGAACAGCAAGACCTTAGTGTTTTAAGTGTACTTGAAAGAGTGGTCTCACTTGAAAGAGTATTAGTTCTGAATGCAGTGTTCTCTTAAGTAGCTCCAGTTTTCAACAATCAAAAAGCTTTCCTTTGCCAACCATAACATATTGGTGTATTGAGATGCATCCAAAAGCACACACACGTTCAATAAGCTAGGAAGCAACCTTTCTTCCTATTAAAACATCAAAACTATACAGCTATCTCAACTTTTTCCCCCCAAAGATTATTCAGTGCCTTCTTATTAATTTCACATCTGAAATGGCACATAATCAATATCAACATAAGCATATATAACATGTATTAAATTCACTGTCTAAAATTTCAAGAGAAATGCTATTCAATAGGTAGGAACTCCATTATAGATAAGTCCTTCAGTAATATTATACACACTGATTTGCTTTGTTGTCTCTTCCATACCATGGTAATCTGTTTATAGTCAAACCTTCACCTTACCTTTTACCCCGTAGGAAGAAATTAATTTTTTAAATAAATGTTTATAAAAATCGAACAAAATAAATTTAAAGGCTACTAAGTGATATCATTTAGACATTTAATTCTTCACAGTTATTCCACAAAACCAAAGCTTTTTCAACTCCATACAATTTCAGGGAAAAAACCCCAAACTTACTAGCTGCATCCATACAAAATGGAATATTAGATCTTGTCATTAAAAATGAAGAATTCAAGTACTATTTGACAAAAAATAGTAACACTTTACAGTGGTCTTCACTGGCCATACAGTGGCAGGAAATGAATGCTGCATTTATTAGGTAGAGCATGGTACAGTCAAAGCTAAGTAACTCATGCTGCAAGTTTAGGATTCCAAAGAAGCTCCCATGCAGACACTACTGCAGTCTAGAGCTATTTTGGAAGAAACATTTTGTTGATGATGGTGTACCATAAGACATCAGAATCTATGCTGATTAGTCAAGTCAACTTTGCCTAATTCTCATTTGTTTTATCTACAGTTCAGTTTCTGAACCATGCTGAAATTCAAAATAATTATTTTTTAAGTTAACACAAGGGAAATTACATTCTTGTTTAATTACATGTACTCCTTTAATTCCTAAAAATAGTGGTAGGGATCACCATTAGGACTTGAATATCTACAGATTAACATCAGTTTCACATCACATATCACTGCTTTGAAAATTCTGCAGATGAGCCTCTTTTTACCCTACCTTGTCATGTTTCTGCTGGTGCCTTGCCCTGGTATCCAGGATATGGTAAGGGGTCTCAGAGTCTCTGTTGATGTAATAGATTAGTCTTGAAGGCAGTGTGATTTCTTTCTGGATTGCATTGCTGTAGCTGTTATTTTTACTGTTACTGCTGTTACTCTGTTGAAATGTATTCTCTTCATCTGCCAGTACTTCCTCTATACCGCTTGCTGTTTCATTCCAATGCAGGCCTGGGGAAGAAAGATATGCCAGCCATAAATTCCATGGCAGAATGTGTTTATTTCCATAAAAAAGCTACATATTTGCTTGCAGTTTTCTAACATTTTAGTAATCACTCAAGCAAACAAAAAGACAGCTTATTCACTGAGCTAGATTTGGTTCATTTTTCACACATAAAATGGTTTCAGAAAGAACATTATTTATTTAATTGCATATACATTTTCATATGTAGTCAGATTATAAATATTTTAATACTTATCAACCTTCAGGAAGAAAAAACGCCAATTTAATGGATATGTAGTTACTCCCTACACCCTCTTTGATAGCTACATTCTTTCACAAAAAACAAAAAAATCTACGAAAAGCTAAGAATACTCCCCATGTTGCTAACACACACTGAATTCAGAGTCCATGTGCACTGAATGCTAAACTTCCTATTATGTAAAGGGAATTGATTTCTACTCCTTTTAACTTTGACAAGAGCCCTTTTCTTCAGTAGCAGCTTTTGAAACGAAATCTTGTCTTCCCTCATTAAAATTTCAAGATAGTCAATCAACGCGATGTAACAACATAATAATATTACAATGTAACGGCAATGTACTAACAATAATAACAATGATGCACAGATAGACTGCATTCAGAGCATTCCACACGTCACCTATATGCAACCAAGCGCAAATAAACAACAAAGCACACACGAAAACCTGATCCCAAGCAAACAAATTAGCGAATCCCCGTCCACATGCACCGTGATACATACAAAGCCCACCGAAGCTTTTTGTGTCGCATCCCTCACCGGCGTCTTTCCACGCACAGCATCCCTACCCAACACACTGCAGCACCGGAACCGCAGGTACCTCTCTTTTGTGTAAGCAAGCAAGCCAAGGAAATGTTAACTGAGCCCCGGGTTTACACACGCCAAGACAGACACGTACGCAAAGCTGGGAGCGGGAAGGGAGGAAGGAATCGTTGAAGGGAAATGGATGTTGGCGGGGTTTATCGCAGGGGAGGGGGACCGAGGGGCCGCAGAAGCCTCAGGCACACGCATCCGCCCCCCGCCATACCCACCGGCGGCCGCTGCAGCCGCGCGGGCCCGGGGGCAGGAGGAGCCATGGAGGAGCAGGAGCAGCGAGACGAGGCGGCCGACGAGCGGCAGGAGCGCGGGGCGGCGGCGGCCGCCGCAGCCAGGCTGCCGCAGGGAGATGCTGCCGGGCGGCTTCATGGCTCATAGCGCCCCGGGGCGGGGGGGGGGGGCAGCGCGGCACAGCCCTCACGGCCGGCGGGCTGTGCCCGGGGGGCGCGGGCGGAGCGGCGCGGGCGGGTCCCCGCAGCGGCACCGCCCGTGCGGCTCCTGCCGCCGCCGTGAGGGACACAGCGACACCTCAGCGCGGGGGCGGGCGGGTCCCCGCAGCGGCACCGCCCGTGCGTCTCCTGCCGCCGCCGTGAGGGACTCACCGGCACCGCCTCGACACCTCAGCGCGGGGGCGGGCGGGCGGCGGCGCGCGCGCACCTTCCGCACCCGCCCCCAGCCGCGCGGCTCCGCGCACGCGCGGTCGGGCCGGGCCGGGCGGGGCAGCGGCCGCTGTCCGATGTGCTGCCAGCGGGACGGGGACCCCCGGCGCGTCCGCGGCCCCCGGCACGGAGCAGGACGCGCCGCGCCCGTCGCGGGTGCCGCCGCCCGCTGTGCAGCCGGGAGGGAGGTGCTGCGTGCCGGCGGAGTGACCGCCGCCAGCTGCGCGCAGAGCTGCTCCCGGGCCGGGGTCCCGCGACTGCGGCGGGGCACGGCCGCCCGAGCAGCTGGGAGCGGGTGCGCGGTTTCCCGCGGTGTAGCGCACAGACCTCTCCCCTGACGCGGGCACAGCTGCGAACACCTGGGTTTAGGAATTATTTTAAAGAACATTCACGCAGAGTGAAATTACTTTGAAATCCGTCAGCCCTGAGCAAAGTTCGGAAGAGTCTCCGGAGACACTGAACAGCAGCAGCGGCAGCTTGTTCTCCTGAGAGCAGGGGCAGGCCGGTCTTCGCGCCCCGGGGAGCTCTGCAAGTTGAGCCATTTCAGAGCTGGCAGTCCCCAGCTACTGCAGAGGGATGCATGAGCAGCCCCTGCTCCAAGTGCTGTGCGGAGCTTCAGGCTCCCCCTCTCCTCCCTCCCAACGCCTCCAGCCAGCAGCTCTGTTCTTTGCATCCCCACGGCGTTCTCTCTGGTCCCTGGGATCTGCTCTTCGTTACTGCAGCTGACCTCTGCAATGAAGCGGGGGTGGAGGTGAGAACCGAATGTTACCAAAAAAAGGTGTACATATATTGACAACGAAAATGGATGTGTGTATAATAAACCAAGAGGAAGACTGCAGGGAGGTGCATGGTCAGATTCCGACCTGGTGTAAAGCCATTCTGCTATGCTGTGTTCAGCAGCAGACAGTCTGGACCGCAAACACAAGCACCGGCGCATTTCTGTGCAGTGACTAGTATCTCTAATACTTCCAGTCCAGCATGCCTGGGGTGAGCCACCAACATGAAGAATAGTTGCAAAGATAAAAATAATTTCAAAGAGATATGAGAAGATGAATCTGCTGCTTTGTATCCATTCTGTGACTTAAGGAGTAAGAAAACCTGAGCTCAGGTACAAGTTTAGATATGGAGTTCTTAGCAAACATTTTGCCTGGCAGACTTCTAATACCCAAGAACAGATATGCTTTATTTTGGTGCAAGTCTTGCTGCTGAGGAAATAAAGATATTTCTCCTTTTTGTCTGGATATTGCTTTTTATTTGTCAGCTTATACCCTTCTACTCTGAGTCTGCATACCACATGGATTTCCAGAAAAATAGGTAGTTTTCTGTTTCACATTATTTCCTCTACATTCCAGCCTGAATTCATTATCATTATTAATTTAGAAAGTATAAGCAGT
Organism: Aphelocoma coerulescens; assembly: GCF_041296385.1. Lineage (NCBI taxonomy): Eukaryota > Metazoa > Chordata > Aves > Passeriformes > Corvidae > Aphelocoma > Aphelocoma coerulescens. The sequence continues at coordinate 13,331,120 of NC_091021.1, forward strand.
TTTACAGATCGTTACCATGCAGACTACTTTATAACTGTAGTGCTATTACTTTTAAAAAAAATTAATTCTGAATTGTCATGCTGGTTAAATAGATGCTGCTTGTGGAAACTCAAAATCTAGGTGTGTAACAGCAGACAAACACATAGAAGAGACAGATCCATGATATGGCCGGGGGTAAAAAAGAATATAAAATGTGCCTTAGGATTTCACTGTTGTCTAGGTCTAATGAGGAAGCTATACTGGTTTTCTTCATAAAATGGTCTTCCTTAAGACTCACTTTCCAGACATTTTCCATGCAGCCCACCTAGCCCAGCTGTTCCTCATCATTAGATATCACTAGAATATTTCAAACAACAAATGTTTCTTCCCATAAACATATAAACAGAACAAAGGATCAGTTATGTCTGTCCATTCAGATCTAAAATAAAAACAATTTGAAAAAATATTTTAAGAGCAAAGAGAAAAAGAGTAGAATGACCATGCAATTAAAAAAAATTCCAGAAACTTTCACCACACACAAGAAACAAGTCTAGCAACAATGAATGCCAGAAACACCTGCTCTCTGAAACTATTAGGACCTGATTTTGCTGGCCAGATTTTGAGGGTAGAAAATAATGATTACCTTTTTGTACAAAGGTGGTCTAGGGCAAAGATTTTCTGAAGTTCTTTTACCTCATGTACAAGCCTGCAGCAGAAATCATCACCTGAATAACCATCTAAAGCAAACATGCTTACTTTCCAAAGCCCTGATGGGCATGTAGCTCAAGCTGTATGTCATAAACCTGCTAGAAACCTTTAGATGGTCATATGCAGTTCACAGAGCATAATCAGCTCAAGATGAAGTGTCCTACTATGAATGACAGCTGCTTTTTTTTTTTTTTTTCTGAACTAACTTTCAACTTTGAAAGACACTATGAAATAATCCCAGATAGATTGCACTGCAGATGTTTTAAAACAAAATGCCAGAAGCATGGATTATGGTAGCATCTGTATCCAGTGAAAGAAATTGAAACACAGAAGCACACAGGAAACAGCTGACAGTGGGAGCTTCAAGACTGACTGGGGAGCAGTTGTAAAAGTTCGATGACTTCGGCGGGGGAAGACACTGCCGACAACCGATGTGATTGATAAAAGCAAGCTCCGTTTATTAGCAATCCAGAGGCACTTATATAGTATACCAGCTTGTTAACTCTTAAGTGGCTTAAACCTATCAAAGCGCATTTCTGCTTCTACATAATTAGACTACATTGGCAAGCTTCTACTAGTTATGTTATGATTAAAAGAATTCAGAGTTCACCCTCCCTTCTCATGGTCAGTACATCTTATCTGCACAGCTGCACATCCTCAAAACTCCCTTTTTGTTCTCAGGCCTGTTTCTCACACAGGCACTTCTCATGGAGGGTTTTTCTCATGCAGGCCTTTTGCTTGCAGGCTTTTGCTTGTGCAGTTATTGATTTGTTCCCTTTATCAATGATCCATGTCTCTGATCCTCTAATCATTTTGCAAAAGGGAGCAGATGTGTACCATGCAAGGTGTACACATCCTTTCGATCAGGGTGATAAATAGACTTTACATCATAACTTCAGATGATTGCCCAGAGCTTTCTAATTCCTTCCTCCTTTAACACAGTGGGGGTCAGTGAGCACATGGGATGAAATTTCGTAATGCTACAATTCAAATAAAAAAGGCTTCAATGCAAAACTGCTGATAATAGTCTTGGCTGTTCATCCTGATACTCAGCTAGGAGATGTTAGTCCAGACTCTGTTAACCCAGCCATAAAGATAACAGCCCTCCAACACAATTGAATGCTTTTTCTGATGTCACCTGAAAAAAGTCACCATACCACTTGTCCTGGGAAAATCTCTATGTAAAATATGGGTTTAAAGAAGTTGTTCCTTACAAATCATTAATAACATTGATCTTTCTGAGTGAGCACAATAAGACAGTATCTTACTAGAAAATAAAGGTAATTTCTAGATTTCAACAGTAGTCTCTTATCTAACATTTATTTCCAGAATCCATGTAACGAGTCCCGTAACAAATAAACAAGTGGGATATTCCTGGATATTCCCCACAGAGAAAAACTGGTTCTCATTTTAACAGAAAGAGGGATATTTCTGTTGCAGATGGAATATGAAGGAGACGAGTTCAGGAGATGCAAACATGGGTGACTGATTTATCAAAAAGTCTTTGCAAGGATGCCATAAGAACACTGGCTATCAAATTTACAATAGTGATGATCATTACAGAAGAGTAAAGCACTAGCATAGTCTGACACTGCAGTAATAATAGGTGATTACAGCTGGACAGCTCCAGACTGATCCTGGGCAATGAAAGGGATAAATGCCATGGGGTGCAGGCAGCACAAACAGCACAGCAGAAGCAGCCATTGCTGAACTCTGCTCCCAGGGAAGGGCAGTAGTCGAGTCTGATTCTGATTTACTCATTACTGTAGCACTAGCCAGGCTCAGCCATCCTGCTGTGCTCTGTGCTGTACACACAGGACAATATGACAGACCTCTGTTAAGAGAAATTTCCTTTTTATTTGCAATAGCAAATATTCCAGCCAATGCTGTAAATAACAGAAGAAATCTAACAGCTCTAGGAGGGGTACCAAGCATGCTGCAAGTCTAAAAAGCGGTAATTACGCAGGGGACTTTTAACAATAGAACCTCATTAGCTGGCACATAACTAATGCACACAACCTGTAATCTGTGTGCAAAAGAGGGTGGTCGCCTTTCTCTATTTCTCAACAGGGGGTTAACAGTGAAGACAAAGCTGTACTGAAATTTCATGCCACCCATATTTCCTTACTTTGTATCATATGCAGTTTAAGTATGGATAATTTACACTGAGAAGAAACTGGTAAATGCAATGAACGATGCATTGCATTAGCATAACTGGTTTTAATAATTCATGTTTTGAATTCTCCATGTTCAGCTATTCTTAAAGAGCTCCTCAGTAAGTAGAGTGAAAGAGAATATTGCTGTTAGTATTTTTTAAAATTATATGGCCATCTCTTGCTACACATCCCACCACCTAACAACGCAGCAGCGACACAGCATTTAGTCAGAAAACCAGTACTTTTCATTTCTTCTGTTTATTTTAGCCTCTTTAAATACTTTTTAGCAACTGAGGGGGCAGAGAAGCATTAAGTGATACAGTAATGTGAGAAATACATAAGACAGATTCAGGAAACAGAACACTGACTCTAGATTCTTCGGAAGCAGACATCACTTTCCAGACTGTAGATCTAACAGAACTGGGTTTCCATTAACCTTCACTCTTCCATCTTTATTTCAACCTCATACACTTTAGAGCAAGACCTTTCTCCAGTTAGTTCGTAGTTGAACAGAGCCCTAAAAACAGTTTTCCTCTCTATGTACAATAGTGGAACTATGTACAATATTGGGCACAACACTATTTTAAACACAGTAATACTATCTAATAAAATACAGCAAAAAATGTCACTTTTCCCTCAGAACTGTCACTCATTTACTGAGATCTGCGTGCACATCTTCATTAATAACTCTGCTCACCAGTGGTACTGCACAAATGAACTCTTTTAAGAGTGCTGTATGCTTCAGCACTCCAGGGTAGAATATACACAGTAATTAGGATATACTTGCCAGCCCTCTCCCCTTAACACTGTGAAATGTTAATGTTAAGGTCAAGTGAAGAAAGTAAAAAGATAAAAAGAATATATCTTACCAGTGTTCAGCAGGGAAGGAAAGGGAACACAACTCTGCTCCTAATAGCAAATGGGTTAGAGGGTTTATTAATTACAGTTCAAATTGCATCCAGGTGAAACTTAAAATCAATCATTTAATTCTGGATGCAGGGAAAATTATTTTGAATAAACGTGCCAGACTAATTTCAGAATTAATTCACTGTGTCCTCCTGTATAATTAACTAAGCCTTCATAGCCAAAGGATTTTACAAGCTGTTTAGTAGGATTCTTCAGCAGCATTTAAGCAACTGCATGCAAGAAATTGTATGCAAGACACTGCAGTGAGGGTTTATGCCATCAATGAAAATATTCTGATACTAAAATCTCTGATTATTCACCATATTGTCCAAATTATTAATGAGAGAGAGAGAGAGCAGCAGCAGCAGCTGAAACATGCTGGTCAATGAGGCTACCTAGAACACATTTGTCAACTGTTCTGATACCGATATACTTAGCAAGTAAAACATATGCCACCAGCAGAGAAAAAAAAGGCCACTCTTCTAATAAGCAGGCACTTCTAACTCTGGCTGTGACAGCAGCCTGCTCCTTGCTAGCTTGCTACACTCTTGAGAAGTAAAATGTAAAAATAGCGTCAAGAAAGTAAGATGGGGTGGCAGGGGAAATCTTACTGAGGTATGTACTTTGATTTATATATCCTTCAAAATAAATACATGGAGTTCACATCCCAAGCACTTGCCACAGCTGATCAAACATTTCCGAGTGTCAGGTTCTAAAAAAGCTAGATTGCAGCTATTCCAGTGCAGCTTTGGAGAGAGGAAGGATGATGTCATCACTCATTCCCCAATACACTTGCACAGGGTAGAAGGGGACTGCAAGGGATTTTTGGGGTCATCAAGTCCAGCCCCTGGCTATTCCACTGCACAGTTCATTCCATGCATTGCCTTCAAGTGTAATTGGGGGGTTTGTCCTTCTTCTACCACTGGAAGGCTGTTTCAGAAGCTCATGGTTAGAATCACTAAGTAAATCTTCCTCCTTCCCAGACTAGATTTATTCATATCCAACAGAAACCTATTTGTTCTTGTGCTCCCCATTTGTTCCTGTGGCAACACGAGCACTAATAGCTCATTCACTCCACTGGTAGAAAGGACCAGGGTCTCAATGCTTACAGCATCTAAACCCAAGTGATGGGTGAAAATTTCATGAGACTGAAGTTGAAAATATCTTTCAGCACAGAGAGGCCCCAAAGAGTAAAGGCTGCATTAGCCTGAGAAGCAGAAGGTATATGGCCATGCCAGTACAACACATGCTTGAGCTACTAAACCTCACTGGGAAAAGGAATTTACTATCTATAGCTACTACTGCTTGGAAGATGGTTCACCAGGCATGGACATGCAGAATTTAAAGGTGTTACAGTTGCTTTCCCAATGTTCACCGCATAATAGAAATATTCTTCCTTCAATAATTGGCAGGTGCTGAGGTGCTGCTCAGGTACAGTCATGCATTCAAGAGAGACACCTGTGCTGCTGCTGTCATCACTGCTGTCATACTATGCTATAAAAGGTAGGTAAAAATGCTGAGAAGCAGCAATGTTCATCACATGAGGAAAATCCTGGTGTTTCCAAAAAATGCAGCTCTACAAAACAGGCGAAAAAAACCCCAGAAACTGTTACATCCAATTAGGCATCCTGCCTTTTCTTCATAGACAAATTTGGACCAGTTTCCCTGCTCTTTCCCTAATTAGGCATAGGGATGAATCAGACATGAAACACGCTACCCTGAAAGATTCCTACTTGATGTTGTATCTAGGCTTTGGCACGGATTCCCCTAGAGAGCCCAAAACATTTAACCATCATTTCTCTAGAGAGATGGTCTGAATTTTTAAGAAAAATTAGTGCAAAGTATTATCAAATTGTTGCACTAAAGCCTTAGGGTGTCCCCAACACATTTGGGTTACTAAAATATATTTTTTTATCACATGAATAAGTAGCAATATTGGAAATGGATCACAGATTGGTGTTTTACAATCCCCACACCAAAGACCTTCTAAACTAATTTCCTTTTAAGTTTTATATACAACCAAAGAAAGGCATCTTTCAGCTTGTCCCTGCCAGTCATTCTGGACCTATGGATTCCCAAATCTTAAAGAGGTTAGTCACAGATTTGGTCATTCTCATGACCCATCTGTCAAAGAGAGCATCAACATAGTGGTTTTGTAACATTGCATCAAAATTATGCACAGATCCCAGTGAATGTTTTGCCTAATTTCTGCTATTAATTCCTTGAGCAGATTCTTGCTTCCTAAGGAAGCTCAAGTAAATTTTCAATCTCCCTAAGCACAGAAAGGATCACGACCTGCCAATATTTTACTACTGTACCAGACTCAAGCTGCCAATGCCATAATGCAGCAAATATTTCAGGGGTTTCCTTCTTCTGCTTTGTCATCTTTGTACAAACGCAAATGAGATCCAAACAGTCTTTTCCCAATGTAGCATGCATCCCTCAGGCTTCTTGTTAATTTTCTGGAGAAAAATCTCAGCCACAGATCTTTAGAACACAAAAAACCCCAAATCCTCACAACCATGAAAGGGGGTTCTCCTCTCTCACACCCACAGGAGCCACACACCGCCCTCCCATGGGGATGGTTGTGTCAAGAACCCGCACTTAGGGGATGTGAAATTATGTCCTTTACCCCGCTGCTTTCATTTTTCCTTTCACCCACATGAACTCACACTTAGTCACCCTTCAAATATCTTATTATTTCTCTATAAGCATATGTTCCCCATGGGTTTCTGGAATTGTTTATCCCACTAGTTAACCACAAGTTTAAACACACGTTATTATTTGTTGTTACTATGGAAATGTAGCATGTTTTTTAAGACATCCTTGGAAATTAAAGCACTATTTTATCCTGCATGGAGTATCTTTGTAGCATACATGATTGAAAAAGAGCTGGTTTTCCTATACGCCCCAACTGCCAAGAAAGGTTTATTATTCAAAACCCATAGATAAAAAATAACTTTTTCTATTATTACTTCTAAAACTGCTTCTTATGAGGAATGAATTGATTTGCTTTTCTTGATTAAATTCCATCCATATCTTATGACTAAGAAATGCTCCAACATTAATCACCTTCCAGTTTCTCATCTCTTTATCCCATTTTATACATGTGGACACCAGAAGTCCCATAAATAAAGAAGGAGGTTGCTTCCTTTCTCAAGGTTGCTGCCTCGAGAAACCAAACTTCAATGTACAATGATGCCGCTGCAGATGAGCACAAGGGGCATGGCACTGTTGTCTGTGCACACAGGTGCCAGCTACTGCTCAAAGAGAGGCGTCACCAAAAGCAGTCCATACCTATAATTAAGGTTTAGTTGCACTATCTACAGTATATCACAGTTAAAGAATTTCACACAAATATTAAGAAAGCCATAGGAATGCGTTAACTTGCTGCAGAAAATAATTTGCTTACTGCAAGCAACTCCAGAAAATTAGCTGTTACTACTTGTAGCTGAAAAGGACCAGTTTTCTGATAATTAAAGCATTGCAAACATCAAGTACCTAAACAAGATCCAAAATTTAAAAAGCCCACTGCTGACTAAATTGGATTTCAGACCAAATAGTGTTCCCATACCAAATGCATACACGAAACTTGGATCCTAGGGCTGCAAAATAAAGTATTTACTCAGAGAAACTGGAATTATCCTTACTTTTTATTACAGTTCTCATGTGCTGATACTGCACGTGGAGCTTAGATTGCAAAAGAATTTCTTAAATAAATAAACCGATATGCTCCAGCTGGCAGTTTCATGGATTGGAGCATTAAACAGCAGGGGAACATGCCCAAAGGTACAAAGCAGATTAACTACACAGTCTAAAGGACAGTCTGACCTCTGCTGGCCAAAGGCATTTCAAGGCCCTTCCCACTGGACAGTGTTTTCCTGCCTGTTTTGGGTTTTTTTTAACATTATTTTAGCCCCATCCCAAAATTTATGGTGCTCTCCAACATAGCTGCATAATCCATGAAAACTCCATTTACCAAAGAGATCCTGCTGAGCACAAAATGTCTCTTTTTGCTCATGCTGCTTACAGATAAATTGACTTTTTTTGTAGAAGAGAAAACTGCTTTTAAACAGCCTTTACCATCCATTGATTTAGGCTCTGTTTAAGCAATACAACAGTATATCACAACATTATAGCACCTACAAACTCTAAGAGGGAAATAACAATAGCTGAATGGATATGATCAAGGAGCATCAGTGTAATAAAATAATAAAAAAATTCTTAGATCAAAACCAATGTGATCAGAATTATAGTATTTCTTTTGCATTATTTTCCTAAGTAACAATCACAAGAAACCCGTGCAATCCTATTTCTGCTTCCGGAAGTTTGGCCTCTTAACAGTTCCATTCAAAATGTCAGCCTGTTTTATGCTAGCTAAAGAATCACCTTATTTTCTTGAGCTTAATTGTTTTAAACCTTTAAACCTGACTTTCCCCATCTACACTTCAGCCCAGCACTCAGACCAGTGTTAAAGAGCACTGGTTGCCTCCTAGGAGCGACCATGCTTGAAACCTCTCTCTCTCCAGTTTTCAAGTGAATTTAGTTATTTCTATTGTGAGAACAGCCCCTACAGATGTGGGCATATGGTAACAGCCCTCAGTCTGGGCTTATCTAAGATACAAATAGGCTTCCAGTGACATTTAAATGCAGGCTTCTGGAACCCCTTTTGGTCCCAGACAAATGTGTAAAGGCAACCAGTTGTAGAGCCAAAACTAGAGTCTGTACTGGAAGCACTAGTGTACTGATCCAGTCAGGATAGAAAATGTTATTTGGCTGATAGGAGCTGTCATACAGCTGAACTGAGAGCTCAAATTTAAAATATTCATCATCATCCTAGCAATCTTATCATCCCCTCCCTTCTCCAAGAGAGCAATGAAGAAAAAGCCTTACATTTTCAGAGGTAACTGTTTTACAGAGGGAACATCCTTTGTTGCCAAGCCTGAGTCATCCCTACAGACTCATTTCTTGAAGAAGCGTGCACATAGAACTGACAGCTGATCACAAGCCATCTCCCAACTTCCATAAAATCTTATAGCTTTTAAAGCAACCTAGTAAAATTAAGACACAGTAACCTTTTCTTTATAGTGGCAAACATTAATAAAACTCTCTATTACTGTAGTTATTAGAAGAGGGAAGACTTTTTTATTCATAAAACTAGGTCACTGAGGAAATAACACGCTCACATAGCAGGGGTGTGCAGATAGCATATTTCCCAGCTTGTTCCCACAGCTTGGACTGCCCCATTTGCCTCTCAGCTGCTTCCAGTGCAGTTCTGGCACTGGACCTTGCAGAGCCCCCAGCAGCAGTGACACAGGCCAGGAGCAATGACCCTGAGCCTGAGAGCTTACCCAAGTATTGCTGTGAGAAGAAATGAGATCTTGAGGGGCAAGTGAAAAGAGTCAGCACAGAAGCTTTATCAGCTGGTATGTTAGAGTATTAAGATGGCAAATAGCAGGTGGTAACAACTTTTAACTTCTAAAAAGCACAGATACTGGATAAATAATAATCTTCCTTTGGGATTTCTTTTGGCTGATCCCACCATACCAGCCAGACTACGTCAGTATTGCTCATGTAAACTGTGAGCAGGGAGATTCTCCCAGGTGGCCTATTCCCATAGAGGAGCTCCAGATGCTGGGTTGCCAAGTGCCATCAACCTTCTGGGGACAGGCTTGGGCAGGGGGGCTTGTTTGGTGAGAATCAGTGTGGCTGAGTAAGTTCCTGGGTAAAAGACTGAGGGAAAAGCGCCAACCACCACACCCAAGACCTGCATGGTTTGGGTCTGAAGGCCTTTGCTAGAAATACAGAGAGACAAAGGAGGCCCTTGGGTGACTGGCTCCCTCCCACCAGCCCAGAAGCCTCCCTTCCACACACTCACAGGTAGGCACGTGGTACCTGTGCAGTCAGGCACTGAGCTCCTTCTCTGGCCCACAGCCATCTTCAGGCTCCTCTTTGGAAGAAATCTCACTGCCAGTGAAGATGTTAGTCAGCATCTCTCCAAATTTCCCTGCTGCCAGCCAGATCAGGCAGGAGCAGCCCCACAGCAGAATCGCTGTGGAGCCAGGTCGCCTTCCACACTCACTGCCATGCTGAGTGGTGGGGCAGGGGCAGATAAGGGCTCAGTAAAGGCAGGAGTTGAGCAAGGACAGCCAGGTCTCAGCGGGTGCTAGGGCGAGTGCTGTCTCCTTTTGTCTTTCTCATCCCTTGGCTTCCTGTCATATCTCTGTTGGAACGGAGGCAGCAGCGAACAAGGACCTTGCATCAGCACTAAGGGTGCCTTCCCCATTTGAAGAGCTCTGGAAGGACCTGAGCTCCCTGGCTTACTTTCATGGTGGAATGTCTCAGGCTTCATTGAGTGATTTTCCCATGTTGCGCAAGCAGTTTTTTCTGACCTCTTTCTGGCTCCTTTGCTGCAATGCTTCACTGTAAATTCAATGAAACTGCAAATAATGAGACAAGAAGTGCCAAATGCTCATCTGGTAACCCTCCTACCACATCTTTCACAGGTCTCAGATGGCTGTGTCAGGAGGAGACAGAGATATTCTTTGCTGCCACTCCTGAAAACGGATTCTGTTTTGATGAAAGCAGTCGTAATCTCTTCCCACTTATCCTGCCAAACCCAAGCTCCACCCAGCATGAATCCTTGGTATGATCTGCATTAGACTGCCAGCAAGGCCTGTTACTTTTCTAACTGACATTTGGAGATAGTAGAGATTTCTTACTTTTTTAAAATTTTTACAGTAAAGATGTCCTCAAGGAATTTACAGGGAGAGCTTTCCATTACGTTCTCCAGCAGACATTTCTGCCCCAATAGGAAAGGCTGCTGAATATCTAGAAGGCTCTTTGCCCAAGGCACATAGTAATTAGCATTCCCTGTGCCAGGAGGGAGAGGATTAGACTCTCCTCAGCCATCTGCCAAATATGCCTTGCCAATGTCAGAAGAGCATTTTGCTATATAAACAGCACAAAGCTGTATATATCCATATACAATTTTTAAATTTAGTAATTTTCCATTGAAAATAAAATCTGGTTTTGTATAGTGCAAAGAGGAAAAGTGGAAATACAACACAGCATAATAAGACACTGAAAGTGATGTTATTGAATTTTAAATATTAATTTTGGACACACTGACGCTAGTTAAAAATGGCCATGTAATGCAAGTTCTCAGAGATTTTACAAACTACCTTCATGACATCCATACTTGTTCAGCAAATACTTTTATGATTAACCTGCTGAATAGGAAACTTGGAACAGGCATGTGAAATGTAAAACAGGGACTTCTAAATTTATTTGGAAAAAGTAATGCTGCAGGGCCTTGGAGGAAGAGATACCCACGTTCTCTCAACTCTAAATTGTTACACCATCCTTCACCAAAATATTTTCAGTTACAACAGACAAGTTGCACTCTGCAGAAAGGTAATTCAATTTTCTGGTGAATTTCGATATATTCTTGCATTATGTTTCATTACAGTTTGGAGCAAAACAGACTTGTTTGTTTTCAGTCACCTACCAAAGAGGATGGAGCTACAGCTCTGGAAGAGCCTAATCTTTCCTGTTCAGAAGCTGAGCTGCTCAGGATCTGGCAGACATCATTACAGAGACTTCTTCATGCCTGACCACACTCCACTAGCCCAGGATTTGGAATTTATGGATAGCAGGTACATTGGTATCCTCCAGGTATATCACAGAGAACTTGGGAGTAAGGACTTCCAAATATTTAGCTGACAGTAATCGACTGAGCAATCAATACCCCTACAGCTGGACCTTTCTCCTGTCAGGCCTTCAAGCAAAACAGGATCTCAGTGCTTGTCTACCTGCAGCCCCTATTGCAAGTGACAGAAAAAGCAGAAGAGAAAGAAGATGACATACAGCCTACTGCCAACCCATGTCTTGTGTCAAGGCAGAAAATACTTACCATTTAAATTAAGATTTAAATACCAGTTTTCCCCTTGCTTCAATATTCACAGCCTACTAGCTGTATCCCGAAATATAATAAAAACTTACCAAGAGCTGTTGAACAGCCTCAACATCCACTGATTTCAGAAGCAGAATATCAAATATACTGCAAGCACCATTCCTGGATGGAGTTTTATGCCTAAAAAGAATGTTTTCTATCTCTAATTTTTGTAATTCCTTTAAAATCTGTACAACAGCTCTGTTAGGCTTCATGAGCACACATTGGCACATTTTAAAAATAACCAGTGAGTAAGATCCTGCTCTCATTTCTATAAAAACTCCCCTACTGATGATAAAAACTGGTTAATAATTTAACAAAGTAATCCACGTGTTCTAAAAGTGGCACAGAGCTGTTTATATTTAAAAGAAAATGCTTAGTTATAGGAGATTAATCTGTGAGAGAAGTCTATTATTTAATACAGAAAACCCTTCCAAAACCATTTGGATAGACTCCTAACATCACCTACCCATGGGTAACTATAGTCTACTGGCTCCTCATGCTGTCTTACTCTCATGTTCAGAGAATGGCTCTGCAGAGAAAAGGCTGGCTGCTTACAGACCGAAATCTTACCCACAGGAGGTTAGTGTAGCTCAGCATCCGTAATTCAGATCTAAATGATCTAAGTTCCACAACTTTACCCAGGCCCCTACACAGTAGTGAGAAAAGTTGAGTCCTTCCAATACTGATATATTGATCTATAAATCAGAAAGAATTGGAGGGTTGGTGTTTCTTTTGTGGATTCTGGAAAGTTGCTTATCCCCACATGATCAAGGATCTCCATTTATGTTGAATGTCATTTTCATTGAGATTCATTTCAAGTTACCTAGGGCCTGATCCTCATAAACATCAAGCAAATACTTGGACCAGCATCCAGACCATTCAAATTTCTACCAGTAGTCAGCATGCATTTTGATTTGAAACTGAAGAAGGTCAAAACTAATGAACACGTTTAAAATATTTCTCTTAAGCATTTTACCTTACCTCAGTTTTCTAGCCTTCAAAACAAGCATAATACCAGTTTATTACTAAGAAATAATTTCAAGAAAAACAACTAATTGGAAATGATGGAAAATCGAAAAAAAAATTATTAGTGCATCCCCACATCCTTCATGATTCATATCAAAGGTAAAGTATAAAAATATTTTTAAATATTTTTGGACTGATATGTATATTCCAGAATTTTATAATTTAACAGGGGGTTTTGTTTTGGTTTTTCTAATATATCATCTTTTATTTTTCAGACAAGTTCAAATTTTATAGCCAAATCTATGTATATGGAATGCTGAGCTCCTGGATAGCTGGAAGCAAAGCCTGAAAGAAAAATTACAGTTGCAAGGCATTTTCTAATTTGGTTTATAAATAGATGGCTTTGACATACCACTCACAAAACCAAAGCTATAGTTAGCTTGCCTGAAGCAGCTGTGCAGCTGGGAGGAGAACATACGCTGGCAGCCCGGCTGTGCAGTCGCTTGTGTTGTGATACACACTATCAAATCACCAGTTAAGAACACAGGAAGAATTAGCATTTTGGCTCGAGGCAGAGAGATAGGAAGTGGTCTTTGATTTTACACCATCGAACATGCAAGCCACTGAAGAAAAGCAAGCTAAGTAAATTCTTAATTGGAAGCAGCAGGTAAGAAACTGTAACACAACTTAACTGCTTGGGTTAGGGCGGTAGACTCATATCAAAATTACTGTGTGCTGCAGTTGGAAAGCTTTTCCACTACTGATAACTGTATATCAAAATAATTAATATATTTAAGTAAAATGAACAAACATTCTTGGAGTACAAGTAGTAGAGTGGATACCTCAGGGAATGGCACATCGTGCTTGAGCTCCTTTCTGGCACTGAAGGTCTTTGCGTTGATGCCAGCTGATTTCAGCCCAACCACACGGATGAATATTCTGCTATACCTGCAGCACTCTGGCTCTGAATCAGCACAAAATGTTACAGATATCAGATACAGCTCAGAAGTAGGTCCCCTTGAACTGACAGAAGCTTGCTGATGACAGAAGTTAGCTCGTAGATGATCTGGGCTGTAACTTACTGGAATCATGTCCTATTGCTCTCCCTCGACTGGAACAGATACAGCCACACTAAAGTTTATTTTGTATTTATTAAATTCACATATTCAAACTACAAAATTAAAATCCACATCCAAACTTTCCAAAAATCTCAGTTACTTCAACATAATTTGTTTCAAATCCATCTTTCAATTAGATACTTTCTAGCTGACAAATAAGCCCAAATACATGCACAAATATGAATGGATAAAACCTTGACATCACACAGTGAATTCCATCACAAAGGCCTTTCATAACTATATGCACAATTTTTTTTAATCAGGAAGAGTGTTTCCAGCCTCTTAGTACTTCTTCCAACATTAATTTTCAGTGTAGTAGTGTCCTGGGGTGACGTTATGAAGCCGCTTTATTCCTTAACAGTCCGCTCAATGCCCAAGGACGCTGCGCCTTCAGGATGGACCCGGGGGCGGGGCCGGAGCCACGGACCCGAGGGGGCGGCTGAACGCCTCAGCCCAAGGGCTCGGCAGGGCTCGGCAGGGAGTGCGCCAGGAGCGCTGTGCTGCTTTTCTGGGTTTCCTTTGTGTTCCAGCTAGCTGGGAAAAGGTTCTGTTGGGTTTTTGTTCTTTTTTCCCTGTCCTTCCCCTTGCCTCACTGCCTCCCTTCCCTCCTCACCCACCCGGTGGGCCCGTGGGGTGGCCCCGGCTGGTCCAAGCCCACGTCTGTTCCCTCTCTGGGAATTTGTTGTATTTTGAGGGTTTTTTTTTTATCCTGTTCTACCCTGTTTTGTTTGTGTGTTAATAAACTGTTTGTTTTCTTTTTCCCACTTTCACTTCATTTGACCCATTTGTCTCATTGATGGAGGAAAAGGGGAGGCCCTGTTCCCTTTGGAGGAGACACTTATTCTGGAGTGTTTCCTCCTGAAGTTTTGTCTCTAAAACTAAGACAAGTAGACATGTACTTTGCAATTGCAAGAGAAATTCTATGTGCCTTAAGTGACATAATACCAAAAGGCTGAAAAAGAGCAAGTATCCTCCTACGGGCTGCTTACAAAAACATCTCTTGACATCTGAGATGCTACATGACCTTCACTTACATCAAGTCCACTAAGTTTAAATATTTACTTTAAATAAAAATAAAAACTACCACAACCTTTCCTCAACAAAGCAGCCATACTTACCACACAAATACCTTCGGAATTAATTATTTAGAAAGGTTTTCTTCCTTGAAAGTACAAAGCTGAGACTGTGATACAAGTGGTAGTCCACTTCAAAGTGTTAAAAACGTGAAAATGAAAGTTAAAACCAAGTCAACTTGCGCTTGAATTTCACTACTCAGTCCTTTCAAATCCACTTATAGGCTGAGAATTTTGACTGTCAAGACATTGCTAAAAGCACAAAGTATCTCTTTAAAACAGTGCTGAAGAAAGAGAAAAGAGAAAAATAACTCAAACTGACCACAACTTCAGTATTTCCCATAAAATTTCAGAGTGAGTTGCAGACTCATGCCTTCCCCACCTCTTCAGATGTAATTAAAGAATTTACTAAGTTTCACACAAACTGATGACAGTGGAGCTCAGATTTACAAGTCACTTTTTGGCAAATGTTAATTATTTCCCCCTTAAAACTTAAGAGAAATAAGTATATTAACAAAGAAAAAATACAGCACTCTCATTCTATGTAAGATGGACTAAGAGAAAGAACTTATACTGATACAGAGACATGCCACAGTATTCAAACAAAAAGAAAATGAAAACAAAATGCCCTCTTAAAGATAAATCTAAGCATAAAAGGAGGCATGAACACTGCCAACTCTCAGACTGTTTGTAACTTCATCTCGCTGATATCTGATACAAATTTATCAAGTTTTTGTTCATAGCAAATTTAGGAGAGAGTGCAGTGACAAAATGTGATAATCTAATGTTACTATTTGAGCTGTTCTACAACATTTTTAATCTACATACCTATATTTTTACAGAGTTGACATCCCTTATCCTTAAGAAAGGATATAAAGTGACAAAGTGATAAAAACCTGGGTTTTTGCACAATGCCACTGGCCTGCTTTGGAGAAGGCAATGGCAGAACAAGTCAGCAAAAGAGGGTTCTTTTAACTCCTGTTCCTCCAGCCCTCCTCATTAAAAGCTATTTAATCTAATTATCAGCAGTGGGAAACCAAACAGAAGCTCTTTATGAACACAGGCAAGAAAGTCCATACAAAAGAAAGAAGCAAAACAAACAATGAGAAACTTACAGTGTAAAAAAGCTCTAACAAAATAAGCCACAGCAAGTTACCCTAAGTGCCATGTTTGTAAAATATTTATCAAATCATATTAATACTAAGCCAATTAGAAAAAAATCTTGGACTCAGTGTAAACCAATACAGAAGTCCCAATCAAGAGCAAATGGAGATAAAAGCAAGCAGAAAAAAAAAAGTCATTAAAAGAAAATACATAAGAAGTGTAGAGACTTGTAACAGATTTGTAATTGTAGCACACAACTGTGAAGTTTTAGATTTGCAGTCAGTAAGCCCATATAACTTGAAATAGTCAAGAGAACCAAGGAAAAATCTAGTGGGGAAAAAGAAAAAAAAAAACCAACAAAAAACCAAACAACCCAGATCCTATAGGATAAAAAGAAGGATCAATCCTTAGAAAGTTGGCTTAGAGGACTCAATTTGCCACAAAAGCTAGGTAAACTCAGGAAAACCAAACCTCACAGATATCCTCATTGGTACCTTCACTTTTATGAGCTGGGCTCCCCACTTGAAGAAAATCTCTCCTGGCACAGCTGGGCAAGGGTGTCAGTGCCAGCTGTTCCCTACAGCCCCTGTGGACAGTACCAGCACACCAGGGGACACACGGCACAAACACTGGTCCAGCTGCCAGCCAGGGAACAAACATGCAGAGCATGGTGAAAGGACAAAATGCAGTGATCACAAACTGAAACACAGGAAACTGTTTAAACACAGAGATAAGAAACCTTTTTAACTGTGGGGGTGTGGGTGGCCAGGTGCTGGAACTGGTTGCCCAGAAAGGCTGTGGAATGTCCGTGCTTCGAGATGCTAAAATCTGTGGGATGTGGCTGGCCCTGAGCAGCCTGCTCCAGCTGAGCCTGCTTTGAGCAGGGGATTGGAGCAGATGGTCACCAGGGGTGCCTGCCAACCTCAGCCCTTACTGCGCTTCTGCGAGCTTAGGGGAGATGGTGGGAACACAAAGCTTGCCAAAATACAAAGTCAGATTTTTGTTGTTTCCCCACACATGCACTAGAATGTGAGTCTCTTACATGAAAAACTGGTTGAAAATGGTTTCAACTCATTTTTTCCTGTGAATTAAAAAAGGTTGTTTTCCAACATACTGTAGAGCTAAATGAGATAAAGGAAAAGAGGGGAGGGGAGCTGACCCACTGGCTGCATAAGGATCTCGAGAAGGATGGGGTGGGTAATAAGGCAAAAGGACTGGGGACAGACAAGGATGCTTGGCTCCCCTTTGCAGCTTCCATGAAAAGGCAGAGGTAGTTATGAAGGCATATGCAATAACTACATAATTACATAAAACCATCTTTGTGATACAGCCAAATGATACTCATCACACCCTGCTCTGAGAAAATAAAGATGGAGAACTCTGCATTGCAGATGAATTCTTATTTTAAAATGGAGGAGTGTGAGGGAAGAAAAATAGAAATTTGCTAAGCACAGAAAAAGTGAGTAGTCTCTGTATATAACTGGAAATATGTAAAATAGTATTTCATTAGTGCTCTCCTTTGAGCTCCAAAAATAAAAAATATTGTGCTTATCAATGACAAATACACATTTATATTCACAAAAATATAAATGTATCAATGCATTTTTAAAAATACATTTAACACCAATGTCTAAAATATGAATAATATAGAGGATAATTCTTGATAGTATTAAACACTTAAGAGTTCTTTACATCCACAGAAAGTGCTGTATGAACAGTAACTAATTGTGGTAGGTAAAAATATGCTGACTTTGACTCCATTATTACCCTGACTCCAGATTCAATCAGAACTAGAGTGTGTTGGCAATAACTTAGGAAATGAAAATTTGCTAGAACAGCTCAAAAAATTAAAGCACTAGACACATTAAGAAATCCATAAAATATCTGTCACCAAAATGAGTATGTTTATTTTTAATTGTATGCAGACTGAGTCCAATAAAATGAAAAGTGTTTCTATCATCAGTTGGGCAACTGATTACTCATCATTAGACCTGGATTGTAACAGAGTGCCTTTTGGCATGTGGAGAAATCTGCTGGTAGCCATGTACTGCCTTACAACTTTTCTCTTGAGCCTTCAAAAGGATGTACATGCACAATCTTTGTTATAAACATTTTTCCCTTCTTACCTGAAAGTATAAAACAAGCAGCAGTAAAGAGAAGCGTTATTATTTGCATTAAGCAAATAAAAGTAACATACCAGAAGAGTGATGGAATCTGAGCCACACCACTACAGGAGGAGACGGATTTTGACAACTGTTTGCTAAGGGTCAGATAAAACAGAGATAAACACTAAAAAAAAAAACAAAAAACAACCAACCAACTAACATCAAAACCCCAAAGCTGAATATTCATTGATCTAGTTCCAATCTAAAATACATATTTAAGTCTTACACCTCACTTCTACTTCCCTCTTCATCTTAAAATTTCAGTGTAATGAAAAGCAAGTCATACACAAGGGACTCTGCCTTCAGATTCTCTGTTAATTATCATAGCAGAATCACCAGGCCAGTACAGTATTTAAGCTCTCTGCATGAGCTAGCAAGGGTGTATTTTGATTCTGCAACTTGTTTGCATAATATCAATCATAACTAAGTAAGCTATAACCAACATTTTCAGAGGCACCAGTGCCAACATTAATGCAGTATGATGACACAGCAAATACGAGAAGCTGACCAGCTTTAATACATTAAAGTACATTTATATTTGAGGATGTGTGATACTTAAAAACCTGTTTATGAATCCCAGTATTTGGGAAAAACTGTTTTTCAGTTTTCCTTAAGGGTGGAACACTGACAAAAAAAACACTGACAAAGTTTAGAAATGCTGACACTGTTAAATCACAAACTGTAATAATGATGTGTTCATATGTTTCATAAGAAATGCTTCTACACTCCAAGAAAATAATTATGACTTTCAAAACTATCAAAACACAATAATTATAGCACTAATTACTCCAGTGAATCCAGAGCCAACTAAAACTACGCTATTAATTCCATCATAACTCTCAAATATACCAATTTGGACTGGATCTCCCTTGCACACTCTATAAGCATATTGATAATTGCTTTTATTTCCCATGAAAGAGCAATCACCTGACTTAAAATTTGGTTATAGTATCACATCTGTAACTCCATGTTGAGATGGTTGAACAATTATTTCTTTAGTTAATCATTACTTGATAGCACAGTATTAACTTCATTCAGCCAACTATGTAATACATTGCTACTTTCAACTATGGACTGAAAACTGCAAAGCATGTCCTGAAATTTTATGACTTACTAAAGCCTCAGGAAACCATATGCCTCTGCCTCTCAGCCATTTACTGATCTGACACATCTGTGTGTTGCTCCTGCAAAAGATCACACTGGTTTAAACAGGCACTGCTGCAAATAGCAAATGACTACCAAATTTATAGAACAAGGTATTACACTATTCAAGGCATTCTAGTAATCTGCTTACCAGATACTCCTAAAAGTGTTGTTGCACACTTTTAAGTTTTGAAGAGAGTTCTGCCTGCATTAATTTGTTCTATGATTACAGATGCCAAACCATTTTGTATAAAGTAGAAAGGTGCTTAAGATTATGATACTTCCAGCCCCTGCCCTCATATAGTAAGTGCACATTCTCAAAAAACTCTTAATGAGTAAGCTCTGCAGGGATCTGGCTTGCCATGTGGTTGGGGCTTCTTGGTTTCATGCTGCCAAAATGAAGTTAGACACTTCAAATGTATGTCATCTTTTCAGAGCCATCCTAGAGTGTCATCCTTCAGCTGGCACAGAACAGGACGAATCTTGGCTTCACTGAGTCAAGATATCACACCATTGTGAACAGTTGTTTAAATTACGACTGTCTGCCTTCAGAGTAGTAGCTTATTCCATAGCATTCTGTAGTGTTCTTTCCACAACAAATTATAGCAAACAGCTTCAAGTTAAATTCCACTTCAAGAATAAAGAAACTCCAAAAGTACATATTCATTCTTTATTTTATTAAAGCAAGATTTGTTCTGCTGAAGGAAAGAATTCATTTATAGCTGCAAAACAAACAAACAAGGAACAAAACCTTTGCTTCTGGGCATGCTCAGAACTATGCTATTACAAATTTTTCTGAAAAATATTACCAGGAATTCTGTGATTCAGCAGATAAAACACTAAAGAAAAAAATTCAGTGATTTTAGTTACATTAGTGAGAGAGATACATTTTACTTTTCCTATCTGTCCCCAAAACATCAAAAGCTGAAAAGCCTTTATTTCCAGTATGAGTTCAGATTACTTTGTTCTCAGGCAGAGTGACCCCAAGGGAAAAAGAAAGGAAGACCAGCAAAGGAATCAAGAATCATCATCCCACTCCTGTTTCACACTATTCAGTGAAGTAAAGCAGACTCCCAAGCACAGGAGCACCTGTACCAACCTGCCCTCTACGCTTCAGACCGGGACAACATCCTCTTCTGTTACCTGACACTGATTTACTTCCAAACAGAACATACTGCCCTGTAATTTAGCTCTTTACAACATAAAAAAAGAAATCCAAATACATGACTGAGAAAAACAATGGAACAATTAATCTGAAATAAAACGAGAAGATACAGAGAAAGAACATCCAGTAACAGCACTGGATGAGTGTGTAGAATCCCTGTATCCTTACAAAACCACATTGTGTCAAACGACCACAGACAGGAGAGACAGAGAAGCAGATAAAAAATTACAACATCAAGCAATTATTGCAAAATACATTATCAATAACAAGAACATGAAAACCACAAAAACACATTCTCATTTGGGCACAAATTTAGTACGAAACTTGAGCACAACTTCAGATGAAGCCATAGTCCCATTATTAAACAGAAATATCTCATTTATCTGAGTGCCAGGGAGGGATACTTTCATAACACAGTTACAAGAACATTGGATGCAAACCTGTCAGAAAGAACAAGAGAGCAAAAAACCCTACCAGCAAATTAACTGAAGAACTGCAAGGTGCAAGTGTCAGGTATCTAAAGTTTTGGGGATTGCTATTTTATGTTTGGTTAGCACCTGGCAAAATATGACTGGGTCACACTCATGGTTAACAATACTAGTGAATAACAAAAATTTATCTGCTTAGAATTAAGGTTGTTTTGAAAGGCTGAATGAGTACTTTATGTGGGGAGAGGTTTTTAAAAATTATGAAATGTATAATAAAAACAATGAACTTACAGGTCAAACTTGCATATGCATTGAAGAAGACACGACAACATTTTTCTCAACTGTTATAAAAGGCCCTGGTTCTAACTGCTGTCAATTTAATTCAAAAAGCATGACATTATTCCTCTCTAATCCAGCTCTTTTCTTGCTTCTTCATGTTAAGACATGCAAATGTACTGACAAAACATCTTTGTCCACTAACATTAAAAGAAATCTCTCCCCCCTCAAAAAACACAGAAGAAAAAAAGAAACACAAACAAAAATAGAAGCATCACCCGAAACCAACCAACCCACCTATCAATTTCAGAGAGAAAGTATTTCAGTTCTCAAGTTTGACATTTGTGTAGGCTCCACAATCATTTTTTGAAGTTTCAGCCATGATGCTAATGAAACAATATTCTATTCCATACGAGCAGAAACTGTATTATATATCTAACGGGGAAGTGCTTGCCTGTTTTTCAAGACTCCAAAATACTTTTTCTCTCCTTTTTGCACGATATTGAATGTCTTTGCTATCTTTTGTTTTGCAAGTATGTTCATCAATTCTCTTTCCAAAGCAGTTTCTGCATTTACTTCTCACATCCCAGTCTTTCTGCTTTATCCTAGTAGTCATTGAGCATGCACAGAAGAGGTTTCTGAACACTGAGAAGTGAGGCACAGATTAACATCCAAGCCTACAGTAAACCTTATTTTGACAATGTCAGCCACAGAAATGTTTCCAGACTTGCACCCCAAGTCTTATTCTTCTAATAAATTCTACATTTCATACTTTTTTTTTGTTTTGCTTTTTTTTAAAGGAAAATATATAGCTAGTTACACTTCTATTTAAATATAACATTTTTCTTCTAAAAACCCCATCCTGATAAGAGGGTCTATTATAAAAAAAAAAAAAAAAAGACATTACAGTCTAAAAATATTAGTCATTCTATAGTCCTCAACACATTTTTATTACTCAAGGTTTCAAGGAAAAGTTGTGCACTCAAGTAAGACGAATGTACAATGAATGAGTATGGAGAACAAATATACACTAGTGTTCTTAAAGTACAATGTGCATTAAAACTTATTCACACACAAATTAATTCATGCTCTTCACGTGTAAAATACTGTGAAAAATAGGATGGAAGAAGTTAGATAGGAAAACATTCTTGTATCATAAAAATATGTTAGAATGGGACTTAACTATAGAGTTAAAGCTTTGCTTTAAAACAAACTTTATTTAAAAATCTTTTGCTTTATCTAAAAATTAGCCTTTCTATAAAAACCATTCCTTTAAAACTTTGCTTTAAAAACATCAGTTTTATATTAGACAAAATATTAAATTATACAGGCACAATTAGTTAAGAGGGCTATAAGAACTTATAGCCCTTAATTTTCCAGTGACTTGCAATACAGTCATAAGATTCTGTGTCTACTGACAACCATAAAAAAACTCATCCATAGAAATCAACTTTTATATAAAAAATAAAATAAATTAAAACAAAACAAATAACAAAATCTGTCAGACCATATTTCACTTGTAAATGAACTTACTTTCCAGCTGACACATGGACATCTTTTATTTATCTTGGGGAATATGCATATACATTAAAAAGATCCCCAAAATATTCTCTGAACATGTGGTTTATGATGACAGCTTTTATATTTCCTTCAGATACTGTATATTAAAATAAACCATTTCCAAGTCCACCTTTATCTCTGTCCAAATCCGTGACCCCTGACACTTCAGAAAGAAATGAATGAAGAATCAAGAACGGTTTTGCTTTCTGAGGGGAAAATGCACAGAAGTGTTCAATGCCAGAGATAGCAGGGTCTTTTCCATGTTTTTCTCGCGTTCTGAAAAATGTATTGTACCACTAGAGAATTTATGAAGACCTTTAAGGTAAAAGAGATTATATAATATATCAAATTGAAGATTTAAAAACCAAAGCCCAGATTATGATGATGTTTAACTATGTGCCTAATTTACTATAAATGAACCATTAATCTTGGCTTATAAAGCACAGAAACATCCGCAAGTCTGGCTTTATGTCTCCTAGCCACATTAAATAAACTGTCATCATAACAACTATTTAAAAAAGAAAGAAAACTAAGCCAAAACACCATGGGTTTGGGTTTCTTTGCCATAAAACTATAGCAGCTGGAACATCAGCGGCCAAATGTGAATCTCTATAGAATGTAATTTTAATTCAACCAGGTTTTTTAAACAAATATTTGAACTCTAATACATTTAGATGGATGCTGTGCTAGGTTTCTTTAAATATTTTACTGAAAATTTAGAAAGTTCAACTTCTAGTCCATAAAAATTTAACCAAGACTACAACCAATAAAGTCAGAAAAGCACAGAACCCCAAACTCAAGGCTGACATTCTAAAACAACTCACTGCTGTTTGTTTGCATTGTAACTTTTCCATCCCCCTCACTAAGGAATGTGAAATTCACCTACAAACTTAATCAATAAGCTATTAAAAGCAAAAAACCCCCAAACCTAACCCTGTATTTCTTTTAGGATTTGAGATTTCACTTCAGCCACCACCATTTGAACAGTCCCCTAAAGAAACATATTTCCCTACCAGCATGGTCCATTATTGCTTGATGAGAGCCCACAGTGACTTTTAGTCCAAAAAAAAAATGCTTTGGACATGATTTCAGGAACAAAAAAGTCAATACAAAACTGTGTAAAATTGTATTTCATTTCAAGAAAGCACTGACTTGATCTGAATTGTATCATACTTATTATGTATTATGTATTAATTTTAATGCCTTTCCACAGGCAAGTATATATTATGTGTTGAAGAAGGTGCACATATACACAAACACAAAATACGTACACAGAATTCAGCCCCGATTGAAGTATCTTCATTAAATTTCTAGCATAGCAACTGAGTCATCTTCTGCATTTTAGAATTATGTGAAAAAATTAAAATAGGCACAATTAATTAACATAGCTTCTAAATTACCTTATTATAGTGCACTGTTAGCACTGATAATACCATAATAACAATATGATACCATTCAAGGTCATTTTGCTGATGTACAGGTGAAGACTAGTAAATATGATTCTAAGTGCTTTTAACTCAAATCCACAACTTCTGCAGCTTTACACAGTAGAACAGTGCAATATATTATGTCCTCATATTCCAGGAACAAGAGCTGAGTTTACAGTTCTATTTGTTTCACATTAGACTGGCTTTGCACTTTCTGGAGCTCTAGCACTTCAACTGCATTGTCTATGACCTCCTTTTTCTCCCCTTCCTTCTTCCAGGTGCTGGCTATAAAAAAAGAAAAAAGAAGTTCTTTTGGTAGCTAGCTCTCACCTGGCAGAACAAGACAGTTTCGAAGTAATGGTACAGCAGTTCTTCTAGAGGGCCTGTTCACAGTGCTAGGATGACCCCGATCTCCACTTACTTCCCAGTTCCTGACTTTGGAGGAAGCTTGCTCTGGCTTCTTGGGAAAAGATTCTGATGTGACTTTCTGCCTTTTTTCAGGAATCCCTGTTACAACTGTTGAGTTCAGAAAGGCCCTTTTTGGTTTCCTCGTCACCTTTAATTTTTTAGCATCAGGCTTTTCTTTCTTAGGGTGCTTTCCCACTGTAGTTTTCCTGGTCTGGCACCTGTGGATGGAAAAAGCAGATTTCTGGGCACAAGGTTGAAGTTGTCTTCTCATCCCCTCTTTCTGCTGTTTTTTAGTTCTGGACGTTTGTTTGCCTGTGGTTATTCTGTTTCCTCTCCTCCCCACAGTACATCTGACAGACTTAGATCCTGCAGCCTTTCTGGAAAAAACTGGTTCTTTTTTAGTGCCTTCTTTTCTCTTCCATATTGCTTTTGGAGTCTCCCTCTCTAACCACTCACTTCTGATAGAGGTCAGAGGAGTTTTGGTAATTCTATTAAATGGAATTAATCTATAATCTCCTTCTATCACAGAGTTCAAAGGTGAAATGATTAGGTGTTTAAAAGAGTTCTCAGATACGAGACAATCTGTTCTTTCTGTGGAAACAGAAGGTCCATCTGCCTTTTGACTTGAGGCTGCATCATTCCCTTTATCTGGATCTGGCAGGAAAGATGCTGAAGAAGAACTATAGAAGTCTGACCAATTGAGTGACTTTGATGGTGTGCTTTCTCTCTGAGCATCAGCTAGTTTCTTCATGTTTGCATCAATGCTGAGACTTTTGAAAAGCTGGCGAACATGAGAGGGCTTTTTGGCCTTTTCTCCAACTGTACTCTTTGGAGGTGTTTTCAGAATTCGATTTGTCAGTGGGTCATAATATTTGAGAGAACACTGTTTGTATTTATACCTTACAGAGTCCTTGCTATCTGTGGAGTTATGATTTTTCCTCATTTTGGGAATATCTATAGGTTTACCTTTACACTGTTTTACCTCTGGGCACGAGAGTACATACACTACTGTTTTGGGCTGTACAGGACTCATGATCTTGCTATAGGACTCTGGAAGTTTAAGAGCACAGAGTCTAGTTTTCATGTTTGGAGTTTTTTCATTCTCCAGCCACGTGATGCTTGCTTTCTGATCAGCTGGATCAGATTCTCTTCTAGACATTTTCCTTTTTGCTACAGGGTAATTCAGCAGACTTGTCTGGGTGCCATGGCTGACTTTAACCACCTGACATCTGGAAGCCAGGCGCCATGTCCTTTTCCTAGGCATTTTTACAATTTGTGGGTTGCATAGTGTATCTGAGGCTAAAGGTGGGTTATCAAAATCAGAGCTACCACTTAAAGCATCATTAAATTCTGGCAATGCTTTAACTGGTGCACTTTCCGTTCTATTACCCTCAATAATATTGATCCTTTTTTCATCCTTTTGCTTTTTTTTCTTCATTCTCTTCCCTGTACAATTGGCTGAGGATTCACTGTTAAAATAGCAGCGAAAACGACCTTCCCTGAAATCCCGCACAAGTTCTTCAATTTTTATATCATCTTCATACATTATTTGAGACCAAGTCTTTCCCACAAAAGAAGGAGGCACATGAGGCAGGGCTGGAAGAACTGGTTCTTCGGTATGAACTACAACATCCTTTTTCACTGCTTCTATTTTCTCTAATGACTCAGTTTTTAAAACAGAAGAGAGCTGTGTTCCATAGTCTTTATCTTGCAAACATACTCGGACCTCTTTTAGGAATTCTATATCTTTTATAGCTGCCTTGGGTAAGTCTGTTCCTACCTGTATTGGTGCATCACAGTCAAAACTCATTTCAGAGCCCTCTAAATTAGTACAGTCCAGAAGTGATGAAAAAGGTACACAGGGATTATTCTCTTCTTTGAAATAAATTTCTTCAGATGTAGTTTCATGGCAGTATTTCAAAATTACATCTTCAATAGTTTCATCCACTGAACTTTCATCACCTCTGTTTGTCTTCATGTTTTTGCATCGTGCTAGTTGTGGGGATGTCCCAAGGTCTAGGGAGCTGCTGATACCCACAGTATCCCTGAGATGGAGATCAGATACCAAAGTTTCATCCTGAGTTCGTAAACTATCTCGCTTTGAGAGAGATTGACCTGAGGTAATAAAGAAAGAATTGCTGTGGCTGCGTGTAGGATTCTGATGAGAATCTGAAGGGTGTTTTGGGTGAACCAGTGCTGGAGCAGGATTCAAGCGTGGGTTCAACAACACATCACTGCTGCAGACCTCCATTGCTCTTTCATCACATCCGCTACACAGAAACAGATTTGATCCTGCCAAATCCCTAACATTTTTTCCTGTTTTAGGATTAACAGAGGAACTGTGGCTAGTAGGACTGAGAGAAAACTGCTGAGGTACAGGGCTCACAGCTGTAAACCGACCTTCATGGCTATGATTCGCAATTCGAGTATTTTTCAGAGTTACCCACTTCTTATCGCTACAAATGCCGACAGACTGCTGGGATATTCCTGGAACACGTTCCTGGCCTCTGTGAAGTTTTTGAAAACCTGCTTGTGTTACAAAAGTTTTCTTTGTGCCCTCATGAGATAGGCATGGAACAGAAGAGCCTATTTCATGAATGGACTCCTGGTCTTTGCTGGAAATCTCCTGTTTCTCACTGCTCCTCTTTTTCTGCATCTCTTCTGAAGACAGGCAAGAAATCCTAGGAGCCTCCAGAGTGACAGGGGGTGGCATGTCATCATAGGTTGGTCTAAAGGGCAGGGGAGAAAAAACCAGCTTATATAAATACTGTAAATACACTTAAATTTGTCAAGCAATAGCAGTGTGGGGGTTTTTTAAGAGTAATTACCTAGACTGCATCACTTATAATGAACAGACTAATTAAAATTACTGTTTCTGCTACTTTAGCAGAGATACTAAATTTTTTAAAATTATGGAGGGGGAAATGCTCCATAAAGCTAAAGATAGACTAATCCCCAGATTGTTATCACCCTCTTCATGCAACCATCAATTAAGAATGGCCAAACATAGATTATAATAATTTTATAAATACAGCAAAGCAGGAAAAATAAAGATATTTCTTTTATTTCAAGTGGTAAGCCTATGAAGAGGTTATTTCACTGGTCATACTATCATTACTTAAAATTGAGCTTTTGAAGAGAAATGGAACATAATAATATGACACAGTATAAAACTATTGTTGAGAATAAATGCCCTTTACTCTATAAAACACGGCTGCCTGATAGGAACTCTGCACATGTGGCCAAGGAATTCCATGCTTACTATTTCTCACAGACATACCACAGCTTCTGACTCACTCCAGTAAGAAGCCAAGTCAGGATTGTTCAGCCTCGCTGTGACAACAGATTTTTATATATTCTGTAACTGGAGTTCTGTCTTTTGGATTGCCTCAAACACAAGGGTTTGTGTCTTGCAGAATTAACACAGCTGACAGATGTGGACTATTTGCAACACAGGAACCCACAAGGCTTCAACGTGTAACAGCTGGGCAAATCCAATGAAAACAATTTTTAAAATATGTAAATATAACTGAAGTAAAGAATATTGCATTTCACTCAAAAATTATGACCAGACCTTGTGAGACCCAAATGGATGCTTACTTTTGACGTCTGATATGGCAGATGTCAGCTAACAGAAGCATTGTGAACAAATTTGATAGTACTTTCCTTTTATAGTAATTCCTTGGCAATATAACTAAGAGTACATAAAGCTAAGGGAAGTAAGACTGATGAAGCAAGAGAAACCTCATATAATGAAACATTAAAAAAGAAGAGGACTATTTCTATTAGTATATGATTGCAAAGTAATCAAATAGATCAGATAATCAAACAATGCCTGTCAGCTGAACTGCTGCTTTGCCCTTGCATGGATTCTTGGTCACCTAAGCTCTGAAATAAGACCTACAGGGAAGGCCAAATGCAGCAGAAATAATCTTTTTACTTCCTAACTTCAGAGTTCTTCCATCTTTACATGAAACATCTTTGTGTCCTGGCATCTGGACATTGCTGAAAGACTAAATATAAAACTAAATAGATTTTCATATGGAGAAACTATGGCAAACTCCTGGGTCTCTAGCTCAGTTAACAGCCTACAAGTACTTTTCAAAAATTACTTTGAAGCAAATGTCTCCGGGGGGGGAAGAGAACAGAACTACAGTTTTATATAGTTAAGAACTTCTGACAGTTTTGCTACAAATTACCCCCCCTAAGTAGAATGAAGATTTACTTTCTAAAATGCTCAATATTATTTCTTTAAGTAATAAACTTACATACAAGAGTTTGGAGGAAGGAATGATTTGGTGGTTTGTGGGTGTTTGGTTTTGTTTTTTTACTGGGGAGAACAACAATATCCTTTGAAATTCAGTATAAGGCAAAGCTCTGATGAATTTTTCTTTTATCCACATAACTACTAGGTATACTGGTTCTGTAAAACAAATCAGTTTTTACAAATATTTCAATAACCTTTTAAAATGGCTTCAGCTAAATAGTAAAAACAGGTATTTAAAGCACTGAGTGAAACTGTGTATAAATCCAAGTGTTTAAACATGAGAAAGAAGAGAATCAAAATCTTACCTCAGGTGCCAATTAAGACCATGACTTTCTTTTCAGAGCAGGACCACAAAATAAATCTATTCATGTTTTATTTTCCATTTTTGCTTTTCTTCCTCCCAACTCTGTCTAGATTTGGAGTTAACTCTTCCCCCTTCTTCCTCCAACTTAATCTAGATTTTGTGCATTATTTTTCTAATTTTTCTATTCTTTCTTCCAATAACTTAGAGGAACATGGTAGGTTGTTTTTCCTTATTAGTAGGTTTCATTCACCAAGGGAACAATCTTTTATTAGTGACACCTCAAGAAAGGGAATTTTTCATTTGGATGTTGCTTTAAAGTGAATCCTGTATTTTCTCCATGGCAAAAAAATGGTGAATATTCTCAAGATAGTGCAATCAAATCTATTTATTTAAGATGGGAGGACAATTTATTTACTTGTAGTGGTGTGTACATTATGCCCTGGGCTAGTGTGGTATAGACATGCATATTAGCTTATTCTGCCACACCTTTTGTCTGAAAGCACCTCAATGAGTGCTTTCAGACAAAATACCCTTCTGCTTGTTTGTCAGACATATAGCAGAGTTGTATATTGAGGAACACTGTACTGGGATCAAACTGGGACTTTTGTCTGCCTTTCAAAACATAACAAATGAGGAATGAGATTTAATTGATTTTCCTTCACCTACAGAGAAAAATTTAACACACTGATCCTCTTACCACTCTTGAAACATGCATATGATAAATAAAGAGAATACTTTTCAAAATCTGAGTATTAATGAATTGGCCAGTTAATGTAATTCAAGTATTAATTGAACATGTGAACTGCAAGGATAATGAAAAAATAAACATGTAAATACTTACCTGACATAATCAACAAACCAAAATTATGAAGTCTTTCAAAACATACCATAAAATATACTGCTAAATATATATAAAGCCCAGAATTATAAAATTTAGAATAAAATATATAAAGCTCAAATTTGAAGAATTTGTAAACACAGGTGAGATTGTACAGTCTGTTATTGTAAGTGCTGACCTATATACTCCTCCTTTTTTCAGGTCTTCACATTTAAATACTATCAGTGGTGTTGTTTCAAATCCATAAGTAGTGAAAAGAAGTTTAAAAGTGCAGAGACAACACAAAATCAATATATTTGCATGCTGTTTATATAAATACATGTCTTTCTAAATTGTCTTCATTGAGCAAGTTTCACCTCAAATGGGCCAAATTTACTGCTCAACAGTAGAACAGAAATAGGAATTCATAATACATGCATTCCACTAACACGTATTAAAAGAAAAAGCCTTTTGTATTATACCTGCTGTCATGGTACCTGTGGGGATGATGCTGTAAAACATCTTGCAGGAAACGCTCCATTAAGCTACTGGTACCCATACGATTCCTACAGTATGTTGTAAAATGTCTGTGCTGGGAGCTGAAAATATGCTGGTGAAAGATAAAACAGATGATTAGTCTAATACTACTGCTAGCACACAGGCCTATTCCTAAAAATTCCTTCCCAGCTTAAATCATACACCATTGCTATGAAAATACTTAAGGAAAAATATTCCGCTTTTTCTATTTTAAAGCCTTGATTGAAATTTTTAAGTATGCTCAGGCAGTCTCAAATAATGCTAAAATGTATCAAAACATCTGAGTTGGAACTTAAATTAGTGGTTCTGGTAGCTGCTAACAAATCTCTTCTAACTAGTACAAATACTCTCACAAATCTCATAGCTGCTCACAAGTCTCTTAACCAGAACAAATACTCTAAATTTATCTATAAATGACTTATAATATTCTTGAACTTTGTATGAGCAAACATCCTGTAATTCACTCTAATTAACAAGATTTTTCTTAAGTGTAGATGATTAAATAGGCCTCTACTTTCTAATTTAAAAAGTCTAAAAGACAGGAGACTGACAGAGCTAAAGAACTGAAAATAGTTGATCAAACATCTCCAGCCTTGATATATAACATATTACTGTAACCCTAACACTTTACAATACATACAGATCTCAAGATTAAAGACACAGAAAAAAACATAATGAATGCAATGCACAGTCATGTGCCACTTTGGAAAAGCAGACTGCAGCAGCCATGCCACTCCACCAGCATCTTTTTAACAGGTAACAAATAAGCAAGGTATCTTACTCAGTGCACATATTGTGCAATTCACAAAGTGCTTATTTTTCACTCAGTATTGGTTGTTCAGTGTAGAAACTGGTATTTTATAAGCTGATAAAGCCTTTAGGTAGTCCTTGCTATCTGCTGCCAAATTATGCAGAAGCTGTCTCACCTGTTCCAGATTACTGTAGTGTACATGGCAACAGTTGCAGTATCCTTGTCTATTTTGTACAGTGGATGCTCCAGGCCGAGGATGTTCTTGTCCACTTCTGTGTAAACCAAAAGAAGCAGGTAATATTATCAAGACATGTTGGGTTGTTTAATCCATGTCCTTAGCACAGAAATTCTAAATATCTATCTTACTACAAAGATGGGTAAAACTTGCAAGATAAATGTTTCTATTTTAGAATTGTAATGGTAAGTGGTACTATGTAAAGTATTCTCAAGTAAATTTCACTGAAGAAATTTTTCCTTAAATGCAGAACAAAGAATAACAGCTTGAAGGCACAGTTAGCTGAAATCTGAAAATAATTGCCTCTAAAGAAAAAGGCAGAGTCGTATTTTCATTCGTCTTTCTGTCAGTATTTTGAAATAAAAGAAAAAAAGACCAAGGACACCTGACACCGACACAGTAGTTTTGGGCACTACAATGTGCTTTCCCCACAGTTTTTAACAGTACATGGGTATAAGGCACAAAGGATCTCCATCATACACTTAATCCATATTGTATCACTGTCAGCCATTACACAAGGTAACAGATAAGGCTGAAAAGCAGATTTTTCCCATTTTACTTTGGTAAGCAGTAAGCTGGATGCCAGTCAGATCATCACCTAACTTACCTGCTACTGCTGTCCTGCTGTGGAGAGCCCTCAACACCATGTCTTTGGATTCCTAAAGAAAAACAAAAACAACCACCAAAAAATAAAAAATACCAAGCAAACGCATGTACAAAACATAAAAACCAAGAGAGTATTGCGGAGATGGAGAGTTTTACCTGTAGCTAGCTACTTCTCTTACACTGCATTTGTCAAAACTATGATTTTAAAGGAAGATAAAAGGTTTAGTAAGTTCAAGAAAGCATTAAGGGATCCTTTTGTTGGCGAAGTTCATCCAAGAACTTCATAAAATAAGCTTTACTCTTTCATGGCTGAGGTGAGTGAGAATTTTTCTACTGACTTGTCTGGGTTCAAGACTAGGCAATCTACATTGCTACTGTGACATCCATGATCACTGAGAGAAAATGTAAAACGCCTCAATCAGCTTACAACAGGACAAGAAACATAGACCTACATGAAAATTTTGTGGATGATTCAGAAGTCACTCTTTCCATCTAAGCTCCATAATGAAATTTAAGAAATCAAAGTATGCAATTGAACTACAAGGTGAACTAATGCTTCTACTGATAATTATTATGTATTTAAATGTAACTGCAACGAAAACTACTTTCAACTTTTTGAACTTCTTACCTTGTGCTGAAGAAGCAGAAGCTTCATCAGATCGTTTGATTCTCTCAAACATCTGTAAGTAAAAAATTTTTTAAAAGTCAATCCATCATCATAGTCACCATATCCTGAAGCTCCTCCTTCAGTCCAAGCTACAAGCTCTTCAGAAGCTCTATACTGTTTTGGCTATAGACCAATATTTGACTTAAATGAAGCTGCAATTCTAAAGAGAAACTTCTGCTTTACTAGGTTATCCTAGTATTATATTTAACAATATATTTTAGCTTTGATAAAAGGGGCCAACTTTTAATTAATTAAATCAAATACTATACTTATGAGCACAGCCTAGACTCTGTTAGGTTATTAAGCAATAACCTTATCAAATTAATATAATTACTTAATTTCCTAAGTCACCTTAACAATTGAGATGAGATATATATGTAAGAAAACCCATATGAGACCTATACCACACAAAGGAATTACCTAGGCTGGAAAAGTAATCCTTATTACTCAAAAGATCTGCAAATCAATTTTGAATCTCACTATTTTTAATAAAATATGACTGCAGCAACAAGCAGTTACATGCTTTAGGGCATCCAAACACAAAGGACGTCCAAGTGTCACACAAGCCTTTTACGCTATGGAATGCAAGTGTTAAATCAGCTTTCTAGTACCTACCTTAGAGTCACCGACCTTCCTCATCCACCAAAGCTGACTCCAGACTAGCAAACAATAAATGTCGAACAGGAGGCCATTTGCAGTGCAGGACACTTCTCTCATCCCATCTGGCAACAAGGAAGTTAAAGAGCCTTTTAAAATAACATCAATAATGCATGTTTCCCATGCCCTAAGGCATGTAAATTTTTCTGTACCATTTTGCAAACAGTTGAGCAAATGGATAAATCTTTTTGAAGTCTGCAGCACATCTTTTGTAATATGGAAGTCATTTTGACAGTCTTTCCTATATAAATGTTAACCGTTCCTTCTGGAATACCTTTGTTTCTTCTTTCTTCCTCACGGGCCCTGTGTACTATACATTGTTGTCATTTCCCAGACTGTGCACTGCCCACGATAAAATACCTGAGATGTTGTAGCATTTATGGTCAGAAGGAATATCTTAATAGCTCAACTTTAAACACACTCCCGTCCCCCAAAACAAAACAATCCACCAAAACACCAAACTCATCCTACTTCCCATCGTGTTGTAACTTATGTAATAATATTAAAAAACCAAATAAACAAGAAACCCCAGCTGTTCTTATAAACCTTTTCATCTGGCAGCTGAGAAAAGTTTTGATAGATCAACTGATGTCAGTCATCCTGTTCTATTTCCTATACACAGCCAGGACCCAAAAAACAGTGATGGAAAAACACAGAAGACTATCCTTCATGAGTGTTGCTTTATGTAAAATAACTCATTCCACGTGCTTGAAGTCAATTTACTGCTATTTTAAGTCTTACTGTATACAAACAATCTTACGATAAAGCTAAAAGTATGGCAAGAGTGTAGCAACCACAGAGGAAGCCACCCCACGGACGAGGCAGTCAGACAGCAGTTCCACAGCCAGCAGGGGACACCACAACCTTTCATCCCTCTCCAGTGCCCCAAAAGGAGATTAAAGCCCCTCGACACATCAATGTTTCGTTCCATCTCAAAAATGCCAAGCAGTGGCAACAGCAACATGTTGGAGGATGGTTTGTTGTTTCCTTATTTCAAGGACTAATTTCAATGGTGAGGTGCTACTGGGAGTTCACTCAGCTGCAAGTACAATCCCATTTAAACTGAGTTAGGTGCAAAGTAACTTTAAACAGGCCAGAACTAGGAAAATAACTATACTGAATGACACCTGTCTGGATCTCCTTGTTACCTTTTTACAGTTCAAGGAAACTCAATGGGCCAGATTTTCTCACTGGAGGAGAGGTGTGTTAGGTAAAAGTGGAAAAAGTCCAGCTATTGCTTAGTAGCCAACAGAAAAACATCTTAGAGGAAAAACAATCTCTTTATACCAGTGTTTTATAAGACCACTAGTGTACAGGACAAAGACG
The DNA here is from genome assembly GCF_041296385.1 of Aphelocoma coerulescens. NCBI lineage: Eukaryota > Metazoa > Chordata > Aves > Passeriformes > Corvidae > Aphelocoma > Aphelocoma coerulescens. The sequence continues at coordinate 13,365,826 of NC_091021.1, forward strand.
TAAGTCTGAACTCAAACTATATACAGCTTGCTTATCATCTGAAGTCAAGCTTAAATCACAAGCTTATAATATTAGGAAATCTGCTACGCAGATGCCTTATTTATGTTGCCAAAATCTGGATGGCCTAACTGAGATCCTTACCTTTTAAAAAAAGAGACTATAGCTATAAATCCACAAAGGATTTTTCAGATGAAAGGAAAGACTGCATAATTCTACCTTAGTTAAGATATTTACAGTGGGAAGTATCTTAAACTGTTGGATTAAAGAGTAAATAATACCTGTTCAAAATTAAGTTTAAACATCTTACAACCAAAAAATCCTTTAAATTGTACCAAATGTAAAAACAACCAGTTACATACAGAAATATCTGATGTTGTAAAATTCTAACCAATCTATTTTAGCAGCTGTCTCTAAAATCAATGCTTTGTTTTAGTTTCATTGAATTACTCTTTGTACCGCAGGTAGAAAATAAAAACTTCAATCATATTTAACAAGGCAACCAAAAGCCATGAAACATACACATTAAAAAAAATTTAAACAACAATTTAAAAACTTGTAATAATCAGTGGTGCATTCTTATAGTAACTGGGTGTCAAAGGCATCAGATAAACTCTCCAGACAGTGTCACTCTTGCACTGCAACAAGTAAAATAAAGAGTTAAAAGGCAATAAAAACTGTTCCTCGAAATACACCTCATAAAAACCTCTACCACCCCTTCACCTGAGCGCAACTGTACTGGGCAGGCAGAGGGAGAACAAGGGGGGAAACTCTCCCCTAAAGAGAGGGGCTTGCCTTCCCACAGCACTACCACAAACAGGGAGGCGGCGGCTCCTTCAGGAGCGGCCTCTGCCCCGCGGCCTCACCGCACCGGCGCAGGTCCCGTCCCGTCCCGTCCCGGCAGCGCCGCGCCCGCGGTGCCCGCCTCGCCTCGCCTCGCCTCGCCTCGCCTCGCCTCGCCTCGCCTCGCCTCGCCTCGTCCCGTCCCGTCTCACGCCGGGCCCCGCCGCCCGGGGCGGAGCCGCAGGACCCGCAGGGCCGGCCGGCAGCCGAGGGATCAGGGCCGGCTGTACCCACGGGAGCTCCGCCCGTCCCGCCGAGCTGCCGAGCGCTGAGGGGACGCTGAGGCGGCCGCGCGCTCACCCGCCCACTCCCGGTTCCCCGCGCCGGCCGCCGTCTCACCTCCATCATTCCCCGTTCGCTCCTCAGTGCCGCGCTGGGGTCAAGGGACGCCATCCTCTGCTTCCTGCTCCGGGTCGGCGGGCCGCGCCCCGCGAAGGGAATGGCGGGAGCTGCGGTTTCTCGAGCCGCCGCTCCCGGCCCGGCTCGGGCGTCTCCTTCCCTCAGCGCCGCGCTCCGCCCGCCCGGGGTCCCGTCCCGCAGCCGCCATGCAGGCCGAGCTGCCGGGAGCTGTCTTCGCGCAACTCGCACGGAGCCCCCAAAGCCTCCCTTCCTCCAGCCCAGGCGCTGGAATACTGCTCCAGAGCACCTCGGGGTGGCGTCTGTTTGTCAGCCCCGGCCAGGATGTTTCTGGTTACAGAGAAGTAACCTCTTCGCTACGTTTCGTTTCAACAACTGTAATAGCAATTTTCTCCTTCAAAACACATCATTTCATGTACTTGAGAGCAGGCTATAAGTTTTACCCTTCTTTTGTTTTTTAATTTTCGGCCATTAAAAGTAGGTTGCTTTACGTGGTGTGGCTTGTTCAAGTACGTTTTATCAGAACGCTGAAGTCTGACTTTATCAGAGTTCATGCTAGATCTGCTTCTAAGTGGGCTTTAGAATGTGACCTTACCTCAGGTTCTCTTATTTTCAGCTGTAGGGTTTTGAACGTTTGTCTCGTCTGCTGTGGGAAACGAGCCGCTGCCTATTTCTCTCATTATGCTGAAGCAGCAGGGTATTTTAAGCAATCTAGGCAGACACAAAGTCAACACAACACCCTTATGTGTGAAGACAGGTGCAGATACAGGCTTGGATTATGCAATGGAGGGAAAACAATCTTGAATGCACCGTAATATGGAAAACTGAAAGAGGTTGCTGTAAAAAGGCACTGCTGTGTGGCTGTGTTATTATGAAACCATAGCTCAGAAACGTCCACCCACGCTGAGCAAGTAATTCAACACAAATCTCAGATGACACAAGAGTAGGAGAAGGCTTCTCTTTGGGAGGGCTGAATTTAGTTGCTGCTGGATTCTTTAGATACATGCATACCTATGAATATTTCATTCTTGCTGAAAAATAAATACTTGTTACAAAACAAAAGTTGCCTGATGATATTTTGTTGCCTAGTATAATACACAACTTGGGAAAAGTGGAACTTTCAGTCCGAGAGCATTTGCACGCATGGAAGGCTCAGGCACGTGCCCAAATTATTGCACATCAGCAGAGCTTCATTATTTAAACATGTGGCAAACACATATATAGACATGTTATCTTAGGCTAAAATAGTTTACTTTTATGGTGGTTTATAGCAGGATTAGCGAGTTACTGTGGCTTGGCTAACTCCATAGCTTGTTGAAACAAAGGAAGCTTGGTTACATAGCTCAGGCACTGAAGTTTCTTTTCCAGAATGGCTCATGTGAAACAGAAGCCCTTTTTAGCAATGAGTAATCTATACAGTCTGTCTTATAATGCCATACAAATTGTCCTCAGAATATTCCTGAATATTTTTACAAGATAGAACGTAACATTCTGTTTCTTGGACTGTCACTCAAAGATAGCAGAACTTAGGCTTGGGTTGCCACGTATTTCTTGGCTTTCAACTCTTTATTTATGAGCTTGAGGTTGCACCTTGATTCAAATTCAGGTAAGGTATTGAGAGAAATTACTTTCCTTCAGTCTCCTCTTCCCCCCTAGGAAACTACTCCTCACATATGTGCATGACAATTGAGTAGGGCTGACAAACTTCCTTTCTCCTTAAAAATTTATACTTTCTCTTGATCTAAGCATCAGACCTTTTTTTCTCTTTGCTGGTATCTTTACTCATCTATTCAGATTTTAAAAACTGCCCCATACACCTTTCACTGCTTTGCTTTCTACTTTTACTTTGATTTGTTGTGGTTTTCACTTCTGTTACTCAAATGTGAGTCAAAGTTGTATCTATGAAAACATTAAGACGAATTAACAAAGACAGACAGCCTCTTTCCTAAAGAGTCTCAAATTTCTTCCAACAGCTGTGTTCAGATTGGAAAAGAGAGAATGTGATGAAAGAAAATCAAGGTTGGTAGATCTAGCTGGCAGGAAACTCTTGGCTAGATTTTTAGTTTGTTGCATATGTTCTTTATACATGCTGATGTTATAAGCCTAATTTATCCTTAAATTTTTGTTTTGGTAAAGTTCTTCAAAGGATCTGAGCTAAGTGTTGACTGACTGACAGCAGCTGAAGGTCTGGGGCTTGAGCCATGTAGAGATTACTTTTGCCAAGTGTTCCCAAAGATGGGTTGCTGGTTTTAGCCTGGATTCTAACAAGGCAATGTAACTACATGTGTAGATTTTAGAGAACTTCACATTCAGAGTAGCCTTGGGGAAGAAGTATCTTTCCAAATTTACAGTAGAATGGCTGTAATACAGTGCCTGGCACTGTATTAAAACCTTTAATTGCTAAGAAGTAATTGTTGTGTTTCTCTGAAAAATCTGATGATGGCCGCTGGCCGAAATCAGGTATGAGAGTTATGGAACAACTATCTGATCCTTTATGATATTTCTATTTTCCCCTTTAGTATGAATTGTGTGATATTTAATAAGGTTTTTCAAAGTAAAAGAAAATAATTCCTCAGAAGTGTAAAAGGCAAAGGTAATCTCTTTACAAAACAGACCTTGTTCTCTTTGCTCTGCTTTACTCAAGGGTTTGCTGGGTTTGACAGATTACTATTACACATGGATTCTTTATTTTAAGCATTTTTCTCATTTTTGAATGAAAAATATATGTTTTTTAAAAATAATAATGGTCTTTGATATGGCACTGAAATTAAATGAAAAGCAAACCCTTTTTTTTATTTCAAAGAGGCAAATTTATTGTGGGCATTCTGCTTGCTTTCTCATTATCTAAAATTGACCTTTGCTTTTTGTTTTGTATTCAAAGTTATTTTAATTTTATAATAAGAGCTTTGCCTGTGCTAGTAATACAAACATCCTCAATATGCAGGACATTAGCTTAACCCCAAAACTTTAAAGATACTATAAAGGCTGTTGTTTCTGTTTTTCATTTTCTTGCCAGAACAACCTTCTTAAGATCAAAAATTTGAAAGTTAATTTTCTTTTTGTTTGCTTAACCATTTTATCAACCAAAAAGCTTGGCAGTTGCGTTATAATTGAAACCTGATTGGGTAATGACCAAGAAAAAAGTTTGAAATATCATTTAGCACTGAGAGGACTTTAAAAAAACACTTTTGAAATGCATGGGCTGAGAATTGTCTCCTAAAAATATTATTTTACTTTCTTCTAATCAGGTCTTAAATTTTTAAAAGGTGGCTTGAAGTACTACACAGTTTGACTCTTTTTCCAATATCTTATTAGAAGAAAATCCTCTCCTAGTTTATTTTTTATTGTTACTTGGAGGCCATGATGCTGCTTTCACAGGCTTATGTTGTCAAAGTTTGTGTTCTATGCCTTTTTTCCAGTAGACTTGCTCTCTATATTTTATTTCTGTATACATGTACAGAATATAGAGATTTTTATTATTATAGTGCTGAGAAAAATTCTGGGATGCACTGATCCCAGAGGGTTTTATTATTGCTGTTAGAGCTGCTGTTGCTGTTCATTTGCTGGCAGGTTGTCCAGAAGGAACAGCAAGGAGAGAAATCTGAATGGATCACTTTAAACAGTATGGCTACAGAATGTATCCAAATCCAGTGTTTTCAGAAAGTGTTTGCACAATGGGCTTCTAACCATCTTACATTAGATTTCAAATCCATAACCTAGCTTTGCTGCAATTGTTTCAAATCTCTCCATTACCTTGAATTAAAATGTTTTTAGGATGTTCTGTTCTAAAAGAAAACACAAAGAAATAAATCAGCAGTTGAGAAGTTTGTATGCTAAAGAGCATTCTGCTTTCAGAGAACACATTTTTCATTGTAAAATGCTGAATAGTTTACTGTTACAGTCACAGTCATTTCTGTTTTCAGTTAATGATTGTTCAGTCAGATCATCTCCCCGAAATAACTCTGCCTGTTTTTTTAGGGAAGTGACATAAAGAAAGGGACTAGGTCAGTAATTAGGCTTGGGGTTGCCTGTAGGTGACTGCTCATGAATTGCAGGATATTCTTTGACCTTCATGTTGTGCATGGAGTTTTTTTGTAGCTTCAAAAATAGCAGTTCCTTGGAATTTCTCTATTCTATTTTGCCATTGTTTCATATTTACTTTCAAAAATTATGCCAATTTTAAAACTGTCTGATTGATATAGTCAGAATTACCCTGGACAATTGCAAGATTTTCAAGTATAATTGTTGATTACCAAATTACCTGGAAATATACAATAATTTCTGACATGTTTATGCTGGAAGATGCAATGGAAAGTCATAAAATGACTCAATTTCCCCCATGCCGAAGGGAACTCTGCAGCCTGAGAACCTTCAGCTATGAAGGGAAGGGAAAGACCAATAGGTTCTTGTATTAATCACAGTCAGATAACAGGGCTGAAATACACTCAGAACAGAATCAGTCTCGTCTGCAGGGCATAATGATTTCTCTAGCCTGTTTTAAACCATCCTTCTTTTTATTAATAGATAAGGTATGAAACTGATGTGGCTTTTTAATCAGATGCCAATGTGAGTGTGTTGAAATATTTTAAATAAGTATAGTAGATGACTTACATGCCCTTATAGCCTGCCTCACAATCTGTCATAGTAGGAACTCAAGGCATTTTTGCATAAGTAAATATTAGTTCCCATTACTCAAGTGGGGAATAATGTCTTTCTGATACAAAGAGATAATTTTCTCAAAGCTTCTTGGAAGGTTGTTAATTCTGTTTATCAAGAATTTTCTAAGCTCCCAGAAGTTTCGAACTGGCTTTTATCCCTTGTAATATTCTGAATTAAATGTTTATATGCATCCATTTTAATGGAACTGTCCTGATTTTAAATAGATGGATATGAATTTAAGATAATCCAGAATGTAAAATGTTTCTGCAGCTTTCTTGTCTGTAGTGTAATTCATAGGAAATGGGTAGTTCCAAATATATATACTATTATGTTGAGTCACTGGATGTTCTGCAGTCATTTTAAGGTGGGGTCAAAATGTATTCCCAAAGCAGTTAAGTAAGTGTTATTTTTCTCTGCTCTGGCTGTTTTAAATCACGTAAAATTTTTTTAATGCTCCCACAATAAACCACATAAGATATTTTCTTACATCTGAGAACAAGCGGACTCTCTCCTTTGCTTTACCATGGGAATAATTTAAAGAAAGATTTCTTTATCCTATTCAGGAAGCAAGCAGGAAGTTAAACAAGAGAAGTTCTGGGTCCTTCCCAAAGACAAAACTTAATTTTAGGCTAGGAATGCTGATAAGCAAAAACATCAGCCTTTTTGAAAGAAGTCTCTTTTTCTTACAGTTTGAAAACAGTTTTTCATAGAAAAAATTTAAAAGGGAGAAAAAGAACGTTTAAACAAAAAGCCTTTCATTTGATTTGTGTTTCTTCAGCATTTCACATACTATTACTTTGGATCAGAGTTTAGCCTGTCTCTTTTTCTGATTTATTCTATGTTGTTAGATTGTCTGTTTTTAATACTGAAGTAATTGGAGTTCAATTTCTGGTTTGCATCCCCGGTACATACAATTAATGTAATTTCCCTTTGCCTAGTCTCTCAACCTGAAATGGGGGAGTGGCTGTTCCCTTCTCCACAAACTGCTCTTCTCTTAAAAGAAGGGAGCCTATTTGTCTTGAAAAGACAAGTAGCAACTTAAGTATCCTTTACATGAAATGCTAAGTCTAATCTCTATATTCATGTAAATTCCATGTTGAAGTTCATGCTGAGTGCTTAATTTGGGTCACATAGTCTTCTTAAAAAATAGATTGCAAAGCAAGGAGGATTTAAAATTAACCTTTGCATGTGATGACAGAGCTTAAGGATTAGAACTCGAATGGACAAGTAAATATTGGGCATTTTAGCTGTCTCTGTGTTTAGACTGCTTTCCTATGTCTCATCCATTGAGCCCATTGCTGATTTATTAGAGGTGGTGCTAGTTTTGGTTGTATTGAAGGCAATGGAAGAGTTAAGGCTGACTTATACACTGAGCCCTTAACTAGCAAAGTGTTTTTCAGAGCATCAAATGATTTGCTTTGCCTCTATCACAAGTAGCAGGTTTATAGGGATTTATCAGCTCCCAACTCATTAGAGGCTGAGAGCTGGGTAGGATTTAGAAGTAAAACTGTTATCAGAGAGGACAAATACAGAGCAGTAGGCAGAAACTTGCACTGGTTCTCGCTGTCTCACATTCATTTGTATGGATGAACAACTTAAATCCTTGTGGCGTCAAGGTCACCTGTTTCACAAAACGTGTTTATATCCACTAAACAGAAAAATAGTCTGACAAATGTAGGTGACTATAAAAAGCAACTTTAAAAATACAAATTAGTATGTATTGAAACCACCAAACTCAGAACACCTCAGAACATGCTCAGAACATCTGTAGGTGATTGAGTTTGATTTAGATTTGATTTGCATCAGCTTTGCACTTGGTGTTCAGGAACCATTCCTCATTGCAAGGAACTACTGTCCAATTTAAAAGCTTAGCATGTTCATAATTCCTAAGGAATATCAATGGCTGATCAAATATTGTAAAGAGTAACCAGCGGGCTCTACAATTCCACACATGCACAGGTGTTTCTCTTAGTTAAGATTTTGAGTTATTTATGATGCAAAGCAACAACCTTGCTTGATCACATGTGAGTCCTGTATAGGCACCCTGACTATTAGCATGTATTTTCAGGGAACTGTCCCAAATTTTGTATCAACACTCAATTTTGCTCTGTGTCTTTTGCAGGGAACTGGAATCCTTTTCAGTTTCCCTGTCTCCATTTTGTTTGTGTTTAAGACCAGCTGTGTCTCAGTGAACATGGTAGCCAAGGCTGTAGAATAGTGAGGGAGTGGAACTGGTGATTGTCTCCTTCATGCAAATCTGCTTGGTTTATGCATTGTTATTCATCATAACAGTCTTTAACAACTTGGCTGTGAATTTTTAATAGCTGACTGCAGAAATTTAAGCACCTGTGAAATTTAAGCACCTCTTGGGTCAGGAGTTTTGCCCATTGTAGCATCATAATGTAATCCTATTTGAACAATGGATTGGGGGTTTAATGCAAAGGCATATTAGATAAAAGATGAGTAACTGAATCTTCAGTCTTTGCACTTTAAGTGGAAAATAAGATCTCTGTTTGTTGTAAGAATGGGTGTAAGCAATTAACACTGTGACTTGCATCCTGAGTGGGTGGAGGCAGCCTAAATCCTGAAGAGGTGTGGCTAAGGTTCATCTCTGTGCTGTGGGTTTCTTTGAACCTAGACTGGCTAGGCTTTGGGCAGATTTTGAGACATCTGACTCAGTCCAAGGTGCAGTAAATTCTGGCTTCACTCCTCAGACCTGTCTAGGTAACTCTGTAGTTCCAGGTAATTTATGTGAGGTGAAAAAGTGCAAGTTGGTTAATCTGTATACAGTACTGAAGATATGAAAATATTTTGTGAAATACATAGTGAAACAACTATAGTATGCATAGCCTCATTTTTGTGTCTCTAATCTCTGTAGATCTCTCTGAAATCGTTTTTCCAAACACTGACATTCCTTTCCATGGGAGGAGACAGCATTTTGGCTAAAATGGAAAAATACTGTTGTCAAGTTGGCTGGTTAGCTATTCAATTAATATAATCTTTAGTACTCAATGACATGTATCAGAAGTTCGGTTGTCAAGACACCCTCTGAGAATTCCATGGATTTCAAGTGTTATGTGAGTGGCAGGTATAATCTCTTATTTTATTGTCATATGAATATAGAGTTTGAATACCTGTGGTCTGAAAATTATGTAGAAAATAATACTTATTTGTGGAAAATGAGAAAAAATGCATGTATAAAACCAAAATCTATGGAGGACAAAGACTATTTCTAATACTATTTTTTCCCAGGTATCATGTAAAAATACATTATATAATAATACATTACATACATTATATAATAATATATAATACATACATCACATGATAAATATATACTATAATAAATTATTCTCTAATGTTCATTATTTCATAGAATGTACCACTCTGCTGACTGTGTTTGCAGGAGTTACATGAAGTGCTGAAGCTTGAACTGGTATGTATATACCATCCAGATATACATGCATAGCAATTCACTTATATGCCTGTGTGTTTTGACCCAACTAAAGTAATGGGAGAAGGATTTTACCTTCCACAGAATTGCCGAATTTCTTCAATGTGTTATACATGAAAATCTTTCAGATTTTTAATATCAGCATAGAAAGAGGTGTGGACCTGCCTAAATGAGCCAAACCTTCCTTCATCGAGTGGTTTGTTCAAATGTGTCGCTGGAGAATTTTGTCATAGTTGCTGACTCTGGTATATAGTGAGTAGTTAAGCCACAAGTAAACATTACAGCTTTACCTAAAGGATACGCATGAATAGCCGTTAGTTTCACAGCAAGGGAGGAAATTACCCTTTTCCTGATTGTCAGGTAGTTAAACTCGGTATTTCCAGAGTGGACTTTAGTCGATGAGGTATTCAAACAGTGAGGACAAAGGAACAGTGAAGAATTACTTTTCTAAAAAAAAAGACCGAACTGTAAACAACAGTAAGTAGTTGCTTTCTTGTGTTGTTCAGCTTAAATGAACCCTGAGAAAAACTAAATATCTTTTGTTTGACCTAATTTGCAAATTTGTGTTTTATACAATTTAACTGAATTAGTGAACATTGATGGGATGTTGATTAGTGCTGAGATTATCTGCACATACTAATAGGCAGCTTTATAAGATCCAGTGGGTATAATTGTCAGGACGATCAGGCAATTGGCAATCCAGATATATTAAAAGTTACTTTTGGCTTTTTTATTGCTTTGTAATTTGTGCTTTGGTTAATACTAGTAAAGCATTTCTGAAAGTTTTTCCCCTGTATATTTTTTTCCATACATCCTCTGCTTTTGTTTTGTTTTATAGGGTTAAAAAGTCCCCAAAGAATCAGAAGTGCTTTTTAAAGTTATCTTGCTTTTCAATAGATCCAGTTTATTCGCTGCTGGATGACCCAATGTCTATTATCTGTATGTAAATCCTCCCTTTTGTTCTTTTTCCACCAGGTTTAAAGTAGTATTTCTCTGCTTTGCAAGCTCCACGTGTACTGTATGTTCATGAATGCATGTCCCTCTTTAGAGCTGTCTGGCACATTGCCATACTTAATGTAGAGTAAAAATCCCAAGACTTTGATTACTTACCCTATTGAAAAAGCACAAATAACATGGCAAAATAAAATATAACTTCCAGATAGAGGAAGGAGAAGACATGAAAGTAAACAAGGTATTTTTTTACTCATTAATTTTCTTCCAAGCATGTAACTTTCACAAAATTATCTGAAAAGATCACATTCAAATTATGTCAATGGTTAATGGGTTGCACAAAAGTGTGTATTAAAAAGCCATGTAATTTATGACTCACCATTCCAGTTTCACTATGTCTGAGCATAGAAAGAGCTAAAACAATGAAAGATTTAGAGCCTAAGCTTACATTTTTCAGGGATTTAAGATTTCCACTGTGGTTAATCAAAACTACATCTGATTAAAATGCTGTATTTAGATCTAAACAGAAAGCAAGTAGAAATGAATCCTTTCAGATGGAATGCAATTTTGTCTGTAAAATTCTGTTCTATTTTTTTCCCCCCCTCAGTTATGTTACTATGCTGGTTATACTGTGCAAATTGGGTAATTGCTCATCAAAGCAAAAGCCCTTTTCAAGGGAAAAGGAGCAACTGTAGGTAGGACAGAGAGGTAGAAAATTATTTTAAATGCATTAATCTGCTAGTCTTGAAAGAAAAATATAATTTCCTACGAAAACTTTCCTCTGCAAAATGACTTCTGGGCCCTTAGCATTTTTATTTCATGTTTGGTGCAGTGGTTAGGAAGGGTGAGGAAAATTGCTTTGTGGGGTTTAATCTTCCCTTGGTTGTGAAGGATGGAAGAGCTGAGGTATCAACTCCAGTATATGTTAAAGTAGTCAGAAACCTGTTTTAGTTAATGGTGAAGGAAACAGCTCCTTAAGGACACTTCCTCACTACCCCAAACTGCAAGAATCCTTTGCACTCTGCAGAATGCTCACCGAGAAAGTGAAGAGCATTTGGCAAATTGTGACTGTTTGCTGGGGTTTTTTATCTTCTTTTGTGGATCATGTCTGGGAGTTATCTACCCGGTAATTTCCTCTTTTAGACTGCTGAAATAGCACTGTGCAAACCTTTAAACTAACTGTCTTACAATAACTAGATTTGGCAAAGTACCTAGAGAGACACAGACTCACGTGCCATTACAGGCAAAAAAAACCCTCAGCAAAAGGGGTTACAGTTATCTTACAAAAGAAGATAACTACTGTTAAGAGCTTTTATTAGTGAAGATTCACCAAACAGTTACCTAGAGAAAACAGGCAATCTTTAAAATGTAAGAAATAAACAAGTGAGGTGCTTTCCTCAGGCAACCCACTTTGTCTCCATATATTCACAGAGATCCTGCTCCCCTGTCCTTTCATCGTGGTCCAGGGGGTCTGTGCATAATCCCCATCCTCCTTTCATGGAATTAGAGGCTTTCCCACTCATGTACAATGTACATGTATAATGTTAAACACTTTCAATGTTTGAGGTTATATTGGCAGAACAAGAAGAACTGTCATGGAGGAAAGATAAAGAAGACTAGTTTTGCTAGAAAGAGTTTTTGGTTGCTCTCAAGAGATCTGTGGTCTGTGAACCTAAACAGATTTGCTTAAGAACTGATAGCCTTGCTAACCAAATGCTGAAGTCCCAGTTTAGCTGATCTCACTAAGCACTTCACTTTTCTGTGGGTTTTGTTTTGGTTTTTTTTTTTTTTTTTTTTTTGATGGTTGAATGGTTTGTTGGAGTTTCTTCTTTCTAATTTTTCACTGGAATCAATACATTTGATATCTGGAAAATTTGGTCTTGACTAGATTCAATCAGTGTGGAACGTTACGTGTTTTGCATTAGTGACAGAGGAGTACCACTGTTAGATTATTGCTTCCACTGGCAAGGTAGACTGACAGATGCTTAATTGATTTAAAATTATATGATGAGTGAGGTACCATTAGAGTCAGGTAAGCTATGGTAGGTAGATACTAGTGGAATAATATTTATATTTTACTGACTGAGAAATTGAGCAACATGGAGACCATGAGGCCTGGCCACAAAAACTCATCAGGCTCTTTACAGAACTGGGAGTTGGGCCCAGTCACCTAAAATCCAGTTCAAATTCCTGACCAATTTTATACTATCTGACAGAGAGAGTCACTAATTAGTGTTTTGAGAAGCTTACTTCACTCTTACACACAAAAGGAGATTAATCTACTATTCCTAAATACTAAATGAATGTATTGCACTGTCCAAGTTACAGAATGATGCTTTCAGTGTGACTTTTTAAACATCTTTCAGCTCATTCAACATTATTTTCTATAAACCAGAGTGCTTACAAAGAAATACTGTTCAACCTCTTCTCTGCAGAACAAAAAGCAGCCCACAACTGTAAGGTCTCTTTCCATTCATCAGCCACCACATCTGTTGCTTGCTTGGACACTGACCAAAATGATTCATTCACATGTCTAACATTTATTTTTGGTGAAATACTGGGATTATACAGCATGGCAATATTTCAAAAATGGGTCTAGAAAACCAAGGGAAGTTGGAAACAACTTCCTCAGCTGAAAACAAACACGGTGTTATATCATTCTGCAGCTTTATTAGAAGGAAGGCAGTAGCCAAGTGAAGCAGCTGGAATCACACTGAAGTCACTCTGAACTCTGCAGATCATTTCATTCTTCCTTCTGCTACAGAGCTCACATCCCTGATTTACAGTGCCTTTTGTTTCAAAGAACTAAGCAAGGTAGGTCAAACTCTCTTAAAATCTTTCTCTCCCTTACCTTCTAAATAATGTGTCTCTACAGCTGCAACAACACTTGCAGGCAGATGCTGTAAGGTGCTATAGCATATACTGGCTAAAAGAGCTTCTTGGAAGAAAGAATACAATACTCATTTACTTCAAAGATTACTTTGAATCAACCCAGCACCAAGAAAATATATGAAAGTGTGCATTAATTTAATTTTTAATTACATTTGAGTATGTTAAAACACACTTCAGGGAGTTGTATCCTGTCAAAGAATGGTAAGTGACCTTGGCTTAAATCTCTCTCGCCCCTCCGTGTCCCCTATGTGTTGGTTTTATTTTTTTTATTTGCTTAGGGATACTGTGTCTTCTATAGCTATAGCAATTTCCAGTATTATTAGTTAAAAATACATCAGTTCTGATCTGAACAGATTCTAGAACAGAAACTGGAAATCATTTCAACTTACAAAGCAGATGAACGAAGTAGTTCTGAAGAATTACAGTTCTGCAGAATTAAATAAGGTCTCTGTGATCTCAGCTGGAAAGTGTGTGTGTTTTCCCAAACTGTTGTGGAATGAGGTAGGATATGGATCTACCTTTCATTAAGTGTATTGGAACGTGTTTCCTAGAAGTGACAATAAGATTTGAAGCCTTGTATACTACCAGACAATGAGACAGGAATAGATTCCACCTCCTATTCACACTTAGTGATAACAGTGTCATTGTCACCTGCTGTCTTTCTAAATGTGATCTTACAAGCCAAACAATATCCCAGACCTGGTTTTGTGGACTTACGGGACATATATGCATTGAACATTGTCTGTGAATTAAAACACAGCTGAATAAAATTATATCACTGAATAATATAAAATGCTTATTAATTCATAGTTAAGGACAAGAGATTGAGTAAGGGTATGTCAAGGTAAAGTAGTTTGTCAGAGCAGATTCGTAGAAACTGATTTCAAGATTGATTTACTTATGATAGCTTACTTTCACTATCATCTTTCACTATTATCTGCCACAGTACTATTGTTCTGCCACAGCTGAACTGGGGAATGCAAATATTTTGATAACCGAATTTACTTTTGTTTAATGTCACTGCAGCTTCTGGCCAAATTTAAAATACGATCAGCAATTTTTGCCGGGCAGACAGGATAGAGGTCCTGTCAAGTTTACTTCAACCCTAGGGATTTTTTATGTGCTATGAGTGACACTGGAGTCCACTTGTGTTGAGCTGAGAATCTCTTTGAGTGTGGCACAGTGGAAGTTATTTGACTCTGGAGTGTGAATTTATGGTTTGGATTCTCTAATTGTTTTTGTGGAAAAGGATCATAAGTCAGGGAAGATCTGTAAAAGGATTCCTATGCAGGACCTGATTACAGATTTTTACTGCATGGGTGAGGGCAGAGGAAAAGTGTTGATCAAAATAATGCAATTTCTGTGTACTGTATATTATACATTCTTTCTTTTAATTTTAAGGATTTCTTTTTCTGCTGACAACATAATGAGCAACTTCTGAAATGCTTAGACTTGTGTCTATTTCTGATAAATTGATTCAAGAGGAAAATTTATATCTGTTTCCTAATAAAGCCAGTTGCCTTAAAGAATTTTCTTCTCGTGTTTTTTAAGAGACACTTGAACTTTGTCATTTGTTATTAGATATTAATATTGTATTAGTAACTCTGCTGTTCCAAGCACTATGCAGCAGCTAGGTTTCCAGGGGATTGTAATCTATTGAATGGTCTTATTATTTGCTTATTTATTTATTTTGTCTCATGGAAAGTGCCAGCAGTTCTGCTGTCTCTCTTACTGTGGTGGCTGGTTGTCTGGCTAATTTGCACTCTTTGTTTCTGATAATGGTTTAATTTGTGTTCATTCAGTCTAAAGCTAGCAGTTTCACAACAGTGCAGGGCTCTGTTGTGGCTGCCTTTGCTCAAGAGAGCTGACTGTGAGGAGCAGTTTCTCATGGCCTCTTAGCAGAAGAAAGGGATTGCTGTGGCTGGGGTAGGCAGTGTCCAAGAGACATTGGTTCTAGAAGGGGAGATGCCATCATGTGGAGGTGAGCTCTCTCACACTTGCTTTTGCTTTTATGGTGTGCTTGAGGCTCCTGAGGCAAAAAAAAAGAAGTTATGTGTCCTCAAAGGTAGCATATAATACTTCTGGGGGAGTTCAGCTGCTTCTGTGCTCTTTGTATCTTCAGTGTGTTCCAGAGGTTGAGGACCTTAAAGCAGGAGTGTATTAGCCCATGGCAGCTTTTTGCCAAAGGGAATTTCTGCTGACTTGTTGCAACTCTCTTATACCTGGCCCACCATTTTGCTACGATTCTTCACAGGAGCTGAACAAACCTGCTACAGATACAATAATTTTTCATTACTGGATTCAGAGGGAAGCTGACAAACCCCATTGCTGCAAGTTAGGTTTGCTTGCAAGGGTTATCTGCAAAGGGCTGCACTGTGGAAGTCTTCAGTTCTTGCCAGAGACATTAGCAGGCAAAAAGTTTGTAGCATTTTCCTACTTCTCTTCTTCTACCCAGGCTCTCTTGTCCCTTTTTGATACTCCTTGAAGGATGTATTTTAAGAATCACAAGGCACAAGTACTAAGAACCAGCATCTTCTCCCTCTATCCACAGAAGATACTTGCCTCTTTATTATTTTGGCAAGTTCTGAATTCTGCTTCCAACTCTACCTTCAAATTTACTGTTTGGCTTTGGGCAAGAAATGTCTCTTCCTTTCCCTACTCTTCTTATATCTCTTTATTCTGTTTAATTATAAACAAAGCAGGAACTGTCTTTCATTATGTATTTATAGTGTCTGGATCCAGTGAGGTTTTGATCTCAAAGACTAGGGCCTGTGGGTACTTTCCCAATATAAGATACTTGCTTCTTTCAGCAAGTGTGAGCCTGGCACACAATTTTCATTCCCTTCTGAGGCCTTCTAGAGGAGAGAAGGAAAGTGATGTCAGTAGTAAGGAATAGTAAGTCCTGTACAGTTGATGTAATTCCACTTTCTAAACTCCCATCTCTTCTTTCTAGTGATCCCCTTTTAATGAGCTTCAGCCCCATATCCTTTTAATGAGATATTTTGGAAATGTTAAGAACAATTGCCCTTTTAAGAAACCTGAGTAATGTTAACTGAGAGTGTTACACCATATCTGGCAGAGTCAAGTGAGAAGTCATTTGCAAAGGTAATATGGGAAGCCTGTAAAACCAGTATTTCCAAGCTCCTATTTTAACACCTTAATCATAGATGCCATCTACTCCTCTCAGCACTAGGGAGTGTTCCCCATACCATGCTAGGGAGATAGATAAATATCCAGTCCTTCTGAAACTGTGTTTAACGATTTGAACTTTTCAGTTTTGCAGGAAAAAAGGCAGTACTTATTATAGACTTGATCTTAACGTAAAAAAATAGTTACCTTTCTATGAGTAGGAATATTAGAATAATGCTGATACAGAAGTCGATGCCCTTAATCTACTGTACACAGTGATCCTAGTATATTAACTGTGAGGACATACTAAAGTATGCTATCTGAAACATTCCAGCTGATAAGATATGTACTAGAAGTATTTTGGAATTGCATCTTCTGATATACCCATGCAAGAGTATGTGTCAAGAGTAATATAAGCATAGCAATATTACATCTATGCTAGAAGAAACTGCTGGTGTGTACTAATGAGGAGTAGAATAAACCTAGGAAAACAGAGATCAATTTAGAGGGCAGTACACAACCAAGCATACAGTAATAAGTGACTAGGAAATTAATCTGTGAAATTGAATAGGGTGTAAGAAGGCATATTAGAGGAATGAGTTGTGGTGCTAGTTTTCTCTGGAGTTATTTCTTAATTCTTCTTGTTAAAAGGAGTGTAAATATAGCAGATTGTAATCTATTTTTTATCTGTTATTCGGTAGGTATTTTGTATCTTGCTGGAGAGAGTCTTACTTTGAATTTTTTCTGTAATGACCTGGTGTTACCTTGCAATACCTTTAGAATGGCTGTTGTCTAACTTATGTTTAGTTGGCCTTAGTCTGCTGAGGCAACTGCAGAAAAAATCTGCATTTACTCTGTATCCTCTGCTCTCACTTTGCTACTTTTTGTTAGGAGGGAGTTGTGATTAAAGCATTTGTTTGTTGAAACAGTACAACCATTTAAAAAAACATGCTCAGAGCTGCACAATCATGTAATGACCACATGAATCCTAGTCAAAATATTCTTTCATCACAAATATATGAAACAGTTGCAAAGTAAAAATTCCAAGTAATTTTTGCATGAAAACCTTAAAAGGCTGTAATTAATTACAAACGCAAGCATTCATTATCCCATCAATCCAGTCACTGCGAAGCTGAGGCACTTAAATTTTTTAATCGGGTATCTCTGTTGCTCTAGGTATGTAGTTATCATGGTGGCTTGTAGCCAAAGAAAATACTGCTGGCCTTTGAGGAGGAATAGAAAACACGTGAAACTTCCACAGAACAATACTTGATGAGTGTGTTACCTCCCAGCCAATAGGATATGTGGTGTACCTGCTGGGCTCTGTCATCTGAGAGCCATGCTTAATGGCTCTGAGGTATGTCCTGGGACTGCAGACACAGGGCAGTTGCTATGACAAGCAAATGGTGGAAATCCAGGTTGCTTTTCTCTTCCGTGCAGAGAAAACAGATCGGAAACCCTAAGGGCTGCTCAGGTAAGCTCTGTCTTCCTCCACCACAATGGACATCCTGGCACACAAGGGAGCCTCCCTTCAGGAAGGGGAAGGTCTCCCAGGGGTGAAGCCGCGGTTTCTTCACTTCACCATGAGCGAAGGGACAGTGCTAAGTTAAGAAAGGAGGAGAAGACTGTGGTTGAACCACTAGGCAGGGACTCCAGATTTAGCACTTGGTTTGATCAGAGGCTTCCTGTAGGTCACTCTCAGCATTCTCGTCTGTAAACCAGACTGATGATACTTCTCACTTGAACCTCATTTCAGTAAGGGTTATGAATACTGAAGCATTATGGCTGGTTATGTAAATACTTTGGCAGCGCTGACACATACAGTACATAAGACAATTTTTGAGTCTCAAGTGGCAATGTTTAGCTAAATGTTGGGGGGTTTTTTGGTAAGAATATTAGAATTTTTTCTCTAAAAATGGTGCTACTTTTAAGTGTTTCACAGATATGACCAGTCATTTTTCTGACTCTGACGGACAATTTTTGTGGTTACATGATTTGCAGTGGCTACAGCAACACCTTATGTTCCAAAGGAATATTAAAAAATATATTTTTATTTTTAGCTGTATTAACAGAAGGGAATAAGAGCAGAAACAAGTGCTAACTACCAAGTGCCCCCTCCCCTTCCCCAGTGCATATCCTGGGATATCTGAGTTTCTTTGTCATCTTTGGGAATGGAAGACTTGGTGCTTGGGATCAGCAAGAAAATAAATCAGCTTTGGTGATACGCAGCTGCTGGTTGCAGACATTTATCAGGTACTTGACTGTGGAAATGGTACACTGCTCCATCGCAGCTGTTGTCTGGAAGATATTTTATATTCAGGCCAGAACTACTGTGATACTTTTCCTACTACAGCAGCCTTGTTTAGATATAGGTTTGGATTTTCTGTTTTTTGTTTCACATTTCTGTGTCAGCAAAACTGCTGGTCTGAAATCATAGCTTTACCCATATTGACTGAGTCTGTGCTATATGGGTTTGTTAATCCTGCTGTAACACTCACTCTGTAAAATGTTACCAGGCTGTTATCTGGTCAAATGACTTCAGTACCGCAGATGAAGCGGTGTGTTATGACTAACAGGGTCATGTTTGGCCTTGCTCGAATAAAGTTGGTTTTGGCCTCAGTTTTAGGAGATGTCTAGCCAGTACCTTGCAAACACATTTCTAACACTGCTTCACTGAGAGACATGATGGAGAATGATTGTTATTTGCATTCCTTTCTTATCTGCTAGAACAAATACATCTATATTGTGGCTCAAAAAGGCTTCCAGTCACATGTCTTATCTGTTGTGACCTGTTCCAGTTATTGAATTCAGGATGACATATGAAGTAATTAGGTTACCATATATCTAATGTCCATTAAAAGGATAGTCAAAAGACAGTTGTTTGTGTGCGTGTCTGTGAAAGAGAAAACATAAACACAAGCCTTGATTCTGCCTTTGTGTATACTAGCTTAAAATGCTTGTTGCCTAGTAGCTTTGTCTGCAGGGCCAACTTTAGGCTTAAACTGTAGCATAGCTAGGATTTAATTTTGTAGTATGAGTGTATCAGGCACCTCCTGCTATAGGAATGTTTCTGCGTTGGGCCAAGTGGTTATCTTGGCTCTGTCCTTTTGAGGGAGAAATATGAGTCCATGACAGTCTGTAATTTCATCAGTATTCCTTGTGTGTTTTAGAATCTATCCTATGTCTTTGTAACAAACGCTTGCCAGAAATACATATGTACCTCTAGCAAATTTGCTCAGCCTTCTGAGTTTTAAACTTTACAGATAAACTGCCAGGTGAATTTCATGTTTTTGAAGGTAGATATATTCGAAATTTGTCACCTCAAAAGTTCCAAGAAAAAATTATGAAGTCTTTCGACTGAATTCAATACCTGGACAAACTTGCTGACACACAGTATGACAAGGAGGCTTTAGGTGACCTTTGTGAAACTAGCTGTTCTCCAACTTTTGACTCTTGCAAATGACAGAAGTTGAAGTGATGCAATCAAATGAGCTTTCCATTAGCCACAGATAATACACATGGAATATGATGTGCTCACAGTTGTTCAAAAATACATTGATAAGAGGGTTTTTGTAATATCTTCCCTCTATGAAGTGAACTGTTGAGACAGCCAACTCTCCAAACCATGATTTTCCTGGTAAGTCAGGACCCACTACTGTGACCTCTGAAACCAATTTAGCTGGCCAGAGGCTCTAAACACTATTTATCACACTGAAAAAATAGTTTTGGGGACTACCCCTCAAATACTTGTGTTAACTTTTAACTAACATAGACAATGAATAAACTCTTCCCTTTGACCTTTCTGTAAAATTCAAAAGTAGTAAGGACCAAATGTGAGAGAGAGGGGTTGTGTGGGCTGAGCCTGAATATGTGGTGTAGACTGCCAGTGTAATTCAGTTAGGTCCTAACTTGTGTGGTGCCCAGGGAACTTTGAACCCCCAGGAGGACTTTGCTTCAAGTGAAGTGGGGGGCGGAAATTGTTACTTTTTTTTTTGTTTTCTTCTATTTTAGACTGAAAACCCAATGTAATTTAATTCCAAAGCTGTTCTGCTGACCTCAGGGCTGAGGTGTGGAGAGGTCAAACGACTTCCCCTGGTCAAGCAGGATGCATGTGGCATAGCCATGAATAGATTCCAAAGTACTGGTCCCATGTCATAACTGTAAGGCCATTTTTAGTGTTGCAAGAGCTGTTCTATTTTAGGCAGATCCAATAGTTTGTCCAAGTTGTCATTATAGCTTAACTATAATAGTGGCAGAGGACACAAACTCTAGGTACTTTTAGTAGAAAGCTATGAATATGTCAACTGAGATCCAAGTCTGTAATTCCCTGCTGAAATTCAGAGAAAGACAGTTTATTCAACATGTTGTGAAGTCTCTTCCTAGCAGTTCTGTGGCTTTGTATTTTAGAAATATTTCCTGATGATCTGTATTTCTTGACAATTCTGCTTTCTGTCCCAGGATCTAAAAGCACCAAGTGCCATCCTGTGATATTCCTATAAAGTCATTTAGTAATTAACTTCTGTTTTACAAAAGAGGACAGGAAATGAAACCTCCTGGTCAATTATTTTCATAATTAAGCAACTGAATCAAGGAGTCTCAGTTTTCAGAGCTGCTTGTGGCTCAGAGAACAGGAACAGACTCGTCAAGCAAATGCTGAGCATACACTTTGCACAGAGTGTTTACTATTTAAAATAAAACTTTTTAAAAAGGACAGGATGAAGTCTAAACTTGGTTATATTAATCCATAAGCAATAGAACACTGTTCTTTAACCTGTAGCTGCTACCAAGGCTTATTGGCAGGCCTCTAACCACACTTTCCTGTTTATTGAAAAGTGTTTTCCATGCACTGGCTCCCCAGACCAGCAGACGCTGAGCCAAAGAACTGCACCAAACCTCCCTTACCCTTTCTAGCAGTTGCCTAAAAGCCAAGCAGAAACTGCTGTCTGAAAGTATTGTTTTTTCTACTGAGCCTCAGTCTGCAAACAGGTTAATGAGAATTTCTCCAGCTTGGAAAGTAAGCCATTTGTCAAAGATCATACAGGAAATTAGTGTCAGAATAAGGAATACAATTAGATTTCTTCACAAGACCTTTGGTTTGCTGTCCTGATAAATGATACTTATTGGGCTGCATATCCTAAGTCAGACTTGAACTACAAGATAGTTCTGACTCTGGAAATTTATTAATTTCAGAGCCATGTATGAAGAGACAGTGTGTTTCAAGACCACAGAGAAACATCTCTGATGAATTATGTTTAATGGAAAAAATCTGTGTCCTCATTGATGTAAACCAGTGTAACTCCACTGGCAATCTCTTACTGCTTATCTTTTTTCAGGACAGGGCTTAACACCATGAGTCCTTCTATAGAAGTGCTTCCTATATGTCAATGTCAGAAGTAAGAGTTTCTGGGCTTTGCAAATGTAATTGGCAGTCTTTGCTGAGCCCTAGCCATAGAATCTAATTTCAGCATCTGTGCACTTGGAGCAGTGGTGAGCAATGTTCCTCCTGCTTTTTTACTCCCACTGCTAAAGAGTCACGGCGTTGAAGACTAGAGTTAGAGATGAGGAAAAATATAAGCTTGGAAAAATACTTGCATTCTAAAGGTATGCTCTTTCAATGGAGTTTTAAACTACAGGAGGCTTGGGAAATATTTGGCATTTATTTAGGTATGTGTTTTTTCTCCTGCTATATATCATCTTTAAAATGTTAAATATAAAATTAACGTTGTTGGACAGTAGGCAAATGTTTATCATTGTCATTATAGTTGGAAATTTTTTTGTTTAATTGCATAAATTTGATTTGAAGGTATAGTTTTTTGTATGGGCAAACCTTAAAAATCCAGTTATTAACCTGACTGTCCAAATGTAATGTTCCAGATGTTAGTGGTACTGCTTCATGTTTATACTCTTCTCTCAGCAGCTGTTAAGCTGTTTGAAAAAATTACTCAGATGGGTGGTAGTGGTATTTGATGCAGAATCCACCCCCAAGGGGCATGTAATTACATAAATGCAGGCCAATAAGTATCATTTATTAGGACAGCAAACCAAATAACATTCCTTCAGCCTGATGTAAATCACAAATGCTATCACAGCCTCTTGACAGAACAGGCTGTGCTGACTCTTAATACACATTTTTTTAATCAAGAGATATAAAGTTACACAACCTTTTTTTTCCTTCCTTGTCTATCCATCTACACATGAGAAGTCTAATCCTGTTAATGCGTGTGCACATGCGTAGCTTCCCTGGTGCGAGTAATCCTTTCAAACTGAGCGAACTACTTTTTGGAGGAAAGGTAAGTACGTGAGCACAGGTTTGCAGATGTGGTTCTGCAGGCAGTGTGCTCTGGAGGCTGCTCTCCTGTTGTCCTTAGCATGCTATAATTAATGGAATTGCAGGAATGCAGGGCCGAGCTCCAAAAGCACGGGCTGAATTTTGGTTTTGGAATGGAGATAGCACTCCGAAGTTTAGCGGTAAGATAATTCATAGTACAGCCAATTGACTGCTCTCAGGCACAGGTCTTCAGTGCAGCTGAGTCCAGCCAAACAATTCAGCTTTAAATGATAACAGAGTTTAGCAGAATAATTGTTTTGATCATTGCAGATACTTTTGTCTGATTGTGGCCACCTGTGATGTGCTGCAGCTTTGTCTATACTGCGAAATAAATGCTGTGAAATAATACTGTGAAATAACTTCTGACTGCTTTTCTTTCTGTTGTTCAAACTCTGTTTCCTGTCTGATTTCCCATTAATTTTTCTTCCCTCAGTTTTGGTTTATATTCCACTTTCCCCTCCCCCTCCCCTTCCCTCCCACCCACAGAAAAAATTTCTATGTGAAAAATCATGTTGTACTTGTAAGTTCCAGGAGCTTTTGTGAGAGAAGAAAACTAAGAAAATTCTGTAATTCTGCCTTAAAAAAAAAAAAAGGACCCACAAATAGTTTCATTTATGCCCTTACAGTGTGTTTTATGTTCATGGGAAGCTTTATTTTCTTTCATCTATTACCTGCTTCTCAGCTCACTAGTGGAAGAATACCACAGTTGTATTATCCCTGCAATATGTTCTGTATGTTTTCTTCTCTACATCCTTTGCTGTGTTAAGGAAATCCAATACTTTAAATGTGCCTGAAAATTATTATTTCTTTATACAAAGACATACATGAAAGAGATGATTTAACCCATGAACTTTTAGTTGCTGGAGAAATTGCTGTCTGTTGTTTTGTTAACTATAATTTGAGGAAGGGGTGGTGGGTGTAATTCTATAAAAGATGGCTTCCTGGCATTTTTAGTGAACTTTTTTCCCTACATAGATGTCTGATGCTCCTCTGATTTTAGGCAGATGTAATCCATAAAACTTGCTTTACATAGGAACAGAGCAGTGAAGTATGAAACCTGACCACAAAAGAATAGCAAAATCATACTTCAGCAAAAATCTGGTCTCCTAGAAATTTATCAGTGGTACTGTGCTCAGTGCTGTCTGTTAAGAAGTTAATGTAAGGAAAACAGTTCTTGGAGATTTCAGCACTGTTTTGATTGGAACATTTCTTGAAATGCCTGTGACCAAAATTCTTCATGCGTTTTGTGCTAGCAGCTGATAGATAAAAGATGATAGATATGCCAAACTAAGTCAATGTTTGTGTTTTATGACCAAGACTTTGAAAGAATTGCAGTTTACTATTTACAGTGCAGTAAAACATTTCTCCTTTGACCATTTCATTTCTTTTCTCCCCCAGAAAGCCACTCTGCAACATGACATTTGAAGATTTTGAGAACTACTCTTATTTCTACGATCTGTCTGAGGAAGATGAGTCACCCCAGTCCTCCCTCAGCATTGCCCATATCATTTCCCTTTTCTTTTACAGTGTGGCATTTCTGCTGGGAGTCCCAGGTAATGCCATTGTCATCTGGTTTATGGGCTTTAAGTGGGATAAATCTGTTTCCACACTCTGGTTCCTGAATCTGGCCATTGCAGATTTCATTTTTGTTCTCTTCCTGCCCCTCTATATTACATATGTGGCAATGGGCTTCCACTGGCCTTTTGGGAAGTGGCTGTGCAAAATGAACTCATTCATTGCACTACTTAATATGTTTGCCAGTGTTTTCTTCCTGACATTCATCAGCCTTGACCGCTACATCCGCCTTGTCCACCCAGTCTTTTCCTACAAATACAGGACTGTAAAGAACACCCTCGTTCTGAGTGGGATCATTTGGATGTCAGCTGCAATTATTGGTGGCCCTGCCTTATATTTTAGAGACACAGCTACGGTTCTCAACAATGTCACCATTTGCTACAACAACTTCCATGTGCATGACAGAGAACTTATTTTGCTGACACATCACATTCTCATTTGGGTGAGGCTTGCATTTGGTTACCTCTTTCCTTTAGTGACCATGGTTATTTGCTACTCACTGCTGATTGTCAAAGTGAAGAGGAGAACTGTATTGACTTCTAGCAGGCTTTTCTGGACCATCATTGCTGTAGTTGTAGCTTTTTTTGTCTGCTGGACACCATATCATATATTCAGCATTGTGGAGCTGTCTGCTCACCATGATGAAAACTTGCATGACTTACTACAGGATGGCATTCCACTCTCCACTGGCCTTGGTTTCATCAACAGTTGCCTCAACCCAATCCTCTATGTTCTGATTAGCAAAAAGTTCCAAGCCCAGGTCAAGACCACAGTCTCTGAGGTGCTGAAGCTGGCCCTGTGGGAGGTGAGCCGCTCGGGAACGGTCAGCGAGCAGCTGTGGAGCTCAGACAATGCGCGTGTGCACTACTGTGAAACTGCCCAGTGACTGCTCTTGTCACCAGCTCTCTCCAAAAGAGCTGACAGGAGATTTGGAGGTGTTCTTGACTTCACATCTGCCAGTCAGATGTGCATCTTTGCATATGCAGTTTTCTGTAAACAGCTGGCTTAATTGCACTTGCTGCTTTAATGGAAAGGTTTTTAGGGGACACATGATTTGGATGTGTGTCCTTGCAATGCACATACAGCCTGAACTGAAAGTTATCAGCATAGGTGGAATTACTCTAATGGGGCTTTTGATGAGGAATGTTGTTATAATCCTGTTGTTTTGCTGTGGTTCCACACCTCATTGATATCAAAAGAACACATAGTAAAAATATTCCTCCTTGCCATTGCTGATACCACTCTTAATTGAGGCACTCGCATCCAAGAGGTTGTGGCCGGATGTCACTGGGTCATGAGTCTCCTGATTGCCTACTACTGCCTCAAGGAGGAATCCCCTGGCTACATCCCACCTAAGTGAAGCTATCAGTGGCTCCACTCTTCATCTGGAGAAGACTGCCATGACAGGGAACACTGAATTGCTGCCTTCTATTGTCAAAAAAGAAAAATATGGAAATAAAGAGCATTGGGAGAAGACAAGTTTTATCTTATACTCAAAACTAAGATAGGAGACCCTGTGTTTCTTGGTCACTTGTATTTTTATCACCAGCTGAGTGCGAAATACTGAGCAGATGTTTCATAGAGGTATTAGGCTCATTCAAAATGTGCAAAGAATTTGTGAAAATATTTCTTACAGGTTCTGTGCCACATTCTTTTTCTATGTTTAAAATTTTAGTCCTACAGAGGTTTAAAACTATTGGTCTTTATTGCTCTTTCAAGCAAAGATACAGAAATAATATAACATTTTGTGCGCCTTAATGTCAAGCTTAAAAAAATGGGTGGAATGAATTCATCAGTATTCTGTTACAAGTCTGTAGCCAAATTCAGACTTCTTTTCCAAATAAGAGGCAAGACAGTTCATCCAGGAAATGGAGTCCACTCCCATAAGAAAGATTAATTAGTCCCAGTTACGCTGTATTCTCTTCCAACTTGTTGCTTGCTGCAGAATCACACATGCACCAATGCAAATGTGTGTATATGTATATATATATGTATATATATATATATGCTATGTGGAGTGAACCAATTTCTGATGCAATACCACTTAATTAGAAAGTTGAATGTGGGACAAAACTCCACTGAAAGTAAAAGCATAGAGCTTTGGGTAAATTTGAAATGTTTTTATTTAGTTATTGGCCTATGCATATAGAATAAAACTACCTTTCAGATAATTTACGTAGTTTATATGGCCTGCCAACACATTAGTAGCACTTATGCTGTAATTGAGGCCTTATATGTAAATAGATTTGCTTTTCTATAAAATATATATATGTATGCATGAGCACATCCAGTATTGGTAGCTGCACAAATAGAAACAGTCTGACTGTGGTCTGTAACTATTTCTTTGGACTCTGGTTTCAGAGTCTGAGAGAGTCAGGCAGGGTCAGTGGAGTTTCAGTGTATTTCCCTTTGGGCTGGGAAGCAGCATTCTTCCTTTGAGTCATTTGCTGCCTGGTACATAGTTGCTCATCATAATATTTTGGCACTGTGCTGCTGAATGTGCCTAAATCAAATATTTTGCAGTTTTTCTTCACATGTTCCCTGACATCTTTCCAAGAATGGTGTACTCTCCTGACTGTAGTCCAAGTGAAGTAATAAAATTTTGTTGTTTCCAAAGAAGCATGTTCATTTGCTTTTCTTAGCAGCAATGTGTCGTGACTGTCTTTTCTTATAACAGCTCCTCCCCAAAGATTTTGGAAGGTGAAATCAAGCCCTGGCCCTTTCTACTATGAATCCCATAAGGTCCATGTCAGCTTTCTTCAGCTGTGTGCACACACATGTTCCTATACACAGCAGAGAGACTGATTTTCACATGAGGACATGAGGGAGCACATATGTCCCATCTTGCATAAATGATCAGAAAGTGTAGCCTGAAGCAGACAGGAGAGAGGATAGAACTGAGTAAGGCCAAAATCAGCCTTGATCTATGGCATTAAGTGGATTAACAATTGAGCAATGTAACTACTACCATTCACACCAAGATCAGTTACAGAATTATCGAAATCATTTCTTCAAGAGTAATGAAAGATCTCTAAACAAAACAGATAATGCTCTAAGTTGTTGTTTCCAAAGAGTCTCTAAAACAATACCAACAATTCTATGCTGCTTGGACTGAGGAATGCTCATTCAACTCACCACAATGGAAAAAAAGGACCAGAAGAAGGAATCTGTGTTATCACGTAAAGAGATACCATAGAAATAGCTATTGACACATTTAATAATAGACAGGTTCTAGTTACTTTTATCTTCTTCCTGGACAGTTTGTGTTTCTGAAGGTTTTTATGTAGATTAGTTTTTGTTAAAACTGTTTCCCCAGTATTCCCGTGTATCACATATCGAAGTTACGGAATTTTCTTCCGATCTTTCAGTTACGGGGTGCACTTGGGAGACTTGCCTCATTTACTCCAGGGTGCTGAGTTTTCACAGGCACAACGACACAGTAATATAGCAGCACATACCCAAACACTACAAAAACTCCTAACATAAATATATCTGGATTGAGTGGAATTCTCTTGCCCACATGTCTACCTATTTTCTCCATAGGAAGACTGAGCTCTCTAGGCTTTTTCTGTTTTGTTCCTGTGCAGCAACTTTCCTTTTAACATCAGGGGGAAAAAAAAAAACCAAGACACAAAAGAAATCTCAAGAACCAAAGAGTTTGTAGAGCATGCTTAGCATAAACGTAACACACAAATCCAGTCTGGCAGGTCACATGGATAACTTAGTGTTGTATTTTAACAAAGTTACCATATATAAATAAAATGTTTTATCCACTTCGGGATAAATTTGAATGCCAAAAAAAGAGTATCAAGGTAAGTAGCACATTGAATGGGAGGTCAGAAACAGTGATGGCCGAGATAATAAAACCTGCATTTTTGAGGCAGAATTTTTAATAATTTGTTTTTCTGAATATGGCATTTACCAATTTCCTGCTTGTAACAGCACCATGACAGAATTGATAAAACTAAGCTACATGATTTAGCAGAAGCAACAGCTGGAGAATTACCACAGAAAGGGTACTGTTTAGGAGTTAGGTTTATGGAAGGTGGCAAGTGAGCCTGTAACAATATTCACTTTCAGTTCTTTAACCGTGCTTTAAGCCTCTAGCAGGCAGATTTTTTTTTCTGAGACAAATTATAAACAAAGCTCCTACATAACGTGAAGTTGGCAAACTTTTACACAAGGAGAAAGAGGAGCTGCTGTGCCAGATAACCACACAGATGCTCTGTGAGAAAAACAACAAAAGGAGTTACTTAAGCTGCTGCTGTCAGGCTTTGACACTGGGCATGTTCATCTCAGAGACCAATGTGACACATAAAAGGCTTCCAGTTCATGGTCACAATAAATCCTGTCAGTCCAATGCAAGGCCTAGAATTGTGAATCTGTCTAGAAGCTTCACAACTTCAACAGCTTTTTAACTTTTTATCATTCCAATGGATAGTTTTTGGGAAACAATTTATTCCTGATAGGTTCTTCAATCCTTAAATAAAAAGGCAAAATCAATCTAGAAACCAATCTGGAGCAAACAGCTCAAACTGATGCTAATTTCGCTACTTTTAATACCCTTTATGTATTTGCATTTTCAGCTATTTTTTTATTGTTTCAGTCCTGGTCCCGTGGCAAGTCTCTCACTAAGTCAGTCAGACAGCTGCAGGGGCTGTGGCCCGTGGATCACTCCCGATCCCTGCCCTGGGCAGGTGCCGCACCGCGGGCAGCGCTGGGCTCGCAGCGCCCCCCAGAGGCACCGCCCGCACCCCGCATGGAAGCGGCTCCTCCTCAACATTAATTGCTGTTTAATAAAGACACAGAACTCGACGGAATTTCAGTGCAGATGTTTCCAAACCTCAAAAAAACCCCAACCAACCAACCAACCAACCAACCAACCAACCAACCAACCAACAATCCCTCTACATCATAGAACAGGTGAGAAAGTACCCAGGGTAGTCTCAGGCCTTATCTTTAGAGCACTGCAGTCATTTTGGAGCTTTGTCTCCCTCTCACTGGAGTTTTAACTATCAACCAAGGCCATGATGTATTTGGTTAGTCACCACCCTCACGGAACAAAAGGAATTCGTTTACCCACTAAAACATTACTTGCACTTTGATTGAGCACTGCTCTTTTCCCTTAAACCCATCCCTCCATCCAGAGAAATTACAAACATTTCTGAAGAAGCAATTTCTCCCCAGATGGAGCAAACAGCATTTCAGTGTTTTAAAGCCATGTTAATGTTAACTCTGAAGTGACGGTAAATGTCAATTTTCTGTTTTCTTCACTCATGCTCTTGGGTACTACAGTGAGGTGTCAGAGCCACCTTAAAACTCAGTTCCAGCTTCTACTTTACCCATTCAGAAAACATTACCTTTGTGAGCTGGGTTACTCTAAGATTTTGAATTAAGCACAGACACTGCACATTTTTTGCAACAACATTTATTCTAGATATATCAAGACTTAAATCTTATTGAAAGCAGCTACATCCATTGATTGTACATAATCTTCAAAAGCTGTTATTCTCTCTTCCAGCATATCTGTTCCAACTTTATCATCTTCAACAACGCACTGGATCTGAAGCTTTTTGATACCGTAGCCAACAGGTACTAGCTTGGCTGCAAAATAAAAAAGGCATTTAGTACTCTTTTATTGGTGGAATCTCTTAAAACCACCGATCTAAGATTGAACTGACCAAAGCAATTTGCAGAAATACACAAAAACAGCCTTTGTTCCACATTATGGACCATCTAATTAACAACCCAGCATTCATTACAATGGACTTAAGAAGGGTTTCTTTCTGTGGACAGAAAATCAGTGATGTGGGTGGTATGGGAGTTTGTTTGCTGCATCCACAATTGTACAGGGAGATGCAGGATAGCAGAGCTGAAGTTTTACAGCTTTCAAAACCTGTATTCAAATCTTAACCAGGCCGCTGCACTAATACACCTTTTCTGACCATATGAAGACACTGAAGTACTGTAGTATTGCAGTTCCCCCGTTTTAGCTACCTGCCTTTCAGAGATCAGCAAGCAGTGACTGCAAGTCCAACTACACATACGCTATCCCAAGGGACTGCACTCTCTCCCTCTCCCTGCTCTGGTATTTCCCCATACTTACAAGATCCCCAGACCAAGCCATCTGCTTGAATGCTTCGAACACACTCCTCTAGTTTGGCCATGTCTGTCTCATCATCCCAAGGTTTCACATCAAGCAAGATTGATGACTTGGCAACAACAGCCGGTTCTGGGGGAAGAAAATCACCATGAAAAGGAAGGAATCTTTCAAAATCTCACTGATATACTTGCAAACTAGTTTTACGAGAGCAGCTTATCCAATTTCATGAACAAGAAGCTGCTCACATAGCTGTGACAGGCCTCTGGAACCAACGTACATTTCTGAAGTACTGCAGCTGTGTACATCCCAACTTTCAATACATAGATACACTATGTTCTTGAGGAACAGTCCCGTAAAAGAACACAGATTTAAGTAGCTGACAGTGTTTGTTACATAGGAAGTCCTTCTCAGAAGATCTGAGAAGGAGCTTAACGCTGTGTAACAGTTTATTTTCCACAGAGGGAATACTGCAACTGCTACAGTTCTGAACAGTTCCAGACCAGTAGCTGTGGAGTAACTTGCACATTGCAGCAGTTTCTCTAAACTTTCACAGAAAATCCTCAAGTTATCTCCATTTATGTAGAAATCTCAGTCTCTGGAAAGAACAAGCAGCAGGAGTGTACGAAGCACAACAAAAAGCACGTTAACATTCCCATTTGCTGTGGGAAGGCTGAGTTCACAGGCAATTCAAGTGAAGCCAATTACTTCTGTCTCATTCAGTCAAGCTGATCTATTATTACAGTTAATTAGTGTTTCCAGCCATCCTGTTCAAATGCATGAAAATTAACTCAAGCATAAAAGATTAGGAAGCTCTTGGCATGCATACATACTTTTGGACTTCTTTGATTCATACTGGGCCAGACGTTCTTCCCTCAGTTTCTTTGCTTCTTCACTTTCCTGAAAGAGAAATTTGCAGTTACAGTAAAGCACCAAACCCGCCGCATCTCCGAAGCGCTACCGAACTGACTGGCATCTACTCAGATAAAAACAAATCATCACAACTGTCAGCCGAAAGATGGTGATTTTTTGTTTTACTCATCATGTAACCAGTCAAAGTTGGACAGTTCACCCATTCCAACATATTATTTTCTAAATTTTGAGGGTTTACCTTCCAAGCTTCCTATTCTGCAAAGATAAGATACACTTGAGAATTCCAAGAAGGATCTGTTATCAAAGTCAGAAATGTAAGTAACTAGATCAAGGTGAAAATCTGCATACCTGCATTTATTTGTAAAAAGCAATAAAAATAATACAAAAAGGTCCTAAGTACCTCCTCATCATCAGATCCAAAAAGGTCAATGTCATCATCATCTTTGCTATCTGTGGCCACACCTGTTGTGTCCTCAACATCAGCAGGACCGTATTTTCCCAGAGCCTTCTTTACTCCTGGTAAGCTGAAAGAAAAATGCAGATATTAGGAACCTACTAAAACATCAGTATAATCACTGCCAGTTCATCAGTGCACCTACAAATGCATTTGTAATGAAAACCTTGTGCTAAAAAGAATAAAAATCCAGTTGTGCTACTTGAAATCAGAACCTCCTGAAAGACAGCCCCCAATGCTCCTGACATGCCAGATGATTAATCTGTGAATATGGGATTTGCTGTAGCTTGTCAAAGCTGCTCCAATCCTGCCCAACACTGCTACTCCAACTTAGCACATGGATACGAAAAGCTTTCTTACTGGAATCCTTTACCTGCACTACCTTCTGTCTGGAAGGAATTACCAACTTCTTGCTCATACTTCTCAAAAACTACTTTCACTTGTTTAAGAACTAGCAAGTGACTGAAAACACATTACTGAAAGGTAACTGCTACTTTCCTATGTTTCAGTGAACGCTTTACCCTAAACCCTCACACTCAACAGGACAAGGGACCAGAACTCCCTGAATTTACCTTCTGCAGCTCACATAGCCCTAGTATCTTAGAATAAGCACATAGTTATATTGCTAATATGAACTGCTGTTACTGGAGCCATACAACTGGCTTTTGATTTCAGGAACCATGAGTGGTTTCTAGAGTGGACTTTGTGAAACCACTTTAGAATCTCAGTCGCCTTCAGCATTACAAAAGCTTCAGAAGCAGACTGGAGACTGAGCCAACCATCTCTGCATGAGTTTCCTCTGAAGAGGACTGAGGCTCAGAAAAAGCAGTGTAGCAATACTGACCCCACCTATGCTGTACCTTTTTAGAGAGGCCTGCAGTCTCCACGGATGTCAATGCAGCACCTTTCACGAACACTTAAAATCACTAAAAAAAATAGACACAGTCTTTCCTTTCGTATTTCCCCTTCTTTCCATGTCCTTCTGTACTACAAATCGTTAATTTTGTTTTCCATAGGACAGATCTGCCCTACTTCTGGAACTGTTTGTGTTCCAACAACACAAAATGCCACGTGGTACTACCGGAAACCAGTTTTGTTCAAACTCGAACAAACCCAACAATTTGTAGGCTAGTTTGCGGAGATATTGCAGCTTCGCAGTTTAACCATACCTCGCCTTTTGCTTTTCATACGACTTAATATGATTGTACCACCGGAGAGCATGGAACAAGTCTGCAGGCGGCGGGGCAGCGATCGCTTCGAAAACTGCTATGTCAGCCTGCGAAGGGACGTACCTGCGGAGAACATGGCAAATTAACCCCCCTGCTCGGGGCACGCCGGAACACGTGGAGCAGCGGTGGCCGCCGAGCAGTGCCACCCGTGCAGCTGCCAGGGTGACTCAGGGCCCTTCCGCGTCCCCACCGCTCGTCTCCGCCAGGCCCGACTCACCTTCCCCGCACCCCGGAACCCCCCCGCCACCTCTCACCCCTCGATGTAGCTCTTGTCGGCCAGGAAGTCGTTGAGGACGCGGAGGCCTGCGGCGGACTTCAGGTCCCCGAAGCCCATGGCGGCGGCGCGCGGCCCACACGCAGCGCCCGCCCCGACCGCCACCGCCGCGGGAAAGGGCCTCGTAGCGCCTGCGCCGGCATTATATAGCGCCGGTATCCCTCCGCGATACTGCGCGCAAGCGTATCCTTCCGCGAGAGCGAGCCGCGAGGTAGCTCCTCACGGCTCGGCTGCTGCAGTGCAGGGCGTTTAGCGGGCGGGACACCAAAGGTGCGGGAAACATCGGAGTAATAAAAGCGAGACTGACTATAAACCCTAGGAAGGTTTGCGGCCTTACAGGGGTTCTGTAACATTGTGCTGTTGCCACACCCCGCCCCGCTGACAACAGCGGAAGTTTCCGGAGTTGGGCGAAGAAAGAAGCGGAAAGGGACGGAAATTGCCGAGAGAAGCGTAGTGCGTGTGACGGTGGCCGAAAAGGCTGTGGGCTAGTGGCGGAAATTGCCCCTGTCATCGTTCGCCGATTACTTGCCGGAAATACCCGAAGCGGTTCGCTCCGGAGGTTGCCGAGCGTGGGCTGCCCTCTCCGGAGATTGCCGAAGAAGGCTGCGGAGATTGCCGAAGGTGGCTGAGGGCAGCGGCGGAAAGGCCCGAGCCCGCCGCCATAAAGGCCGAGGCGGAGCGCAGCCGTCCCGCGGCGCCGCCGCCCGTCCTGTGCCAGGTAACGGCGGTGCCGCTGCGGCGCGGGCTCGGTGGGCGCGGGTGCCGCTGCTCCGGGCGCCTCCGCCCGCCGCCGCTCCCGGTGTCCTTGACGGGCCGGGCGGTGGGCCGGGGGCTGCCCAGCGGGCAGCGGCGCCTCCAAGGTGACCCGCCCGTCGTGTAGCGCTGTTGCCGGTCGTGCCCTCAGCCGCGGGGACGACAACACCGGGCCCGCCGCCGCCGAGCTGCGCCGTCGGGTCCGTGGGGGAGCGGGGTAGGGGCCGGCGCTCCGCTGCAGGCGGAGAGGCCGCTCGGTGACATTCCTACGCGTGTGTATAAATCGCTAAAGAATCGTATCTTGCGTCTGAAGGCGGTAACTCACTCTCCCATAAGCGTACGTACAGGTGTATATACGTGCTCCTTTCCAACCGGTGTAGAAGTTTTTACTCTGCCTGTTTAAAACTTTTCAGCAGACATTCAAACTAATAACAACAGTGCCGTTTTCTCTCTTTGCTAAAGCACCATGCTTCGACTGCTTGCTGTCCCCAGGACCTTAGCTGGGGTCACCCAGTCCTCCAGAGTATGTGGTAAGTGTCTGTAGTTTATACCTGGGTCTGTGGTGATAAACGTATGTGCATTTCATTTATTGAAGGGTACGTGTGCATGCTTGGTTTGCAGGCTAAGGGATTCTGTGTCGCACTGTTTGTAGAACTGGGATTCTATCAGTACTGTATAACTAAAATCAGGAGTGTGGGGTCTGATGGTTTGCATTTAGCAGTAAGTGAAAGTTGTTTTTGTGTTCTTTTTCCATGTCCTTCAGGACGTACAACTGCAACAGCAGCCAGCAACCAAATAGAGGTGTTTGTGGATGGCCATCCTGTATTGGTGAACCCGGGAACCACAGTACTGCAGGTGTGGGGAATGGCATTCTGAATTTTCTGGGACTTCCCATCTCACTTCTTGGTAGCACGTTCTATTCCACACAGCAGAAACCCACCCACCTTTACGTTGTTTCTTGCAATTCTTTAGGGGTGTTTTAACTGGCTGTGATCCAACTTCATGTGACAGAAATCCTTGGAGGAATTCAGTGTATGAAAAAGAAAAATACGCTATGGTTGCCTGAAAGAAGATGCATGCAGCATCAATCCCAGCTACAAAAATTTATGCAATGCAATAACAGACAGAGATAGAAGTTCAACCAGAATTTGTCAATCTCTGAACAATAAGTGACCTCGTAGTGTTTCAGAACCTGTAAATTTTGTAAAGTCTTGTTACAGCGTGTCTTGGTTAAATGAGGGATTGTCTCCTTTTAGTTATTAGCTGTTACAATTCAGAGTGCTCATCCTTAGCTGCTTTTATTATTCTTAGTGTGGGAAGAAAGGGAATCTGGATCTCCCAGCCTGTACTGAGCATTGTTGCCTTTCAGGCTTAAGTGTCAAGTAAAACTCCTTTTTAAGAAGCCATTAAATGGGGGTGTGTATAGTGAATTAGAATATTAAAGTACATAATTTATTTCAATATGTAGCCTTTGTTCTTTGGATACAAGCTCCTAATTTATTTAGGCATTAGAAAGCCCCCAGCAGGAACCTAGTGTAAATTTTTCTTAAGTGCTATTTTTTCAAATTAGCTTTTCAGTTTTACTGACATGGTTCTTTTTGCTTTTGGTAGAAATTGTCAGAAAAATTCAATCTTGTTAGAGTTTTTTTTTTTTTTTTAATTAAATTTGGTGGTATTTCTTCTGGCAGGCATAGCTATTATGCTGTAGCATAGATCCCATAAATCCCCATCAGCTGTGGGGGTTTTATGCAGGAAAGGCTGTCTTCATCTGTTCTCTGCAAGTTTGTTGGCTCTGTCCTCCTGTCTCTTCTTCTGTCATGTTGTCATTGAGTTTGGGGTCTGCTGAAGTTGAAGATTGCCTGTGCTGGAGTACCTTTATACAGAGTATCAGTGTTGCTGAATTATCTGAAATCATTATGCCTGTTGCTCTCTTTATGTTTTTCAGATTTTGCTTTGATGCACTTTTCTTTAAAGAGTGTTTGTGTTCTTAAAAAAGTTATTTATGTTGTTAGTGCCCTGTTACAGAGAACTGTCTCTATTATTGGAGGAAAGAATGAAAGAGGGGTCAGTTCTCATTTCCTCAATCACTTACAAAGGTTAGAGAAACTGTATTTGTAATTGATATCTTGGCGTTTTTTTGCTTTGTCACAATTTTTTATTTATGGTCACTTCTTAAGATGAAAGGTCAAATGCACTCTATTCTTGAGCACTGACAGTATTACTCTTTGAAAAGCTCCTTAGTGTTTTCTGAGGTGGAGCTGGAAAGTCTAACTAAGATTTAATTCTCCTTTGTTTCTTATTTTTTTTATAGGCCTGTGAAAAGGCTGGAGTTCAGATACCTCGTTTTTGTTACCATGATCGTCTCTCTGTTGCTGGGAACTGTAGGATGTGTCTTGTGGAAATAGAGAAAGCTCCAAAGGTATTGTTTGTGTTTTGTAGGAATTGCAATATGGAATTCAGTAGGATTTTTTGCTGTGCTTGGGCCTAGTTTAAATCTTGTAAATAATTGTTGTCATTTAGCTGCTCAAAGCATTTTTTTCTCATCTCCCTGCTGGACAGCAGGGATTGCCTATGGGTCAGAGTCAGTTCTCAGGTTATTATGGGTTATCTTGCTCTTGGATATGAGCATTTGATAGCTGTGTGTTTGCAGTTAGATGCGTTTTGTGCTTTGTAGTTCAAGCTTCAGCCATGCATTTTCAGCTGATACTACATAAATAATAAATTTCAGATACTGTATGAATTTAGCTGTAGGATAAGCATCTGCATTCTAAGTAAAGATTGCAGTTAGTAGTTTCTATTTTAATGCATTGATATCTCTTGGGAAATAGTAGTTGATTTCAGGAGTGAACACTGTCTTCAGCAGGACTAAGAAATCTATGCATGTTCTTTTGAAGTTCAGTCTTGGATTACACATTTATACTCACACATAAAATTCTTTAGGTCACCCCAACTTCAATTCCATAGTTTGAGCTTTGGGTCTCTGGAAATGTTGGGTTATCACTAAAGGTGGAAGTCACAATGGGATTGAAAAGTAAGAGGAATTTGCTTACTGAGCAGGCGTTCTTGTTCATCTTGCAGTAATCTCGAGAAGAATTTTATTCCAAGACTTTATACAGGCTTTGTGAAAATAAATGTCTTGTAAATTATTCATACTCTGAACTTCAGTTCTAGAGGTTTTCCAGATGTCTGCTGAAGCTCTTTGATTTGCCTTGTACCTGTTACAACTGACATTCTTAATGCTGTAACTGCTTGAATTGGGACTGGAAATGGTAGAATTTTTAACTTTAAATAAATCATAACTAATTTAACCTTTTTATATAGCAGATTATTACTAAGTATGGCTTCTAGCGACTTTATCAGTTAGACTATTTTTTTCCCTTGCAGACCTCTTTATTTCTATTTATTTATAACAGATACCTACGTTAGAATTATGGGGGAGGGAGTGGGGGTTTGTGCCCATGCTGAGAAGAAATATATTGTATTCATGCTTGCTTTTTATGGTGATTGCAGCCAGTTGCTGCTTGTGCCATGCCAGTTATGAAGGGCTGGAATATACTGACAAACTCTGAGAAGTCCAGGAAAGCAAGGTACCTTTCTTTTAGCCTCCTTTGGCTGATTAGTTGTACTATCTGCTAAATGATGTTAAGTTGACATTAACTTCATTCTCTGAACCTAACAGAGAGGGTGTAATGGAGTTTCTGCTGGCAAATCACCCATTGGACTGTCCTATCTGTGATCAGGGTGGAGAATGTGATCTACAGGTACAACATCCAATTAAATTGTGTAGACTTATGTATAATACTCTTGTCTTAGGTGAAATTGTGCATATCCAGCAGCCTGGATATGTGTGTGTTCTGTTGTCTGTTCTAGGACCAATCAATGATGTTTGGCAGTGACAGGAGCAGATTTAGAGAGAGCAAACGTGCTGTGGAGGACAAGAACATTGGCCCCTTAGTCAAAACCATCATGACTCGGTGTATACAGTGCACTCGATGCATCAGGTAACGTTTACTTTTCACTGAGGAGGGTACTGAGCAGGCATATTTGTGTCAGTTTGTTACTAGTGAAAGCAACCCCATGAGGGGTAGTCAGTTTTTAAAAACTTTCTTTTCTGATTGTACTTAAAATTTTTATTTCTGTTAGTGACTGATAGCTGGTTTCCTGGAGCTACCAGACAGGAAATAGAGAGAGATGGCCAATGCATGAAAGTGAAATCAGAGTTCTGCAGGGCAGAACTGGTCCCATGGTGTTGGTGCCAGAATGGATATGTGACTTCCTCAGCCACAGTTGTAAGATCTGTTTATTTTTGATAGCCTCTGGTAGCTATATTTATGCTGTTCTGTAGTCCTGAGATGCAGTAGCAGCCTACTTGAGCCAGATGGAAAAGAATACAATGTACCCAACTAGTTCTAGAAAGAACTTGTTAGTTAGGACTAATCTTGGACTCAGATTGTGTATTACAGTGAGTATGGAACTGCTCTGTTTTTTGATATAACTCCCCCTAGCTTTTGTAGCCCTTTCTGAATGAAATTCTGCAGATGCTCCTGCATGTGATGGCACTGACTAATGCATCTAAACAATTGTTTTCTTCTTTCAGGTGTATGAACTAATGTTTTATCTTAAGAAAATGAGATGAGGGCTGAAAAATGTTCTGTGTTGCAGTTGTACATTCCAGATATGTTTCTCCTTCTTTGTGCATCTACCAGGTTTGCCAGTGAGGTTGCAGGGGTAGATGACTTGGGAACAACCGGAAGAGGAAATGATATGCAAGTTGGTACTTACGTTGAAAAAATGTTTATGTCTGAGTTATCAGGAAATATTATTGACATCTGCCCAGTTGGTGCTCTTACCTCCAAGCCATATGCTTTTACTGCACGCCCATGGGAGACAAGGTAGGTGTCTTAACTCATACTGAAGACACAGCTTTCTCTGTTTGTCTTACACCTTATCTTAGAATATGTCCATCTATGATACCAAGGGTTTTCTCTGATTTTTGTTTTCTGCATTTTTGTGGTAGACTTTTCCATAGACTGAATCTAACACAAATTCTGTTACTTACAGCTTATTTAAGAAAAGGAAGAATGTTATAGCTTATAGACTGCTCTTCCCTTATTTTTACCCTTAAATGTTTTTGACTTGTAGGTTGTGCTGATTGCTTAGTAAAAGATGTGTATAAGGGAAAATACAAATTCATTAACTCAGTAATTGTTGAAGATACTTTTTAAACTATCTTGTGAAACTAAGCTGTCCAGCCTCAGAGCAGATCTCCGTGTGATTTTCTTAAGTAGCTGTTTAACCCTAAACAAGACCTGAAACACATTCAGGAGACAGAATCACAGAATGTTAAGGGTTGGAATGGACGTTGAAAATCATAAAGTCCCAACCACCCCTGCCATGCACAGGGACACCTCCCACTAGAGCAGGTTGCTCACGACTTTATCCAGCCTGGCCTCGAACATAGGGGCATGCTGGTTTGAGCATCCCAAGGACATTCCAAATCCTCAGGAGGAGCTATTGTAATGAGTCTGGAGGAGCAGGGGAAGGCGGACGAAGGTGTCGCCCCACAGATGGGCTCTCCGAGAAGGTGGAGGGTGTAATTACCAACAGTGTCCTCTGGAGGGCTCCCGAAGCACGGAGCCGGCAGCGATGCTGAGCGCAAGCACCGGATCAGTCTCGACCAGCAATTCTGTCCTGTCGTAAACCAGTGTAGCACACTATGACAGAATGACATCCTTAACCCACCTTCCAGAGATGATGAACAGCAAACGGGGAACATATCCAGCCAGCAAGGTGTTACATAACACAGCTCTGAGGACGTGTGCAGCAGCTCCGAGACTAGCACCCGTTAAACTAATACAATGAATACTTGTAACAAAGTCGTTTTCACACACTCTGGTCAGATCTGTTGTTATCTCAACTCTTCATGCCCCACACTGGTTGCTTAAAAGGACTGTTGTGATTTAATTCAGCAGGCAGCTAAACACCACATAGCCACTTGCTCACTTCAGTCCCCCATGGAGAATGGGAGAGAAAATTGGGGAGGAAAAAGAAAATTTGTGGGCTAAAATAAACACAGTTTAGTAGACAGAAAAAGAAAATTATAATAATGATAAAAGAATTAGTATATACAAAGCAAGTGATGCACACTGCAACTGCCCAGCCAGTCCTGGAGCAGCAGCCCCCCCCCCAGCCAGCCTTCCCCCTCATTCATATGCTGAGCTTGCTGCTGTGTGGTGCAGAACATCCCTTTGGCCCGTTGGGGTCAGCTGTCCTGCCTGTGTTCCCCCAGATTCTTGTGCCCCCCAGCCTCCTTGCTGTGGGCCTGGGTGAGAAGCTGAAAAGTCCTTGATGTGGTGTAAATGTTGCTTAGCAACAACTAGAACATCCCTGTGTTATCACACTATTCTCACCCTAAATCCAAAATACAGCACTATACCAGTTACTAGGAAGAAAATAAACTCTATTCAGGCCAAAAATAAGACGCTGTTGCTACTTATATATGAAAGACTGCAAGTGGTTTATTTGTTCTTATAAACAGGAAGGTAGAGTCAATTGATGTGCTTGATGCAGTTGGAAGCAACATCGTAGTGAGCACAAGAACTGGAGAAGTGATGAGAATTTTGCCAAGGCTGCATGAAGATATCAATGAGGAATGGATATCTGACAAAACAAGGTGTGTGGATGTGCTTGTACCCACATCTTTATACATGCATTAAAGGCACACTTTGCAGAACGAGAAATGTGCACAGTAGCACTGACTTTGGGATTCAACTCTTAGTATTGTAAAGCTACAGTGTAAAAAAAAAAAAAAAAAGTGTTTTTTAATTCTATAATTGAAGTTGCTGAGTTTTCTAATGTTCTGATTTTTGTAACTTATTTTCACAGTAACTTGTATTACTGGTTGCTTTGTGTGTTTTTGAGAAGAAAAACTTTCAGGGGAAATATTTCTCTTTTCTAAAAGCTTGCAGTTAGAAAACTCACTGAATTATACACAATTATCTTTATCTTTTTTCTTTTATAATATTCTCATTCATTTAGGTTTGCTTATGATGGTCTGAAGCGTCAGAGACTTACTCAGCCAATGATCAAAAATGAGAAAGGAGTGTTTGTTTATGCCTCATGGGAGGATGTTTTAGCTCGTGTTGCTGGGGTGGTAAGAACAATTTTCAATATAAGTAGCCTAAAATTAATTTCTAAAGCTGGATGTATTACAAATATTAATATCAAATGGGTTATATCAAAAAAGCTTTTTTCTTTAAGGTTAGAGGGGAACATTTGCTAATCCATTGTGTTTCCTCATAAATTTCTCATTTTTACTAATATTTCCTGTTTCATGGATTGGACCTTTTAAAGAGCTTTTTCTTATCATGCTTTCATTTGGAGCATTGGGAGAGAAATTACTTTTATTCAAATAAGAAAGTAAACTGTTTCTTCAGAAATTTAGGAGGAAGCAATTTTCCTGAATACTCTGATCTATCTGAAGACATCTTTAAATTTATTTAAACTGTGCTATCACCACTTTTGCCATCAAAGACATTAAATCTGTATTACTTATACCTGAATTGTGCTTTCCTCAGTGCTTTCTCTGTGTGGTGATTGATTCTGCAGCTCAAATGAAGTGCTGCATGACTGCTCTGGATTTTGATTAAAAATTTTATGTGGGTGAAGTAGAATTGAATAACTGTAATTGAACTTTCCTCAAGGATGTTTTTGCCCATGCTACAGTAGCAGGGTTTGTTACAAAAACTCTTGCTTCTCAGATAATGCCTTTGACTTAAGTTTACTACCAAGCTTATGTTAGGCAAGTTTGCATTCTGTCTGCACTGTGGCTTCGTTAAAATAAAAGCATTCACCAACCTTCCTCTCTCACCATACCAAATGAGAATTAGCTACTTCTGAGCGATGACTCAAGTGGGAGAGACCTGCATAGAATACAGAGAGCTCTTCTTTCCTTATCATGAGTTCTGAAGGAGCTGGAGTTGCTGCCTGGCAGGAATCAGACACCACTGATCCATTTGTGCTACTCCAGGCCAGTGGCTGCACTGCTGGCTTTGGCACACCTTAACATGACAAGTATTTACCTGGGCTAAATGAGAATTTATTTCAGTGGTTTCTTTTGTTTGTGTTTATACTTCCTTTCTCTCCAGCTCCAGGCAGTTGATGGTAAGGAAATAGCAGCAGTTGTAGGAGGGCTGGTGGATGCAGAAGCACTAATAGCTCTGAAAGACCTACTGAATAGAGTGAATTGTGATACACTCTGCACTGAAGAGATCTTCCCTACTGCTGGAGCTGGGTAAGAGGACAGGCAATGTCTGTCTGTAATTAGTATGTTAATAAATTTTCCAGTCTGCAGATCATCTCATGGCAGTATTCTGAAATTAGCAGGGATAACAACTGCTGATGCAGTGTTTATTTGAATTTACAATACTCACATATAGAGAGTATTTATGGATTGTGAGTTGATGCATAGTTGATCTCTACTCCAGCAAGGGCTGCATGCTTTACCCCCATGTTGTACTGTATGTATGGCTGCTGCAGTTTACCAGTGAGTTACTGAAAGCCAGTTACTCTCTTGTGAGCTGGATAAGTTAGTCTATTTCTATTTGGGGTGTGAAAACTTTAGTACAGTTATGATTAGTAATTTGGATTGAGAAATCTCTTCTTTCTGTTTCTTTCCCCAAGATGAGAAAGTATTTTGAGCATCTACAATCTTTACCATAGCT
This sequence comes from Aphelocoma coerulescens, assembly GCF_041296385.1. Lineage (NCBI taxonomy): Eukaryota > Metazoa > Chordata > Aves > Passeriformes > Corvidae > Aphelocoma > Aphelocoma coerulescens. The sequence goes on from NC_091021.1 coordinate 13,408,417, forward strand.
TCATTCCTTCCCTCTACTGAATTCTCATCCTCTTTCTCACATCTTTTTGTTACAGCACGGATTTACGCTCTAACTACCTGCTGAATGCTAAGATTGCTGGGGTGGAGGAGGCAGATGTCCTCCTTCTGGTTGGCACCAATCCACGCTTTGAGGCACCGCTTTTTAATGCTAGAATTCGAAAGAGGTTTGTATTCCTTGGTGGCGAATAAGCATGTGAATCCATCTGGATTTGATAGAATGCTTGGTTGGAGCTGCAGGCAGTAACTTGAGAGCATTCATTCAGATGGGATCATTGGATTTAGTTCACCTTTTAGTAATGGGAATGGTGATTTATGTGTGGAAAAAGGGTAGTACCCTATAGTGTAGAGCTAGTTCATTCTCACTTTGACATTTTACATTAAGTTCATCTACTCAGACATTATTCCTTTGTTACATTACACAGACACCTCAGATTCTCTGTTTTATAGAAGTCTGTTGAAGCATATTCCTTGCAGATTTATTTTCAGCATCAGTTTACTGCTTTTTGTATTGTAACAAATCAGATGTGCTGAGTTTAGAAGCAGTCATTCAAGTTTAACATTTTCTTTGCCAAGTAGTGTGGCTTTCCCAAACTTTTGAACATAGCTAATTCAATTTTAATAACATATGTCAGTATGAGGCAAATGAGGTTTATAAAAGCCCTGTCCTTCTTAATGCTAAGATAATGTAATTTTAAACAGTAAAGATGTTGAAATTTTTAGAGGAGAAAATGCAGTGAGATTTTTGAATGTATATGTTTCATGTGTTTTTATAAGTCTGTGCCATGAGAAGCTGCAGAAAAGAAAAACTGGATAATCAGCTAGCTAAATTTTTCAGTGTTTATCTAAGAAATAAGTGGATTTCTAAAACTGAATTGGCAGAAGTTTGAGGGGAGGAGGGAACTGAGTTGTGAATTTGTCATAAGGTGTGTTGCTGTACTGTTTCTAGAACATATCTAGAGAAATAATCCTCCTAAAAAACCTTTTGGCTTGCTTAAGTCAGAATAAACTGCATGGTAAGAAAACAGTGAATGCCATTTAAATTTCTTTGCAATCCTATTTTAAGTTACTGCTGAAGTTACAATTAGTGGCTTTGGTTGGGTAAAACTCTGTATTTTTAAAAAAATTATAAAATGTTTGCTGTCTTTTCAGCTGGCTTCACAATGACTTGCAAGTGGCCCTTGTCGGCTCTCCTGTGAATTTGACCTACACTTATGAACATCTAGGAGAGTCCCCACAGATACTTCAGGACATTGCTTCTGGCAAACATGCCTTCTCCAAGGTACACAGAACTTAAGAGTGTGACTGTTAAATTCCACAGATATTGAGTAATAATCTGAATTCCCCAGAGACAGATTTGAAGAAAAGTACTATGTTGTAGATGGGGTTATGTGCTTTTAATCAAATGCAGAGATGAGGTAATGATTAGTGTGTACCCAGTATGTATAAACTGTGTAATATATTCAGGTGTGCAAAACTGTGCAGTGCAGGAAACTCCTGGAATAGTTCTTGACATAAAACAGGCTGTTTCAGGCACTGCTGTTTCCACTTAAATGTGTGGTTATCGAGTGTACAGTTCTGTGTTTACAAGGTAGTTTCCTGCTTTACAGCAGTTTCTCTTGGCTTTATCTCTAAATGAAACAATGACCATTTTGGAACCGTAGGTTTGCATGGAAGAGTTATGGAGAAATTTTGGGATTTATTACATTTTCTGTACCAAGAATTGTCTTCATAGCTGTGGAATGAATTTCTGATTCTTGACTTGCATAGGTCCTCGACCATGCCAAAAAGCCGATGGTGGTGGTGGGAAGCGCAGCCCTGCAGCGCAGTGACGGAGCTGCCATCCATGCTGCTGTTTCCACCATTGCACAGAATGCCAGGGCCAAGAGTGGTGCTGGTGCTGATTGGAAAGTTATGAACATCCTACACAGGTTTGCTTTAAAATTTGTTTGGGAGTAGCTTGCTTGCACGTTGGACTACACGGGTTACCACAATGTATGTGTACAGATTGCTTTGTATACACACAAGCAACTCATTGGGTTAAAACCTGTAGGGAATATACAAACCTGAAGTACAAGCTAGCAAAAACTTCTTGATAAAAATGGATTCCTTGACCTGGCAAACTTTTCAGGCTCTCCATGAGATTTTGTTAATTTATTATATTCAAATGTAGAATTTAAGGTTTCGATTTAGGCACAGATTACAAGAGAGCTTAAAGACATCTACCACAGTGCTCAGTAGGATGCACAGCAGACCAGTGTCACTTGCTAAATGACTGCATTTTATCTAGAGGAAGAAAAACAAAATGGCAAGTGTATTTAAATAATATGGTTTGTTTGTTTTTTTAACATTCCTTTTACTGTGCAGCTTCTCAACTGAATAGTTAATAGAAAAGCTTCACAGTTTTTCATCTGAGGGTTTTTAATCTTAGCTATTCAGTTTATCAGGATATTACTCCTTTAAATAGACGGGCGTCTCTTGGACAATCCTCCACCACTCCCTTTCTAAAATTCTGACTGTCAAATTGACCATCTCTGTAAAGGAAAAATTATTTCAGCAAATGTAATGGCACTCGGTTCCGGAGACTCAGCAAATTTCTTCTGCCAAAAGTGGCTTCATTGATGTAAAACTAGTATAGTTAGAGCAGGGCTTGGTCCTCTGAAAGAAACTTAAATATAACATTCTGCTGCTGAAACTGAAATATTTAGTACCAAAACACTGATGAGTTAAAGAACACTCATACATACACAGATACAAGTGTGGTTTGGCAGTCTTTCATATTGACTTCCGTACTTATGGTGCACCATCCGTTCTACCTTAAGTGTAAAAAGCAACTTAACTTACTGAAACCTCTGTGTCTGTGTCAGACAAAATGAGTTACATTGGAAGACTGTACTCTAGAGAGAGTCTTTTTTCTTTTAAATAAGACTGGCATCTGATTATGGAGGATTATGCAAAACTTTTGCTTTGGAAAAGGAAGACTGCCAGAAAATGAGAATGATTATTTCATTCTTTTAAAAGTATTTTTATGTGTGAATAAATGGTGATGAAATAGTGGTCTTAAGTCTTTGATGATTTCGAGTAGTGATGGCCCAAGAGCTGGTCTTTCATCTTCCATGTGAGTGCCCTAAATTAAAGGCCTGATGAGTTCCATTCATAGCTCAAATGTCATCTGGCGCATCAAGCTTCACCAGTAAGCTGCCTGCTGCTACGTCCTGACTTTCAATGTGCACCTTTATTCTTGCTCTCCCATCTTAAATAGGTGACATTGCCTGTGAAAACTTTAAATGGTGTCAGGTTGTCAAAATGCAGAACTAACTTGATACTCTGTCAAAAATTTCAGCTGCCTTTAAGCTTCATGTTTGTCTTGTTACTGCTAGGAACCTCTTACATCCCTTCAAAATATTTAGTCAGAAAAAGAAGTTAGGTCTGTTCTGATGGGAGAGGGAGAATTCTGACATAACTTAAAAGTCATGATGTATTTGTTCCTACAGGGTTGCAAGTCAAGTAGCTGCTTTGGACCTGGGTTTCAAACCAGGAGTCGAGGCAATTAGGAAAAATCCGCCCAAAGTATTGTATCTCTTGGGAGCAGATTCGGGTTGTATAACACGTCAAGACTTGCCAAAGGACTGTTTTATCATCTATCAAGGTAATTAGTACATGTAAATTAAGAAGTGTTGCTATCTTAATAGTTGGAGAAAAAGCATACATAGTGGCATAAAACCCTTTGAGGAATTTCAGCCTTTGTTTTCCGCCAAGAAGCAGAACTTAAAACACATAACTGAGATACTGGTTACCTATTTCTTAGGTAAAGATGGGAAACAGTTGATGAGTAATAAGGGAATATAAACCAGTATAGGTCTTCAGAAATATAGCTTCAGACCTGGCAGACAAAACAGCTTTAGTTTCCAGCTGTTCTATCATACCAAAACATGATCTTAATCTAGCAAGACTTGTTCCAAGAACCTCCCAAATCTGAGTGACTATAGAGACTGAAGTACCATTTACTCCTCCTTGTAGTCCATTCATTCTCCCCAAAGTGTTAGGCAAGTAAGACCTCAGAGCAGTCAGCCTAACAGTCTTCAGATTACTGGCTGAGCAAAACTTTGAAAGCCCTTTTTTTCTGGGAACACAGAAATCCTGTGTTAGTAAAGCATTTCTTTTTGACTTACTTATGTCTCATGTGGTTGTGTACTGTTTCTTCTTCCCATGTATTTAGGGCATCATGGGGATGTGGGAGCTCCCATGGCTGATGTTATTCTCCCAGGAGCAGCATATACAGAGAAGGCAGCCACATATGTAAATACTGAAGGTCGGGCCCAGCAGACAAGAGTAGCAGTAACTCCTCCCGGGATGGCAAGGGAAGACTGGAAAATTATTAGGGCTGTCTCTGAGGTACCGTTGCTGTTTTAAGTTGCTTCTAATAAAAATACACTGAGAGGTTAAGTTCCTTTTTCTAAACACTTTCCAATGTAAGAAAAAGGTAGATTTTCAGGGAAACACATAGTTTTAAGAAGTAATGTTTTGTATTGAATCCTGTGTTAATTCTGTGAGTTAAATCATATTGTTTCCCTTTTGAGGATTGCTCTATTATTGTGGCTGCTGTATGGTGTTGGAATGCATAATGGGAAAGCTCTGCAAATTTTGCAGGTCTTTGTGAAGTGCTTTAGAGGAAGCTGGTGGGAACATGCAGTTTCTTGTTTTTCAGAAAGAAAACAGCATAGACTCTTGAGGCCAGGATCTGGTATCATTAGATGAAGTCAGATATGTGCTCACTACTCACAGGGAACAAGATGCATTGATAATTGCATCAACTTTTATCTCCTTTGGTGGTAAACTAAGGAAAATGCAAGTATGGAAGGAGAAAAGTATTTCTTTTCTTTTTATCCTGTGTATAGCAAACAGGACAGCCTGGTTTTTAACATGGGGAAGTGTTGACTATGTAGGCATCAGAAGTGCAACAGAACACTGACTTTGCTTCAGGTTGTGCATTCTAACTGCCTGTTTTCAGGAGTGTAGGCTTTTCCCCACTTTACCTTAGGGATGTTAATGGATTGGTAATCTAAACCACTATGAATTAAATCCCTAGACTTGATGGCATTTCTTTCTGTGAATCTCTTAGTTGGCTGGTTTGACCTTGCCTTATGAGAACCTTGATCAAATACGGAAGCGTTTAGAAGAAGTATCACCCAATCTGGTTCGATATGATGATGTGGAAGAAGCTAACTACTTCATCCAGGCAAATGAATTGGCAAAGGTAAGCAAAACTAAAGCATCTTGGCATGATTTAGTGCTGTTATATAGCATAATGCTTTTAAAAAAAATCTTCATATGTAATATGAGAAGCATTTTCTGACACGCACTGAATGCAGAATTCACTAAACAAATTGGTAACAAGTTCCTATCATAAAGGTGACTTTCTTTTCCTTTCTTACCACAGTTAGCGAAGCAACAGCTTCTTGCTGATCCTCTTGTTCCACCTCAGCTCACAATAAAAGACTTTTATATGACAGGTATGTACTGAAATCAGCAGAACATTTTACTTAGCTTTACAGTAAGGTTCTTATGATTAATTTAAAGCTTTCTGCTAAGATACACAGGATTTGAGTCTTTGGAAGAAACAAAATTTTTCAGTAAAATTATTTGGAATTTACATAAAGCACAGACTGTATTTTCAACTAAGTGATTTTATTTATCCTCTTTGTATCCAGTCTTGTACTAAATTTATTTTGTATTGTGTCTGTGCACTGACATGTTTGGATTTCTTTTTTTACAGATTCCATCAGTAGAGCATCACAGACAATGGCCAAGTGTGTGAAAGCTGTTGTTGAAGGTGCTCATGCAGTAGAAGAGCCCTCCATCTGCTAGAGACTAATCAGACTGCCACCACCTCCATCTAAGCTTTTGTTGCAGTTAACTGCTGTGACTGATACATTTTTTTCAAAATCTATTTGACAGGCTGTTGTATTTTTTTTTCTTCCTTCATTCACATTTTCATCACTTCAAATAGCCCCATCATGCTACAGGACTGTTTCTGTGTCTGAGGGAACATGCAGCACTAAACTTACTGTACCCAGAGGCAGGGTACATTATGATTGTATACAAATAAATTATAATACCAAGCTGCCCATTACCTGTGTAATTCATGTAGCTCGTGCTTCTTCCATGAAAAGAATTCAGTAAGCAACTCAGACTCAGTAAATCTTGATTTTCTAGGAAGGAGTGTACATGACAAAAATACTAGATAGTAACTTTCTTCCAGAGTATCCAGGTATCTTAATTTTAAACCCTGGTCAGAATGTGAACGTGCTATTTTTGTAATGCACTTTTAAAGGAAGTTGTCCCTCACACCTGGTTTATGCCAATGTTCAGGCCTATCTCTGATCTGGATATTTGTATGTTTCTTCATTTACTTTCAGTTGAGACTGCTCTTGGAGGAAATAAAAATAATTTTGATGTTGTGGGGAAAAAAAGCAGTCTTCACCCAGCTTCCTCATACTGAACTGCTTTAAAAATTAGCAGAAAGACAAAAAGCCTTTATACCAGTTCAAATACAGAAAAAAAATCTCAGTTTCTTTGTGCATTGATCTTTATATAGCAAAGTGAGGGAAGGGGTTGTGTGTGGTACTTTTTAATTGGGTGGTTGGGGTTTTTTTTATGCTTTAGAGTAACTTGAGACCAGTGACTTTCTCCCTCTGTGTTATGCTAGTTAATAGAAGTTTGGAAGAAGGATAACTTCCTCTTCAACTGGCTACTAAAGTTCAGTGTAATTCTTCCAAGAATTGTGAAAATGAGAACAGAATCATAAAGCCATCACTTCCAATTCTATTATAAAAAAAAATAAAGGTGTTAATTTTGCATGAGGAAAAGCTACACTTTTCACCATAGAGTAATACTGAATGTATGGGGGTGCTGCTGTAGAAGTCTGTTTTATAAAATTCGTTTTTTCTTCCATGCTTAGAATTTTTCAGTGACAAGTAACTTTTTAAAAAATTGTTTTCCTTTGGCCCAGGAAGAAAACTCTTCCTGGTTATCCTGCTATATCACAGTGTCCTTACATGAGCTAAGTCTTAAATGTTGGGCATGGCTTTACTCAGCCTGCCACCTCCAGTTACCAACAGGGACGGGTTCAGTTCTCGTGGTGGTACAGAAAAGGGCAACTGTTCATTTTATTCAGATACTGCCATGCATGTTAGCGAGGCAGCAAGAGAGACTGCAGTCTGGTTTTAATGGGGCAGTTCACAGGACCAAGTACAGCATGAAACCTTCCTACTGTCCTTGTGGAATGTTACGTCTTTAGGAGGAACGGGGGTTTATTGGCACATAGAAGAAAAATGTGTATGACATATGCCAAAATGTTTAAGAAGAAAGGGTGTAGCTGAATCCTGTATTCAGAAAAACATTTGGTTCTCAAGCTCCTAAGATGAAAACCCTTTTTCACCCCCTTTGTCCCCATGGTGTACAAACACAGAGGAGTAACTTCAGCTGTGCAACAAGTCAGTTATCACTTCAGAACTTTTAACGGTTCAAAAGCCTTAGATTTTTTTTCCCCCTTAAATATTGTAGCATTACTTTGGGAGCTTTGGAATGCTTTTTGGTTTTTGTGAAAGCTCTATGTCCTTCAATTAGTATGTATAGTAGATTCTTGTTTCTATTCAAAAACTGTCCAGCCTTTAGCAAGAAAGGCAAGAAGGGAAAAAAGTACAGGTGGTGCTCTCTGTCCTGTTTCTACTCCATTTCCCACCTAACTAGGCACCAAGTACAGACTTATTCAGCCAAACTTGGTAATAGCAACAAGGCTCTATAAATTTGACAGTTGGAAACTAGATAGTAAAGAGAGATCTAAATTAGCATTCTTATCCACTGCGTTTAGAGCATAGCCCTTCCCTTATCTCTTCTGTTTGCTCTGGTGGCTGGACAGCTGGTACACATGAAGACTTTCACCCAGCTAGTGACAAAAGGGTAACAGGGGTCTGCGAAGGCAGGGAAGTGGCATAGGTTGGGCAAAATACTGGAACAAAAATTCCAAAAACAGGGCTATTCACGCAACTTACTTCTGTTTATTTAAGAGAAAAAGTTTACAGTTAGTGTTCCTATTTGCCGGTTCTGAAGCTGCAACCTCAGATTAGAGAATTACAAAAAAGCAGTGATGAAGAGCTGGGATGGTGGGAGATGAACACACTCTGAGTATTGTTCTTGGTGGTTAAGGTAAGGGCTGACCAGTCAGGTGCTCACACTGCATCAGCCGTCAGTGTGCTGCTGCAGCTCACTCCACGTGTAAGGCCGGTGGGTGCCTTTATCCTGTGCTGGAGTGGGCAGGAGCTTTGTCATGCTTTGTTTTGGAGCTGAGCCCAGCCCCGGAGGAGATGCAATTCCTGCAATTCCCCGAGTGCAGCCCTGGTTCCACCTGGTGGCCAACTGGCAGAACTTCTCAGCGGGTGCATCGCCAGTTACCTTCAGGTGCAGTAACCTTTATCTCGTCTGCTCCTGTGCACTCCTGCCTGTACAGCCTGCCAAGGAACAGGAATGGGTCTGGGGAGAGATGGCTGGGGTTAGTCATTGAGTATCCTTCTCTCTGAACACAGCCCTGTGTAAACACGGCTCTTGTGTGCAAACTATTAACCCCAAACATGACTTAGATTAAACCTTGCCTTTTTGTAGCCTTATCTTCAGCAGGTGGTTGTGGGGAGTAGAGAAGGCAAAGGGTGTGTTAATTCAAGGTAAAACGATACTATGCAGTTACATTTTCAAGCAAGTATAGGCCAGGTGCAGTCAGATTAAAGAGCAACTATATCTGCAGGCAGATTTAAGCATCTTAAGTCTAAAGCTGTGGTTTCAAACCAAACAACAACAAAAAAAATCAAACAAAAAAACCCAAACCAACCAGACAAAACCAAAACAAAGACCCCAAACCCTGTTCAATAGCCACCTTACTGAAAGCAGCAGCATCTCATGGGTGCATCCCTGTAGTTCCAAAGGGAGAGTGCTTAAAACCCTGGGCAGTGTAGTGAGCTGCCTCAGTAAAAAGAAACATAACGGAATTCAAGTCAAACAGGTGTGTCCTCAGCAAGACTCTGAAATGTCCAGCAAAATTAGGCCATTCATAAAAATAGTTGTAACTGACTTATTTTTTAATATATCTTGAAGCATAGCTTAAGGCAGAAAAGAGAGCGTCTGTAGCATTTCCCAAGAAGTACAAGATTTTGGATCAGTGCCTCTTCTGAGGCTGATAAAATTTTTGCAAGACTGTCTGCTACATGCTTGATTGGGGGATGTGCTGTATTTTAATGTTGAAACCAACAAAAATGCAGCTCTAAAGGAAAAGGGTCATAGCTCTAAAGGAAAACCAGAGTGACAGACTGGCATCAGCCTTAATCCAAAGGGGAAAGGTAATATAACTTCATCTCTGTCCCCACACCCCTGCTCCTCATAAAATACTCCAAACAATGGCTAAGCCAAAACATCCTCTCCCAAAACAAGACAGTCTCCTAATAATGATTTGTTGTGTTGTCCTTCGAACATGCAGTAAGATGAAATCACCTTTAGTGATGAAGGGTTGGAAGATGACTCTTTCAAGGCACTGACAGGACAGAGAAAGTGCTGAGAAGCAAACAGATAGAAGAGGACTTCATGCTGACTACCAACATGGAAAAAAAGTACTAAATAAATGGGGAATTCTGGAGAACAGCTCAAAGTTAAGGACTTGGCTGACAACTGCAGTAAGCTTTTTAGACTGAGTACGAGAACCCCACAAAACGTTAAAATGCCTAAGTTCTCCCAGAATTACTTGAGAAGTTGCATTGCTCAAGTTTTTAACTTCCTATTTAAAAACAACAAAATACAAAACAAAGCCAAACACAACACACCATTTTCAATTTCTTAATAGATGTTAACAGATTATTATTATTCATAAAATGCCAAATGGGCACAAGAACCTTTGCAAACAAAACACTTAAGTTCACAGAGAGTCACAAGGAAAGCTTAGTTCAGAAATGAACACCAAATCCTTCACTGTGTGTGTGGACTTATACAAGTCATGGTCCTTTCTGTTGTGTAAGGTTTTATCCAAAAGACACTTTACAGTAACACTTATTAGTTGATGGAATGATGTCAGCAAAGTGTCCCCAAGTACCCAGATTACTCCAACTCTTCATAGCTCAGCACCACAGAAAAATGGCAGAGAGAGACATAAATAACACATATAAAGCCTTGTGATTCAAACAAAATGAGTGATTCCATGATCAGCAAAGCCTGCTATGCTAAACACTGTTAATAATTATTGTTTTCCTCCACCTACATGTACACATCTATTCACAGTGCCTAAAGCTGAGAAGCCTATTGAGATTTAGAGGCATAAGAGGGAGCGGAGACATCTCCTCACTCAGCCAATACTGAATTTTGAATATACTTAACTAATATTTCAAATAAATTGTTTTACTTCTTTTTGTCATCATCTGTACACCTGTGTTTATGTTTGAAATGGATCAGAGATGAGAACCATGTATCAAAAAGAAACATACTAAAAGCAAAAAACTTAATGTGTAACAAATAACTTTCAAAAGCCACTGGAATCCCATGACCCTAGACACTAATTAAGCCTTATGCTTTGATGTTAGCTCAGCTCCAACTGTTTTTGAAAAATCCTGTCCTTGATGCTTTTTATTTCTCAATTATCCATCACAGGATATTCCACACCTTTGTTGGAAGCTACTCTCAGAAGACTTAAGAGACTGTTGATTTGGCCCAGAGTGGGAATTCAGATCTTTCCAGCTTGCAGTGGTGACCAAGACCCTCTGCAACCCAAATGTAAATGAGTAACTGGACTAATAGCAGAGACAAGGACTAGAGATAAAGTGTATAGCTTCTTAAACACTACAATTACAGTTAATGAAATATCAATAGACAGAAGCAGATAGTAAAAATACAACAGTATACTTTGAATTAACAGAGGGCTTCCCAGTAAAATGGGATGGTATTAGAGCATTCTGCTGGGACAGCTTATTCCATTCATTTGTCCTTTATTTAAAGAGGTCTCCACAGATACCCAACGTACTCTGGACAACCTTCCCACAATTAATAGTCTTACTGTTTTGTCTTTGCTGAGCTTTAGGAAGACAATACCATTTATTTAATGTAGATTAAAATACACATTGATAATGAAGAACAGATTAGTGAAGTCTTAGTTAATTACTATTTTCAGTACAGTTCACTCTCAATTAATTATATTATCATGTAATAGCTAGCATACATCTGCTCCCAATTGGTTAAATACTTCTGCAGCTATACTCCTACTGAAACCTGCAGCAAAATTCCCATTACTCAAAAAAGCTTTAATGAAGCCCCTAAGACTCAGGAAAACAAGACTAGTCATCTGTACTTCGTGTTGCCTTGCTAGCATTCAGGGCTTTAAACGAAGTAAAGCAAAGTTACTCTGTTGTACATATGGCTCGTCCTATACTTTCAGCTGTGCTATCTGCCACACAGGAGAGCACTAAAGCATGGGTTTGAGGGAGTTTAGCAGATGAATTAAGAAGCTCAATTTATGCCATAACCTAGAGAAGAATCCTCAGAGTGTAGACTGTTTTTAACATAAGGACTCTGCGGTTTGGAAAAAGAGCAAAAAGCATGCAAATACACACAACTGCAGCAGACAGAGTAACTGAAACCCAGATATGCAAGAGACAACCATTGCTATAAAATTTCCATGTTAAAGAATTGTTGAAAAATAAGAATAAGCATTTTCCCATAATACTAATATTCTGGGATTTAATGGTTAGCTTTACCCCTGAACTTGTCACTATTAAATAAACTAACACCACATAACAGCTGCTCAAGATACTGCTTTGAAGAATGTATCATAACTTTGGGTTTTATTTGATTTCTCACCCTTTTCAGTCTTCAAACGCCTAAAGACAAGATCCTCTATACAAACATGGCTCTTCGGATATGAATATCTTGAATTAACATCTATACATTAAGAGTTGTTCCTCCCCTTCACAACATTCACCTGCATTTTAGATAAATTGCTAATCCCTTTCAAAAGCATTTGAAGACATTGGAACTGTTTCCTCAGTGTGTGTTTTTCAAGAAATAATACCAAGATGCTGACATTATAACCCTATTTTGTGGAGAACCTGAGACTCTTCATCACATGCACAGAGTCTAAGTCATGCTTCAGAAATTCTTGAGGTCTGCACTCGGGGTGCATACGACCTTGGGAGAGAGTCAAGGTTCATTTCTTGATGCAGCCTCCTCCAGTAACTGGTGTACAACCTAAAGTACCTATTTCATTGCTTTATTAGACTCACAAAGCTTATTCACTGCGTCACTGCCCTCCGTCTCACTACTAATACAAGTGAGACACATCAGCACAGAATGCCTCATTAGCCAGAAACCTGTGATTTACAGAACATTAATGTTCGTTGACCACTCTGTGCTCAAGTGTACAATAAGTTTACTGGATGGAGCTGTTGGTTCAGGGATGAGGTCGATTTAAATCAAGGCAGACAGACCCATTCTGAAGAAACGGTAGCTTCAGAATACAATTCTGAATGTTGTACAGGGGACCTTTTGTGCTTCGGGTTTACACGCTGTCCTTGTACAGAAGTTTCAGAGTCCAATTTGTTCTCCAGTGTAATTTCAGAGTACTGCTCTACCCATCAAAATAATGTATGTCCCAACTTGAGTCTTGTCCATAAGGATAAGCAAATCTTTTTTAGAAAAATAATTTCATTCTACATTACTAAAGCTAGCAGATTGCTCCTTTAGGTTGTTACCGCGTAACATTTTATTTTCAGCAAAACAATCAAAATAATATCTGCATCTCTTAATAACTTAGTGAAAAGCAAATTACTCTCAGGTAAATACAGTTTTGTTAAATAAATTTCTCTATCCATAAAGTACAAATTTTAATTTCTCTGTTGAATGATTACACAACAGTCCACGTAACTAAGATCTGGCAAATTTTTCGTCTTTACTTTCTCCTCCTTAAAAAGATTGAATTATTTTTTTTTGTACAAGATACTAAAAGTATCCCATTTCAACTTTTCCTATTCCAAACTAGATTCAAAATGTTTCTCCTTTTGCTTGGCATTAAGCTTCTGGCTTCACAATTAACACACATCAAATAGATCTCAGAATGTCACCAAAATGTGTAATGCTACTATGATGCGTGTTTAAATTTAGGCATGCAAGTAATCCGATTAAAGTCAGTATCTGCGAAGTCAAACACATAAGCCAAAGAAAAGGTTTAATAATGGTTCAGTGCACAGGTTCTCAAGTGCATTCAGAGCCATTTCTCTAAAATGTTGTATCATCTGCATCCCATTAAAAAAATACAATTCCAAGATACTAAGTGTGCTGTACAGATATTCTCAAGAGTACCACAGAGAGATGCAGCATAGATTAGTTGTTCATGGTGTGCCTCTCTTCCTAAAACACAAAACACATCTTAATAGCCCAATGAAGAGAACTTGAACTGTAGTTGAATTATACTGAACTACTGAATTACAGTTGAAAACAGCAATTCTCTTGTTTAACACAATGGTTGATACAAGAAATCACTTTGTACAGAAACTTCAATTTGGTACTCCAGCAAAATCCTACCGACTTGGTAAGAGTTTTATGCAAGGAATTATAGAGTGATCCTTCAAACACTTCCGAATTAGTAAGTGCTAACAAGGCCTGCAGGCATTTGCAAAACTGGGGTCTGAGAATTTGTCCCTTTATCTATCTATCTATTTAGAATAAAAGAAAAATAAATGCTAGTTTATGCCACATTTGTTGAATTACTAAATCAATTGAGATAATTTATTTGCAATATTTCAAAGGGCTTGCGGTTTTTCAATCATCCCATACCTCACCAACATTTGTAATCTCTGTCATTCCTGTAATGAATTGTAGGTATAGGATATAAAAGTAGTTTTTGTTGAAATAGCTTACAAAAATAATCATCATATTTCATGCTCCAGAGCATACAATAAAGACTGATAAAATTATGAAGGATCCTAATTATTGCATTACTTCTATACAAAGCACAAACTCTTTGGAAATACAATATAGGAGCAAAATATTTGGGGTTTTTTTGTTGTTTTCTAAAATTAGCAGAATTATGCATTTAATGGATTAATAACTGAAAAACAGAAAAAAAAATTGAATAACAGAAAAACACCTCCCATGCAGTAATTCCATTGAATGCAACACTCTGGATTATTAAAATGAGCTAGGTAGACTAACCATAATCTAAAAAAAAAACCCTGCTAAACAAAAAATAAACAGTTTGACACAAAGACCAGCTGACTTTTAATCATACTTTAATTAAAATCTATTTATCTAAATGAAAAACCCACTATGAACACACGAACTACGCTCACCATGCAGGCTGGGCAAACTCAAAGTACGTTTTGAAATGTGGATGTACCTAAAGAACAGGATTTTTTTTTTTTTTTTTTTAAGATTACAAGAACTCAACTAAACCAATATATTTCAGATTTGGGAGGGGAGAGGAAGAGGTTGATAACATACTAAGCAATTCAGTACCTTCATCCATATGACCTTCGTCTGACTGCAGTTCAATTACTTTATACCACCTGAACAATTTTTACAATGGAAAAAACAAAACGTATAGCTCATTAGTTTCCTAATTATTTCCTCTTCCTTCGGGACAAATAAAAAGGCATCTTTGCAGTTCATCTCTGAATAGGGCTGTACATAGTACTACCTCAAGAAACATTACCACAGATCTGCTCAATACAGTGATCAGTACCTTCACCTATAGATACACCACAGCATCTCACATTGTTTTGACAGCATTTAATATATCTTTTACAATCTAATAAAAGAATCTGCAACAAAGAAAAATACTATTAATTTATATTACAAGACACTGTAGTATAAATTTATAGCATTTCTCAACTCTGTAAGTAAGTCAGGAATAATATTCATAAATATCAAGAACAAAGTCCCCAAATCAAAACATTAAAAGAACCAAACCAGATTTTTAGAAGGCTGCAAACTGTTTTGAAAACATTAAAACCAAAACTCAACTATTGCCCCCAAATTTCTTGCTATAACTTCTGTTTTTTTCACATCCCATCCTGAAGGGCAGACAATGCTAAATTTATGACAGCACAATTTCTCAGATATCTATCACAGGTTCCTCTCACTCACATTAAATCCCCCATAGTTTCTCTAAATAGCCTACTCTAGAAAGAAATAAAAAAGTAAAAATAAAAAAAAAAAAGGATTTTTTTTTTTTCCTATCCGTACATTCAATTTTATTTACAATGCCTTGAGAGAAAGAAAGACGTTATGGTACAGTTACACCAAACTATCCAACATCAATCTCAGCTGTTTACTAAGATTACGAATACCAAAAAAAAAGTTACACCAACTTTCACAATTACACACTAATTTTTAGAACCATCACACAATGACAAAAAAGTTATCAACTTTATAAATACAGAAAAAAATTACATGGTTTTAAGAACAACAAAGTTACTAAAAATATATATTTTACCATACCTCCTTTAAATTTTTTTCCCGAGAGTTGATCTTTACAGGTTATTAAAAAAAATATTTCTTCAGCCACAAGCCTCTGTATTTTATTTTTATTTAAAATAAAAAGTCACACAAATGTTAAAATATTTTGTTTTGGCCATTTGGCTCCCTCCTCCAAATTGACACTTTATAAAAACCTTCTATACTTTTTTTCCCCCTCCCTCTCTCCCTCTCTACTACCTCCAAGATGGTAGGAAAGTTGTTGTTTTGGAGGGCAGAGGAGCCGCTCTCTGATGTTATGTCCTCTCGGTGCCTGTAGTGGTGCTATAGGAGGCTGCTGGCTCTCTTCTTGAGCAGCCCCAGCAGCCCTGCCTTCTTTGCTGGAGAATATATTCAGGGATTCCCCTTAATAATCACCTACCCTCTGAGCACTTTGTAGTTTTAAAATAATAAAAGAGCCCCCAAAGCTTCCTCCCCACAAAAAGCAGGATCTTCTCAGAGACAGGGGGGCAGCAGCTCCTCAGCACAGAGCCCGAGCACATTCCCAGTCCCTCTGCTGGGGAGGAAACTCTGATCTGTCAGCCCAACAGAGGGAAAGGGGGGAGAGGAGAGAGAGGAGGGAAAAAAAAGCAGCTGGAAAGGTAAGCCAGGCCCGGCCTGCATCCCCGGGCTCGCGTAGCGCGGCAGGCGGTGCGGAGGGTGCAGGGCGGGCGGGGAGGCGGGCTACGCGAGGCCGGGGATCGGCCGGGGCGGTGTAGGCCGCAGTAGGGGGTGCGGGGAGCCAGGGGGGTTTTTGAAGCTTTCGAGCGCCGGGAAGAGCGCCGGAGGCGGGTGAGACGGCCGCCGGGGCCCAGCGGGAGGGTCGGGGCGCGGCGCCTTTGCCCGGGAGGTGAAGGGCGGCGGGGGAGAACGGGGGCGGGGGGCGCTAGGCCTCGGCGCGGCGCGGCCCGGCCGTTCCGCTCCCCGCCCCGCCGGGCCCCCCGCGCCGGGCCCCGGGCCCCGAGCGGGCCGAGCCCCGCAGCCACCGGGGCCGGGCGGCTGGGGGGAGGCTGTGGGGGCGCCGTGGCCGCTCTTCCCCCCCCTCCCCCCCAGGCCCCCCCGACCCCCGCGCGGGGCGAAGGGGCCACGGGACGGGGGGACGGGGGCGGCATTAATTTGCCGAAATGACTTTTAATGAGCGGGGGTGGGGTGGGGGGGCGCCCCCTCCCCCAGCCCGGTGCGGGGCCGCCGCGGCGGAGGCGGTGCCGGTCCCGCGGGGCTGCGCCGGCCGCGGCCTGGAAAGTTTCGCGGCGTTTTTGGGGTGCTTTACTCCCCTACCGCCGCCGCCGCCCACCCCCCGCCCGCGGCCGTGGGGACGGTGCCGGCGGGGCGGGGGGACCTCGGAATGCGGCCGCAGGTTCCCCCCCCGCCCGTCCCGTCCCCCCTTTTTTCCCCGTCGGTGACCCCCTTCGGCCGGGCCGGCGGCGGGTGGATTCGCCGCACAACTTTTTGGGAGGGAGTGGAGGGTGTTTTTGGGGGTGCGAGGAGGCCCTCGGAGTGCCCCCCCCCCCCCCCCCCCCCCAAACTGTCGGCACGTGGGGCCCCGGGCCGGTCCCAGGAGCAGGGAACGAGGGGCAGGGGCGAGGGGCTGCCCTGGCTGCACCTCCGCTCCCCGGCACATGCCGGGGCTGGCGGCTGCCTGAACCCCGCCGGGGCCGGGCTGGGGTCCCTCAGCCGCCCCACTGTCCCAGGACCCGTTAGCGGGACAGGAGCAGCAGCCCACTGGCACCTCAGCCAGGGAAGGGATTGCCTCAGTAGCCCCTACAGAGCAAAGGCTGTGTCTGGCCCCCTCTCCTGTCCCCACTGGACACCCTAACTGTCCCTGTGGGTTGGGGTCCCGCTGTGGTCGGGGGTCTGTGTGAGGTGCTGCTGCCCCCCAGGACTGAAAATGAAAGGATCGTTTTTTTCAGGGAAAAGAACGTCTGGTAGTTGTGAAGTGAGTGCACTGGAAGACCCACCAACGCGCTTCACCCCGCACAGGTGAAATAGCTCCGGTTTCTAATGCGGGAGGTGGCGCGTTTTGGCCAAATATTCCTTAATGTGTCTTTTAGGTCAAAATTATAATGGCTTTCTACAAGTAACCTCAAATGAATTTTGGAAGTGACAGTGATGCTCACCTTAAAGCCTTATATTGTACCATCTGTTTAAAATACATAGAGTTAGTTCTAACTTTCTTACTCAATAGCATGCAATGCAGGTTTATTTTAAGGCCTTTCAGTTTTTGAGGATTGGGAGACTTAAATATAAAATTGACAAAATTAGGGCAATGCATCATTCCCCTGTAGACAGCTGCCCTCCCGTATGGGCTCACCTGTACTGGCAGTGTTTCATGCTCAGGCCATACCCACCAGGTACCACTGCTGATGGCTGAACTGGAGCACTTGTGTTTTGTATGAAGCTGTCACTTACGGCCTGGTGACATTCAGCCTTTTGCATGAACTGTTTATAATAGATACAAAGATCACACAAGTTTTATTAATTGTAAAGCTAAATTATCTACAAAAAGCGAGCCATACTTTACATACTGGGGGTTATTTTGATGTTCAATATTTTTGTGATGAGTGAATGAATTTCTTTGTAGGGCCTGGTCCTACAGAACTGCATATACCATGTTCTCATGGTGTGGTAAATCATCAGGAGGTACAAATTTATTTTAAGACCACACTGAAACTCCAATAGCTTATACCTGCTGAAAGGCTCCTCTGTGAGGAGCTCTATTGGTTTATTTATTGAGTATTCCTACTGAAGCAAGAATGATATTGTATTGTGTGAAAGTAAGCTTATTTGTCTTTGTAGTATTGGGAGTAAAAATGAGACAAAGGTATTTTGTTCAACCTCATATGGAAGGGCAGGTTATCTGTTATTTGAATAAATAAAAGACTTGGACTTTCTCCCCCCTCCCCCCCCAATTACAGATGTGAGGTGTGTTGTGGTATGTTTAATCTCTACTTTATCGCAGGATCGTGATTTCAGTATTTTGAGATAATGTTTTTAAAGTACATTTCTGCTATGTTCAATGTCCTAAAGGGTCCATTTGTTGCTATATCTGAAGGCCACCTCTCTGCAGCCCTGCTCATTCTGGCAAAACCCAGGCCTGTTTATAACTACATTGAAATAAGCATGCATGAGAACCTCCCTGTGAGGATGTCATAGCAGGACTGGGGCCTGAGACCTGTTCAAGTAGAGAAATCCTTCTTCGAAAGACTTTCAAGATACAGAGCCCATCTTGAACCTTAGGTCAGGAATAGCCATGTTTAGGAAGTTACTTTTTTGAAATCTATAGGAATGTACTCTTGGCAGTAGTTATGAATTTTCGTACCTTAGATCTTTTTTCTTTAGAAATCCTCTGAAGTTTCTAAAATTCTTAGTCTTAAATGTTTGTTGTTTTTTAGGGTTTGAGGTATCTTTGTCAGGTTTTCTCTAAGGTACTTTGAGGTACAGATGAGTGAATCAGCTGAAATAAAAATTCTTGCTTAAGTTCATTTGGTCTAAGAAAACAAAAATAACCTGTTCAGTTTGTGAGCAAAGAGTTTTTTTCCCTCGTCATAGTTATGTTTTCTGCTCTTGATTGTAATTAGTTACAAGTCCTGTGAGTTTTCTAGCTGTTACTATTATTAGGAATAATGCTTAAGTTTAATTCTGTATTTATTGTGTTATATTCTAAAACATAATGTGTTGCCTAAAATATTCTGGTGCTTTCCTGTTAATATATTGGACATCCTTATGCAATGTAAACTGCCTTTTTCTAGAGCTGAAGTAATAAGCTTTCTAAAAAGGCAGAATGAGGGCAATATTGCTTCTTTCTTCCTAGGTAGATCTTTACATATGAAAAAAGTAGTCCAAAATACTATTCCAGGTAGTAACTAAAAATATCTTGTAAAATCTTAACATGTTGAATGCCTTGATCTGTCAGGGTGCTTGCATGTGTGTTGCAGTGCCCACACTTCAGAGGCCTTCCTGAGCAAGGACTGTACTCTAGTTAATAAAAGTGTTCTGTACAGGAACTCTCATAGTTGACTTTGGTTGCTTCCCAGTGTTCTCTGTCTCAGTTTGAATGCTTTTACTGACAAAAAGACTCTTGTTTCCACAATTACAGCATTCTTGGTTTGGTAGCTGAGTGTAGTAGAGAATTGAGCTGTTAAAAGACTAACTAAGCCAAACTTTTGGTTAGATCACAAAATAGGGACAGAAGTTATAACTTGTGCAGTTGATGTTGATCACAATTAGATTTGGTACAGCTTCTCTTGATAGAACAAAACATTTAAAAGAGAGATATTTTTTGCTATGAAATATAAAAAATGAATGTTTTCTCCTTAAAAGTATACTTTTTACTAATACTGTTTGAAAAGTTTGCTATAAAGTAGCTTTAAACGCATGTCTTTTTGTCATGAATTTTATGGCTTCTGTTCATTTTGGAGTGGATGAAATTCCATGTTGCCAAACATCTTGCACTCTGTGTGTTTGCGTAGTTTCAGGAAATGGATCTGACAGTGGCAGGTACTTGTTCTTTCTTGGTCCAGAGGAATTGACAAAACTACTATTTATGTTATTTGTGTTTGTGGAGAAGCTGAGGTTCTTGTAGGTCAATGTTGTACTTCTGGCCCCAAGCTGATGATTTTGGAAACATATGGAGATGACATACCTTGTCTGTGAGATGTCATGAACACACCAAGCAATTTAACAGGAAATTTGGGCTACTATTAGCAAATGCAAAACAACACAGTAAAGACGTCTGTAGTTGTGGATTTTGTTTAGATGCAGTGTGTGATGCTCTGAGCTCAGTCCTCTTAATTATACATCTTTTAACCACCAGCATATAATTGCCTTGCAATTTACAATGCATTTGGGGATTCCATTGCCTAAAAGGGTCTTACGTACATTGAATGTCAAGTTCTGAGCATATGTTTAAGAATGTACCAACCCACATGATTTAAAACACTCTAATATTTTCAGCGCAGCATTTGCTCAAAATTGCCAATCTGAATTTTGAGGCTATAGTGCTTTGGGCTTTCTATTAGTGAGTAAGGCATTAACCTGTAGACTGCAGATTATGTCAGGTACCAGATCTCTGTGTAG
This sequence comes from Aphelocoma coerulescens, assembly GCF_041296385.1. Classification (NCBI taxonomy): domain Eukaryota; kingdom Metazoa; phylum Chordata; class Aves; order Passeriformes; family Corvidae; genus Aphelocoma; species Aphelocoma coerulescens. The sequence continues at coordinate 13,429,047 of NC_091021.1, forward strand.
CATAATGCTTGTACTTGGGTGTGGTTAAAGATTGTCTTCCAAAGTTTGCTGCTACACTGTTTTCCAGCCTCTCTGAAGGGCTGTTTAACTCTTTTGGAGGAGGGTATGTGGAGTGCAGTGCTACAACTTTGTTGTCTTTAGAGCTGATGTGCTCTGCAAGGGAGCTGATTATGCCGGTACTGAAAAGCCGGTACCAAAAGCAGTTGGGAGCTGGCTGCTTCCAGAGGGTGATAGCAGGTACTGGCAATTGGACAGGTGTGTTCCTGTGTGTATTGAAATCTTTCATTTCTCTTTTTGCAGTCACTGTGCAAACCACCTTCAGTTGTCTTACAGACTCCAGTGGCTGCACTCAGCAGGACAAATTGCTCTGCTCTTAAGTGCTGATGTTTCAGAGTGTGACTTTGCTCTGTCTCCTGCCTGTCCTTGCTATAAAGCCTTGCTGGGGTGCTAGGTTTGTTACTCTTCTTCACATGTCCAGATAGGACTTTAGCCAGAGGGAGAAAATTTTTTTCCAGTCAGCTGTTCAAGAGTAAAAATGGGACAAGGGGAGAAATTAATGTGTTATGAAGTTACAAATATTAGTGGTAACCTCATAAGAATGTGAAAAATACCCTGCTGGGTCAGATCAGCTTGGATCCAACCTATGTTCTGAATTGGGCAGTAGGAAAAAGTGATGCTATTTAGGAAGAGCATGAAAGCCCAGACACTTTTTTTGTGCTTTCTTCTCTTACTCCTCCATCACCCATGTTTGTTAAAGTGGTCATGCTGGCGGGTACGTCACTTAAGTCCCCATTGTCTATGAACTTCTCTATTGCCTTTTTGAACCTGATAATACTGTCTGCTTCCATGGGTCTCATGTGACAGCAAGTTCCAGCAGTTCACTACCTGTGAGTAGTAAAAGCAAAGAAATACTTCTTTGATATGTTTTGAGTCAATCTCTTACTAGCTTCATCAGGTACCCCTAGTTCTGATATTGTGTGATCTGGTATATGACTGCTCTGTATTTACCTTGTTTCCTACCATGATTTTTTAAACCTCAGTCATGTTTTACATCATTTGGCAAGGGCACACATTTTTGGATTCCCTTCTGTCCTTTGCCCTGTTGTTTCTGACTAGCTCAAAATCTTTTATTTAGAATCAGTTGTGTAAAGAAAATCTGGGCTCCTTAAGAAGCAGCTTCTGGTTTCTCATTCACAGGTTGTGGCTAAAGTTCGTTTGAGCACATACAGGCATACATTTTTTTTTTATGTTGAACCTTCTACATCTTCAAGGCAGAGTGTAAATGCAAAACTGAAAACAGCTTCCAGAAAGTTTTGTATTCTGATATTTTTATAGTGAAGTACAGCTGCTTAAGCATTTGCTTTTTCCAGGGGAAGTCCATGTTTCCGTCATCTCTTACTGAATCCTGTGGGACAAAAATAATTTCTCCCCCACCCACTATTTAGCTAAGTGTAGTTTCAGTTCTCTTCAGTTAAGTGACACGTGCCTATTCCATGCTTGTGCTACTTTTTACGTAGCAGCAAAAAGCTCTGTTAAGAACTCCTGTAAATTGTTAAAAATAAAACACTGCATCAGATGAAATCAGAATGAAGCAATTTAAGTGTCTTTGTTACTTTTATATATATATTTATACACACACACACATATGCACTCTTATGTGGTATGCCATGGAAGTAAATAGAAAAAGCTCTTTTTAGATTAAGTCCAACTTCAGTCTCTGATCCTGGCAGTGTATCCACATAGTGACATGCCTTTTGGGGAGTCTGTTTAAGAATCTATCAATAAAGATATAATTGCAAGTGTGAGAAAATTGCTGTGTTGTTTTTTTTGATGTACTATTGGTTGGCTACTATGTTTTATTAGCTTTCTCGTTCCTTGCACTGTAGTTGCACTAATTGATTCCTGTCAGGATTTTTAACATGATTATATTAGCATGAACTTCTCTTAGTGTATATATAGACCCAAAAATTCATGTTCATGCTCATTGGTTTCCCTGGGGATTATTGTCAGTATTTTTGTGTGAATGTTTCATATAGCATTGTACTTGTGCCCTGTATCTCTCAGACAAGTGAGAAGTGAAATACTATGCCTGCCTTGACACAGTCAAGTTAAATGCAAAAATAAGACTTAATTATGAGTTAAGTCCAAAAATAAAACTGTGGCCACAAGAATAAGTCTAGGATTATAGTGGCTGGGAATTGTGGAGCAGTTTCTTTACAGAAGCTTAATGGAGGCACACATGCTATGCATTTCTCACTGTTTACTTGGGAACCATCTTGAGGAACTCTTTCCCTTCGGTCGGTTTGCTTGACAACCTTCAGAAAAGAAATAACAGCTGAGTTGTACAAAAGAGGAGAAGGTTAGTGATCCATCAGAAACTCTGCAGAGCATGATAGTAGAAGTTTAAAAGAAGGTGATAAACCAGAAGAAAATAGAGAGCAAAATGTAGGTCACCCCAGTTGCAAGATACACTTGGTCTTTCAAGTTTTATGTCCAGTCCAGTATGCCACCTAATACAAGCTTTGATAACCTATTGAGAGAAGCAGACTCCTCAGCAAAAGGCTTTCTGTCAGCATTGTGTGTGTGAGATGCAAGTAGTTAAGACCCACTTGATTACTTTTGCTGCCATAGTAATAGATGAGTCCATCTCTCAAACATGTGGGATGCAAACACTGACCACAACTCCTGTATGGGTCGTGTTCCCATAGGATTTATGTTTTTCGTTCATATTGTTGCTCAATAATACTGAAGGGTATGTCAGTATCTGCCTGAGCCAAGGTAACTGAAAGGATTATTTGGTCCTTAACATGCTAAAGAAGAGATTGTTCCCTCTTCCTATTCTGTGTTTTTGAAGGGCACAGTCAACAGTGAACTTTCCAAGACTGATGTAATGTGGAAAGTCATACTCCAGTAATTGGTTTCAAATATATATATATAGTGTATGTGCTTCTATGCCTTGAGAAAAGTTGGGAAAGCTATTGGAACTGGACTAGGCATCTGTGCTTATGTTGTGACTGTCTGGTGTAAGCAAAGTGCAAGGCCGCTGCCTCTGGGGGTGCCTGCTTGCATGTGTGCGTGGAAGGGGAAAATGTGTATCAAGAGGAAATAGAAAGTTATCATTATTGTCAAATGACTGTTCAGGTCGCTTGCAGTAGTTACATTCTGTAGCACCTGTCTCCATTCTATATGCTCTGTATGCTGTACATGTGCATGTGAAGCTGTTCCAAGAATTTTAAGTGTGTTTTAAATTTTTTTAGTACTCTTCTGTCTTTCTGCTAGATATATGCTAATGAAGGCCAGATTTATGCCATTTACTCTGCGGGATAGGGTGGTTTGCTTTTCTAGATCCCCTAGTGCCATAGTGCTTTGTCATTTTCTCATGGTACTCTTTTACAGCAGAAAGTGGAGGCTTTTACCTTTACATGAGGAAAGTGCATCTTTCCTGCAAAGTCTGTATAGACTTCCTCCTTGCAATCCTACTCTTGCCATTTTGGGCATTGGGAACAAGTAAGTTCATTGAGGTGATAATCTGTACAATTGTTACATGCCTCTAATTTATTACATATTTTCTGAATATCACCTCTGTGAGCATTCTTTTCCTTGCTGTATAAAACATATGAAACTGAACTGAGTACAGAATGAATACACAGTGTTTAAAAGACTTCATTGCAGTGCTTCAGGATGACGTTTCTGAATAAAAGTTACCTTTTGCAGGTTAAGTTTAGTGCATCAGAGTAGCTGCAGAATTTATGTACTGTTAATTTTATTTGAAACTACTTTGGGATGGTTTGGGGGTTTTGTTTGTTTTTTTTAAAAAGACCTTCATAATGTTGGGAACTGAAAAAGTACCTTATAGCTGCATGGATTTGCATTGTAGGAATCTACTTTAGGGGGAAAACTCACCAGCCTCTTGCTGAATTGACATTTCAGCCCTCCTGGCATTGATGGGATTAATTTGACGTATATTAATGCCTGCATTTCCCTAAAATAAGTAGTGAGGTAGGATAAATGGAGATGAACCATGGTGACCTCAGGAAGGACTGCATATGGATGCTTGCAGAAATTGTAAGCCGCTACAAGATCTGAAGACTGTTCATCAGGTGTGGTAAAGAAAGCTTTTCTTAAAAAAAAAAGCTTTGTTGCACTGACTGACGAAATAATTTAGCAGAGCAAAGACAGTCTCTGGTGGTTTTGTAAGCAAAAATATTTGAAGTAAACCCTCTGCAATCAAACAAGTTAATCATCTTTCAGCTTGATTTCTGAAAGCAAGTGATCTAATCTGACACTTAACCTTTTTAAACTTGTAGCTTCTAATCACCTTCTGGTAGATGAGTGAAGTTATGTTTAAGTGATTTAAGTGTGGTGGCAGTAGAATTTTCCTTCCCCCAGTAATTTCTTGCACGTTTTCCAAAGATCCATGACTACTGATTGAAAACTGTTGTGCTATGGATTTGTTTTATTGGATGCTAGCTGAACCACAGGCTCGGTGACTACATGTGCCTGTTTACTTACTGTAGTAATATCTGTTTTATTCTGACTGACATTGACCCTTTTGATATTTTCCTTAGACAATCTGCTTCATCTTGGTTCATCATCATTCCAGGATAGTGGTGTCCTTGGGGCTCTCTCTTAACATTGACATGGTACAGAAGATTTAAAATCAGGTATTGTTTTGGGTCCTTCTTTCCGGCTAAAATGAAACACATAACCTAGAACTGAATGCAGTTTTTCTTCCCTTCTGTGATTTGTCTCAATATTTTGGTTCTTTCAGCTGATGTTCACAAGGAATAGAGTCACGTGATGTATGAAGGCAAACACATACACTTCTCTGAGGTTGACAATAAGCCCTTGTGCTCATATAGCCCCAAACTGTGCAAGCAGAGGCGACTTAACGGCTACGCCTTCTGTATCAGACACGTTCTGGAGGACAAGACTGCCCCCTTCAAGCAATGTGAATATGTGGCCAAGTATAACAGCCAACGCTGCACCAACCCTATCCCCAAGTCTGAGGACCGTAGGTGAGTTGTGGTTTCCTATCTGCAAAGGGGGAAGTGGCTGGGACAGAGGCTTGAGCTTTATTTAAGTTGCTGCCTGGTTTCAGGATGAGGGAGGAACTGGCTTGCGTGAATTGTATTCCAGGATGTTCCTTTGAGGATTTTGTTTTAAGAGCAGTAAACTTTATTTTCTGTGGGAGTCAAGTACTCAGAGAGAGGGCAGTAACTTAATCCCAAGGAAGTTTATGGGAGAGTTCACTTCTTTTCTCAAATTCACTATAAACTGTGGATCAAACCTGCTACACAATATCAGCTGTTATAACTCATTTGCTTTGTCACTCATAGTCCATGCTCTTAGAAAGGCCTTCTTGTTTAGCCAGCAGTGCCAAAAGCACGCTTCCATCTGCTTTTTCAGGACAAGCAGTTGAAGATGCTTATCTTCTGGATACGGGGAGCAGTGACACATAGGGACAAATCCAGAATTACAATTCATTGTTGGTGATTTGATACTGATCTGTAGTGTTATTTTACTGAAATAAAGTAAACATTACTCGATAACGGATGAGCCAGCCGGGAAGGTGCCACATGCTCCCTTTCTTCTTTGCTTCCCTTATTTTTGTCCCCCTCCCTGCCCAAATGAAGATGCCCAGAGTGCCCATGTATTAAATTCCTTGCAAAAGATAGTCCTTGAAATTGTTGAGAGCTGGGAATTAAAAGCAGATTTCCTGAACTACAGCCCATACTGTAACCACAAGGGCATTCTTCCTTGCTCTTTAAGACTTCCTGAACACCAGTCTCATTGGTGCTGCTTGGGCTGAAGTAGCAGAATTTGTCTAATCTTGTCTGCTGTCGATATATAACTTTATTTTTCAGAGCTGTCACTGCAGGTTTTGCCAGTAACACAGTGTTTATTAATGTGTGTTAACTATCTGAGGCTCATTCTCATAGAAATGCTTTTTTAAACATAAAATATGAACAAAATATGCCAAAAAAAATCAAACCACTATTCACTGACCTTTCACATTATTAGCTGCCATTCACTAACCTTTTGCGTTATTAGCAGTGTTCCCACTGTGCCCTACATATAACTTCCTTCTCAGCTCACAGCTCCCTCTCTTGTCTGAAACAACAGTTGGACTGTGCTCTAAATTAACTTGCACTTCACCTGCCATTTCAGCTGAGGAGACTGATGAAGTGAGAAAAAAACATGAATGTTTGTCAAAAGCTGTAGGGCAAATGCTCAAATGGCACAAGATGAATAACTTTAAGCTGTAATTTGACAGTCGGTGAGTGTTTCTTTGCTACTGTACAATTGAGGCTCTTTGGAAATAAGCTCACAGAAATGGTCATAGAAATTGTTAGCACAAATGGTACACTGTAATTTCAAATGCAAGAGCTGACTGAGCCAGAGTTCCTGTTTACCAGGGGTCATACTGAAAAACAATAGAAGTAATAGTACTTAATGACATTTTTTTACGTCTCATATGTTCCCATGGAATTTGTGATTTTTCTTTACACCTTGAATTGAGTTCACACTTTGTTCTTTTTGATTTTTCTCAACTTAAAGTGAAGTGTGGTCATGACATCTGGTGTATGTTATATTAGAATAATTCAATTGCATGTCGAGTGTCACATTACAGTACTTGAAGAGGACAGCAGGTGTCTGAAAGAGAAAATAAACTTTTAATTTCAAATGAGAGGATGTGATAGTTTGAAAGAATATTTTAAAAGACTGTTTCTTGGGGCAGAGTTTAATTTTAACAATAACATTTAATGAATGCTAGTGATAAGACTGTGGCTGTTCTAAACTTCTTTTTTTTTGGCAAGCAAACCTGTATCTGTTTCTTAGGAGACTTTTTTCACACTCCGTTCAATATAAAGATGTTTGCAGTGTCTGAGTTCTTCACTCATAGCTTTTCATTTTCTGTATACAGAATTACTGTCAGATGGTCATTCTGTCAGTTTTAGACATGTAACTGTACATGATCAGAAGCAGGCTGTATGATGCTCTGACAGCTATCTTCTTTTATACTTTTAGAGATTGTTAAAAAAAAGTGTTTCAAGAAGATGCATACATCATATGCCAATAGCTTCATAGTCTGTCCACAGATAATTGAAAAGAATTACCACTTGACCCCAGACAAATGAGATGCTACCAGCCACAAAGATGGTTAATATGGTGCCATATTATTAGATTTCTTATTAACCATTAAAGTTCTACAAATTAAATATATTAATAGTGCTTGACTTCATTGCCTCATTTGAAGTCTGATTTTTCTATTATCTTGTTTTTTTAAAGAATGTATATATATTGGGATGATACACACATGGGGTTTATATCTCTGTTTTCTCTGAATACATCTCCTACTTCTTTCTTAGCCAGATACACACAAAGATAATGAAATGCAACTTGATTTTTAAATATAGGGTTACTGCAATTTACTTGGGTTAAACACTATTTTGTCTCTAATTCTCCTCACTCAGGAGAATCTTTAAATAATTTGTTAATATACAAGCTGCTCCCCGGTTTATTTGAATCTTCTTTTAAGTAAGTGTTAGAAATTGATACCAAACTGGGGTGTACTAAGAAGCAGTATACAGTTGTAGGTAAAAAACCTCACTGTCTGAATTCTTGCCTTCCCAGTGGATGTGGGAAACTGTCCAGCTGAAGCCTTCAGAGCCCACCACATTTTGTGTGCCTCATGTTATGATAATTTTAATGGTTATCAACCCACCATATGTGTGGACTTCATTTGACCTTACCTGCACAGAATAAGTGCCTTTGGCACTGAATGAGGAAGGGGAAAATAAACTGTATTAGATACTTACTGTGATACTGTCAGCTGAGCATAACTCACAGACAGGTTATAGAAGTGACAAGCTGAGCCTCTAAGTCAGGCTCATCAGGATTGGCTCTTGTAGGGCCAGCTTGACCCTAATGGGTTGCATGCTCAGAGCTATATGAAAAGCCCTGTGCTACTTGTGGGTTCTATTCCTGTCTTCCCAGTAATCTGACTTCCATGGAGCTTGAACTACTAATGCAGACTCTGCAGCACCGTGTGAAGTCAGAGCCAGTTTAGGCCAGGGCCAACTAAAAAGCCATCCTGGAATGTGCAGGATGGGGAAATGTGTGTGCGTGCCCCCCTGGCTGTGCGCAGGGCTAGCGAGAGCCTGACTGGGTTAAGGCTGAGTTGGTGCTAGTGGGAGCTATGCCTAGCCAAAACTGCTTGTGTGCAGTCTTCTTTACCCAGAGAAGACTGAACTGCTCTTCCTGGTTACTTCTTACTCCTCTTAGTCCAAGGTGTAACAGCCTTGGTTATTCTGGAAGATGGGGAGTTGACAGAGCCTAAAGCACAGAGCCAAGTCAGTGTGTACTGGAGTCTGAATGTTGTAGCCTGGCATCTGTGGGTTTGTGTCCAGAGGAGCCAGTTGGCTCTTAGTGATGCAGTATGGTCAGCTCTAAGAGCCAAAGCTTTATCCTCTGCCGTATAAAAATGATTCTGTTAGAGTTAAATGAACAAGCCAAACCCTTAACAGCCTAAAACTCTGAGAATTTTAGCAAGCTTATTACCTTTCCATAGACTTATTCACCTTTTTTATTTTTTTTTCTTACTGTTTTTGTAATGAAAACAGACTATCCAGTTCTACCTCCTCACATCAGCACAAGCACAGGATGACAGTAATTTAAGTTCTGAACAATATAAGGGAAGCATTTCCATTGAGCAAAATACTCTTTATATTGGCATAAGAGGGAAAAGAATTCCGTTGTGTTTGTTTTGTCTGTTTATTGGTTTTTATTCTTCTGTCATGCTAAAAGTGCTGTTGTAACTGTTCAAACAAAATATTTTAATAGGGCTTAATTTTAAATATGGAAACAGTGCTTGTTGACTTTAAGGAAAGCTTTATTGAGCCCTCATTATATAACTTTATTTTTAGAAGTTCATCTCTCAGTATGAATTTACAGTATTCCAGTGTGTTCTAATAAGGACTGCACAAGTTGTTGGCTTTTAGCTTGCCTCATCTAGGTTTATTTATTACTTAAAACATAATGTAATGAAGAAATTATTTAGGCAATAATAAATAGCAGTACTTTTCAGCCTTTTCTGATTTGTGAAACCTTAGGAATGTGGGTCTCTCAAGAAGCTACATATATGGAGACCATTAAAGAGCATATATGAAGTTGCTTTCTCTTTTTTCCCTTTTAAGGACCCTTTAGAGCTGTTCACACATTGTTTCTTTAGAAATGGGTAGACAAGTTGAAAGTGTCTAAACAAAAGTGCTAAACCTTTTTTGGGGGGTTGTTTTGGGCTTTTCTGCCATTTTTTTTCCTCCATGAAGACCAGAAATAATATAATTTTAACCTATTTGTTCAACAAAACTTACAGTTCTCAGATTCATACTGATCAGATTTTAAAGAACACCTTCATGAGTATTTTACTATCTGGTCCATAATTACCTGGATGCAGACATCACTCTTTCCTTGTATCTTTGGTCATCTATAAGCTGTAAGTTATAGATGGGATTCTTCAAAGGCAAGTTCTGATCTGACTGCTGGTGGATTCTACAGAGGCAGGAGTGCCTGCCTGTGGCATACAGGAAAAGGATCACATCATGGTTCCTAAATTTCTGTCACATGCTGGTTCCAGTCAGACAAAATTGAATTGCTTACTTTTTAGTATGTTACGTGTGGCATAAATTATAATTATTTTAGCTTTCATGACAAATTTTCAAAGACTTCTTTGCTTTTTTTTTTAATATAATAACTTTGAAAGATTTTCATATTAGAAGAACTTAAAATCCGTTTGTGGATTGTATGTATACGTATTCCTGGCATTGTGTAAATGCTTTCTGGCAGCAGAGAATTTGTTTTAAACTAGATTTTTATTTGAAGAACATTCGGCTAATCCTCTGGCATCAAAATTCTTCATATTAAACTACTAAAACAGAATTTAAGTATTTATGGTACTTGTTCAGTAAGTGGAAATAGTGATCCTTCACAGCAGATGTCTACTGAGATTGTCCTTATCAGAAACTGCTCCCTACTACAGTGGAATTCATAATAATAATTATGTATGCGTTGATGAAAATGTTAACTACTTCCACTGAAAGAACAGGCAAATGAAAGGAAGTAGTCTTCAATGTACTTTTTCTTAGGAGCTTTTGAAATCATCAGTTAATGGTTTGCGTTCTTGCTGCTTTATGTATCAGACTGTCCCTTTGTTTTGTTCACTTTGGTTTTTGACTATTTACCCTATTAGAGAGTTAAGATTTTGAATGATTGTGGGTGATTCTCCTATGAATAGTAAATGAAGAATCTTACATCTTAAGATTAGAAATAGTCACTCTTATAAGTTGTTTTTCTGCGGGTTTGGGAGAACCACAGTTACCTGTTGTATTAGAAGCAGTTACGTACACTTGTTGTAAAACCTCTTTTGTTTCTATTTATATTTGCTTGAGATGTGTGTGTGGGTTTCTGTTAAATGATGTCTTCAGATTTTACTTATGGGAGTTTAGTTAATAATTGACTGCTTTTATTTTTGAAAGGTACTGCAACAGCCACCTGCAGGTACTTGGCTTTATACCGAAAAAGGAGAGGAAGAAAAAGAATGATCCCATAGAGGAGGTAAAGGTCAGGCATCAGATGGATGCTATGGCCTTCAGTCTGACAGTGCCCACCCTGGCCTTGAAGATGCCCAATGGGCTGGATGGGATGTCCCTCTCCCCTCCAGGGGCAAGGCTTCCTCTCCACTACCTGGAGGCAGAATTAGAAGACCCCTTTGCTTTCAATGAGGAGGATGATGACCTAAAGAAAGGGGCAACAGTGAAGAAAAAGTTGCAGAGCAAGTTGGCTCAAAACCGGCAGCGCCAGAGAGAGACAGAGATTTTAAAAGTTCGCCAAGAGCACTTTAGCCCCATTCCTGCACCTTTGCAGCAGCAGCCTCTGCAGCAGCAGCACTCCCATCTGCCACCTTCATCAGCTTCGTTAAAGCCGACAGGGCTACCGCAGGGCATAGTCTGCAAGTCACCTCAACCTCTGAACACCAGCCTACCAATGCAGGGAGTGGCACCCACCACACACACTATAGCACAAGCGCGGCAGTTGTCTAACAAGAGACCTCTGCCTCTCCTGCCACCCGCCAGGGCTCCTGTCACGGACCCGCCAAGGACTGACCGGGTCCTCATGAAAGCCACAGCCTTCTCTCCGCACTCTTCCTGCATGAGCCGGCTACAGAGACTGGTGAAACTGTGCACTCGAAAACAGCAGCTGGACACTGATCTGTTTCCTCATTTAGGTGAGTAGGCAATAGATGCACTGCAGCTGTATTTTTTAACCTGAAACCGAAAGACTAAAGGGGAATGTCTTCCTAGCCCTGTCCAGCATTCCTGTGTGGCCCTTACAAAATAACTCTGAGCTACGTAATCTCTTGGCATTTTCTTTAGCTCTGTTGTCTATGAAGGGAATGCCTGGACCCATCACAGGTGGTTTATGGCATTTTAGTTGTTTGTCCTTCTTAATGTTCTGTTAACCATTTGAGAAATCAAACTGAGGTGTAGAAAACATTGTTTGGATTATAGAGACCTCGTGTAGAAGGTTTGCAGCTCAAGTAGTAAAGGTGACACTGGTGGTACCTACATGAGTGGACAAAGTTAGATTGAACGTTAGGTGTTGTGACAGTGGGGATACTGTAACATGCCTATATCAAACCAGGAGTCCCGTGGAAAAGAAATATATATGTGGACAGATTCTTGGTAGATGTTTCAAGGTGTGTGACAAGTCCATGTGACAAAATGAACATAAGGAAAAATTTGGCGATTTGGCCCATCAATCTCTGCAAATTCAAATTTCCAGTTGACTTGACTGGAAAATTGGAACACATGAGAATTTTTCTTGACTGGGCCCTATTTATGTATAGAATATGGATGAACAAAAGGAAAAGACCACTGCAGGGGAGCAGCACTGCTACAGAAGGTGGTTGGAAGGATGCAGTCTTGTCTGCATACCAGTGCAGAAATACTCTTCCCCTTACATATCATAATCAATAGCTGCTTGTGAAAATGTAAGCAAATATAACCAAATTGGTGCTATGGTAGTACTGCTCTAGAAAAGGCCACTGACCTTGTGGCTGATTTGTCTGATTGTGAATATAGACCTAGGCACACCTATCTGTCCTTTTTATCTTCCTCACCCTCCAAAGTTACTTTTCTGCTTAGTTTTAGATTGTACATTTCTAACAAGTAAGATACTGGCAGGGAAAAGGAAATAGGATATGTGTGATATAAGGAGGAACACCATTTATGATGTTTAAAATAAGAAAAGACTTCAAATAAATCTGGACATTCCCTATATAATGTCTTATTTAATTGCAAACATTGGTAATTTTTGCTGTTTCAATTAACTTTTTCTTAATTTGCTGTTAAAATCTGCCCTTTAGCACTCATGGGATAGTTTTTGACTGTTTGTTCAGAAGATAATTAGCATCCCATAGAATGTCTCCAAAGGAAATTGTTCTTCAGAAGACAGCTTTGATGGTCTTATATACAGTGCAGATCTTTAGAGGAATGGCAACTCCAGAGGCATTTCTGAGTGTCACAGACCTCAATAGCTTAGAAAATGACCTGTGTTTCAAAAGACTGTAGAAAGATCCCTTTCTGTTTAATATTTTACATTCTCAAGTTGTGAGGAGAATACGTTTTCCTAAAAAAGAGGCACAGTAAAAATAAAAAAGTTAGACTTATGCACATACAGTTAGGCAGGTGCATAACAGTACATGGATGCATTTAGAACAGTTTATATTTGGCAAAGTAAAGGAATTTACATATTAATTACGTGAGAGTGGAAAATTTATTTGCTATTTATTCATTATAAGCCTTAAAGACTAGTTATGCCAGTTCAGAGAATTTCAGGATTTCTTCTCTATATTTGAGCAGTACTAGAGATGACTGCACAGAATCTTTCAAAAGATTAAGCCAGTTTTATGTGTACCAACATCAGAGCCACGAAACTGGATATTAAAGTAACTGCAGTCTTCAGTGTCAGTATAGCCGGATCCGGATTAGATTTTATTCCTTGCTTTCTGCAGTGCCCAGGAGAAGCAAAACAACACATTTTCTGATTTTGTTTTTAAACTTTGGGTAAACAATTTGTTGTGTGGTTGTCAATTGTGGACATCTTTATGGAATGATTAAATTGTTTTTTCATTCCCATATGGAAGGAACAACAGGAAAAAGAAACATTTAAGTTGAAAGTATAATTCTGACATTTTATCAAATATCTTAAGGTATCTTAATTTAGTTCAAATGTATGTCTTAAAAATAAACGCAAAAAATAAATTTGGTAGGATGCTGAAGTTCCTGAAAATTTGGGTTTCTTGTATGTGTGGTTCATGTTTAAGTGCTGGTTCTATATGATGAAGATGTATTCCAAGCATATGTGTGTGTGTGTGTGTCTTAACTCCGAAAGTATCTGACCAAGTACTGATTGATGCATTTCCCAAATTCAAAGCATCTGACTTCAGAATCATCTCAGATATAGTTGTTCAGTTTTAGCAAAAATGAAATGCTCCTTAACTCTGTCCATTTTCAAGGAGCACACAAGAAAATGAAAAAGAAAAATGCTGGCTTGTAAATACAGCAATGGGATTTTATCCCATCTGCTGCAAGAAAGTGGCAAGAATGTCACTGGATGTGGGAGAGAGAGTAGGAAAAGCTACAAAAGATGAAGTTCCAGATAAAATGTTCCACCTGAGAACTTAATGGCCTCTTTCTGGCTGTCCTGTTCAACAGCTGTGTGTAGATTGACTAACTGAGGCTCCTGGAGCACACCTTAAGTTGATCATACTGCATCATCATTAAGTGAAAACATGCTGCTTGGTGAAAGTGCAGGAGTGTTTGTATCTCTCCCTTTAGCTCTTTCTTCATGCTAATATGTGCATTTGGCAGGCAATTACAGAGACTGAGCAGAGGAACATCCTGGGTAGCTGTGTATCTATCTCTGTCCGTTTTGCTGTGTCTTATAGTTTTCATATTCTTCTATGTTTTGGCACAGAGAAGGGGCCAGAATATAAACAGAAATGAAATTGGCCTATTTAGATCATATAGTATTAAAATTTACCAAGTAGTCAGTTCTTCATGACAGGGACTTCTCTCTTACCTCATACTTTTATGAAAACTGCAGTACTTCTCTGTGGGTAAGAAAGCTGGTGATTTTTCTTCCACTGTTTATAGATAAAGAAGCCAGTAAGGATTTTAAAAAGAAAACTCAGTTATGACAAAAATCAGTGCAAGCTGTTTGCACACTACCACACTTAGAACAGAGCTGTTACTGTAGCTTTTCCTGTGTAGTTGAGAATACTGCATGATTTAATCAAACGTAATTATGCTTGCAACTATGCTATACAGTCATCTTTTGTGCCTTAGGTTGCTCAGAGGCTTATATAAGGGAGATGCTCTTTTCATCCAACTTCCATGTTTTCAATTCCCTTAGGGCTGGATTGGTCTGAAGACAGTGGAGAAGAGTTGGAGGATTCAGAGCAAACCTCCCCTTACCAGGTTGCGTGGTCTATCCGAGAAAGCCTCGGCTATGAGAGACCTGAGTGAGTATGATTCTTTAGTATTCATGCTGGCCTTGATGGAATAAATCATGTAAATGTGAGTTTCACTTCAAGTGGAGTCAGTGGAACCTAAGCACTTGTTCAAGTGTTTTGCTGAAACAAAGGATTGTTTGAACTCATTTGTTTGTAAGAGCTATGGAACAGCTTGTCACCTTCTGTCCCAGTTTCCAGCTAACTTAGAGACCTTTGTGCAGTCTGCTATCAGAAGGATGCATCAGGAAAGGATTTAAGCTTGTTAGCCTAAATTTAATTGAGTTTAGTGGGATTTATTCATGAACTTGTGTGCCTTGATGATTGGAGGTCCTGAATTAGAATCAAATGGGGTTGCTGTTGGTTTCTTGTCTTTCCTACTGTTTGTGAATAACTTTGTTAGCAAACTTGCTACATTTACCTCAGTAATTCTTATGATAATTATGTAGGCTATTGTTTTAATGTGCTTTTTTAAAGGCCATGGTATTTCTTTTCGTAATTGAGTGTTGAATAAACCTCTGTCAATACTTGTGAGCATTGAAAGGAAGTTATGGGATCAAAAGGATAAGCAGAGCAGGAATTAGCTGCTGGTGCAGTAAGGCCTATGATGTTCTCCATATACTGCTAAGTCACAAATCTAAACTTACAACAGGATATGATAATATATGTCTATTAATGTAAATTTGAAGGTGCACAGTTAAAGCATCCCAAGTATAGTATTATAACAAAACTGTCATATGTTGTTAACAAAGAAATGGGGGTCTCAGTAGAATTTGTTTCTGTAACCTGACTCTCATTCACTATGCAACTGGGCTTTTTGATACCATCACTTTTCCTTATATTTTAAATTTTTAACTACCACACTTAGAATAATGATGTTAATGAAACCTTATTTTGTTGTTATGATGTTGTTACAAATTCTGAAACTTACTAGAATTTCCTGACATCTCTGAAGATTTTCCTCAAGGTGAACAACAAAGCTGTATCTGTTGTCAGGACACACACCAGGATGCTAAATCTTGAGAGTCTTCAGCGCATCAAAGCTATTAAGGAGTGTGTAGAGTCCACTTTTTTTAAAATAAAAGGGTCTTCTTTTGTTATGAGTGACCGTCATTTTTTAGGGCATCAGCAGTTACAGAGCTCTCACAAACATTAACTTAAAAGGCAGCTTTTAAATAAAGTGTTTTGGGAAAACATGAACAGACTTTCAGACTTTTATATCAAACATAATTTTTCACAGCAGATATATCTATTAAATAACTTTCCTTGCATTCTTCTTTCTTTGACATTTGATTTGATTCTTCCATAGATCCCTATTTTTTTGGTCAACTTATAAAGGTCGTCTCTGTGTGTTTTGTCTTCTGTTTGTCTTAACTTCCTTTGGATTCTTCCTACTCTTTTCACATACTGAGAGAAAATAATACCTTGTCTTGACATTTTCTGTTCCATTCTAGCACTTTGTGCACCTCAGTTAAATACTGTCTTAACTATGCATGATGGATACATTTTTGTATGCAACTGGCTGCTTTTGGACTTCCATCAGCCTGCCCAGTGTTAGCTCTTCAACAACTTGTACTAATTTTGATTATCGATAAGCATTCACTTGATGTCAGCCTTCTAAAACTTTAGCTCCTATTCTGCAAACTTCTGTAGGAGTTTTTATTACCTGAAATGTTTCACTTTGACACTTCTGCAGTGTGGTGTGTCTGCTGCTGAAGATGAATTAGTTCAGGCTGTTTCTGGGGAGATTTGATTTGTCAAAGTAACTTGCTAATCTGGCAGCGCAGACTGGTGACTCCTAAAGTCACATACCTAAACTTACGGGATTTACTTGCTGGTTTTCATAGTAAAATTAAAGCTCTTTTTTCTCTGTTCATTTGTGTCTGAGCTTGTGGTCCCCACCAACTAACTCCATTCTGTCCTTTTCCTTTTGACTCCATGGAAGACAGTGGGAGGAATGATTCTCAGAATGGACTATTGAAAGAAAGTGAACAGTTAATTTCTGCTTCACTGGACAGCTGGTTCTCAGCATTTCTTCTTGTGTGATTGTGGGGGAAACCTCTATTGAACTTCTCGTGTGATACTCGTGTGATACACTTAAACTCTCAAAAATTCACCAGATGTGTTTAAAATTAATGTCTTAACAGTGTCCTGGTTTTGGCTGGGATAGTGCTCGTTTTCTTCTTAGTAGCTGGCACAGTGCTGTGTTTTGGGTTCAGTACAAGAACAGTGTTATAACGCTCTGATGGTTTGGTTGTTGCTAAGTAGTGCTTACCCTAAGTCAAGGACACTTCAGTTGCCTGTGCTCTGCCAGAGAGGGGGTGCACCAGAAGCCATGAGGGAGCACAGCTGGGACAGCTGACCCCAGCTGGCCAAGGGGATACTCCACAGCCTAGAACACCATGGCCGGTACATAAACTGGGGGGAGCTGGCTGGGAGAGGCCAATCGCTACTCAGTGATCAGGCTGAACATCAGTCGGTGTCTGGTGAGCAGTTGGGTTGGGCATCACTTGTGTTTCTTGGGGTTTATTTTTTTTTTCATTACAGTAAATCGTAGTATTATATTTTTTTTTATTTTCATTAATAAGCTATTCTTAGCTCAAGCCATGAGGTGGTTTTTTTCTGATTCCCCTCCCCATCCCATTGGTGGGAACAGGGAGAAGTGAGCATGCTGGGAGAGGGAGCATGCAGCACTGTGGTACTTAGTTGCTGGATGGGGTTAAACCATGACTACAGTAATACATTTTTTGGTTCACTTGCCTTCTGGCCTTTTAATCTGCAAAATTCATATTGTTGCAATCATCTGTGGAAACGCAGGCCAAATGTTTGCTTTTATTATTCTGTGCTTTAATTTTGAAAAATTGTGTTACTATGCTCCCAGGATTTCGGGATGCAGTGCTTCGAGGCAGGCACAAATGTTTGAGTTCAAATATCATAGGAGTTGGCAGTGGGCACAGTGCAGGCTGGGTGCTGGCAGGGAAGGTTGCTGGGGTGGGAGGAATCCCTTGTGGGAGCAGCAATTTGGAGAGAAAGCAGGGGCTGTTCCATGCTGCAGAATACTGAAACTTCCCCCTAGATTATTTGATTACTGAGTCTGGTATCTTAGAAAGTACTGGAAAACAAATGACTTTTTAACAAGTGTTTTTTCACTTCCTACACTGAAATACAGATAAAGCAAACATTTCAAGTAGCAAGTTTGAAAAAGGAGTGCGAGTCCCTCCTCATACCAGCTCGCTCAAAGGATCAAATATCAATACTGTGTTGTCAAAAGTTGGATTTAATAACTCCCAATAAGTAGAATAACTAAAAGAAAGAAGGGAAGGTTCTTCAATACGCTCTGTAAGGAGGGATTTGAAGTATAGTTACTGGGGTGTCTCAGAATAGAGAGCATGTTCTCCTTGTTCCCTGGTGGTGCCTGGCTGCTTGTGCTACCCTTTTGCTCTTCCTTTCTGCTGCTTCGTGCTGTCTTTGTTTTCTTCATGAACACTCAGCAATAATCCCCCTGATGTTTCCACATGACAGTCTGAAAGGGAAGGGTTGGGAAAAAAACATTTTGGATTATCAAATGGCTCGTGTGCACTTTCAGAAATCTTTGTAAAAATGAAATGCCACACATTAAGTTGAACTTCAGAGGTTCCTTATGCAGCTTAGGAGAATAAATAGAATTTGGCAAACTTGTTTATGAAAGAACAACAATAAAAGTATCTTTCATTTTCATGACTTGCCTATTGAAAAAAAAAAAGGGAGGTTTTATTTTGATATTTTTATGTTTCTTTGAACATATAAATGTTTTGGCTAATCTTACTGGCCTGGGAACAAAGTTCTGAACAGGCTTTTAGAAACAGTTTGGCTCAAAATAAGCCCTTGCCCACTGCAGGCATGATTTCTTTCTTTACCTTTGATATATGTCTTCATCCACTTTCTAAAAAAGATCTCATAAACTGAAGATCAAAAATATTTTAGCAAAAAATGACATTTTTTTCTGGCTCTTTCAATGTGAGAGAAGTAAAAAGTCTCAAATATAGAGAAATGTACATTAAAAAACACTTTCCACCCAAAAGAAACTTATTTCCCCTAAGGAATACTCTTGTTAATATTAATTTTTAACCATATCTAAAATTAAATCAGTAACTTTGTTTTAAAGTCTTGGCCTAGAGCAGTAATGAAATACCTAACATTTTAAACCTACCTATAAATATTATACGCTATCCATGTATTCCTCTTTTATTAATACATTGGAAAAAGGAAAATCTAAATTGAATAGTCCACAGTTAATTTTTTATAAACAGGTAGTTTTCCCCAGTAAGCATTCTTTCCTAAGAGGTCTTAAAAGTGTATTTTCTTTTAATTTTCAATGTAAAAATATTCTAAACATTACATATGTTAAATATTTTTAACAGGTTACATCTGCTGCTAAGCATGTAATTGCAGAGGTTAATTACTTTTAATTTATGCTTCTTGAAAATAAGCTGTAATCTATTTTAACAGACAAGATACACAGTATGGTTGACTTTACATAAAACTTCATAAAAACGTGCATTTGTGCCAGAGGCAGTGTTTGCTGCTGTGGAGTTTTCGAGGAAAGCCGTAGTGGAGATGGCTGCAGTCTCTTCCATTTGGTGTGTGCATAAATAGAGTCAGAGTTTCCAGGAGATGAAGTAGGTCTTCAGTATATTGCCTTTTGGGGACAGATCTGCTGTCTGCATTTCTGGATCTTACTTTATTTAGTAAATATCATGGCTGGTATTTCACATCTCTTGCATCTCAGTGGTGGCCTCCTTTGCTCTGCACAGGTTTGGGTGTCAGCTCATGCAGTCCCACAGGCTCTGAACATTGCGAGCTTTTCATTTGCTTCATTTGTTTGGATTTCTCTTCTTTCCTTTGCTCTTTCTTTGTGTTACAGATAGGAAAGTTGGCAAAAAGTTTCTCTGTTCTTAAAGAAAAAACTTAAAGGAAAAACTGAACAGAGAGTGTGCTTAGATTCAGCATGTGTATTTTGTCACTCCATGAACAAAAACCTCATTCTGCAAACTAGTGTTTGTTGTGGAGAACTTCTGGGTAGCTTCATGGACCTTGTTGTTTTAACAAGTTCCAGTGATGATTTTCGGTTTCATGCCTTTTACTTCATTTAACTGAATGTGTTGACATGGTTTGATGGTCTTGTTGATATGTGCCTGGACATTCAGAGAGCCAAGATAAATGGAGAAGGGCTTTCTTAAGCAAACAAAGAGTTGGATTAGTCCTTGATCTGGTCATTGCTTAGCCCTGGTCTGATCTTTCCCTCAGTATCTTTGGAGTGAAATGTGAATTTCTTCTATGCTTATTGTACTGTAACTCAGCTGCAACTCTGCAACACAGGGAAATCAGTATCAGCTGTTAGCTGTGTTAATCTGCGTTTTGGTTTAAAAATGAATACACCACCTGGCAGAATAAAAGGAATTGGAAAAAGTCAGCAGTTTTGGTACTTGTTAGAATTTGACCATCTTCTCCAGCATGATCTTTGCTCGATAAATTTCCGCTACACAGCTCCCCACCCTTGTCCTCTCCATTAATTGCACTTTGATTTAAGCATTGGTTTCATTTGCTGAGACATTTACAGTAAATAAAGGTTAACAGTATAGATTTCTTTTTGAACAGCACGCTCTAGACATTTACATGTGTCAGACTTGATGATAAATTAATGTAACCTCTAATAATGACATACTAAGAAAGGCAAATACCTTTAGAATTTAAAAGGAATCCTCCTCTTACTATTTCTCAAGCATCCCTGCCTGATTTCAGTGTTTGGATGTTTGCGTGGCTAGAAGATGGATGCCAACTTAACAATTCTCTTAAAATGATGAATTAGCTTAGTGGGGAAAAAAAAAACCAGTAGTAACTTAAAGCATATTTGTTTTTATTTTCCCTTCCTCAGGTCTGATGATGACAATGCAGATGACAGGAGTTCCAGGGTGACCAGACTTTGCACTTACTTTCAGCAGAAATACAAGCACCTCTGCCGCCTGGAGCGGGCAGAATCTCGCCAGAAGAAATGCCGGCACACGCTCCGGAAGGCCTTGCTGCAGGCGGCCAGCAGAGAGCCGGAGCGCACAGGGCAGCTCATGCAAGAACTCCGGAGGGCTACATGTGCTTGTACCAGGTTAGACTTGCAGGACTGTGACTGCAGGAACTTGGGGCTGGGCCAGGGTGGAGATGGGCTGAGCATCCAGCAGCTGAAAGGATGAACTCTGAAATTGGTAATCATGCACAAGGCAGAAAAACCATGACACATAAATGCCTGTCAGTGGAGTGAAATAAATGGGGCATACAGAGTTTTCCATGAAGACAGGCCTTCTCCAGCTTTATGTTTTAAAATGTGGATAGTTTGTTCAGCAGTATCTGGGCCCAAATATCTGATACTTTACTATGCCAGTAGAAGGTGTGTAGTCTGGTCTGTAGTTCACTGCTTCAATTCAGATTTCATTTTTCAGACAGCTTTTTTTGAAAAGTCTGTATCTCCTCTTAATTATCTTCCCAGCAGACCAAATTTAAGCTCATGCTTTTTGTTAGATTTAACTCAATCTAACATTAAATAAAACTTGGCAACAAAATACATAACTTCTAACAACTTTGAAGGTTACCTTCTGCGGGAATTCTTTCTAGATAATGTCAATATCCCTCCAGCTCTCAGCATATGGAGAGTTGGTTGATTCATATTCGTGCAGGAATAGGCTAAGTCTGAACCCTGATGTTACATTTAGGGTATCAGAAGCATCCTTTTGCTGTTGTGGTTTTGCTTTACAGGATGTGTGACTGTGGGGTGTAGTGGATAGTATGAGATGCAGATTGGAGCTAGGTACGGAGAGTATATTCTGTTTAATGGGATGTTTTTGTTCCTTGACAGTGGGATGTGGTTCATGAGAGTTGGAGGGTTTGTTGTTGGGGAGGTAGACTGATGCTGAAGAGCTGCTCTGAGGTGTAACGTAGAAGTCCATTACTGGTTTACAAAGTTGTGTATAAATTTCTCCAAACTTAAACTACAGCAAAACTTCACCTGAAGTGACAAGCTCTTGCTGTTTTTTTCCCTATTTTTTTTGCCCTTTATTAAGCAAAAAAGTTTACATTGTTTTGGGTAGACCAGCAAAGCCAGGTATGTCTGTCATCACTGCTCTGGTCAATTTAAGTAACCACAGAGTCTTTTCAGATACAAAATTTTTCACAGGAGTAATACTGCTAACTTTGCTCAGTCAAAATGCAGTTGATGACAGAAATGGCTGAAGGAAAACAGTCAGGCTACAGACAGCTTTTTGTCAACCTAGAAAACAACGTGTACAGAGGTGCAAGTCAGCCCTGGAATCGCCAGCTTTGTCTCCATGAAGGTGACACATGCCTGGAGAGCAGGCTAACCCCAAGCGAGCTGTGTAATGCTTGAGTGCTCGTCCACACTGCTGTCTGGTCGCCTGCTTGCAGCTCAGGCTCAAAGCATAGAAGTTGTGCTGGGGAAACGCCCAGCTCTGGGCACCTGCTGGTGGATTGGGCTGTAGCACCTTGATGAAAGAGAGCTTTTATCCATGTTGAGCACGCTCAGGCTCTGCCACTCCAGAGCTCAGTCTAAGTTTGTCTGAGCACATGCTTGCATGTAAGCTCTGGGGATGCTCGGCATGTTTTTGATTTATGAACAGGCTTGGAAGTGCACTTGACTCCCATCTAGGCATACCCAATACATTGAATTCTAAAGATCGACTTCATTTTGAGGGTCATCTGTGTTGACACTCACGTACTGCTGCCCTTGGCTCTGTTGCAAGGTGTTGTAATATTTAGCACATAGCACCTCTCATTACAATTAAGGCCCTGTGAAATAAGCAATAATCTTGTTACTATAGTCACACCTTCACCTGTCATTGACATCTATTCTGTGTCCCTGTGTAGAGCCTGGTAGTAGTGTGCACCCATCTGGATCATGACACACACACACGTGTGTTACAATTTTTCATCCTACTGCGCCACATTCAGTATAATAATTGTGTTAAGTAACCACCCAAGGCTGGGGGTTTGTCTCTAAACTCTTTCATGCTTTCTTTTCAGCACAAGCCAAGCAAGGCAGAGAGATGCAGAACCAACAATCTGCAGTGGAACTTCGAAGGGAGAGCAGTGCACTAACAAGGCCCTTCCATTCACCAGGCACTGTTTTCAGCGTATCCTCTTAACTCTGTTAGGGAGTTGCATTCAGGCGTGGAAGCTGTTCTGTTTTGGGGGTTTTTTGTTTGTTAGATTTTTGCATTGACAAATAAGTTTTTACACAGAAATACCTATTTGTTAGTGTGTTGTCAATTTGCTTTTAATTTGGCTGTGTGATTTGGGTCTGTAGACAGTGAAGATAAGTAGTTTGCTACTGGTATCTGTAATGGGAACATCATTTTACTTTGTAAGCTGTATTTAGTGTGTGCAAGAAACCTTTACAAAATGATCATCCTTCACAATGACTTGGTACAAACCATGTGGCTTTCAGCCTCTTGGCTTTCATGCAGCTATTTGTAGGTTCCATTAGACCACCTTCCTGTGGCAGTTTTGTGGAAAAAGGTTTTTATACATAGTATAAAAAGATGGATTACACTGACTAGAAAGATGGAAATCATATTTTGTGTTGTTCAAAGAAGAAGAATAGAAGGAGTCACAGAACCTCATAGTCTTGATGAGAAAGGGTTCCCTGTACTTGGAATGTCAAGCAAAGCCTGGAAAGGGTGTTAAAAGTCAATGGCTGAAGATCGCAGAAAGGAGAGAGCACATTAGATGTGAGTTTTGGTTCTGAAGGCTATAAAAAGGCAGACTTATGACCTGTAGTACTTAAAAATTCTACAGACTTTGTCTTTTTTGTTTTTACCTGAAGAATTGTTGGTGCTTTTGTTGGGGTGACTCCTTTTGTTGGAGCTTTTGGTTTTGATATTAAAAGTGACTAGTGCTGATACGTTCAGCTACTACCAGGCTGCAGCATCGTTTCAATCTTTTTGTTTTGCAGATGCCTTGTTTTTGTTGGTTGATTTTTTGCAGGCCACTTAAAAGCAGTTTGCAGAGCAGTTCAAAACCTCTATGAGAGAGCACCATGGTGTGCAGCTGTGTTTGGGATTTGCCTCATGATTCTGATTGGATTTTTTTGTTGGGGTGTTTTTTAAATTTTAAGTGGTCTTGTTTGTTGGTATGTGTAGAGCAGGGTAGTCAAGAGTAGTGATTTTGCATGTATGCCCATTTTTTCTCTCTGTATTTTCTTCTCTAAAATGATTCTGACCCATCCATCCAAGTCTGCTATCCTGCTATCTGGATTGTTCTGCAGGTTTTTCATTTTCTTTGTCCTTTTGTTTTGTTTTAACATTTTATGAACATACATAGTGATGTTGAGGTCTGACAACTGTTCAAAACAGAAGGAGTGCTTCTAATGTTGCTTGAAAAAAGACACAATGAAATATCTGTTTGATTTGCTGTAAGTCTGGAAACATTTTTACTCCTGCTAGGAATTTTTCTGAAGGAAATCTCAGCAAGCTTACATTTGGATTTACTTGACCTTTCTGTCTGCTTTCACATCTTTTTTTCAGAGGAGCAGGAAGGATCTTGAAACTTCTTTGTCTGTGCTCTAAAGATAAATGCCAAGAATGTACCTTAAAAGATTGAATTAAGAAATACTCTTCTTTAATGTTTCGGTATGGATTGTCATTAGTCTGTAAGGAAATAGTCCTGTTGACTACACTGTTCCAACTGCTACTATTGATCTATTGATTAGGCTCCAGGAAAAGGCTTCTTTTTGCTAAGAACTCATTAGTGAAATGGCTGCTTTTATAAAACTATCTCAGTATATAATAAAATCATTAGAGATTCTGCATGAATGCAGTTTTTTCACTTTAAAAGTTGGGTTTGAGCCTTACCTAGCTTTGAACTTGAATAGCAGTCTTAAGGTACTCATTAAAAATAGTGTCTGTGGACAGATAGAGTTGAAGGCTCTGATCTTTATGAGATTGATAAATCAAAGGGCGTTCCTCCACTGTTGTCTTGTGTTATTCCTGATGCAGAAATGCACAGATATCTTACTGAACCGTTCTCAGCAGCTCTTCTCGAGTTGCACAGCCAAGTTTGCAGATGGTCAACAGTGCTCTGTGCCAGTTTTTGACATTACACATCAGACACCTCTGTGCGAAGAACATGCCAAAAAAATGGTAAGTACAAAGCCATAATTGTATTGATTTGTGTATTGAGATGACCAGGAGTTTTAACCCCAGTCTTCCTATGAACTCTTCCTTGACAACTGGCAAGTTTATGAACACAAGAGCTTGTTTTTTGCTACTATTATTCTTAAAAGGGTAAAATTTGCCAAACATTCCCAATTGGTATAACATATGTTGTGAAAATCTTTTACACAGTTTTGACGATATAAAAAAG
Organism: Aphelocoma coerulescens; assembly: GCF_041296385.1. Classification (NCBI taxonomy): domain Eukaryota; kingdom Metazoa; phylum Chordata; class Aves; order Passeriformes; family Corvidae; genus Aphelocoma; species Aphelocoma coerulescens. The sequence goes on from NC_091021.1 coordinate 13,454,026, forward strand.
TATACGTGAGAATATTGTTCACTGGAGGAAATTTGATTATTGTCTTGAATTGAGAAATAGAAGATCATTGTGAGAGATCCTGCAGTCATTTTATTTGGGCTCACTCCTGGTCCTTGGATCTGAATATAATATGAGTGTGGTATTAGAACACTGCATCTTAAGGACTCTCAGTATACAGGGCCCAAAGTACTTTCTAAAGGAAATGTAGATAGCAATTACAAGGATGCAAGTAATGGTTTTGCCACTTTATTTATCTTTTGGTAACTGTTAGAATTTAACCTCCTTCAGGGATCTGTGGATCCCAGAGAAAAAGCAGTAGCCTACCTCAAGTTGAGAGAATGGAGAAATGAAGTTGATGTCCTCTGCTCTCCTTTTATGACACCAATCTTCCAGAACAAAACCTTTAGGATAATTAACAAACCCACTTCTGTCCTGCCCCTCTTTCAGCACTTCTTGTCTTACCTTCAATTAGGTGTAAAACTGCCTGCTTTGTTTTGTTGGGTTACTGAAAGTTTTTTGTTACTGTTTTTGTCCAGCCTCTCCAATAATTGTGAATTTTGGAGTTTTTTGGATTAAAATGTGAGGGTTCGTGCTACATGGACCTGTATGGGGTTTCCCTCTCTTCCAGGCAATTTTCAGTATGTCTTTCAAGGTTTACTTCTGTAGCAAATACAATCCTCTGCCATTCCCAGTGTGATGGCAACTGAAGACTGATGATGGTTTGATTTATTTTTTAGTGGGTCAGTGACTACTGTTCAGAAGCAATGAGGCCATAATTATTTACCCACATCCTTACCCTCGTCCAGCAGTATTAATTTCGTCTCCTCAGTGCTGTCCCTCTGTTATGTCAATGGGCACTTGAGGATTCTGGCTTCAGCTGCTGCACATTATCCAGATTAACAGCACCTCACAACGGCGTTTTGTCTTTAATACTTACAGGAGTGCTGCTAAAGGTTACAGTTTTGCACTGTTCAGTTAGGGTTTGCTATGATCGTTTTTAAGGTGACACTGCACAATCTCCTATTTACCATACCTCATAATTTGGTCTGTGTTATTTTTGCCATTGGGGTCAATGAGGAAGGCAACAGCTCAGTTTTTGAAACTGTGCCTGGGTGTAAGTTAACAGTCCCTCTTACATTCCACTCCACATGTCTGTGGAATGGCCAGGGTGAAAAAAGCAAGGAAAGTAATACTTGTTCTTAATATGCTCCCATTGGTATTGTTTCGCTCCCAAAGGATAATTTCTTGAGAGGGGACAGCTCCCGTAAAGTTCAGCACCAGCAGCAGAGGAAACCCAGGAAAAAAACAAAGCCACCTGCACTTACCAAAAAACACAAGAAGAAGAGAAGGCGAGGCCCACGCCGGCCCCAGAAACCCATTCCTCCTGCAGTGCCCCAAGGGAACCTCACCATGCCTGCCAGTGTCTCACTGCCAGTAGAGATACCCCACATACGGTCAGTGCTGTTCCTGCCCAGTTTCCCATTGCTGGCCTGAGTGTTGCCAATGACCACTGTACAAAGCCGTGACTTTCTTGTGCCAAGCAGTATCTGGAGCAGGGCTAAAAATCGCATCTCCATGTGACTGTTGAAAAAAACCTTTTGGGTGGGTCATTTTGGATTTGAGCAATGATTGGGTTTGATGGGTAAAATATCTGGCTCCTGATGTTGCCTCTGACATAATTAATGAGTAGCCTAAGTGTAAGCTTCCTAAAGAGACTTCCTAAAAGCATTTTCTTCCTAGATAATGGGGGAAAAAAAATGTGTGGGGAAGCATCCATTGTGGATGGCTATACACTGATAGTTGTCCTTTGGAAGAAGCAGAATTGAACACCAGGGACTAATGTTCCTTTCTGTTCAGGAGCCCCTCCACACCAGAGCTCAGTGCCGATGAGCTGCCTGATGATATCGCCAATGAAATCACAGACATTCCACATGACTTGGAATTGAATCAGGAGGACTTCTCTGATGTCCTGCCGCGGCTGCCCGATGACTTGCAAGATTTTGATTTCTTTGAAGGTACCATTTTATTTTATGCTAGCATGAACACAGTTGGTGAAGTGAAGAAGTGAGTGTTTCTAAACTGCATTTTGAGGAATTGCTTGCTTGCTTTCCTACAGAGGTAATAAATTCTAGAGAAGGAAGTGTGCATTTGCTCTATTGTTTGTGAGCTCTGAAGTAAAGCAGACTTTATGATGGCTGTGTGCATAGTTCTCTGTTTGCTCATATAATTACTGCTCTGAAAATCATAATTGGTTTAGTATTTTAATAATTCATTTTACATTTTTACTGCCTGTCAGTGTTACAATTTAATCAAGAGTATTCTCAGTAATGGCATCTTTCTGCCATCGAGTGGGGCTGGAATCACAGTCAATGTTGGCCATTGATAAAAAGAGAAGACAGTGAGAATAATATCTTTAAATACATTTTTGAAACTACCTTTTGGTCAGAAATGTACTTGAATTTCTGCATTCTAAAGCTCAGTACCTATCACATATAACAAAGAAATTAGAACAGCCTGGAGCTGGGTACGTGATTTCTTTGGTCATTTTCTGATATAACATGACATCAGACTGTGTTTGAATTGAAATTAACCTAAATTATACTGTTTGTGGAAATTTTAGGTCCAGGCTGTAATGTGGTAAGTAGAAAGAGGGGTTGTGAACTATGTGTTATTGCAGTATTGAAGAAAATCTTGCATAAGCATTTTTACTTTAATTCTAGGAAGTTTAAGAGGCATCTCCTATTGTAGTATGTGGAAGAGAAGGGGGAGAGGGGGATTTCCATTGAAGAGGAAGGTGTAATTTCACAGTTTTCTTACCTTGCTTAGCTAGTAAACACTGATGAATGATACTCTCTGTGTACTGCAAGCTGTGCTGGAAGGCTATCATACAATGCAGCTCTGTACTGAACTGTTTGTACATCTGCAGTCTTTGAGTGCCGGGGCCAGGCTCACCTGAGAGCAGCGCACTAACTGCTGGTGTCCCTGTTTCTGCAGGTAAAAACGGAGATCTTCTTCCGACCACAGAAGAGGCTGAAGAACTGGAACGGGCCCTACAGGCTGTAACTTCTCTTGAGTGCCTGAGTACCATTGGAGTACTTACACAGACAGATGGTGTGCCAGTTCAGGAGCTGTCAGATAGAGCGATAGGGGTGTTCTCTACAGGTGCTGGAGCTCCGGGAATGCAGTCCTTGAGTCGAGAGGTTAACACGGATCTGGGGGAGCTGTTGAATGGGCGTATAGTACATGATAATTTCTCCGGTCTGGAGCTGGATGAGAACTTGCTCCGTTCTGCTACCTTGTCCAACCCACCTACGCCCCTGGCAGGGCAGATCCAGGGGCAGTTCTCAGCCCCAGCCAACGTTGGCCTTACTTCTGCCACTCTGATAAGCCAGAGTGGCCTTGGGGAGAGAGCCTTCCCGGGACAGTTTCATGGACTTCATGATGGCAGCCATGCCTCCCAGAGGCCCCACCCTGCCCAGCTGCTGAGCAAGGCAGATGACCTGATCACCTCACGACAGCAATACAGCAGTGACCATTCACACTCCTCACCCCATGGAAGCCATTATGATAGTGAGCATGTGCCGTCTCCCTACAGTGACCATATCACATCCCCTCACACCACATCCTTTTCTGGTGATAACCTGGCAGCTACCTTCTCAGCAGAGATGCCCATGATGGCACAGCACTTGCTCCCAACTCAGCTGGATGTGCCACTTAGCGGGGTGGTCAACCCCAGAACTCACTGGGGAAATCTTCCTGTCAATCTTGGGGACCCCTCTCCGTTTAGCAACCTTCTTGGTGCAGATGGACACCTCCTGTCCACCTCCCTGTCCACACCACCTACCACCTCGCACTCAGAGACCACACAGCCTGCCTTCGCCACTGTGACCCCCAACAGCTCCAGTGTGCTTCCGGGGTTACCGCAGACCAGTTTCAGTGGCATGGGTCCTGCCTCCGCTGAACTCATGGGCTCCACCTCCCCTAAACAACAGCTCCCTCAGTTCAGCGCAGCCTTTGGGCACCAGCTGAGCTCTCACAGTGGCATTCCCAAGGACCTGCAGCCCAGCCACAGCTCCATAGCTCCTCCCACGGGCTTCGCAGTGACCGGTGCCACCGCTACCAGTACCAATAACGCATCCGCGCCCTTCACCACCTCCAACTGAGCTTGTCTGCCTGGCTCCCTGCAGGTAGATGGGGGACCTATGTTTTCTATCTTTCCTTTTTTCCTTTCTCTTTATTTTATCTGTCTTCTCTTCCCTTTTTTTTAAGAGGGGGTTGAGAAGAAAACCCCCACTTCAGTACTGACCAGGGTTAGCCCTCTGTGAACCTTGCTGTAGCATTCACATGTGCTTGTTACGCACCGGTGCTCATTTATTGCAGGCAGGTTCACTGTTCCCCAATAATTCCTTAAGGATACAGCACAGTTACTGGATGTAATTGATCTTAGCAGTAAGACCTAGAAATGGGAAGATACCTCAGATCACTGATGCATGTTACTGTTCCCTAGGGTTTGGATCAGTGCTTGCCATCCCATTAGCATCTGGTAGAAAGTTTTCCAGTGGGCAGAAGTCTCTTGATTTATTTTTTTTTTTAAATTTACTCTTTTTCCAAAGGTAGCATCTGGCATGGAAAACTTGGCTGCACACATTGATTTGAGAATGGTGCACTGAAGTCCTAAATCAAGATCATGATTCAAGGATGAGTTTGGCAGTTTCTTGAAATAGTCTCTTGACCTCCTCTGTGTGCGTGTGTCCGTTTGGGGTGCAGGGAGCAGCAATTCCTTTTCTTCTTTTGGTGAAGAAGTGGGAGTTGTCCCCTTCCAGAACTGGTCACTGTTCTTACTGCATGCTGATTTTTGGTTTTTTTTATGATTTTTAATTCATTGAGTAGCAAAGGGATCAGTTGACTGGTTGCCCATAGATTTGAAGACTGATATGAAGTTAGCCCAGGAAAAAAAAAAAGAAAGATAAACAGAAGGATTGAAATACAGATCATGGATTAGTGAAGATTTCTGTGAGAAATTCCCTTCCTTGTTGAATTACTGTGGCCTTGTAGCATTGATGATTTGCCTTTTCAAGTGTGTCTTTGTCCAGAACTCTTTGCCTGACAGACTGACAGGAATTTCCCAGCTGAAACAGGAAGAATTAGGTTGGTTTTCTGCCCATCCACACAAGTCTAGGTCAGACCCATTATAAGTTTCAAATGGATGCATTTCTCACAATATGTTTAACTAGTGAGACTTTCTTGGATAGTTTTTAATTCCCTGGTAGCCATATAGTTTTTTCAACACTTGTAGGGTTTGATGCTCTGTTTGGGAAGTGGAATGTATGTAAGTAACTAGCAGGTACCTATCAGCAGTCATGGCTAGCCAAAAGAGAAATCACTGAAGCCAAAATGGGTGAGAATTCCTTCTGTCTGCAGGATGGTTTTGTTTGTACTGATCACCTGCTAACGATAGTATTCACTCTTTGGTAGTAATTCCAGTTCCTAAAGAAAGGAGTCAGCTAGGTTTTAGATTTTTAAAAATAATTATTATTTTTTAATAATTTGTTTTTTAAACCAAGAGGTTATAGCAGCAGAAATTCTGAGGTGTCTACTTGCATCTCCTTACCAAGAAGGAATTTGCTTATGACTCTATAGGGCTCACACTTGCTACTGTACTCTGACTTTGACTGTAAAAGTAGCTCCTGTTTAATAGAAGTCTCTACTCTTGGTTTGTTTCAGAGATGCAGATGAGAGAAAATAGAAAATTCTACATTTCAGTCTTGTACTGTAGATGATGGATTTTATTCTACCTTACAGTAAAAAGTCCTACCTGCGTGTATTCTGGTCTATTTCAGGAATTTAAGAGAACCACATGTAATAGGGAGGCCTAATAAACTTTACGAGCAAAGGATCACTGAATGGAATTTAGTTGCTATAGAAATTCATTTCATTAGCAGTCAGGCACACACCAAAATACCTGACCCAATCCTCTCCTTCCATCTTCCTGAGAAACAGAGTTTAAATGGGATAGGTCTTGTGTCTTTTTACTATTGTAGCAATCATACTATCCCTCTTTTCTTGACTGATCTGTCCTCTTTAAATATAAAAGAGTATGGATAATGCATATGTCCTTTTCTGAAATTGCAAGTGTATGTGGGTGGAAGAAACAAAAATTATTTTCATGCTTCTGTTGTTATGAAGTCATTATTTCATACATGGTAAAATAGATCTTAATAATATAAGCCGAATATTTTTAAGTGGTGATTTAAATATGTTTGTAACACTTAAATGTTTTTAAATCACATAAAAAGTTTAATTGAAGCCTATGAAATCCTGCTTGTGATTGTCCTGCTGATTGAGGAATGCCCAGTGATATTGTGAATGAGGCAAATCTGACAAGGCTTTTATTTATTTTTGTATTATGTTACCCATATTTTGTTGAGGAGACAACTGTTTGATTTGCAGATGATTTTCGTTGTGTTCATATACCTTCTTCGATGTGCTGGGATGTCTGACTGAAAAAGAGTGGAGAACTAGTATACCAAATGGTTAATTCTTTAATCTGCTTGTGTATTCATGTAATTTTAGAGGGTGTTAATTTCTGTGTATTAGTTTCAGGGCTTTGGTCTTGAAATGGTTCTTGTGCCCATCAAACTTCTAATGAAGCTGCAGCTAGTGCAGAGTATATTTGCCCCACATCATATTTCTCTTTCTTGGCAAATGCTGGGGGGGAAGAGAGGATAGGAGCTGAGAGCCAAGTTCTGCTTGGTTGCGTTGGTATAAATTACAGAGGAGCTTTCCGGTCTAAGGTCACGGTGAGTTTGTACTGGTCTAACTCAGAACAGAATCCAGCTCCTAATCTGTGCATTGATTTAGACAGGGAATTTCAAAAGCTGTCAGAGCTATGCAGGTCCATGATTCCCATTTGAAATCAATGGCCTTTGTGTACCTGCGTTTCTTTGAAGTAGCTTAGGATATCAGGTCCCTTCCCCCACCTAGGTTGCAATTTTTGTATCGCTTGATGACTCTTCCCTGAAAAGTGACTGCGTAACATTTTTCAATGAGCAAACTAAGTTTGCAATAAAGCTGCACTTTCAAAAATAAACTTCAGTTTGTATACAGCTGAAATAGGAATCCCTCTGTCCTGTCTGCCGCAGTGTTCTAAAACGGGCCACCACTCTTGCCTTTTCCTGGTTCACCTCTCATTTTTTCACTGCCACCAATTTCATGGTTACATGGCTACCAAGCAGTTACGGGTCTTGATCTTAGCTTTACAAGGTAGATCATTCCAGGTGGGTTTCTACATCCACGCAACCTGTTGACTTCAGTGCATCAGTGTCTTACTGTTGGATGCGAGAGATCCAGTTGAGAGGTGGGTGTAGTCAGAGAAACGTCACACCTCTTCCTCTGGGAAATACTGCTGGCCTGGTTAAGGTAGTCCTTGAGGCTGTTATTTATGTGGTTCCCGAGTAGAATCCATGCTCCCTCACAAATGTTTTTGAGTATCAGCTCTTACAGCAATTAGCACTCTCACTAGCCCTTCACCAAAGAGCCAGTGTAGCAATTTCAAATGCTCAGTACCTGTTGTGCCCATTATGTGTTGAGAAATGGAATAAGGCTAGTTGAATCTAAAAGTTAATTTCTTTACATAAGATTGGAGTTTTAAAGAATGAAAAAAATTAGAATAGAATACCATCTACATAATTTTGGCAATAATAGCACCTCAGTCTCTGTACAAAAGTACTTAACACAAGATAAATTTTGACAGTGTACAGAGGCTTATCAGGAATAGCTTCATGGTCTCCTGGTGTGTAAGGCATTCTTTAAGACACACTTTGACGTTTTGTTTCACCTAGGAAGACTTTACACCAGCTTTGAGGGGAATCATATGCACTTAGATACCTCAAAGTTGATTTGTTCTTTGGCTTCATAATTATGATACAGGAAAAGACGCATCATTTTGTCTCCTTCTGCTTTCCAGTTCCTCCAGGTTCTTGCTTAGATCCCTTCTCATTAGTAGCATGCTTCTCTCTATGGTTGAGCATAAAGGCTTTAAATTGATAATGCTGAGAGATAGCACAGTTGCAGGTCTGCCTCAGGCACTGTGGAGAAAATGGCAACAGCTAGGTTTCCAACTGAAAATGGGGATTTGCAGTTCTCATTTTGAAAGCACTGAAAGCCCTGAGAAGCTTATTGCCTGCTAGGCAAAAATCAGAGAAAATAAATTGTCAAAGGGGAATTGTACCTAATAGCAAAGAGAAGCCAAGGGAAGTGGCTTTTTATTTTATTTTTTTTTATAAAAGGAAGATGAGTATTGAAAAATTAGGATATTCTGTTGTGAGCTGCTGCTGGCTTTAGGGCATGGCCAAGACGAAATACCTAGGATTGAACCTGCAAGCCAGTAGCCAAATTCAGTTTGAAGCTTCGTTTTGCTGTAACCACATCTAAATACAGTCTGGGATTGAATCTACTTGCTGGGAGAGTCCCACAGAGGTGTACAATAAACAGTGGGCAGTTTTCTTCCCTGAGAAGCTGGCCCTGCTGGCTACTTAGGCTCTTCTGAGCTCCGGCTGCTCCCTGAGCTCCTGCAGCCTCCTTGCTGCTGCATTTCCCTGTAGGCATTGTTGGGCCTCCAAGGGCCTTTTACTCTGCTCCTTCTCTAGCTACTGTGGAATGAAGTGATGTAGTGGAAGCATGAAAGGACAAAGTGGGCATGGCTGTGAGTTGACAGCAATAGTTGGAGAAGGCTTTCTTTATCTGTTTCCTTGAAGTAAGTGTTGGCACCTTTTCAGTCTACTCTAGGTTATAGAATTTGGTCTCCCCATCTTTGTGCTGCAGTGAGCTAAATCCACTCATGAATTCTCCAACAGTATGAGCCTTTGGGCAGAGAGGAGGGAAAAATTTTTAGAAGAGCCAGCTACCTGCAGTTAACCTTTCAAGGGTTGCGGGGTGCAGGATGGTGGCAGGAGGTGCTTTCAGCTGACAAACAATAGAAGAGTTACCTGCAGTGATCTTTGGCAGTGAGACATTTGTGTGGCTGTCCAGACAGCTTCCCTGGTGGAACTGGTGTATTTTTTCTTTTGTATTTTTACATGTGAAGGAGTCTCCTGGGCAGACTTCTTGCAAGGTCCAGTGGTGGTAGAAATAGTAACTGAAGGAATAGTTTGGGGCTAGTGCACTGGCCAGATCTTTAAGTCTTTCTCACCTTCTGGTCACAAGGTCTTTCTGATGTTTTGGGTAACATTTAATGATGGGGATTTGTGGGCTACATCTTGTACCTCCTTTATTTCCTTCCACTCTACATTCTTCATCTTTCTTGCTTCTATTTTCCCCTTCTCAGACACTTCTCCAATGTAAATTATGCCAGCTGGTAAGTCTTCCGTGGTTCTGAGCGAATGTGACTGCAAAATGAAAAGGAGGAGAGATTCCTGCAATTCATAACATACAGTTTGGATGCTAGAATGACAGTGCAATAGATCAAAGTATTTCTCAGATCAGTGAGTAGGGAGATGTTTCACAGCATGCTAATATGTCATGAACTAGATGCTGAGGGTACAACATTGATCATGGGAGTGCACACGCTAGCAGTGAATATACAGGCATTTTTAGCAAGAATTTACCTTCTCAGAAGTTCCTCTTCTTTTGAGATGTGTATCAGTAGAAAGTCACAAATTAGTATCTAAATTACTCTTTTTTAATATGCTCAAGCCCAAATAAAAGTAAGGAGGGTTGGTGACAAAAATCTGTATTAGTGTTCACTAAACTTGGGACTTAAGGAGAGGTCTGGTCATAAGAGACCTTATCGGTTAAGGTTTCAGTCTTGTCTTTAAAACTAGACAAAAACACTATTGTTGAGAAAGAAAAGTTTGGGGGAGGAGAAGGAGTTAGAAAAGATGCGTCTTAAAACAATTTTCTCACTCATGACTTCAGCCTATTTTTAAAAAAAACCCAAAAATTAGTGACTATTTTCCCTTTGCTGTGCTGGTACTTCTTAAGGTGGTTCTTTGCTTTCCTGGTTTACTCTGCGCCTTCTCTAGCTACTGTGGAATGAGGTGATGTAGTGGAAGCATGAAAGGACAAAGTGGGCATGGCTGTAATGACAGCAATAGTTGGAGAAGGCTTTCTTTATCTGTCTCCTTGAAGTAAGTGTTGGCACCTTTTCAGTCTACTCTAGGTTATAGAATTTGGTCTGGAAGTGAATAGGATGAAACTTCAGCTTTTGCCCATAAAACTGTACTTAACTTGCTGTAGAAAAATGCATTCTTCCTACTCTTCCTCTTGCTAGTCCCCCAAACACACACACAGTGAGATGTTCAGAGTTACCCGTGTGTCGAGCACGTAGGCATGTTGAACTTGGTCCAGTAATGCTAATGTTTAACCTGCTTTCTGTTGTTGTCAGCTGGTGCTCATGGAGATGAACTCTGGATAGGTAATGTTCCCAGATATCCTCTGGAAAACTTTAACTTTGGTGCAGATTGCTCTGATGTAGCTAACTGCGATGGCATTGGCTTCTACCTTGGAGTGGACTGATTTACCCTGAAATGACTCTCTAACCTGCATCTTAAACAGTGTAGTTGGTTCTGGTGCAAATAGATTCATTCTGAAGTGATGGACATTTTGATTCTCATGCAAAATAGCTACATCCTACCAGAAGGGGTTGAACCAGTTTCTCTGAACAGTGATGACCTTCACTGTACAGTTTTGGGTATGTCTCAGGGATTCCTTGTGGAAATAAGGGCAGTTAACAAAAAAAAAAAAAAAAAAAAGAAAAAAAAGAAAAAAAAAAACAAGAAAAAAGAGAAAAAAGTAAATAGTTTTAAAAGTAAATAATAATTTAAGGTAGAGCGTCACCCAAGTGAGAGCGCAAGAAGGAGAAATCTTTGTTCAGTTTTATAGTCAATGGTGTCTGGCTTACGGACTCTTTCTCTTCTCGGGGCTCTCATCTCAAGTTCAACATACAGAATCTTTTTCATCACGCTCAGCTTTAAACTTTTTATTTAAAGATACCCTTCCCCAATGAGCTTTCAGAATACTTATTGTAGATTTTAAGAGAAATGGTATATTAATTTATGCTATTAACATCACCTCATAAATTATAAGTTTTATACTAAAGCTGTATTGAGTGTAATGAATTATGTTGCATATGTGTTTTTAATAGCTATAAAATTATATACAAGCTTTTTTGGAAAAACAAACTAGTGAAGCACCTTTTTACACTGGATCTTTGCCGTGTCAAGGTGTACAGCTATTCTTTGCTACCTTGCAGATATCTATATCTATATATAGATATATATATATAAATAAAATAAAATGGTATCCTGTATCAACAAGTATAGAACTCTTTTTAACCCTTATATTACTGTTCCTATAACTCTTTTTAAATTTTGAGTGTTACATTCTGCAATAATTTATCCGTGGTTTGTACCTATGATTAGAAATTTAGTTACAGGGTAAATAGATCAAATTTAAAAATCCAACTACTGTAGCTGGGAGTTGTGAACCAAGTTTGTAAGACCTTTTCTTTTTTTAAATGTATTTATTTCCAGTTAGCTCTGTGAGTTGGAATTTGAAAAGTTGGAACATTAGGAATCTACAGTGTCTTATTCAGGAATTTTCCCCTCCTTTCCTCACAAAGGAATTCCCACTGTGACTTATAAATAGAATTAGACTGCTTGTGTGCATGTATGTATTATATATACACACAAAAAATATGCATTGGGGGGGGATGTATGTGTGATACGAATGTGTATATTGTATGTAGGTCATAGTTTTGTAAAGAGAAAAGTAGTCAAGAGGTGATGGAATGTATTGTAGAAATGTGATTATTTAGTAGGGGGTTGTTATGTCCTCACTGTTGTATAAATAACTGAAACTCTCTACTATATAATCTTCTGTTATAAGGCTAACTCTGATATCATGTCAATTTTACTGTTTTTCAAATGAGTTGCTTTGAGCCCTGTTTAAAATGCCATGAAAATACCAAGCTCCCAAAGACAGCCTTTAAATAAAACAAATCGGGGAGGAGGAGCGATGGAAGAAATGAGTTTTTCAGGAGAAACTGAATGGGGGGTTTGCATTCAGTGGGATGGAGAGGCATGAGAATTGCTGTGTCTTTGCAGATTAATACCCTAATCTCCTATGGTCTGACTTGGAAAATGTTGTCAATCTATATACTTGTGTTTTCCAATTAGATTGTAAGGGGTACTGTTTGTGGAGTGGTCTCCATTCCATAAAGGGATCTTGTCTTCAAAGTAGATTTTTTTTCTCTTCTGAGGATCTTTGTGTGTATCAATTTTGCCCCAAAATTGCTGTTGTGGGATTGCAGAACAAAACACGCATTCAATCAAGGGAGTTTCACGTAGGCTGTGAAATTCTGAATTTGATTGTGACCACTTACCTTTTTTTCATAATTGGAGAAGGAAGATTTCTTTACAGGAGCTCTCACTTGAAATTGTGAGAAGTCAGAAACATTCTTGTGGATTGGCTCACTCTTCATACTGTTCTGTTTAGGCTGGAGAAAGTAACCTAATCGTTATTTATTCATACAGTATCACTTTTAAGTATGATGATCCTTGTGACTTTAAAAACCTTTTTAGAAAAACAGAGCTTCCAGTATTGAACAGAAATTTGAAATTTTTTTACAATTTTTTTTTTTTAAATTCCCCTCCATATCATTATGTTGATACTACCCCCAGGCATCCCCCCCCTTTCCTTCTTTCCACAATTTGTTTCTGGCACATACGCATACAGGCAAAAGGGTAGGGAGATGGAAGTTGTCAGAGGCCTTTTCTTCTGCTTATTTGGTGGTAATGGGAATAAGGAGCATAAATCTTTATGGCTTTATGGAGGAGAATAGACCCATTTTTATGTATACCTGTACAGAGAGATATATCTGTATATGAGATAATGGTAGCATTTTGGTGAATGTGGACTTGCCCTCATGATGTACAATAAATATGTATGAATACGATCAATCTATATATACATGCATACAGATTTATAGATGGAATATACCTTGTATCACACACCTGTACATTAGCTGTAACATGAGTAAGTGTGTGAGCTAGAGAGGGACTATCCACATAACATATATGTAACAGGTAAGCACTTGTGCCAGACAAGTTGTTTTAAATTCTTCTGAGGGGTCTGGACGACTCGGAGACTGATCTGAGCTTGATCACCATTGGTTTGTTACCTCAGCCCTCACAGTGGAGTTTTGTTGCTATGTCTCTGCTTTTGTTTTATATTTAGTCTCGTTGAGGCCTCTTTCAATGCCGCCAACTTCTCCTTCTCTGCTCCTTTGCCTCCATTCCAGCTCCTCCTTGTCCCTGCATCTCTGCAGTTTCTCTTGCTAGCAGCAATCAGCTTTAATGGCCCAATCCAGCTCTGCTTACGCATTAGGGAAATTCTCTCGGTGACTGGAGTGGTAGCTGAATTGGGCCCTGAGCACCTGCTTGAATTTATGCAAACTTCCCCAGCTTCAATTGTGATTCAGTAGGACTGTGACTGATTTGCAGATGAATACAAACTTTTCATGGAACCTGATGCAAAGCTTCCTAGCATATTAAAAGGTTAACCCAGCATCATATTTAAGTGGTCAAAATGAGAAAATTGCACCCACCAAATATTACCTTCCAATTTTCAACCCTAGGGACAGAAAAGAAGTTTGGTTTGTGTTTCCTGTAGCACAGGCAGTAAGCAGAATGCAGCCCTGTGCTCTGTTCTGAGCAATGGGGTTGTCATCAAACATATCAAAAGAAACACAGTTTGTTACACTTTACCATAAAACAGATTTTAAAATGGAGTGCAGAATTGACCATTAACATGCTAGCACTTTGCATCTGATTGTGTATTGGGTGCTCTTGCTTATGCAAGTAAATTGTGGGCTTAAGTGTTTTATTTTCTGTTTTCTGGCTAAATTGAGCTTCTATATCCTTTTAGCAGAAAGCAGCTGTCAGCAACCTGCTCAGTCACACTGAAGTGCTGTGTAACTTAGGCTTCAGTTTCAGAGGAGAATGCTGCTCCAGTTCTGTCATTGAGCCATACTGGAATCCATGTTTTCAATATGGCTATGACACAACTTTTCTTGGCCACAATTCAGCCATGGAATTTTGTCTTCCTTGCATTTCTGTTAGAGAAAGGTAACTAGTGTACCGTTCCATCGGCGCTTTCATGCAATCACACACGATTTCTATGATACATGTGTTGGGGCGTGTGTATGGGTATGTCTGTGTACTGCGTGTGTATCATATGGATTGATATGCACACACCTATTATGCTGTTTCAGTTTATGTATGTGGAGAATGTACCTGTTGGTTATCTCCTGATATATACTCATGCATACATATATTAAATATGTATATAGAGTGTAGATGTCCTGCATATACATATGTATATGTTACAAACCTTGGTTGGCAATTTTTTTCCACACTTTTTTTTGCAAATTGCTGTCCCTTACTACTTATTTTCACTGAAGCTGCATTATATAGAAGAAATGGAGAAATGTGTTATCAAAGTTTTATTTTAAAAAGGAGACTTTTAATTATCTAAAGCCATTTGTGATTGTCTTTTGAATTTTTACTAGAATGGTTGTTATTTTAAAAAAGAAAAGAAACAAAAGGAAACAATAAAACAAAAGCAAGCAGACAAGCCCTTATTTCCACCATTGTTTAGGTGAAAGAAATGGAGTTTCTAAGTATTTATTTCCTTCAGGTGTTTCTGAGGCATACAGTAATTGCATTCTGCCCCATCCCCTTTTGTCCAATTATAATTAATGATTCATGATTTTCTTTTTCCCTCATTACTTTTGTAAATCATTGTTCACCTCCTACATTCAATAGTACTGATATCACTAAGGAGATTTCATGTCCTTCTGTCCTTTTTAGGAGAAATACCAGTGCATCACTATTGTGTTTCATTTTAACATACTTTGTGGAGGATGGATGTTTTTATTGAAGATGTCTGTAACCCGTCTAACTTATTTAATGTGAGGAGCCTTCATTGGAATCTATCGTCTGTTTGTTTCCAACAAGTTCAAGTTTCTGCAACTGTTTTTTCACCAACACGTTAAATAATTCCCTTCTTATTTTATGCCTGAGGTTTTAAAATTCGGGTTTATTGTTGTGGATTTGTTTTTTGGTTTTTTTTCCCTCCAATTCCCAAAAATGTTTATGTGCAAGTGGAGCAAAACAGATGTCAGAAGCTCAACCAATATCCTTTTTGCAGTTAAGGGTAAATACATTTATCCTAGACTTAATAAAAGAAGGTGGCAAATGGACAATCTGAAGTGCTTAGAGGGAATGCTCTCTCTTTTTAAGGCTGTCTCCGAGAAGTTTGTGTTTGGTGTCATTTTAAAGGTAGCTTGATCATGCTTTGATATCAGAAACAGCCTTGTAACAAAGAGCCTCATACAGTTGTTCGGTCACTAGAGTTTAAAATGTAAACAAGTTGCAGTGGGAAAGCAAAGGTGAGGCAGTGTATTTTGAACCAGTGAATTGTAGCTTGCAAACGTACCTGATTTTGAAGTAACTGCATGGTAGCAAGGATTAGCAGTCTCTTACACCCCTTCCTTCCTCCCTCTCATCCCTGACACATGTGTTCAGCATACCATACATTGGGAAAATAAGCAACTTCCTCCAGCAACGCTAATCCACTTAATGACTGCTTAAAGGGAACATACAAACGGGCACTGCCGCGTCCCGTCTCATGGTATTAGCTGGAACACTGGCTAATACGCACAAACAGCCCAGCCCAGGTTGCTTCTGTGGATGTGTCGCTTTTGGAGAGTGGTGCATGGAGGTGCCCAAGAAGAAGGGTCCCTTCCTTCAGGGTCCCTGGCAGCAATGGCAACTCGCACCACTGCTTCTAGTGCTGGAGGCTCACGGACAGCATTCCAGGGGCGGGGAGGAAAGCTTGTGTTTGTACTTTCCCTTTAAATAGGAAAGGTTGGCTGACATGTTCCTCATACTTCTCAATGAATGTACTGTATTACCATTTAAAAAAAAAAATCAATTAAATGATATTAGATTGGTCTCCTTTTGTTATCTGGTCCTTGTTTAATTTGTTTAAGGGTTTTTGTATACAAAAGTTTACATTTTTATGTATATTTTTCTTGTGTAAAAACTGATGTAATATGTGTATAAAACACTGTATGTATTATCTGTATATAGTGTGACAAAATGATTTTCTTTCTTTCTTTTGGATGTATTAATAAATCTTGCTGTGAAGTAGCTGTGTTTACTATGATGAAACCCTCTTCTCCAAGCCATTTTGCCAAGTCCAAGATGTATGGACATTGCCCAGGATGAAATCTACTCCATAAAGTGATTTTTTTTTTCATTTAAAACACATCGTAAGTACAGTTATTAAACTGTCCTTAGCTTAGATTGCTGTAGAGTCTGAGTTGGCTCTTGCTTATTCTCTGTTGCTTTCTAATGACATTAGCTAATTAGTTTTGCAAACAACCCGGGGTCTTCAGTCTCAGTCCTGATTCTAATTATAGTGCTTTCTAGCTCTGGATCACTGGTCTGGAGACCGGATCCTCTTCATCCTGTTTTCTGGTTTGAGGAAGTATAATTTAAGGGGTATAGAATAGAATTTTCTCATGTATGTTGTTATGTTTTCTGAGATTTAAAAAATATATACCTGCTTCATCAACAAAACTGGTTAAGTTGGAGTTTGGCATTATTTTGATGATTAGCATGTGGATGAGAAATGATGGTTGCTTAGGTGCTATGTGGCTCTGGTCAGCTCTCGGGGCAGGCTTGCCAGGCCAAGGCATGGATATGACCTACATTGGTCAGACACTGGGAATCATCACTGCCTGCTTCGGACACAGCTGCTGTTTGTACCACCCTGCTGCAGCTGGTGCCAACAGGACTGCCTTGGCTGGCACTGCCCTTCCAGTGCCAGGGTTCAGCTCTCAGCATGGCTTTTCCACAGTAGCTTGAAGGATGTCCTCTCCTTAGACAGAACTACGCCGTAGACACTTCAAAGTAAGTATATGGCTGCTGCATCTCCCTCTCACCATTTGTTTTGGGAAGTCTTTCGCCTCTGCTTTCTGACATGAGGGTTTTGTGCTTTGCTTGTCTCCATCTCTGGTGTGTCTGAGGTTGTGACTTGTGAGGGAGCTGTTGTGTCCTTGGTGAGACCATCTCCCAGGTTCTGTTTTTCATTAGCGGTCTCAATGCTGAGCTGGTCATCGGAGTAACAACCAGCAGAGATTGATGAGAGAGAGATTCAGTAACTTGACTTCTCTCTTAATGAACAGTGGCCCAGCTATTCTAGACAGCGTAATTAGGGCAGCATTTCACAGTATCGGGTTGTAATTCAGGCCGAGGGGTAAGTAGTGTCAGTGAGCGGTGTAGTCTTTCATGCCAACATGTGCTGCAAAAGTTTTGTGGCCAAGATGAAATTGTGCTTTAATACCTTGTGTTCCTGGGAGATGGGAGTACACTGAAAGTGTCGCATCCAGACCTTTATCAAGACAGAGCGATGACAGAAAAGAACAGATGCTTAAAGTCAAAAGGAGAGTGCAGCGGTGTAAGTTCAGCGCAATATGGCTTGGGAAAATCTACCCCAAACTTGTCCTTTCTAGGGAATTCTCAAGGTTATGGGCCTGAGGCAATTGGACACTGGGGTAATAGTGATGAGACAGTTCTGGGCTGTTACTGATGCAATTCTGGCTGTGCATGTGGGTATTAAAAGCTGATCCTTCAAAGTGCTCCATCTCATGAAGCACTCAAAATGGCCAGAGGAGGAATTGATTCTTATGGAGAAAATAATTGTTTAAAATCTGTTAACTTACTGTTAATAAAACTGCAACAGTAAGTTGACTCCCTGGCAGAAGCAGAGGTGTCCACTCTGGTCCTGAGCTGGACATTCCCCAGCGTGGACTTGATGAGAGATGGGTTGAGACTCCTCTGCTGACTAAGGCAGAGACTGATTGACCTGTGGAGTTTTTTCCCCACCATTTTCATGAACAACACAGAAATGCTGCTTTTAGAAAATGATTGCATGGCTCTCAGTCTGAAACTTTACAAAAGCAACTGGTCATTGTTCTAGTGCCACATTTCAAAACAAAAATAGGTTTTGTTTGAAGTATCAATTCAGGAAGAATGTGGTACATTTCTCTTTGTGTTTTAATAGTCCTCTCAAGTTCCAACAGCAGCTTTTTAATAGCAGGCAATTATTTTCTCAAGAAAGCTCATTTAGTCTGTACTTGAAAAGCAAGTGACATTTTGTTACAAGAGCAAGTGTTGCTCTGGTATTCGATGAAGCAATTGGAAGGAGAAACCTTCATTAAATTTGGGAGCTGGCTTCCTGCAGAGGTGAGGGCAACCTCTCTCTTTCCCAGCATAGTTACAGGCAATTGTCCCATCTGCAGGAAATAATGGAAGCCATCTTCCACAGTGTCCCTTGGAGCCTGTATGCCCAAGCACGGGGCTGGTACTCTGCAGCTTTCAGGCCTGAACTAGAGACACAGGATGCTTGTTTTATGGGGCTAAGAGGTGATTATCATGTTTGCTGGCATGAGGTTCAGCCCAGGAACGGCTGCCTTGTCTTATTGCTAGTTTATAAATTGTGGAACGTGCCAGTGAAGAGTCCTGGTGCTACTGAATCTAGGAAAAACATTGAAGTACTGTGCTAAAAATGTCCCTGAAAGCCAAGTAGTTTTGATATTCAGGTGAATTCTTGTGCTTCCATGGGGGAACAGTGCTTCAGAAGGTGTGTCTGCATCCAGTACCTTCCTTGACAGATGTCCTAAGGACATCTAAGAGACTCATGTCTTGTTCACCCCTCACATCTCATTTGTGATGGCCAGCATATCCACTAGTGTGGAGGAAAGTCCTGCAACGTAAACTCAGTCTGGCTCTGATGGTTTCTGCTCAGCTACTGTACCAGCTTCAGGTTCCTGCCTGTTTCAAAGTGTTTACTTTCATACTGTGCAACTCTTGGTGGAAAAACCCCCTTGTAATCAGCCAGCCCGAGGGCACTCCTGCAAATCTGATTTGTGGGGCCCTACTGTGCTGCCTGCCAGGCAGCTAATGCTGGCTCAGCAGCTGATAGAGCCTTGAATGCTGTCACATTGAACAGTGCTTTTCACAGCTCCCTTGTGTTCAGCAAACCCATGTTTCCTGGGAAGGTGTCACGGACTTCAAACACGTCCAGCTTCCCCATTGAAACTCTGCTGGATGTAGTGATGGCCCTTTGCAGCAGAAGAGAAAGTGCTCTGGTGAGAGGGAAGGGAGAGGGTCTTCCCAGCTGCAGACCAGTGCCATGAGCCTGTGCTGTGACCCCAGGGAGAGCAAAGGCTTGCATGGAGCACAGCTGGCATCTGATGTGGCACCCTCCCCTGTCTGTCTAGTTCTTCATCAGAGCATCTACAGCATAACAGTGTACAGCTCATGTTAAAAAGAACTTCACAAATGAAAAAAAAAAGTTTTTTCTACGGTTTTAAGTGTGTTGAAACCTTTCTCCTCAAGCTGTGGCTTTCTTGCACCAAGGCTTTGCATGTGCTGAGAGTGGCAGCACTCAGGAAGGAATGCATTGGGTCCAAACTCCAGCTGAAGGGGTAGCAACAACTCTTCCTCAGCCAGCTTGTGCCAAAGCATCAGCAAGAACAGAGAGGCTGATTTATGTCAGATCTGGGCCAGTACTCTGCCAAGGTTTGATTTCAAGCTGTGAGTCTCAGTTATAATACTGCCACATTGGCAGAGCTGGTCCACATTTGTGCCAGTGGAATTTGTGCAGAACCAGACCCTGGATTGTTCACAGATATTTCCCAAAGTGACTGTTGTTGCCATTTCCACATGGGACATGTGGTACATGGTTACAGCTTCTGTGTATCTCTCCATGGTGGTGCCAATCCCTTTCAGTGATAGGAGAGCTGCCTGAGTTCTAGGGGCGTAAAAGTTCTTTCAACCAGTTTTAGGCAGGCCTTCAAAATAACCTTTGTTGGATTTTATTTTCCATTTGCTAGGGAAAAATGTTCTTTGCCATCATCCATTAGGAAGAACCCAGCTGGATGGCTAGAGAGGTTTAAGGGGTGATTCTTTAAGTGCCTAGAAGGATATGGATGGGTGAAATCCAAGACACATGGGGTTCTTCTCTGCATGTTCTGTTGCATGTGGCTGCAGGCATTTAAACTTGCTGCCTGAATCAAGAGACCAGTATCAGCATCAGCAGAGGATACCTCCTTAAAAGCATATGCTTCTATAATTTGTGCTCTCAGCAATTTGTATACATTTGCTACGGTTGTTTTAGTAAAGAGCTTTTTTAGTCCAGTTGAGGAGTGTTCAAGTCAGTAAAACCACTTGACTTATATCTGAGAGCATGTGATTACTGGGTTTTTGTTGGGTTTGGTTTGTTTGGTTTTTTTTTGTTTTTTTTTTCCCAACCAGTTTCATGCCTTGTTTAATCCTGCAGAATTTAATTTTTCTGTTAACCAACATTTGCTCAGTGGAGCCAGCCAGTTTCCTCTGCTAATAATATCTTTTTTTTTTTTTTTTCCCTATTCTCCCTTGGGTCCTACTGTTTAATATAGCTTTCAGGTTGTTTTCTTCTCCTCCTTTTTTCCCCCAGTGTTTTGCTCATTCTATACAATGTTTCTGTCTTGTCCTCTCCATCCCCTTCCCCTCAGACTGCAACTAAAATTGTTGCTGAAGAGATTCTGGTAAACAAAATTAGATTCCTAGAACTCAGAATTGTTCCCTGTCAAACCTTGTCCTCTTCACTTGTCTCTTTTGTCTCTACCAACTCTGCCCAAGTATGAGACCTTGCTTGGCAGAGCTATTCCTAATATCCTTAATTATTAAATTAGAATCAGGCAAGGTCTCAGTTGGCCCTTTCGAAGGGGCTGGAGATGAGGATCTTGACAAACAATCTTAGAAAAATTCAGTAAAGCTTCTGTGATGTTTCGCTTGTCCTGCTAAGCTGTCTGCCTGTAGCAGATTTTCTGTGATGACATGCCAAAAAGATGATGCCTTTATCAGACACCATTTCCCATTAAAAATGCTTTAAAAGCTACCAGTTCTGCTCATCCTGGTTTGCTGTGATGTTGGCTACTTTCACACAGCCCTGTGCTATGGGGAGCAGTGTTTCACAGAGATCATGCTGTGCCTCTTTGAGTATGTCCCTGGCTTTGGGCACACTTTGCCCACAGGCAGCACTGATGCCATCTGCCTTTGCCAGGTGACAGAGAACAGGGCTGCTGGGTGACAGCTTAACTCTCAATTAATTGAATACTTGCAGGCACTCTTTTCCTTAATTTCCCCTCAGTAACACAGGATATTTACCCACAAGCTTTCTATCTGTCTCTTCCTGCTTCTTGCTGGATTTTATGACTCGTGCTCTTAACCAATGCCAGAATCCCCATTGGGCTAGTCTAAGCTGAGTATGTAGAAGACAAACAATGCATGGATCTTCTAGTGACTCTAAATATAATATCAGCTGTACAGAAAATGATGGAGGATATAAGCAGAAAAGAGCCAGTGACTCAATGTGACTCAATCTGTTCAGAATCAGTGAGTGACACAAAAATACTCTCTTTCAGTTATCTTTCCATTCTGGTGCCTGCATGCGCTTTGGAAGCCACCTCACAGGCTGTCCATTGTCCCATGCACCTCAGCATCCCTGTGACACCTGGCAGCACAGCTGGCTTCACCATCACCTTGTATACCTGCAGATTTTGCTGTCTTAGATCCCAGCTTATCCCAGTGGATCCAACTCTTGCTTGCAGTTCTCTCTTGTCCAAAGCTCCAGTTTGCAGTCCCTGCAACTGTGACAGACAGTTATTTTTAACTCTTTGCTGCTTTCTCAGCCCCCCAGCCCACATTACTCACCCTGTCCTGTATAGGTGGCCATCCTGGTGTGAGGCTTCCTGTCTGGAAAACTGGTGGGTTTTAAGCATCACGTCCCATCCACTGTTACACTCTGGTCCTGTAATTCAAATGCAGGCTGTGGTGCAAAATTCTTAAAATACATCAGAACTATAAAAGAAACTCCTCTTTTTACTTTGGTCATCTCTAATGACCAAATGAACAAATCATACATATACTTCACAATTCAGCCTTTTTTCCTTCTGCCTCTTGTTTTACCACCAGCTCTTTGGCAATTGATTTGCAGCGGAAGATGGTGTTCAATAGAAGGGATACACTAATGACAGCAAAGAGCTTCAACCTCTTGCACTTGGAGTATTAAATTTTATGGTTTGCCCAGTGTTGTAAAACCAACACATGCTATTTTATTTTTCGTTTTGGACATAATTCTGTTTATTTTTCTTGCAAGGTTTTATACCAAGATAAGCATTCTCAGAGGTTTTTGTTTACTCTGGGAAAATGGCTTGCAAAGGAAAATATTACTGTGCAAGGCTCGCATTGTGAAATTGCTTATTGGCTGTAATTTTTATGTGAAAGATGCCAGACTGTTAACAATCAAGAATTAAGTTTTCTCCTTCTGTTTTCAAACAGGTAATTTGCTAATTATTTACCTAGGGATTGTTCCTTGCTAATGGCCTATCTGAGTGCATGGCATACTTCTAATAATCTTACTGTCATGATCTGTGCAGCAGAGAAACGCTCCCCAGGGTGGAGGTGCAGAATGAAGGCAGTGGTTCTCTCCTCTGCAGTCACCCCAACAGCATGTGGTGGAGCAGAGCCCCAGTGTCTCAAAGGACATAATCTGATGTTAGCAGTGTTATCTGCAAAGGTGTGTGCACACAGGGGGATGGGTGCCTGCTGAGTTGCTTTTCAGGTGGGAGCAGCCTGATTGTCCCCACAAAAAACATGCAGTGGTGGAAGAGTGCAGAGTGCTGTCGTCACAGACTCGGGTACAGCTAAGGCAGGACTGTAGGATATTCTTGTTTGAGATTCAGACTGGATGAGCCTTGCTGGCAGTGGCTCTCCTGCTTAGTCCTTCCATGCCTGAACTACACCCAAATGGAGCAGTGTCCTCCAGACCAGTACCTGTGCCAGTCTTACAGGGCTGTTTGAAGGGGCATCAGAAGTGTGATCCTGGCAAATGTGTGGAAAGTGCTGCACATGGTGTTGGGCCCTAGAAGGAGCAAATAGTGAGAACCCAGCTGGATGGCCATGGGCTGGGCAAAGATGCTGCAGTTTGCCACAGAGGAGGACTAGACCTGCTTGGTCCTTCATCTCTAGTTTTGCATTCCTGGTTTCATTTCATTGCCCAAACTCTTCAAGGAGCAGCAGACCATTGTAAGAGGTTTTTGTAATATAAGTATAGCCTGAGTTTTTAATAATCACCCAAGGTAGTTCCTGTCCTGTGCTGAGTTTATTCCAGAGTGGCCACGACAGAGCTGCCAGGGAGCACCTGGTGGCAGTGACAGTGACAGTGTATGACCTGTAGAGCTGGGGATGCTGACAAGCATGACAGGGCTCTCAGTTCCAATTGTTCTTCTCAAACCAAGAAATTACATCCTGCAATATGTGGTATAGTCTGTGCAGAAGCTCACATGTGCAGAATCAATGCTCCCCAAGTGATGTGAGATAAGGGAGAGCATGGGGAAGTGGAATATCTTTATTACTTTTTTCAAGGGGAGATTCTTTTTTCATTTCCTCTTGCATTTCCTTTCTGTATTTGAGCTTTAACATTAGGTTTGATTCTGTCTTTATAGCAGCCAGGTGAAGACATATATTTCATCAGGATTGTCTCTCTTGGTTTCAGGACTGAAAGTCCCCAACAATATGAAGCATGTACACATCTGGAGTCCTTTCTTCTGCTCCGAAGAGGCACTTTCCTTTATTCCTATTCACTCTCTCATTACTTAATTTCCTAAAGAGGCTGTAGCTCTTCAATGCCTGAGTACGTATGTCAAAATGTCTCACTAGGCTCTTCCACTATGTGAAACAGTATATCCCATTTCCAGAGCTGAGGAAATAAATTTCATTCATTTTAGCTCATTACTCTGTAGGAAACTGTGTTTCTTCAATTATCCTGACAACCTGGATTTTGACAGCTCCAGACTTACTGGGTGAAGCTCCTGCATCTCTGCAAACACTTTTTTCCTTGAGACTTCTCTATCATCTGTCATGATCTCATCCTAGGGAGGACCTTTGATTTGGGACTTTTCTTATGCCTGCCACTGGAGGCTGAATGTCAGCACACAATTTACAACACTGATCTTGAGGTTTTAAAATACACCTGGTTTACAAGCCCCTCTCTGAAAGGTGACACATGGCTTTGCAATCTCCACAGGTGAGCTTGTACTACCTTGCCTGTGCTAATGTAACTTTTATGGCCAGGCTTTATAAAAACAGTCATCATTTGCATTGTCCAGATCAGGATCTTAAAGGAAGCATTAGCAAAGATAAACTACCAGGAGCACTCCTCAGCACTTTCTAATCTGAGAGTCACTTAACCTATCCACAGGAAAAAACACAGATTATTTTGCAGAGAGCTGTTATGAGAGCTTTCACTTATGACCAAATACAGAGGACCAAACTTCAGTGTCTGAACACTGTTCTCCTTCCTCCTCTGCACTATTATGGTGCATGTAGAAAGATGGCCTTCCCCTTTCCCACTCCTCATGCTTCCTGAGCCCCCTCCATGTTAGCAGCTGGAGGAGCCAGCACAGCCCTTGCTATGCTGGTTTGCTCAGAAACTTCTCCCTAGTGCTTTGTGGTGTCCTCTGAGGGTGTCTTAGGAGGCTCAGGTCCAGAGGGAGGGTGGTTAAGACACTTGGTTATCTCATGGCTAAACCAGAAATGTCACATGCTCCTGCACATGCTTCTTGATGCTGTAGGCTGCTAATTGCACCTTCCTACTTCTCAGGAATATCTTGAAGAGAAAGCATGTAAGGTGTTTCCATGCCATGTGATGGAGGAGGCAGCACAGATGGAAATCCAGACCAGTTCATAAGAAGAAAATGCTATACCAACACGAAGGACTATTTATACTTAGTGAAAACCTTGCATTTGAATCCTAGACATTACTAAACCCATTTTTTTTCCCAAAACTGCTTCACTTCACCTCCACAAGAGTCATGACTGCCATCTGTCCCACCTCTCCTAGGGGCTGTCCTGACACAGCCAGTCATCCATCTGCTGCAGAAATCCCATTTGCAAGCTGAGGGATCCTCCTCATTTTCAGTTTCCATCAGCTTTGGGTGAATGCCAATGATGCCTTAGATTTTAACTTTTACATTTTTCAAATCCTGTACTGCCTAAGTGCGTAACTCTGAAGTTTCTTGTGGCCTGTTAACTACTGTTCTCTCATGCTGGTTAGACAAAACAAAGCCTCTCTAGGTTTGCTCTTCAAGGACACCTCGATTGTCCCGGGCCCCAAAATGTGTAAACTAAAAGCCTCTGAAGAGGAGGGGCAAACTTGGGGTAATTACATCATTAACTGAAGTTATAATTGGAGAATTAACCCTGATATGCAAATGGACCAAACTTACAAAAGTGTGAAGAACTCGTGACCTATTGTCCATCTTGGGTGTAGCCTTTTGACTGCCCAGGGTGTATCTTTGAAGGCCCTTCAAATAAATACCTACTTTTATTCTCTTATTCTTGTCTAGCCTCTGTTTTCAGGTAGCCACTTCCAGGCATCACCAGCACATGACTCCCCCCAGCCTCCCTTGGGAAGTAAGAGGCTCCTAGCTCTTTTCACCATACCCCACCAAGAATTACATGTTTTATGGTAAAGTTTCCGCTTCCTTAGCCAGCCCTTTGCTGGTGACACTGGGTAAGATGCATTAATTTGCTGGAGACCTGCAAACAGTGTTGATGCTACTCCTTTCCTAACCGCTGCTCTGAACATGTATCTCATTTTCAGGTGTAATGAACCTCTCTAAGCTTTTCCTTGTCTCATCTTCCACTCTGAATATTTTTGGCAGTTACCCGTGACAGTCTGATGGGAAAGAAGCTTTACTAGAAGAGTGTATCACTTGCTGATTACTTTTTTCCTCTTTTGTGATGAAAAAGCTCTTGTTGGGTATTTATCACCTGGGCTCTTCTTCAGGAGAGAGAACAGACTGGCTGGCAGCAGATTCAGCATTAGCAGGCTGTCAGGTAAGTGAGTCTCATGGTCCTTTCAGGGACACAGCAACTCTGCCTACCTGGCTCCACAGGTGACAACAGCTGCCCTGTCTTCTGGGAGAGCTCTTCTACAGGCTTCACCAGCTTGCCTTAGTTTGATTCTGGGTTTTGTAGCTGTTTTGTCACTGATTTTAAGGCAGCCTCAAAACTGCAGGTGTGCTCTCCTGTAGACAACTCTCTTGCCTCCAGTTAACACCAGACACCAAACTGTGGGGAAAATTAATGGCACCTGCAAATTCTGTGCACTTAAATACTGAGATGCTTCATTTGCAATTACAATGAGGTATTTTGGTGTCTGAGGCCTGTGCCTTATGTATCTGCATATCTTAAGCATGTAAACAGCTGGAATTTGCTCCGAAGACCTGCTCAACTGGCAGGCAGGCTGGTGTAGCTGTGCACAGTGTGGTGGGGATGGCTCCTCAGCCTGTCCAGCATTTTGGATGTGATGTTGGTGACCCCTGCCGAAACAGCAGCTCCTGTTCTCCCCCTGTCCTCCAGTGGCTTTGGGAAAAGCTCTCTATGGTTCTCTTCAGCACACCTGATTATTGCTGAGGATTCAAGATCACCTTGAACCTCACTCCAGGGTATCCTAGCCCTGTACCAGAACCAGAAGGTGAGATTTAGGTCCAGGGGACCTGCCTGGCCCTCGCTGAGCCCAGCACAGCCTTGGTCACTTATGAAGAGGACCCATGTGCCCTCAGCCAAGGGTGCAATTTTCTGGAGCCCACCAGGGCTGCATTGCCTGGCCTTTGCAGAAGGGCAGTGTGCACATGGTGTGCAAGCAGTTAAATCAAGCAGGGATGTGCTGTGCACTCCCTCTCTGTTGTTTCCCTCCAGCTAATCTCAAGTCATTTTGAAAACTCATAATTTGATCTCACTGTATACAGAAAACATAACAGCTCCAAACCCTCATCCCGAGAGCACACAGAAAGGCCATTGCTGTGTTCTCTGTCATCACACACGGCTTTCTGTCATGTCCTGGGGTCTTGGGTCAGCAGGCAGAGCTCTCCTACAATGCTCCCAGGCTGGCAGGAGCTCAGGCAGCTCCAACACCCTCACAGCCCACCCAGTGAGATGTCATGCTGGGGAGTATGAGTGTAGTTTGCTCCCTGGACCTCTGTGCCCCTCAGAGACAGGCAGTGACAACAGGACCTTCAACAGCAGGCCAGGGAAGGGATGCATGGCTGGCCAAGGCAGCAGATTGTTGAAGCCTTGCCCATGGCAGCCCTAAGGTTTTACCTGTGGGGCTGCTAGGGTAGGGCCCAGGGGGCATTCCTGGGAAAATAGAAACACTGTTCTTAGAATGCAAAATTATATTTTAGGCACCTCAGCTGCCAGGTTGTTTTGTGGGTGGTGGCAAGTCACAAGCTCATAGTACTGACCTGTCTCTTGGGCTTTCTGCCACCCAGCCAGGAGCCAGAAGCCCCAGGGACACATGGAGCACAACACATGGCAAATCTTAATTTTAATTCTAATTGCAAGAGCAATTCTAATTCAATTGCAAGAGCAGTTGCTTGACCCCCAAGCTCCTCTGCCCTCCATCCCATAGGGGTACAGCTGAAGAAGTGCCTGTAATTCCTCCTGCATCTGAGGCTGGCTGGCTCTTGAGCAGATCAGCCCTGTGCCTGGCCAGGAGATGCCAGCTGCCCTCCTTTGCCGGTCCTCGTCTCCTCACCTCTCAGAAAGGGCTGAGGCTGCACCTCCTCCGCAGTCCAGCTGTGGGCAGTGCTGTGCAAGGCTGGCATTCACGGCTTTAGCTTGTCCCTTGCACTGGGTAAGAAGGAAATGCGTTTCCAAAGCCGAGTTGCTGAGGAAACACCCGGTTGAGCATGCAGGTGGGACAGGCAGAACGAGCTGCCGTGGGGGTGGTTGCTTCCGCAGGACAGACAGACGATGTGAAGTCATTAGACAGGCGAGTGAGCTGTGATCAAATACAGCAGAACTACCTGCAAATGCAAAAAAGTCAAGCGTGTCAGGGAAAGCAGGAATACAGAAGGGATAAAGAGCTAGGCATTAACCTCCTCTTGGGAAGAGTGTCAGGGCAATAATAACTTGCCAGGGTTTTGATTTCTGGTGAATGCCTATGATGTTAGTGATTTGTTCACTGCTGGTGGAAGATTTTGGTGGGGGTAAAGTGACCAGGGGAAGCAGCCCACGCTCATTGGCTCTCTCCAGATAAGGAACTGTTTGATAATGTGGCATCTCTGCTTTCGGAACGGGGAGAGCTCATGGACTGCTCTGCACAGGCAGCTCAGTCCAGCTGGCAGCATGCAGGGTCCTTTATTACTGTTTCTTATGATTATTGTAATTTTTGTTATTACTATGATTACTGTTATTTGTTATTACTGACACCTGCCAAGACACACATGCCATTTTTTCTGCCTTCCTAAACGCCAGTACCTAGTTTGTTAGCTGTGGATCTGTGGATGCATATTTGAGCAAGCCACAGCACTCCCTGCCAGAATGGCAGTGTGGGGGCCTTCACAGGGGATTTCTTAGCATGAACTGAGCCAGGTGTGTTGTGGGATGTGTGTGTGCACATCCATGAGACAGACTGTGATGTTTTAACTGTGTTGCTCTTTTCTCCATAAGGCAATGTCCAGCTCACATAAAATCAAGCTTCAATACATGGAGAAATGTGTTTCTACATACACTTTTACATGCTTAAGGCTTGGTGTCTCAGAGGGCTGCAGGCTGTGTTCTTTTGAGTCAAGTTCTTGATACATCCTGGGAAGTCAGAACTGAAAGGCTTTAAAGTAGTGATGTTTTCAGGTGCAGAAAAGCTGACTAAGACCATTTGGTATTCTCTATATGGAATTCTGCCCTGGAGCGTCAAACACAATTTGGGAATCAGGTGCCCAATACTGTTCCTAGGGAAGGTCATTGTACATTCAGTCCACACCCCAGATAACACAGACAAGGGTAACTGGAGCCAGACCCCCCTAAAAGCAAGACAAGACATTACAATGACTTAACTGGCATGGGGTTTAGCCAGGAGAGATGTCTAGGTGGAGGGATTCCTGATACAGTCTCCATAAAACAAGGTCAGAGCCAACCCTGCTGCAACAGGAGGGCAGCCAGGGCACAGGCCGGAGCATTGCTGGCAGAGCTTTTGCAGACCCTGATTTACAATTTATTCTGTCTTTTCTGGTAGACGAGGTGGGTGATGTCTGGACTCATTTGATTGACCAGGTGGGAGCAGCCAGCCAGTGTCGGCAGTGCCTGAGGTCTGTGTGCCAGCATAGCACAGCACCCTGCTGGCTCAGCCATCAGCCCTCCCTGAACCTTTCCAGGTGCAGGTGGCACCAGCTCTGAAACACAGCAGGCACGATGGCAGGAGCACTGCTAGACCACAGGAAAGCCTGGGCCATTGATGAGGCTGTTAGCGTTCTTTCAGTCCTTTAATGTACAAGTCCTTATGAGAAGACACTGGCTTAATCTCAGCTCAACTGGAAAAATGCCGATGACTGGAAATGTCATCAGCTGCCTGTGGGCCAGGCTGGCCCTGAGCTGATAAGGAGCAATGCAAAATAAAAATGTCAACACAAAACTGGAGAAACACAGAGGCTGGTTGCAGCTCTTCTCCATCCTGCAGGAAGCAGGGCCCCTCTGTTACCAGTCCTTCCAGGAGCTGAACTTTCCCTAAAGACTCAGTGACAAACTCTGCTCTTCTTTAGA
Organism: Aphelocoma coerulescens; assembly: GCF_041296385.1. Classification (NCBI taxonomy): domain Eukaryota; kingdom Metazoa; phylum Chordata; class Aves; order Passeriformes; family Corvidae; genus Aphelocoma; species Aphelocoma coerulescens. The sequence goes on from NC_091021.1 coordinate 13,483,746, forward strand.
AAAGAGAAAGGTGGCTGCTCTCAGTGCTGCAGAGAAAAAACTAACTCTTGCGCCATTGACTTAAATAAAGAGGGTAAGTAAACTTTTGTTGCTTTCTTTAACTTTTTAGGGCAAATCTCACGATGTTTTGTGCTGCAACTTTTTTTCTTTACGCACTGGTAGATGGTGGGGGAAGGAGACCCAGCCAGAAGGAAGGCTGATCCACCTCCCTCTCATCTGGAGTATGGGCTTCGAACACCATCTGGACACTAGGTTTGGGCAACAGCTCCTCTCACCCCATGCCAAGTGTGTTCTCAGGACCCCACAGGTACACCAAATACTGCGCCCTTTGAGCACAAAGTAATGCCAGAAGTGACTATCTAACCTTCTCTCTTTGGTGGGAGGGACGTGTTAATTCTCCATGAGGAAGGGGGTGCAAAGCTCAAACCTTGTGACTTCTGGAGCAGAGCACTGTCTGAAAATGTCACCTGGGCCTTGAATCTGTCTGCATCCCTTCTCCAAGTTTACAGAGAAAATGAATTCTAAAAAGTCTAGGGAACTATACTTGAACACCCAGCAGATTATAAGTAACTTACAAATTCATGAAAGCAACCTGTGAACTTTTCCATGAGTGTTTTTATGAGGAATCTTTGAGAAAAAGAGCCAGAGAGAAGAGAGGCAAAGAGTGATTTAGAAAGCCTGCAGCTGGTATCAGTGCTGGCTTTATGTCACTAAGGCACTGGGGTTTAGAAAGGGTGAGAAGATGCAAACATTTCTCACCCCACTGAATTCCTTGGCCAAACTCTGACCCTGGGATGTGCTTGCTTTGCTCCAGGTACAGCAGCCATCTGGGTTGATGTTATACCTTCCCACACCACCCCAATGTCAGCTCTGCCCTGGAAGGCCCTATGGGATGCAGTGTGCATCATGCGTGTGTGCCGGAGGGTAGGGTGACGTTTGTGGATGGCCCTTTAGAAACCATTCCTTCTGGGGCCGGGGGTGCGGGGACAGCCCCTGCCACCTCAAACCACCCTCCCCAGCCGAGTTCCCCCGCTTCTTTCGGCAGCACGGGCTCTCTTGCCTGTCATTACGGGCTCATCTTAGAGATTAACCCCCTGAGCCTTCTGCCTGGCTCTGGTCTCCTCTGCACGGACACGGGCCCTGTGGGCAGCCGAGCGGCGGCGGGGGCTCTGGGCGAGGGCTGGCAGGCCCCAGAGGCAGCGGCGTTCCCGGCAGCGCGGGGCTCCACAGACGGGCCCGGTCCGGCCCGGCCTCTGCCGGCCCCGCTAGATGGAGCTCGGGGCTCACGCACCGAGCGGGCCCCGCGCTGTGCCCGCCGTGCCGGGCCGGGCCGGGCCGTGCCAGCCCCGCAGCCCGCGGGGCCCCGCCGCTGCCGGCTCCAGCGCCTGAGGGGCCCCGCCCGCCCCGCGGCCCGGCCAGGACCGAGGCTGCCAGCTGCGCTCTCCTGCCGAAGCCGGACAGTCCCTGCGCTGAGGAGCTGGAAATGTCAGTGTGGGGCTCGGGCGGGGGGGCAGCCTCGGAGGCGTGGACAGAAGACGGGTGTTGGGACAGCAGGGGGAATGATGCGGTGGTGAAGGTCAGCGTGACAAATGTCATCCTCGCTGTCAGCCACCGCCACGTGCGTTTGAAGCGCTGTGGCAGAGATCGGCTTTAAGGAGTGATGCGTCGGCGCAGGGAGAGGTGGCCTGGCAGGCACTGAGCTCCTGATGTGCGGATGTAGGAGAGAAGAAAACAGCTTTGCTGAAACGCTTGCTTTTTGAATGGATAATTTAATCAGTGACATTAAGTCCTTCCAATTATTTCTTTCCATGGGTACTGCCTATTTATTAATTTACTTCATATAAATCCATCAAGCAGTTGCCACACAGCAAGTAAACAAAAGCACCCCAGAGTTTTGTTGGGAAGGCATAAAAGTAATCGAAGAGGTTAATTATCACTGTTAATTAATTGCTTAACAGATTTGGCTGTGCACAGCATCTCACAGTGCCCTTGGTGCTGGGAAAGCCAGAGCTATAGGGCTGGGGTGATGGCAGCAGCAGGGGCACCAGGCAGGGTGCCATTGGCAGGGCACTCATAGAGGGATGATGGTCGGGTATCAGCATATCCAGTCTGGGACAAGGAAGTTTTGTGGGAGCCTCAGGACACCAGGGGTGTGACCAGCATCATATTTCCTTACCTTCCAGAGTGATTTGCTTAATCAGCTTTGTCTTCCTGCTCAATTAAGCAGCTCTTTGGTGGGGCAGTGGGGCCGGAAGGGTTGCCAGGGGCTGCCTTGGGAGAGAAGAAGTTTCAGAGGTTGGAAAACTTTCTCTGAAGGGAGCCATGAAGGAAGTTTAAACTAATTTAGCATAACAAAGGAAAGGTTAAGAGGTGACTGGATCATCATCTCAAAGTACTTATTTAGAAATAAGGCTTCTGGGAGAAGAGGTTTAATTTGGAGGACGAAAGCATAACAATATATGGTGCCTGAAAGATGAAGACAGGTAAAAACAGGGTGTCTCCCTTGTTAATGCTTAGGATTCCCTACGAATGTATTTGGAAGGATGGTAGAGTTTCCATCCTTTGGTATTTTCAAATCCAGATTGAAGATCTAAGAGACAAGCCTGGGATCAGACAGAAATTATGGACTTATGTTTCTGTCGCCTATGTCTTGCAGGAGTTCATATGAAATTATTTTATCTGATCCTTTAGCCTTCAGATCTATACATCTCCCTGCAATAACTAGCAGCTGTCACCAATGTGCTAATTCCATCTGGTAGTTTGCAGATGACCATAATGTGATACATTGTGTGTCTGCTTCGCCCCAAAATGTGGTTCCAGTGTACACCTGGGACCTCTGTGCCATTGCAGACTGCAGAGCCCCCTGTGAGCCCCCTTCCCCTCAAATGGATTTCAGTGATGCAGCATGTGTTTTCTGTCTGGGGATGGCTGAAAAATTGTTGCTGCACAATCTGGTTAAAGCGTGTTTTGTGGTCCAGGCTCTGCTCTTTGCTGAGGACTACTGAAGTATGCTGTATCCCATCATCTGCAGAGGCCATAGGACTTTATTTCTGTTGAGCTCTGGCTACTCTGAAAAGTGACTGTCACTGAAATAGTGGGAACAGATACCTGCTTTTACAGAAAACTTTACATTTTGGGAGAAGGAGTCCTCTTCCCCCAGAAAAGTTCGGGTTTCTGCTGCGTAAGTCCAAATTTGCCTGATGGACACATGAAGGTAAAGCTCTTGGCTTCCAAATCCACCCGATTTAAGGGTGCTGCATGGTTTAAATTTCTTCTCCTCAGAGTCCTTGAGTTGCTCAGCTGAGCGTTGTGTTAATGCTGTGCTTCGAATTTGCTATTCCTCCCTTGAATGGCTATGCTCTGTTGCCCAACCGTGTGGTAGTTCCTCAGCTGATGTAAATCAGTTTAGCTCCACTGCCTTTGCTCTTCTGTCACTTACTCTGGCTTACAGCGTCTCCCACAGCCTGGCACCCCGAGGCAGCCACCTCAGCAACCTCACTTGCCCCCAGGAGCCCTCAGCAACCTCACTTGCCCCCAGGAGCCCTGCAAAGGAAGGTGAGGTTTAGCTGGAGTTCCACTTAAAGCCTAGTTGGCTGTGGCAGAACTGTGGTGGAGTGGTTGTAATCTTGGTCCCAGGGCCAGGACTGGATGCTCATATTTCCCTCTGTTTGGAACAGGCGGGTGAAGTGTTGCTGTCCATGAGCTCCCTCGGTGCTGGTGGTGTGAGCATTCGACCCCGCGAATGTCGCTATGAGCAATACAAAGGGGGGCAGGTCCCTGCACTAGGTCCTTGACTTCAGCAGCCTTCCTGGTGGATTCAGACTTCCAGCATGACTCAGGGTATTGCAGTCAATCTTTAAGATAACATCTTTTGCTTGCCGACATGTAGGCTGACTGCCAAAGGTGGGGGAGGAGATCTGTTATGAGTCTTTTGTATGTGCTCATAGTAAATAGATACATGCCAAATTGATTACACTTGCCTTTCTACTTCTCCACTAGGAATTGAAGGAAGGGAAAAGTGGTCCCCTGTGGTCTGCCCCAAACCACTGCCTCACACGCTTGGTTTCTCAGGTGCCTGTAGCTGCCCACTGCTGCTGCTGCAGCCAGCACACACCCCAGAAACAATGGCATTGGGATCCAGATTTTGCAGCATGGACCAAGATCCCTGACCTGCTGGGCAGGATGCTCTCCCACTCCTGTCTGAATGTGCTGGGTGAGACAGTGCTGGTGTCCCTGGTGACAAGTGAAGGGAACTAGGATGCAGCAAAGCAAAGTGACATGGGGTGCTTCTGGCTGAGGCAGGTGCTTCTGTCCCTGTGGCAGGGACACCCTCTCTGGCTCAGCCCTGATCCTGCAGAGCTGAGCAGCATGCTGGGCCAGCTTAGCCCCACCTCATGCCCTTGGTCCTTGCCTACTTGCAAAACCCCAGGACAGCATCGGTTTTTGATGTACTGTCTCACTGCCAAACCATTAATTTTTCCAGTTTAAATGCTTAATACAATGGCCTTATTTTGAAGTCTGCCAGCTGAGCTGCCTCTGAGCTGCTTAGGACTATAATTTCCAACTGTTCTCTGGCAAGATGATTTCTCAAATGATTTAAAAAAAATAATCAAAGTTCTAACCACATCTGTGGCTGCCTTCATCTCTGGGAGCAGGGAAAATTAGCTACAGGCCATCAGGTGCTTTCTGAAATGGAAGTCTTCTCCTGCAGACGGCACAGCTCCCGGCAGTGGAAAGACCAGCCACTACGTGGCTCTTGCTGAGATTTCTGGCACCAGTGTTTTGTGGCTGAGTGAAAAGAGCAGTCTAAAAACCACCTGATTTAGGCTGTTATCCTAAATCAGCTGTGGGTTCTCTTCACACACACCATCCAGCTGTGCTGATGCATTGGCAGACTGACCCGGTAAGGAGATCTATAGTGTTAGTGAGTGGTTTTACTTAAATGCTTCTCTTTTTCTATTAGTTCTTCCTAGACTGCAATATTGGTCCTCCACCCTTTCCTAGCACAGCTGGCAGAGGAAGCAACAACACAAATTTTTGCTTCCATGGCAGAGACCAGCTAAGACACAGAGCACATTTGGAGCCTTCTCTGTGACATACCAATGAGGTTCTACTGGCGTACTGCAGCTGAAGCTGTGTCCCCGTCATCTCTAGGAAAAGTTGATTAGGTCCAGTGGATTGCTGACTTCTTTTATGAAGAAGCTGTAAAAAGTTCTTTTCTTCTGCTACTGTTTTTCTCCAGGGAGTTGTTGGCAGAGAGAGGCGAGTGTCTCAGCAATAATACATTTCAGAGTTATTATGCCAGCAGAAAAGAAACACAAGGGTTTGAACTTGGTAATATATTTTTTTTTATGACAGGAATGAACACTAAAGGGGCCCTCCTGCTGTGCAGACCTCCCTGGGTTTGCAGGGCTCCTGGCTGGCTGCACTGTGGGGCGATGGCGGCTGCAACTGAAATTCCATTTCAGGCCTAATCCTGGGGGAGGCTCTGCCACTGAGCTGGCTCCCACGCTGGCTGGGGAAGATGGGGATTTGGATGGAATTTCTGTCTCTTGGGTGTGTCCCTTCTTCTGACTGTGGACAGACAGGGGCCCTTCTACCTACACCTACCAGTCACGGTGACACATTCAGGTAGCAAGCAGTGCCACCGAGCCCAAACCTTTGTGCTGCTGTGGTAATGGTAGTGCTTTCACATAGCAAATGAGTGAATTGTCAGCTGAGACCTCTTCTTTTTGTAATGATTAACCTTCTGCTAATGATTTGATATAATATTGAGCAACATTGAGTGCTGTGATATTGATGGTTAATGTGTTCCAAAGCAAGGGCTCAGGAAGTAATAATGATTTACTCCAGCTAATGTGTGAGGGCTGGGTTGTCCCTGGGCCCTGCATTGCTGATGGCCTGACATGTCTGCCATGGTGCGGCAGCATCATCTAACAGAAGCTGAATTTCTGGCTAATAATTTAATGAAGGCTTTGCTGTATTTCCAATTACTGGAAAAAGCCATGATTCTATTCTGATATGTGTTATAAAATCAGCCCTTCATAGTGGAAGGAGCCAGAGGAGAGCACCTCATATCTCTCTTTTGGCTCCTGATCAGTCTAACAACAAAGCCCAGCTGCCCCATGACAATATGTTGGGCCATACAGAGGTGCTGCCCATGAATCTGGGAGGTGGCTTCTAAATGGAGGAGAGTAGCAGAGGCAGAGCACCTAACTGGGGCATCCACCCAGCCGCAGGACCCTCCATGCCCCACACATAGCTGAGGTAGATGGAGCTGGCATGGGCTGACACCACAAATAAGATGGCGTGGGAGGAAAACTTGGAAGGACAAATTACTGTGAGTATTGATTCCCCTGACTACTTGCAGAGGGATTTCATTTAGCAACACTGCCAATGACATTATGTGCAGCATCTTGTCCATGGCTGGTTCAGTGGCATTAAGAGAATTACTTTGGCCTAATGAATAGGAATAAGAATATTTCAACCTCCTCCCTGGAAAGTAATGGTGGATCATCAAGTGTGCAGCCAAGTTCAGGTCTAGTCACTTGCCAAGTGAATGCAAATGACAGGTTGTTTTATTTAATGGATGCCACAGTGTGTTGGCCAAAACTGTTGTCTCTTTTCTTTGCGGATTGGTTTTCCCCCGTCTCTTCTAAATCAGACTTTGTCTTTACTCCTGATTGGCTTTTTTTTTTCCAAGCAGAAGACATTTTTGCTGACTCTTGCACTGAAATCTGTCTGTAGATTGCACCAAAGCTCCTCTATCAGCTGTATTTTATACTGTGCTAAGGGAAGAGGCAGAAGCTGGTGTGCTGGTTGTGGTCACTGCCAACCTACAGTGGGGCCGCAGCTCTCTCTCCTTCCAGCTCACAACCAGTGAGATGCTCCATTGATGTCACTGCTGCCCCATCACTGAGACCATGGGAACATTGTGGAGTCCCACACTCTGGCATTGGGCCATTTGCTGTCATGGTGGCCTGGGAGCACCTGGGCTATGGTGCACTTGGGTTTGTTCAGAGCACTTGCTCTTGCAGTGCTCCAGCCCTTCTGCTGTCAGCTGCCATTCAGCCAGCACCCCACAACTGCTCCCCTCCAAAGCCTTCCTCCTCTGGCACGGCTTGTAGAAGTTCTTCTTGCCTCAGCTGCTGTTGTTGTCAAGAGGTTTGCAGGGGTGAAAATCCCTGTGAAGGGCCAACACCTCAGCTGCTCTACACTCACCCAGCCCAAGTGCAAGGTGGGTGCTCTGAGCTGCAGGGTCTGGGTGGCGCAAAAGCACGGCTGCACCCCCAGCCCAGCGCAGGGTCTGGCAAACCAATGCCGGGGGCAGTGAAGATGGGGGGATCCCATCCCATCAGGGCCTGGATTTAGTGCTACACATACAGTGACTCTTCAAACACAGGCTGTGCCTCACCATGGCTCACAAATTAGATCAGCATGAGACAAAATATCATCATGAACTAAGATTTTCAGATGGGATGCGTGTTTTGCTTCTTACAACAGTGAGGATGTGCAATGGCTGAGGGTGGGCTTTTTCCCTATTCTGTGGAAAAACAGAAAGTGTTTGCAAAGTAAACTCTGACATTTCAGCTACAGAGTAGTCACCTTTCAAACGAAATGGCTGTTACTGCTCACTGGCAGTTAATCCTTGCATGGAGATTTTTGCTTAAAGAGCTGGAGGGAGGTGGGGTTTTTACTTATTTGTTCAGAATCAGGGTTCTATCCTAATTAATTTTTTAGTTGACAGGTTTCTGCTTTGTTTCTCCAAGTGTTTTGATGTGTGAGCAGAGATGTCGCATGGGATGTGTGTTTGCAAAAGAGGCTGATGGGAAAGATCAAAACTGATTTGTTATGTTTGCAGAGAAAGAGGCTCCAGATCTGTGAAACAGAGCAGGGAGTGACTGAAGGCCCCAGACACCATTTCAGCATTTTTAAGCTGAAATTGTGGCTGTAAGCTGGTGACCAAAGCCCTGCTGACCTTGCGGAAGCCATGATTTCATGTCGGATGTCTGTCACATCCTGGTGCCCCCCTCTCAACCTGCCCTGAAAAAAGTAACTCAGCACAGACTTGGGGATGAGCCCAAGGGCTTCTCTGCCTCCAAGGCTGACCACAGCAGGGGTTGCTGAGCGATTTAGAAATGAGCTGGGCTGGGAGAAATGCTAGACAGGTCTCTGACCATTTGCAAATAAACTGCAAAATCATGCTCACAAGAGGGCTGCAGAGCTGCCTTTTGACTGGAACCATGCCTGGAAAATGTATTTCCCAAGTGGGGACTTCAGCCATTACAAATCCCTGTCTGATGTGGTTGAAGAACATGGCAAGCACATGACCCATTACCATGATCCGCCAGGCTGGATCCTGCTAATAATGTGCTTGTTTAACCCTCTCCGGTGCTACCCAGAAGCTTCTGCCTCTGAGTGTCTCCAAGTGTCAGCCCTTCCTGGTGCAAACCCCCATCCCCACAGGCACAGGCAGATGGGAGCTCCCTGGAGGAGAGCTGGCCTGGCTGCTGGGAAAGCAGCAGTGGAGAGCATGGGAACAGGCAAGGAGCTGGCTGCACTGCTCCCACGGAGCCTGGGAGTGAGTGCTTGCTGAGAGGGCTCATAAGGGCAGTGGCTTCAATGCTGCATGGGCTGGGACAGGGGATTGTCACCTCTTTCCTGACACCTGATTTCTGAAAACTGTCAGTTCCCCTGGTTCTCTTTCTTCTGCCTTGTTTGCTTGCAGCCTTTGTCCTTCATGGCAAGCTGTTGCCAGGGTGAATGGCCGTGGTGTGGGGTCTGTGATGGGATGGATGGAGGTAGGATGGTTGTCCTGTTTGGGCTCCGTAGCAAAACCCTGATGCTTTATGGGCACGGTATCATGGTTTTGGAGACCCTTAAGGGCATGGGCACCATGTGAGGAGCTCCCTGTCCCACCCTGCAGCTTGCTGAGGATGTTCACCTCCACAGGCAGACAGTGAACTGCCATTGTCCTTCACAAGCTGTTCTAACTTGTCTGTAACAGGGCTCCAAGAGCACAGTCTGCCTGGAGTAATTGTCATCCACAGCAGCACTGTGGCTGGGCCTGAAGTTGGTGCCAGCTGAGGCGCTTGGCTGAGATGCACAGACGTGGAGCTGGGTGCTCTCGCCTCTCCAAAGAGCTGTGGCACTGTGTCCTGATGTTGGCATAAGCTGGCACTGTGCTTGGTGAATTCAGAGGATGCTTTTACACAATTGTGCCCGGGAAGGATTGAAGAGGGTTTCTTCATCTTTTTAAACCGTAGGTAATGGCAAAATCCACCCCTCTGCCTCTTTTAAAGACAGCTCCTTTTCCTGATGGGTAGATAGATATAATGAGATTCTCAAACTCGTAAATCTGCTGTGACTTTATTACCTGCATCTGCTGGAGATGATGTGAAGAGAACTTCATACAGAGAGGACTCTTGAAAGGTTACAAAGGGAACCAGCAGTCTTCAGAAAATCTTCATCTAGAGAAAACAGCCAAGAAAACCCACGAAGAAGAAAGCACTTGAGCTGGATGAATAGGTGTCAGGGATGAATGTAAGAGACACCGGCAATGGGGCACCTTGTTGGGAAAGCAAGCTGAAGCCAGTCCCCTGTGTGGGGCAGCTCTGGTGCAGGGCCAGCCTGTGGCTGCTGTGCACAGCCCCCAGCCCAGCACTGGCTGTGCAAGGGGCTGGCCAGCACCCCTACCCTTGCACCCGACACCCCTGCCCTGACAAGGGGGGACACGAAAGGGGCACAGCTGAAATGTGCTGTGGCTTTTTTATTTGCCCTCTGCCGAATGTTACCTTATTTCAACCTCTGCCCTGAGGCAGGGACACTGGTGAGAGGCATCCCTGTTGCTTAGACCCTTCTCCAGGCTGCTGGGTCTGCCATGGTGGTGGGAGGATGGCACACTATGGCCTCACCACATCCCCATGCTGCTCCACCTTCTCTCTGGGGTCTCAGAGTCACCCATGGGACCAGTGACGTGGGAATGGAAATGGGTGTAGGAAATGGCCACAGAAATTAACTGTGTGTTAAGCTGGTCAGTAGATCAGGGGGCATCTGATTGACAACCAGGTGAGCTGGTGACAGCTCTGTACTTGTTGTGAAGCCCTGGTCCAAGGACTGGCAAAACCCTGGAAAGATTCCAGTAGCTCCTGAGCAGGGTGGCTATTTCTCAGCTGGGACAGCTTGCTTTATGTGGCTGTGGCCAAGAGAGTGGCAGGAAAATGAGATATCCCAGCCTGTGCCTAGCCCCAGGACCAGTGGTCAGGGAGCTGTGATTGCAAGGCGGGGGACTGCTATTAGTGGAAACAGGCTGGAGATGGTACCAGAAGGTCTAGCCTGCTCCCAGACCCCAAGCTGTCATGCAAGATCATGACTGTAATGTAATGCAATGATGTCCTCATGATGTCAAAGTGCAAGCTGGCAGCTATTTTAGTGGCAGAGAGTTAAGACTTAAATATTCCACTTCCCCTTGCAAAGGGGAAGATGTGTTTGCTGGCTTTCCTGCCCCAGGTAGCCTCTGCTCTTGCTGACACCTCACCGTTGCTGATACAGGGAGGCAATCTAGAAAGTAGAGCTGCAAGGGAGGAGAGAGCAGATGACATCTTTAAGCTGTGATCATTGAAGAATATTAACCGCTCTTGGGCTTTCTGACTGCCAAAAAGTGATGCTTGAGCAATGTGGCGCCAGGAATCCTGAAGTCACTTTTGTAGCCTTGGAAAATGCAGCTGCTTTGGGATTTCAGCCCAAGACGGCTGTTATTATCCACTGTGCAGAATGAAGCTTCTGTTGGGAGCTTTTACAAAGGCCATCAGTCTTCCCAAATAGTGGTTGTTTTTATCACCTGGCAGTAATGATACTCTCTGGTCCCTTTAATATCTGAGTGCATTCCCAAAGTGAGACCGGGAAACTCATTTAGGGCTCGCCCCCTCCAAGGGAAACAGCTTACAATTTTCTGCCAGGTAGCCCTACCATTGTGAGAATGGGCATGGCTCACCTAATAAAAACCTTGCTGACAGACACGGCCTCCTGGAGGTTTATCTGAGTTGTTTGTTGCAGAGCAGAGCAACATATATCAGGGCTGAAATAGGTGCCAAGCAGCAATCCTAATGCACGCCGTGTCTGCTGTAATTGATTCGCAGGCAGGACAAATACCCAGTGGAGAGCGCAAGGGGCCCTGCCTACTCTCCCAGCTAAAATGTTATAACGCTGTGTGAAATCGTATTGCTGAAGCCTGTGGCTAAAATCCATCTTGTGGGCTGGCTGGCTGTAAAGCTGCATCACCCAAAATATCCCTGTCCCTGCATGCACTGGCTGGGGCACTTGGGCTCCAGTTCAGAAGGAAACATATTAAAAAATGGATCAAAAGTTATGACTCTTGCCAATAACGTGTGTGCAGCATTGCATGTGCACTGGCTTCCATTTTTCGGCCAATGCTGTTTTATTGTTCCTCCAGGTAAATGCTGAATGAGGAAAGGCTTTGTCCAGTTGCTTGTTTTGGTCAGTAAATGCTGGGGGTGCCCTGAGGGGAAGCACTGAGTGATGGCACCGAAGACACTTAAAACCACAGAGAATTGTGAATTTTAGGGATGGCTAAATTTGATGAGGATGGCTTGGTGTGGCACTGTGGTGTAAAGCTGGTGGTAGCTCTAGGAACACCCCAAGTTCCCCACACTAGGAAACAGCCTTAAATATTTTTGCTCATCCGGCATCTCCTACATACATGTGGGGGCAGCTGTGGTACTGCCTCCCCATTGCTCAGCTGGGGAACTTGGCGGGGGGAGGTGGAACATCACTGGACACCCCTTAGCAGCCTCCCAAAAAACACAGGGTGGTTGGGGGAGCAGGCAGCAGAGGGAAGCTGCCATCTCCTGCGAGCTTCTTAATTTCATCAGCTGCACAGGGCTGCTTCACCACGCATCCCCCCTGGCATGGGATCAGGTGGAATTAGAGATTTGATCCTTGGGAAGGGCTAGGGGAATGTCTTACAGTGCGGAACTGGAGGAGCTCAGCTTGTTTGGCTTATTAAAAAGAAGATCAAGAGGTGACTTAATTGTGCTGTGTGAGGTACCTTCATGGGGAGAGAAAGGCAGGTATTAAAAAGCTGTTTAATCTAGAGGAGAAAGGCATTGCATGAGCCCGCACCTGGAAGCTGAAGCCAGACAAATTCAAATTGTGAATCAAACAGACCTTTTAAAAAGCGAATGTTAATAAAGATTAAACTACCCAGGAGACCTGTGCATTCCCTTGCCTTTGATATATTTAGACGCAGACAGGATACATTTGTGCCCCATATACTTGAGCCAAGCAGGAGTTACCGGGCTTGGTAAGGAGTAATTGAATGCCAGACCCGGTCCTGCATCAGGGAAGGTCAGTTGTGATGATCTAATGGTCTCTGCTGGCCATCAGTGCTCCCATGCCTGGAGGCTGTGATTTGTGTGCCTGTGTCCAGGCAGCTGGCAGGGACATGGCTCTACCAAGAAAAATCAGTGGAGAAGCAAAAGAAATGTGGCACTGTGTCAGAAGGGGCAAGAAGACAAGTGAAGACTGATGTGTGTGTGGAGAGTCAGAACACTAGAAAGAAAAGGCTTTTAGCCAGAAAAAGGCTTTTTATTAGAAAAACCCAGATTATCTCTGGACATTAGCAGACATGTAAATTTTTTGTGCTTAGCTACCCCTAATTTTTCTCACAATTCATTAGAAATAAAACCACCCCTCAAGTTTTATGTTGACCAGGAAATCAAGGCATCAGTATGAAAGCCTCATTTGGGGAAAGACAAAGACAAGTCATATCCCTATTTCATAGAATTAGAGTACAGTGAAATGATACCTTAGAGAGACCCAGGAGTCCGCTCAGGAACCACTGCTCACTTGACAATGTTGGAGTATGTTGTGAACTTATTTTCCTCTTTATTTTTATGAGCCACTCCCCAGGGCTGGCAGTTGAGTGTGGATGCAGAGAGGAGATGCTGTGGGGTATCCCTCATAATTTTTAATATTACTGTGATTCGGCAGAGCTTATCTCCTACTCAGTGTCCTGAGTCCCTGTCCTTGCCCTGGGGATGGCCTGCCCAGAGCAGGATTCTGAGATGCAGCACAAAAGTGTGGAGGGATGCCCTGGGCCTCAGCTGCTCCCAGGCTGAGCGATGGGCTCCTGCAGCAAAGGATGGAGCCTGAGGGAGGCTCTTGCTGAGAAGCTGTTGTTCAAGGTGCTTTTCATAATATTTAAAAAATGTGTTTGCTTCCTCTTGCAAATGTTCAAACATCTTTAAAGTGTCTGTGGTGCCAAGCTGCTTCTCGCCCTGTTTTAAGAGAAATAAGCTTTCTTTAAGGAAAAGGAGCCACAAAAAGCGCAGCAAGCCCAAAGTTAACAGTGAGCAGACCGAAACGAAATTAACACCAGCAAGATTTCAGCTGCCCCTCCGAAATATTGTGTCTCACGGCAAAGGGTCTGGGAAAAGATGGGAGAACAGATTGCTTTAGCGCATCTTCATGGTGTCTCTGCGGCACAGATGAAGCTCAGGCTGGGTCCCCTTCCCCTTGCCAAGCCTGCAGGGAGGACTCGCAGCCCCCAAAAGTGGACATTTGGAGGCGCAGGCTCGGCAGTGCCATGAGCACCCATGAGTCCAGCACCACAAGGGGATGCGGCTTGGGACACTGTAGCCAGGTAGTTTAGAGAAACATTACCTGCAAAACTAGAGCATGAGCCCAAAAAAGGAGCAAAGAGGAGGCAAGGGACAGGGAAGGAGGCCTGGCCCTTCTCCACTGCCATAAATTGGAGGTGAGAGAATGGGAGCGTTAGTCATTGGCCATGGTGTCCCAGCTCCATGTGGATTACATTGGCCAGCTTCAGTGATGAAAATAGGCAGCCAACAGTGAGTTCCTCTTTGTAACAGAAAATAGTCAAAACAGCTTGAAAACTATTCATAATGAGAGCTCTGAGAACAGCCAATGCTACACACACGGAGTGAATACTGTCATTAAGCACTCTTTGGATGGCAGTCCCAGCAGTTCATTATCCCCCATCACTGCTTGGGGAGGGTGGTGGAAGAGAGAGAGGGGTGAGCTTTTTTTTAAATAATCCTTTTTTTTTTTTTCTAAATTAATCTCCACTGTAAAGCAGAGCACCAAAGGAGCAATATAAAGGCAGCATCCTGCCTCGCCAGTGACCTCTGAGGCTGGAGCATGGGGCTCTTACACAATTCCAGACTTGATTTTATTCAATTTGCTAATGGCTTGTATTTATCCTTTCCTTCTTCTTTTTTTTTTTCCTCTTTTTTTTTTTTTTTAAGATATGATTTCTGTGTGTATTTTCTTCCTCTGAAAGTGCAAACAAAAGTTCACTTTTAAGACCCTGGCTAACATTTGTGACTCATATTAGGCAGTGTGTCCAGCAGATGTGAGCTCCAGCCTCAGCACCCATTCACCCTGAATGATGCAGCAGCTGCTGGAGCCTCCTTCTCCATGTGAGGATCCTCACCTGCAGGTTGTGACTTCCTTGTGTAGATGCAGGTGGGTGTCTCGGGCTGTGCCCATGAAGCCCCTCCACATGGGTGGGGCGAGGAGACAGCCAGGAGGAACAGGTCTCCCTGCTCTTGTCCTGTGGTGGACCAAATCCTGTGTAACTACTGTGCTTAGGGAAGAGGTTCAGGATGCTGAGCTGGGTATGGGCAAAGGACTAGCAGTGCTGTCCATGTGTCCAAGTGCATCCTGCCTAGGCTAAATGGGGATATCAACTGGAGGTGTTTTATAATTAGCTCCTCATTTGAAGAAGAAGTGTTTGTTTTTGTGAGGGACAGTGTTACAATGCAGATTGGGTCTCCTGACCAGAGGTTTTTAGAATGTGAATATCCCTGTATGCCCAGAGAAGATCTCTGTGCCCTTGCCTGGTCAGAGGAGCCCAGTACCCTATCACCGCCATCTAGATTCATCAGGGTATCCCTTGGCATCAGGAGAAACACTTGTTAAAACTTGTGCAAATATTTTCCTAGCCTGCAAAGTCACCTGGGCAGCTGTGATGAGTCACTGTGGCTGTGAGTGGCTCCCTGCACTTCATCAGCATTATCTTTCCTTCATCTCCAGTATCTGAGGAAAGCATCATCACTTATTCCTGAGTCAGAATGCTGAATCTCTTCAATTCCAGCAGCACTGCTGTGTTCACAAGTTTGTCATTATCCTGAGGCTGATAACCTTAGGCAGAGGTGTTAATTTTTTAAGTCATTGAGCAATGTCCTGTTTGTGACACTGAATATTCAGAAATACAAGATACAGCAGCCCTTCTCATCCTCCCAAATCACCCACCAAACCCTCCACCGTTCCACCCAGCCTCGCTATCCTCCTCAGCCCTTGAAATAGATCCTGATTTAGAGCTGCTCGGCTGCAGCTCCCATTACAGCCCCCTCCTCACGTGCTGTGGTCTGGCATTGCTGCACGGCAGGGACTGCAGATCGCTATTGGAATGGTTTTATCCCAAAGCAGTACACTGCTTGTTCCCAAGTGTGGCACTGCTCTGTTTTAATGAGCTTTGGACATGACATTGTCGGCAGAGCCCTGGCTATTTGATGATGGTCACTGGGGATAATTAACCCAGTGTGTGCCCAGAGCCCCGTGCCTGCCTGTGGCCCCAGCTGGGGCAATGCCAACAGCACGGATGGGCTGTGGCTGACATGTGAAACTGCCTTAAAGGGGCCTACTCTCACCCATCTTCTTCCTCTTAAATGGAGGCTAACATTGTTTCTAATCTCAAAGTCTAACTTCTTCCTTTGGAAAAAAAGAAAAAAAGACTATTTTCGAAAAACAGATTCCAAGTGGGACTCTCTGACTCACTCCATAATGCCACCAGGCCCAGATTAGGATGCTCCTTGCTGATACCCATGTCTACACCTGGCCTCCACAGAGCTGGTGGGGACAAGGCTGGGGCTCCTCATCCCAGGGAAACGGGCTAATGTGCTTTGCACCACCCCCCTCCCTGAATCCCCAAGGCACATAAGCCTGTGGGGGTGCCTGGGGAAGGGTTAACTGTGCTGCTGCCTTTGCCTTTGGCCACTGGAGCATCTTTCCCCCGTGTTTGTCCCAGCCCTTTGGAGTGTGCTGCTGCTGCAGATAGAAGGAACTGCTTGAATGGCACTGAATACTTGTGTATTTGAAGTTCAGAAAAGCAAGAGTTACCAAGATGGCTTTCCCTTTCCGGGAGGAAACCAGAGCCGGGACTGGCTTTTTCTTCCTCCTTCTTTCCTCTAAACCAAAACAAACAGAAGTTTGTTGCAGAAGTTTGCTTCCGCAGTTAATCGCTGCCTGTGTCTCAGAAAGAGCCATGGAAAACTCCCTTTGCTTCATAAAACTGAGGTGGCACATTTGTCACCCTTCTTGACACAACTGGCCTGCCACATGTTGGCAGGGAAGTGGCACCTTCTGGGCACTGGGATTTTCTTGCAGGGGCAGCAATATGCAGTGGTGATGGGACAGCCTGTGGTAGGAAGTGGCACAGCTTCCCTGCCTATCCCCATCCTCATCCCTGTCCGGGCTGGGAGGGCTGGGAGGCCTTAGAAGTGCTTTTGGCACAGGGTGTTTAGGCAGGGACACCACCACCTGGGAAAGGGCCCCCAGCAGGAGGCCAGGCTCCCATCAGCCCTGTGTTGGTGTGAGAGAGGGATGTGGTGAGCACAGGGATGGGTGCCACAAGCCACATCTCCCTGGCTGAAACGGCGTGTGTCACCCGTAGGGAGCGCCAGGCCTGGTTTTCTAT
Organism: Aphelocoma coerulescens; assembly: GCF_041296385.1. Taxonomy (NCBI): domain Eukaryota; kingdom Metazoa; phylum Chordata; class Aves; order Passeriformes; family Corvidae; genus Aphelocoma; species Aphelocoma coerulescens. Next base: position 13,500,487 of record NC_091021.1, read on the forward strand.
GTGTTTGCAGAATGTCTCCTCATCCAACAAAATAAATAAATGGATAAATAAGAATTGCTGGGCGAGATGTGGTGGCAGGGTGCCAGTCCCAGCACAGCCAATTCATTTTCAGTTCTCATTAATTTGGAGTGACCTTTGCTCACATTTCCACCATGAGCACGTTCAAAACAAGGCAGACATTTAACTCTGTTTTGGGCAACGTTACTCTAATGTGGCTTTTTTTCTGCATAGCTCTCTCTTTTATGGTAAGCAAATGTACTGCCAACTTTTCTCTTGCTATGTACACCAGCGAAGGGAACCAGATGCTTTGTGTTTTCCTCTGAAATGTATCTGAATGTTGTTTTTTGTTTAGTGTTTCGGAGGGAGGGCTGGCTTACAGACAGCATTTCATAAATCCAGTCCTCACTGCACACTGTTTCCCAACTTACAGCGGGTCCCTGGCTGTGGCTCCTGGCTGGATTTGTGGTCTCTCCTCACACAGTGTGGCAGCAGCCCCTGAGGCGCTGAGGGGCTGATTCCCATCTGTCCCACTCTCAGTGGGGCAAGGTTGCCTCTGGGGGAGACCCCACTGGAGGGGTCCCCAGTGACGTGCGGTGAAAGGTGTGGGGCTGGGAAGGCTCATCCCACCGACTTCTTGCACAACAGACTGTCCCCACCCTGGCCACGGGCAATGGCCATGGCTCTTGAGGAAGTTCTGGAATCAGCCTGGAGACATATCCCAGAGGAAACAATTTCCAGTTTGGGAATGGGGTTTGCTGCTTGTGGGGAGCAGGATGTGGGGATTTGCCTGGTGAGGGGTTTCACTCCCTCCTGCCCGAGGACACTGGGACCATATGGGGCTGCCTGTGCCCACCCCTCTTTGCTGGGGGCTCAGAGCTGGTGTTCTGCATGGTGGGGGCTGCTCCTCCTCCTGCCCATGCAGACCTGGGCTGTTGAAGCCAACCCGAGAAATTCTTGCTGTGCAAGAAAATCATGCAGTCTTGGGCAAGACTGTCAAAAATACCTATGCCACCAGGGCACTTCTGGCCATTTAAAATAATTTCTCTCCTCTACCTCCATCTGTACTTCTGCTGCTATTTTTATAATCACTCTTCTGCTTTCAACTCCTTATCTTCTTTAGCTTTCCCTCTCCTTTTCACACTTCATGCCCTAAAATCTTTTCATCACCTTTCTTTTTCTTTCTTTTTTTTTTTTTCTTTGGGTCTGATTGGGCTTTATTTCTTCTTCTCCATCAGATTTATGTGAGTTGTCAAGTCCAGCAGCTGTTTGTCTCTGCCTGATGACAGACTTGCGTCCCACCCCCCTCCAAAATCAGATTCATGGCTGTTCTTTAAGGCCCTTTAATATTTTAATGCTCTGACTATAAATTCCATTTTCTCTAAGCTTCAATCCTTCTGTGGGCCTTCCCGCGGAGGGCCGGCGGCGGCCCCCCCGCTCTCCTCTGTGATTTGCGGTGTGTCACAGGCAGCGTTTGCCATGGCTTTGCTCCACGCACGGGAGAGGAGGGCAGGGGAGGGGAGCGTAGCAGGAATTCGCTTTTCCTTAAGCTCAAACGATTCTTCAAACCTTGACAGGAATTGACTTTTTTTTTTTTTTTTTTTTTTTGCTTTCAAGACATGATTTGTTGTAGGCTTGTTGTGCTTTTTATTAAAATGCTCTCGTGGAGTGCTTAGAAAGGTTGGCTTTGCACAGCCTCAGCTTCCTTCTTTAATAAATGCAGCCTCGGCTTACAGTTTTTCCCTCTGATGTGTCAGCTGGGGGACTCACTCTCCATCTCAAATACACCGAGACTGCTTAAATCATCCTTATTTCTCTCAGAGGGAAGAGAGACTTTTGCTCTCCAAAACTTTTCACACCCTAAGTTAATAAAACTTCTCTGCTGAAAGGGATGGATGTGACACTGTGCTAAGGATTTCACGGCCGAGCGCTGGATTATTGCTGTGGTGTAAAAGGCTCCCCAGCCTTGGTAAGCACATTGAATGTCTTCTTAAAATATGAGGTTGAAATGCATTTGGCAACGGCTGTGTTGCTCAACACAGCCCATCAATGAGGTGTCCTGCGCCTCTGCTGCAGCCACTCTGCTTGGGAGTGCGCTTCCAGGGCTGCAAGGAGAGCTGGGCTGGGAGCCAGGGCAGAGTTACTCTGTATAAACCCGGGAGACCAGGAGGGCAAAAACAACACTAGAAATTTTGACAGTTTTTGTAAAGAAGTCAAGTCTGTTATTAAGCATGAGATTGGCAGCTGATCTGAAGGGCGACAAAGCAGCCCTGCACTGCGCCAGGAGGGACCTGATAGGAAATTATCAGCAACATCTGGGACAGCTATTTCCTCTAGGTTTGTAAACATTTAACCAAGGAAATGCTAGCAAAGTCTATTGCAGCAAACAGTCCTGAGCCACCAGCATGGGCTGGTTCACCCTGCAGCCCTGAAGAAGAGCTGTATTTCTTCTCTTGATTTTTGGCACCCAGGCCAAGGCGGGGGTAGAACTGCTGAGTGTTTAATTCAGTGCTTTCCATTTCGGATATTAGTGGTGCAACTGAGTTATGACACAGGAGCCAAGAGAAGGGTCATTCCCTCTCAACACATTCAGGATTAGTTATTTTCCCACTGAACTGCTTTAGACACGATGAGTTTGTTGCCTCAAATGGGTCACTGCATGTAACAGGAGTTGATAGGAAAGCCTAGTCCTACCTGATCAGTGTGAGTGACAAGAGGGACCTATTGAATTCAATGTAAATTTTGCTACAGATGTACACAGACCAAAACTCAGTGTTACCCTCTGTATTTAGACCACAGGGCTCTACTGAGCAGCCACAGTAAGGCTGAAAGGACACAGCAGGGACACAGCAGCGGTGGCACTGGCTGCAGTCAGGTCCCCAGTGCTCGGCGCACCGGGAGTCAGCTCTCAGGGGTTCACCAACACCTGTCACTGCCAGGTGGGTTTGTCCATTTGGGGTGTAAAGTGGGAAGACGTGAACTATTTCGGTGCAGCTACAGTAAACAGAGCCATCCAACTTTAACAGGAAGGGGCCATCAGGAGCTTCCCAATGGAGAGAAGGTGCCTTTATGGGTGCTGGTCATCATGGTTTAGGCCTGACAGTTATGGACGCAAAGGCCACATGCTGCAACGGATGGGCTCTCTGTGGTCCCTTCAGAGAGGAGGTGGAGCACCAGCCTCCCTGCCTGGCAAAGTCATTGTCCACAGCAAAGCTGGCACCAGGTTTTGCTCAATCCCGTCGGATGGCTGGTGATAGTGCCAGGCTCCAGGAGACAGAGGAGTTCTTCAGAGAGAGACAGAAGAGGGTGAGGCAACGGGAGGCTCTACTTGCACCTGCCTGCAATTAATTAATTACGAATCCACTCGTTAGCTCAGCCCCATGGCTCTCCTTACTGCCAAGCCCCCAGCTGTCCAGAGAGCAAGTCATTATTTGAAAAGATTTCCCATTAAACCCAAAAGAAAAGGAATATTTGAAAGAAGAAGGGGCAAGAGGAACAGCAAGGGTGCGCACACGATTGCAATCAGCTCTAGAGGATGTGCAGGAACGGCTGGATCCCCATCTTGGAGCAGCCCAAGAATGGTGAAATCTATTTCATTAGCCTGCTCAGCCCCTGATTAGTCTTGTGCCACATGAAAGACTCCCTGTGGCTCCTCACAGTCCAGCCTCTGCTTGCAGTGGGTACCCTTGTGTGCATGGCAAATGCACCAGGGCACCCGGCTCCCACCCCATCCTGCTGGCTCCACAGCAGCCCCATCCAAGTGCAATCCCAGCTTGTGCTGAAAAAAAAACCACCTGAAGATTTCAATTTCCTGAAGTGGGTGCCTGCCTCCCCTTTGTGCCCAAGCAGCATCTTCAGCCCAGCTCACAGGCTTTTAACCACAGCCAGAGCACACATCTGCTTTGCCTGCTGTGTTTCTATTACCTGCTCTCTGCTCCCTGCGTTAGAGGAGGCTCCCCTTAAACTGCAGTGATTTACAGGCGGTGTTACGGCAGGACAGGTCTGACACTGATTGAGTCGCTTATCTGCCGTCTCCGTCCTGCTCTCTGACAGCCTCTCCCCCAGGTATCAATCTGCACATCAGTTCTTTATTCCTGGATGAGGGGAGAGCTGTCAAGGTTGCAGCTACACTGTCATCTTCATCTAAGCTGCTAGCCACCCTTCATTGCTTAAAGACCCTCTTTAACACACAGACGCTTTGGGAGGGGGTCACCATATTGGAGATAGCAGCAAAATTTCATTTGCTCTCAAGATGCCCAGGGCTTGATGGACTGGCTTTCATTTGTCAGGGTGCCCATAAATAAACAACAGTTTCCAAGCTGTAGGTTCAGCCCCACAGCTTCTCCCTTCTGCAGCCCTGCAGTGGCTCCTGGCTGCCTGCTGCAGGGTGCTGGGACCCCTGTGAGACATGAGGCTCTCCTGAGCCGAGGCTGCCACCAGGGCGGTGCGACAGAATAGAGAGGGGGTGGAGAAGACAAGTATGTGGAGCCAGGCTTGGCACTGGGGTTTGCCAGGAGTCTCCACTGTCTTTGTGACACCCAAGAACGGGGCTGAAGCTGACCTGCAGAAGACCACCCCATCCCAGTCACTGCCCACTTTGGCAGGTTCATAGAAACAGGACAGTGATATGCTGGCATACCAGCACCTGTACGCTTGTGAGGTGGACAAACTGCGACAGGCTGGCCCCCACCAGTGCACTTGAGTTTTAAATGATGTTTTTCTTAGCCTAAAACTGCACTCCTCTCTGGGATCACTAGCAGCACTGGGCCAAGGCACAGGGTGACAGGAAAGGACCTGCATCCACTTTGGGGTTTACTCTCAGGTGGCACTTTTGGGCCAGAGCAGCTTGCAGCTGTCCCCAGCTCTGCTAGGAGAGGATGTGTGTGTGCACTGGGTCTGTGTTAAAACCCCACGTGACCTTGGTGTGCCAGGCAGCCTGGGGTAATCCAAAGGGACAGGCAGTGCGCAGCAAAGGAGAGCAGTGGGGAGCCCTGTGTGTCTCCAGTTGCACCTCGTTTCGCTGGGGTTTCTGCTACAAAGCCAGGTGTCTAAGGTACAGTCTACAATGTAACCAAAAGTATGTATTCTATCCCCATCTGGGGCAGTGTTCTTTATCGCTTCCTTGACACATCCCTGGTAACTCCCTCCAGGATACATCTTCTGTTAATGAGCCAGCTACTAAAACCAGGTGGGGCAGTGTTCTTTGTATCTTCCATGACACATCCCTGATAACTCCCTCTGGAGAGATATCTTCTGTTAATGGGCCATCTAACCTCACTGCACAACTCATAAAATTACATCATCCCATTGTGAGATGCTCCGCCCAGGGGGAGGAACCCAGCATTCCTACCTGGATATAATCTGAGGTTTGGAGCACCACAGTCAGCCCATACCTACTGGATTCCCAGAGAACAAGAGCTACATAACCACCACTGGACCTTCAGAGGAAGACCAGACCCTTCTACAGGATCACTGCTTTGACAGAACCACATCCATCACCTCAAGAGGACTGCAGCCACCCCTTAATTGGACTGCTTCCACCACCCTGCCCAGCAGGGTGTCAGGTTGTATCCTGACTCTGTCAGGTTAAGCCAGTGTTTCTGTATTATTGCCTTGTTATATATAACAGTAAAGAACTGTTATTCCTATTTCTCATATCTCTGCCCGAAAGCCCCCTAATTTCAAAATTATAATAATTCGGAGGGGAGGGGGTTACATTTTCCATTCCAAGGGAGGCTCCTGCCTTCCTTAGCAGACACCTGTCTTTCAAACCAAGACACCACTGAAACATAATCTCTACCATAATGTTTATTAAATAGTAATTTTAAAAGGTTTTTATACAAATCATATAAACACAGTTTTATTTTTTTTGTTTTGTTTGTTTGTTACACCGAAGAATCACAGTAAAAGCTCTTTAAGTCCGTAAGTCCTGGCTCAGCCAGTAAATGGTCAAATACCTTGAACTGCAAACCTTGGACAATTTCCATTTCTGCATATAATTTCTTAATGGTTTAATTCCCATGCTCACCTCCGGCACCTTCCCACAAAATGAAGTCACCCAGCACTACAACCTGCCCATTAGCAACATGTCCTGCCATGGGAAGTGTGTGGAGGCAACAGCCCATTTAAGCAAAGGCATTAATGCCAATTTTTTTTTCTTTTCTGAATTTCACAGAGGGAATTGCAATCAGCAAACCTAATCTATTTGCAGAGGAGGATGCAATGAATTGAATGCACTGATGACTTTTCCCCCCCTCCCTGTTGAAGTTACAATCAAACAGAGTTTTCCGTAGAACAGTAAAGCACCCGGCAGAAGTAAGTGAGGTATTGGCTGTGCAGCATTATCGGCCTTCTCTCGCCTGGCGAGCTCACACGTGGGCCCTGCCCCAGCTGCCAGGGGCGGGCGGGACACGCGGGCTGGGCGCTTCACTGGGCCCGTGCCATGTCAGTGCCAAGGTCAGCAGTACTCTCCTGCCCCAGATCAAGAGATACATTAACACGAGTCAGTCCCACGGAATAAGTCACATACACGATACATACAGAGAATTCACGTGCGTGTGCAAACACACTATTTCTGAATATATGTATATATGAACTCTTCTCTCTGTACGCCTACTAGACACCATAACATCACCTTTTTAATTATATATTTTCACCTATTGTTTGCCTAAGTTGGCTTTTCTACTGTATGGTCCTTTTCCATTCATCCTTCCCCTCTCTGGTGATTTGAAGGGGATAAAATCATTGAGCAGCAGCAATCCAGCTTTGAAATGGTCTGGTACATTTCCTCTCACTGCCTCTGTTTCTTTTGTACAGTAAAATAACACCCCTGTGGAATTTGTCTGTGAAAAATGCCAAAAGAAATAAGGTGATTCGAAAGGAGAATCAGAGACACATTTACTGCTGTTTTTGTCGGGTGCACAGTGTGAACTAAAAAAATGAAGGCCTTTGTGTGTGCGCATCTCTGCGTGTGTGTACGACCCGTGGATGTTCTGATGACGCAGCTGCTGTATCTGCTCCGCCAGTACACGTGCATCTTTCTTAGAACAGAGAAGGGGCTTTTTTCCTAAAAACTTATTGTCTAAGGGAGCTCTTCATGAAACAGTGGACAAATGTTCCTATTCCCCCAGTACCAAGGAGCAGCTGTGGCACTGCTCATGTGTCCATGCTCATCTCCTCTCCAGATGTTGCTTGTGTCCCCAAACACTGAACTCCTGCACAATTTGTCTATGGGGGCTGGGCAAACTGAGCTTCACAACACATCACACCTTTGTCAATCGCAGTTAGTGAGGAAAATAATGCCATCTCCAACCCAAGCTACTTGCCAGATAAAATGGAAAAATCAGGACATGCCAGGTATTACCAAAGAGCCCCTGGAAAAGCAAACCCAGTGTGACAGAAAGGTTTCTTATTTATGTATGTGCAAGCTGATTGAGGTGATCCATCTGTACTGAACTGGAAATGAAGGCATTGGTTTGGGGTTCAGCATTTGAAGTCTTTTTCTCCATCCAATTGTTTTCATAACACTCTTCTCCCACAGCACAGTGGTAAGTGGAGAGGTACCAGCTGCCACACAATGTAGCCAGACCATTTGAAAGTAGAAGGACCAGATTTCTGCTGGGCTCTTACCAGCAGAGAGTGGTGAAGAAGAGCATTTTGGGGGGAAGGATGAAGGCCTCACTTGCTGTTTGATACAGCACTGATCATCAGCTGGAGGAAAATACTTCTTCTAAGGCACTTGTTCAAAGTAAAAAAAAAACCACAGCTCATGGATAGAACTTGGGGTTTTTGCTACTGATCAGGAGCAGCGCAGCTTTGCTCCGAAGGGGATATGATAGCAGCTGTTTGGTCCAGCAGTGCTGATGGCACCAGCTCACACCCCCAGCTCCAGGGAGAAGGGGAGCACCAGGAAAGTGAGGGGGTGCCAGAAGGCACCATGGCCAGGCTCCCCAGGGCTGTGGGCATGGCTCCAGCCTCCTTCCCAGTTCATTTTCCTCCCTGGCACTTCGGAGAGGTCTCGGCACTGTACCTCAAGTCAAACCCCAAGTGAAGCCCCTTTCCCAAAGCTACTGCCTAAGCACCAGCAACCTGACAGGCTCTATCTTTTGTTTGCTGCAATTTTCTCATTATAGTAAAAAGAAAAACAGGCTTAAGAGGGGTGGGAGATTCAAATAAAGGCCTTCCTGATGAAGGCCTCAGCTGTTGCAATCAAAGATCTGGATTTAATAAATGGCTCTTATTCACAAATCACGTTAAGGCTCTTCAGCTTCTCTCAAAGAGGTGCTTCTACACATAGGGTTTCCCTTCTATTTTCTTTCTTAATGATTTCAGAAAGCGCTGTTGTTACTGTTGACAGTAAAGCCAGTATCCCACCTTTCCCCTGCTACTAGGAGAAGGAGAGTTGAAGGTAACAACATGTTTTCGTTTTCAGGTCTGCAAACTGCAGCTTCCTGTTCTTAGTGTGAAGTGCACAAATCCCTACAACGATACCTGGACGGAGTCTAAAATGGACAGGGGCTCCGTGTGTGTGTGTGTGTGTTATTTCTAAAGAAATCCCTCAGCCTTCTCAGCAACTCACCAGAGAAAGAAGGTGGGAAATAACAATCAACATTGAGTTTCTCACATCCAAAAGGTAAACCAGGCTCCCTCACCACATCCCAGCCATTCACATCAGCAGAAAATGAAGATGAACCAACAAACAAGGGGCTCAGTCCCCCCTTGCCCGGCACAGTCTGGTTTGCAGGAAAGCCACTTGGTCCTGGTGGAGTGTGACCCAGCAGCAGGACCTGGTGGCAGGAGCAGTGCCTCCCTTCACTCCTCCTGCTCCCCTCATTCCCTGTTATGGCATTCAGTTCCCATAGAAAACAGCAAAAAAAGTACCCCCCTGCCAGCCCACCTCACCGGGCACAATGCCAAGGGTGATCCCCAGGCACCCATCAGGCCTCTGAGCAGCACTTCTGGTGGTTCATCTTGACCTTGTGCTTGATGCCGTCATACAGTTCAAAGTTGTAGTTCTCCAGCGTGGTGGAGCTCCGCGAGGACAGCCCAGCATACGAGCACGTGCAGTAGAGGAGCAGACCAGCGCAGATGGCCCCAAGGAGGACGCCGAGGGAGCTCATTGCTATAATGGTCACCAGGATGGGATCCAGGGTGTACAGCCAGCTTTTCTCTTTGTCCAGCTTTGGGGTTCCTGGAGAGTTAGTAGAGAACAGTGTGTCGTTCCTATCCGATCCAAAGTAATCTGCAGTGGAATGGGCACTTATTATCCAGGGATCACTTTTTATTCCCCCCTCACATTTATACATTTCTTACTTGGAGTTGTGATGACTTTACAAGAGTTAAAGTATATATATGCAAATATCTCAGCAGGATTCACTAACCCAGGTCTAGAAATAATGTGAAGCACCAAACTACCAAGACAGTTAGGCATCCTGATTCACATTTAGACATCAGACTATTGACATAGCATGCAAGCATTTTACACCCACTGAAACTCTGGCCCTTCCAGTGCCACTGGGTTCAAAACTATGGAATCAATCAGTCACAGGTCTCAACTTAATTTTCTTCATTTACAAGTCCAAATGCCATGCATGATGCCTTAGGTTTTAACTTTTATATTTTTCAAATCCTGTAGTGCTTAGTGTGTAACTCTGAAAGTTTCTTGTAGCCTGTTAATTTCTGCTCTCTCATGCTAGGTAGACATAACAAAACCTCTCTGGGCCCGCTCTCCAAGTACACCAAGACTGTCCTAGGCCCAAAAACTATAAACCAAAGAGCCTCTAAAGAGGGGGTAAGCTGAGGGCAAAACTGAAGCTTTAATTGGAGAATTAACCCTACTATGCAAATGAACCAAACCTATAAAAGGGTGAAGAACTCGTGACCTGGGGTCCATCTTGGCAATAGCCTCTGGCTGCAGGAGGTACCTTTGAAGGCTTTTCAAACAAATACCTACCTTTATTCCCTTAGTCCTGTCTAGTCTCTGTTTCTAGGAGGCCTCTTAAGGCATCATGAAGCAGCAATTAATGCTTAAAAGATCAGTTTCACTTGTCCTAACACAAATACAATATATTGACTTTGCAAGGTTGCTGGCTGTTGAAAAAGGAAAACAGGAAAAGAAAACCAATGCCTTTGAACACTAAGCCACCATCTCAATGTATGTTCTCAAGTGTGTTCCAGCTCCTCACACCCCTAAAGCTGAGGTTTGTGAGTAATCTTGGCATCTGACACTGAAACACAAGCTGCAACAGCTGAATTGTCCATGTGGCATTTGGATACCAACCTGGATCATCGTTGTCTTCAAAGTCTTGCTCAGAACTTGGAAAGTCATCCTCCATTCTTGGGAAGTTCACTAGAACAACAAAATGGGAAGCACTGTTTGTTAAAAGAGGCCTTCTGGTGGCATCATTGCCACTGGTCACTGGATTGTGAGACCAGCCAGAAGAAAGTAATAGTTAAACTACTACAAGGCTCTTCCTTGTGGAAGGAGGAGGAGCTCTTTATCTTCTTTCCTTGGCCAAAGTTAGTGAAGACTCTTGCTCACGTGAGAGAACAGGATCTTCACACTATGTCACATTTCATGACCACCAAATGACCAGCTTTTGAGAAGAAAAGAGAGTGAGTGAAAAGCAAAGAAACCAGACAACTTGAATAGCACTAAAATATTGTCACTGGTGCCTCCATAATGGCCATAATTCACTATTAACATGCCCATGGGTATTACCCTTACACCTTTGAATAGGATCTTAGTGCCTGTCATTACTTGCCACTAATGCTGGATCCATTTAGCACACACTCTACTTTTCATCTTTTGCCATACATCTGACTGGATATAGAGCTTCAATGACCCAGTTCCTCTTTGGGTTTCAGATAAATTCACAGTAATTTGAGGAATTTGTGTATCTTCATTATATGCTTTAATGCAAAAGCTGGTTGAAATGGAGAGAGAGGCAAATGGGTGTCCATATCTAGGCCCTTATGATAACATTTCCCTGATCCAAATTCCTTTTAGTGGTGACATTTCTTTCTATTGTTCAGCACAAGGACTAGTAACCAAAGGCACATATTATAATCTGAGCAGAAGTAAGTTATTTTCCTGTGCAGTCTTCCTATCATTATCTCTGCGTACAGTTACCATGGCTCTTTTCCACTTTTCCAAAAGAAAATATCTTTTCATTTCAGTCTGCCAAGAGTTTTCAAAGCTGACTGTAACTTGGGGTCCTCAACTGAGAAGGTGTCTCAAAATGATCAGGAATGCAAAAAATCAGGGACTAGAAAGTGACAGAAGTCACACCTTGGAAATAGTTGTAGTTGGAACCAAGATTACTTTGTGTCTTGTGCCAAAATGGCAAGAAGAGTTTAAAGACGTTACTTACAAACAACCAAAACCAAAGAATCTAACTTGTGCCTAAAAAGCCATGTGCAAATAAATTATTCAAAACCTTATAAAAGAATATTTCTGCCTATTTGCATGGATATTTAGGACTTGAAAAGGCCTCCTGAATTGTCAAATACATATTTTTTGCTATCCCAGACAACTGTGTCAGGCAATCCATGGCAGCAACATTTCAAGGTTCCCTTCCAGAGCGGGGTCTCTGCTGAAAGCCATGCTGCCCCAACACCCTCTGACACCTGACTGCAGCAATCCTCTGCTGGTACTGATGATACCTCCCCATTCCTCGGGCAGAATTGTATCACCCAAAGGATTAAGGGATTCCTTTGAATTTTCAAGTGAACCCAGCAACAGGAATGCTCACAGCCCAACACTTGCCCCTCCTGCTGATGAATTCTGCATCTAGCGAGTTAAGCTGACTCAAGGCTGCTGGTACCTTGTTGAAGAAACACAGGTGCACACTGCCTCCTGTAAATCCTCACTTTAGTGGCGAGTTCACATGATTTCTCAACAGTTCTCGAACTGACAGGCCCAGATGGCAACATCTAAGGGCTGGGAGAACTGCCTGAGGGCCTCTTGCAAACATTTAGATCCAAACATGTGGAAAATAACTTGCAAAGCAGTTCACACGTGGAGACATCTGTACTGCTAGTCACCCACTGGAAGACAAGCAGTGAGATTTGCCATCCATGTCACCTATACAACCCTACAGAAACTGTATGTTGCTTAAAGATAAGCAGAGGTCAAAATTAGATGACAGTCTGCCCAAAGAGCCCATGTGTGGAGAAAGGCTGTTGGAAGTCATTTGACATTCCATATTGTAGCTGCTCTAAATTTTGTGTGAGAACTCGCTACCAATTTGATCCTTTTGTAATTTCCCAGGGTAACCTTGAGGGAAAAGCGAGAAATAAAAAAGTATTGGTTAATCAACACTTTCAAAAGAACACCAGTTCTTCCAGCCTGAAAGGAAGGAGCACTGGGAACACTTGAAAAGAGAGAACATTTATACAAAAAGCCCAGCCCAGAATCTGTTTACTCTTCTAGTGATTTGCTTAATTCCCCATGCTAATACAACTCTTAAGTTCTGCTTAAATGACAACTTCCTACTTGCCCATTTTCCTTCCTCCTCAGACCCTCATTCTTCTGTTCCCCACATGCCATTTCATTGCTATTTGATTGTATGTTATCATGCAGGGCTCTATACCCTCTGGAAAGCTTTAGAAAAATATAATTCAACATTTCTTTTTCCATACTGGGGTTTCTTGAGTCATTAACTGAATCAGCTCAGGCTGTGTGGGTGTCTGTGGGAATTGAAGCTGGTGGTCTCAGTTCAGTTCCTAGTGGAGATGATTTAGAATCTAGCCTGTCACAGAATCTAGCCTGCTGTTTGTCATCAATTAGGCTCCTTTGGGACGAGTCTCAGCAATGCTGTCACAAGTGGAGCAGGCTACAGAACTCCCTTAGAAAGTGGTCCCCAGAAAAGCCCTGCAAGCTGGTGGGCAGAATGGGAGAAACATGCATCACTCTGTCTTGTGGAGAGCTGCTTCCTTAAAGGGCAGACTTCAGGCACAATTTACCTTCCATTTTAAAAAGGAAAAAATACACTGGAGAAAGGTAGTCAAGAAAGTTGGGGAGAAACTGGAATTATATATAAGGAATGATTTCTCCTGAGTGAAAGGCCATTTTCAAAGCCTGTGTGCCAAATGATGGCTGTGAGCACCTAGCCAGTCATGGCCAAAAGATGATATTAGCAATGATGTTGGAAACAGCCGGATGCCAAGGAAGGCTGTTATCTGTTGGATCTGAGAGCACTGGCAGCTAAAAGGCTAATTTATGGGCCCTGAAAAAAGAAAGATAAAATTCTAATCAAAGACAAGGGCTGATTTAAGTGCCATGTTTGTATGAACTCACATGGAGGAAGAGCAGGAGAAAATTAGTATTCCCAGAGATTAGAGCTTCAGTGTATGTCTGTTTTAAAATAGTAGCAGGGGTGGGAGGGATTGTGCCAGGGTGGACGAGGGAGGCACAAGAGCAGACAAGGTTCTCTGGTGTCCCACCACAGACGTACACGTGCCTCTTGCAGGAAAGCTCTCTGAACCTGCCCAAGGCAGCTCACCTCTCCAAAGCTGTCTTGAGCATGAGCTCAGCATGTCTTAGAGCCTGGCGTGTACTTCCCACCACCACAGGTGCTTGATGCCAGTCCTCCTGCACAGGCTTGCCAGCAGCAGAGACCTCCGCACCAAGCCAAGAGCTATTGCTTTGGAGAGAACACCCAGGCCTGATTGCTGGAACCTGGACACATTCTTCCAAGGCAAATGACAACTGTCAGGAAAAAAACTGCTATTTCTTTCTAGCCTGACTTTGTCTGGTTTAAGTCCCAGGCACCAGGTCCCTCCACCCTGGGGCAGAGCTCTATCACCTGGCATCTCTCTCTACACACAGGCATTTGCAGATAATCTGTGATGCCTCTTAGAGTCTTTCTGGGCGAACAAAATGAGATCTCAGCAGGAGGTGCCTTTCCCAAACAATGTATCAACTTGCAGCAATTTCCAGATCTTATTATTGCCAGCCTAGAGACACTCTGGCACAGACTAGTCTCTCGTGGAGCGCACTCAGGATACACTCCCACTCTCCCTGTGCTCCTGCTCCCCACTTTCTGCAGGGGCCCACGGGCTCTGGGACTGAAAGCCATGCACCAGGTGATGGTGGTTTGTGAGCTCTGCTTCCTACAGCCTTTCATTCCCAGTAATATCTGTGGCTGTGCCGGCTGGGACAAAAAAGCAGTGTGTAGGAAGAAGAAAAACAAATTGCTGGTTTTGGGGAAATAAGCAGCACATGGTTGTTTCCCCACTGTGGAAAGGACTTGAGGGCAGCCAGCTACATGCTTACCCCTCTCCTGCTGCTACAACATCCCTCTTGGCCAGTGCTATCCTGCCCAGCAAAGGGAGCGTAGGAGGTACACCGCTTCTCTGCTGCCAAACAGTGCCCATGAGGGTCTGACACATTAAATGCAGCCAAAGCCAGGAAAACGGGGTCAGAAATTGCCATTTCCCATTCTTGGCAGAAAGAGGCAGAGCTCCAGCTCCGCTCTCATCCTTGCTTGTCTCTCTTTGCTCATTCCCAGTCCTTTTCTCTCCACAGCAATAGTGTGACTCCAACACACATCATTTTGTTTTGACACAGCAGAGCAGCCGCCATGGCCTTGCCTTGACACCGCTCTGCTTGGCGGCTGCGCAGCACTGCTCCTCTGGCTGGGAGCCCCGGGGGCTGGGGGCAACACCTCCCACCCTCAGCAAATGGAGAAGCACTTCTCAAAGCAGCAGCACAGGCTCCAGGCAGAAACACTCCCTCTGAATCCCCCATTGCTCTATTTCCAGCTGAAAATTCACCTCACTTCTCTTTCCCACTCCTCCAGAAACACAGGACTACTTTAGTTTATAGAAGGGATAAATCCCTGCCAAATTTCAAATTAAAACAGTGCTTTGGCTACAGTTGAGCATTAAAGAAAACAAAGAAGCTGCCACTCCCTGGCCCGGCCTCCCTCTGCAGTGCAGGAACTGCTGGACCTTATTCTCAGATTGCCTTGGGGCTGCCTGGTGGCAAATGGTGCACACCATAGACCACCACAGAACCGTCGTCAAACTGGGGGCACAGATGAGCCTCTTGCACTCCGCCTGCTTCCCATATGAAGATAAGGTGGGAAAGTATGGCTGGGCAGGTGAAGACTCCCCACCAAAAGCACTTGGAGACATGGAGCTGGGCTGGGTGCTTGGTGTGGAGGTGGCCATGAGCAGGCAGCTCTTTGCAGCCCCAGTGCTGCCCTCCAACACGTGGCACCAGGCCCTGCTGCATGCATGGCAGATGGCCAAGGTAGCTGCTCAAAATGAGTACCCTGCCAAACCCCCCTGCAGCAGACACATCCCCTATTGCAGCCTGACCCCTTCTCCAGCGTTCCCTACTCTTGCACCTCTCCTCAGCACCAGCACCAGGCCAGGGAAACAGTGGTGGTGGCGTGTGTGTGTACGGCATGACTGTGGCATTACACAGCGTGTTTCCTCTCCCTCTCTCTTAGCTCTGGACAGCCTGGGTAAGGAGCTGACACGCGGGTTCTGTGCTCCGTGCTGAGCTCACCTGCCCCAAACCAAGCGGCTCCTTGGTGCAAGGGTGGCACTGTGCCCCGCCACTGCCACGCAAGGGCTTGGAGCTGGGGGAGAAGCTGGCAGCTCTGTGGCACCCTGGTATGTTTATCACCCTCCCCGTTGTTGCTGTTTGTTTTTACAGTGCAGTGGCTAACGACACGATTCCTCAAACTGGCAGTCACGCCTGCAGTCTCTGCTAAGAGCCGCCAAAGCCACTGATGGAGGAGCTGTGGCGGAAAGCCAAGCAGCTGTCCAAGCTCGCCTCGGGGCCTCGCCTGCTGTCTGCACGCCTCACTCTGCTGCCCTGACACGGGGTAAGTGGGGGCTGGCCCTGGTAAAGTTAGTAGGTTTTCACAGGGTGTCTAGAGGGGCAAAAATCCCAACATAGCCCCATGCACAGCCTGGTTTCTATCTTGTTCCCTTGCACTCAGCAGCAGAGGCATTTCATCCAGGCCAAGAAAAGCCAAGCTCTCCGCCACAGCCCGGGGAGCGAGCAGCTCTGGGGTCCCTGTGCCAAGTGTCATCCTGCAGGTGCCTGCCCTGGCAGGAGGCTGACCCAACTGTGCGGCCGGTCCCTCGGCTAGTGAGCGAGCTTTGCAGCTTGCTCCTGCCTGATCAGCCATCTCGGACACACTGACATTGCCAAGGCACAGCACAGCCCTCCCACAGCGCCCTTTGCTTTGCCAGGTCAGCACTCCTGCTCTCACATCCCCATTAGGCACTGGCTTTGCCCCAGTGCTTACAGAGAGTGCCCATGGACCCCCTTCTGCTCCTACAACACAATGCAAACTGTAGAGATAAAGATAAAATCACACCACATACCACCAGGGAGCCACTCCCAAAGCCTCCCCGTGACACACAAGACACATCAGGCTTCCACCCCTAACGCTGCTCCCTGAAAAATAGAGCCCCTACTGCTCCCCAAAAAAGTTTTCCTCTTTTTTTTTTTTTAAGTAGACACTTAAATGCCTGAAGTTACTGACAGAAGAGTTTGCAACAAAATCACACTAAGCTGTATTTATTTCCTTAAACAAAGCCTGCTAATTTTAGCTGCTTTCTGCCCTAGGATGTGCTGCAGCCTGAGCAGCTCCCAACTCTCCGGCCAATCTGTCTGTGGCACACGTACGGAATAATTAATCCTGAACGATTCCTCCCTTTTCGTCTGTTTACTTAACAGAATTTTTTTCTTCCTTGTTGGGAAGCCATCAGTCAGTCTCTCCCTCCCTGTTTTTCACATGTGCATATTTGTTTTGAATTTTGCTTGAACAGTCGCTGAAGTGTACAAAATGCAAATTACAAGTGTAATTTGCTTTGCTGTACAATTAGAGAAAAGGAAAAAACCCTCTCCCAAAAAAGCAGCATGGGTCCTCAGCTTTGCTTGTGTTTGAATAGCCAATGTGAGGGATCACATTTGAATTATTTTTTTGTTGATGGCCTGAATTCCTAAGTAAAGTCAGGAAGTTTCATTGCAAAGCTGAGCTTTATGCCAGGGTAAAGAATATGAGAGAAGGAAAATAAATGAAGGAGGGAAGGAAAAACCTCTCAAACTGGCAGCAAAATATATTTCACATGAAATGTGATGCTGCTGACTCTGCCGAAGGGGTGAAGGTGCTCTAGGGAAGATGGGAAGCAGAACTGCTGCAGCAGAGGTCCCTGTAACAAGTTGGGAGGACTCAGGTGGAAGGAAAGCAGGGGACATACACCCTTCCAAACACTCAGTGCTGTGGCACCCGGGCCGCTACCATGTGGGTCTCCTGCACAGTCTGACACACAGAGACAAGGATTGCACAGAAGGGGAAAGCCTTGCTGTTTTCATTATTAATTTTGGTAATGGCTTACCCATTTTTTGCTGTGCTCAGGGGCAGAGCATGTGGCTCAGCTGAGCTGGCAGCAGAGCCAGCCCCAGGGGCCCCGGAAAGTCGGATGTCCTGTCTCCAGGGGCCCCAGCTGGAGAAATTCTGCATAATCACACTGAGCAATTTAGCACTTAGGCAACGCTAGTGAAATCCCCAAACAATCCCAAGAGTCAGTCCAGCCTCCCAAAACTCCCACTAAGGACTGGTACAAATGCAATGGATCTAAAAGCTGCTATTAATGGCCCGATCCTGAGTGCACTGAGGCAGGATGCACACAGCAGCTGTGCTGCTGGGAGCTGGGTCTGCACACAGCAGAAACTGGAGCTTCACTTGGCTAAAAGGAATAGCCCTGATGCTCCAAAGAGTTTTGAAACTCTGCTTTGCTTCAACCAACACCATTCACATTAGCAAAGAAAGAAGAAGAAAGAAAAACCCCAGATATTTGTATAAAAATATCATCATTTTATTACATTCCACACAATACATCTTCAAAGAATTTCAAATTTCCACAAGATATTTTTCACACACAGGCAACTGGGCAACGCTGGGGATGTCAGGGCTCAAGGAGCAGGGGAGAACTGGGAGTAAAAATCTCGAAGTGACCTTCTGTTTTGTCTTTGGTGATTTTGGTTTGAAAGACACGGTGCCACATTCTCCTCTCTGACACACCAATGCACACTTGCTAAGTCTATGGGGGTGAACCTGGTCAAAGTGAGATCGTCTGAACTAGGGAGACTGAACAGACTTTGGAAACGTGACAGTATCATCTGCTGACATGGCTTGGGCTGACCTGAAAATGCAGTGAGCGCATGCCAGTATTTCACATCTGTTTTAATTTGCAGCTGACTTAGGGGGATGGGATTCCACATCTCAAACCAGATGCACTGCAACACCAGTGCTGTGTGATGAGGAGGCTCACGGTGAAAGCACCCTGGCCCTGGAAGCCCCCTCCAGGGACCTTTCAATGGCACTGCCTTCTGGGTGGCAGGAGCTCCCCATGTCCATTCTGGCCCTATGGGACAGGCATGCCCCTGCTGCTCTCAAAAACCTTGTGGGAGCCAGGCTCGGGTGCAGTGGTGCCCCAAGCAGCCACCACGCCTAATGTGCTCACCATGGCACATCACCCTGGGCTTTTCTGCACTCCCTGCTTGTTTTAGACGCTGCTGCAGCTGAGAGGATCCCACTGAAATCTGCTGTGAAAACAGCATGGGGAGCTGAAACTGGCTGCATGAATTAAGGCAAGGAGGGGGATAGAGTGACACCCCCATTGACAGACATCCCCTGGAGATAGGGCTGTGCTGCAAGAGGGGCCAATACCACTTCAGCACAGTTTGTATTTCTACTTTTTTCCCAGACCAAAAGGCAGCTCAAGACTGCAGAGAAGTTAACAGAGCTGCTCATCTTGATTCATTTTATGCAATATTAATGGACAAAGGAGGGGTGGGCACTAGCAAGTTTAGAAGGGGGGAGGGAATCTGATCACTCATCACAGATGGACACAAACAAGATGGAGAACCTTGCTCACTGGAGGTACTTTTTTTGCCTGCAAACAGATTAGGGTTAACAATTCAAACCACTTTTGCATGTCATCATTCAGTAATTTAAATAAGGCATTTCCACTACAATAGGCTGGGCCATTCAACAGTCGGAGGCGTGTGGAGGCTCCTCCTCGCCTCCCCAGTTAAAGCAGCAGCAATAGCTGGGGCCCCCAGGTGCCCTGGCTGGGCTTGGCTTGCTAGATGTTACTGGCGCTCTAAGAAGCAGAACATTAGCAAACGCAAAACTGACATTCTAGAAAGTCAATGGGCAATTTTTATGATTCAGCAGCTATGGATTGGGCAGAAGAAAAAAAACCAAACCCAGAAAGGGGAACTATACTTGTCCCTTGAACATTTCTAGCAGAAAGACAAGGAGGAGCCCTCTCCCTGTTCCCCGTGTAAAAGCAAAACCATCAGCACCCAGAGCGAGGATACTTATTAAATAAATAAACCTTCAATTCTCAAGAAACTACAGTATTTAGCATCCACTAAGACCTGCTGAAGTCTACGTGTTACCCTAAGGCTGGCTTTAACAGATACAAACAAAACATTCATTATGAGCTTCTCTGATATAAGGCAACTTTAAATAGATTCACTTGCAGGTGGGGGAAGAGGAAGGCTTCCCCTCCCTCTTCCAAACAATGGCTGTGTTATCTAATGTTGGCTGCAGAAAGAATAAAATGGAGAGATCTTACTTTTTGAATGTCTATGGACCTCTCTGGATTCTTCTAGCCATCTGAGGTGGACATTCCTACTGTCCAGCCTGGCCTCTTCTCAATTTGCACCCAAGACATTAACACTATCAAACAAGAAACCCAGCCAAAGCTAGATAAGGCAACAAAAAAGCATTGCTCTCTTCCCCAAGTAAACAAATCAGGGTATTAACCATAAACACATCCCAGACCTTCCGGAGAGGAGGTGGGAAGGGGGGAAAATTAACAACAAAAACAAAAATAAAACCATTCCCTGTGCAAGTAGAAGCAATAACAAGCAAATTAAAAAGGGGCTGTTTCTAAATATACATTCAGTCAGTCAGACACACACACTCCCATGCACACTCACACACGCAGATTTAGCACACATGCGCACGGGTCTCACACACAAGCTTCCAGGCTCACCATCAGGTTCCCTTGCAGGTTGCCTACTGGGACGAGAAAAAAACCCAAAGAAGCCGACCAACAAAAAAAAATACTCCCCAAACAAACACAACAAAACAAAATAAACCCCACCCAACACCCCAAGTATCCTTGAAAAGTAATAGAAAGGGAGCGTTCACTTCTGAAGTGAAGGGGCGGTGTGTCTCTTCTGGCAATCCAAGATGCAGCATTAGTTTAGAGTTTGTAAAAGATTCGGGGAGGGCTGGGGAATGGAGAAGGGATGGAGATATCTAAGAGTTCACACGTATGCTAGGTAAGGAAAAAAGTGCAAAACTGAGGCAACGTATTTGAAGTCTTAGTTTCTGTCTGTCTGTCTGTTTTGTGTTTTGTTTGCTTTCTCGTTCCTGTTCGGCTCTCAGCAGCGCAAGCTGGGGTCTTGCTCTAGTTTTATGGTTAGGGTGGGCTCCACGGCCACAGGGGCCCCGTTGGCATAGTGGGAGGTTTTGTAGGTGATGGAGTGATCACTCTTCTTGGCCGCATAGCGGAACCGGTGGTAGTGGAGCACAAGGGCCAGCGCGACGGAGACCAGCACCACAACAGCACCTCCGGCGGCAATAACGTAATACCAGTAGGCTGGGATGGGCTGCACTGACACCGTGTCCACTGTGGGCTCGGTCCCTGGCAGGAGGGTTGCCCCTGGGGAGGAGACACAGAACAGGGTTGCTAGGTGGGAGGCATGCAGACGCACAAAAAGAAACACACATGCTTTCAAGAGTACAGCACGGAGCAAAACAAGGACCCACAGCCGCCTCCAGATACAGGGCGTGCTCCTAGGGGAGGGCACAGCCTGGCATTTGCTGAGCCCGCACATTCAAGGGCCTTTCTCTTCCCTTTTAATTAATCAGGCTGCCTGGATCACAGTACAAATTCCATATGCACTATTATTACTATTATTTCTGGCATCAGCAAATGTTTTTTTTCCTTCTTTATTTTGGCCATCTCCAGATCAGCCACCTGCTTTTGTCTCCACATGGCAGATGTTGTCAAGCACTGACAAAACACATCATGTTCCTAATTGGAAGAAAAGCATAATCTCAGATGGCTGAGGAAGTTACCACAGGAGACTGGGAAAGACATTACAGGCAGAAGCATTTGTCATTTTTACTGAAAAGACAGAGAAGAAGTTCTCTGTCTGAAAGTGCTCGGCACACAGGTCTAGCTAGTCTCAGTAGGTGCCCCATTCACAGACCTACACATTCACAGACCTACAAGGATTTCCTTACTATTTTTTAAAGCGAGAAGGGATGGTTATAATTATTTACAGGGCATGGGCTGCAAAATTCAACCCAGTATTCAGATAAGAAGCTCATGCTCTCTGCAGCTTAAGCAAGCCAGAACTATGAATTCATGCTGAAAAAGCAATACACCTTGGGAGGGCTGGAAAAGCACCTGCCTCCCTTGAACTCAGGGGCAGGCATTGCCCAGACTCAGCCCAGCGATGGTCAGCCCTTCCTACTCTTGCAGCTGTGGCGTGCTGCCGGGCACGGCTGCTGGGCCAGGTCATGCTGGGACAGCCCTGCACACATCTGTGGATCAGGCAGGGCCCACAGAGCCTGGGCACACTCGCGCCTCCGGCAGCGCTGGGGTCTGCGCACGCCCACGGCGGGGCCGCTCTGCGCTGCTGCTCCTGCACACGCTGCTCTCACCTCCCCAGCAACACTCGTGGGGGCGAGCTGTAAATAACTAGGGAGGGATGTATTTTTGCACCACATTTATTTACTGGTTACTTCAAGGGGGCTGGAGTCCCCAGGGAAACTCTCTGGAGGGTTTGCTCTGCTGCTGGACACATCAACACCCCTACTGTGCTCACCCTCTGCTCCTGCCTCTGGCTGACTAGTGGGGGGCAGAACTTTGGGGGCTCCTGGGTTTGGTGTCAGCACATTGTTGAGCTCTGTGCTAACCAAACTCCAGCTTGGTTTCCCGAGCAGACTTGGAGGATGCCAAGGGGAAAACACAAAACAGCGCAGGATGCGCTCAGCTTTGCCAGCAGCAAGGGCATATTGCAGTACAGCCTCTCCCCTCCAAACACTGCCTAACAGCAGAGTCACTGGCTGGAAATTTGGGATAGCGAGGGCTTTGCTGCTAGTGGCACAGGAGATGAGGGAAAATGATGGTTCCTCTGCCACTCACAAGGCTTTTTGCCCCTCCCCATTCCCCAAAACCTGGGCACAGGGACTAAAACCAAGAATGAACACTACACCCAGATGCATAGCTACAACAAAAAAACACCTCAAAAGCTAGAAAAAACCCCACACAAGCAAGACAAATCCTGCTTTTACAGAGCAGGAGGCTGGGAACCACCCACGTATTTGTCATTGTAGGCAAGAAATTCGGATGCCTCAGGAGAAGTCTAACTGCCAGATATGCCACTCTCAACCTGTCTCACCCCAGCTGCCCCTCGCTGTCAGGAGTGGGGTGGCCCTGTCCCTCCTGGCCCCCAACGGTGCTTGCAGAAGGGGGATACAGGCTGGGCTGTGTCTTGAGGATGGCAAAGGTAAGAAGCAGGCAGCCCTCTGACCCCCTTCCCTACCTCCACTGGCCATGCTGGTGTGGGGGAATGAAAGCAGCACATTTCTGTCCCTCCCCGAGCAGCTGCTGCCCCTCACCCGTCTGCATGGGGGGTGGCAGTGTGGCACATCCCATGGGGGCTGCCGCCAGCTCCCTGTGAGGCTGAGCATGTTCAGTGCTGCCCTGAGCCTCACTGATAACCCCCCACTGTCTCCCTCCACAGATCCAGCTGGCTGAGCTGGCCCAGACCCGAACGTGACCCACCACCATCCCCAATGGATCAGCAACACCTTTCCTGTGCCTGACAGCACAGGGGTGCAGGGCTGACCCCCAGGGAGATTGTGGGGCTGCTCACTGTGTAGAGGCCACTTGTGTTTACACTTGGTGACAGTCTCTGCTTACATAACACCTTGTTCCAGTGAGAGATTTACAGACAAACAGCCTCTCACACCACTGATGTGCACCAGGTCCCATGGTGGAAACTGGGATGGGGAGAGGGGCAGGTGTCAGGGTGACAACAGCTCCTGAGTCTCAAGAAAGCAGGAGGAAGGTTTCCTCCTGATGGCTGTACATTGCCCAGTGGAAGGCTGAGGGTAGAAAGGGTGGGTCTGGCCAGAGAGGAGCACATGCCATAGTGCCCAGCCTGCAACCCTTGCTCCTTCCCCATGCATCTTTGCCCTCTGCCTGCCTGGGGATGGAGGGAAGCAGTATGATGTACTGCAGATGATCCTGCTTGTGGGAAGGATCTCTGGGGGAACTCAAGCTGGCTGCAGCTTCAGGACAGCCCCTGCTTGGCCCTGACCCACTCCAGATGTCCTAGCCAGGGCTGCAAGCATGAGGGGTGGTGCAGAGCCCTTCCTCAACCCCCGTTTCCGCACCGCCTGGCCCTGCCGAGGAGATAGCAAAAGTCTGGAGAGTTGATTTAGCAACTGAAGTCATTAAGGAATCACAGTCAGTTGTCTCTAAGCCCTAACGAAGCCAATTCCCAACATTAATGATTGTTCTTCCTTACACTGCCAGCCACTAAATATAGCTGCCCATCCACTCAGCACACAGAGCTGATGTTATCTGCTCTGTTTTTACTGGCTCTGCTTCTCTCTGGAAGTTTTCTGTTATATTGGTGGAAAAGTTCACTGCTCAGGGAGATGGAAAAAAAAATCCATCTTCTTAATAATTTTTCCACTCCCCTTTGCCTTCCACCACACACACACTTGCCCTTCCTCATTTATTCACTAGTGCTCTCGTCTTAATAAAGAACTGCCTCCTGCTGTTGCTGTCAAGTTTGTGGCTGCTGTGTTTATGTCACAGCTTGGAACACCAGTCAGTGGAAACCTGATTTAATCCCTACAGGGTGGATATTTTATGTGGTTGTGCTGCTGGTGCTCATACCTCCAACCTGGCCAGGTACTGCCCCATTCTCTTTTCAATAGGGAACACTCTATAGGGACTAGTTTTGGAGTTTTGCAGTGAGAATCAAAACCCAAAGAAGGAAAAGCAATAGTGATCTGGGAAAAGAAAAGGAGAAAATCCTTTCCAGAAAGCTGCCTAGAGGCCTGCCTGCCTTGCTCTGCCACTGCCATGTCACAGCTCATATTCCTTTCCGAAATTACTGACATTAACTGCTGTGGACAAGCAACACAGCTGGACTTTTCATAGATGACACAGATGAAAGCAAGTATTACACTCATCTAATCTGAATGCCACAAAACCAGTTTCAGTCTCAGCCCCATAACTGCTACTTGTTATTTCTTCAGGGAGGTATCTCTATCTTGATTTCAGGATACCCACAGGGAGAGAATCCACCAGTCCCAAAGGCAAATTCTCCCCATGATTTTTCTCCACATTCTTTGGAATATATCTCTTATTTTCAGCCTGGTATTTATCTAATTCCTTGCTTCCAGACACTTGTTATACCCTTTCTTTAAGGGTGGAATACTCAAATGCAGTACAGTTTAAGCACACTTTACTGGTCCTGTAAGATCCCGACCCACTAGGTGAAACATATTCCACCTACACAATTCTCTTATTATTTGCCTTGTGATCCTGGAGCCTGTAACGTGCTTATTTTCAGCTTTGCTCCCAAGTCAGGAGAAAAAAGGATTTGCTATTATTTTTAATGGCATCTGACTTTTTCAGCTCATCATGTAATTGCAGGAGTGGGGGCTGTAGAATGTCTCAGTAATTCCTGCACAGTTTTTTCTCTCCAGTTCCATTTTTTCCTCCAGCCAGGGACTTCTTCCCCTCACTTTACTCTGTCCTTCTGTTGGGCATCTCTGTCTCTTCCTCATTTTAATTATTATCATGTAATTGCCTCCAGTGTCCATCTTCGCTTCTTCATCTTTTCCCTCTGCACTTTGCTGTTTCCCAGGTCACTCCATCCTTCTGTGCCATCTATTCCTCCCTGTCATCCAGGGAAACCTTTTCAACCTTTTGCTGCAATTGCTCCCCTGTTATGACCAATGCTAGGATGTCCTTGAGGGAGTCAGGAATGGGCAGGAGCCACTGGAACAAGCTGGCAAGTTCCAGTGTGAAGGGGAGGTGTGCTGGTAATGGCATCTGCCTGTGGTGCTCAGGGACTTCACTGTTGCTCCCCAGCCAGTGTGCCCTGGGGAATACGATGGGGAAGTGGAGGCACTCGGGCAGTGGGGCAGGGGGTGAAGGGGAAGACAAGCAATACGAATTAGCAGGACTTTAGGACAGACCTTAGAATGGAACGTGAGGACCCAGAGAGAGGTTCAAACTGTTACAAGTCCCAAAGGACAAGGACAGTGCTTGCAAAATAGATACCAGACCAGGCCTAGGAGAATGTAGAGCAAAGATGGAAGTCATGAAGGGTTGTGAGGCTTTAACTGTCAGCTGAGAATATTGCAGCAGCTTTGCAGTAACACCACAAGCCTGAACATCAGATAAATAAGCAGTTTATAAACAAGAAAACTAAATTCCTAGTTGTTACATTATGGGTATGACTGTAAAACACGGTGTTAGACCCTGCACTTGTCCCTCACGTTGGTAACACTCCACAGCCTGAATCCCTAGGGACAGAGCTGTGCTTGTGACTTCAGTCTTGGCATCTACTTTGCCTTTACTGCCACAGCTCCCAGTGCACGCACTCAGGAGAGACAGCTTTGCCCACATGGAAATGCAGCTGCTTCTAGGGTAGAGTCCAGCCATATCTTACAGTTCACCAGCACAGGAGGGGATGTGAAAGAGTACAGACATCATGTCCCAGTGAAAGCAAAGGGCATGTTGATTGAATTGACAAAACAACTTTCAAAATTAAGGGGAGCTCCAAGTTTGCTCTTCATCACAACACAACCCCCAGACACATTCCTGAAGAGGCAGGCAGGAAAAAAAATCCAAAATCAAAAAACAGGTAAACCCCTCAGACTAAACTGATGTCTGCAAAAGTAGATAGTTTTTCCCACCCCAGAGCAAGACAAACAGCATTCCCACTGAAGAGAGAGAGACAGTTTTTTGGAGTTCCTCACCTTTCCTTCTACCCTGCAGGTTTGATCAGAGAAATGTTGGTTTCAATTCTCCAGGCTAGTATTAAGCTGTTAAATGCACCATTTTCACCTTGTTTTCCTTTTATTGACTGTCATTTTCAGAGCTCCTCATGGCAGTTTGCTCTCTCACTTCTACCTCCCAGCTCCCTTCCCCTTCCAAGCAGGCTGGCCCCATGCTCCTTTGCCAGCAGCTGAACACCACCACTGCCAGAGCATACATGAACTAGAGAACCACCTTCCCTCACGATAATGTGAATTACTGCCACCAGATTTCACTTTGAATTGGCTACTCTTTTTTCCATTTAAGTCAGTTGAAAACTACTCTTTACTCCTCAGCCTTCCCATTTTGGGCTTAGCTGCTCTTCAGGAGCCAAGTGCTTCTCATGATGGCAGGTTTCCTAACGCTATTCAGTCCCAAGACAGGGGACTTGCCTGCTTGCCTGTTCCCTGTCACCTAGCAGAAGTCAGAGGATGCCATCTCCTGCTGCTGTGGTGGGGGAGGTTTAGTACACACTTGCCATTTCAGTGCTCAGAACATTTGCTGTTTGTACAGGCACACACATTGCTTTCCTTCGATGTAAAAGCCCATGCCAGCAGAACAAAACCACTGAGAGAAGTGCAGTTTTACCTGGAAAGTAGGAGTTCTCACCTGGGAAAGCTGTGATGGGTTCTGCAGAGGAAAAACAAAAGCTTGTATTAGAGAGGGGAGTATTACACAGCAAGCTCCCAGTTCATGTCCCCGTTGATGTGCCGTGGCCAAGCGAAGCAGGCGTGTGGCTGTGCCCCACAGGAGGCACTCGCTGGAAGCAGCACAGGGAGCCAGCCAGCCTCAGCCAGGACCGGGAGAAACCCGGCCCCAGCTGGGGACCAAGCACCCGCAAAAAGCTTCGACTCAAACACACTTCAGGGAAAAATATGTCTGAGGTTGAGGGTCATCTGGATTCAGCCTGGCTGGCCTGAGTCATCCAATGACAAAGCCTTACCTGGCCCAGTGATGAAACCCTGAAACCCCCTAAATCTCCAAAAGTGGTTTTGGTTTCTGGCTCAACTCTGGCACTGTTACTCACACGGGAACTGTGTTAATTCTGGGCAGTGATGCCCTGCTCCTCTCCATCTCACAGTGACAAGAAACAAAGGCAAGTGATATTTTTCCTTCTTTCAAGACACTTTGAAGAAGTAATCTATTACAAATTACTGGATCTGAAAAGCAATAATCGGTACTTACTACTGATTACTTTCTTGCAGAAGTAATAGACTTCTGATTATTTTTAGATTACTTCTGCATTATGCCTGTGAGTCACAGAAGCAGACTCTGGCTCTACTGAGTGCTATGAAATCATCACTCGGGTTCAAAATGCGAATGACACATTTGTCAAAGGAAAAAATTATTGTGACTTATTAGCATTCTTTCATGCTAAAAAGGAATCAGATTACTTCCAAGGATTATGTTTGAAAAAACAGTAGCCTGTGCTGTAGTCAGCTATTCTCATGGCTCTGAAAGAGAGAGAGCAGCATGGTATCTCTACCATTTCATTATTACTTCGGTGAAATTGGAAATGACCCCTAAGTTATGTTAAAGTTTGCAGTGGGAGCGCTTTGCTGGAAATGATCTGAAACAAACATTCCTTATGGGTTTTAAGATACACATTCAACTTCCTAGACTGGGTAAAATAATTTTGTGTAGAAGTTTGGTGTTATTTTATGGGCTGGAAATGCTTGAAACTTTGTAATTTATTAATGCTTTTGTTTTCGAAATATTAAGCTTTAAGTTCATGAGGCCCAAGATACAGTAACACTGGAGCTAGGTGAATGCTGAGCTCCAAAGGAGTTAGATAGGAAATACTATTAGTGTTAATCATCGTTCTTGCTTCTCTTTAATGCCATAGAAGGCAAGAGATTAAAACACCACTGTTAAGCCTTAAATACCGTGAATTTGACATCTGAAGTATTAGCTCCTTTGGCAGACAGGAGACCGGCAGAGTTCAAAGCATCAAAGAAACGGGGACTGATGGGGCTTAAGAGCATCTCTGGGGCAGTCCTAGTTCTCTGTTTTATTATCAGTGCTTGTTCCTGCACCATCTTCACCCTCACATGCCTGCATAGCGGGGGCAAGCAATGTAACCAACTCTTCCCAAGCACAGTTTACCCAGTGCTTCCTCCCCTGAGAAACACCCCTTGGAAGAGAGTGTTTGTCCTGCTTGGGCTAGGAAGCACTGGGATCCTCCCTTGATGGGCAAGAGAAGAGCAGATTCACTGAATGGGGCCTTTCAAAACCCAAAAGGGAGAGGCTCTTCTCTGCTTTTTCCATTGGCTTTAGGAGGGTCAGACACTTCCTAGTGAAACGTGCCTCTCCCAGGTCATGCAGAAGAGCAGGACCTCGCTGCTCTGGGCAGCTCTCAGCACAGATCCCACTAATTGAATACTGCTGGTCCTGTGCTCAACTGGGATACCTCTAAATCCACACCTGAGCTAGATGGCAATCAGAGCCATCAGTGTGACTGCATGGATACGCCAGCTAGAGGAAAAGTGCAGGGCAATGGCTCCACCAGCAAACTGCTGAAACACTTTTTTTGCTCCATTTTTTTCCCCCAAATCCTCTCTGTCTGTACCTGGATTTTGGCCTGGTTTGGGAAATGGTGAATTCTAGGGCAAAAATTTCTTTTGTTACTCTGTTAACATTGCTGTAAAACCTTTTTGCTGGTTTTTTTTTTTTTTAGAGAAGACTCCTTTTGAACTCGTCGGCCCCTCTAAGTGTGTAATACTGACTGACAGCTGGCTTCTTTTGTCCAGCACTTTCCTTTTAAATTTGGTGTATGTCCTTATCGCATAGAATAGTCCTCAGTAACCCTCAGCTGCTCTTTCAGCTTTGTGTGGCAGAGACATGTGCTTCCTTCCCTTCACGCCAGCACAGGCAGAGCCCCCGTGCCCCAGAAGCTGAGTTGCCGTCATTTCTTTCATGGGCAAGGAAAGTCCCAGCTGAGATCCAGAAACTCCTGGTAACTCAGCTGGGGGAGAGGTGTCCCACTGACAGCTTGCAAGCCAAGGCTCTCCAGCCTGAGCTGCCCCTCCCTCCCTGCCCCACGGCGGGATGCAGCACGTACCCATGCAGTTCTCCAGCGGGATGTCGGTGCCTAGCCGGATGTCATCCAGGGCCAGCTCTCCTGAGTGGCCATTGCGGATAAATCCCTCAAACACAATCTGTGGGAAATTGGAACAGAAATGTCAGTGCTAAGCTAGGAAGCAGAGAGTGGTTCTGCTCCCAAGGGAAAGGGTAGGAAGTTGCTCCTGGCTTTCCCTGCAGACCTGTGGCTCACCTGAGACTAGTCCTGCTTCCTTGCCCTGCCTCTGCCACCCCTTTCCCAGGGAAAGCTGCTGGGACAGGTTAAACAGAAAGATTTTTGCCTGCCCTGGCAGCACTTGGCTTGCAATTTGTTCAATTAAATGCCTCTCATAAGGAATAAAGACTCAGTGAATGCGCCCTAGCCCCTGCACAAATGGTGCAAGTGGCATAACTCTGAGTTACTGCAGCAGCAGCTTTGGCCCATGGTATTAATTGAGCTATGATGAGAAAAAGGAAGGGAAGGACACAAAATGCACAGCTACATTAACTGTAAAGTGCTGTTCCCATCAACATTACATAAGAAGTATTGAAATGTCAGGAGAAGGGTCAGCTTATTCCTACTTAATCACAAGCAAAATATATTTACAAAACTAAGTAGAGTCGTTAGCTCTAAGAACTGGTGAGTGGAGACACTTGCAATATTTACATAATGACGCCATTGTTCAGCTAATGCTGGTATATTCACGTTTAGCAAAGTAGTCAGCCAGTACCCATCATTCTTATCTGTAGGCATATTGTGTTTTCTGGTATTTTATTAAAAAGCCAAACCAGTATGAGCAAACTAGTCAGGGAGCTCCAGTGCAAAGCTTTTGCTTTATATCCCCCTGCCTACTCTCAAGGCATTGGAATAAGCTGCCAAGGGAAGTGGTGGAATCACCATCCCTGGAAGTGTTCAAAAGGCATGTGGACGTGGTGCTTGTGAATATGGTTTAGTGCTGCACATGATGATGCTGGGTTAATGATGGGACTTGATGATCCTGGTGATCTTTTCCAACCCTAGTTATACTAGGATTCTAAGGGTCCAAATAATTTCCTAGGGCTATGTACTTCACAACCCCCCTCTCCCCGTATTAGGTGCCCCCTTTCTTCTAGGGTGCCTGGGATCCATGCCTGCCTGCAGAGAAACCTCTCTGAAGGGCTGGGCATCTGACTGCACAGGCAATGGAATATCTGGGCTGTGGGTCCCAAGCTCAGGCCCTCAACCTGTGTGGGAGGCAGCAGTTTGGAGGGGTCAGTGGCCTGACAGCAGGGTCATGGTCAGGGCTGGGAGCTGGCTGGAGCAAGGGTCCCCACCAGCACCATGAAAGTGCTGCCTCAAGCCTGCAAGTGCATGTTTCCTTCTGCACTGGAGGGTGCTGGATGCTGTGCTGACGCTCATTAACAAGTGACAACAGTAGCTCTGTCTCCCTGGCAAACGGCACGCTGCCCAGAAGGGCTCACCATGCCAAACACACTCCTGGAAGCAGCAGCCTCTTGACGGGGTCCTGGTACAGCTGTGCCAGAGGGGCTCAGGTGGCTGTGGCAAGACAGCACAGTTCTCTTCCTCCCTTCAGCTCATCCCTTCTCTTCCACTGATCTCCTGATGGTGGGACAGGGCCTTGATCCCACAGCATTACACCCAGCCCTCTGACCTAGGCTAAGGTATCAGAGAAGAGGATTCACGAACGAGCCCGCATTCCCTCTTCCTTCTCCTATGTTAACACTTGCAGCTGAGGCTGGAGGATGGCTGTTTGCTGCCTACCCTTAAAAGCTGGCTGTGCTCCTTTCCCAGCTTCCCACTTCTCCTGGCTGCTGGGTTTGCTCCCTGGAGCTGCACATCTGGTCAGACTATCTGACGACCTTCAGTTGTAGGGGAAAAAATGCACAAAACAAAATGAAAAAAAAAAAGGAGAAAAAAAGAAAAAGGGAGAATGGGAGAATATTTGCAAAATGGGAGATCTAAGGAATATGAAAGGCAACAGGCTGAACAAAGGCCCAAGTCTGTGCAAAAGACAGGCACTCTCAGAATAACAAACAGTGTAGCTTAGTTACTATGGTAACTTGAGAAACACAATGAAAACAGCCACATTCCCTAATGATGAATGGGCCCAGGCTCTGAAACACTGAAATCAAGATGCTGGAGAAGTCTGCCTGGTCCAGCACACCTTCTGCAAGCATCTTACCCGGTACTCTGTGTCGTAGCTTGGCAAAATGATGCGGCCTTCCCTCCACTCCTCCCCTTGGTCCTCCGTGATGACCCACAGTGCCTTGTGCTCCTGGCTGGCTTCCCGCCAGACCCGCAGCATCACCCCATTGCTGCCCCATGCCTGGTAGTGGAAAACCATGCAGACAGCACTCTGGGGCAGGTAGATGGTGGGGCTGATGAGCCGGGCTCGCTGGCCTTCCCGCCTTCCACTGCTTTGCAGTTGCAGGTAATTCTTGACATCTGTTCAGAGAGGAAAACACCATTCTATTATTTTTCTGCAGTCGCTGGCAACAAGTGTCTCACCTCCTGGCAAGTGGCTTTGGCAGTGCTGCATGGCAGTGCAGGTCCATGTCTGCAAAAGTGGGGTCTCACACTGGCACCCTTTGTGTGCTCATCCAGCTGTGCCACTGCTGCCCCCTGTGCAGCCAGGCAGGGCATCAAGTTGCACACTTCCCTCACCAGCTACCACCCTCTCCCTTGGTAGGAGACCAACAGCAGAAAGTGGTTAAGAAAAAGACTGACATAATTAGAAGAAGTTAAAAAGCTGGAGCAAGTTATTGTCAGAGGAAGTGATACCACGATAATTGCATTGGCAGGGGGTATGTGTGTTTATTCTACTGGGAGCTTCCTCAGTGAACAAGCCTGAGGTGGATTTTTCTAAATGCCAGTGCTGAAAACTCGTTTTGAGGCTATACATAACAAAATGAAACTCTGGCTCTCAGTTTTTCTGTAATGCAGCAAAACAGTCTCTAAAGCACAGCACAGAGGAAGGACATGGACCCAATGAGTGAATCATGCATAGGTGACAACTGGATGGTTGCAAACTTGAAGGTAGCTGAAATACATACAACAGAGTATTCACTTGCTCTAATATTACA
Source organism: Aphelocoma coerulescens (assembly GCF_041296385.1). Taxonomy (NCBI): domain Eukaryota; kingdom Metazoa; phylum Chordata; class Aves; order Passeriformes; family Corvidae; genus Aphelocoma; species Aphelocoma coerulescens. Next base: position 13,532,761 of record NC_091021.1, read on the forward strand.
TTTAAATTGTGCCACACTTTTTGTCAGTCCTCAGGGAGGAGAGATTTGATACATTTGATATCCCAGGAGAAGTTCAAGGCTGAGGCTGGAACAGGAGATATTTGATCTGAATACCAATAGCAGCAAAAGCCCATGGATACAAATCCCCAGGCACACCTGACTTTATCTGGAATCAGTGGTTTCCAGCCCTCTCTGATGAAAAGCTTCCTCAAGGAGTTTCTCATTTGCAGCTTAGATTTCTGAAGTCCCTTAGCACGGACTGAAAGACAGGCGTGTAGCTGAAGTGATCCTTACCTGCCCCCCATGGTGACCAATGTCAGGACAGAGTTCCTTGGGTTGCTCCAGCTGCAGAGCTGCCGTGCAAGGTGACCCAGACAGGCCAACTACAGATATTGCTGGGTTTTGCATTTTGCTCAACAGAGGGATGCACACACTTGCTCTTGCTGCACAGTGGGCAAGTGCCACTGGTGCTTCATGCCAGCATGTGCCAGCCCAGGCACGGGAGGGTTATCTCTGCCCCAGAACTACACTGAAGGGTTTGTCACTTCTTTCCCTCACATCTTAGCCTGTGGCACCTGGTGGGCCAAGCTCTGAGCAGCAGCTTGCCCCTGCCTGCCCTGCTCCTGCTGAGGCCTCAGTGCCCATAGCAATGGCAAGAACAGCGTCTGTACTCAGAATGTTTGCAAAGTGCGCTCAAAACACCTCCAGAACTTAAACCAGAGAGACCTGAACTTGGAATCCATGAACAACAGGTCCCACTGGAAAACAGCAGCTGACCTCACTGCTGCTCAGCAGTCAGGTGACATCACAGCCCTCGGGAGATCTATCAATGGCGCTGGCCCTGCTGCAAGATTGTCAGTGCCACAGAGCAGAAACCAACCACTGTGAGCTACACAGCTTTCTAAAATAAATTTAGGACAAGATAACAGGAATATTTGCCATCATCCTACTCCTAGCATGTATGATCAAAGTACTTCAAAAGCATATTCATTCCTATGAACTTCCACTGATTTTGCTGTGTGAAGGACAAATCTGTTCCCGACTGGCCACATAAAGAAAGAGCAACATTTTTAGCAATATTTTCCAACACCGATGAAATGTCCCTGGGCCACTTGGCACTTTATGCCAACAAACAGTAGCAGAAAAAAAAAGATGAAAGTGTGTTTGCCCACTCCTGCTTGAGTGAATCACTTGAAAAAGTACCATGCCGTTTTCTAATGGAGGAGTGTTCTTGTGATTTACCTCGGAGTGGTAGTAGTGGAGGAGGAGATGTGGGAGATAAACAAGTGGAGGAATTAAAAAAAGAACAAACTGTGCTCCATGCCTAAGGAGTGATAAGGCATAATAAGTCATCAAGGTCTCCTGAATTAAAATCCTCTTTTTGTAATTCACTACAAGCCTCTTCAAATAAAAAAGTAGCAACAAGAAAAGAACAGCAACAGCAAACAAGGGAGCAAATCAGACTGGAGTCACACACTTATCTCACAGCTGAAATGGTCTCACAGGCAAATCTTTAATAAAAGCACTAACCAGGCTCAAGAATGATCAAATCCAGATCCTCAAAGTTCAGGATCAGCCTTGGTGCCAGTATCTAAGCAGCCTGATTGAGCGCAGGGTTTTGAGCCATCCTTGGACCCAGCCAAAGCCCACAGCTGATCAGAGGGGACTATTCTAATTGCAGCTGGACACCTCCCATTATCCATACCCTGGGAGCTGGTGGTATCCACCATGGCTGCCTTGCCACTTCAGCAGAACAGTCTGTGTGCTTCTGAGTCACATCCCTCCTGCCAGGGTTGACACTGACCTTCTGTTTCTTCCCATTCCTATCAGATTGTGAAATCAAAGAAACTCCTAAACTGCAGCCAAAACTAATGCTCCCTTCAGCAACGCAGGATCTTTCAGAGCCTTGGGAACCTTCCATCTCCTGTGCTCCCTGCCCAATTCTTGCTGGAGCTGACAGAGTTCTCCAGGACCTGCTGTCAGTCCTAAGGGCTGCAAGGAGGCTCAGTGTTTGGGAGGTGAATCCAGTTGCTCCCCTATAAGTAGCAGTGGGTTTGGGCACCATGTGCTCTTGCTCCCAGTACCAGTACCAGTTTCTGGAGTGGAAAGCCAAGTGCAGGCAGGCATGAATTTCTCTGTCATTTGAAGGTGAAATGTCTGGATCACTCTAATGGCTAGTTGGACCTTTGGAAAAGCCCTACAAATTTGCTGAGACTGACTGAATAAGGGCACTGTGGAGCTAATTGTTGGAACAGCATGTGGAAGCCCGGTGGTTCCAGTAGTCACTCTGATACAGTAAATGGAAGCCTTTGGCACAGACAGCATCTGAAAGGCTGATTTCCCCTGTTAAAACACTTGAAGGGAGCTTTGCAACGATGAGCTGATCAATTCTTCCAGGATCAGAAATGCATTTTAATCTCTTTCCCAGAACTTTACTTCGCAGTCTCTATTCCAGCTAACACGACAGCTACATCCCCCACAGACCTGGCACTGGTAGTTCAAAGCACTGGCTCAAAAAAGGCAGGACAAACCCACTCAGGCATTTTACCTCTGTTTTGCAACTGATGGTATGGCATAAATCTCATGGAAGATATATGGGATCACCTGGATGTAAGGGAGCCGGTAATGTGAACATGGAACCACCCCAGCCAGACGGTGGCAGAGCCCCTCGTGTGTGCATGGCAGTGAGTCCTGGATAAATCACCAGCTGGGCTCTGCAAACCAACCATCTGGGCAACGCGGTTTCCTCTTGGCACACCTGTCCCCTCCTGCTAGGAAGCCATCTGAGAGGACATTAGGGGCAGTGGGGGATGAAGCCTCACAGTTTGGGTCAGGCTGCAAGCACAAGCCACAGCAGCCACCCCCTCTGCAAGGTCAGCCTGCCTATGCTTGGGTCCTGCACATCTCACCCCATCTCTCAAGAAAAGCACCTTCCCTCATGGATCTCAGCAGCACATCTGGAGGTGTTCCAGCAAAACATGTTGGGCAGCATGTACACAAGCAATTATTGCGATTTCAGATTCCCTCTGCATTTCCCCCTCATTGGATATTGTTGAGTTACAGCTGCTGCTCCTATGGAGGAACCACGTGAATTGCCTTCACTTCCATCCCTCCAAAGGTCGCTGCACTCTCCTTCATTGCCGAGCTTGATTCATGGTGTGCTTTAGTTGGCAGCACTGCAGCCCAGTGGCAGCCACCTCTGGTCTGTCAAGTCCCACAGGTGACCACATTACTCTGGGCACTGTTCTGCTGCCTACACAGCCCAAATGCCACCCCAGCCACACTGTGTCATGGCCAAGGGGGACATCCCAGTGAGGCATGATCCTGCTGTTCTTCTGGGGCATGTGAGGTGGAAGCTGCATCAGCTCTTGCCATTCCTGGGGAGCAGATCAGCTCAGATGCCCTCATGACTGCAGAGTGGTCTTGTAGCAAGGGAATGGCATCTGCATGAATATGCAGATTGAAATTGGATAGTTATAATATTTTTAATTTTTTTGACAAATCATGCAAATTCACCTCAAAAGGCTGCCATTGTAATTTCATGACAGGCCTCTCCTCAATGACAGACTTTCATTTAGGATGGGAAGTCAATCCTCCATAAAACTAATATTTATATTAACTAGATCACTGCATCTACTGGAAAATCCCCTCAATTTTGATTATGTGTGTTAATTAGCCTGCCAAGTCCTTGCCATTACAGTCTCTAAATCAGCCTGTCAAAAGGCATAAAATCCCACACTTACCCAGAACCAAGCTCTCTCCAGAGCCTTTCTAATGGACCTGCCATTACATCCTCTCAGTTAAGCCTCATGCCCTCAACAGCACCGAGCAACTGTGAGTCCTACTACCTCCTCCAGGGAGTGCAGGGAGGGCACAGTGTCCCTGACAAATAAAATACCAATTAGAGCCTGACATTTATGCTGAGTGAGCTGTCGGCCACCAAAACTTGTCCTTTGGCAGCGTGGCAGGCACCCTGCCTGCCCGTGTGTGAAAGGTGTGCACAGCCCCACCAGCCCAGTGTCTGTGCCTGCACAGGCTGCACGCTGCTGCTCGCACTCCCTTTCCCCTGTCCTGCTCTGTGACTCACTGCTGCGAAGCCATGGAGTGGTGCACACGCTAAGGTTTGAGAGACAGTGTCTTGCTTTGCAGAGAACATTCCAACCTGCTTTTTAAAGCGGGAATGTCACTGGTGTTTGGGTCCAAAAGTGACTGAGGCAAGCAGTGAGCTCCAGAGAAATGGTTTCTTCTCCTCTGTCTCAAGCCCAGCCCAAGTAAGTGGAGGCTTTGCTGGAACAGACCATGGCCATACCTCTTTCTCTCGTGAAAGACAATCTGGGCACATGGACAGCCAGAGCTTGGCCCTATCCTGCAGCCAGGGAACTCACACAGCCCTGCTGACACTCAGCAAATCAGGGTGCTGGGGTGTCCCAGCTCTGCCATGCTGTGGGCAGTCAAGGCACGAAGGACTTTTTAGCATTTGCTGTCCTCACTGTGCAAATGAGAGTCAGGAGAGACACGTACAGCTTTGCTGAGAGGCAATCTGCACCACACATGAGGGGAGCAAAAAGAGACAGAGATGGATATATGGTCTCCTTCCCACAGTGTGCAGCTGCTCACTCATTGCACAGAAGTGCTTGACTTTCATACCACCCCACATGTAAAACTCCTTCCTACTTCAAAGGACACAGGATTGACCCTTGAGGTCAAAGTGTGTCTCCAAGGTACAAGCCCTGAGACTCTCATGAGAGTAAGGGCAGACCCACTTCAGTCCAACCCTGCTCTGTTAACACCATGAAAACCTTTCTGCTGGTTTGGACACAGTAGAATCAAGGCCTTCAGGCAGCAGTTCTCATGGATTGCAGGAAAAATATAAAACTTTCCCTTTAAAGATCCCATGGGAAAAACACAGGAATGGTAAGGGGTCACCATCAGCTTAAAAACAGCTTAACATTTGTTTCTCTTAAAAAATAAGCTCTTATGAAACTTCAGAGCACTATAAACACTCCTCTGCTGAAAACACTTTGAAACAAATAAACCTTTGCCTGCAGTGCCCGCAACCCAAATGAGCAGCATTCCTGACCCTCAAAGCCAGCAAGGCTGTGGCCCACAAGAGAAGCTCTCAGTGGGTTTTTGCAGCCCAGCCCAAGAGCTGTGTGGTCAGGAGAGCTGCAAGGTTAAAAGTGCTTCCTTTTCTGTGTGCATGTACTGCTGCCAACATCCGAACAACACAGGGTTCACGATGCTGCCAGGGCTCTGACCCTGACACTGTGTTCACCCGAAGGAGAAGCAATGCATGGTAAAGCTGCAGATCCCACAGTGCTCTTCTAGAACCACAGGATATTTACTTAGGCACTGCAAGAAAAGGGAAGGGGGGGAAATGGGCAAAACATGGAGATTCCAGCTCTTCAGTACTGGCTTATTAGTGTAGAATCACTGACAGCAATACAATCACACTGACCAGCTAAGGATACAACCCAGGATCTTTAGAACCTTCAGGATCAAGAACCTAGCGAAACTCAGATGGTGAAAAGTTGAGGTGCCCAAGTTATCAACCTAGATTTATTTTCAGTCTTAAGACCTTTATCTTGGCACCAATGGCATGCTGCTATTGCATGCAGCAGGAGGGAAGATGAAATCTCATTGAAACCTGAACTTGTTGCTCCTTGAAGCTTGCTAGGTGCAGCTAAGGGGAATCTTTCTACAGATGGGAAGCATCTGAAAGTCCATAGAGGGAAAAATCCTGGCAATCTTTTGTGGGGCATGGAAAAGGGAGCCAGTGGTATTTTCCAGGCTTGCAAAGGGCAGGTAGCCGTTGGAACCATGCTGGGCTTCTGCTGAGCTGGGCAGTTTGGGCCCACTTTCACCAATGAGGTCCCCAGACATGTAATGGGAGCCTGTAGGAGAGGACGTGGAGTTAATCCATGGTGTGAAGAGCCCAAGGAACACAGGGCTAAAAAAAGAAATGCAGAGCTGCCTGAAAGAGTATCTTGGAAATAAAAATAGTGGAATGAGAGCAGTGGGTGTCTTGTCAGTCTTGAGAAGTTCTCAGTGCCAAAGACAAGGAGGAATTGCATGCAGCACATAAAATGAAATTGGGAGATATCTGAGGAATTCAGGCCTGTCTCTCAGCAGACTTTTCTAATCAAGTGCCTCACAGAGGATATTTCACCATGGTCATTTCTTTCTCCCTCTCTCTTATGCAGACTGAGCCAGGGCTCTTCCTTTCATTATTATTTTTTCCTTTTCAATATTAATTTTTGTTTTTCCATTTTCAAAAGAAGTAGAAACACATTCCACATAGCCCTTAGAGGCACAGCACACTTCCTTGCTACCGTGGAGCAACCATGGCCTCTAGCCTGGGCTAGCACCTTTAAATCAGACTCAGTTGGGCTCCAGCAGCCTTGAGTTCCCCTTAGCTTTTGCCCTGCCTCTAACCAAGCACAGCTGCTCTCCTTCACCCAACTGCTCACCCCACGGTGGGGAATTCATGAGCAAAGACCACCCTGAACAACAGCTTTTCATTCCTTGCTCCCTGGAGTCTGAGCATGAATTTTCTAAGTAGAAACAAAGTGCTGGAGGGAGCACCAGGGAAGGGCAGGGGAAGAATGGGGGAGTGTGAACCAAACAATGCTTTGATTCTGTCCCCACCAAGGAGCTGGCATTGCCTCTTTTTTATGTTTCTCCAGTTGCCTATAAAAGCTGTGTGGGGAGGAAAAAAGCAAATAGTTGCTTCCTTTTGTGTCCTGTCTTCCTAATTTCTAAGAGCAGGACCAAAGTGAGGCGTGGCAGTGACGCCTTTGTATTCTGACTCCTCTGCATCCCTGTGCTGTGGGGGCAAGTCAGTGGATGCCCACAGATGCCAGGATGGCCCACACCCTTGCCTGAGCCAGCTGGGAGGCAGATCCATGGCAGTGCCAATGCTGATCCCTCAGCATGTGCTGGTGTTTGCTGCTGGCTTCCCCCACTGCTATGGGTAAGTCACTTCAGTCCCCTGGAGCCACCATCTCCTCCTCTTCCCCTGCCCACACAGCAGACCATGGCTTGTGGGGCAGTGCTGGAGTGCCTGCCTGCACCCCATCAGTGCTTCAGTGCCTGACTCTGCCCAGCACCCTAAGGGAGAGCTCTTTACACTGGCACAAAAACAGACCACTGAACTCAGTAGGATGACATTCCCCAGCCCTAGCAATGAAACTGTGCAATCCATAACTGAGAAAAAGAAGGAAGAGCAGAAGAAGGGTAAAAACCAGGACTGTGTACTGAGCTGTCTGAGGCAGCACCAGTCTCTCCTGGGCTACAACAGGATCTTCTAAGAAGCTATGGCCAACTAATTGTAGGAAGACTCAGGGGAGAGGAAATGAAATGAAAAATTGAGTCTGAGTTATAAAAATAAGTAATTTTTATCCTACTTGCAGGAGACTTATATTAATTAAACATTATTACAGTGAATGAGATGGGGAGGGTTATTAAGTCTGGGGCTGGTGTAAGTGTTCTCTCCTGTTGCCTGAGGCTCCACTGAGCTCCAGATATTAATCTTCTAAAGCACTCAAATGCTGAAGAGATAAACACTTGAAATATGAAAATATTTTTTTCCATAGCAGACACTGTGTCCCTATGTCATGCCAAAGAATTTTTCAGATGTCCATATGGGCTGCACTTACAGCATTACCGTGTCTCTTAGAAAAAAGCTAAGCACCTCAGGAGATGAAGAGAGAAGTGATGTGTGCATTTGTGTGGGGGTGATTTGTGTGTGGAGATGTAGCAGATTCTCCTCTTCCCATATGTTTCTGGAATACATATTTTCCTCTTTAGCACTGCCTACCAGGTGTTGGCTGCATGGCTTTCCAACTGGCTGGCGGCACTGCCAATCTGGCCAGTGACTCTGCCAGGTGGCTAACAGGTTCGCCTGAATGTTTGCATTCCGAGACTCAACCTTACCGAGGGGAGGGTGAGGAGGAGCCCACATCATACACAGCTCCCTGGAATCACCAGGCATCAGGGCAGAGCCCAGGACAGGTAAGATCAGCCAGCTCGCCTGCAGGAGCCTTGACTTTCACAAGCAATGACTGAGAGTGAAGAGGTGCTACGGTGACAGTCTACTGCTATAAGGAAATTGGCAAATGTTCTTCATGCCAACCGTGCCACAAAGTCAATGAGGGATAAGGAAAGCACACTAGTCCTGGCGTGAGTTCCAAGATGTGAAGCTGAAGAACTTGGTCTATCAACCACATTGCCAGAGGCGGGCTCTCTTGCAACCCATGCCAGCACATCTCAGTGAGGTCCTCCATAAATTAGGCTATGTCACAGTCATGCAAATCTTCTGCTTCCAAAGCACAAAGAGAAAAAGAGCAAAAGTCAAACAGCTAGAAGCTGGCATTTTCAGCATTCTTAGGGCTTAGCTCATCCTTCACTTGGAGGAGACTGAAATCCAGCCTCTGCAAGCCCAGAGTAGTTGAAGACTATAGGCAATCTGAGTAACATATGAGAGAGGAAGAAATGCATTCTGGGGAAAAATCACTGGATCCTACAGAGGACATTTGGATCAGGATGTGGAACAAAGCCTGGGCTAGCCTTCACAGTCCCATGGGGTTCAAAGCCCAGTGTCTGATTCAAGGCTGTCTCAAGAGGACAGTTAGTGCCAGCAGTCACAGTCCTATAAATAAGTAATGAACCGTACAGTAAAGCATCTGAAAGTTTCCATAAGAGAAGTTCAGCTCTGCACAGCCCTCACAACTCATGATAGCTGTGCAATAATCATTCATACTGTTCACATGGAGAAATCCCCAGCAGCTCTCTCTTCCCTGCTTTGGTATTAATCATCTTACCAGGCACAGTGTCAGGGCTTGGTTCAGTGTTGCCAATCCAGGTGCCTGTAGGCTGAAAAGACCACGTATAACCAGTTGCCAAGTCGTGTGACCAACCACAAAGGTCTTCAGGAAGATCAAAGTTGCAGTTGAAGTTTGCAGGGAGTTGGAAATCTTATAAAAAGAAACAGAAGCAAAATGAAGTCGGATTAAAAAATGACTTACCCACGAAGGGTTGCTATTAAAAAACAACCCAAAACTAAAATAGCTGGCAAGCCATCAAAACTGAAGAAAGCATGAATCTCACTCACACTGATGCTTTTAACCTGTCTCACATTTCCTCAGCTCCAAGGATCAGCCTTAAGTTCTGCATCATCAAAATGTTCACACTACGTCCTGTGGCTAATCCACCAAACTAAGCAAATACAAATGCAAGAACCAAATGCTTCCAGACTCTAATCAGCACCTTCTCTTCCTCCCCTATAGTGGTCAATATTAAATGCCTTTTTAAATGTCAGGGAAGAGTCCTTCCTGAGTGCCCCATGCTCAGCAGTTCCTGCCTGGCTCCAGAAGGAGAATCTCAAGTGCTCCAGAAACCCAGCTCCTGAGTGACAGACCTAGCCACTTGCACCAGACGGGAGCTGTCTGTCATCCTGGAGAGCTGTCACTCACTGCTTCCTACCTTCTTGTGGAAATGTTACCAGGGAAAACGTGGGGCCACCATGAGCTCAAGCTTTGGATTCTGAGTGAAAGGAGCCAGCCGCTATTTTTAGCTCTGCTATGGACTCACCACATGGTGAGTCCTTTAACTTTGGGCGAGTCCTTTAACTTTTCATCTTGAAACAGGAGCAGAGTTAATTCCCCTGTGACAACAGCTTTGAAAGCTCTGGAGAGCTTTCCTGCAGAGACAGGGCTGTGGGCAGGCAGGCGCATGCCAGGGGCTGCATGTGGCAGTGAGGCAGCTGCTGGCTCCTTCAGTTGAGGGAATCAGTCACATGGCATAGAGGCTGCAGAAATGGTCTGAATCCGTACCAAGCACTCAGCGGACATGCACGTCTGAGCCTAATTATAGGCCAGGATTTTCCTGAGCAAAGAGGAAGTTTTAAATCACAGTGCCCACAAAGTGAGCAATAGCCAGAAGGAGGTGAGTGACTCAAGTGATAGGCATCAGGGGAACTTCACTGTGAGGGGCAGAGGGCTTTTTTTACATGCTCCCACTCCAAAATAAAACAATGCAGATCATGGATCCTTTTATTCCAATCTAATCTTGTACCCTGGAGAGCAGCATTGTTTCTGCTTGGCTGTCATAAATCTGATTGTCCAGAGAAACACACTCATTGTTTTATGGAGTATGAGAATGAAAATTGTTGCTAAATCTAAGGGAAGCTGACAGGGAGGCTGGTTCCACGCTCCACAGCATACTCTGCTTGCTCTCTTGCCTTGGATTGCACCCAGGAATCGTGTTCTTGCAGAGACTGGCCTAAATTTCCACTCAGCAGTTTCCCCAAGTGCCTCAATGGTTGTAGGGTTGCATAGGCTTATCACTAAGGCAAAGTAATAAGAATCAGGCCCTTTGAGCCACTTCTGCAACTTACACTTCTAGAACTAAAGTACAGCAGGATCCCCATGGGAGGTGTGAAAAAGCCAATTAATGTTCTTATTTTAATTTATTTATTTTAAAACCCATTAAATTTTTATCTGGGACTGAAAGCTGAGGTGACAGAAGTCCTGGGAGCTATCTCAGAGGATAGTTTTTCCTTGTGAGATTCTTGTTGAAGTCCTTGTGTAAATGCTCCAGTGCTGAGGCCCAGGCTCTGCTGTCACACCCAGGGGAATGCATTTCCTGTACACTGCACTGTACAACTAACCTTGCACAGCTCTTTCAAGCCCTCTCCTCTTCATCAGGACGTTTCACAAGCTTTAGATGCTCACATCCCCCTTGCAAGAAGCAGAAGAATATGCTGTCTGCTTTTACAGATAGGGATTTGAGGCAGAGAAGATTAGTCCTCCCCCAGCACTGTCTCTTAAGAAGCACAGCATGAGGTTTAAACTAACATTCAGCTTCTTCCATAGTCAGAAGAAGAAGGCAAGTGCTATAGATACCAAACATTTAGTGTACTTCTGACAGCCTGGGTGGGTGAAATCCTGCGTGGAATTAGCATTCCCCTCTCTCTACTGCCCGCACAAGGAGCTCATACTGTCCTCTAATTTTAAGCTGCTGATATTAGGGAAGATGATCCTTAAGCAGATGAGTGTTCAGGACATCAGTCTTCCACATATGTTGTGATTTACTTTCACAGTTGTGACTTCTGCAAAAGGACCCCTACATACCAGGCAGTCTGAATCACCTCTGAGTTTATGACATCCAGCCAAGGGGGTCTGGAATGGAGGTGGTTCTAAACAGGGCACTAAATGAGTTTCTTCAGGTCATGTAAGGAAGCTGGGAGAGCAGCTCTTCATTTCTTGTACCCTAGGGACCGAATTAGTTGCTATCTCTTGCTCTTCCATCCTTCCTTGATAGAACTTATCAGATCTTGGCAGATTTGTTTATAGGTTGGTTTTGGTTTTTTTTAATCCTGGCCTATCACTAATAATATTACTCTAAGCTTTCCAGGAATCAGCCCCATGTATTGAAGCTAATGGGAAGATAAGAGTATTTTCCTAGCTCTTAACCCATCAGTTACTGAGATAAAGATGTGCTGCTCTGATACATACCCTCCTCTTCTCCACAGCTATCACCACAGTCGGTTGCTTCTGCATCAGTTGGGTATGGAGTGGTGGTCTCTTCACTCTTCAAAGTGGGCACCAGTGTCTCTGCAGTGGGCTTGACATCTGAAAAAAATAGAGTAGAGAAGCTGTTTGCAACAGAGAGTACAAGAAGCCCAGGTAGAAGAAACAAAGCAAAAAATCTTTTTCTCATGTTCTTATAATGGCAGGAAGAGATAGAACAAGTATGCCATGAGATTTCCACGTGCTGCAAATGTCAGCATGGTTTGAACTTCAAGTGAACTGTCTTTCCATATGGGAGTTCTATGAATTTGGAATTCCCACTGAACAAGCCTCTTCTCTAGACATACACACTACTTTTTCTCTTAATTTTTTAATCTACAATCTACACTGGTGTTGGCAATCCACTTAGCTGTCATTACTGGATAAGTGAGATCACAGGCAGAACATCTTTTTCTTTCATAAAGGCATATGACACGTTAAAAAAACACAGACAACATTCCCACCAATTGTGCCAATTTATAAAACAAGTCACTCAAACCCACAAATGATGTAACCACAAACGGACCCAGAGGATCCCCTAGTGAGCTCTGGCTCACTGCAGAAAGCATCTGGTTTCACACTCCAGGCTCCTGACTACGCTTTCAAAGGGTCTCTGTCCAATTTCCCTTTCTCTAACGTGGCCCATGTGTAACAACCTCCAAGCAGGTGTCAGGGGAAATTTAAGCAAGAAAGGGAAGGATATTAAGATCAACAGTAAATGACATTAAGTTCCAGCATACTCTCTTTTTATAGGTGCATTAAGTGGAGTACAGCAGACTTGATTCTTTCCACTTTTAAAAAGAGGCAGCTTTGCTCAGTTATGTGTGATTGTGTTTCTTTGTTGGCACCCTTCAGGATATCTTTTAATAAAGCCAGAAGCAGGAGGAAATGCCTAAATACATTGAATATTTTCCATAGGCGCCTTTATGCCCTTTTATTTTCCTGTTATTAAACATGTTGTACATAAACTCTCAGGGTTTTTTTAACTTTTTTTTTCCAGTGGCTGTCTTTTGTTCAGGATAAAATACCAAATAACTCCAAAGTCTTTTAATTTGTAAGTTCAAATTTGCTACAACCCCATAAAACTCCAAATGCAACCAAGAAGCAAATTGCAAGCAGCCAGGCACAGAAAAATGTCATAAAAAAAGAATAGAAAAAAAAAGCAGCAGGTGAAAGCAACATATCAAAAGCTGGAACTTATTTAGAGCTGGTACATTTTTTTTGGTTGTTGTTCCTGTATATCAAGATTTATAGCTGAAATGTGACAATGTGGAAGGACCTTGAAAGCCAAGTCCCATATGGGACACAGATGCTGAGCGGATGTAAATCAACAGTGTTGCATTGCCCTGGACAAGCCGCAGAAATATATCTTGAAAAATCAGTTACCATGGCAGAGCCGCAACACGATGGTTACAAGAGATAATGAAAATAACAGGCAGGACAGAGTCATGTGTGAAATGGAAAGTGAAAAAGAGAGGTCTTGCTTGCTTGCTTTCACACTCCCTCCCTGGCCCTGTGAGTGTCTGTTCGACTGGTGGTAACTGCTAATCAAAATGCAAAGTCACTGAGCAATTGAAACCAGATGTTTGGAACTTCAAAGGAGAGAAACCCAGCTGCAAGTGAACATTCATCATTCTCCACTCTTCAGAGGAAAAATTTTGGCAGGTCTTTGAAAGAAGCCAATTGCTGACTGCCTGCTTCCCAAACTGCCAGCTAGTTTGTGAGCCCAGTTATGGCTGTTACCTGTTTAACTCAGTAATTAAGATGCTTGTTGCTGATATAGAAACACCTCGGTGCACATGGACTTAGACCCTTACTTGAAAATATTTTTAATCATCTTGTTTTAATCCATTTCCTAATTTTGTTCCCAAGCAAGTGTAATTGCCTGGGTTCTTGTAACCACTTTTGTAACGTGCCTGGGTCCTCCCAGCAAAGGAGGGCTCTGTCTTGGCATCGTCAAGGCCTGTTGCATGTAGCCAGCCTGGATTACGCATGCAGATAATGCCATGGGCTATCTCTGCTCCCCAGGTTGCATCAGAGATATAAATGCTTTTTATAACGTGGTGAATCCACAAGATTACAAGCCCTGCTCTGATTACAAACCTGAATGCCTGTAGATTAATAAAGCTACAGATATTTATGACCTGGCAGTTGAGTTTTAAATGTTACAATGTGCAAATTATTACCCAGACTGGGAAATGACCATAAAGCACCTCGCCTGGAAAAAATATGTGCTGTTGCTACTGATATTGAAAGATGATGCATGGACACACATCTAAAGGAAAATTTGGGCCAAAAATAGCACAAGAAGTTAAGGACGACAAACCCCTCCTATTCTCTAAGTTGGAGTGCAGTGGAAGGGCTGGCATGCACATGGCTGGAGGTCCTGTGTGACTGCCTCCCTTTATGGCAGTGGTGTAGTACTGTGATGCACCATCCAGCAATGGGCTGCAGAGATCTGGCAGCTGGAGACTCCTGGGAGTTGCAGGAAGCAGCAATGTGGGAGCTGCCTGACCACTTCTGCACAAAGCCTCAGCTCCTGCTTCTTGCACCTGCTTCTCCTACAACATCCTAAAATGCCGTCAGACTTAAATTAAGATCTAATCTCATTTAAAGTTTAGATAATTTACAATGGATTGCCAGTCCAGGGGGATATTTACCACTGACTTCAAAAGTGAAAAATTATCACTATTAATAGTGTGTACATGTGTTGTGTGATTTGCTGTTAAGTGTTTGCCATGCATCTTGCAGCACATCACAGGAGGAAATGCTAGTAAAGACTTCACGAGAGGGTAAAAAAAAGCTCTGTGTCTTTCAAGCTTCCTAGAATGGGAATTCTTACAAGAAAATGCCTTCTACAGATGTGTTTATAAAATGGAAATCATACCTCTTTATCACTGACATCTGGACTCCAGATTCATATGTAAGCAGATTATTAAAAAATAAAAGATTAAAAAAGAGGACAACTAGCTGCTGGCACTGCAAAGTTGGCATCAGACCCAATGACCCTTTGGGTGCATTTTTTGCTTTTGGGGATGAAACTATGGAGCAATCAATCACCACTGAACCTCAGAGGGTCAGAGGCACAACCTCTACTGATCCCAGTGAGTGTGTGAAGTCAGTTTTCATCTCTGTATTAAAAACAATGGTGGCTGAAAGGCATACATGTGTGAAAAACAGGTGGGCAAAAGTGAACAAATTTCCTGGGTCTTAGGGGTGTTTGTAGAGATGTTGTAGAGTTAGCTCCCCAACCTTGTCTGCAAAAAGGTTTCCACATTGGGTTCAGTGAGAGAGGGACTGTTGTTTTTACAGCAAAGCCTTGCTGTAGCAGCTCAGGATATGAAGTATTAGTCACTGCACTTCTGCTTCTCCTACTTTTTGTCTTACTGTTTGGACTAAAAAGCCCAAATGTTCTCTAACATAAGACTGTGAAAGCCTGCACAATAAATAAAAGATAGATAAAAGATCTGAAAGGGGTGTGAAGGGAGTTGAGGACAAATTCTGGAGCTCTATGTGAAAGCTTGGATTGGAGTCCAAACATTGTTGCTACATCCTGCATCGAGGCCAGTTCTTTTCAAGGTGGAAATACAAAGGTGGTGCCGAGCCACCCTACAAGTCTTGCCTTCATGGCTGCAGTCTCCCTGCCACAGCATGGCTGAAGTAGGACAGCAGGAATAACTTTAAGTTTGCACCTTGCTTGTTTAGTGCCAGGACTGGCCCCAGAGCAGCCAGTGGGCAGAGGTGTGAGGGTTCCTACCTGTCCAGTCACAGCCCAGCACCTCCAGGCGCATTCCGATTCCCGCTGGGGACCACCTCTCTGGGTGCACTCGGATGTACTGGGCAGGAACAGGGTCAAACCTCCGGACTTCAGGGATGTCATAGTGGATGTTGCCTTCAAAAAGCTACAGAGAGAAAAAGAGAGAGAGAAAAGGCAAGAGATGTGTGCATTTCACATGCTTTCAGCCAGACTTGATATTTTGGGTCTGGCAGAATGCAGCCACACTTTGAAACAGTTTAGCTGTCGGACTCCAGGCCATTGAGCCCAGCTGAGCAGAAATTGAGCTGTTCCTTCTCAGTTTTAAGAGGACCAGCCAGGTTGTTTCTAAGAAACTTGCACAATCTGTCCTGGCCTCTGCTGAGAATCCAGGGGTTAGGTTCTGATCCAAGCTATGCAGGGGAAGCCTGGGGAATATCCACTAACTTCACATAGAAATGAGATCAGATTTTTCCTTTGGTAAATAAAGAAGCTACTGCATGTTCTAGGATAGTGTAAGTGCTTGGTTTTCCTCAGTCCAAGTACTGCTGCTTTGCAGCTTACATGCACGAACTAAAGTCTGTGGGGAATAAACAGAGGGCTATAGATAGCATCAGCCCTCATTTGAAGATCAGGAAAAATTAAAACTTACCCAAATTTTAAGCAGAGGAGTATGCATAAAAACAGAACAGTCAGTAGCAGAGAATTTATTTATTCCTCATGCCCCCAGTCACTCCCATACCACTAAGCAGAAAGATTATGGGGAATGCCAATGATAAGGAAAAAATGTGGGGAATTTCAGGGTTAGCAAGCATAGCTCCGGATAGCAAACCACTACACAGGGTCACACCAGTGTGGCAAAGGGACTTCAGATATAGAAAATTTCCTAAAGAGAAGTCGTGATTCGTTTTCTTCTTTCAGAGGTGCACACCACAATGGCCACACCTTTCCCCTTAAAGTATGTAATTAGTTTGTGTAAAACATAACTGAACACACCATCTTTTGGACTCTGACATGCAGGAGCTGGGAGAAACAGCAGGTCATGTCCACATCCCCATGCCTGGTCCACAACAGAAAATGAAGATAAATTGACATCCCTGGGGAAAGGTGGAACTGACTGTCTCTAGTACAGATTTGGAGCAGCACTACGGTACACAGCTTGGGATTTCATGGTGACAACCCCAAGCTCCCAAGGTCACTATGGGCATGGACAGCCAATTTCCCAAGACCCCATCAGGCAGATTGAAGCTAGTCAGAAACATATCCTGTTTTGCAGCTGCTCCAGGTAGTGCCTACCTTGGCTTGCATTGTTTTGGGGTCCTGGATGAAGTCCCAGTCCTTTCCATTCATGCTGTAGGCCACCTTAAACTTCTTCACAAAGGAACGGGACTCGGTGGTGGTCACACTGTCCCCTCCACGAGCCCCCTGAATAATGACGCCTTTGATGTTCTTCGGGACGCCAAGGTCCACCTGCAGCCACTCCTCCCCAGGCTGGGCTTGGGGGACACGGGGAAACCAGCCCAAGCGGCTGCTCACCAGGCGGGCCATGCTGGGAGACCAGTCATAGCCTCTGATGGAAGAGGCGGAGATCTGTGAGTCAGGAATGAGGCCAGAAAGCATTCCGAGCAAGTTGGAGCAAGGTGAATCTGCAGGGAAGGAAAGAGCATGAACAGTCAGGGTTGTTGAAGGGAAGTGCTCCTGGTTCTCCGCTTTAAACTCTGGACACTAAACCAACAGCAGCACTGGGCATTTCCCCCTCCCTCCAGGACCTGGACTCCTGTTCCTCCAAGCACATCCCTTGTGATGGATGTCTCTATGCTGCTCACAGTGTCACCATTCCCACCCCAAGCAGCCATGACAGCGGCAAGGGACAGCACTCCAGGGCAGGCTGTTAGAGGGACAGAGAGCAGCACTGAAGCCAAGGGGAGAAGGGGACCCTCACCAGTGATGCGGCAGCCGTACAGCTCCAGCCTCAGGGCAATGCCGTTGTGCCAGGTCTGGGGACGGATGCGCACGAAGCGTGTGAGCACTGGGCTGTGGATCTTGTTGAGAACAACCTCTGTGGCATCCTCATTGGCCTGAAATGTCTGCAAGGGAAGGGAGGCACAAATGTACATTTGCACACACTGTTACATCCTCACCTGATAAGCAGTCAAAATAATCTCAGGAGGGAAAACCAAGGAAATGCTTTCTGATCAGGGCCAGCCTCCAACCCGGGCAAGCACCAGGGACCAGGAGGGAGATGTGAGCCACTGTCAGGACAGCATGGTGGATGGACTCACCTATCAGCCAGGAGAGCCAGGAGCTTTCTGCCTGACTGCCTCTCACAGCACTTTGAGGCACCTCAGACTATCAGGCCTCAGCTGCTTCGAGCTGCCAAACCTAGATGTGCTCCAGCACAAATGGGCAGATGCTCCCAAACAGGCTGATGTGCTGATGCATCCTTGCACTGAGCTCCACTGGCAAAGATCACGTGCAAGCAGTGGTGTGAGCAGGAAGGATGCACCTCTGCCTGGGGTGACAAGCTGCTGCCTCAGCCAGCCCCTGCCTTTGCCTCTCCCATGCACATGCAACCTGCCACATGGAGACAGCTCTTTGGGAGTTTATGATCCCACATGGTATGAAAAGGCTGCTGCCTTACCAGATGGCCATAATCAATAACTACCAGATGGATGTTAGAGCCACCTCTTCTGCCCATTTTTTTTAATAGGCCAGACAAGGACTGGATACATGTGTTTCCATTTTAGGCTGCAAAGCCACAGTGGGAAAGAGGAAATACCCAATGGGAGGGTAATTTTCAACCCTTTCTCTGCCACAGCATAAAGCACTAGAGCTCACTGACCAAGGCTGCAGGCATTGCCTGCTTTCCCTCGAAGCATGCAGGCACTTCAGGACAGGGCTAGACTATCCTCCCATCTCAGCCTGGAACCCCAACCACACTGAGATGCTGGCTAGGTTCTTCTACAAGCTCCTACCATGTATACGTGTACTAAGCACAAGAGTTCCCACTAAGTTTGTCTCAGGAAAGCAGGAGAGTGTAATCTCTGGCACCAGTCTCCTGTGGGAGGCAGGAGACAAACAATTCAGGACAGAAGAAGGGGTGAGGCGGTATCCTGGCTCCTTGCCTCGAATAGCAGCTAGGAAGCATTTTATAAGCCTCCCATGGCTCTAGGCTTGCAGATGACACATGTTACTGTTCTTCTCCCAGGATCCCGCACGCCAGGGTGTGCAGAGGGTGTTTACAGGGCTGTTCACAGCACCCCAGCTAGCTCTGGGCTGCCTCTGCACACCACCATCCAATTCTTCAGGGCAGGGAGCAGCCACCCCACAGAGGGACTCAGTTGCAAATCTGGCTGGTAATTGGGATGTGGGGTTGATGTGAACTTGAGCAGAAATGCTAATCTAGAGAATATATATCATGCTGCTACCGTTTAGCAACACAGCATGGTTTATGTGTTTTTAATATCCTATTTTATCCTGTCTGACCTCACTTCCCATCCTTTTCCTTGCTCAGCAGACACCAAATACTCTTTTTTTCCAGCAGGAGGGCTGTAAGAAGAGTGGTTACTGAGAAACACTCTTTGGGCATGTGTGTGTGTGTCTTGTAAACCCATGGGCACAGACACACACACACACAGTTTGAAAGGATATATTTCTATACTGCAGAAAAGCCTTCAGCTTTATGCCAACACAGAAGCTGACACAAAACACCTTACCTCTGAACCTAACACCGGAGGACAGGAAATGTTAATCTGAGCCGGTGCAACTATTTTAGCACAAGGAGCAGCATGTCAGGTCAGACCAAAGATCCCTCTCTCCCAGCAGATGGCTCCTAATGGTGGCCCCAGCAGATGTCCAAGGGCAGCAAGTCCAGTGGAGTCTTCTCCTGGCAACCTCTCTTTGCTTCCCACCATCAGCAGTGTGAAGACTCTATGAGCCAAAGGTTGCATATGGACCAGCATGTTTAACACTCACTGACGAGGTTTGCTGCTCTTTTTGATTTAACATATTTCAAGTTTTGTTCTTTTTAGCTCACTTCGCATATATGAGCATCAGGGGCCAGAATCCAAATTTACACCAGCATAATTTATTGCTGACTTCTGCACAGTCAAACTTGACAGAAAGCAGAAGCAGGACTGAGCCCAAAAACTCTATCACTACTACAGGCATTGCTGAAAACATCTCTTAGATGACCTTGGTCCCAACCACACACTTCCAAGAAGAGCAATTTCAATTCTGCTTTCGATTCAGAAATCAGCAACTTACGCAGGCTAGATCACATTCAACAAGCTATGAACTCTGAATCTGGGCCGTGACTCTCCAGACTGCCAGCTTGTGAGGGCAGAATTGGCACCTGACTTCCAGCTCTGCGATCAGCTGCACTGGCAGGATCTGTTCCATCGAACCTCGCTTCTGAACAGCCCCAACTGATCACAGCAAGTCATTGCTTTGCACCCCATTCAGCAAACAGAAAGGGGCCACTTTCAGAGGACATGTGCTTGGTGCAGTTAGAGACCTGGGGTATTCCCACATGCCTGCTTGTTTAGCCTCCGTCCCAAGTGGAAGTGCACTGTGAGCCTGCAGGACCCAGCTGCTGACCAGGGTCTGACCCTGACTGTCTGGTTTCCCTGTACTGAAAATGCTGACCCCAGAGCCCCAGCACACTGTGGAGAGAGGCCCATTGACTTCAACAGGCTCTACATCCTGCCTCAAATTAGCACTCATAGCATAGGAAGAACTAGCAAGAAAATGTGTGAAATTGGGAGTGCCAAGAAAGCAAAGATTTCTTCCCTCTCTACCAAAATAGAACATTGCTATTCCTCCCGTCCTATCTGCTTCCCATCCCACTCAGCACATATTTTGAGCCAAGTCTTCGAATGGTGTAAATCAACATATCACCATCGAAGTATAAGAAGTCACAGTAATTTACACCAGCAGAAAAAAAAATACCTGGCTGTGATCTAGGGAGATAGATAGATAAATAGATATACACTCAGCGGAGAGCACACATGCGCATGCACATGAACACACATTGAAAGGTGATGGAGCCAGAAGATGAATGGGAAAACCATTAACAAATTAAAAACACCTTCCAAGAAACAGTCAAGGGAACTCGCTTTCATTGCTGCATCAAAAAGCTGCAGCCTCTTCTCCCCATACACTGTATGTTTACTTCTGTTTTAGTCCAGACAGCAGGTCTGCATGTAAAATTAAATTGATAATCAATGAGAGCTGACCTGCTTAATTAATTTGCTGCAGAAAGCAAGTGGTAGGGGAGAGGCTGTAAAAGTAGGGGACATGATGTCTAGGCTAGAGGAGGACTGTGAAAGTTTTCTATGTGCATACACATGCAAGCTCCACACCAGCATTTACAAGTCGCATTTCTGACATGTTGGAACCATCATAGGGTGATGGGAGGATTTCTGAAGCTACATTAGTTCCAGTGGATATGGGAATTGTGCCATTGGCAGTTTGGAGTGAAGGAGATGAAGGACAGGGAAACAAAAAGTGCCATGAAGTTGAAGAGGCAGTGAGTCAGGGAGGGGTAGGAAGTACCTCTCTCCTGTTCTATTTATTATGCTGCTTGGCCACTATGCAATTTCTTGGGGAGCTAAAGAAAGCGGCTGAGGGAGGAAGAGGAGAAGGCCAGGGATGGCAGCAGCCCTGCCTTCGTCCATATGTATGCATCTCTTCAGACCCACTAGATTTACTGCAGGATTATGTTACTCCTGTGGAGACAGAGCTCTGGAACAGAGCATGCTAACAGGATTAGGGCTTCAGGATTTAGACAAAGAAGCATGAAGGAGAAAAGTAGGGGAGATTATTTTCCTTGTCAGATAGGGAAGGCATAAAATGGGGCATGTTTGATGGTGGGAGGATTCTGGCTCAAGTGGAGGGTGGATAGTTCTGGATTTATTAAATCCAGGAACAAGGAGTTAAAAGAAAAATGATACTTGGCAACACTCAACAAAGCACAGCGTCTGGGCAAGGCACAGTGTGCTGGGCTGGGTTTGCCAGCTCTGTGTCTGTGAGAGGCTCCACTCAGATTTGGGAGTCATCAGGGACACGAGGAGTGGTACTATGTTAGCCTGCAAAGGAGATATCAGGCCCAGAAATACAAAGCTGCAGCCTTGCTAGGAAAGCCAGGGCTGTAATTCTCTCCAGGTACTGCACCAAGGGTGAATGTGCAAGGCTGCCTTTGGCACAGCCTGATGTCTTTATCCTGCCTGCAAAAGCAGCAGAAGCAGGCTGGGACCTGGATGTTTCTGGGCAAATCCTCTGCACCATGATGCCTCTGCACAGAAACACTTGTGGCCCTGTGGCTCATTGCACAAGCTTTTCCTGTATTTTCCAGATAAAAAAGCCACAGGATTGAACGCTTTTCTCTTCTTCCTCAGGTGAATAAATACAGGAGATGCAATTAAGAACTGAAAAGACAGAGGAACACTCCTAAAGGAAGGCACAAGGGTCTCCAAGGAGTCATTCTCAATATTCACTGCCAGCACCAAAAACCTCTGATGTCCCCACCTCCAATGTGCAGCTGAGATACTGCTCTTTACAGCAATTCAGCCTTTGTGCAATTCAGCTACCACCTGAAATGCCACTCAGGAAAGTTAGCTAATAACAAGCACAAAACCATCAAAATTAGTAGGAAATGAAAAATGCACATCAGTTGGATCTTGCTGCCATTTCTTGTCCATTGACTTCTACAGGTTCTGAAAACAAATGTTTCAGTTGCATTTTACAGAGCAATGGAGGCAGTGAGAGCAGCACTCATCATGGTCCTGACCCACTCCAAATCCTGAAATCCATCCATCCCCCAGTCCCTCACGACACTAGATGATGCCCGTGAGCTTATCTCTGCAGTTACTAAGATGGAGCAGCTCAGACCACATGGGAGCTGGAGCCCGAGATGCTACAAGGAAGGAAGCGATCAGAATGGATGAGAACTTGGTTTTCTAATAAAATCCTCATCATTGAGTCTGTCCAAATAAAATGGACAAAAATAAAAGGTCAAATCCTGCCAGGTGCTCTTTTCCTTCCTTGGGTTCAAGAAGAGTTGTTGTTTTCTAAAGACATTTGCAGCAGACAGGGCTGCTGCCTGGAAGATAACCTCTGAGGCCATCAGCCTGGCCCCAGGTCACAAGAGGTGGATGCAACAAGGAGGGCAAGAGCCAGACCAGCCTTTCTGCAGCAGTGTTGGTTTGGCCCTCTCCCCTGGCGGGGGGATACTGGTGAGTAGTAAGGGGCAAGTGCGGGATGGCACGTGGTAGTGGCCACTCTCCTCCCTGTCTCCTCTCTCGAGGAGACACACAGGAAGACAGCTCAACAACTCTGGCCTGGTTGCTGGGTTACCCTCTCCCCCTGGTCCCATGCCTGAGGGAAAGACAGAGCACCACCCCCTGGACAGGGGGACATTTTGTGTGTGCTGGGCCAGGCTTTGTGGGGAGTGGGCTGCCAGGAAGGGGGAAAACCTGGCAGGGATAGGGTCGGAAGGGGAGTGTGTGAGTGTGGGGCTCCTGTCCTGCCGGCTGCCTTCCCACTGCCTCCTCATCCCAGAAACATAGCAGTGCTCGTCACGGAAACAGCCCAGCCAGTCCTGTCTGCTGCGAGCACATATTAATCACATTTTCCGCTGCTCCATCCTGCCTTTCCCATTTCCCTTGCTGCTGACTGCCAGCAGCTGGGGACTCAAAGGTGAGCCATCACATTTGGCAGGGAAACACCCTGGCCCCACTGTCATCTGAAACACCGGAGGGAGGGGAAGCAGGGGGCAAAAGAGAGGCGGTCAGCGCTTCCCATCCTCTGCAGGGAGCATCATCCCCTCCCCGCCCCTCCTGCACTCTCTGGTTTTCTCTTGCATTTAGCTCCCTGATGAAGACGTGAATGTTAGCTGACCCACCTATACATGGCGGAGCATTGCTTTTGGCCCACGGAGCTGGCAGAAATTCAGAGCAGTGTTTGGTACACCCCATATGCGTATGTGTGCATGTGCATATATATGTGTGGATGTGCAGCTATACATATGTGTATATATGTATGTGTCTATATATATATATGTATCTATCTGCATGTATATAGAGTGCCTGTCTGGCCACACCTTCCCTCCCTCCCTGCTCCTCATGGCACCAAATCAAGCTGCGGCAGACTTGACGAATCTATTTGGCATGGCTCGCTCCAGCGTTGCAGCCCAGGCTGTGTGGAGCTCCGCGCTGACGCAGGGAGGGAGCCGCACCTTGAACAGACATCTGGGAGCTTGCCTAGTCCAGGAACAGCAGGGATTAACGTGGGCACGGAATGTGGGGCCAGAGCCCCCCGGCACCAGCTCTGTGAGTGAGTGGCCTTGCCCTGGCCCCACTGCAGCTCAGCAGCTGGTGGCCAGTTGTTTGGCGGGGCAGGAAAGCAGTCACCCAGATGCGAGGGGTAGGCGAGCCACCAAAAAGCAGTTACTTATCTTCCAACCTTGGGAGGTGTCTGCTAAATTACGGCCAGAACATGGGAACGAGTGACTGGAACAGAGGAGTGAAAAAGAAGAGGTTTGAATTTTCCACTTTTTTTAAGAAAAGAGAAAACAGAGTAGAAAAAAGCTGACAGGAATCAAGGACCAAATCCTGAAATTGTGGCAATTCAGGTGGCTGTGGGACTGTTTTGGATTGACACCAGCCAGGCTTTAGGATCTTGCTGGAGCAATGTAAATTGACTTAGCAGCACTGAAACCAGTCATGCTCTCCTGCTCTGCCCTGGCTGAGGAACCAGTGTCCAACACCCAGGACAGCAAGGATGGGACATTTATTCTCCTCTGCAACTAAAACCACCCTCCAGTTGCAGATTCCTGGCCAGTAAAGACTTGAAAAGGTAAATTTATTCTCAGTGGTTATTTGAAACACTGAGCTGTGTACATAGCTCACCTCTCTGCCCAGCATGATGCATATCTCCTGCCTGCCTCAGCTTAAAGAAAAAGTCCCAATGAGTCCCCAAACTCACCTGGGGTGAGGAGAGATGGCCCCAGTTCACAGAAAGGTCTGCTGTGACCAGTGGGTCCTGGGAGAGCACAGAGGCTCCACACTACTGCATGGGCACTGTGTTAGGGCTATACATGAGCTCTGCCATGAGCTACTGTCCTGGAGACAGCCCACCTGAGATCTGGGGGAGCCCAGCTGAGGACTCCCCTACGTGGTGCTGGGCTGCCCAAGTACCTCCACTTCCTTACTTCTAAAATAGGACTAACACTCCCTCAGTGGCATATGAGGAGTTTAAACACTCCAAATATTGCAGGTATGAGACCCTGATCGGGACATCTGCACAGAGAGGACTCATTCTGGGAAGCAGAGGGAATTTGAACCTAAGACATACTTGTGGAGAAGGGGAAACCACACAGCCCGGAAGGGAAGGAAATGTCTGGATGAATCCTGGACAAGGCAGGCTACTGCATTTCATGCCAGCAGGGCCCATGCCAGCAAATGGAAGGGACAGCTAATTTAATAGAAGTGCTGAGCAATTGAAAATTACTGGGATGTGTGTGTGGGGGAGGTGTGTGGGACCCCAGCCACAGAGTTCACACAGACACACTATGGCACATCAGCAGAGAGGACCTGAACACGGCAGCTGTGCTGGTGGGTGCCACAGAAGAGTAGGAAAATGCTTTCTTGAGGCGCCCTTAACCAGGGAACAACCACATGACCAAAGCAATTGACAGAGAAAAACCTGCCTGGCACCATGGCTGCCTTAACCCTCCTCCCCACACCCCAAACCTCCCACGCACACCACTCAAAGTTTATCTTTCCTGGCCACACACCAGCACCCATATGGTGTGAAATTGATGAACACCCTCCCTTCTCCTTGCTCCCGTCTCTGTGTGTGTCCCAGCAACAGAGCAAGAGCATGCACAGCTCCCAGGGCTCAATGCACCCTTGCTGACCATCCCTGCTAGTGCAGATCCCACAGCTCTGGCAGCCCGAATTGTTTCCCATTATTTATTGCTCATTTTGTTCTCTGGGACAGTGCAATTGCCTCTTAGGATTTGTGCCCTTTCATTTCCAGGCCTCAGTAACTCCTGAACTACAGTTTCATGTGGTTTTGTGATTGTTAACCCAGCATGCAGACGGGTCTACGACCATAAAAGCTCAATGAATCTTATATGGCAAAACACAAGCTGCAAAAACATTTTCTCCTTCATTTGCAGTCAAAGAACATACTCTCACCACCACGAAAGATGCAGCAGCAGCAGCCAGGTTTTCCAAGGAATAGTTTTTCTACGTTGCTGTGCAGAGGAGAAAGGACTATTTCTGCTCAGAGCATCATCTGTCTTTTAGCCATCATCAGAAAAATGGTCCCTCCCTCACAGATTTTTAAACCCTCTGGGCCTGCAAAATCTCTCAGTTCTCTCCCCTCTTGTTGCCTGCAAGATTCACCAAGGTGCAGGCAAAAGAGACAAAAAGGCTATTACCTTGTGGTTTTTCCCATGTCGGTACATCATCCAGTCCTCCCCATTGGTGCTGACCTCCAGCTTGTAGGTACGGACATAGTAGCCCTTCTGGGTTTCTCTCGAGATGGCACCCTGTGTGGCAATGGCTGTGAGCACAGTCAGGAAGTGGAGGTCCACCTTTCCAAGGGAAAAAGGGACAAGAAAGAGAGTGGTGACCACCTGAGAGTCCAGAGTGGCTAATTAGTTCCTCCCTCTGTCTCTGAAATATAAAAAGGTGCAAATTCAGCCTGTCTCACTCTATCTGTGGATGCACAGTTCAACAGACATGACCCTCCCCAGGGCTGATTTCAGACAGATAGGACCCTGGGACAAGAGTAGCTAAGGATCTTGATGTCTGTTTATATGGAACCATCACAAAGCCGCCTTCTTGCCTCACACCAAGCAATAGGATCTGCACAGAAGCTCGTGTCCATTAAACCAGGACAGAGACCAACTTTTTCCATGTAAAATAAAAGCATGATATCAATTAGCAAGTGCTGCAGCTCTTGGTTTTCCCTTGCTGGTTTTTTTTTTTTTGCTTGTTTGTTTTACAACATGGGTTGAGAAAGGTCAGCAGAGCTGGCTTAGTAGCCCTGCCATGAATGAAGAATGAGACGTCTGCTAGGGGCAATGACATTCACCACCTCCAGCTCGTAGTGCCCTTTAGCAAGCAGTGTCTCCCAGCGATGTGACACAGCCAGAAGCTGTGTGTGGACACACTGTGGCTCTAACCAGCTCCCAGGGAAAGCCTTTGCTCTGTCAGCTCCCCGCCTGACACAGCCCGCTCACGCTCCCTGCATCACTGATGAGATAAATATTATTCTAGTTGTTTTTCTATGCACCCCCTGGAGACTTTGGTCCTCAGGCCAGTGGCAGAGTCAGTGGCCCTTGTAAGTGGCAGAGGTCTCTCAGTCTCTGTCAGACCGCTGGAAAGTCCATCAAGGTTTTGGGTAGAAAGGAGGGGGTGGGAGAGAGACAGCGGATGGAGTCAGTCCTTGTGCAGGCAAGCTAACAGGAGAGCCAGCCGGCCATGTTTCACTGAGGCATTGCAGCTCCCCTGCTGCTTGCTCCCCATGAGCCACAGAGGCAATAAAAAATTCAACAAGCCTTATGGTCAGGGGTCAGTTTAACAGCATGACACTCCATTTGGTAGGGGAAGAGGCGAGTGGGCTGGAAAGGTACCTGGAGGTACTCTTTGTTGCTGTCTACATTGGGGGTCCAGCCGTTGTCATCACTGTTGAGCCGGCTCTGCTGAGGGGTCCATCGCCCATCTGAATAGGTGGAGGAGGCACTGATCTGCATGTTGGAGATCCTGCCAGACTCCATCCCCAGAGGCACATTGCACTGAAAGTCTAGAGCAGACACACACATACACAGAGATTGGTTTACTGTCTCAGTACTTCACCCCCAAGTGAAAGGCAGCCCTGAACTAACCTCTCCATCTAACCCTGAGCAAAGCTGCCTGTCTGGAAAGATGAACAGATCTGCACCATCTTGCAGGTTGTGTGTGTTCACAGATGGCACTGAAAAATTACAGATAGGGCAGCTTTGTGTTTACAAGGCCCTCTGAACACTAATACAGGCTGGATCTTTCTCCCTTTCTCTATCTTCTTCACCTTTGCTCAGTTTTGACACAATTCTGTGCCTTCCCTCCCTCCACCTCCAACAAGATGTTCCAAGTACCCGTGTCACAAAGTTCCCATCTTCCTGAAGGCTGTAGGTGAAATCTAAGCACTGACGGACGAGGCAAGGAGTACAGACAGACACATTAGGAGGGTGCTTACTGTTGTGCTGCCAGCAGGAATGTCAAGGATTGGAATGGGCAGCTCTAAAGGTTTTGTGTGCATGTGAGAGCAGGGTTGCATGTGTGTATGTGTCTGTGTATATGTGCATGCACTGTATGTGGTATCAGGCCCATAGGGATTAACCAGACAAGATTATGAAAGACTCTTCTATGCTTTCATTTGCATTTCCTCACTTCTAAGGCTTTAAAAGTCACATTTAGCTCAGTTTTATGGCACATCTCATCTATTTTACGGCAGCTGTCCCGTAAAAACAATAGCAAAGAAGACAGTGATAGAAAATACTGCATGAGTCCAAGCGTGCTGCTACTGCAAACCAATGGGGCTCTACCAAACTGCCTGTGTTTTTAATGTGGCCAAGTCAACCTTGGGTGGAAATGATGGGCCAGGTTAGGATGTCAGTGCTATTATTAAAGTTTCAATTTACACCACCATAAATGAAAACAGGCCTGGCCCTTTAACAAAGGCTCTTGTGCTTGATTTCTCAAGCTTTGTGTTCAACATCTTATTTCCAACTCCTTTTAAAGGACAGAATAGAAAAGGGATTAAAGAACAGATCAGCTGAGTGTGGCAATAGGTAATGGTGAAGAGCTCATGCTTGTCTGTAACTCTCACAGCCTCAGCAGAGCATCCCTTACTCAATCACAGAGTAAGAGGTTGTGACCCTGCTGCCCTGGTGCTGCACAACCCCTACTCTACCCTGCTCTCTGTCACAGGCTTGCAGTGGCAGGTCAGGGACTCCCTCTC
Organism: Aphelocoma coerulescens; assembly: GCF_041296385.1. Classification (NCBI taxonomy): domain Eukaryota; kingdom Metazoa; phylum Chordata; class Aves; order Passeriformes; family Corvidae; genus Aphelocoma; species Aphelocoma coerulescens. The sequence continues at coordinate 13,561,099 of NC_091021.1, forward strand.
TTTCTCTGGGACTGAGGGGTGTCCTGAAGGCTGCTTCTGTTGTATCAGAGGTTCACTGGGAACAGAGGTCAAGAACAGTAGCTCTGATGCAAAAATACCATGGGAAAACAAATGAAACCTTTCCTTGCCTGCAAGTGTTACCAAAATGAATCAAAATGTTCTTTATTCTCAAAACACACAACTTACTCCTCACTCCACATCAATTCGCCTCCCTTATTAAAGGTTATAATCAAAATTTGGCTTGAAATTCTTAGAGCTTTAAGCAATCTTTAATTAGACAGCCAAGAAATTACAATTTGTGGTTTGGGACTCTGAATTTCTGAAAAACTAGAGAAAGAGAGAGCACATATTTTCCCTGATGCTTTAATGAATCTGCTGCATATGCTGGGCTGAAGTCTTCCCCTAAATCCTTTGGGCTGAGCACATGCATGAAGGATTCTAACCCAAAAGGTTTTGAGAAGACTTCACAAGCAAGTGAAAAGTCAACAAAAGGTCAGAAAGTGAAATTCTTACTGAAATCTCACTTCTATCAGAAACAGAGAACACACCTAAGTGGAACTGCTGTCTGCACTGCTGGTGGAGAACCAGCCCCTGGACACACTTCACTCCTGCATATGCCAAATGAAAAGATGGGAAACACAGGGGACACAACTAAGTCATACACACACATTTCCAACTTACTTTCTGGGACTTCCTGGTGGATCAAGTAGTACTGAGCAGAGAAACCGTCCTTAGCCACTGCCAGGTCCGTGTGGAAGGTGAGAGAGAGGACGCCAGTGGTTGAGCGGATGTCCGATGGCATCTTAGTGCCACAATACCTGCCTATCAAGGGGCCAACTGCAAAAGAAAGAGCAGCAAAGGTAATGCCTGCTTTTCCACCAGCCTCCTGGGTCACCAACACATTGCTGATCAGGATAAAAAAGATAGGCTTTGGGGATGGGCTATTTTTTATATCCATTGGCCTGGTGCCATGCAGTGCAGAAATACCCACTGCAGCAGGCATTGCTCTGCAATTGTTGGGAAGTGCTCCAAACCACTCTGTTTCTCAGTTTTGCTATAAGGTAAGGAGGCCCTCCCATCATTTCATGAACCCACTGCCCTTCCCTGAGGGAGAACTGCTGGTGTTTGGAGTGTCCCATGGGGCTTTTCAGACCAGTGGTTACAACAGAGCAGTAGTTTGTGGTTTAATGAATGCAGCCTTCTGCAAGCACGCTGTCCCCTGGCTGGCCATGGAGTGCCCTGATGGCAGGTTGCAGGCTGCAGCCACCTTTGAGGTTAGGAACTCCTGATGTTTGGACACAGATTGCACAGTTTTGGAGCTTTGTGAGACACCAGGAAGGGCCAAGAAAACCAGTGCAGCACCTCGTGGCTTACCCTGAGGGATGCCATCCCAGATGTCTAGCCAGTCATACTTGCAGTCTCCTTCCCCCGCCTGCAGTGGGTCGTGCTCAAGGTCAAAAAGCAGAAAGTGGAGGAGGATTTCTGTCTTTGGCTTGGCTATGATCGTGAAGATGCAATCCAGGTTGTGTGGATACTTGTCAGGGAAACCCGGAGACTCAATAGTGCCATTGGAGGTGGTGAAGTTTCTGGAGCAGTCCTCGGAGCCTGTAGCAGCAGGAAAAACCCAGAACCTTAGCAACAATGAAGCTTAATGCCAACAACTTGACACTGTGGGAACCCCATTCTGAGCTTAGCAGGGTTGTGTATTCACTTCTGGAAATGTCCAGCAGCTCAAGAGCTGTGGGAATTACTGCAGGGAGTGAGAAGGTGATTTTCAAAGCTTTCCACAGGTGGAGAGACAAGGTCCATGAAGTCACTGTAGTGGACAACATGGTTCTAAATCCCTTAGATAGCTTTGCAAACATAATCTGTACACTACTGCTGATCCTTCCGACAATTACCTCAAAACCAGGACTAGAAGAGCAATCCTATCCAAAACCATGGATGTGATTTGGCAGGCCAGCACCCTGCCATGTCCCTCACACCAGTGATGGTAGACAAGGAGGTCACACCAAGCTGGCCTGCCTTCCCCAGCTGGCCCTTTCCACTCTAACCCGTCCCCCAAACACTGACCTGGCAGACCTGCGTGCTGCTCCAGAGCCTGCAGAGAGGCCAGCCAGCACGCAGGGAGCTGCCATCCACAGTACTCATGTCACAGCTGCTACCTGCAGCCAGGCAGGCAAGGCACCACAGCGGCCCCAGGTCTGATGGAGGAGCCCCTGTCCATGGAAGGAGCTGCCTGGGATAGGGCAGAGAAGAGTAATGGGATGTATTCTTTTTGGAAAGGCTGTTGCCATGGGCCAGTCTCCTGCAAACTCCACCCTTCCAGCACAGACATCTGTGCCTCAGTTTCCTCTTGAGAAAATCTGGAAGCACAAATATTTACACAGTGAAAGGGCCTGTGGGAGGGTGCCAGTGTCTCCACTGTTTGCTGCAAACCCTTGGGAAGTGCACAGTTAGCCTGCAGCCCCTCCGAGATCCACACAGGGATCAGGATCCACAAGGGACAGGGGCCAGCTCCAGCAAATGTCCCCACAACGTGGCCACAACAAGAGTGAGGGTAACAGGGCCCGTGGCAGGGGTGTCTCTGCTGAGAGCTGGAACAGAGCCCTCTTTTTCACAGAATGAGCCATCCACACCAGAAATGCAAGTTATTTCTACCCTTAAGGAAGACCTTTGCGTGGTGAGGAGGACAGACAATGTTGCCTCTTATTTATTGCTGACCTCAGCACTGGCCTCAGCTGCAGCCAGGCCAGCTCGGTGCCCCCTCTCATACAGCCAAGGTGCCTCGGGGTGGCTGGGGAAAGGGGAATTTATGTCATATTCATACCACGGTGACTTTGAAACCCTTGCCAGGACAATAGGCAACAGAAATCTGCAGCCTGGAGCTATCAGAGGGGAAAGGGAATGTGAGAGGCTGCTGGCTACTGCTGCAACGCAGCACTAGCATTTGCAAAGGTTTCTGCTTCACTTTTACTGGGACACTCTCCTTCTCCTCTACAAACCCTTTTGCTTCAGCTCTTCCAGGCAGTAGGAGCCTTCCCAGGACTAATGGGAGACTTGTTATTCAATTCAGCATTAACCTACCAGAGTCAGACCAGCAGCCCGCAGTAATAGCAGGATCTTGCACTGCATTATGCAGTGCCTGGCTGGAGAGCTACTCAGGAGAGGCTCTTAATTGACTACCTAATGAAGCAGCCAGCTTTTCTGGTGTGAACCTGTGGGGTAAAATGCAGAGGCAAAAAAAAAGGCCAAACACAAATCACAGCATAATGCCATGAACAGGAATAAGGGTGTACTTCGTTCTAAACACCTTGAAAGATGAACAAATAGTGAAAATAAGACAAGCTCTGAGCTAGGGAGAAAATCAAGGACTAAACCCAGAGTCAGGGACCATCCTCTAGAGACAGGAAAGAGATGTAAACTATGTAGCTACATTAGACAAGAGTTTCCTCACGTGGGGCTCTTATCACATTTGGCATCTTTGTCTACATTTTGGCTAATAGCAGCAAACACAATGATCAGCTTTTTATAAGGAAGCTGCAGATAATCAACAGGAGTCATGCTGGCTTCAGCAGCACAGGCCAGCCTGAGAAGAGACTTTGATGCCCAGCGCTGGAGAGCTCAGGCCGGCCCTGCCAAACTGACTCACAAAGGGACCAGCAGGGAGGCTGGACCAGCCCAGGGCAGGCGGCTCTTTTGTCAGCCCACAGACCACTGACTGATACCCATCAGGGGATTCAAAGACTGGTATGTGGTTGTTTGTATGCAGATTGCTCCTCTCTCACACTGTGATAAGGGAAATTCAGCACAAGGTGGGGAAATAAATGCTCGATTGAAAAGAGTTGGTTTTTTAGGTCGCCTTTAAGACAGAAGGAATCCGCAGCCACTGATGCCTTTACTGATCTGGACAATGACAATCTGATGACCTTTAAAGCTGGTGACACCCTTGCTGGTTATGCTGACAGCTCAGACGGAAACTTTGCTCGTGCCAGCCTGCCTGCCGACAGAAGGCAGAGTTTGCTTGTACTGCAGTAGCCCCGCAGCCAGCACTGCCCACCACCCTCTCTGGAGCCCTGTCGGGGACTGGGGCTGGGCAGATGTGGGCTGGGAGTGCTCCCGGAGCACAGGCTCATCCACACTCCTGTGCCAAAACCTGCCTAGCCAGGCTTGATTTCATGGGCTGTGGCTGTAAGAAAGTGTGGCTGTATCTGGAGAGGATGGCTGCCTGCAGGGGTGGGGCTGACAAAAGAAGCCCCAGCACCACTTCAGACCTGAGGACGGTACTGCAGGGACTTACATCGAAGGATACGAACTCAGCTCCAGTCTCCACTCAACATCTGCTCTCTTCCAGATCGGCCCTTGATTCCTCTCCTTCCCTCCCAGCAATAACTTCTTTTCCCCATGAATTTGGTCCCTTTACTGGCTCCCACCCAGACCGACAGGGTTCCTGCCTGCCATCCCTTCCCACAGCATGGCCGGGCCACCTCAGCCAGCTGGACCACCCCACACTGCCTTGTGCCCTGAGTCGGGGCGTGGACCCCGTGTGAGGTCAGGCACAACCCAGCACAGCCTGCTGGGCTCACAGGAGGTGTGTGCAGGGAAAGACAGGCAAAGGGGGCTGAGGTGGGTCTTCCCACTTACACTCTTTGCCATCCTCCGTGATGGCAACTGGCCTTAGCAAACCCCATATCTGGCTGAATCACTAAACTCTTTCGGGACTAATCTGCATCCTAACCATCAACTAACAGTGGTGGTGAGCTGGCTGCACAACAGCTAAATGCCCAGTTATGCAGTCCAGGCAACAGCATTTTCCTCATCCATTTGAACCTTCATACATACCCTGTCCTCATCAATTCACAAGGAATTTAGGGAGTCTCATTCTTTTGCAGCAAAATCTCCACATTCACATCTACCTGTGACCAGACTGTGTGCTGTCTGTGCACCTCTCCCTGACGCACAGCTGGCTCAGGGACCCTGGGCACTGCTGCCTGGGCTCCTCATGTTTTCTTTAAAGAGGCTGGATAAGTAACCCTGTTGTGCTCCTTTTTGGTTCTTCCCATGGCACAGACATTTTTTTTTGGTGCTGGATGCAATGACATGAAAGCCACGTGTGTTGTCTTCCAACACATCAACAAAGGAATGCGGGCACAGGGCAGGCACCTGCGTGCCCGTGGCAAAACTCTCTCCTGTTCCCTCAGCATGCAGGCACGCCTCTCTCACATGCACACAGAGCAGGGGTTATTTTTCCAAGTCTCTTTCTTCCCAGATACAAATTTCTGGCAAATATTTAGACAGAAACACTATTACAAGGGCTTTGAGCAGCTTTTTCTTTCCTCAGTAATAGCTCAGTATTAAACAGAATTATGAACTGTTCCTCTTACATCAGCTGGAAAGGTGCTGCCTCAGACTTTGACAGCACTGCTGCCAGCAATCACTTGAAAACCAGAGCCCCCAGTTACAAACCCCACACCCATGGAGAGAAAACAGCCTCACTGATCAACCCTGAATCGCTGCTCCACAGGAGGGGGAGCTCCATGCACTTGTAGCAGAGGGACAATCCCCTTTTAGCCCTGACAAGCTCCACACATGCCAGGGAGAAAAGATGTGTATTTCTAGTCCTCGAATACAAGAGAGCATTTAAGGAGCAACCCTGCTTTAATTGCCACACTGTGATCAAAAAATGCACTGTCATGCACCATTAACATCTCTACCTTCTTGGAAATGCGATGCACAGACTTGCTTAAATTAAAAAAAGAAAAATGTGCTTTATCTCTGGAAAACATGCTAGAAATCACATTGAAAAGGTGGTCAAAGGCATCTCCTGGTGAAGATAATTGTGGCAAACAGTCTGGGAGACAGGCACCGACTCAGACACTCACCTGTCTTGTAGATCTCGTAGCGCAGAGAGAAGCCGGCACCTTGCCGTGCGTAGTCTGAGGTGAACTTGATATAGAGAGAGGGGCCAGAAGAGATGATGGTAGGAGGTGCAATGTTCCCACAGTGCTTGCCCAGCAGGTCTGCCGCTTCACTGTCCCCATCACGGATCTCGATGTAGTCGTACCTGCAGGGGCAGGTGAAATGGCAGGGAAACCATCTGTCAGGGAGATGCTTCAGGATGCCGGGAACAAACAAAAACCACTCTTGGTATCTGCATATTTCACAGAACATCTTCCAGACAGGTACCTGGGACTCTCTTATTTACACCACACCACAGACCCCAAACCATTTTTTCTCTTTTGTCTGACTACGTTTAGGTCCTTTCCTCTGTTGCCATTCACATCGTTAATTTATTGCACATATATCCACTTCACTTTCCGAGCCAACATGCAAAATTTAGGACACACTTTACCTCCATTTCCACTAAACTCCTTTGGCATGGGAGAAGCTCAGATACAACTCTCCTGGGGCTGCTCTCCTCCTCTGACCTCTCCTCAGAAGTGCCATTGTGCTATTTGGCAGAGCTCGCTATATTCCAGTATCAATGTGGGATTCAGCCAAGCATGTACCAAGCGTGAGACTGTCAATGTTCAATCCATGTGAGCAGGTAGCTGTTTTGTGCACTAACACCACATTGGTCCTTTAACAAGCATGGCAAGTACACTCACTTAGCACTTGGATATTAATATTAATCCTCTTCTGTTAAGTGCTAATGAAGATTTTCTGTGGATGAGAAGTTTTGTGTAAGAGCTGGGTACCCACACTGACTATTTCTGATCTTGTAAACTCTGTAACTGCAAACTGCCTTTGCTAAACCCTACTTGAAGATGTTCCACCTGCCCACTGCCAGGTATCTGACTGGTCTGGGGGAGGAATGCATAGGGTTAGAAGAGTTGTCTCCTCATGCAGAGACAAAAGCTTGTTGCAAAGCTTGATCCCTTCGTATTTTCTAGGCCATGACTAGGCAAGGTAGTAGTATCAGGCTCTGTGTGCTGAGAAGAAACAAACAGCTTTTATGTGTACATCTTGTTCTTCAGCTGCTTTCTAACGCCCACATTCTCCCGCCCATCTCCTCTCTGGCCAGCATGCTGCTATTTACAGAAACTGACCATCTCTCTAGGACTGTTTATTTGCTTTGTATCAACCTGTTTGAACATGCTACAGCTCTTCTCACGGGGCCAAGGAGGAAAAAAGCATTTCCAGGCTGCCAAGAATCTGCCTTTCTTCTTTGTCACAAGATCTTCTGTTTGGGAATGGAGAGTTGAAAAGGAGAAGTAGCTTGCTGGATACAGAATGATCCTCATGTGACTCATTCCCGTTCTGCAAAGCACATATCGGCAAGCAACAACCTCAAAACAAACTTACAGGGACTTAGTATGCTCCTCCACAAAGAAAGATGGCCCAGATGGCTTTGGTTTCACTCCTTTCTGGGACTAAATCAGGCTGAGAGCCAGAAGCAAAATGCCTGCAGATAAAATCCTGTCTACGCTGGACCAAGCACTCAACTAGCTGCAATCACCCAGCCTTTAACTTCATTACAGACTCAATTGGCTTGGCCAAGGTGAAATCCAAGTGGTCTTGAGAAGTGGCACTCAAACAGGAAGAGCATTTGGCTTAGCTGGTGTGTGGACACACAGCAATGCAAATGAAGATCTGCTCCTTCTGCTCTCTCCTCAGCTCTGCCTAGCCACCTATCACCTCGTGACCCCTTATTACCCTGACACCAGTCAGCAGCACCCTGAATGACCCCACTAATGTCCATCATATGTGGCTTGATCCCACCATCTCTCTAGGGAAGAGGAATGTAGAAGGCAGTGTTAGTGCTTCTAAGCAGAATTTTTCCCTCCTTGTTTGTCTATTTGTTTAAAGTAGTACTGAGCAAACAGCGGGGACATTTTGTTCTTTAAATAACTACTTGCTTTCAGTGCGCTTGCAGCCCTTCCACATCTGAAGTGCACATCTGTGCCGCAGGACTACTGGCTACTAGTGAAATTGTGAATATGTGGCAAAAAATGAATTTGGCAAAAACAGGAACGTTGGCAAAACACAGTTAATGGGGTGGATTTTAAAAGCTGCCATTTTCATGCACAGGCAGAGGTTAGCTGCATCCCAGGGAATCACATCTGTTTGTGTCCTCGTGGGGTTGTACCTCGCCAACACAGTACATGGCTTCAACTACCTGACTGCAATGATCACAGCTGCTGCTGTAGCCAGCACACCACACATCCTAGTGCTGTCCACATGGCTCTTCAAGCCACCCAGTTCTGTAGGAGCCCTGCAATTTCAGAAGCAAGTTCTGGACTAAGAAATACTTTCTTATTGAATGGGTGACAGGCTTCCAATAACACATACAATTTGGGAATATTGCAATCGCCTCATGGGCAATCTGCAAATGGAAAATTAAAAGAATGAATCTAGTAAGTAAATCATCAGGAAATATTTGCCTCTTTGAATTAAACCCTATTTGGCTTCATTCAAGCATCTAACTTAGCTTTCTCATACTGGAGCTAATCCTTAATAAATCAAATGTTAAAAACAACTGAAAAAAAGCCCTTAGGGAAGGTCAGGGAATAATTTTTTGCCAAATGTAAAATTAATATAAATGTGTAAGAGTTTTCTTCCCTAGTTAAAAAATCTTGGCCCAAGTCCTCTGCTCCGCATGAGGCAAAACTTTTTCTTTGGGTCATATAAACAGAGTGTGAATTGGGGAAGTGTTACACTTGGGAGATAGCTCCTGCCCAGATGAGCAGGAGCACCTACTTCCTCTCCATCACAGCAAATAAGCTTTAGGCTTTCAAAATGAAACACCAAGGATGTCCAGTCAAAACTGTTAAACTTCCAAACTTCAGCAAGAATGCCAGCTAATCCCCACCACAGATTCTTTTGGAACCATGTGCTTCAGTCATGTCCATGCCTTGGCCCTCAAACAAACAAATTGATAAACCCCATTCTCCTCATTCTGGGTCACTGGACATGTTACAGTATAGTTTGGCCAAATCTTTGCTTCTGTTAAGCTTAAGCATTGGTTTCCAGACTTTCTTCTTCCCTTGTGAAAAAGAAGAAGAAAAATTGGAAAGAAGAAAACCTAACCATGCTTTCTACTCTAAGCATTTCATTTTCAGATAATTACAGATTAGGGCACAGCTGGGTGGGATACATTTATGCTGCAATGGCATTCAAACTGTCTCATACAGTGCCCAGCAATTTGCATTTCACTCATTTAACCAAATCCATTGTTTCAGTCAACATGCACCAACATTCTTGTGGGTTGACCTCTCTGGCATTACCTCTACTGGGAAGGCTGCCATCTCTCCAAGCACATTTCATGGCCACTTTTCCCCACCTAGGCATTGCTCCAAAGAGTCAAGCATAAATATGTAAGGTAGGGTGAAACCTCTGTAACCCACAAGTATAATCAATGGATTAACCAACTCTTCTTTTGCAGCGAAGGTGACCACAGTTGGCTGCTCCTCCAATGGCACAATGGCAGGATATTCCCAGCTGCTGCTTGAGTGGGAAGGTCAGTGAGTTGGTTTGAAACCATCTCAGACAGCTTTTCACCAGGGAGTTTTGAGGCAGGGAGGCAATGCTGAAGTGCTTTTAACTCCCCAGACAATGGAGGCTGAGAAAGAAGGGAAATACAAGGCTTAGATGCTCTTCTTGAAGCTGTTTAACAGAATTAAACAGAAAATGTACAATGCTTACAAATATTGCTGTGTTTTTATTACAGATTTTTAGTAGAAAGTGCTTTGCTGATGTTAAGAGAGCTTTTATAAACTAATTCTAAAGCACTTCTACAGCCTGTATTATTCATGCTTGTTTGCTTGCTTTTTTCTCCAGTCAACCTCTCTCTGCTTCCCAGTGTTTCCTTTCTATTTTTCCTAAGTCACTTTGCTGCTGGCTCCCCAAGAGAAGTGCAACAAAGGCAAACAAGTCCCAGATGTAGTGATTATGAGAAGACCTACAGCTTTTCAGTCCTTTTCTGTTGGGAAATAGCTAATCTTCTCCCTGACCACTGAGCTGTGCTCTGTGATCCCCTGGGGCCAGGACAGACCTCCCACGTGCCCGCTCAGGCTCTGCTGAGCTCTGGGAATGCTACAACCCACCTAGGGAGCAGCACCAGAAAGCCTGCGACACTCCTCTGGGTGCTCCTCTCCAGAGGGACACAACTCAAAGCAGTTTGGTGACCCATACTGTTGAACACAAAATCAACAACCCCGTTGACCATCATCCCCAGGTCCCAAGAGATGCTGAGTCCTTCCCCACTGAAACACCCTTCAAGGGCATTACAGGGACATCATCTAAAGATGGGGAGAAACATGAATCACAAATTATTTATACCTTCACAGCCATATGAGTCCTCTGAATACATAAATTTGTGCAAAGCCTTGCTCCAAAGCTTAAGGAGGACTGGCTCCCCAGGCCAAGCTCTGACCTCGCTGGCAGCTTTCTCAGTCTCTCTCTAGAGCTATGATTTGAAGTAGGTGAGGACTTGCACTTAGCAAAGCCCAGTTTCCAGTGCTTGCCAGGACTGGAGAGAGATGCAAGGCTCTAACCTGAACTCCCCCAATGTCTAATTTGGAGCTATTATTTATAGGCATTTCCATGGGGCTCATGACTGCAGCTGGCAAACAGTAATGATGAGATTCTCATGATACCCTGGGAGGTAGGAAGGCAGAGAGGAGCAGTGTCTGCCCCAAGGTCACACAGGAAGTTTGCAGCACAGCCAAGAATAGAAGCCAGTCTTGACGGGAGAGATTATATTATATTGGAGAAATCTGGCCTAGATAGACAGAGGGACAAATAGGTACTACAGACTGCATGCCAACAACCCTAAATTTGGGAATGCCCAGGGCTGACTTAAGCCTTCAAGACCTCTGATCTGCTTGAACCATATGTCACTGTGTCTTGAATCCATCTGCTGAGGGGAGGAAGAGAAACTGCTATTCTAGTGAAATTGGGCAGGTGTTAATACTCTGCAGGTAGCTGGGGAAGGCCTGTGCTTAGCCACAATGGCAGCTAGTAAATGCAATTGTTCCCCCTTTGAAAAGGTGGTGGGAGGTTTATTTCTTAGAAATTGTTATAAAAAGCATAAGGTTTTTTGAACATCTTCTAAGAACAGGCAGTTTCTTAGAAATTAAATAGCAGTTGCAGTATAGAGATAGTTAAGAAATGGTGAACCAGCATCTCTGTGCTTGTTGCACAATCAAGAGGTGGCTAGAATTAATGTCCATTACATGCTAGCTGGCTTAGTCGATTTTTCTGTGTCACCACCCATCTTCATGCTCTTTTGTACTCCACCTTTCAACCAAATCCTTATTTCATGGGTGGTTACATTGCGAAAGACAAAAAAACTTTTCCATGATGTTTACACAATCTTGAGCAACTGCAGGACATACCCTTCAAAGGTTAAATTGTTCCAGAAGCTACTGAGAACTTTTAAATTATTTTTTTTTACAGCCATGATAGCAGAGGCAAGCACCACTGTTAGCTGATGAGACAAGAGCAATGAAGTTTGATCTTAGCTGCCAGCCCTTAATCAGAGTAATTAATTATAAATACAGCAGATGAATTGGATTCTCCTTTGACTTGAACTGGTTTTACACATGTGTAACTCATCATTTTAAGGGTAATCACTCCTAATTTATCCTGGTGTGAGAAGAGAATCAGTCCTCATAGACACAAGCCCTGATATAGCTTTGTGCACAGAACTAAAAAGCCTGTACCACACCTACCTTCAGCTAACTAAATGTCCTCCACTCTCAGAGGAAGCAGACTTCTCACACCCAGCTTGGGATGGGATTAATTGTTCGTCTGCACCGACAACAGAAGTACTTCAAATCACTCTTACTAACTAGACCTGGGCTTTGGGTGTCTGAACACTGGAGAGATGAATCTGACCTCAGCCTGCACCTTTTGGGGCCATTTTTGCATATGCTGAAGCAAAAGATGCTCACAGAGCTTGCCCTTGTTTTGCCCTTATGGAAATAACTGACTCTGGCAACAACAGAGAGAAATGGGCTATAATTGCTCTGAATCTGAGGGGATTTCACTGTATTTCAGTGACTAAAATGACAAAAATTCAATGGCAGCAGGGGGAGAGCTAGGCTAGGGTGGGGGGAGTGGGGGGGCAATGGCACAGGCAAAACTGCTTAGGATTTCTCAGAAGTTTGTTTTGAATTTGTTGTGTCCAATTATGTCTTGTGTAATCACAGTATTGTGAGGGTTTGTAATCATTCTACTGTGCTTTGGATTATTTTCTTATGTCCTCAAAAAATCTGACCAGAATTTCTGAGAAATGAAAAAAGTCCAGTTATCCAGTAAAAGGGAAAGAGAAAAAAATTTAAAAAAGGAAAAAGGAAAAGAAAAACACACAGAGAAGGAGAGAAAATAACCCTATTAGATTGGAAAACTTCTTCAAAAATGCCTTGAAGACAAAAAATGGAAACTATAAAGAGCCTCTGTTTATACTCCTTGTGTTGTTGTTTTCACCCCCTTACAAGCACTGCTGATGGGAGGAGGTTTTCAGCAGTTACTGCTAACTTATGAGGGGGGGAAGGTAGCCAAAATATTTCGTGCAAAGGGAGGAATAAAACATAACTGCGAAGTGCTCCTGAGGCAAGTTGTGATTCAGGAGGGAATTTCAGCTCCTAGCATGCTGCTGCCCTCCCCTGAGACAGGAGAGCAAAGGCTCCCCCGTGCTTTGCCGTTCATCCCTAGGCTGCCTCCCTCAAGCTGTGTTGCCAGATCGCTGCGGAAAGGCGTGTTGGAGTGGAGAAGTGCTCTCATCTGGGGCATGTCTGGAAAACTGTCCGTTATATAAGAAAAAGAGATGTGCTAATGTGCACTTCGGGGGTTTTCTGCAGGCTGTTGTTCAGGAGTTACACATGGCTGTTTAATTTTATTTCTGTCTCCAAAACCATTGCTATAAATTCCTCACTCTTCTATTTTTAGCTACAGGGGTCTTTTGTTGCAAGATGTCTTTGGTGTTCATTGGTGGGGGGAGAATCATGGTGAAATCAGGAATAAAATATATAAAGCATGTTCAGAATAATCCCCCTTTCCATGGCATTCTGCCTTCTGTTGCTGCTCTAAGGGAACTGAAGCAACTCACAACCCTTTCATACCCTAAAACGAAGGACACTTGAGAAAATGCATTTGCACTTTTCTCCTTCTGCTACAACCCATCTGTGGGAAAAATTAGACTTTGGTTTCTATGTCATTTTACTGTCACCACTTACAGGCACTTGATCACTAACAGAAAGAAAAAAATATATAATAAAAGATAAAAACCACAAAAGGAAAATTTACTGCCAAAAAGCAGCAGAGCAGGCAGAAGGCAAGGGGAAATGTTCACTTTGATCTCTTTGCAGTGGGGGGACAGATTTCGCTTTCCTGATGGGATCCAGTGCCTGACAGCCCAGGCAATAGATAGAGACGAGCTTAGGCCAGGCTGTCCAAGTTCTGGGGTGCTGATGAAGATCAGGGAACACACACAGCCTGCTGTGCCAGCCCTACTCCCAGAGGAGCAAGTGATGTTCCATCACATCTTGCTGGTGCCATGGCATGGCCTTAGACACAACATGCAGTGAAAAGCAAAAGGAAAGAGTAAAAACCGGGATCAGACAGGGATCAGAGCTTGGTAGCTGGGCTTTCCACTATCACTCATTTGCACTGGCTTTTTTTCAGCACAAAACTGAAATAAACACCTCGTTAAGCACCAATTGTATAAAGGAGGTTGTAAGAACAGAGCCCTGACCAGCCCACCCTCACCCTCCTGGCTGTCTACAGCCCTCATTAGTGATGGATGGCCACCCTGGGACTGGCCCACCATAGGACGACTTTCTGACCCCGAATTTTCTCAGACACAGCCTGTTCACAGCCCAGCTCCTGCCTTAGCTGATGCACAAGTGAGTAAAGCTTTTCTGCCAAGACTGGCCTGCAGCCTCCACTGTTTGGGCATTCCCACAATTTGGCTGTGCCAGCTTGTAGTAAGAGCTGTTTCTGGGGCAAACAGTGCACCAAACATGCCTGGTGCCTCCTTGCATACTGCATAGCACAGCATCTCCTACCCCCTTCTCTCCTCAAAATATGGGCACGTTCAGCTCAATAGCCATCTGAACCAAACAGTGCCAAGTCTGAGCACAGTTAATGCCTGAGCGAGGGTGAGTGCTGTGCCATGCACATGCCACACCTTGCTGCACACTGGCAGCAGCAGTGACCTCCCACACAGTTCTGTGAGACAGCAGTAACTGTCCAGGGGTGTGGGAAGAATTAGCTGCTGGCAGGGGCTGATTGGTACCGCTGAGGTGAGCTCAGCCCAGCCCAGCCCAGGGCAGCAGGTCAGAGAGGCAGCCACATAAAGATAGAAGAGGGAGACAGAGACAAGGGAATGGGATGCTGCCTGCATGAGGCTGGTAGGTACTCTTTCTCCTTAAGGTACATCTGTGCTCTGGGAACAGGGGGATAAGGACTGTCCCTGTTTCTCCTACAGGCAAGGACCCTGCCACTGCTTTGCTCAGAAAGATTTTCTTCCAAGCAACCCTTTGTGTCACCCTCCCGTTCAGCCGTGGCAGTGTGTCTGCTTTGTCCTGCCAGCTCAGCCATGGAGTGTTTACAAGCCTCCCTCACCCTTCCAGGCTGTGGTTCAGCTCCATTGACACTGAAGGCAACAGACTCCTCTCTCGGCGTGTGATGAATCAATTACTTCCTCTGACACTCTATTACTATAGCCCTTACATCTCCAGATTGCAGATGAAAAGACAGGCTGAGAAGGGGGACAGGGAAGGGGAGAGGTCTCCTGAGGTCTCCTTCAATTGAGTTGTTGGACATCTGAAGAAATCCCCATCTGCCATATTTAAAGACAGAGATGTTTTGCTCCTGAATGGCAGAAAAATCAGAGGGTTTTCACAAAAGAAAACCTAAGAAATCAAATGGGTCAAAAAACTTCAACAAGATGCAGTGAACATAGATCAATGGTGAGTCAGTCCCCTCTCCTGATGGAGATCCCAGACCTTGTTCCCACCCATGATTAACAGCCAGACATCAGTATTACCAAAGAGACAGTCATTACACCTTCCTTCTCCCTGCAAGATAACAATGTAAATGAAACCTCATACCAACACTCACAGAAGAGGAAGGAAGCTGAGCACATGCCTCAAACTCCGGTGCTGCCGGTGGGGGGGGGGGGACACGACTACTTCTTGTTCGACATCGATCAACAGCCCCAGCTCCGAGGTTTCCCTGGAGGCTTCTAACACATTGAGCGCTTCCCGTGCAAACACCCTGCATGCAGCATGGCCTCGGCAGGCACGGGGCTGAGCACAGGGGCTTTCCCACCGCCAGTGGGTGAGTACTGCCTGTCTCAGGAAAGCAAAACTCCATCTCAAAAGATTCCTCACACAGTATCTTCTGTACCACTGCAAGAAGGTGGGGGCAGTCACGTAAAACGAGCAGCCACCCTGCTAGTTTCTGTGCCATTTGTAACAGAACGAAGTCTTTGGCAGAGCATTTCTGCTGTCAGACCCCCCTGCTTCAGGCTCTGCTTCTACGAATTCATTAAACAATAATATCTCCATGTCTGACCCAGTGTTACTTTAAAACCACACCATACTACTGTATTGTGATTACTCACCAAAGCTGTATGTAGATCTCAAGAATTCCTTGGGATTAGCAGTGGGGTGGGGTGAGAAACTAACAGAAAACCCCCAGGTTATTCACTCTTTCTAATGATCTACTGATCTACTCACTAAGTCAGCATAAGGAAGGCTTTCTATGGTGTGTTTGAACTGACGTATCAAAGACAGTTGCTTAAAACATCCTAGCTGTGATTAGTGGACCATGACTGCTATTAACTTATAAGGAATTCCAGGATCTCCAGACTGTGGTTTGCAACATTGCCATTCAACGGTGGTGTGCAGCTGCTTGATTTAAAGAAAGTGGAGAACTTGCCTCAGACTAAAACCTAACCTCCCCCAATTCCTTCAAATATATTCTATGCTGAGTTCTGGCCAAAAGCAACCACAAATTTCTTCTGGTTTTCAGTCTGCTCTTTGCAGTCTGTTCTTTTTATTTTGCACTCATATTTAATTGCAGAATTCACACCCAGCCAGAAAAGGCTGAGAATGAACTGGTTGTTGTCTGCAACGCTCTGACCTGCTCCTGTGTGATGCTGCTGCTCAGCAGCCTTTGGAGGGGAGTGTGCACTGCACTGTTGCTATCTAGACTGGGTTTTATGCCTGCAGATGCCCAGAGCTTTTCTTTATAAGGCAGGAATTTTAAGTGATTCACCAAGGCAGGAACAGTAAATCAATAGCAGGGAAGAGGAAGATCCCAAATCTCACAACTCCCAGAACTGGTACTAGCTGGGGAGTCGGCCACTCCCCACTGCCTGACAATAGGGATTATATCTATTAAAAAGGCTGCACATAGCTAAATCATACAGTTGCTCATTAAAAGGCTAAACTACTTCCTATGTAAATCAAGGTAAAACCTCAGCATTGCTTTTACTGGGCTTAGCATCTAGTTCTTAACAAAAAATGGATAATTTTTATAGTATCATTCTGGCAGTCCCCTTACAGTCACTAAACCTTCTAACTCCTGCATCCAGACGGCAAACCCATGATGTAGAAGAGTGCTGCTAATCCCACTGTATAACACAAAAAAAGTGACCAAAACTCATAGTCCCACAGATAGTTTTTGAGGCTCCTGAGACCTGTTTGGGATGAGCCTCTGTGAAGGGTGTCACTGGTGTCACACTATGGGCTGGTGCACTGTTGCAAAGATAGTCAAGCGCCTCAGGCTCTGCTGAAAGCAGGAGCACCTCAATACTGTGGTTATCAGGTATTCCAGTGTGATTGCTCTACTCCTATCCTATGGCATCTGCACTGAGCAGGGTCTGCAAAGATGCAAAGGACTTAGACCTGGAGTGTAGCTTACAGTGCTTGCTCAAAAAATGCACACGTTTCTGACACTTGTAGCTGAATTCTGAACCTTCTTAGTGAGGAGCCACCACAGCCAGCCCTGTGCTTGCTCCCTGTCCAGATGCTGTGGCATCCTGTTCCTTTCTTTGCTGGACAGAGACGCTGACTAAGAAGCGAGTACACGACCACTACTACCAGCTCCTCCTCAGCAGCAGGAAGGAGGGGGAGAGGTCTCTGTCTCTAATCCTATTGTTCCCAGTGTCACCAGCTGGCCCTCAATTTGTCATCATGCCAACAGGAAACAAGGTGCAAAACTAGATCTGACTCCTATGCACAGGATGTTAGTGAGCTGGCAGGACATAGGAGACCCCATGAGAGTGCATTTGGGGCCACCACCTTCTGCGGAGCCTGGACTGGGCCTGTCCCTGCAGGGAAAGGCTCTGGGGCATAGAGAAGCACAGCCATAGAGCAAGCAGAGATGGGAAGCAGAGAAGAGGGATGTGAACAACCTCTAGCTGTTAACGCATGTGCCTGGCCTCACCATCACAGCTAACCCATTCACCAATGTTCCATTTTGGAAAATGACCCGGGCTTAATGGGAATTATGAACCATACAGCGGATGCTGGATGGAGTTAAAAAACAGTAGAAGCTCATTTGAAGACAAGTTGAGCTGCAGTGTCATGTTACCCAGACTGAATTATTTCCTGTACGTTAGAAATGCTGCTTCTGGCTACCCATGCCACAAATGTATGAGCAAGCAAATGCCTTCCTTAACATCTCATCTTTGACTTCCCCTCACTGCAAAGTTAAAACTCGACTCCCCCAGTGCTTCAGGAGATGCAGTCACTTCCCCTTGCATCCTAGCAAAGAACCCCTCCAGCCCCTGGCATTCTCTAGTGCTCCAAATGTATTTCTCTTTTCTAAGCATTTTGCCAATCACAAGATGAACTGCATTGTTTCTAAAATGTTTACTAATAAGCTAATTATGCATACTTTTCAAAGCATTTACTAATTAGCTGTCCATGATTGCTGCCTTGTCTACTCTTAACCTTCACTGATGGAAGGGTGGCTTCTCGAAATATTATGCTCTTGTTTGAAGGAGATGGCAAGAGAGGCAGGCTGAATGCTGCAGCCCCCAGCTGCCTGACTGGCTGTCGGTACTGGGTCTGGATGCAGCTCTCCCTGCCACCTCAGCTCAAAGGAATTTGAGCCAATGTCTCTGCCTCTCTAGGAAGAATGCAGAGCTGTTTTGTTCCACTGCCCAGCTTTTTGGGCACTCAGGAGATAGCCATGCTGCCATAAGAGGCCTTCACTGGCTGTCCTAGACGCACATCTCACCCTTTGTACTGTGGCAGGGGAAAACCAGCATGTTACTGCCAGTGTCCCCTGGCCAGCAGTGCTCTGTGAGATGGGTGCTAGGAGCATGGTGTCTCCCCAGCCAAATCTTGGTTCACTCTGCACTTCAAGCTGGGAGCAGGCGTGTCTCCTCCTGCTATGCCTGTCCTGTATCCAGCACGCATTAGGATGCTGTGCTTGGTTCAACTCTCTTGGCACCATTATGGCGTTTACGAGATCACAGTGACAACTGCATAAATTTCCTCATGATAGTGGCCCCAGTTCCTCTTTCTGGAAACCTTCTAGGCTTGACAGTGGGACCCAAAGCCAGGAAGAAGAGCCTGACTGCAGCTCCATTTCCAATTTGCCATCTCCAGCCCATTTTGGGAGTCCCCGGCCCCTGCCTCCAGAAACTTTCGCCAGCATTTGGCATGTGCCACCAGAGGGGGCTGCGAGCCACGGCAGCGGTTCCCCAAGTCCTTCCCAGGCAGGAATCCCACCGACTGCAACCCTGTTGCAAGCTTGTGTTGGAAATGGCTGCAGAAAAACCCACTGAGCATGGTCTGACTACCAGTCGGGCTTTTTTAAAACACTGTTCCTCTGGAGCAGATGTTATGACTCAGCTGGGAGGTCTTCTGTTTGCAGAGGAAGCACGAGTGCATCCACTGCAGCCTGGAGGGAGAGTGCCTCTGCTGCGTGTGCACCGCCCAGCCTCATCCTCTGGTAGGGTCAGCTGAGTGTGGCTGGGGGTGGCAGAGTCAGTAGCCAAATGCAGGAGGCAGCTTTTAGTGGTCCAAAGAGAAGGCCAGCAGTGGGAGGGTGGCACAAATGGAAAAGGTGGTTGGTCATAAATGCAATGACTCACTCATAGCTGAGGTTTCGGACTTGGATTTTCCAAGCAAGCAGAGCAGACAGAACAACTAAATGGCAACTAAGAAGGAGTGGACAGCTCGGCTACATGACTGCGTAAGCTGGGGCATAGCCGTCCCTGTTGCACACCTATTGCAAATGGTTCATGTCACTCCTGGGATCCCAAATAAACCCTGGCATGCACAAGACTGCCCAGCAACCACCACACCACATGGAAGTGGAAACATTTCACCACAGCAGCAGCCTGCTCTTTTCCACTGGATGCCACTTCCCTGTTCAGTGAACAGATACCAATGACGTGGGGTGCAGTACCTGAGCTACAGCTGCACTTGCAGCACAGAGGGGAAGAAACAGCCAGACACTAGGATGATCATTTCCAAATAGTTTGGCAGATCTTTTACCAGAGCATCAAACTTCCCTTTTGGCTCTGTCATTACTGCTGTGGCCCCACAGCTGCAGGACAGCACGAACAATGGCCTGGGGCCCATAATCCCTGTCACAGCATGTCCACCCTCCCTGCCACAGGGAGCCCTGCTGGTGCACAACAGCCACAATAGCAGGAGGAGGCCAATTTTCTTAACCTAGCATGCTCCCAGAGCAAGACACTTCCTCAGAGCACAGATACAGCACTGAGAGAGAGAGATGTTCTGGGGCTTCAATTACACCAAATTACTCCTTTCATGATGGTGGTGATAGAGTGCAGTTACTTCTTAATGCAACTGGACACAGCTGAAAAATAAAAGCCCAGATGTGCCTCCAGGAAACAATAGCAACAAGCAGCACAGAGCAGCCACCTCTGGCTGCCACCTTGGGCATCCATCCCTGGCTGATGCTCCCATCCTTCAGGCTGCCAAAGCTGTTCTCTGCAGCCAGCTCTTGCTCTGGCATCTAGGCAGCACCAGGTTCATAGGCCCCTTCTGGCCAGCTGCTGGCCGAGGGGAAATCACTGACCTTTCCTCAGAGGTCCCCAGGGTGCCAGGCACTGTACAAAACACAGGAAGAAATGCCTCCTGTCCCAAAGGGAAATCTAAAGCAGATACAAGGAAGGCCAGAAGGAACACAGTAAAACTAAAAAGACTCTTGGAGATATTTTTGTAGGCTTTTGAATGGTTTTTAGGAATGTAAATGTTATGCTTTATGAGGGAGAAACTTTAGCCTAATAAGGTAAAATGAAATGTTGAAAGAAGAAGCACCAGAGGAAGGGGTTATGGTGTTTACCTCTGGCAGCTGGAAAGACAGACTGGCCCCACTATTGCTCCAATAGCTGCCAGGTAACAACACCAGAGCAGGGGACCTTGTCTGCCCAGAGATCGAGTGGCCCAATGGAGCCCATCTGCCTGTCACTGCAATGTGAATGTGCTCTATATTAATGATGAGATGTCAAAAGGGGGGCTCTGCCCTGACTGTGTCTTTGATGCTGAACTCCTGTTCCTGTTAAGGTTCACACCTGCAGCTGCAATGAGGTCTTTGTTTCTTCATAAAAAACCCTCTGACACTCAGATGAGATTTATCATTAGATGGTCACCTATTATTAATATATTGTAATGTAATGTAAGTATTAATGCTCAAGCATTACACAGTGTCCATATTTGCCTCCTTCTGGTCAGTCACTTAAAAAAATCTCACTCCTATCCATTTATTTCAGGCCGTGTTTCTCATGCACTGTTTTCATTGTTCTGTTATGCTTCCTGTCAAGAACTGTCCATGAAACTCTTTCAAACCCACTCCAATTCAGTGCTGGCTTGAGGGAGCAGGCACTCTAAGTCAGCTTGGCTCTCAGCTCACAGCTGTGACCAGCAGAAACTCAAGTGCACAGTGGATAAGTTGTGTTTCCCTTTAATAAAGGCGCCCTTGTGCACACACACACACAGAAAGGGAAATAGTGAGACCACACAGCAGCCACTCAGAAGATTGCCACAGTAAAGCAGAAAGCAGCAAAGGGATAACCAACATCCCCAGTGCTCAGGCAGTCCTACTGCACACACCACCTGCAGCCCGGGACCAGACAATGCTCTCTCACAGGCAGCAAAACATGGCAAAAGTTGCACAAGATGCTCAGAGTTAAAACTGACATCTTCCTGCAGGTGGAGGAAAAGCCTGGTGCTTGGGGATCCCATGGGGATTTCCAGGTCTCTCTTTTTGCTTGCCTGAGACCTTGAAGAGGTAGAAGCTGGAGTCTCTCCTGCCCAGTTTAATCCCTGCCCCGCACACAACACTGTCCTGGCCAATACATAAGGCACACTCTTCAGACTGCAAATATGGGCCTATACAGCCTTTATTACTGTGAATTTGGGGCAATTGCATTAGCTATGAGGAGGCTGTGCAGTTCAGCCTATGCAAGCAACAATAAAATCTGATAGCAACTATCATTCTCACATCCACTGCATGGCCTTGTTGTGTTCATCTATGCCCACGTTAAGCCTTTCTCTACCTTCTCTCTTCTTTATACCCAGGCCTGATCCTGCAAAGCACTAAACACCTTGCACACATAGTGACTTCAGGGAGAGTTCATGGTGTTCAAAGCCTTATTAGCCCAGGCTTTATCTGTAGGGGGTGACAAGATCCCCAATGACATCAATCAGCACACCTTCATTAGAGTTAGAGGAGCTATGCTGATTTATGATAGCTGAGGATTCAGCTCTGCACTTCATAACCTTCAGTACATCATCAAACCCATGCTGAATTCTTTGTTCTCCACAGGACTGATTCTGCAGCCTCATAAATGCTTCCCCTGTTCCTTTGTCCTTTTTCACAAACAGAATTTCCCTCTCCATATGCAACCCCCTTTTAATCAACAGGACCAGTGTATCTAGCAGGACTGCTATGTCAGGCCTGTTTTAGGAGACCCCAAGCACCTTCAAACGCAGGCATCCCTGAAGCTGGCTGTGGATTCCAGATGAAACCCACAGGTTTATATGTCTGCTGAGACCATGTTATTAACTCAGCCTTTTATGGTGCCCTTTGATGCCATTAATTATTCTTTAGTAGTTGTTAATTGTTTTTCCCAGACATCTAGTTTCTGGGTCCTTTCTTAGAAGAAAAAAGGGGGGAAAAAAGCAAACAAAACCACCCCCCCCCCAGTTTACCAAACATAGCAGAAAAAGCACTATGGGAAGTCAGATCCAGCCCAAACAGCTCAGACCACCATGTCTCCAGCCTCACATGGCCAAAACTGTGTCTCCAGCCACAGGGCTCTCTGCCATACCTCTGCCTAGTTACACACCAGGAAATTGCTCTGCTCTCCCAGCATGGTTTAAAAGAACAGCAAGGCCACCTTGACACAGAAAAGCAAGCGGCCTTTTAACCAAAGTCAAGCTCAGGTTGAAAGCCAGTTGGGTCTTAACTTTCAGGTGGTATCAGGCCAAGTTAAGAACTACCAGTTCATTGCAGAGTAGGCACATCCTATGTGTCTAAAGCAGCAACTTACAACCTCACAGGCAACTCTTGCTCCTGAAAGGCAAGGAGATGCAGCACTGTGGGGGCTCAGGGTGATACTTGATTTCAAGTGCAAGGAAGCACAAGACCCATACCACTAGGCAAAAGTAGGAAGAAGAAAGCTCTTACTTGCAGTCATGTTTTTCGATTTCGAAGTGAGGGTTGAAGTTGAGGATAATCTTCTGGTTGGATTCAGGAGCATAGATGACCCATTCACAGTTCTGGTGGGAGGGGTAGTCATTGGGGTACCCTGGGGAGGTGATGTACCCAGCATCCTTGGAGTTCAGGCGTCCCCCGCATGGCTGAGCTGCAGAGACACAGAAGGGAACAAGGCATTGAAATGGGTTCTGGGCATCAGGTGTGCACAGCAGGTCTCCCTGGGCTGCTGATGGGGTGGTCTGATAAAGACCATTCTCCAGGCCATTGACATCTTTGGTACTCTAATATTTGATATTAATCTCTGGGCAAGGAGAATTATTCTGCAGAACAAACATACTCCTTTCCCCTCCACCTCCTGCCACACTTACATACCACATTTCACACAGACCAGAAAAGAGAAATGAATGCTCTTGCCAAGGCAATTACAGAGCCATAAAGTAAGAGACAGATTGATATCAGATCATCTGGAACTGCCTCATTTTGTCCCTTCTTTTGCCTCCTTTGCAAGCTGCTCTTTGTCAGTTTCCCACAGCTGCCTCAGGAGACA
Organism: Aphelocoma coerulescens; assembly: GCF_041296385.1. Taxonomy (NCBI): domain Eukaryota; kingdom Metazoa; phylum Chordata; class Aves; order Passeriformes; family Corvidae; genus Aphelocoma; species Aphelocoma coerulescens. The sequence continues at coordinate 13,584,308 of NC_091021.1, forward strand.
CCAGAATTTGGACACTACAAATTCAATCCAGTTGCAGGAGGGCAGAAAGCTGTGCTGTTTCCAGGGAAGGAAACTGAGGCATGTCAAGGACGATGGTGAGCCCAGGCCCACCCGCACTGTGTGGCAGAGCCAAGGACAGCACCGTCCTTCCTGGCCCCAGCCTGCAGCCCCATAAAAACCCCTCTCCGCTTGCTGTGCTCTCCCTCCCCAGCCCGCCTGCCCCAACAAACCCATCTCAGCAGACTTGCAAGCTAACCCATCCTCTGGAGCTGCAGACACAGATAATCAGCAGTGGTGGTTTTGTGGGACTAGCCCACAAATGGCTGGCAATGGCTGCATGGTAAGCAGAGGAAGCTCTCTCAGCTTTGGGCTAGAACAGGCCCTAGAGGGTGATTTCATAATAAAAAAAACATTTAATCTCATGAATGCTGCAAATCAAATTTATTATTGCATTACTTGCTGGGAGGAAAATCTGCACCACGAGGTCACTTGGTAATGCACTACAAATCCCAAAGTCCCTTTTTTCAGGAGGCCCCCATCATGTGTCCTGCTTCTCTTACTCCTCTGCCACCCCCTTGTACCAGCACCCAGACCCACAGGCTACAACATCTGTCCCCAGAAGACAGCATTGCTTCTGCACACCCAGTAAAACACACAAAACCCACCAAAATGGGCAAAACCCCACAAAACCCTAAGCCCCTCCTCGCAGGCATACAGTGTGACCCTGGTCCCACATTGTGGAAAGTCCTTCCCCTCCCTGACAATAAGCACTGGGGTACAATGTGAGATGCAAACCCTCATGGGTTGTCCCCCGTCAGGTTATCCCCACAGCCCTGGATGACCTTGGACATGCAGGAGGACGCAGATGGATTTTCCCAAGGCCCTGCAGCACATCCCACACCCCCAAGGGACTCAAGGCACAGAGAAGCATCACCCTTGAAACAGGAAAGTAACCACACATCCCAGCAGCTCCATGAGCCAAGGGTTTCCACAGTGTTCCCCACTGTCTTGGTCCTGAGGGATGTTCCTCTCCCTCCACAGCAGCACTCACTGCAAAGCCCCAGTACCACTCAGGAGAAGCAAAGCAGTGCAGATTGTGTGGCCTCAGCCCCATGCTGTCATCTGGCTCTGTTCCTCTGCCATAGGGTCTGCCATGTCCCAGGAGTGTCCCCTGCCAGGCTGCCACAAGTCCACCCGCTCTTGGTAGGGATATCCCAGCCTGTGTTCAAACTGCTCTCTTGCCAGAGCCAAGGCAAGCCACAGGAGTCAGGCAGGACCCTTCAGCAGTAAGGCTTCCTGCAAAAAAAGCACTTTGAATAAACAACCTGCTGCCTGCACAAAATGCATGTGCCCTGTGCAAAACCAAGGGCAACAGGAGGGCTCATCATGGGCCAGAGAGGCTTCCTTTGCCATGAAAAAACACTCAGTTTCCCCCATGTTTTTCATGCCCTCTAACACATTCACTCTTCAAAATAACTTTCTTTGCACACACCCAAAGGCAGATCTGCAGCCTTCCCTTTTTCTTAAAATAATCTTGTAAGTATCCTGAAAAATACGAGGGGAAAAAATGCAGCACTGCCATGAAGAGCTGAGAATACCAAAAAACATCTGGTTTTGTTCCACAGGAGAGATTGCTCAACACACAAACATTTACTAACCTACATTCTTGCACAAATATCTTCTCTCAGGAAGGCATATTTGCCCACACATGTGTTTATGTGGGTTTGGAGGGAGGGAGAGAAAGAGACATTCACGTGGAAAGAAGAAATTCACGGACTTGTTGACATCAATGTACAAATAGACGTGTAATTCACACTTCACTCATGTACGCACTTTCACACCTTCTCATAAAAATTCACACCTCGTTTGCACACATGTCCACCCCCTCCAGCAAATAAAAATATTCAAGCTGCAGATTATTTTTCTTGGAAAGGGCAAAGTCTAGAAACAATGAAAATACAGTCAATCCTTCCACACCTCGTCATCCCCTCCCCGTCTCTCCAGCTTTCACACACATGCTACCCGCTAGGCTGATACCACCAACATCACCCACCACTCAGAAGTTGCTAGCCCCTTACTCATGCTGGATACCGTGAACACCCTGTGAGCCCTTGCAACTCAACCAGTTGGAGGGGAACTGTCATGTGAACAGAGGTGTCAGCCTCCAGTTTGCTCCAGCTCTTCCCCAACAAATGAACTCAGGAGCAGAAACACAGTTCTACCCTGACCTTGAAACTTCTCCCTTGCCCTGCAAGGCCATCACAGTTCAGTGGGACTGAGCTAAGGAAAACCCTAGGCTTGATCCTAATTTCAGGTCAGCTTGGTGCCCAAATTAGACTGCTGGTGCCAGTGAGGACAGCCTCAGTGAGAGGGGCTGGAGCCCAGCCCAGCCCAACTGAGGTCTCTCCAGCAACACAGGACAAGCAGGTGAACCTCGAGTAAACAAGAGCACCAGCCGCATCCCTCAGGTGTTCAGATACTACTACGAGAATGTCACCATCTTCCTGGAGCAGTGAAAGTCTCCCACCTGCAGGAAAGACTGTGTCTGTCAGAGGAACATATTTTGTCCTCTCATTCATTCCTCCCCAAGAAGGTCCAGAGAAATGAAGGGGGCTACTTCAGTACAGCATTGCCTTGCCCACATGGTGGGCAACAGCATATCAGGGAACTGAAGGCTTCTTAGAGTTATCTGAAGAGGCAAAATGACTAATATCTCTGTAATTGTCCTGTTGGGCTTTTCCTCTTTTGACTCACAGAGGTGAGTCTAGCAGGTGAACACGTGCAACAACAAAAAACTATCACCATGCTCACTGATGGGCAAAGGGTTTGACTCAGCAGTCACGCCAACCACTGTATTTCTGTATAAAATATGGCCTGTTTTGTATACAGTAGGGGCTCAAGCTTCTATGTAAATGGATCCTTACAAACTGATGCATTGCACCCATGCAAAAGAAAGAAAAAAGAAAAGGTTAGTGGCATGGCTACTGCTCAGGCTGTATGCATTGGAAGCAAGACATGTTTCATAGCTAATGGGCTTTGGCAGCTTTTGCCAGCCCTGAATTCACTTAATAAAATTAAAATTAAATTCTGAAGTACAAGCCAAGTCTGACAGGTGTGTGGGACATCCCGTTGCTCAGTAAGCAAAATGCAGGTGTTGAAAGCAAACTGCTGGGGCCCCTGCCAGTCCACATGGTAGAGGGGCCAGTGGAGTGTGGTGCCAACAACAAGGCCACAGGAGAGCAGCAGGACTCCTCCACAAAGGAGGCTGTGGAGGTCACTGCTACCTGGCAGTGTTGGAGTAGACTATGGTCAGGCTGGGAAATCTGCAGATCTCCCTTTTCATCAAGGGTCACCATAACATGCATTATCCCTGCAACCCCCTCCATGGAGGGCCACCCCAACAGGAGAACTACACCAGAGGATGACATCCAAGCCACAGGGATGGAAAAAGAAGACCTGGAGAAGCTCACGAGGGGTGAACTCCTGCAAATGCTGCATTGTACAGTACGCAGCTCCAAAGTTTCCCATGGAGATGGGTATCAGCAGCTGAGCTCCTCACCCTTTACAAGGGGCCGACTCCTCTTTGCCCTGACCTGCTGGAGACACCCAGGCTGTTGAGGTCTCCTCCTGCCTCCCCCAGCCCACAACAAGCAATCGCCACTCAGAGGACCCAAAAATAACAGCCAGGCCCCAGGAACCTTCACCCACACTTGGGGTTTTTCAGCTCTGCAGCTCATCAGGCACATGCTGAAACCTTAGGCTGGGAGCAGGGCATTCTCCTACTTGAATTTCCTGCCGATTAAACCCCTCTGGATTTCCCTCACCCCAGGAGATCAGGGCTCGCTGTTATTGTTGGACCTTCCACACAGAAACTAAAGCCAACTCTGCCTGTAACAAAAATAATCATCACCAGAGAGGCCAGTTTCACAACAAACATACATACTACAGCCTCTCAGAGCTTGTAGTGTCCGGCACAAAACTACCACGTGTTTTGATCTGCTGAATTCAGTTTACTTTTGGGATATCATTCAGGGCTGCACATAAATTTTAAGGTATTATGGATGCCTTAGAAGCAGCAGCATCATTATCTGTGCTGCTTGAAAAGAGCAGCCTGTGAGGGCAGCAAAGCAACAGGGGAGAGAGAGGAGTTCCACAGCAGGCAGATGCACCACCTAGCCTTGTCACTTCTCTTCCTGGCATGAGGCCCTCCAGCCCAACTTCACACTCTCATTCAACCACTGAGGAAGATTTGCATATCCCAGGATTCAGCACTGGGCAGGAGATTTGCCCTGCCAATCCTCTGACAACACAGCAAAATACAGGTGCTGGCATACATGACCCACTTCTCTCAGAGCTGCTGAACTTGGCTTGAGCCCTTGTGCAGGAAACCCATGTTTCAGTTCTGTTAGTCACACAGCTCTTCAAGGATCAGTTTTTCAAGGTCCATGTATGTTCAAGCACTTTGCCAAACCCTGGTATGGAGGAGACAAACAGATCTCTTCTGCCAAGGACTCATTACCATTAACGCTCATCCCACCTCATCCCCTGAACCCTGACCCTGGCTAGGCATAGTTAACGTGGCAGGGGCTCTCACCCCAAACCACACAGCACAACTTTTGCAGGAGGCAGGAACACAAATATGAACTCTCGGACTTAAATCATACAGTTTAGCCATAGGCCTAGCAGAGAGACATAGCACAGAGGAAGCTAATGAGATTAGGTATTTTATCCCCAGTAGCATAGATCATTTTAGCAGAAGCGTGTTTGCTTTGGATTGTGAGATAAAGCTTCAAAGGCTTCCTGAACAAATTAATGTACAAACACACACAAACAACACAAGGCTCTTACATGCACATTTCATTCCGGAGCACTACCCACATCCACGTCTTGAGATTTCACACAACCAGGGAAAGTCTCCTAAACATTTCATTGAGGACTTTTACCAGTTTAACTAAAATTTAACCTAAAAGTAGAGACACAGTGAAGTAGAATTTAAAGACTGCTTTTGTGATTTGAACTAGGATTTTGTTCAATTCAAAGTGTCTCAAGCCTGTCATGAGACAAGCTCATAAAACACTGTCTGGGCTTAAGCAAGAAAGAAACGCGCCAATCCATCAGTTGAGGAATGCAGCCATTTGACTGCTTCCTAAGGCAACTGGGAAGGGATGCAATATATTCATTTTATAGCACTGGACAGCAGTGAAAGGGGAACACCGGAAAGCTCAGCAAATGGAACATTTTAGCTGTGAGCCTTTGCAAAAAGAGATCATTTCAAATTATTTTTAAATAAGAAGGGAATGTTGGAGGGAGGAAGAGAGAGAAGGAGATTTGGAGACTTCTGATACCTGCAATTTTTTTCCCATGTTAATCCACAAAAGAATTAAGTAGAAACCTGAAATGGAGACCTACTCAACCTTCACCATGGAAAATGAGAGGGCCAAATCCTGCATGCAAATCCAGGTAATTTGCTTTGAAATCACTGGAGGTCAGATGATTTCTACCCCTGGGGTTCTGGATAGGGGCTGACATTGCTTTGTACCACTTGAGCCAGTGACAACCTTGACCTTTAAATGTCCATCCTGTCCAACCCCTCTCTTATACCCTTAATGAGATTTTATATCCTGTTTATCCAACTTCACTAACTATATTATTTGTCATCTTATATCAGAGGCAAATGCAATTCCAATAGGGCAACCAACTTAATAGTGTTAGTCTTTCTATAGATAAGTGTACACACAATTCTCCCAGCTTGCCTGCGAATGTAATTTGTGGGTCTGGAATTACAACTCCTGGCTGCTACAATAATCATCCTGGAGAGCATGTAAGTGTGTGTGTGTACACATGCAAGGGAGGTGGATAACTGCATTTTGAACTTGGAGAAATCATGCTTGCCTCTCTGTTAGGCTCCTAAGGGCTTGAAGTCTCATGGAAACACACTGCCATCTCCCAGGAATAGGTGGCAGCTTTAGGAGACTGTCAAGTTGCAGGTCAGGCAGTTTCTGAGTAAAACTCCCCAGTACTGCAAGCAGGGAAACAGATTTGGGGAAGCTTGAAGCTTCCTGCATGGCAGCCTGCCACCCTACCTATAGGCTATGTGATGAAAAACATGGTGGTGAAAATTTGCTGAGCCACCCCCGTTAATGCTGTCAATAACAGGCTCGTTCAAGGGCCATGGAGACAAGAGACATTTCTAGTTGTACACATGGAAAAAAGATTCCCCTAGGATTCCTCTCTAAAGAGCTTCAGGCTTGATGAAAGGTGTTCAATGCCTCCGAAATACTCATTAGTATTATTATTACAAAAAATCCGAGAAGAAAAAAAAAGCTTATCTCATCTCATCTCTCATCTCCCCCCACACCCTCCCAGCTTCCTCACACCTTTTGAACTCATCTGTCAGGGTCCATTCTGAAACAGAATCCTGATTTTCCCCATCAGGCAGTGGCAGTTTACCCCTGCCTCTTCGCACAGCGGCTGGCAGAGCCTCTCAGTCTCACAACACCCCTGGCTTGGCCCTCCCTCCCAGGGGCCCTGTTGGAGCCTCAGAGCACAGTGCACTGCCTTGGCTGCAGATAGCCCCATGGATGAGATGGGAGGGAAGCAGCACCGCCTGAGACACTCAGGGAGAGCCCCACCGCGGCTCCCCCTATGCATGCTGCCGAGCAGTAGTGGCTTCAGCCTTTGAAAGTGTGCTCAAATACAGCTGCTGCTGAGCCTCACCACTAGTACCAAGGTTATTGCACATTCTGGTGATCATCTTAAACACATTGTTACCTGCTGAGAACATATTCAGCAGTCAGAGAGGAAAACAGCAGCAAGCTTGGGGTGTGCATGAGGGAGAAAGTTTTTGAGGGGCTCTGGGGGTGTGAGGGACAGCACAGGGAAGGGATGGATGCAGAAGCATGCATGTGTGTGGCAGGCAGCAAGGCAGTCCCCCCTGACTGGAGGGGCTCTGTGAGCAAGAGGAAAGGTAGAGATCTGTGTGCCTGTAAAAAGAAAGGAGGAATCAGGAAAATTATAAATGTGTATGTGTGTGTCTACATGCGCAAGGGGCTGGGGTTTCCCTCCCTCCTCTTTCCACATGCATCCCTCTTTAAAAAGGGGGTTCAAAGGAGCCTTTCAATAAGACGTAAATGGAGTAAAAGGACAGCATACTTTTGGCTTCACCATCTTCCTAGAAGGGACATAGAAAAGGGCAAGCGTTCAAGCCCTACAGAGGCAGCACTTTCACAGCTAGGGGTGACCCAGCAGAACAGCTGGGCAGATGTCTTGCCTTTGTCTCAAATGCACTGGAAGAAATGAGTGCAGGTTTCAAAGACCTGAAGCCCAGAACTTCATCTCTGGAGCCCATTTTCTTTGACTCAACAAGTATGAAGGGAGGGGAAGAAGCAGTCCAACAGAAAGTCCCTACAGCTATCCACTCCTGCAAGCAATACTTCAGGCTATTCTGCATGCCAGCTTGTTGCTTGTACCCCTTTTCCCAACCTGCTTGGGAGGATGTCACCTCATATAGGCTGTAACTGGAGCCCCAGCCTCCCAGCATCACTCTAGCTGTTCTCCCTGATTCATGGGCACCGCTTGCACATAGAAAGGGTTACAGATCCAAGTTGTGATTTCGAGTGTTTGGCCCCGTGCCTGCTGACCTCGTGCTGACAAACCTCTCCTCTGTGTTTGCGTCTTTTCACTGCACAGGCATCAAGCCTGGCTCAGGATCTGGCCTTCTGAGATTGTTCTTTGGCTCAGGCAGGGAGCAGGCTGACCCTTTGATTCTGAGTGTGATTAAACCCATGCTACTGTAGCGCTAAGCCATGTGCAACACTGTTAGCAACAGCCCTGATTTATGTTGTTGCTAGTATTGCGGTTTCCACCAGGGTGTAGACAGGGATTTCGAAAATAGCCCAACTACCTCTTTGTCTGTGTGTGTATTATAATTAGAAATGTGTCAAAGGTCTGTTACAGAGTGAGGATGGAGCTGGAAATGTTCACACCCCACTTCTGCCCCCACCCCCGTACTGAGACCGTCAGCCCCAGCTTGGGTGTGTGCAGGCACATCAGCTCTCCACACTTCCCGGATTAGACAACTGTATTCCCAAGACCCCATGGGGGCACGGTGGTGGTGACTTCACCACACAATGGAGAACAAGTTTAGCAGCTTCCAGTTTGCTCTCAGGCTGCTGCAATCTGCCCCCACCACTGTGGCTAAATGACAACTTTTTTTCTATTTCGATTTCAGATAGGATCACGGGTCTCAGATGTAGACAATTTATTTTCCTAGCACAGCTGGTCTGTCAGAGGTCATATAATTTGGCAGCAATCCCAGTGCTTAAAAATTAATTTTTCCTTATTAATACAACTGGGGGTCCCACAGGATAGGATCCCAGCCTTATCTGAACCTGACAGCTTCCTAAACCCCATGAAGGATGCTTTCTCCTCTCAAGCTATCTGCAGTACAAGGCCACCATGTCCTGGTGCCTGGCAGCACCGGAGGTTTCTGCTAGGAAACCAACCCACCCGCCTGCCTGGACTGGATGCTGGGACAGGAAGCACTGTGTTCTCCAGCCAGCAAAGTGGGGTGCTTTCTCCTTTTAACCTTCTAAAGCCACACACAAGGTACCAAACACAGAGTAGATACTGGGAAGGAGGATCGGGGGGCAGAAGGAGCAAGGCAGGGAAATGGGAAGCGCCTCCATAGAGCCCTCTGGGACCAATATGCAGTTTGTCACTCCAGACACCACACACCATTATTTTCTGTAGCAGTAAAACTAGGAAAACAAAATGCACCATCCTAACCTGGGTCAGAGCCCCCCGCTGAGCTTGTATCAGTGGTTTTCAGTAATGCTCTGACAACTATGTGATTCCTAGTCTAAAAAAGCTTTTGTTTCCAGTAAGAGCTGAGTTAACAGCACACGGGCATAAGGCACTACACTCAGTGCTCGCGTGGGTGGGTGTGTGTGCGCATGTTTGTATATGTGGCCGTGTGCTTCCTTGGCAGAAATTTGTTTTGGTCCCCCTCCCCACCTTGCTGCATTCTCCTAAGTCACTACTAAAAATAATAGCTTTTAAATAAACTATTCAGAAGGCTTCAGAGTAAGCTTTGCTCAGAGCTGCATAAACATCATCTGAATGGCTTAGTACTTGGGTCACTCAAATCTGTTACTTTCTTACTTCATTGCTTTTTACAGGAAAATGAAAAACACACAGCCATCGAACCTTCAGATTTATCTTCACAGGTCTCCCACCCACTCTCCCCCATGGTTATCTCAGGGTTTGCTTGGCTACATACAAATTGGCAGCTGCACTGTTTATCTCTTACTGTAGAAATATTGCATGAGGTTTTTTTTCATGTGGATTATCATATTATTGTCTATTAAAAACGTCTCCCCTCTCTACTAACCTCCCTTAGGGAACCTAAAGAGGGACTTTCATAATGGGGGAAGGCTTTCAGATACACCAGACTGAAACATAAATCCATCTACCTCTGGCATGTTTTCCTTACTAGGCTGGCTAATTTACTGGAGCTAAGTGTAGCCTGATCGAGGTTTGCATCCCATTACCCCGTACCTTTGCTCGCTGTGCTGGCAATAAAGTCATTTGATCGGGTTTGCAGTCGGTCAAATCATCATCTCGGCAAACCACCGGTGGTGTCGGCCACAGAGAGGCAACTTCCTTGCTGGCTCCAACACCATGTGATGCTCCGCTTAGCCGGGAAAACACCGCATTCAAATAAACACTGCTCGCAGCGACTGAATGGCCTGAGAGACATGGTTTGCTCACAAACCTCTCCCTAGTTAACAGTCCTGCCGCCGAATTCACTTCAGGATAGAAGGAGGTGCACGCATGGACACAGGCACACACGCGCGCTCAGCAGCCACAGGGATCACAACCAGGCTGGCCAGTGCACCATCAGGAGCCAGCCTCAGGTTACAGCCCTATCTGCCATAGCACAAAACACACTCCAGGAGATCAGACACTGCTTCTGCAACCGGGATCATCTGAAAAGACTGTTGTACTCAGCAAGGGCCTCCCAGGACACTGCCCTTTCTCTTCATCCCATCAAGTGTGTATTCGTTTTCCTACTTGAACAAAAGATGGGATTTTTTTTTTCCCCTTTCCTTTATAACCGTAAGGAAGGAGGTGATGCCAACCGGCATCTGAATGTTTATCGGGAATGTCTGTGCTTCGCTCTGCAAAAGAGAGGGATTTTCTCAGGCAGCAGAGACTCTCTCACTTCCCCTTTTCAAGTGGAAGCTGGGTGGCCACAAAGCTCTGGGGCAGGAGAAGGCAGACTGCACTCTGCCATCATCTAACACTGCTCGGGTCAGACCGCAGCTCAGGGCCATGAGCCATGTCCCGAGGCCCCGACTAACGGGAAGGCAAACCCACAGCTCGGCAGCTGCTGGCTTGGCACTACCGTCCTGCCAGGCAGCTCCTGAGCGCAGAAGGAGCCCCGAGAGAGCACTGGACGGCGTATCCTTTTCTTGCCGAGACTATTCCAGACTGGGACCCTGTTGCCCCCATTACCGAGACTCAAAGCCAGTGGCCGGGGAGCACAGGGCCCAGTCTCAGCCTGCCCCACTCCTGTCCCCATTCCGAAGCAACGCAAAGACGGGTTTCATCCCAGCACCTCCTGACAGTCCAGCCTAGCTCTTCAGCGAGGAACAGAAAAACACCCTCGCGTCCCAATACCTGCCATGAACCCGCCTTGTCCCGGGACAGCCCGGCCTTTGCAAAGTAAGTGCAGGTCCCGCACGTACCGCGGGCAGCCTTTCCTGAGGGTGCCGCCGCTAAGCTTCGTCCGCGCCCAGCCCTGCACGGCCCCGGCTGCCTGCTCCCGCCAGATGATTTTAATTTCTCACCTAAAGTTTCCCGAGGTTACAACCGGCGCGGGGTAGTAGGCATTCGGATGCTCGTGTCCGGCATGTGGCTGGTCCCTACCGCTTCCCCTCCCTTCCCCGCAGCTCCCCAAAAAACCAGCACGCAACTTTCCCGTGCGGCTCCGTCCCCTCGCCCGTTCACGCCGGGCGTTGGGAGCCGCGCGGCTGCAGCCGCTGCGCTCCTTGCCGGGGGTGCGCCATCCCCGCCCCACCGCACGCATGAGCCCCTCCAAAACCCGTGCTGCGAAGGCTGCGTGGCGCGGCCGATCGCTCATGTATTCCCTAAATTTATCCCCAAGCAAAGCATCTATGCGTGAGACCGGGACCGCGCCCGGGAACCCGAAAGTTGGGCGGACAGGACCATCCCTCGCCCCTGAAGGGCGCCTTACCTGTCTCCGTCGTACCTCCGGAGCCGGGCAAGCACAGCCCTAGAAATCCCCAGGCGAGAAGAAACGTATCCATCCTCCAGAACGAATTATAAAAAAACCCGAAACCCACAGCACAAGACCCAAGGCTGTGGGGCTGGGCTTCGCCTCCCTACCCCGGGCGCGCCGCGCCCCCGTGGGCGCCCCACTCGCGACCAGCTCCGGCGGGGCTCAGCGAGGGGCGGCGGCGTTCCCCGTGCCGGGGCTGCGGGGCGGGCGGTGCCGGCGGAGCGCCTCTCCCCTAGGGCGACCCGCGGGGCCGGCGCCTCGGCATCCCCCGGGGCGCGGCGGCGGTGGTGCGGGCTGGGGCGCCGTCTGCGCCTCCTCTCCCTCCCCGCCGGCGCCTCGCAGCCTTTTCAGGCAGGGCGGCATGTGGCTGTCAGCGCCGAGCGCCGGCGCCGCCCCCCGCGCCCCCCCCGCCCGCCCGCGCACCGCCCCGCGCCCGCGCACCGCGCCGCCCCCCGCGCCCCGCCCCGCCCGCCCCGCCCGCCCCGCCCGCGGACAGCGCGGCGGCCCCGCAGCGCGGGGGCCGGGGCAGCGCGGGGCGCGGAGTGGCCCCGCGGAGCCGGGCGCGTCCCGGCCGCGCTGCCGTGCCGCGGGTGCCGGCCGGCCCCCGCCCGAGCGCTGACGGCCCCGCAGCGCAGGCAGGAACCAAACCCGATGGAAATAACGGCAAAAGAGTCGGCTGTACGAAGGGAGACACCCAGAAATTGTCGGATGGGGGAGCATCAGGACAAGAATTGCCCCTGCTCGTGGGCTTCCGCCGCTGCCGGCCGAGACCCAGAAGCGCCGAGCCTCGGCCAGAGCCGCCTGCCAGAGCGGGGAGCGGCAGCGGGAACCACACGCTGCCTCTCTCCTGGCACCCACGTTGCGGTGCAAAGGCTGCTACAAGGGACAAATGCAAACTCCTCCGGGGACTGCACCACAGTTGGCTTCCAAGCTCCAAACCCGTTTTCTTCGGGATGCTCTTTAAAAACACAAACCGAGAGTAGGGTTCACATAGTCATCCTAGAAGTGCTCGGAAAGTTTGTTCGCCTTTGCCCTGTGAGGGTGGGGAGTCTCTGCCCGAGCTGGAACTGCTGGGACCGTGCGTCTACTTGCTGCTTATATTCACAGACCACAACAGGCTTAAGAGCTGGTATCTGGCAAACTGGGGCTCACACCTCCACTCTTTTTGAGAGGTGAAATTTCAAAGCAAGTGAAGTGAGCCCTAAAACCCTGCACCAAAAAGCTTTTTAAAAACAAATCATTTTATGTTGTTGATAAGTCCCCAGATTTTAGATTCCTACTTCCAAATAAACAGTAGACAAAACGATTAAAGCTATGTTATCTCAGTTTTTTTAAGATGGTAATTAATGAAGAGATACTGGCATGTGGCAGAAGTGAGATACATCATTGTGTGGGTGAGAGGGAAAGTAAGAACGTTTCACTGGTATTCATTTAGGGTGATGAGACTAATTATTTTGTACTCTGCTGTCTATCAGTTACGAGTAGCATTACCAGCTCACGTCAATGAAATCACGATGCCAACCTGTTTAAGCACATTCACACAACACAAACGCTTAGAGTTCCTCTGAGGCCAGTGGAAGTTCATTGACAGCAACAGATTTGGCCTGACAGATAGATCTGATATTTCAGCCATTACCCTGAGGGCTGTAGCATCCCTCTTCTTGTGTGTGTTTTGATACCTGATTTTGCATCTTCTGTGGCTCAAATGTGCTCGAAAACCCGCTGAAGTCAATGCAAAGCCAGTGGCAACAGAGTCTACTGCCTTATTTGTTGTATTTTGATGTGGAATTATGCAACTATTATTTACTACTCGCTTATAGTTAGACTACTATCAAGCTAGCGAAGTGTGATTTTTTGCGTGTATAAATAGCCCTTGCAAAACATAACACAGATATCAGAGTGTAATATAAACCCACAGCATGAATCATTCCTCTCTTAAGACATGCATGGAAAAGGAAGAGGTTACCAAGCCCTAATCAGAGACAGCCCCATCTCACGTACCATATGGCACAGGGGCAATTTTTCTTCCATTATGTTCCGTTTCCCCTGGTTAAGGTCAATAGAAGAGTGCAAACACAACCTTGAACTGATAACAGCTCTGATCTGTTACTGAATGAAGAGAAGATAACCCTAGGAAAGAAAATGGTGATGGGAAATGAAGTTACCTGCTGCTCCACAGGGTTTTCTCTCAGCTGGTTTTCAATTGCTCTCCACAAATCCAGCCCTGTATTTAATGTTGGATTTCACGTGTCCTCTCCCCAACATGCCACTGTCAGGAAAGGAAATGCACAGCTAAAGAATCATGCAGTGCTACTGCAGTTTCTACTACTGCAGCTGTTCAGGACAGGATGATGATAGAGCTGGTGATATCTACTACTCCAGCTCAGGAAGGAGAGTGTGAAAAATACTTCTTTTGGGAGCATTTAAAACTCCAACCCTCTCTCAGGGGTTTGGGCACTGAGCACAAGGTGATGCTATGTACCATGAGCTTACCTCTGCCTGTTTCCAGGGGCAGCTGCTGCTGCTGTGGGCATTGCTCTGTGCCCCAAGGATGGCTGGACCTCATCAGCTCTCCATGCTGGGAAGTCCTGCTTCTGCCAAAGGGCTCAGGGCTCTGCGCTCTGCTCAGTCCTCCTGTGGGTATTTAAAACCCACAAGTAAGCACTCACCAAACCCATTGGGAACTGCAGCATTTTTCCATGTCTGTATGTCAGAAACATCCACAAAACCTCATAGAAAATGAGACAATGTGTAATTTAATGGTACCGTAATATTTAATGTACCATCTGCATTAAATTTGGTTGAAGGAATTTTGCAGCCCAAGCATTAGTCAGAGCTGTGATGCAGTGAAATTTCCCCCATCTCTCCTCCCCTCCAGCAGAAAGCCTCCTCAAAACACTGCCTAGTTCCCTGCTGCTGACCTGAGGGCCTGTGTACCCAGGGTTTTCCCTGGCACTCTGCAGCTCTGGTCTTCTCTTCCCTCTAATTGCAGCTCCTTTTAAACATTTATCATACAGCCTCATTTACTTTCAATCACAGCTTCCTCTTTCTAAATGAGTCCTTCTCTCCCCATGAACTGACCATCAGGAGGTGTCTGTAAAGAAGGAACTCCCCAAGTTTTTCCTTAGAGCCTTTCTCAATCCTGATTTAAAAGAAAATAAAATTAAAACCAAGGCATCATGTATTCCTGTAACCTTCTCTGGGCTCCAGAGTAGTTGGACAAACAGGGTGTCTCCCCCAGTTTTATGTCAAAACATACTATTTCCAATGCAGATCTTGACAGCCTTCCAGAGAAAACAACACGGCAGGATTGAAACAGGGTTAGGAATGAGAGGGGAGAAAAATGATACCCGGCCTAGATAAAACCATAAGTATTGCCAGTCAGCAGGAAAGCAGGGACTCAAACATTTTTGGCAGGGTATCCAAGGGGCGGGAACACAGGGCATGGGGGCAGACGGCGTGGGTTGTCTCCCAATTCCTCACAGAAATGCAGACTTCTTGTTGCACTTTTCCTCCTCCAGACAGTGCTTTGAGATCCTCAGCAAAAAAGCTCTAAGTGCATCATATAAAATGTTTTTATTAGTCTATCAGGTGCATGATTACAAGATCTCATTTTATAGCCACAAACAGCCAATAATTACCTTAGCATCCCATTAGCCCTAGCCTTCAACCAGAATATTTGCTGAGGAATTTGTCCACACTCAAAAAGCAGGCCACTACCCCAACTTGGACAAAGCAGTTTGGCACATTGCATTCAAGTCCATAAACTTCCAGTCTAGAGGTGACTTAATTAGCAAGCTGCCCTGTTAATTTTTCATGGGGACTACCATGTCTGCTAATTTGCTAAGCAGGGGCTGCAGAGCAAGCCCAGAGGCTGCCCCTTCAACTCTTGGGTGCTGTAGCAGGCGAGTGCTTGCCCATCCCATCACTGCTTGCCCACCCCCTTACTGTCCACACACCCCACTCCTGCCCACCCTGTTACTGCCCACCCACCCACCCCATTTTTCCAGCTGCCAGCCTATCTTCAGGGTGGCAGGGAGCTGTTTTCTCCCCCTGCCTCTCCTGCACACAGATATTTGATACAGGAGGAGCACTGCTGGCGTGCAGTGCTCACACTGCCCGGCTGTGGTGTGGCCTGAAGCTCAGGCAGCCACACGGCTCCTGGGCCAGCACTGCCCTGCTGCGGTGCCAGGAGCTAGCGGCTGGCTCTGGGGAGAGTGCGGGAGCAGCATTGATTGCTGCAGGGGAAATGAGGGGAGTGCTGAGGCAGCCTGAGAAGGAGAAATGAGAAAAAGAAGGGAAAAAAGCAGAGGTAAAAGAAGAGTGGATAAGGGAGGTGGTGAAAGAAGCAAAGATACAGAACAAGAGGAGGGGGGGGAAATGCATAAATAGCAGAAAACAGGGACGAAGAAAACTAATGGACTTAAAATCCATCATGGGATTAGCGGAGAGAGGGAGAGTGATTCCTGTCGGCTCAGGAGGTGCTGAGCAGTGGGAGGGGTGCAGAGGTGCTGCTGGGGGCCTGCTCCGAGCAGCAGATTGTGCGGCGGGGCAGTGGTGCTGACACAGGCAAGAAAAGACCCTGCATCTTCAGAGTTAATAAAAAAAGCTTTCAGACCTCAGCAAGCTGACTAAATTAGGCAGAATATAAAGGTGCTGTATTATTTCTCAATACAGCAGTGGTATGAAAGGAGGCAATGGAAAGCTGCTGTGTAATCCAGGGCTTTCAGGTGTACTTCAACCAAATGCTCTCCTGGTTTCAGCAGGTTAACTTCATTAAAGGCTCCATCTACCACTTTAATGTTCACTGAAACCTCACTGGGTAGGTATATTAGGCAGAAATAAGCCCCACAAGATGATTGCATGCTGTTGTTTGGCACAGTGAATGGACCTGGAGGGGGAAATGGAGAAGGGGAGGGGGACACACAGGCTGGAAGGACAGATCCTGAATTGCTTTAGTGTGCCAGCAGGCCTGTCCCTTTGCTAAGCATATCCCCAAGCCTGCAGGGAGCCATCCCTCCGAACTCCATCTCCACAAATAACCTTCCTGGTTTCTCTCTGCTTTGACATGCTCCTTCTCCACACACCCACTGGTTCCCCAGCTTGTTAGGAAGGTGGTGATTTCCCACAGCTTCTCCTCACTTGCAAAGAGGAGACCATGGAGCTGTAAAGGCCATCTGTTCCTCCAACAGACCCTGGCAATTCTGTGGGCTTTGCTATTGAGAGCTTTGACTGGGGCTTGAATTTCTTACCCCACTGTAACTGGGGGGTGCAGTTAAGACTCTTGAAAAATCAAAAAACCTCTTGTGTGAGGTGACCCAAGCTCTGCATGCTCACCTGCTAAAAGCACCCAAAACGGCCCACTGACTGTGGTTGCTACCCACAGAGCAGCACATGGTCAGCTTCATTCTGGAGAAGATCCAGTTGGACCACACTCCAGTTTGGGTCACCAGCAAATTTTCCACAGACAGCATCAGAGGGACACATTTGTGGACCTCTACCCAGTTAGAGCCACAAACCAAGGGCCTCATTTAAAACCTGCTGAAGCTGGTGGGAGTTCATCCATCAACTTCACTGATGGCTGGATGTGACCCAAGTGGCTGAGTCCTGCAAAGCCAGCATGATGTCTTTAACTGGAAGTGCTGCCATAGCCTTCCGCTGGGCTGGCTTCCATGGTGTGTCATGGTCTGCAGTAAGCACTTACAAGGCTGTGTGCTCAGTGCTAGAAAGGGCCATGCCACCAGTCTTACTAAAACACCTCTGTAAAAATACACAAATTCTTAAACCAGCAAGTCACTTAGACCCCCCCTTTGCCTGAAACTTGGCAAAAAAAGTTCTTAGGACAAAAGTTATTTCTCTTCTCTTATAAACAAAATGCCATTACCATGCTTTGGCTCTTGGCTTGATACATTCTGGCAAGAAAACGCATGTGTGTATTTTAAAGGGATTTCTCTTTTGCTTATCATGGTTTAGCTTTTGACCTCACCCTCCTTCCCCCTCCCTCCCTCCCCATCCCAGGCACATTCCAGTGGGACTTCCGTGGTGGTGGTGGTGGTATGTTGCACAGCCCTCCTAGCAATTGGGGTTAGCAGTTAGCTCCCTCCAGCAGATAGCACATTCTTCTGGAGCACTGTCATGGGGGAAAGCCTCGAGCTGTGAAAGGTTTTCTTTCCCTTTTAATCTTTTCTTTTCTTTGATGTTCAGTTTAAAATAAATTATTGTGCCTTATATTTATTATGGTACCTGGCTGTGCAAGGACCGGGACCTCTCTTCTGTCCAAACACAGACTCAGAGACAGTTCTTGCCTCAAACAGTTTACAATCTGAAGAGACAAAGCAGACGAAAACCAAGAGCCAGATACAATATGGATGACAAGCTTGTGGATTACTTCAGCATTTAGTTAAGTTGTAAACTGTGTAGGGAGAGATTGCCATTTGACTATGCCTGTGCAATATCAGAGGTAGGAACTTCTGATGCTGCTGAATTGTTGTTTGGAGATGGTTTTTAACACAGAACACTTAGGTGAGGATGTCCCAGAAAGTCAGTGATTCCTAAGGGAACCATTGCTTTTCACTTGACATCATCTAGCATATGTCAGTGACCTCAAAAAGCAATCACATAACAGAAAAAGCCATGCATAATCTGCTAATAAAAGACAGATCAGAACAGATCTAGAGGATCCCAGCTGATAGCTGGCAGCCAGGCTGAGCTGTGTTTTCATCATGGCCAAACACTCCTGTGTTTTGAGAACATTGCAAAGCACGTTTGGTACTGAATTTACATACATGTTTACCTTCCTAAAAAGTTCTTAGTGGCACTAGGATCTTGCTGAAGACAGCTCTGCTGGATGTATCAGGCTGAAGATTGTCTTCATAATCCTCCTTTTGACATAAGCGCACATCCCAAGTCAGACCTCACATCTATGCCACTTCCTAGAAAAGAAATCCATAATCTTGGAGGAGCCCTACCCTGCTCCCCTTCCCTTTCTGTGAATGTTTGGAATCAGAGTCATCACCCTTTCGTTCTGGGGATGGGGCTGCTTCCTTATCATTGCAGAGTAGATATTTTTTCCCAGGAGGGGTCACCCCTCTCTCCTCAGGATCCTGCACACAGACCCCATTGATTTTTTAGTGTAAATTCTTATGGAAATCAACGGTGCTAAGGCTGCTTCACAGTCAATAGGGTGGCCATGAAGCCCATGCCTCAAATAACTGCACCAGATGGTTCTCCAGGGAACTGGGATTGCAGTCGGGAAGCAGCTAATTTTCTGGGCAGCTTCTACAGCAGGGCAGTGAAAACACTCTTGTGCTCAGCTGCCTTCTCAGGACATTAGGAGCACATGGTCCTCTGCAAACTAAGGCTGTGCATCTCAGAAGTTCAAACCTAGGGCTTAGCAGCAAGAATCTGCTGAAGTAAAAAGGTGCACTAGAATAGCTATTATCAGACACTCTGAAATTGGGGGTGGTTTTGCGGCCATGAAGCTTCAGATTCGGAGGATCAGTAGGGCCTGTTGGTCATTCTGAGCTAGAGACGTGACCCAAGACCCACCCCAGTGTAACCCTGTGGGCAGTACCAGACCCTCACCATACTTTGTTTCCTTTCCATGTCAGCAAAATGGGATGGCTGATACTTTTTCCCTCCCACCCCTTATCTGAGTTCTTTGCTTGATGTTGCACTCCTGACTGGTCTCTCCCCATGCACAGCACAGTGGATTTAGTGGTTACTGTAATACAAACAATCCTCAGGTGCAGGTTTTTCTTTTTCCTCCTCAGTGTGCTGCATTTATCAGCATCAACCATAAGCCCAGCACAGTCAGGCTTCTCCTTGCTCTCAGCACCTGAGAACATTTGGGTTCACAAATCTTGCTATTAGTAATACATTGTGCAAAGTTGGTACAGAGCTCAAAGTTTTCCATGCGTGTGCTACAGTTTGATTTTAACTGTGGGTATCATTATCATCAAAGAGACTGAGGAATGGCAGCTTTTAGTTAAACAAATGGAAAGCTGTATTTAGTCTCTTTTGCCACATTGTGATAGGAAAGAATAAAGGCTTTTAAATATATTTTACAGCTGCCGTTTCTTAGGTTTTTCTGTCTTACAATAGTCTCTGTGGTTCTGATTGGGAAGTTGTTGCAAAAGCTTTTTGTTTTTAGGCTCCTATTGAAATAATACATATTAATTGTCTAATTCCTGAGTTTTTTGTTGTGATGGGAATTTCAGATGGGGAGTGAAGGGGTGAGCTGTAAAGCATCAACGGCTGAGAGAGGATGTCCTGGGTGACTAATGAGAGAGGGGCCTAGGTATCACACTGCTAGCAAAGTGTGAAGGAGAAGAGGTGTCTTCCTTGAAAGTGAGAAGACATTGGCAGAGGAGCCCAAGGGTCTTTGTAGGAAGCAGGGCAGAGGCAGAGCTGGGAAGGGGGAGCTGAAGGTGCTCAGCAAGGAAGCCAGGTGGGAGCAGGGAAAGCAGCTAGAAAAATGCAGCATTGAAGTGTAGTCTTTGATGAGGAAAAAAAGAGCTGGACTTATACTGTGGCCACCAGAAATGAATATCAATGAAGCAATTAGTTTTGTGAGCAATGGGACAAATGACTGCTGCTTTCCTAGAGGTGCTTAGCCTGTGTTTGGAGTCATGGATGCATAATAAAGGCTGAGCTCAGGCTTTTCCTGACAGGATGGCATTAACATGGTCCCTCTATCTCACCAGCTGTTTATAGAAATCTTGCAGGAGATTTGTATTTCTGATGCAATTGTCCAGGGGTTCAAAAGTTGCTGTGGCAGCAGCAGAGAAACATATTGTCACATACCATCTATAAGCCTCTTCCTTACACACTTAAGCTAAAGGTATATATGTATATCCTAGTACTTGCAACACAGTGCTATCCCAAAGGGCTACAGGTAGTTTAGGAAAGCCATAGTGATTGCAATTATCCCCACTTTACATGACACAACACAGGAATACTAGACCCATTCCAGGCACAGCAAAGGCCCCCATGCTCCTCACCACCACTCACCTCAATCCTAGGTGCTCTAAGAAACATTTTGACTTTTCACCTGCTGAAAAACATGAAAGCAGTGGCTTTCTCTTCCAAGGGCTCTAACACATTTGAACCAAAGGTCCCCAGAGATGTCCATGTGACCTCCCTCCTTCTCTCCGCTGAGTCCCACAGCACAGCCACAGGTGGCTGTCACCCAGCGGAGACTGGTTACAGTGCTGATGCCAAACAGAAGGTGAGCAGCAAAGAAGCCCCATCTGTTAAACACATGAAAGGTGAATTAACGCGAGTTCAAGCCAAGTACTGAAATGTAGCTGTGAATCTGAAAACTTTGTTCCAAAGAAACAAAGCTCCACTTTAAAATAAGTCCAAAAAATCCCATCCTGCTTCCATTGAAGTCAATGGCAAAATTCCCACTGCTTTAACCAGGAACAGAATCAGGCCACTTCCAGACAGATTTACAGCCAACACATGCTGTAACGCTTGCATACTGCATGTGCTTACTTCTATTTCCAGCCATGTTAAAAAATTATAGCAAATGCCTATGGATTTGTGTGTATGAGTTATTGTGCTGCTAATGAGAGGAAGAATTACCCGAACGTGGTTTAGATGGTCGTCTGTTGCCAGCACGGATGAAATTGCTGGGTCATCCACTGGCCTTATATTGCTGTTCATCCTATTAGCATTTCCATTAGAATTATTGCAAAACGTAACTCAATTTCTTTTTTTTTTTGCGGATGTGGGGACTGACACAGACTGTGTTTGCAATTAGTGCTGCTAAGGAATTGGAACTGGAGCTGAAGGCACACTCCCATGCCACACTGCAGCCACTAACATGACACTGCTCTGACAGGAGCACTTCTTAACTGGGGCAGTAGGAGAGGTTCTAAGCATAGAAACAAACAAAAATGACTTCTTCCAGCTGAAGGCCTCTACACATAAAGCATGCACGCTTGTGCGCTAGAAAGCTTTGCCTAATTCATTCCCACATGCTCCTTGCTTTGGGCAGCTGAATCCATTCCTCATAAATGTTAAGAAGTTTGGAAAAACAAGATCTGTGTGAGGTTTAGACTGCAAAGTGCTGCCTGCAACCAGTGGGTTTCTCAGAAGCTGCTGTTTGCCGGCCTCTTTGGTAACTAGGCCCCATATTCTTTGAAGCTATCATTACAAAAAAAAAAGAAGAAAATAATCTCATGGATGAAGCCTCCCTCCCCTCACTCCTCCCACTTGGAAAAAAACGCCATCTATTGTTTTCCTGTAATTGATCAAGCATAAACATTCAGCTCTACAGTTTTACGACTAATCACTCTACTTCTAAGACACGTGTTCGCCGCTATGCAAGGCACCAGCTGCTGTCATTCCAATGGATATTAATTTATATTGTCTCCCACTCCCGTCCTCCCTGTGAGGATGCACAAAGGGAGTGGGGTGGTGGCGGGGGCTTTAGATGAAGACATCTGCTTGAAAGGCAGACAGTAGCCATGCTGCCGAGATTGCACCTGGACTTTCACTGGAAAATCAGACACACTAGTTGCTTCCTAGCACTCCAGGCTTCGGTACTCACACAGGGTTTTGACTACAGTTATTTACTTATTTACCTGTCTCCAAGGGAAATGAAATGTCTGGAGAGAGGGAGTGAGGATTTCAGGAGCAAACCAAAGCTGATTGAAATAAAATATCACAGACATGGTGGTGCTGCAGCAGGGGGGGAAGGCGGGTGAGGAGGGGGAAGAGGAAAGCTGGAACCTCTAATTTTGTCCCCTAAAATGATGGTTGGCTATGCTGAGCTCCTCTTTGGAGAGGCTAGCAAGTGTCCGGGCTCGTGTGCAGGATGAACCCGCCATCTGCAGCCTTGGGAGGAGGAGGTGGAGGGGAAGAGGACTTGTTGGTTGTCCTTCTGTTAGACCCCACAGAGAGAGACAGAGCTCAATGCTGGTGGCTTGAGCTGGTGACCCTGCAGCAGCATACAAATTTTGTGTCCCCCTCACCTGCCAGTCACCTCCCAATAATTGAACTAAAAAGCACAGCACACAAATTCACAAGTTCTCCCTCTCTGCAGTGTGATGGTCTCAGCCCTGCACACAGTGGGCACTTGGGAGGATCACAAGCCACAAGAGTCTGGTACAGACCTCCTCTGGGACTGTTGCAAGCTGCTTCTCCTTCATCCGGCCCCCCCGGGGAAGTCCTGTGCACAGGGACACACGGGGGGTAATGGGCTCTCGTAGAACAGCCTGTTCTGCTGAAGCATTCAGATGCCATCTCCCAGAAAAAACAAAGCTGAGGGCTTGATTGTAGGGGATATGAAAGATTTCTTTCTCCTAAGAGCAGGGCTGTTTCCCAGTCGTGTTTGCTAATCAAATACCAATGTGACTGGGGTCACATTACACTATGGCTGTCAGCTCTAAGTGCATTCTGTATTTTTCATGTCCCATCCTGGTTTGCTGTGCTGTGTTGCTGTTTCGCCCCAAGAGGCAGCACTAGAAGACTTTTCCGTACCATTTGCTTTGTGAATTTGTTTGGAAGCCCTGACCGAGGCTTGGATCTGGTCCTGTCACATCCCATGCAAATGACTAAGGGAACATTTACTAAGCAAAGAACTTGGTTAAGCAGTTGCTCTGTGTCATTTAATTACACCAGTACAAAGCTGAGGAACAGCAATGTGCTGTTCAGATGTGAGGTGCTGTTTGCCCATGGTTTTTGCAGAAATTTTTCAAAATAGAGAACTTGTCTCAAACTGGAGATGTATTTCACTCTTTAAAAGAAAGTTTTACTCTTGTCTTGTGTCTACAGAGATATGAAAGCTTGGCATTGTTTTTTATAATGTCTGAGCTAGGAGGGTTTCTGAGACAAATCTAAAAATCCTTTCCTGTTATTACATTACATGCCTGAATTCCCATTGCTATATACCACAAGAAGTCATTTACCCTCTGCGAGTTGGTGTAAAATACTACTTCTGATGCAGAATTCATATCTAGGCATGTTTTATTTTTGCCCAAGGTAAATGAGAATGTGGGTGCAGGTTGGAAAGGACAGCTTTCTTCCCTGTTTTTTTCATTAGCTTAAGCCAAACCTAGTGATTCTTCTGGCAATTGCCTCAGAGCCTGTAGTTATGGGAGGTTACACAAGCATCTCTTTCTGCTTTGCAAAATTTACTTTGTTCCCTGAGGTCATGGTTTCCCTCCTCTACTCTCCCTGCAGGTTTCCAGAGATCTCTGCTTCCCCAGGGACATGCTGGTGGCAGGGCACCAGCCATGTGTAATATCAGTGTTCCCTTTACATATATACCCTCAAGTAAGTCAAGATATTTTGGGACAGAAAAGCTATTTTTAGCATCCCTGTTCCTTGGCCACAGCCACTGTGAGGAAGAAGCTGAGGAGCACTGACCGCTGTGCCTAGACAGTTTTGATTGACGAGTCCCACTGAAAGATATGACTCCTCAAAGATGATGCCAGGAAGT
The DNA here is from genome assembly GCF_041296385.1 of Aphelocoma coerulescens. Classification (NCBI taxonomy): domain Eukaryota; kingdom Metazoa; phylum Chordata; class Aves; order Passeriformes; family Corvidae; genus Aphelocoma; species Aphelocoma coerulescens. The sequence goes on from NC_091021.1 coordinate 13,608,064, forward strand.
TATATATTTTAACAGACGCTCACCACCCCCTTCTTTTCTATAAACAGAGAAGACATCTCGAAGGGGCAGGCTGCAGATGGGATTGTTTGTCTCTCAGTGATACTCATATCCCAGGTTGAAGTTTCATGGGTAATTGTACCCAGGCCACTGGTAAGTCAATATCTCTGATGTGGCATCCATTTAAGGGGCTGCTTTCTAGCTGCACTCTTGGGCAGAGACCTAAGGTCTCGTGGCAGATCAGGGAAGACTCGTATCTTGTGGTCTCATGTTCCCCAAAACTCTTCCGCTGGATTTCCCAGCCCATTACCCACACTTTCTGTCAAGGTTGTCCAGATTTCTAAGAGCTCTGAGCCAGATGATACTGGGATGATTTACTGAGGGTGTGAGATGACAGACTGGCAAACATTTCCTTGTGGCCTTGGCCACTCAGACAGCTTGAAAAGAGCTTGGGGAGTGAGAGAGTCTATGAAGCATGCACAGCACAAACTTCCCGTGCTCCAGCCCATTCCATCTATGTCTGCACAGAAATCCTCACAGACCATACATATATCAAAGGGAGAAGTAGATTTTAAAAAATATATTAAATAAACTCCTAGATGTAACCTGGGACCAGAATCTCAGAGCTTGCCCACACATAGATCTATATATTGCATCTACGGAATACAACTCTGTGTAGAAACCTGTATTTGAAACAATAGTTTATTTTTCTTTCTTTGCCTACCCTGCTTTTTCGAGTGCCAGTGATTTTTGTGTTCAGCCAGTGCTTCCCCCATGCAGGAGATAAGCAAGGATCTCTCCCACTTGAAAGGGCTGTGTTGTGTTTGTAAAGATATTGGAGAACTCCTGTCTCCAAGTGCCAAATAATCACCTTTTTGCTCTCACTTCCAAGCACCACAATTCTGTGGGCCAAATACAAGTTACTTTTACACATACTGTTCAAGGGAGAGTAAAAGTGCAGCTCAGATCTTCAAGCCCTTTTCTGTGCATACATGGTTCCTTCGTGCTTTGGGGCTCTTCTGCAGGAGGCACTCATGTGGGTCAAGCTATTGGGGCACCAAGGCTTTGGGGCCACCTCTCTTATGAAGGCACAGAACAGCTGTAAAACACCTACACTGAACACTTTATCCAGCCTCCATCCAGGACCATCAGTTAATCACAGGATCAGCAGTTGCTGGCACCACTGAGAACCACCCCTTGACATGCAGAATCCCCAGCATCTCTAATGGCAGAATGAAAGGGGACAGCTAGACCTTCCAGGAGACAGGAAAATCCCCAAGTGCCCAAGACTATGGCCAGATGGATCCAAGTGCCCAGGAGAAATGCAACTGGAAAATTACCTTCTCTGCCCTTCCATCACTCTCCTGTCTAGCCACTGCTGCATCTCAGCATCACTCCACTTGTACCATGGCAAAAGGCATGACATGAGACCAAGAAGCCTCTTTCACTGGCTTCTCCTAGCAGATGCAGATGAGTAAGTGGCAGAAGTAGAGGAATGTGCTGTGATGCCTGGCACTGAGGGGCTCGGAGCGGACATGGCCTTGCTGGAGCCAGGAGGGGTCAGGAGGAAGGATGTGCCTCAGGAGGCTCCCACATTGCTTCCTAGACAGAGGTGAAGGACTGCAGAAAAGACAAGTGTAGGGCTGGGAGAGGGCCAGGCACAGTCCTGCAGCAGGAACCTCTTCCTAGTCAGTCTTCAGCCATGTTAGCTTGCATGCTTGACCCTGGCTGATCAAAGCCTCAATAGGACATTGCCCTCATCTTCCTGCCCTGTCACTGCCAGCGGGGGTATGAGTTATTTGTCTTTTGTGTGCGAGGACCTCCTCCTGGGGACACCGTCTTCCCTCTAATCAAATAATCAGATGTGTTTATTGTTGTGGAAATCATGCCCTCCCCTGAAATGCCTGAGCAGCAACAGCTTCCTGGCTTTGTCTGCAGGCCTGCTGCCTGGATCCCACCTCTCTCCTGGTGTGGCCTGGGGGGCTGCGTGGGGGCAGCCAGCCGCTCGCTCAGCCAGTCCTGTGTGTGCTGTGTCCCCAGGAGAGGGGACTCCAGGAGACAAAAGTAAAAACGCACCCACACCAGGGTTGCTCTCTCCATGGCCAACCTCTATTGGGGGAAAATCAGGTACATCCCAAGAGGAGGTTTGCATTTGGAGCAGATAGTATGTCACTGGGACACATGAGTAAAGGGAGAGCTTGTTCACAACCATGGAGCTTCCCCTGCCTGTGTGGAAGCTGGCTGAGGAGTCTGGAGGCTCTTCTTGCCAGGCCACAGAGGCCGTGGGGCATGATATGCCAGTCCATCCCATTCTGTCCCCGGGCGTGAGGGAAGTGGCCAGGAACTCTGCTTGCTCATGGCCATTGCACCGGCCGCGGTGGGGCTGCCCGTGAGGCCTGGCCCCGTGCCTGCGGGGCAGCAGCTCAGCCCGGGGCCCTCACCCGGCCGCGGCTGCGCTGCCCTGGCCCCGTCGCTGCGGTGACCCGGCCGTGCGGAGCCAGGCCCAGCCGTCACCTCAGCCGGCCCTGCGCGGCCTCCCCGCCCGCCTGCAGCCGCGGCTTCGGGGCCACTGCAGGGACCTGCGGCTGAACTGTCTCCTCTCACAGGCTCTCCCGCTCAGCCAACAATGTGCTTAGTTTGTCTACTGACCCCCTTGCCCCCTAACACACGTTTCATAATGCATATTTTTAAACTCTGATCCCGTATCCTGTCAGGAAAAGAAATGTCCTGACTGCACAGCACCAGCCTGCAGTTTTTGGGTGTTTTTTTTTCAGTCGAGTTCTTTTCCTGTGTTTACACTCTTACAGAGCAGAATTCATTAATTTGAGGATAAGGACAGCTTAAAACATCTTCACTTTTGAAGGCTGACAGCAGGGCTAAAAGTAAACTGAGCCCATACCCTGCTTTAATAATCTGCCAGTGCTGACACAAAGTGCCAGGGCAGCTCCATAGGGCCTGGGACCCCAGAATGCAGCCCCTGGCACCCCCACCGCCCTCCCCTGCACACAGACTGTGGCAGGAGTCTGCATGTTTGTCCGCCTGCAGCTGAATCACCGTCTCTGGAGCCTGCCTGCCTTGTACAGGCACCCACTCAATGTTCCTGTCTGTGCTTGGCAGCTGTTGGGCCTATTTTATATTTGCACCCTGACTGGTGTTCTAGCTTGTGAGCTGAGGCTCCTGCTATAGGACGTGTGAGAGAAGGGCAAGAAAGGAGCAGAGCAAACTAATTGGAAATGTGCGGTTTTTAAGTAAATAAAGGATTTCTTAAAAATAAAAAGATTTAGCAAATTAAAGCCGACAAGCAGGTTACTTGGCAGCTAGAGGATAAACCTGAACATCCCGGGCACACAAAGCATCAAAGCATTCCCCAATGCAGAGAGCCACGAGAGCTGCCCTCTGGGCTCAGTACCCAGACCCACTCCAGTGAGGCTGTTTGCAAATTGTGTTTTCATTCCTGCTCCTGAGAGCACATGGACAGCTTGGTGTGCTCAGGCCAGCGTTGTCCCCAGGCTCTCTCAGGATGGAGCTACTGATGGGGGGTATTTTTGGCTCTCTACACCTAAAGCACAAATCCAGCTGGACTCAACCTTGTTGAAGTCGGTGAGAGAACAAGTGCCTTTTGTTCAGCATAAACATCCAAATGGAGACATGTAACCAAACAGCCAAAACAAAAGCTACACTCTTGAAACACTGCCCCAAACAACTACCCGTATGGGCCAAGGGCTTCTATTGTTCTCCCAGACTTTGCAGGGCCAGGGAGGACCTGAAGCTCAGCTGGCAGACAGGCTCCTCTCTCATCTCCGAGGTTCACGGAGCATCAGCCAAATGTAACTGCTGCTGGCCAAACCCATGACTGATACAAACCATGTTGCAGGGTGACTTGAATTATTTGCTGGCATCCCTGTGCCAGCCCCTGCCAGCAGGACAAAAAAGTCCTACAGAAAACCCACTGTGATAGAGTTGGGGCTGTGACAATGAGCACCCTGACCACGCTTTGGGACCTGCTGGTTGCACCCTTGCTGTTCCCTGCCCCCCTCTTACAGGAATCCTTGGGAGCAGCCGTCCGGAGTTGAGGGGGGCTGAAGGACGTGGAAACCCCAGTGTGCCCTGCATAACTGAGCCCACGACTGCACTGCTTCCCGGGCACCCCTATCCCAGACCATCGAGGTGAGTGATGTATTGCCTCCAATCTGCAGCGGGGAGAGAGGGGTCCCAGGGCTCCTCGCTGCTTCCATGCGTAAGTAATCCCAGGAAGGGGAAAACCCACAACCTACGTGAAGCCTCAAGATTTCCCATCTTTTCCTAATGTTAAACACGGAAGAAAATCCACAGGAGAGAACCTAAAGAAATCAAACTTGGTGAATGCTGCCTCTGCTCTCAGGAAACTTGGCCAGAAATAAACGGGCAGAGGAATGTAACTGCTGCAGAAGACGGTGCTTTTTTCAAAGCCCCCAAATACTCTGTGCTTTGGCTGCGATTTAGCATTCTTCTTTTCTTTTCTTTCCTTTCCCTCTTCTGTTTTGTAGCAACAGCAGTCTAACCACTCTCCAACCCATCCTCACCCCCAGCCTGGTTCCCCTCACCGCTCCATCCACTCTCTTGTGCCATCAAAGCAATCTGAGGAACTGAGTTGGGAAATGATCCATGTCAAAAACAGCCCAGCAAAGAAAAAACAAGTCAGTCTTTTTTTCAATAGCAGCTCAGTTTCCATTGTCCTTGCACAGCAATGAAAATCCCTACAATTGGGGAAGGAGAAAGGACATGGGGATGGGATGGGACCAAGAGCTAGGAGGGAGGGATGGGGCAGGAGGGGGAGCCAGGCAGCATGACTGCGTTAAATGCACGTTGGACTGAGGCCTTACTGTCCTCTTGTTATATATAAAGAAAAATGACTGGCCTGGAGGGCTTATTTTCAACAGAGGGGAGAGAGGAACAAAGAAGGAGGGAAGGAAAGACATTCTCCATGGTGAGGAGGATGTGTGCATGTGCCTCTGTGAATAGATAAGAAACACCCTTCTTGAACCTAACACTCCACTAACTGAATTAGTTGTGATTAATTTGGTGAAATGTGAATACAGAGCTGGAAACTGAGCATGCTTAGAGTGCCTTTGATTTCCTCTGCTTGCTGAATTAACCCACAGACTGTCAGGCAGCCTCAACCTTAAGAGCAGCCCCATGACTCCTCTAAGTATGCTCTGGTTTCAATCTCCCAGGAGGTGCCACCCACCCTCCCCATCCTGCCTGGGCCAGTGAGCGCTGCTGCTGCACCAGGGCCCTGGTGCCCACCCAGGAGCCCTCACCCACTGCAGCAGCCTTGCCAGTCCTTTCCACAGCTGGGGCAGGGGCTGCCCTGCAAACTCAGCCCATCTCTGCAAACTGTCACAGGGATGCAGGCACTGGAGCAACAGGCAGCATGTGGAAATGCTGCTCTGAGAGCTTCCTCCTCATTTTGCTTGCATGGCTCAGCGGCTCTGCACATCCATCCACTCATGAACCAGGTGCTCACCATTTATACTGCTTTCCTCACATGCATATATTGCTGTATATTGCTCCTTCAGGGAGAGGGAATGGCTGGAAATAAGCTGGAAAAGTAAACTTGCTTTTAGATCAAAAGCAGCAATACCTAAGTGTGTGTCTATATATATATATATATACATATGCATATCTATACCTAGGTGGAAGGAAGGGCTGGTTTATTTATTTTTATTTACTTATAAACTAGTTTCTTCATTTTTTTCTTCTCTTTTCATTCCTAGAAAAATGATGGCAAATGAAACTTCTTAACATTTTAGCTTGCTGGTTTGAAAATCTAGGCTGCAATTTTTTAGGTTTTTTTTTCCTTTATACTCTGGATTGAAGGATGTGATGTATGAAAACTCCAGTTTAACAGAGCCTAAATCAGATTGTGTAGGTAAGGTTTTGGCAGAGAAGCAGACACGTCTTCCTAGTCAGGACCAAGAATTCAGAGAAGAATGGAGTAGATTTTAACGTAAGTTTACTTTTCTTGCCATGAATTTCAATGACAGTTTTCACGACTGCTTCTGTGATCTGTAAGAGAAAATGAAAAACCTACACCTTGAAACTTATACGACAAAGCTGCTAACATCTCACAGCTTCTGGCATTATCTTGGAGAACCCTTCAGTCCTATTTCTATGCCACATTGTTTTCCACACAAATGTGTTTTAAATATAAAACATTGAATGTTCATTGCTTCTTTATATCATTTTTATTCATTATCTGCTGGAGGCAAAGGGCACAGTTTTATATAGAAACCTCATTGAATGTCTCATTTTGCTATTTTACTCTACTGTACATATTTCCCAATAAATTATTTCTTTCAGATGCAGATACTCTTCTGGAAAAGCGAAGCAGGGCTGTTGCCTCTGCACAGAGGTTTCCTTTACCATGAGCACAGCCAACTCGTCTGGCTTGGGTTAGTTTGTCAGGCATATTTTGGGAATGGCTTGAGAATTAATTCTGCTTTAAAGACTATAATCACCTTTTTGGCCCTTGAAACTGGTTCAGGATTTTTGTACAAGGCCAGCAATAAAACAGCTTTTGCACATGTCAAAGGTTTACTCTAGGCAAGCAAAAAGGCAGTGGAGATGAAATCTGTCTTTCTTGCAATCTACACCCAAAAGCACTGATTCAGAAATGACTCGTCCCTGTCTGTAATGATGGCACAGCCTCACTCCACACCATGCGGGGTGGTCCTGGGGGCCACATATTTTGACTCTTTCAGGTGCCAGCAAAATTATTGGTGTTGGTTAGCTACGCTCACAGATGGCACGGAAGGCTTCTCAGCAGTGAAGGCAAAAGTTGTGTTGAAGGTTGATGTGGCTTTGGGGACATCAGAGATCAGGGGGAACCGCTGGATGAAAGAAGCAATTAGGAAAGGAGCCTTGGTGATGGTGGTGGTACCCAGGGAGGTGAAGGGAAGTGTGTGTGGAACAGGCTGTGAGACCTGGGTGCCAACATGTGATCTAGGGAGGGGGCAGTGATGTGTAAGGGGTGTCTCTCTCCCCATACTGGTTGATGGGTTTCCTCACAATTCCTACTTGCCATCCTGCTTTCTTGCTCAGGCACAGGTAACTTTGTGCTGCTTTGTCACTGGTCTTGACTCTGGATGCAGTGGAGGGACGTCACAAATCTGGGATGCAAAATGAAGACTGGGGAGCATTAGTCAGCATTATCACAAAGTTCCACCTTCCTTGTTGGTTTGTGAACTTCACACATTGGGGACAATCCCCTCTACTTCCCACTTATTTCCTGTTCAGGTCTGACACCCCTGCCCCCCTTTTCAACCTATTTTTATTTCTCATCCCCTTTCCTTTGCTCCGGTTGCCTCTCCTTGTCATTTCCCACTCTCTACTGTCTCAGCTCTCCTTACCCATTTCCAGAGCAATCCTGTCTCTCTGGTTGCCTGTGTCAGATCATTCCCATCCAGCCCACTGAGAAAACCATCAGCCAAGATGTCCCCCCTGGAGCAGATCCCACACTTGGGGATTAGGATCCGATCTCAATCTTACTTGTTTCCATCCTTTCCCAAGGCACGCCTCAGTGCCTCCATACCTTCTCTGTAGGGATGAGCACACCAAGCACAGGGAGTCTGAGTAACCTCCTCAGGAGACCTCCAGAGCCTTCGAGCCAGAATCCTCTGGGACTTACCAGAAGCCCTGAATGCCTTCTGGGAGGCTGCAGGAGCAGCTCAGCTCCACTTCAATCTTGATAATGGCATTTTGCTTCCTGAGAGCCTCCCAAGCAGCACAGCTGCCACGTTCCTCATGCCTGAGAGGCTGCAATGCTCTGCCCTGGGTAGAGCACATTGCAGCAGGTCACTGCACTTCTGCTGGGGTAATGCAGCTCTGAGACCCTCTGTGCGGAAAGGCACTGTATCCCACTCTGCTTACAGCAGGATACAGGTCTCAGGAGGGTGCAGTTTCATTCATTAAAATTAATTAACAGTCAAATGGCTCCACATACTTCTTTAGGCAGGCAGAGCAGTGATGCAAAATAGACTTTAACTTGAGCCCAGGTCCCAGGGAAGTGAATGCTGTCATGGGGAAACCACAGGAGACCACTGCAAAGGCAGAAGGACCACTATCTGAAACTGGTCACTGAGCTTCCAGCTCTTAATACACTCCTACTTTGTCTTCTGCTACTCTTTGTACAGCTCCAGCAGGAGAAACTGAGGTATCATTTTTATTTGTACAGTTTTTAGCTGTGAGTGCAGGTTATGACCTGATTAGTTCTAAAACTGGCATCTCTGTGGTTTATAATTTAATACTTGCTAAAATTGACTGACAGTTGTCCATGAGCTGTCTTGGCTGTAAACACCAAGACCTGCATTCAAAATGCTTTGGAGTACAGTACACATGTATTTTTATTGATCCATTCCATTCCTGCCATTTCTGTTACAGCTTGTTTTGTAAACCTGTACCTTTCTGTCTATTTTGCTCTTTTATTCTTTCCATTTTCTTAGTAGTAACCCAAAATTTCCATCTTAGGCCTCATTATTCCTTCTCCCTGTACTAATGCCTTTTCCCTGAAGTATCTATTTTGAAAATTACTCCATCTAACATAACACTCTTGCCTGAATCTCACTGCAACCCACAGCCTGATCCTACAAAGATCTATGCTTGTGCATAATGTGTGAAAAGAAGAGGCACCAGCTTCAGTAAAATGATCAACGTACCTCATGTGAAGCGCCTGTGCAGAACTTCCAAGGCGTCCTAAATCTCTGGCAAGAGGTTCCAGCCCTCTCAGCTGGTTGGACCTGGCACCTGCTACAGGCTGCAGGACACCTTGGCTGGTACCAACAGCAAGAGAAGAGCTCCATGTTGAGATGAAACTGCCTGGGGAACTTCAGCAATGAACACACAGCTGCCTAAGCTGAAATTCTCTGAGCTGGCAAGAGACTTCTTTCTTGCTTCTCCTTTCAGTCCTGGGGTATGGAATCAGGATTCAGGTGATACAACTGAAGACAATGCAGATTTGAGAGGGAATCAAGTTAAGCCCTGGGATGCTTTTTTTTCCTACGAAGCAGCACATGGCTGTTGTGGTTTTGTTTTTTTGTTAAAAAACGTCATCTTACCAATTCTGATCCAGCTTGATCATGTATCATCCTCTAATATCAAATCATATCCACGGCTGAGGATGACTTTGTAGACACAAAGAATGGAAAGATTCTACGTACAAATACATAATCATATATATTCTTAAAGCCTTTATTTTAATGCAAAATAAACCAGGTAAAATTTATATAGCCATATGTAACAAAAGATCAAAATCTTTGACGTGGTACTAGAAAAAACCTGTCAAATTACGTGTTAAATTTCTCCCCCAAAACAACACATGATTTTTAAATCAGTTTCACTTAAACACATAGGTATTGTCAGGATCACAAGTACCTCTCTCTCCCTCACAGTAAGAGAATGGTGTCTTACAAAGCCTTCTCTCCTACGCAGAGATAGTGAATAACACTTCTGATTTTGCACGTAAGGCTTGAGGACCCTGCAGAACAACTGCAACAGGGAGCACAGGTGTGGAGCCTTTTGAAAGTGCAAAGCGGCCCCTGCTCAGAGCAGAGTGTCAGGATGTGGCCCTGGCAGAGCAGTCAGTAGGATTCACTCACAGCACTAACTCTCTGATAAACAAATCTGTGATGGCTGGGAGGAAGAGGTAGCAAAATTCATCTGTAAAAAAATTAGGCAGCATGTGAAGCTATTTCTAGATCAGGAGGCTGGAGTGAATTGGAATTCAGGACTGTATGCACTTTTCCAAGGCAAGAGCCTTTTTTTTTCTTTTCTATGCTCAGTTTCCCCTTTTTTTTTTCCCCACAAAGGGCAATTGCTATTTCTTTATGCATTCAAGGGGTGCCTAGAGACTTCTGCATCATAATATATCACAGTGGTAATGTCGGCTCACAGGCCAAGATCATGGCTCACTAGTGGGTGGTCACTCAGAAAATCCACAGGCTCTTTTTCTATCTCTTAATCTTTCAACTGCTGGGCCTGGCTGGCCCTGTGCCAGAGCCAGAAATGCAGGCTGCACGCCACCAGCTCAGGAAATCAAAGCTTCAGCTTCACGTGAGCACGGGCCTCTCTCCCCTGGTCTTGATGCCTGTTCACACACACACTTAGGGCTGCTCCTGTGGCAAACCCAACTCTTCCTTCACACCCGCTACGTCAGTAACTCTGCTGCTGGACTGGCACATTTTGGATGAGGGAGTGTGAGGCAATTACGTGTCAAGAGCATTTCAGACTCATAATTTTCCCAAACATATGGACATATGGGAAAAGAACAACTTGTTACTTAACGGCTCTTTTGGATTTTGCAAGTGTGTATTTTCAACCGTCAGTTGTAGCACCTCGTGAATTCTGCACGGTACATATTTTTCCACAATATGGTGCTAAAATCATACATTTTACACTGCAGAAAAGCTGACTATATATACTGTAGTTACACGTTACACTTTTGAAAATACCGTACCTCTACCAGATATTAAACCAGCAAATGGCAATTTTCTCCCAAAACAATGGCACCAGAGATTGATGAGATGCTCTGTAATACTTTTTGGTCTTTTTCCCCCAGCAAGGTCACAATGTTCTTCCTCCTTAGCTCCTTACCTGTAGGATGCATCCATATATTATACTTATAGCACTTTTTTTTTTTTTTTTTTTTTTTGATTGGAAGAACCTCTCTACTGATTTCTGCTTACTGAGCAGAAGCATCATTTAATAACCTGTTGGGTAAGGTAAGATTAACAGCTCAGAAGGTGTTTGTTTGATCTGTCTGCCTCAACTGAGTGGAGCTGATGCAGTCAAGGGGAGCTCTTAAGGAAAGATTCAGGTTACGGGGAGACATTGGGCAGGTCCTTCAAAGGCTATAAATAACCTAGGAGCTGTTTCCATCCAGATTTTATTTGGCCCTGGCTCATGAAATACTGTAAATAAGTTCTGTTCACTGTGCTGTGATGCCATTTGAAGGGTTAGTTGAGAGTGATTTACAAAGGCAGTAGCTTATATTCAGAGCTGTTCTTAATTGTGGCCTGGCTTGATAAAGCCACTGTCGTGAATATTAGTTTCTTTACAGCTGGATCAAATGTATCAGGGGTTATATTTCAAGGAGGGAAAGGAAAGTATTTTAATTTGTTTTTGCTTCACTTTCAACAGGCCTTTATAACGCTATAACACAGCGACTATCCTGTGGTTGCCAAGTCCTGGCTGAGTATCCTACAGCAACTGAAGCTTTCTGAGAGAAGTACAAGGCTGTGCAGAGCACGTACGTGACAGGCACAGTTTCCTTGGGGAATGCGCCTTATTTATGGAGGGTACTGAGAGACATCCAGCTTTACATCCAACACTCCCTCCAGAGGTTTTTCCCTCCTACATTACTAGGGAAGAGGGCAGAAAGAAATGGAACAAGAACTGAACACCCTTGCTTCATAATCAGTTTCATTCCTCTTCCTCTCTCCCTCCCACCAATGCTTCCTCCTGACTGGATTTAGAACTGTGCCTGCCCCTGCCCCAGGGAGTCCAGCCCTCTGTCTGAATCATGGAGGTGCTCCCCCACCATGGAAAGCTGTCTCCTCTCCCCTGCTTCCCAGCCTGCTGGTGGGTGGAGGCTGGTGGGAATGCAAGCACTGGAGCCTGCCAGCCACTCAGGCAGCTGCAAGCGCTCCCTGTGCCTGAGGGTTACACCAGGCTCTAACCAGCATCATCAAGAGAGAAGAAAGTAGGCTGGGATTAAATGCTGCTTCTCATCAGGGCCATTACCTGCCAGAAGGACACATAGCAGGACAAACCCTCCTGGTGATATTAAGCACCTGGGAAGTGAACTATGTGATTTAATATGTTGCATACCAAAGGTGTCAAAATGACATCAAAGAAATCCTTATGCTTAATCCTTGGCCAGGTCACAGTCTTTTCCTGATGAGGAGAGGAGGCCTAATGGTTTAGTGACACTCCCAAAAGGCAGAAGTTGAGGAATTAAGGACACTTGGAAATAATGCATTTCTAGGTCGCAATACTGCATGGTTTCCCCGTGACAAAATCCTTGAGACAGATCTCTAAGCACTCAGAGCCCTCTTGGGTCAGGTCGCACAGGTCCCTGTGGCTGGGGACACATTTCTGGCTGCAGAGCAAACTCAGGCTGTTTGGGGCAAAGAGCTGGGCATGTACCCCATCACCCTGTCCCCCCACCATAGCTCTGCTGAGCTGCTGACACCCCCCCCACCTTCTCTCTTCCTATGCAAATAACTTGCTGTTCTCACCTCTTCCTCCTGGGCCCCAGGGTCTTGAAGCTATTCCTGTTGCTTTCCTTGTCTTTTCCCTCACCCCTTGCTGTGAAAAGCCCCTTTCCCCACTGACCTGATGGCCTCTGGCTGCAGGAACTCGAGTAGTTTGGCACTTGGCACGGCGGGGCCCGGCGCTGCCCGAGGCTGAGCTTCCCTCATGGACTGAGGGTGGCTCCCATGAACCGGTGCCTTCTGGGGCACTGGGCTGGCCAGGGCACGCATGCTGCTGGCAGGCACTTGGCTCCAACACTGCCTGGAGCGGGCCAGGAACGGGCTGCCCTGATGGGGCCAAGGCAGCACCTGACACAGTAACTTAATATGAATTATGGAGTCTGTGCCCATAATGTCACCTCCCTGGCCACTTCCTTATAGGCCAGCTCCACTGAAACCCCTCGAGCGACACTTCCTGATAGCAGCTGAGGATCTGGTCTCCAGGGTTTACGTTTAAAGACTGCACACTGTATAACTAATCGACACTCACAAGCATACTCCCCCCCATCCCCAGACATGGTTCTCAGGTGGCTGCCTGTCCTCTGTGAGCCTGCCCAAGCAGAGGGGATAAGGCTTTTTGCCCTACTCCAACTGCAGCAGGTGCACTAAGAGAAGCCTCTTGATATACAAACTGCAAAAAATGAAGGCTACAAGATAAATGCTGCCACCACCAAAAAGAAAGGAAGACGGGAGGCTAGATCACAAATCTGGAACTGGAGCATTCTTAAAGCAGAGGTGTTGGTCAGGATGTGCCTGGAATGTGGCCACTATCTCTGTGGCAGTCCCTTGTCATGTTCACACACTAGATACACAAGATGCCTAGCTCTGCAAGAAGTCCATACTGCATGCTGTGTTCTCACTTAAAAGGCTCTACAACAGCACTGTGAAGTAAACTCTGGTGACTCTGCTGCCCTTGCACAGACAGCTACGTACTGTAAAGGTGTAACTGGATTCAGTAAATAGCCCTGAGGTGTATTAAGTGTTGTGTTTCATTTCCAGCAGCCACTTTCTATTTTTAAAAGGAATTAAAAACCACTCAACTGTCTGGTACCTCACATACTCAAAACACATCGTACCTCACGTGGCTTTAGTTCGTCTGTTAGAAAGCACCTACGCTGAGCCCAGCTCAGTAAGAACAACTCCAGGTCTCATGTGCCATTCTTACAGGCAGCTACGCTTGGGAACAACTCTACAAGGATCGTGTCCAACGGGGCTCCTCCTGGGCTGTGCTGGCAAGTCCAGTGCACGGCTATACAGCTGCAGTCATGGGGTTCTTCTGCCTGGGATCCTGTTGCCTGTACTGGTACTGGTCTGGACTGGTCCCACGGTGTCGGACAATTTCACTGTAAGCTGGTGCTCGGTGGGACTGTGGAGGGGAAGGTGGCACGTCCTGCCGGAGGGGTCCTTTATGCTGGTTTGTGATGGGCTGGGCTGGGTAATACTGGGGGTACCTCAGTTCTGCCACTCTTGCGTCCGGCGCTCGGATGTAGTTCCCCTTGGATGGGTGGATAACAGGCTGTCCTCCGTGGTAGTAGGGAAGATCTCTCTCTTTGTATGTTACTCGTGGCCCTGTTAAATATTCTAATGGCTCTGCAGGTCCACGCCTGAGGAGGAAAAAACATAATAAAGCACATAAAAAGGCAGTCTACTAGCCCAGTGATATATTATTGTACATACAATCTATGTTTACTTTGGGAGAGGAAATGCCACCTCAAGCATGACAAGTCCTGATGAATGAAAAGAACTTCTGAAGGATAACAAGCTTCCCACCTGCATGCTACAAAAGTCTGTAACATCCAGGACATTGGAGGAAGGGTCCAGCGCACATCACAGCCCTTTTACAATGGGGGAGCACTGGAGCCCTTCAGCTCCCAAAGTCAGTCTCCTGTGATCCATTTGCCATAATGGAAACAAAGCTCCTTTAAACAATGCATGTTTGACTGAATCTTATCTAGCCTGAGGATAAACAGATGAGTTAGGTCTGCAAGTCTGCAAATCCCATAAGCTTTACATGCACAAATATTCACGCTTTCCAGGCCATTTCCCACTATCCTCTCCTAATATGTCAGCCTGTAAAGCTTTCCAAACACCATAGTTGGAAAAACTGGAACTCCTGGAAGAAATGCTAGGGATGTCAGGCTACAATACCTGTGTTTAATGGGCAAGTTGCCAATGAGGTTTCAAAAAAATCTGTGATCTAGAAGGCCTGATATTACAACAGCCCTGTAACTTGTCTGCATCAGTATGGATCTCACAAGCCCTAGTTCATGTGAAAAGCAACATGTGAATGTGTCATCCCCAAGGATGTGCCATGGAGCCCCCTCTGTACCCTGCTGCATCTTAATTTCATGATTTGCACTAATGAAGCATTGATATTTTTTCCTAGTACAACTTAACTTGTGGTACTTTTGAAATGGCAAAAATAATTGTTCTCACAGACATGTCACCAGAGCATCCCCAAAAGTTCAACTCAATTAGGAGTTTTTGCCAGTCTGACTGCAAATGTCTTTGCACTTTGGACAAAACCTCTCATTGACTGCACAGGAAGCTTCTCTCCAAATGAGTGCTGAGGGAAGAAGACAGAGTTTTGACCCAAAACAGGGGCTGGAAGTATAAATCAATTACACTTGCTCTGTGGCCTTGGGACTGAACTCATCAACTGTTTAAATATTCTTTGCATAGATTATGAAAAAAGTCATCATTCTGGTACAGCAGATCAGGTGTTCAAAATTTGTCAATGACTCTCTTGTTCACACAGAGATTTTACAAGCATGCTCCTTCTTTCTTAACCTGGGCTCCCAGACTCCACTGGAACTTGTTTTAGCCTGTAGTAAAACAAAACATGTGGTTTTCTGCTGCACTCGTTTAAGCCCATGGGGTAAATCACGGACACAGGCAATGAACAAACATTATCTGCCTTGAAATGAACCTGCAATTCTCCTCCTGGAATAACTTAGTGCAAATGTTTCCTGTTTAAAATGGAAAGAGCAAAAGGAAGCATTCCAGGCCTTGGACTTTTAGGACCCTATGCTCCCCAGAGACTTTCTGCTTTAAAAACAGAACATTATAAAAGACAGGCACTCTCAGCTTCCCCCTCCACCTCCTGGTGAGACAGTCCAGACAAAGTGCTGAAGGGCCTGAAGCCACCCTCTGAGATACCAAACCACTCTTAACCGTATGTACTGAGACAATTGCTGTTGCTGCTCACACACCTACGCCTTGCAACAAAGCCTAATTTCCACAGCAGGCCAAAGAGCTGCTCCACGTATTTCTGCATGAAGGCTTGTTCACTAGTCAGTCCCATCACACTCAGCTATAATGCCTCTGTGCACAAAAACGTACTTCCAATCATAAAAGGCTCTGCAATGGTAGGAACTGCTTTGTGTCAAGCAGCACACCAACAGGAACAAATGTCAAACCTACACCCATCACCTTTTAATAAAGGATCATGCTCAAAATCCTGTGCATTGGTTTTTTAAGGTGTTCTTGTTGGCAGCTATAATCAATGCAACTCTCATGGATCCCGTTAAAAAAGGACTGAGCTTGGAACCTGATCCTGAATTCACTGAAAAGCCAGGTAGCTTTTGGACAAAGCTCTAACTGCAAATTGAATTACTCTAAAAAAAACAAATTCAAGATGAATTGGTACCAAAATGATGGCTGAGAACAGGACTGAGCCACCAGCATGATGTACTGAGCCTTTGACTCATGCCTCAACTGACACCAGAGGTCTGCAAGGTGCAAGAAAAAAGAGGGGTGTGTTTTGCCATCCAGCCAAAAGAGCTTTTTCCAGGAAAGCTCAGCCAGCCCAGTTTTAGGAACCAGTGTTACACTGCTGCCACAGAAGCTGTGACTGTGCAGAGGGTTGTGCACTCAGGCTGCTCTGACCCAGGACTGTGCAGTGAAGATGAGCCTGGGCAATCAAAGCATGCCAGACATGAGAAATGGCCCCAAGCTGCCTGAGCCAATGCCATCATATCTCCATTGCTGTTACCTCTCCTAGCAAACTAAATCCACCATCGGTTCACTTACAGCTAATACCATCTGTGGTTGTGTAGACAAACTGCAGAAGAATATGTGGGAAGAGCAAGATCTTTCTTTACAAAATATAACCCCAAGTGTTCACTATCAGCACCAGTCTCCTTTCTCTGAGGGTGAAACACCCATAGGTGGTGTAATTCTTTAGTGTCTTGCCCAGAGTCATGATTTAGCAGCTGGGAGGAGAGGTTGTACACGGAGACCTGACAGGAATCCACTTCACACAAACCTTTTAGGAAAGCCCCAGGAAGAAAGAAGGTATGCCCATTATTTTAGCAGCCTTGGGGATTATACAAGCGGTGATCTAGCCAATGATTAGCGGAACTCTCGCCTGAGTAAAACCTTGGGAAACACTGGTAACTGTCCAAAAGGCTGACTCTGGGCAGCATGACTGAGGGAAATTTCACAAAAGATATCCTCATGGCTGCTCCACACTCTCCAGTTCACTTCCCCTGGTGATGCCAGTGGGTGTTATACTTGCAGATACACAAGCTACAATGACAACACTTTTTTTCCTTTTATGACCAGCACAGCATGTTGGAGTCAAATTATTTCTTGAGAATTCATTCTCCCCCCCCCCCTTACCACCCATGCCTGGTGAAGTCCATTCTTAGGGAGCTGCTCACAGTGCAAGGAACCAGCCTACAGAGTGTCCATGAACCTCTATCTGACCAGTCTTAAAAAACAGGAAAAAACTGCCCTTTACTCCTCAAGTGTGACAAATTTACCATCAGAAAGTCAATCTTTTTAAAGTGGAAGAAACAACTGCAAATACCAAGCTCTGGCTGCAGAAAGTATTAGCCGTAAGTCTGGGACACTGGGGGCAGTTCCTAGCAGGAAGAGGAGGGCTCCTCTGAACCAGCATCCTTCTTACTCGATAGCTCATGGTGTAAAAGTATATGCTGTTGTTTATCCTTAAAGAAATTGCCAAAACAAACCAAACACTTTCTACTTGGCAGCCCCTTGTAGATGCTGTGCTTGTTTCTGCAAGAAGGAAAACAACTCCTACCTTTTCCCTCAGCAGACACTGCCACCTCTGAGGAGGTCCTAATGAAATTCTTCTCCTCTCTCTCACTGTTTTTGTTGGCTTCTGATGAGTTCAGAGTTCACAGGGCCATATCACACCTCCCAAGTGACCCACGGTGTGGGGGTCAAACCAATAACCTCAAGTGGAAAATCAGTGACCCAGGGGAGTGATCAAAAATCCACAAATTGGGTCAAGCAGGTCCAGCCACTCAAAAGGACCAGGCCAGGAGCATGTCCTCCGAGAGGACATGCTGAGTAGGAGCTGCTCTGACCGTCAGCTGTTTTCCAGATTTTTGGCCAGTTGTTTGACCTGGGGATACAGTGCAATTAATGGCAGGCAGAAGCCAGGGAAGCTGACACAACGTCCTGGGAAGGAACTGATCTCAGAGCTCAAAAACTGGTTTTGCTGATAGTTCAGCTCTGCTGGGTCCCACTGGAAAGTGCATTATGGATGTGGGTCTAGCTAAAAGCAGAGGCTGCTGCTACAGGAGGCAATTGAATGAAGGGAGAGAAGTACAAAGGATTGAAACTGGTGGGGCAGTGTGAAAACACTCCTCAAAAATGTCATGAGCAAGGTGCCCCTTAAAATGTCTGCTTTATTTAGAGGAAGTAAAGTCTCATCTTCCTTCCCCTGCAGAGAAATTACAGATCACACACAGGTGGTTGCAACCTGTTTTACTTCATATGCTGGTTTGCAGCTCTACCAGCTTATCTTTTAAAATGATTCACCAGTTAATAACTGTGATCCATTTTGAGCATTAAGGGCACAAAGCAGCCTTGTCCAAGCAAAGCAGGTGACTTGTGACTGATATTCAATTAACATGTTGTTATTTTCTCTACAACAAGTAAAGCCTAAAACAGGTTTGTTTTTCTATCTCTGCTTTATTTATCTTCCAAGCACAAAAAAGACAGTATTTTCTGGCTTTACTGCAGAATTTTTAAGAGCTTCTGGGTTTATTTAAAACTGAACCACAGGATTCAGAATACTTAGGAAAGACTTCTTTTACCCAAAATGTTATTTAGTCACAGGTATCTGAAGCCCTAACTAAAACTATCAAAAGCCCTAACTAAACACTTTTTGCTTTCTGCAGTTCCCTTTTTTTTTCTTTAAACCTCCATTTTAGTAATTTTTCAACTGTGGAAAATCTTACAGAGTAGACTGGCGTAAATACCTGATGCTTCAAAAAACAATCAGAAAAAAAAGTAATTACATTTCAGGTTTACTGCATTTCATTGATAACCTCCATTTGCAGGTCACCTTTAACATCAGCCAGGAGACACATGCTTGGGCTATCTGAAAGGAAAAGAAAGCAAAATGAAGGTCTAACTGCTCGTGCTGTGCCCCATCACGTTGGGGGTTTGGATTTCATCATGACAAAGGGTTCTTCTTCCCTCTGTTCTATAGGGAGAGTCACGGAGGTCACCCTCTTAGTACCTGGTAAAAAGCAAAGAAGGGAATGCTCTCTTCTTACATCACTATCTCCTCCTTGCTGCTGAGGGAATATTTTGCAAGGGATATAATCTCACATGAAAACCTGCTTTCTTACTTTGTTAGAGAGTACTTCTTGAAATAAACTTCAAAGACAGCCACAGACTAAGTAGCAAATGGAAAGCCCACATTTGGCTGCAGTCTCTTTCATGTCTAAGCAGGACATACAGAGACTTTGGGTGATGGCATCAGACAGCCCAGGCTGTGATTAAAGAACAGGAGAAAGCGACAAGGTCCTATCTGTCTCCAAATTCTCACTGAAGAACTCCATTGTATGCAGTGTGATTGTGTGCTGTTTGTTCTCAGCCAGGAGGATCTAGTTTTAAAGAAGAAAAGAGAAGCTGGTGTAAGAACTAAATTATGCAAACAAACAATCTTGAAGTATCAAATACATTACACTGTGTCTTTATAAAGCTCTTCTCAACAAACACTAAAAACAACTGACTGAAAAGACCATGTGTCATCTCTCCAGGTACAGTATTAAAGATCTTGCAGTGCTGTTTGTAGTCAGTGGCTCTAAGAACTTCTGTTGCTTAATATTCAATGTGCATATAACATAAATAAATTAATGAAATTTTAAATCACTGCAGGTTTCAAAAAAATCACTGCAAGTCACTGAGATGCCTTAAGGTGGGTCTCTGTATCTTAATAGGTGAGATACTCCTACAATAAATATTCTTTGCCCTTTCAGATCAATACTTCCCATAGCCAAAGAAAGGCTTTGCACTTAAAATTCACTGGGAATCAAATCTGGTATCTTAATGCTGGGAAGAATCTGCAGCACAAGGAAGTGTTCAGTGGCTGCTGTCTGTGAGAGAGGCTTGTACCTCTCAGAAGGCAGATGTCTAGCAATGTCATACTAACCTCAAACACACCACGCACACTTTATTTATGGGCTGAGCTGGTGGAGGTGCTTCCTTCTCCTGTTCTTTTATCAACAATACAAGGCTGAAAAATCAGATAAGGTAAACGAATACAATCCCTGGCTCTCATGTAGCACATGCCATGCAGAGAGAGCTGTTTTTAGTTTGAGGACTGTGTTTGGAATTCCTTTAGTGTCAGGTTTCCAGTTACCAGACCCTCTTCCCTGGGCCAGGCACGACTGCGGTTGGACTGGATTAGCAGAACACTCTGCAATGTATATTACACAGCTTTGACTTCTACAGGCTTTGCAGACCAATAAAAATAATGATCATTTCATGACCTGCACTTCGAAGTGTGGGGGGGGTGTGTATGAGTGGTGGGTGTAAGAGTGGAAGAATCTCTCTTCCCTTTTTAAAGAATTCCTATTTGGTTTGGAGAAGGAGGGGTCCATATAAGTTTGTTTGAAATTCGAGCAATACATTTCAGATGCAATACAGGCAGGCCTGATTCTCTTCCCCTGCATACAGTTTTGCAAAGTCTAAAGTGGTGCTAACTGGCCTGAACACAAGAGTTTATAGGCACTGTTTCTCTCTCTCTCTCCAATATTACAGCTTAAAATATTTAGAAGCAAACAGTTAAAGCACCATAATCCCAGTAGGTAAGTGCAGAGACATGTTTATATTACTCTAGTTGAAGTCCAGCCTTAAAGCAGCTGGAGAACGAAGCCCTTTATTGTTTGCAGAGTGCCACATTTTGAGGTGTTGGGCCCCAGCTGCTCCCTGGGCCATTCTTCGCAGTTGGAGACATTTAGGTGTCACACTTGCTTTTACATCTTGCATTTACAAGACCAAGCGTACAGTTTAGTCACACACTAGCTTTCCATGCAGGGAAGCAGACTGCAGAAACAACTGTAAGACAGGCAAGCAATGTCTGACATGTTTACAACTATGTAAGATTTCTTATGACAGCATGAACAACTTATTTTGTCTGCAAGAAAATAGATTGTTCTCGATCCCTAATGGAGCAAACTATGTCACAGATTGGTTAACATCAGAATTTAGAGTGCCATTTAGTTAAACTCCCTCCCATCAGCAACCAAACCATAAAACAGTGTTGTTGCTTTGCTCCAGCATTAGTTTATTTTCCACAGCAAATCTCAGACCAGTTTCTGATAATCCCATCCTGCAGACAAAGCTCCCCTTTCTTTCCTTCCCTAAATCCAACCTACAAATATAGGAACTATGACAACCAGGATTAAAACCCTCCAATCAACAAAAACAAAACCCAGAATATGCTTGCTGGTGCTTTATAAATGCCCAAAAAGCATTCAAAACAACTAGTGCAATAATCCTTCCTACTCAATTCCTCACTTGTTTTGTTCATATGCTCTCAGGCATGGTACATCTCTTCTACCAGGAGGCATAAAATAAAGTAGCACCTATTGAACAAGACATCGCTACTCTGTGATCTCCTCAAGCTTAAAGGGATCTTAAGTAGATTGGTACTTTAAGTAGCGAGTCATTACAACATGTGTCATTTCAGATGTTTCTCATTATTCAACACAACATAATGCCATGTGAGTCATTAACCTCTTGGCACTGGTAACCTACTCTCAATGCTAAGCAGTTATGCTTGTTGCTCAGGAACCCCCACGCTCTGTTGGGGAGAGACCTGGCTGAGATTTTAAGGTCCCTTTGGTCTTTTGTTTTGCAGATCAGTGGGGACCAAAAGCTCTTCCTATAGTCTAAAAGAGTTCTTGGCCTTTGGTCTTCTGAGTCACACTCCTGAGAAGATGCTGACCAAGTTATATTGGAGGGGAGAAAACTTCTTTTTAAACGACATTTGCCTCTTAATCCAGCAAGAGAAGTGAATATTCAGGCTTCTCAGTTGAATTTTGCATTTCTATGCAAACTCAAACTAATATAAAAATGTACTGAACACGAGCAGAACTGCCACCACTGGAGTGAGATGCTGAAGTGAAAGCTGTGCTATAGCAATACTTGCAGTGTCTTACTGTGTAGCAACTTCCAACAGACAGGGGGACCCCGCTGCCCCTGCCCTGAGAACAGCCAGCTGCTTCCCTCAAGAGCAGGCAATCGATGAGAAGAGAGCGAGGTGCAGAGGCAAGACCCAAACACGGGCCTCAGCGCAGCAGCAGCACAAAAGCCAGAAATACTATCTGGGTCCCTTTGCCTCTTCCTAACCCCTACTGGAGGTATCTGCTTTTTTGAAGGCTATCAGAGTAGAAATTAAAGAGTCTGTTCTGGTTCAGGAGCTTTTAATTTGATTTAAAAGAAATTCTGTTGCCGTAGTCAAAATTGCTATTCAGAAGGAATCGATCACACTCCAGAAGAGCTCCTCCCGAGCAGGGAAGCCTCCACCCTTTGCCCATCCATTCACAGCACTACTGCTCTCCACACTGGTTTTGTGAAGTGCTTTTAGAAATACATAAACCCAAATTCTACCCTGTTCTCATTTTTCATGTGAAATGAATTTAAAGCATGGTGACCATTCAACTGTACTATTCAAATGATTTTCAACTAATAACAGAAATCATTAAAAGAATCTGCCTAAGTAATAATAACCTGGGCCCAGGTCTTTACTATTCAGCCACTGGGACCTTAACATGCTGTCTGATCTTTAGTGGGCTAGTAAAAACCTGTAAGAAGTGGTTATTAATGTTATTACCAAGCTTTTAGGCTTTTTTTTCTTTTAGAGCATTTCTCATTTAAATTAAAGCATTCCTTGCAGCACTTTCTCCCACTGCCATGATGAAGCATGGCTGTCAATTCTGTCTCCAATGGCACAAACTGGGTAGTAAAACCATGCTTCAGTAAAAAAGGAATATGTAGCTGGTTATTTTTTCCTTCATTTTGTTTCTTTCTGGTCCAGACATACTGTTAAACTCACTGTGACATACCATTCCTTTTTTTTCCCCTTTGCAACAAAGGCAAAGCTCAAGACCCAGAGGAGAAGGATGTCTGTTTTGGGGGGGGGCGAGAGGGACCTTAAAAACAAGCAGCTCTTATTTCTTTCTTCAGGCAGTATTTCAGTCCCCATTGTTTCCCTACTGCTCATGTACTGATTTTCTCCTAAACAGCACAAACAGCCTGTAAGTACATCCTCCCCCCCAGTATTTTCTTTTGTTAGAACCTTTCATTTCTATACCGGCATTAGATTATACATTTCCTGGCTTGCTGCACTCCATTAACACTCTGGTAACCACCCATTTTCCAGCCAGCCATTAAACACCACCTTTCATAATTGAGATTTAAAGGCTCAGGGCATGATAAACCGCTGAAGTTATAACTTTACAGCTGCCTCTATAGAAGTGTGTAAATCTCCAGATTTGGATGGGCAAATCAGTTAATTAGACTTGCATTAAGTCACAAACTTTGCGGGTGCTCTGACAGCAGATGTCCTAAAGTTGTGCTTTAAATAACAAGGGTCAAACCCTCAATCCCACCGGGCTGGGACAGACGGAAATGTCCCACCCGGTGCCCAGGGAGCGGTAGCACCGAGCGCAGCTGCTGTGACTCGCAGCCGGCCGCGAGCGCCCATTCCAGCTGTGTTTATGCTGGCTCCTTCCTGCAGAGCTCCTTCAGTTACACGAACATCAGCGCGGCCGCGGGAGCGCAGCGACTGCCGACTGGACATGTTCTACCTGCTGCCTCTGGTGGAGAAAACCCTGGGTTTACCACCCTACATTTTCTGCCGGCCAGCACACAGGTTGCTCTGAAAGCAGGACCCCCAAGTTTTGGAACTGAGCACAGCTTCCCCTTGCCCCTACCTGCGGCTGAGGACACTTATGTGCATGACCCCGAGTCACTGCTGGCCAGTAAAAGTTCAGGACTGGCGACATTCGGAGCTGCAGCCACCACCGTCTTTAGGCGCATAGGTAGGTAGTAAGAGGTTAACCTTTGGTCATGACGCCCAAGGGCCTGTGCTCCACCTCAGCACGAGTTATCTCCCTGTTGCTGCATTTAAAAATACTGTATGTAATTAACTGTTATCAGGTTGTTAACCAGTCTGTTGAAGTGTGAACTTATCATTCAATTGTTTCCTTTATTTACAAAGTCCCTGCCATTCTCTGAGGCAGCAGCCTGGGACAGGCTGTTGACTTGCTTAGATGAGGAGGGTTTGGCACACCAGATCCCGGGAGCAGAAGCAGATTCTGGAGAAGTGAGGCACAGACATGAATCTGCAAACACCTCCTCAAGGTGCCCTGTAGAACAGCTGTGCTTGAGTGAGACACACACATGCCACCACTACCAAATATATCACTGTAAGGCTGCTTTGAGACCTGAACCACTGAGCATGGAGGAAACACACAATACAGCTCCCAACTGCTTTATGGGCACAAGAGGAATTTCTACTCATATATATGGTACTAGCTTTAATGCCTACTGATATACACAAATATGTTCCATTCACAGATGAAGACAACGTAACTGCTGACTTTCACACACATCTGAGCTCAGTTTTTCCCTATTTAGTTTGCTGGACATTGTTTCCTTAGGCAAATCTGTAAGTCAGAGGTCATCATGTTAGACCACAAGATGGAGATGGGTGGACAGGACAACAGCACAAGATGCCACAGCCCTTGCTGTCCTCTCTGTCTCCTTCAGCAAGGTCTAGGCTTGGATTCCTTGAGCCCATCACACATCATGTTTTTTACCACTATCCCCTCCTGGCCTGGCTACTGTCCTCTTCTTTGCTTTCTTCACCAGCAGCACCAACCGTGGCAGTGCCAGCAAGGTGTCCCAGACGACATGAGACATCATCAGATCTGTGTGATTTTCTTCCATGCATTCCTGGCCTGGGGCAGCACCATGCACCCACAGCAGGATTTACTAGCATGGTGCCTGGGCATGCAGCATCCTTTGCTCTATGGGAACTGGTGCAATCACCAATGTCCCCGATCTATGTGCATCCCCCCTAACACTTGCAATAAATGAGATTTGTAGCTTCTAAACAAACTTCTTCTGTGCCATCTGCACACTGTGCTGCATGACAGATGACAAGATAAAATTTGCAACAGCAAAGACCTTAGAACAAAACAACCTTTTAGAGAGAGCAAGTACAGGCTGCTGTAGCAGTTCTATCAGCTTAGTCATGTTATCTAGAAAGAAGACATTAGGATCCTGAAGCTGAAACAGGAGTGCACACCTGAAGACAGGAAAAAAAAGCTTTTAAGACAGACCAAAACACTGCATCTGTGGCAAAGCAATGCCAATAGCTGGGAATTAGTGATACCTTAATAGAGGTGACAGCATAGTACTTGGAACATAGGGTAGGGACAAGCCAGCATTGAGACAGAGACAGGCTCTGGGCAGCACTACCTGGTATAGACTTAAATTTCTTTTGAAAGTATACATACATCATGTACCAAAGATGTGCAATGAAGTCTTACATGGAAGACAAGATACTGTCAGCAGCTTCAGCTGATGTTACAATGAGCAGCACCACAATCAAAGAGGCATCCCTACTCCACCCAGGAAGGCTGCTATGTGCCATTAGTGAGAAAAAGAGAAGCAATAGTGCTTCCTGATATGAACCTGGTAAGAACCTGGCAGAGGATCCAGACAGCATGTCTCAATTTGGCTGGGTGAAAAAAATTAAATAAAACCACCCTTTAACTTGAAACAATCTTTTACATAATGAATCAATCAATTATCTTTGCTCTAGTATGTTCAAATCAAGGGAATCATCATTGAAAATAACAACCAATTTATATAGTTCATTTAAAGCCACAGTAAGCTAGGCTGCTGATTCACTAATGAACAATAAAGGTCACCACTATAGTATCTCTCCAAGTATTTTCAGATTGTGCAGTGTTATAGACTTGAAGTGGCAAGTTCATAAAAAAACCATCAAGATACTTTGCACGGGGAAGTAAAGATAGAAAAACATCTTTGCTTTGCCTAGATACCAGACTGAGAAGAGGGAATACAATCTAATGAAGGACTTTGTGCTCCAGACTCATCCAGCCCCGGCCAAAGCCTCTGGATGTCAATGGAAGCATTTCAATGTCAATGGAAGCATTTCAATGATCTTTGGATTAGGCTCTTGTATAGAAGAATGGTATCTGAAAGGGGAGAAGAGGGCAGGGAGAGAATGAAACATCTGTATCCTGGAATGAAATCAGGAAGTTAAGGCCTGACAGCCTTAGACAGCAAATAAATACCTCGGGTACTAAATGTAAGTCGCTGAAATGCCTCACTTCAAGTGGAAACATTCCTTTTCAGTTGTGTCTTTCAGGTATTCAGAGAAAAGACCGACCAGAATGCTGCTAATTTATGTTTTACTGTTTGAGTGCCCATGATCTAGAAAATGGTACATACAGGCAAGTATGAAGAAACAAAACATTCTGCCAAGATGAACAGCACACCTCTGCTCTGTGGATGTTACATCTATCATTATTAACAGTATGGCAACTGGGGCAATGTAGCGGAGTGTGCCCTAATCTGCAGCATCATGTCTGGGACTATTACCAGAACCAGATGTTTCAGAGGAAGCTGCAATTTGTGGACAATTAACAGTTTGCATAGGTCTTACAGCATAAAAGAACCTCTCCTTTCCCCCTCAGATGCTAATTCAAACAAAAGCAACTATTGGTCTAAGCCTGGGTTTGCAGAAAGGTGCAGGTTTCAGAAACACAAAACACTTGATGACACTTCTGTACTTGCAGATGTTGATTCAAAAAAACCCCATATATGATAATATTTAACCTTGACAGACGTACTATTTGAAACCCATAGGAAAAAAGCACAATATAGTAGAGAGAGCCTGAGTTGAGCTGAGAAAGATGTGTTTTCCAAATCTCAATGTTAAATCTTTAATGCTGACTTGGGTTCCTCTTAAAAAAAAAAAAAAAAAAAAAAAAAGAAAGATGCATAATTCTACTGCCAGTAAAATAGGATTTTCTTTAAAAGAACTTTGCAATATTTCAAAGGTCCCTCTTTTTAATGACCAAAAAGTAAAAGAGAGAAACATCATACTATATCAAGCAGCTAGAATATAACCCATTACTCAAGAACATCATTACAGTTTCTAAATCAGAAAAGCACAAAGTAGCAATACCATTTTGAGGATGCAAAATTGTCTCTGTATACTAAAGACCCTTGAAAAACTTATAAAACTTGTGGTATAAACTAGCACAACTGAAAATGAAATATCCAAGGAGGAAAAGACCAGGGTTAAAGGTTCTGTATTGATTTTTTTTCCCCCTTACATTGGGATTAAAGCAATTTCAGCTGGGACCTAGAATTACAGATGTAATTATAATTTCCATTTATATTTTTAGACTGTGTACAAAGAAGTGTAATAATGGACAGCTGAAAATTTTCCATTGTCCATTAAAAATGAAATGTTTCTGATGAAATCTCTGTAAGACCAAGTACCACTGCAGCAATCTCTCAATAATAGAGCTTGCTTCAGATGTTTGGTGACAAGAGAGAAGGGAGAGTTGCCACCCCTTCATAAGAAGAAATCAAACCAAAATGACATAAAGGTTGTTATTCCCCTACATAATACTAAAGAGATTTCAGGTTACGATTAGTAACAAGCCTTTTCAAAGAAAAAGTCAAATTATCATTAAATAACCTTTCTTGACATTATTTACAGGGTATGTAACACAAAGCATTGCATTAAGGAGGCATTATTTAAACCACATAGGGTCTAGGGAGTGAAAAAGAGAAATTTCTCCAAGTACCACTGCCTGTCTGCCATCCTTCCTCCATCCTTTACAATGTCCATTTAAGCCCAGGTTTCCTGGAGGTCTCTGATAGCGAGGCAAATGACTGCTATTGAAAAGCAAAATGTATTCAAGGTAAAGCAGGTGCTTAAGTGCTCTGATGGATCTGGGCCTAAAAATTCAAGTTGTAAACCCCAACTCAATTTCAAATGACTAATTGAATTTGCCTTTTTTTTTTTTTTCTTAATTCCCTTTGGTTTTAAACCGATCTGCTCTGTGCTTTCTGCCACAAAACATGGTGCAGTCAGCACAGCTTTGTCCCACCACGCTGCTCCCGCTTGCCATTCCAGAGGGGCAAAGAGATCCATACAGAAATGCTCAAAAATGCTCAAACCTAGCACTGGTATATTCAAGCAGCCTAAATTCAGCCTAATTCCCGAGTCAGTGAGAAACCCAGATGCCTTTAGAGACCCCTACAAAGCTAATTAGACTACCAGAAGTCTACACACAGCAAAGTCACATGGGTTTTCTGAGCACAGCTACTGGGATCCTCAAAGCTTTTAACTGATTCTGGAAATCTTTAATCGCTGAATGTACAGTTGTAAACTGTGTTTGCTGTTTGAGCATCTTTGGAGGAAGGACTGTTGGCATTCTTTTTTCTACATGCTTTGTCACAGCTATTGTGTTGGCTGGTTGAGTTCAGTTCCAGAGTGTATCACTATTATCTCCTTAAAAAAGCAAAACAAAGGGAGAAACTGTGGCCATACCATGCTTCTAAAAATACATTCTTTCCATACTGAAGACAACTCAGTTCTCAGTAAACAAACATGCCTTTTCTTTAAAGCACAGTATCTCAGATTGAACCAAAACTCATAGCAAAATGCTAAATGAGCGACCAAAACCTGGTGACACATGGGTACATATACAGCAGTACACTAGCACTTAGATCCAAGCAAAAAGCAAGCCACATGGATTTTCACTGTGGAATCATCCTGAGATTGGTTTTTCTTGCCAGATTTTGCCATGATCTACAACAGACTGCTCTCAAAGCATCTCCCTTCCTTCACCTGTAAAACAAGAGCTATTTTCCTTCTTTAAATGAAGGAAAGTGCCAGCTACTCAGTATCCAAGGACCCCTGTTGGCTTGGGGTTTTGCTTGATAACCTGGGCTGGGTTTTGTTCACACATTTCCTGCCCTCTGGATGGAACTCTGACTGCCAATTTCCAAGGCACTGTCTCAGACTATCTAGTGCACAGATCCAATCTCCTTGCTGAATTACATCTGGGGTGGAACAAAAATGGCAGATAATTCACTTTCTATTAAAGTTAACACTCTCCTCCACTTGCTTCCCACGTATGTTATACAGTGGACGTGTTTGCATGTTCTGCTCTATTTTTTCAGCTGTTGCAAGCACACAAGCTATCAATTATACTCTATGCAGAGAGAAGATAGTGATTTGAGGAACGACTTCCAGTTTATATAACTCCTCACCTCATTACTGCTCAAACATTTAAATGAATGCTTTTGGGCAAGAGGCCTGAAGTAGAGATTCCTTAGGTGCTCTCTCCCCTGCCATTTCCCCCCTCATTGAATGGTTAATCAGAGCAGCATAATTCTTTAAAACTAATATTTATTCAAACAGCTGCAGGATCCCATCTGCTCATTCAGAACAGAGGACAGAAGCAGCGGAGGTCACAGCAATACCAGACAGAGCCAGCAGAAGTATGAGTTCTGCCAGTATCTCTATAGCCAGCCTAAGTTATGTTTGGCAGACAAAGGTTTTGAGTACAGCAAAGACACTACCATTACCCTAAAGATGTGGTTAAGTTTTTAGGATATGTATTGTGGTATTTAATATATTTTCAAAATAAAGCTTGTTGAAAGTCTGACTAGTGGCCTATGTGCTATTTAAGACCAACCACACGCCTACAAAGCTTTGCTGCTGTGTTTCTGGCATATCCACAACATCTTTACCTGTGGTAAATATGCTCCATAGCTTATGCAGATTTTCCCAAATAAGCATCCACAAAAGAACAGTACCACTGTGCATCTTATGCTTTGTTTATGCCATATTTGAAAGAACTGTTCTAGTAGAAAATTTTGCACAGGTGCTAAATGACAAAATTAGTGCTAATTTACATAACTATTAAATGCTAGAACAATGCAATCTTTTCCAAGCCTGGAGATGAGAGTAAAGATTCTTAAGAAAGCAGGAATTCATCTTCTCTAACAGGGTACAACAGGAGTTTTAGCTCTATGCTTGCTCTTAACAAAGTTACTGGTCCATCACCACTAGTGATCTGAATGTTTGAAATTCTTCAACAACCTTGAATTACATTAATTACATTTACTTTTATTTCACTTATATCTGTGATAAGATTGGATGGGCCGAAGAAGAACATATATAGGAAAAGATGTATTTCTTTTACTAGGATCTCCAAAATCTGGAGAGAAACTGCTAATGCTGGTGGGCAAAATTGTTGGTGAAAACAACAAGTAACCTAATCAGAGTTTATCAAATTACTACCAGACTGACCCAGACAGCAAAGAAATCAAAGAATATGCTCCAACAGTGGTTGTGTTTCAGTCTAAACTGACTGCAATCATTAGGAACACATCCATGGATTGCAGTGGTTCTGGCCCAGGCTTGTACTAGCTTCTAGTAAATTTCTAGCTGTTCTCAAGTGGGATCAACACATCTAAAGCATGACTTTCTACAGCA
Organism: Aphelocoma coerulescens; assembly: GCF_041296385.1. Taxonomy (NCBI): domain Eukaryota; kingdom Metazoa; phylum Chordata; class Aves; order Passeriformes; family Corvidae; genus Aphelocoma; species Aphelocoma coerulescens. The sequence goes on from NC_091021.1 coordinate 13,638,187, forward strand.
TCATACTTGAAGAGCAACATAAAAGCCTTTGGTGAACACGAGCAAAGAAATTTAGACAAAACCCTCTAAAATGGAGACTTTTCTTCTGATATGTTTAAGACTTCTGCGCAGAGAAATTAAATATGTCACCTACTTATGGAATGGAAGCAGTTTGGCTGCCAATTGTCTGAGCTGTGTTGAAACAGCTGGTCTAGCAACTGTTTTTACTATTAAATTCTTCAGTGATTCTCTTAATCCCAAATTAGACACTTCTTTCCTTTAATCACCAGTTTATATAAAAGCTCTTTCCTCACAAGGCAGGGTTTCACCAAGGATAACAAACAACGGCAGGTCTGCTCAGCATGCTGCCCTTGTGTTTCTCTACTCCTCACATCTCCCCCACCCTGCTTCTCATTTCTCAGTGGGTGGCACACAGTGTGCTCACGACTCTGTCCCCTACATGTTTGTAAAAGAACACAGAACTGTATTTGAGGTCTTAAGATTTCACAGCCTGTCATTAAGCATGTAATTAAGACTGTCCACATACAATTCACTTTCCTACTTAATCATCATAACCTTTCCTCTTTCCTAAACATGTACATAAGGATACCTATAACTGACTCACTTTAAATGGCTTGCTATTAGAAGCTTGAAACTTGCCATTGTGACAGTACAACATCCTGTAGGGCTGTGTTTCTGATGTGGTGTTTTCTTGGTGGTTTTTTTTTTGTTTGTTTTTTCCAAGTATGCTTTGCAAAGATTGGATGGAGACAAAGGAATTGAGAACTAATATGGAGAACTAACTGCAGTCTGCCTCTGAGCAAAGGGTGCCACTGCAAAGCTGCTGTTTGCTCACAGGAACATAGCTGAGCAATGACACAACATACAAGAGGTTCATGTACAAAAATGAGAGCTGCAGGAAGCTTGCTCAAAAATTCCTGATCCAACATCCTCAAAAATAATACATATTTACACCTGATACTGTTGGTTTCCTACATTTTTCCTTTGTTAGTTGTTTTTGAAGCACATTTGCTGACAGCCATCTTTCAGCCACACCTCCAGACATATTTATCAAGGGAAAGCCAAAACCAAGAACTGCAGCAGAGTTGTCTTATTTTACAATGCTCTTTCTCACCTTTGCAGCCTAGAGCCCACACTTTTTGATCAGCTCTGAATTACAGCTCAGCACAAACAGCAACATTTTTATTCCAAATATCCGTACCTACAAAGCAGCCAGCTGAGCTTCCCAGTCTGCTGGTCTCCTGAGCCATTTCAATATCCATCTTAACAATGCAATGGATGTATTTGCATTTTGGAGCACACATCTTATTCCCCAGGTTTCACTCGGCACATCACTATGTTGATGCATTCTATGGGATATATGCTTTTGGTTTTTAATTTAATCTTCTTCTTAATTTGCATTCACTTATCTTTTTTCCACAGATCCTTCATCTCAACCTAACCATTTTGTACTGATACTTTTTTCTTTCATTAATATTTTGTTCCCTAACAGTTGTTTTGTTCTTTTACTCACTGGAGGCATAGTTAATACAGCTTTCTTTTCTGAGGCAATGTCTCCAAGACTTCATTAAATTTTATAATATTAATTCAAGTCCTTTTGTTCAAATGCAGTATTTCCCTCCATCTCCCATATTTTTAAGCTGAATTTGGTGCCCTCAGTTTGAGTGGGAGGTCCTTATGCCTGATTATACACTAAAATTCATACCAGATCCATGTTTTCTGTAAATGTGACACTTGAAAGTATTTTTATTTACTCCATATAGTATCTCCTTGCAAAAAGGCTGGCTGTTTAGTTTCAAAATATTAATTGACTTTTAAACTATTCCATATTGCATTAACTGGCTTTTTGCTATGAGGAGTTGACTGACTTATTAGGACAATTGACAAACCCCATCCCTGTCTGACTCCTTCCACACTTCCAAAGTATTCTTCTGGGACATCTGGCTTTTAGCGTTTTTTTTTTTCAAGCTATGTCCCAGTTGTTACAGACGTTTTCTTCGGTCAATTTTCTTTAGTTATTCCCATGGAAATTATAGAGGTGGCCTGCCAGCTGCAATCCATGATTTGGTGTCATGAACCTTGACCTTTCTGACTTTCTAAAGTATACTTTTTCATTATTTAGACTTAATTTGTCTTGGATGGAGGCATCATGTTCATTTCAAGTGATATTTCTATTTTATTAGAAAGCTGGAGGTATGTTTTACAACTAAATCTCCTTCCTTTTGTATTCACTGCAGAGAATTTCTGAAATTGTGATCCTGTTTACAAATTTCTTTCCTCCTGTCAGTCATGTCTTAGAGACACAAGACCATTTTTTGAAAGGTCTGTAGTACACTGACACTTTTCCTTCCTGCTCTGCTTTTAATGCCTGAGACTCTCGCTGTAGAAGGTACACACAGGTTATTTATGAACTCCGCACATTTTTGGACAAATGTGTTTTGACATAATATATGAAAAAAAGTCTTCAAGCTTCACATATGGCACTGAGGTGATGTTAGGTACCATTGCACACCTCAGCAGAGGGATGGAAACTGAGGTGGAAGAGAAAAAGTTGTAACAGAGCATTTCCAGCTCTCTGCTGCATGTATGTGTCACAAATCTGGTGTCCTGCTATAGATTTGGGCTCTGTCCCTGGGATACAATGATTTCCCTGACATCTCTTAGAGCCTGGGTAGTTTCCAGAGCAATCAATTTTAGTATCTTCCAGAGTTAAGAGAAGTTAGTTAGCCGAATCTTAAAACTGTTTGAAATTGGATTCAAGCTAATCTTTTAATGAGCACATCAGCTTGGTTCCCAAGCCTGGGCTCTAGCATGTAAGAATGATCTTTTTTCTTTGCCTGTATTTAATCTTGGCTGGTTTATTGCAACATATCTTGGAGGTCCTTGAATAGGACCACTATTTCCATTAAAACTGATTCTAAATTCACCTGCCAGCACTTAAAATCCAACTAAAACCACACATATATTTCATTTATAATGAGATTACCACATTGGAAGATACAGACAGACAAGATTTTGCTGCATTTTCAATAAAAGCACAGCTGTCAAGATAAAAATCATATTAAAAAAATATCCCTGAATTACTGGTATCACTTTAGATGATTAAAACAGAAGAGAAAGTTAATAATCAAGTACACTGGAGAATATAGTGTTTGAATATTATGTATATTTCACATGACTAGGGTGATGAAGTTAGTTGGGCCATTCATTTTTGTACCCTACTTAGTTCTAATCCTATTTAAGGCACCAAATTATCAAGTCCTCTTAGTTTTGAAGTTACACCAAGGGAATATTAAAAAAAATTATTTATATCAAAAATTAAAAAAGGCCATTTACAATTAGTTCTCAAATGTTTCTCTTGACCATCTCCTCTTATTTTAATCAGTATGAAAAATGAGGGAGATATAGACTTGATTCAGCCACCTGGAACTACACAATATTTTCCTATCAACCTGCTCTTCATTGGCTTCCACCCCTTTGGAGGGAAAAGCCTGGGCATTACTTAAAATATTGGGTATTATATTATGCACCAGAAGTTAACAGGCTCACCTTGTAGCTGTGTAACATTTGTCCAGTAACATAGGTTCACTGACAGGCCAAGATGTGGGTGATTCTGGACAGGGTTGATAAACTATTTCATTGCCATTAAAGTTTTGGCAGCCCTGCCCCCCTTCATGAGAGAGTATCTGCAGATGCTCTTTTTATCAGGTGAACATTGCTCCAATTTAAACAGTACTACAAGGCAGCAATGGTATTTATTCCCTGCAGTCTGCATCAGCATTGTCACCCTCTGCCTGCCATAAAGCCCCATTTTGGGCAAATAAAAAATAGAGGAAGTCGCAATTTCAGTAGAGCCATGTAAGGAAGTCAACTGGTGAGAGGAACAGTGAAAACCAGAGGCAGGCTGTTACTCAGGAGTGTCTGAGCACCAAGAAGGCATCAGGAAGATAACTTGGCAGAACAGCAGCCATGTGATGGGACAGAGCAATGCTGTCACTGAGAACCACTGTGCCACCACATGGCACTTGTCAACAGCAACACCGAGCAGGACGTGCCACCTCTCAGCTGATGGCCATAACCATGACTGCACTGCTGGATCAACCCTGTGCAACAAATTGGTAGATGCCAAGGAGGACTATAGATGCGGTATACAAAATAAGAAAGAGGACAGATTTTTTCCAACAAGTGATGGAATAGGTTAAATCAAAGTGATTCTAAGCAGAAAAAAAAATTAATTGTGACTTAAACCAGCATACAGGGAATTTTGGTTTAAATAATTCATTTTAAACCTTGCTTTTTCATCTGTGGTCCTTGGCTAGTCAATTCCCAGAGGCTGGGAATGCTCTGACAAGTTGATTTACAGCTAATTATAGTCTGCACTGAAACTGTGATTTCTTTTTTGTTAACCAAGAGAATACACTATATACATATTTAAGTAATGTCAGTATATTAATTTCAGATTCTGCTAGACAATGGTGAATGATGAGTCTTATTTAATAGACAATTAACTTTTTCTCCTGATTTGTGTCAAGTAAGTTTCTGATGATTTTTCCAGTTTTCAGGATTCAATTAAATTACAGAAATCTTGCATTTTGAAATAAACTTAGTAAAATAAAGGCAAGAACATGCAAATTCAAGAAGCAGCTAATGAAACATGCTAAGTAATCCATTTCTTCTGTGGGAGGAACCTTATCTGTTCACAATCCAGGTATTACCAAAACTTTGCTTTTGATTTGAAGGGCTCAAAATGTTTTTGACTCAACTCTAGAGGCTACCTCCTAAATTGACTGTATGGGTACTCTGGCCCCTTGAATCAATGCTGTTTTCATGCTCTACAGTGTAAGACCTAAGTCCTCAATGTATTTAATTTATTGAAAGGGAGGTGAAAACATAACATAAATGATCTCTGCAGAGAAATACTCAAGGGAAGGAATTTTTCAGGCTTGGCTCTTAAAATCTAGCAGAAAAAATATTTACCATAGTATCTAGAAACTGAAATTGGGTAATGTCAGACTTTAGGGGAAAAAAGGCGTAATCTCTTTAAGCAGTAAAATAATTAACCTCTGAAGAATGTAATGAATTCCCCACAATGTGACTTTCTAATTCCAGGTTAGATGCTTTTGTAAATACTTTTACAAAAGTAATGGGATGGATCAAAATTGAAATTTAGTTTGATGTAGAAATGTAGAAATGTAGAAAGTCTTGGAGGGCTCAGGCAAGGTGATCAGAATTGTCCTTCCTGGCATCATACCTAGAAATGGAGAGTGTGCTGCTTTCAGCTACTGCCTTAAGAAGTGCAAGTTGCATGGTCAATCTGAAGGGAAGCTTCCAGCATGGCAAGACCACCCCGATGCCACTGTAGGGCAAGGCTAGTTCCTTAATCCATTTCCAAGTTTCCCAGTTTCAGGATGCGTGTTACATTTAAGACAGACATTCTTGTGAGCCAATTACCAGTTTGCTCAGCAGTCTTGTTCCAGCCACAGCAATACAGCTAAACCCATCTACACAGCCTGAACTCATTTTTCCATGCTAGCAGTTATTTTCTAATGCTCTCACAGCCTTTCTGGCCCTCCCCCTTTCCTTGACATAAATGTGTTCTTCAATAATACAAGAATTCCAGAGAAAGTCTGAAGTACTAATTTTCCATTGGAATCAGCATTTCTTATTGGAAAGATGGCTGAGCTTTCTAATCCACACTCATCATGTCAACCAGCGTGCCGTCTCAGTGTCTGTCAGTCTGCTTTTGGTCACAGCCAGCTTTTCCACCACCACAGAAAAGAACGTGTCCTTGAACATGAGGCTTCTCCAAACAAGGCTGCCATTAGCAAGACTGTGATTTACATTAAGACAACTTCCATAAAAGCAAGCTCAAAAATAGAACTATGAACAAACAGAGCAGCTTCAGCTTCTTATCTGTTCCATAGCTCTATCAGGAAAATATTCTGAATTACACCAAGAAAGTAGGCATTAAAAATAGTTTAAGAGATACCAATGTTTTTCTGGCTCCCACAACCTTGCCCTGCTCTTCTTCCCAAAAGAAGAGGTATAAGAGGTGTAAGAATCAAGCCATTCTCCTCCTAAGCAGAAGGATTTAACATTGCTTAATACTACTACTCAGCACTACTTAGCTGTAGCCTCAGGGCAACACATAAGTACTGAGTGCAAAGAACTGTATCGCTCTCGCAAAGCCTTCCATTCTGTCTCTCCCACTTTGCTGCTTTTCTGCACAGAACAGCACAATGCAGTGAGAGATGAAGACCTGCCACTCTCCTGCCACAGCCACTTATCATTTAATTCAGATGTTTGCCTCTGTAGACATTTCCAAAGCAAGCCTACAGGGTGGCATTATTTTACCTAGAAACTTAACTATGTAGCTCAGCTTGCCACTCCTTAGACCAGTCACACAGAAAGCCTTTCTTCAAAGGCTGCTGCCTCCTTTTCCCCTTTTAATTAAACATGTAACCTTACACAGGAACAGATCCTCTACTCAAAAGGCAAAAAGCACATAACTGACTTCAGTGAGACCAGGACAGTAATTTGCTGCTGCACCTACTGAAAAGACAAGCACACTTGACAGCTGAATTCCTCAAATAGGGTTAATACAGACTTGTATCACCTGAATTTGGCCCATAATACCTAGACTAAAATTAACAGCTTCAGAGAAAAACAGAAAAAATAAAAAATAAAAAAGGCAAAGCCACAATGATGTTTCAAAGCTTAGAATTTAACAAACCAGCAGCAGGTATGTTCAGATTTGACTCCATGCAGGAGGCATGCCTTTGCAAAGGAATGGGACAGTGTCTTAGGGGCATAAAACACTCATAAAGATATTTGGCAGGTGAACATTCCTCCTTCTTGCCCAGTGGGGAGGAAGACAAAAGCTCTCTTCCTTAATTTGTCCATGCCCACACACACTGGCATGAGTCCTGCTGGCTTTCAGGTGAGCAGGACAGTTTCACTGTGTAGGTCCCAGCTACTCCTGACACAGCACAGATCCCCTCCTCCCTCCTCATCCTGTGAAACTGGCTGCAGTCCAAGCGCTTTCCTCTCCTTTCTTGTGTGTGCCACACCAGAGCGGCAGGCAAAGGTCATATCCTCCTGGACTCAACACAATATTGCAATAGGAATTTGTTTCCCAGCATCTACAACCCTCATCTGAAGCCTCTGTAAGTATCTCTTATTAAACTGGGCTTAAATGGCTAAGTATGCAGACAGTTCCATATGGCATCCATACCAAATGCAGCTCAGTGGCCTCACCACAGTGAGGACAGCACAAGAGAAGGGGAATAAACCCAAGGGCAGGAAGCTGCGAACTAATACTAAAATGCTGGAGAGAAGAAAGCTACTCTTTTGAGGAAATACTACCTCTTTATTTCTTTCTACATTCCTGTTTCTTTCTCTTATTATTTTTTTTTTTTAATGATGCTGCTCATTACAGTAGTTTTCATGGATCCTTCTCCGAGAATAGGTTGGCAAATGGGTGGTTTTTACCTGGATTCCTCTATACTCCTGGGCAGTCAGCCACAAGAACAAAAGAAATCACTCATTTCCATTAGTGGCTGGCAATGAGACTGCATCCCCTTCGTCTGGATTTAGACTTCACTGTACAATCTAGTCATTTGTGACTGCCAGGGCTTAATTACTGCAGTAACACGAAACTGCAAAACTTACAAAACTGAAGTATAAAAAGCAGCAACCGACTGCTGAATTTCAGGCACACCCAAGGGTGTGACATCCCAAAGCTCTGCTCCTTCCAGGGTGGAAACCCTCTGGAGACACGGGTTGGTGTGCGCTCAGCAGTGTGTGTTTGGGTTGGGAAGCACAAACAGCCCTGCTGAAGTGCAGGTCTTCTCACTCTCCAGCATAATCTCCTTAGGCATGCAGAGAAAGGACACTTTCACAGTGATCTTCAAAAGCTTAGGGAATATTTGGGTGACTTTGTAAATGGAGAGTTCCAGCCAGTTAAATACTCAAACCTGTCATAAGAGCTGGAGAGTTGTGTCTCCAGCAAGTTAAATGGAGGTTTGGGGAACAGCACTGTAAAATTAATGATCTGATTCAGATGAATCTACTTTTAAAAAAACCAAACCAAAACCAAAACCCCAAAACCAAACAAAAACACAGGTTGTAGAGATGAGCAGTACACACACTGAGGATGCAGCAGTTTGGAGAGGAACAGGACAGAAGGGATACAGAGAACGCTTACTACATAAAGCAAGGGCATGTCTACATCTGCACTGTAGTGCTCACTTCTGGTCATTCTCCCTTGAAAGGAATACTGGGGAAATCAAACCAATTCTGGGTTATGGAAGTTACTTCACTGGGAAATTTTCAGTTTACAATGCTTGAAAAAATACAGTTAATTTTCTTAAAGGGAAAATGAATAAAAGAAGACATGATACACAAATATAAAAATTGCTATAGAGAGTTACACTGGGCACCAATTATGAATTTAGTCTTGTAATTAACAAGGAAGTACTCAACAAAATGGAAGTCAAAAATAAATAAAAAAGGAGTGTATATAATTAAAGTACACCTAACTAACATGCAAAAATCACTGCTAAAAGCATGCTGAGGAAACATGAGTGTTGGAGGACGGTGAAAAAAGATGGCTATTTACCCAGAAGAGTACATACCCACAGTCAGCCAGGAAATACATACAAGACACACTGCTGGAAAGCAGATCTCTGATAGAAAAGCCATTTACTGCACAGGATGAATCTCCAAGAAAAAATGTCTGACAAATATCATTTGAAGGCAGTAAGTAAACTGCAGACACATCCTTTGGTTTAGAAACCACACACATTAAAAATGCCTACAGACATCCAACAATGTCTTGCGAGACAGCTTTTATATTCTGGTTAGCAAAAGTAAAATATTCTTTGTATTTTCATCTGGAATTGGACATAGCATTACGTATTTATCAGTCTTTCAGTGACACCTTTGAATGTAAATAGCTGAATGGAGAAAGAGAAAGAAAAAAGAAAGAATTCACTGATTTCCTAAATGCCAGCACTACTTCACAACAAAAAAAATCCTTCTTGCTTATAGATACCTATTTCTGTTTTGCTTTTACAAATCAGCCTGCCTGTAGATCCACGAAGTGGATTGGACCATGCCTCTGAGGACTTGCCCAGCCCTCTAATTCTAAAGGGGGAATATTTTCCTATTTTTGTTTTCCTCTCCCTGCTTCCCACTATCTCATCTAGCATCCTCTCACTCCCCTTTCTGGCTTGATTTATGTTACGCTCCACTATTAGAACTCCCATAGAAACGGGGCTGAAATCCCTGAAATGTTTCCTTTTTGTTATGCCCCACCGGTTCCAGACTAGAATTACTCTTCATTGAGTTGATAAGGATTAAAAATTAAAAAAACCCCTCAGAGAATTCACTCTCATTTCCAGAGCATTCAGTTGAAGCACAGAGATGCTCTACTGGAAGAGGACTGCAGTCAGACAGTCCTTACAGCAACAGTGGGACTTCAGTATCTGTGGCAGCTGTAGTGGAAGCTTTCCACAGCAACGTTCTGTCAATGCCAGCTAGGATTATATCACTACAAACTCAGTCATTTATGCCCTGCTACGACCTGTTATAACTCTTACAGAGCCAGCTCCCTCAATGTCATGTTCTCTACCTGTGGATCATGACTCTTGCTGACATGTTCAATGAGAGACCTGTTATAAAAATTCAGAAGTCCAAATTAATAGTACAGGTATAAAATGGCAGTAAATCAGCAGTAAAAGGTGACAAGACAAAAGTGCAGAATAATCTCTCATGTTAGAGCCGGACATCAGCTGTGGGCTGCTTTCCCTCCCCATTGGAAGGAGGGTGAGTCAGTGTGTGCACAAGGCTCGGTGCTGTACCTGGGTAAGGATGCATACTGCCTTTCCACCCCCTCGAAGTGAAGATTGTATGAGCTCCCATCTGGACCCTTTCCAGGCACCTGTGGAGAGGAGAGTAATTAGAGATGAAGATCAATTATGCAGCCCAGCTACTAACAATGCATCTCAAAACGATAAGCAGAGAACACATGATGCTGCAACATGCCAAAATCAACAAAAGAAAGGCAGGGGCTCAAAGAAGCTTCAAATCCATACATAATCTTATCACTGCTAACAAGAAAGGCTTCTGTATCAAAGAAGTGTTTAGAGCAGGTACAATCTTCAGAGCTTTTCCCTCATCTACCTACTAGCTGGGATACTCTCTCTCTTCTTCCCTGGCTGGTCCTCCTCCTGGAATTCAGTAAAATGAGGACATCACCTAACTAAGCACACCCCTTCTGATTACAGTGGCGTAACTGCCTGAATCCAAGCCAACGTCTGCGTTTTTCCCCTCCACTAGCTTGTTTTGCTTAAGTATAAAATACAATACACACAGGTTTTCTTTCACTCTTAACACAAATCCAGAAACTTTCCCTAATGCCACTGCAAAGCTAAGCATCCAGCTGGGAGTTAAGTGCATTTATGATGCTCTGGTGCCATTTCAAAAGTGCAGCATTAGCGCACTCAGTCAAAATGCCAGCGCTACTTGGTTTGTGTTCAAGATGGCAACCGGCATTGGCTGTGGAGCACAATTCTATCAGGAAGGCTCCAACCGGGTACCAAACGGTGAACTTCAATGCTTTTAGCACACAGGAGTTCTCCCAATTTCACTCACTCAATGCCTGCTGATGGCCCAAAGTGTTAAGAGCCTTGTTAAAATGGAGCTATTAGTCTTTTCTTCCATAAATGGAGGAGGCTCTGACTGCCTTCACTGTTTCCTACATTAGTATGTATTCCTATTCCGGTGCTGCTAGAATCAGCAGTTTTATAAAGCAATATACTAAGAGGCCATTTAAAATCCCCTTCCCCTTTTACAGATTAATAGCAGAAAGGAAGATTTAATGCTTTTTCAAACATTTTTAACAATTCTTTAAAAAGAAAGTAATAAATCACACCGAGCTTTCGGCAAATGCCCGATTAGAAAAAAGAGAAAACAAAAATTAACATGTTTTTTGCATTCTGTAGGTTAAAGTACATTTCTGTCAGTCCTGTAATTTATGCACAATACACCATTTTCACTGAAGAGATATATAAGCCCATGCAAAGAGAAAAGTTGTGCATTCAGGTGTGTTAAGTGTTGTCTACCTTTACAAAGCATTTCTGTGTACGTTACATAAGCCAAGTCCAATGCAAAGAGAAGCAGTATCATTTGGAGCTACTTGGCAGGCTTAGAAATTATTCCAGACAAATATTGTTATACACCTTGGCACTCATCAAACATCCAAGATATTTGCAAGTGAAAAAAATTATTTAGTATGGGCCTCTTGCAAGCTCTCCTCTATCTCACTCAAAACAGAAAGGAGTCCTCACAGAACTGTTTGCCACAAGAAATAACCACCTCTGATTTGAAATGACCCATGCTTTAGCAGTACCTGACTTGGATGAGCAAAAACTAGCAATAATTGCCCTACATTTCAAAAAGAGGGCAGTAGGCTAAAGGGATCATTCATTCATTTTTTTCACCAGAAAAAGTAACACGCAGAGAGACTTTATACAATCACTTAGGTGAAGAGTCACAGCCACTTTGGCTGTTCTTACACTACTAATTTCATCAGGTTCATAATTTCCCTTAAGTTCCCAGGTACATTGGTGACAGAAGACCCTTCAGATTTCTCCTGTTTTATGAAGAAGAATGAGAAGAAAAGAAAAAAATGTATAATCTGGTCTCTCACCATAAAAAACATGTAGTACATGGTCTACCTGTGCAGCTGTAGATAGGTTATTAATTATGTGCATGAGCCTGGTAATGGTGAATTCACAGCCCCATGTGAGTTTCCTGCACTCTCACACCTAAAGGGAGTAACAGCAGCCAGGCAACATGAAAAAACACACTCAGAATTGTGCCAGCATCAAGCAGCAATCCCAAAACTTATACCAATGACCAAAAGTAAAAAATATTTACATCACAAGGCCTTTTTTCAGCCTGAAAACACCCCTTTTTTGATGGTTTCCTACAGACCAGATAGAAGGCAATACCCCCTGCCAGGTCTGTTTGTATATATGATTTGAGAGACAGTTACCATAGAAACACCCTGGTGGTGGATACACAATTTTGCTAATTTGGATCCATCGAGCGGCTGAGTCTCCACACCCTATATAAAACCCCCAGTGCACTGGAAAAGCATGCTCTGGCTCTGCACAGCTAATTAAAGGCTCAGCCATTTCTTCTTATTTCCCTTCTCCATCTGTCCATGCGACAGTAAAAGCGTATCATCACTCAGCCTGGAGTGCCAAAATGGTGCCTGGAATAAAATACTACCCTGATGAAAAGAGAAATTGTGAAAATAGAAACACCTCCTTAGTAGAAGTTATTTATGTTTCAGAAAGAGTCAAAGCAAAGGGTTCCTTTGCTGCCTTCTACAACAAACTAAGCTAAAAATCGGTGTGAAATGTACTAATTAGTACGATCAAAATATTCCAGCTTCTCCTCCTTTCCTAAAAGAGGACATATGCAGCTGGCCCTCAGACCAGGTGTGGAAGTTTTAACCACTTTAGTAGTTAATAATCACAACATCTTCAGGCAAACAAACAGTAATCTTAATAAAAATGGATTAAAACCTGGAAGTCCTATCAAAGCCAAATGGGTGGTGAACACAAGGTGACCAGCAAGGTGGGAGCTGACAGGAGGTGAAGTGCTCAGCTGAGTCCCTACAGATGCAGCTGGAAGGGCTTAGGAGACCAACACCCCAATCAATAGAGAACATGACAGCAGGTGAAATTTCACAAATGTATGGTAATGCACAACAGAGAGAATGATCCAAAATATGCTCCTGTATTTTTAGGGTTTCAATTAACAACATCAACTTAAATAAGTGCCATCATTATGAACAGTTCATCTCTTAAGAGCGGCCTCAACTAACAAGCAAAACATGAATATGCAAAAATAATGGGCAGAGATAAACACAGAAACAGCCATCACCCTATCAGTGCAATTAAAAGAGCAGCATGCTTAAACTGAGGAAAGGAAATACTATCTTTATCAAAAAACAACAACAAACAATTCATGAAATGTAACTGTTGCAAAGCATTGGTATGGGCAAGACCTTTGTGGAATGTAAAACTAATAAACCGGATACAAATATGATTCAAACCAACTAACATCCGGTCTTTGACAGGCTGAAGAGAGGCAAAGCCTCGGAGAGCTGAATGGGAGAGCAGAACCTCTGCACCAGCAGGTTATTCTCCTAATTGCCCCTTTGGGAATCTCAATCACAGCAGTGCCCACACTTGGAGACAAGGTACCAGAGGAACTGACAAGACACTGCCTCCATATAGCTCAATGCCTTCATGGTCAGGATTTTCTGTGTGCCAGAGAGGTGTTTTTTCTACATGGCTAGTGAATGTTTTTGTGGTTTAAGTCTCCTTTTGTAGAAACGGCAATTTCCACTAGCAGACGAGACTTCTGTGATAGAAATATACCACTTCAGAAAATATCCTATGACATCTCTGCATCCTTAATTAAACCCCTGCCAGTTCCCAGAAGCAGAACCAGGCTGGTGGAAGTGCAGACTGAAGGACAGTGTGGGCACTATGTACTGCTCTCCTCTCTCCATGTCCACAGCCTTCAGCAGGGGACCAATCTGAAAAGCCAAAAGGCAGCGAAGAATGAGTGAAGGCTGGGGCTCCCTACATTTCCCTAGACAATTAGAATTTGTACTTTTATCAAAACAGAAAATCGTAGGAAGATTAACAGTTTCACATTTCACATGAAGATGCAAAACAGACAGAAATAGAAAGCAACTGTAAAGAAAAAGATGAAACAAAAGCAGTTCAAGTGCCAGTGCAAGTGATGTCCCCAGCAAACACGGTAACTGCAGGTCACTTTGAGGAGTTTTTTAACACATGGAAGTGATAAGCTAGCAGTGAGTATCCCTAGCCTGTGAATAGGGACTAGGAGAAGGTCCCAGAAAAATAACAAAATGAGGTGGTATGAATCTGCACTTGTAGATCAACCCGGAAACAAATATCTTAGAGCATTCAAACATCTGCAAATGCATTCTAAGGTATAAATAGAGTATACCTGCAAGCAGGTGTCTTGGGTAAGTCTGGAATTTGCCTACAGGAAAATTCTGAGGTTGCAGAATAACAATTGTTTAAAGGAAAAGAAAGCATTTACTTAATCCTGAAGCTCCTGCCTATCTTGAAAATTGTACAGAAAAGTGCATGAGACTGTTTTTTCCCCAGGAGATCCTGCATTTCATTCCCTCTCACCTTATATTTCCTTCTTGGAGCATTTGTTAAGGGTACAATTCTAGCTGCTAGCAGGAAAGCCTCTCTTGCCCATTCCTTATGGATCAAGGTGTTCGGGGTTGGACAGATGTTGCGGTACAAAAAATAACAACTACAGCCATCTTTTTTGAAGTTTAAGCTTCATGAAACCAGAACTGACTTCTTCTTGTGCATCCACACACAGCTCAAGGTGAGAGCTACCAAACTGCAAATAGAAATCAGCAACAACTCTTTGCCCCTACCAGAAGAATTCAGCAGGACAGTGTGTTTTTGCCTGGGGCTCTACTTCTTCTCATAGATTCCCACCTGACTCCCTGCTCAAGGTCCATCCTGAGTGAAGTCAGCACAGTGAAAACCCAAGACCATGGATACTGCTTATAAGGAAAATAAATGATGCAGAGCCATTTTCCAGTTGGCTGTCTCATAAAGTTGCAGTTACTGTTCCCTCTCCTGCAGGTATTTAGACTTGCATATAGCAAACTTCACCATCATCGCAGAGGCCAGTTTGTTACAAAAATTCTTTTAAAGCGTTTTAACCAGCTATAGAAAAACCACTGCTCAGAGACAGAAGTTTCTCACTGTTGAAAAAGAATAATATACAGTGGGTGTTGCATTCAGGATTATTAATTCTTCACTTAAATGCTAAGCATCTCTGTCCTTTTACTTTTGCTTCTTAACCCTTTGTTTCCCTGGCTTCTGAACAATAAGCCTCCTTTAAACATTTATATTACCATTAAGATCAGAAAGAAAATTTGGACTATGTGCTGCCCACTAAGTAAGTAGCAATGGCATAACTTCCTCAAGGCTGATGTGATTTTAGTGACACATTTGGGAATCCAGGGCAAAACACTGCTGACTTATTTAAAATTAAGGGAGATCAGGAAAAGCTTATGGACATAGGAGTCCTGGGACTCCTAACTTTTTCACTTGTTCACTGTGTATGCTCAGAAAAGTCACTTGAGCTTGTGCACTGTGGTTTTCTACCCATAAAAAATGGCAGGATACTACCATTGTATTTTATATGACTGCACTATAAGACAGGAGCCACCCCAGGAAGGCTGCAGAGTGAAGCTTCTGCTCTGCCATCAATCCAAGTGCTTTGAAAATGCCACCCAGTTTTGCTTTTTGCCTGAAAGTCTGTGTATAAACATGACACATAGAACTGCTGCATTGCTTAGTACATTTTTCAGTAGTCTTGTGATCATCTGCTAAAGGACTTGATTCAGATGCTGGTTTGACCTCTGTTCTCAAAGCTCTTCTTTTGTCTGTGAGCGTTTCTAATCACATGGGTTGAGATTCAGCATGCCAAAAAAGAGCCGTGGTATAACGGAATTTGCCCTTTAACCTTCAGGTCTCCCCTCTGCTGAGACACAGTTGGTTTTTGTTTTCAATTAAGTGAAAACTGAAGAAAAACGGAGAGGTAAAAGTGGATTTGTTCCCCACCTTGGTCTCAATGTTTCATACACAGGTGAAGCATCAAAATTCACCCATTTATTTTTTGCATTTTAACTTTGCCTGGTTCTGGGAACTGCAAGTGAAATTTAAGAGCACAATTTGACTTGCTAACACTTTCTTTAGCTGCTAAAACAGAGGCGGGTGATGTAAGGCAGTGAACTGGATGTTCCATGTGAAATGGAGGAAGTTGATCGATGGGGTCTTCTTAATTCCTTACTGCTGTGATATCCTCACTATCCCACCCTCAAAGACCGCCAGCATTTCCACAGAAAGCACATTTTCTTCCATCCAGTTTTTTTTATGTTTTGCATCAAAAGGTAAAGATTAAAAATTCTACCAGTGTCTACAATTCAAAAGAATTTTCCTGATGTTTTCCTTACAGACACAAAGACGGATATATTTTGCTTTCCTGGTTTTGCAATGAAAAGTTGAAACAGTGATTTTGCGTTATTATAACACTCATCATTTCTCCCTCTAATTTGGATGGTTTTTAATAAAGCTCCATTGATTCCTCTGAAAGAAATCCCTCCTGGCAAAAGCAGAACACACACGCTGATTGCTAAATATGCAGCAATTATCATATTCAGCAGCGTACTTTAATATCTTATTTATAGATGTATCTATCTATAATTTGCTTTAATTAAGTTGCATTGATTTTAACGGCAGAAGTAGTCCTCGAAGAGGAGTCTAATGTTTATGAGCCCATTGGTACTGCTTTGCCATTATTTGGTAGAAGACAGCACCTTTAATACTTATTTTTGATATTCACTAAGCGGCTGCAACGGCAAACCAAGATGATGTTCCACAGGAACTCTCAAAACCACCACCACCAATGAAGAGAGAGAGCAGCACTTTCACCTTCTCTGTTACAAACTTGCTTCTTACAAACAAACTTGTTTCCAAGAATAAGGAAGGGAGCAGTATCTTCCCAGCAGATCCTGAGCTTGTTTTTCTGTTCCGGCTCCATTTTACAGGTATCTCAGGACTACAATTGTCAGAGGTTCTCAAATCATGGTCCAATGTCTTCAAGCTTGTTTTGGGTAGTGTGGCAAATAACTAAAACTTTTTTATGTTCATGTCAACAGAAAATATAGGTTAAATAATTTGGGTAGGTGAATCAATGGATGGCTATAAGTGCCTGCTCACGGCCCAATCACCTAGCCATGACCTCACAGTCTCCTAAAGTTCTGTTTTGTGGGCTCAGCCCCAGGGAATGTTGTGCTTTCTTTTTGTTAAGCACACACTCACTTTAAGCATTTTATACTAATCTGGTTTTGAGATTATCCCAAAGAACACTTGATGCTATTAGAACCGTAACTAAATTTGTCAAAAAACATCTTGAAGAACAAAAGCAAAGTATAGCTCACTAGGAGAGTCACACTGCCTTGGTTTCTGCTGGGTGCCACCACATACCGCAGCCCTGATTCAGGAAAGCATGCTAAATACTGAGGGGGGTTTTATTTTAATTTCAATAGCATCTGATTCCTCTTGGAGGCATTCCCAAAGCTAACATACACCTGCATCTCTTGGTACCTCAATCTCCTTTATGAGTGAAAATACATGGGAAAAACCTTTATATCTCTGTATCCTGAACATGTCTTCACACATTTGAATACAGCATTCCATTGATGATGATTTTGGCATCCTCATCTCTTAAGTAAATTCCATAAGATATTCCTGGTTTGTATCAACTGAGACTTTATCTCAGACTACCAAGGTAGTTTTATAACATTACTTATGCAGATCTTAATGTATCATTCCCTGTAAGTATTTTTTTAAAGTGAAAAATAAGCGCTGTTTTTTAAAACCACTGTCTTTTGGAATATATCAGCACTAATTTTATAAGAATTGTTCACGTTAAAATGCAAGGGCATGATCTCAAAGGAAAAGCACCGAAGTAGCTATGCAAGTACATTTTCAGTTTCTGGTCATCATTTTTCACTCACTGATTATTGCTTAAGTGTTGATTAATAGTTATGTTCATGCTGCTAGAATGCATTTCCCTTGGATGAGAAAAACATCCTTGTCCAAAGGAAAAAAGAGACAGTAATCAAACCATCCTTCCTCTTCCCCATAAGAAACACAGACACACACTCCAGAGTCACTGATGATCTTAGTTTTGCTGTTGAATAGGTTTGAAAATTTTCACTTAGAAAATCAGCTGTATGCAATCAGAACACTACTTGGTTGGTCCGATTGCAAGGCAATTAAATGCTCCCCTTCTGACTGTTCCTCTGTACAGACATATACATACACATGCTCACACACAAATGTACAAACTCAGAGTCACTTGTCCCTTCTCCCTATGCAATGAACACCAGGAACACTGAGAACAGCAGTGTTCCATGGTGGAATTAAGAAGGGCTGATTATCTCATGATTTACTCTTCCTCCTTGGTAATGCCCTACCTCTTGTTCAAGGAGGTGAAACTAATGGTTTAGATTTAGAGGGAGCAGAAAATTCTCTATAAAGGCAATAGACTGAGGAAAATACAAACACAGATGGGAACTTTAAAAGGGAAACAGGCTGTTCCCATAACAGTTTAAAAACATGGCAATTGCCTTAGTTTTGTAGAAAACAAGCTCTCAGCATTTGCTGTATCTTGCAACACTAAAGAGAGAGAAAACAGCAAAGATGGAGGTGAAGCCAGAACTGCAAAGTGTTTTTTGCACAGCCCCACAAAGAAAATACTCTGCTTTCTGAACCCTCACTCTGCAAACTCCCGATCCCTGGTGCTGGAGGACTATGGTTTCCTTTGACCAAGCAAAATGAGATCATTTCCTGGCCTGTGTCTGTCTCTGTGGGTGGCTTCCTTTTCCATTAGTTGTATAATATGTTTTGGTTAATTCTATCTCTTAATTGTCTTTAATGAGCACCAGATTTGCAACACCCTCACTTGCAAACCTATTTTGAAATGTAGAAGCAAACAGAAGTTTCCCTTGAGTTGAGAGAAAATCTTAAAAGCAGCAAAACAAAAAACCAAAAACCCACAGCACCCATCAGCATTGATTCTTTCCTACTACATGGAGGCATTTCAATTGCTCTTCCCCTGAACCAGGCCAATGTAATTAATCTCTTCCCAGCCACTAAAGAGAATAACTTAACCTGTCACAGAGATACACTTGTGATGCAATATACAGCATACTAATCCATATGTGTGGATACGCTTCTAAAGCAGGTCTTCTTTAGTTGTTCTACAATACTGTGTGTAATTCCTCTCCCTCTACGAAACCAGTACTCTGCTTTAGCCTGTTTGAAACGAAGCTGCTTCTTGTTCCTCCCAGTCTTGCATTCTTTGCTTCTCTCCTCACTGTAATTAGTTTACAAGACTACTTATCCAGATGATTACTGCTTTTAAATGACAGTCATCTTTTCTTTTACTCCAGTACATTGCTGTGTATCATTTTGTCTTGCTATCTGAATACCCAGTTCTCTAAAGCATTTTCTCATTATGTTATCTCCTGATATAAGGCATTTTGAAATACTTCATGAGAGACATTGTATGAAGTGAATTGAATTGAATCTTCTCTCAAAGTCAGGAGCTTTCAGCATCTTTCTCTAGCTAAGTCAGCAGAGTTTTTGGCACCAATGCCAGGGTGTAATGGCCATGCTTTGCAGCTCAGCTATGAGCTTGTGCCCTTTTTAGGGAAAATGAAATGACAGTGTCAGTACCTGGAAAGCAAACAGAGGACAGATCAATATTTCCATTTATGATGAGGATGGCAAAATGAAAATGTTTGGTGTATTTTTGAGTGTTTTAACGCACACACTGAGATAACACTGTGTCTACCTACATCTGGTGTTGGTGCTGAATGTGCACGCAGGGGGTATATGCATGTGTATGTCAGGGAAGAAAAGAGGGAGGGAAGGGGGAAATAGCAGGGCATGGAACTAAATTGCAGAGCAAGTAGTGGAAATAGACAGTGAAAAGCTTCCTGCAGGCAGGCGGCTTCACAGGGGAGAGCAAGCCTTTCACTGTCTATAAAATCATGCCTTGCTGGAGGTCCTCAAGAGTAGAAGGGGTAGCAGCACCTAGAGGCACTAAATCTCTCACTGTTGTATTATTGCATTCTATGCACTTAGCTACTGTAAAAACCAGCACACTGCTTCAAGAAAAGAAAAGGAGGAAGAAAGGAGAAAATTACCAAAGGGAAGAAGAAGAAGGCGGTAATAAAATTGGAAAACAACCCCCTGCCACAGGTCTCCCCAAGAATACTTCACATCAAAGAAAAACTGCAGAGTAAATCGTCACGGAGTTAAAAGTTAACTTCAACTCCTTCCATTGTGATTTGACACCACTATGGAACAGTACTCCTAGAATTTGAATGGTTAGTCTGTAGCACAGGGTATTAAATCCACCTTAATCCTGTTAAACATGGATGCCAATAAAGAGAGGCACTCTCTCAATGGCATTGTGACAAAAGCTCTCCACACTGCAAATTCAATATGGTTAACAAAAAAAAAAAAACCAAACCCCAACCCCCCCCAAAACCTGGATTAATACTGAGCAAACAACATCAGCATAAGCAGGCTTAGAGACAGGAATTGCTTTCCATATGCTATGGCATCAGGTTCCTCCGGATCTTCAGATACCAGTCTGTAAATGTTACAGACATTGTTTCTCCTGCTTGCAACTGCTGTTGGGTGGTGACCTTCTTTGCTTACTGATACCAATTTAGCAGTTGGTACAGTTTTTCTGTGATTTGGTACTGTCTGTTGTTTGCTGGTACCAGATGGATACCAGATGGGTAACTGTGGGCAATGGTTCCTCTGTGTTCCAGTCCCAAAAATCACTGCCTATAGGGTCAGTCTTGTCAGTTGACTCCTAAGTGGCACTTCAAAGCAGCATTCTGAAAAACCTCAACATCTGTTCCTTACTCCTAATGACCTTAAAAAAATGTTGCAGACATACTTTCCTTTATCCAGGAGTTACCGTGCATCTGCAGGAAAAATACAACCTTACAGATGCTCACAGCCATCAAACTCACTCTCGCTAATGGCAGCTCCAGGAGCCACCACCTCAACTCTGAAAGTCAGCACCAAATGTGAAGCATAATCAATATATTCTTTTCCGTGGTAGCTCCAAAATGTAGGAGTTCAGAGATATTTCAAGGCATTTTTCAAAAAAGTACTTTCAGCAGTGAAGTGAAAGAACAAGAAAAAATAAAAAAGTGGCTTTGAAAGGCAGCAGGGATACCTGAGGGCTAAGTTTAAAGCATGGAGGGAAAGCAAGAAAAGATAAAGTGATGGAAGAGATCTGTTAACTATTAATTTCTGATTGGTCTTTCAAAATGTTGACCTAGTTGTCAAACTATAGACAGGAGCTGAAAGGTCAGTTAATGAGTTGAATATTGCCTATTGCAGTTACCTCCTATGTTATTCCATACAATTGCCTTTGTTTCTAAGAAGGGAAAAAAAAGTTGATTTAGGACAGTACACAAGCATTTTGGTAAATTCTCTATATGTACTAGAGCAGAATGCTGTCTACAGAAAAATACAGCTGACATCAAAGCATGTTCCCCACCCCCTGTCTTGCTTCATGGAGAAGTTATGATAAACAGGTTATGTGTTCCCTAAGGTTACCATGGAAACTCTTTCTTTTCAGGCCATCATTTGCAAAGGTAAAATTTGCATTAAAATGTGATGGAATTTGATTTTGTGCATGTGTGTGTGAAACTCAAGTGGGGTCATGCTACCAGGCAGTATAGTTGTTATTTCAAACCCAGGAGCATACGCTTAAGGGAGAGATCTATTAATCCGTGTAAACACCTCAGTGACCAAATTACAGTTTAATTGCTAACTTGACAGGTATCTTCCTAGCAAATTAAGAGAAATACATTAAAAATTAGCTTCAAACACAAATGTAAATGTTCATACTGATCCACTGGTGGGTATCACTAGATAGCGTTTTGCTAAATTCCCCTATAATCATTCCACAGGAAAGATTGAATTTAGATTGCCATAATGACTTTGTTTTGATGATGGCAGACCAGAGATGGAAGGCACAGGCATGTATTTCAAATTATAAATTTTTATTTTATCTTGAAGAAGTTATCATCAAATTATGACCTATAGAATATAATTTAATATAACCGTGCTTACTGCATTACAAGAAACTCTTGAATCCAAGTGACTCCCTTCATTTTGAGTCACATAGTAACTTCAACGTCAAAATTTCACTCTAGCTATCTGCTACTCTAACTTTTCTTGGAATAGCTGATGGTGTAAAGCATACACCTGATCCAGGCTTCCCCAGGTTCCTTCAGAGCTACTGCCCTTGTTTGCTGTCAGGTGCAGCACTGGCATTCCTAACACAGAAGGGCATTATTTGTAATAGTAATTTTGACAGTCATTACTCCAGCCTAGCAAGAAAACAGACGAATAGACTAAATCTAGAAAGATCTAACAGTTGATGACCAGACTGAATTGCAGAAGAGATACCAGTATTTGTCCTCCTGCTCAGTAGTACACATTCACAACTTACATGCTGAACTTGATATACTACTTTATGAAATCTATGCTACTCTGGGCCACTGGATTATTCACATATTATCTGTCCTGAACAGCAGGACACCCTTGGAGGCAGTGGGGTCAGAACTCATATTTCTGCTTGCAAGGCAGACATTCCAATATCACCTGGATTACAGAAGACTCAGTATCTCCAATCATTCAGGACTTATGACGTACCATTCAGCTGGAATGACTCTACTTAATATTGGGCAACATGACATTTAACACAGCAGTCAGGCCATTTGATGAGGAAAAAGCAGCAAAAACACAGGCAGCAGTATGTGTTGTGCTTGCTTTCTTAGTGTTTAGTGTCAAAAACACTTGTTCAACATAAAAAAAACCTCTATTTGTGTCTCAAAACACACACACACAAAATCAAATCAAAATCATCTCTTCAGATTAGGTTGCATGGTGCCATTCTGACTTGGGAAATTTCTGCTTACAAATTCAATGTAGTAAACCAAGCAAGAACACTAAAGAAGTTTTAAAAAACCAAATGCAAACAAAGATTAAATTGATTACTAACTTTTGCAGAACTCAAAACTCAGCACATTTGATAGAAGAAATGTATTCCTGTCAGATTCTGCACGGAGCAAGAAGGAAGATGTTACTTCTCCCTTTTCCAGTGTTTTTTAAGACTCAGGGCTGAACATTGAAGAGAGCTGGCCTTGAGCAGAACAGTCAAAGTTATGTACAGCACCAGCCTTATGGGATAAATGCAGCTCTCTTTTTTCATATTTTGTACTTTATTTTAATGCAGTCTTGATATTAGATTAGCATCTGCACTACAGACCTTAGACTGGGAACTAATAAAGTTATCCACCCAATCTCCCCATGTCTGAGTCACTGACTTTCTTTTTCATTTTAAATAATTATAACGTCGCCTGTTTGTTGAGAAAAATAGGGCCTTTATATATTCACAGATAATTGCTTATACCCAGCACCCAGTGATACATTCTAATTACTTTTCACACCTTGGCTGTGAAAAAATCTTGAACTTTTTAGCTTTTTTTTAACTGCAAGACAACAATGTAGCCAGAGCACTGACACCCTGACTGCTGAAGCTGCACCTAGGATGAAATTTAACAACCAGTTCTGCTAAGGCATTTTGCAGTGAGGAACTTCAGCAAAACTCAAGAAGACCCAAGGCCTCCACCTCAGATCTTGCACTGCAGTAATGAGAAGTGCTGCACAGTTATACAACAGAAGAACTCAATCCAGAAATCAAACGTAATGAAAAGTCCATTATTTCAGTTGGCTTCTGTCACATACTTAACCATAACAAATACAAGATCTGGGCTCTCTAACAGCCTCAATGACACAGTTGTATTACTTGACCCAGCTTCTTTCAAGCTCAACCCGTGACTCCCAAGTTCTGCACACACTGGGCAATCTTTGCTGTTTGCCTCACTGAGGTCATTCTGCTTTCCCGGATCTTCAATGGACAAATTTTGCAGTCCTTTGTCCAAAGCACTCTGTTTTCACAGGATATTATCCCTAGCAGGCAGAGCTGGACAGTGACCAGCATCTTCAGGCAAGGGGGTGCTGTCTGGCACAACAGTAGGCAGGCAAGTCTTTGGATCATTGGTATGTTTTAGGGAAGAGATTTCTTTTTAATCAGCAACACTGAACATGAACATGACCCAGGGAAATTAAGTTGTAAGAACTGAAAAAGAAGTCAACCATGTCAGCATCTACTTGACAAATGCACCGGATACCTGGTAGTAAAGGCCAAAGCTTGTGCCTAAAGGGGGTCAGGTTTGAGGCCTGAGTTCAGGCCTGATCCAGTAAATACCTAAGTGTTTGCTTAGCTTCAGACATGAATTTCAGTGGCATTACAGACTTGTAATTAAAAGAGTGTTTTAACTGAGGCCCCCTTCCAGAAGGTGAAGCAGGCCTCTTACTAATGGCCTGAGGAAGAGGAGGTCAATTTTAAAAGGAAGCCTACTTTCCACTCTCCCTTATAGTCAGACCCAGGAGCAGCTGTATTTGATTCTATTGGTGTGTGGGGCACTGAGCTGCTGGGGCTTGGGACCAAGCTGTCACAGAGAAGTATCACTGGGGGTAAGTAAGGGAAAGCTCAGGGTGCAAAGTACTGGCTTTGGCAGCCCCACGTGCCAAGGCTCGGTGTTAAAATCTCAGTCCTCTTCCAGCTTCTCTGTGTGACGCCGGCCTGAGATTTGGCAGAGTGTGCACACATGCTCAGGGAAAGTGGCCACACAGTCCCCTGCCTACAGAGTGACCAAGTAGACAGAAACTTGTTGAAGCCTATACTGGCAGGAGCTTGCCAAACCTGAAGCAAAGACCCAGCTACTACTGAGAACTGAAGTCAAGCCAGGTTACAGCCTAGCTCCAAAAAGGTTATTTGTGCTCATTTTCTGTGCCCCACAGAATAAAAAGCCCACAGACAAAAGCTGCAGAGCTGTGGACTATGTGCTCAAACACAGTAACTGTTCAGCATATTAAACAGCATGAATTGCCTGCTCACAAACTCCCCTCATCAATATAATTATCAGTTAGAGATTTGTTTCTTGCCTCCCTTAACATATTGGCAAATTAAGCAAAATATATACGATGGAAAACCTCTAGGGCCTTTCATATCATATCAAGTTGATCCATGGCAGCTGTCATGATCTTTGCAATGCCCTACTCAAATCCTCCATTTGGGCAATATCAGAAGAACCTATCCTAACTGCAAAGGACATGATTGCTGGCACATTTGGAATCTCTCAGTACTGTGAGCCTGCAAGGACAGCCACAGCCTGGCAGCACCACACGTTTTGGTCTGATTTCTTTCAACAACTTGTATGAAGTAAGAGAAATGCTTAGTGTTTGTCTTCCTCAGAATCACCCCCCTGCACTGAAAAACAGCAAAACCCAGCTATATGCTGGGGCACCTTGTGGAATAGATGGCATGAGGTATTTCTGGAATTCACATAATATTGTAGGGGATAAACAGTACCAATGAGCTCTGGTAAGATGACATATGGCACCAGAACTGTTTCCCCTGGTAAATGAGAGCATGGACAAAGTGTATGCACGAAGACATGAGCATTTCAGATTCCCCTCTGGTTCAGATAATCTGTGCCAAATCTAACCTTTGTATAAGTAGGAATGATTCCAAACAAGTTATAGAAGTCACTCCTTATTACTAGTATTAATGGAATTGAGTTTGGCTCTCCTTGCATGTGCCATTTGGAATAGTTTATTTTTCACATGAGGTTTGGCAGGGATTTCTCCCAAATAATTTCCCCCCAAAACTACCCCCAAAAGCTGGCCAGTTTCAGAATTGCTCTTAGTTAGAACAGCTCTGTACAATACATCCCAATCTGAAACTTTCATTAAGCAGAGACAAGTTGGGGCCATAAAAAATTCTCCATCAGTAAGTTGATCATACATTCTAATAAAATGTGTTATGTACTCTCTTAATTAGTATTCTAACAAAAAATACTTCTGATCTGTATTTTTTAAAGCAGCTATACTTTAAATAAGTTATTGTATTTTTCTTTTTATTTAATGTTTTCTACTAATAGTCTGTGGACTCAGAAAGTCTGGAATTTGCATCAGTTTCTGCTATATGGTTTCACATAAAATTGTCAGCTTCTCCCATTGCGCTAGAAGATAGGAATGTTACTATTCTAGAAGCTGGAATTCTGGTTTCTAACCATAGTCCAACACAAATGTTTGTGTGTTTTAGGAACCTAACCTATTTGAAATACAACATCCTGAACCTGGAATTAATTGATCATGAAAAGTACAAACAGCTCCTTATTCATCCTGAAGGAAGCGCAGAACCCTTTGACACATTATGGAAAAATAATGCAGTTATTAATGCTCCTTTCTTTGTTCTCGTTGAGTTTTAGGCTTGGAATCCTGCCAGGCACACAATAAAGTACATGGCCTTTAACACACACAGGCATGATTCTTCTTTCCTACTCTCAGCTGGGAACTGACAAAACTCAGTACATTACAGGTTTCTTTCAATTGAAATGTCCACAGCCAGTATCCAGAGACAGGTTTTCTTGTATCTTTAGGTTATTTACAAGCTTGCAAATCTGATCTGCAAATAAGGAAATGGCTTTTAGAACCAGTTAACCCAAGGTCCCGTACGGTGAAGCTGATGTGGTCACTAACAGGTGAAGAACTGTTTGCAATGTGGCCAGTGTTACATGCAGTCCTTGAGTGTACATTAAAAAGATAAAGTTTCAAGGATTTACTGCCATCCTGAAGGAAAGAATTGATGTTTTAAGTAACTGGATTTGCACAAAGTCTGTAAGACAATCCAAGTAAATCCTCAAATAGATGATTAATTCCTCATTATTTAAATGCCCTTAAATACAAGTGCAGATGCTAACTGCATGGCTCCATCTTGACAGCTCCTTAGCTATTTCTCATGATCTGCTATTAGGCTGTGACTCTAAAGCCCTGAAAAAGACTGTCCATGAAAAAGCCTTCCAGCTTCCTAGAGTGACTAAGTTCTTGCAGCTTATTCTTACACAGTTCTTTCAGGGTATGACTGATACTGCAGCTATGATAATAGTACATAAACATCTGCCTCATTTGGGAGATCCGGATTAGGTTTTTATTGGGTATGTTCATGAGTGCTTTGAGTATCTGATGTCGCACTAAGACATGAGCATGTATGCACATGCCTAAACCCTTTTTAGAGCCGATACATCCCAATATTCCCTAGCTGTCAGAAAATTTTAGGGTAATCTCATTTTACACCGACAACAAAAGGTATTCAATTTCCTAGACAATATTTATACTTATCAGCCTGTCCTTTTGCTAACCAGCTGAGGTTTACTTTAAGCCTTGTGATCCACCATACAGAATTTGGTTTATCACTTATACTAGTTATAAACCTCAAAAGAGGGGGTGGGTGATGGGGGAGAAAAAGTCCAAAGGATGCAAAACTTGACAACAAACCAAAGCACAATGAAACTAGAAAAGAATTTTAAAGGGTCTGGCTCTATAGCAGAGACAGTGCTATATACATTCGTCTGTTTATGAAGACACACTAAACTGAATTATTCAGTTCCTTACAAAAAGAAAAGGAACAGACTGTGGGGAAGAGAAAGCAGAATGAAGGCGCAAGAGAGCAAAAAATTCATCCAGCAACAGATGAGAAGGACAGAGGAGAATTGGAAAATGGATGCAGGGGGGAGGAATGGATGATGAGAGAATAGCAGGCCTATTTAAAATGAATTTTTGACCTTATTTTTAAAACATTTATGGATCCCAATTGCCTGTCATGAGATCATTTTCCCTTACAATGCTAGCTTTTCAGCCGGCTCTGCACTTTAACTTGATTTATCCCACTTAAAAAAAGTAGATTGTTAGAAGTACCCCTTCTATTAGAAATTCTGTCCCACTACAGTGTCAGCTAAAGGCCACTTGTCAATGTCAGCTTTATCAGATAGAAATTTGCCTCATGAGTTCTCAGATACTATTTTGGAGGACAAGACCCAGGGTCCATTTTTGAGGCTGCTGATTTGCGATGGGATAGTGTCTTCTCTAATTATCCTCTGCTTTTCCCAACTTATCTGCATGTTTCGTGAGATGGTGGGAAGCGATTACAGCAGCTGCTGCACATTAGAAAGACATCTTATAGGAAAGTTGGCTTAGGTAAAACAGTTGACTGAGAAAAGTAAGGAAAGGACTAATTGAGTCTTAAAAAGACCCAGCATTTCTTTTCCAGCTGCAGCTTCCCTGGTGCCATAACTTCCGGTGTGAAGAAAGAAAACTTCTACCAGAAGGTTTTCCTCCTCCTCCTCAGCTGTCTGTTGTCTCTTCAAAGAAAGACTTGACATCCTGAAGATTAGAGTAAGTTTTTATTTATTCACAATTATGCAATTAAGCATCAGCATGTCTCTTCACTGATAAGTAAAGGTGGAAAAAAATCAGCTGTTGTTCAATCTGTGTTACCACAGTACTGCTGAGGGTCAGCTGCCCAAGGTGGGAATGATGGCATTGCTTACAAACTATCTTGAGGACTCTCCTGGCAAGATGTTTTGAGACATCTGTTTTCTTTTTAATATTTTGATTCTATTTTTGTTCTTTCTTTTCCATCTCTGTAGATTTTAACACAGGTATTTTAAGGGTAAAACTACACGCAGGAGTAGAACTTTCAGCCATGAGTCAAAAGAGAGCAAGCTGTGGCTGCAGTATTTTCAAGGCTTGAAGACTGTGCCTACGAAAGCACAGCTGGATGGATCAGTGGGTGATATTGTTGCAATGAAGAGACCAGAAGTCTTTGAAGTTTAGAAACCACTTCAACAAGAAGAACTGTTGCAGCAACAAACTTCAGAGTACCAAAGCCCTCAAGGTAAACTCTGATTTTTGAGCAGACTGTCGTTCCTCACAACGAAAGTATTTACAAATATTCTGCACCGGAAGGACAAAAAGCAACAACTCTGCTGCCACTATTACGAATCACTATTATTTCAAGATTTAGATAATTTAAGCACCCTTTCAGGTGCTTTGATTAAGAACAACATGCCTCATGGGAAAAGCAAAGCTTTGGAAATCAGTAATCTCTGGGCATTATACCTAACAGAAAAGGCTTAGAGAGGATTACCTAGAAGAAACCTTTGTGAATCTTGTGAAACCACACTGGATCATAAATCTCAACCTCATCTGAGCATTAATAAGGTTTTATCAGTTTCAGATAAGAAGTAGAAATCCTCAGGCTGCTAAAGAGGTAGCCCTGACCCAGTCTGAGGCCTGTCAGGACACTTACCACAACACAGAATTTCACCAGAAAGACACATTTGATGCATATTCTTATTTTAGTTTACAAAAGCAATTCAGAAGAAGAACGGAAGGTACATTGACTCACAAATTTGGGTCACAAAATTTAAGGCAGTGGATTAAAGTTAACTGCTCTAAGGAAAGAATTATTTCGCTGAAGATGACACTTTTGGTAATTGAATCAGAATAATATATACAACAACAGTTTTGGAATTAATGAACAAATACATATGATAATTTATGTAAAAAAACCCCTTTTAACTCTGTATCTCTCTGTGATTGCAATAAAGTCTAGTCTTGCCCAGGATTTTTTGTACTATAGTCCCAGTCATTGCAGATTTCACTTCATCATTCATACCGGTAGTCTGGAGACATTAAAACCAATGTTAGTTCAAACTTCAGATGTATATAGATTTTAAAGATTTTAACATAATTCTGTCTTTTTTTAAACTAAAATTTTGAATTTAGCATAAATTGCATTTTATCAAAGTTACATTTTTGAATGCTGGTTGATTATAATTACTTCTAAAGAGACAGAGTCCAAGTTCAAAACTTGCTCAGGCAGAGCTCTTGAGTACCCCTAGACCATGGCTGTTGCATTTATTTAACACATTCAAAAATCTGGCACTGTTGATTTAATCTCTGCTTCTTCTATAGGTTATAGGTTACTCTTCATTAGTGGGGAGAAGACATACTCCTCATATGTCTCTGTGTAGTGAGTCCTAGATGTAAAACAGGGAATAATACACCATGCCTGTAACACTTCTATAGAGTTTGTAGAATATTTTAATATCTTTTGATGGCAGAGGAACAAATTATTACATTTTTCACCTTTTAAAAGTTATAAAGGCTCTAACGTGGCCAGATTGCTACTGTCCCGTGTGCAGAAGGAAGGGTAGGACAGACATGCTTCTATTTCCTCCCTCTGACTTTGCAGCTAAGCACAGTGAAAGTCTGCTCTTCTAATGCTCTTGTTAGCATTGTTAGCAGAGAATTACTGGATGAACAGCCAGAGTACCATGAATCCATCCGAAAAGCCTTGATGTTACCACATGTGACAAAGTTTGGCAGTCACTCTCTATCTTGGGCTTAAAGGAGGAAATCTGGGCCTAAATCAAACACAGTGAACCGACAAGCTAATTTTAGCCAAGTTCTCAATAGTAACTTTTTCTTTGGTGGGCTGGCATGAAGGATTTCTCCATTCATATAAACTCCCTACATTCATGTTAAACTGATACAGGATTTCCAGAAAACACAAACAAATCAGCACCTTCTGCTAACTCTGAATGTTGCAAAAGCCCTTTGGATCCCATGGTGGACCTACCCAGAGCTGGTCGTAGTCAGAGAGCTGTGTTCTTCCCTCGTCGTCCTCATAGAAGGGCAAGCCCTCCCGCCTGGCCTGGTGGTACTCCTTCCGTAACCTCTGGATACGATCAGCATTCCCCCCACCTGTGCAGCCACTGAGGGGAAAAAAAAAATCTAAATAAAACTCCTATGAACACACATATCTGACACCAGGTACACACCCGAGACAAATTGATTATGTTTGATTTTCCTGATTTGCATAGTTCCCACTGGCCCATATCAGCCTTATTTTTGCTTTCTTATATTGACAAAGCTGCTAAAAGTGAACTTGATCCTTGTTTTTAAAAAAGGCTGTCCCTGTCCAAAGAACTTAACAATTCCTGTACAAGACAAGAGACAACAGATGGATGCAGACAGATGGGGGGGCACAAGAAAACTTTTAACATTCCTGTGAACAGCTATAAATGACTATCATATTTTAATAATAATAATGATGATGATAAGCTGACAAAAAATGTTTCCTTTTGCTCCCATGCTAAATGTGGAATTTCCCTAAAATTACATATGTTCTAGGAAAAGAATAAACTACTATTCACAGAGAAGCACAGGAAAGTTTCGGCTCATGAAAAAAACCAAACTCCCTCCCAATTATACAAAGAACTCAAACATCAGCCATGAAAATCCAGGGGAGGCAAGAGAGATGGGAAAGCCCACTATTAAATCTTGACACCATCTTTTTAAAGTGGTAATTAAACTGTAATTCACTTAGTAATCCACAAAGACTCACTTGTATGCAGGACTGCATACACTGAAAACTGCTCTGGTAAATCCAGTGGAGTTGCTTCGTTTATCAAGTTAAACACATGCCTTTCTGTGGGTTTTGACCCTAGTGAGCCTTCTAAAACCTTACAGCTGGGCTTGTACAACTGTGGAAGCTCAAGCTATAACCAGGAAGTATTAAATAAAATCCTGAAAATGGCTAAGAATTCAAAACCCTCTCGTCACATTTAAAATTAATAAATTAAAAGTTTCCTGCAGCTACTTCCAGCCCTGCTGTAGTCAGCACTGGGGTGAGTGCTGACTGTATAGCTAAGTAGCATTTACTGGCATTCACAGGGGATTATTAATTATACAATTAATTTGTGGCTGCTCCTAAACTCAAACCATTGTTATTGCAGCACATCATCATATATTCTCTTAATCTACAACCTTAACTCTGCCTCACCACCAGTGGACTACAGACACAGAGATTTATTCACCTGAGCACAGACTCAGTGGAGTAGCTTGCTACATCGCACTCCACTATGAGTATGCCAGAATCTAGGGAAGCCTTTCATAGGATTTGCATAGCAAACTGAATTTGGACAGCACATACAAAATATTGGACATAAACCCATGAGTTCAATAATACTTAGCTTCTAGTATCTATCAGCAATCTAGACTGGTTGGAAATTAACTACCAATTAAGAGAAATTCCATGTAGGCTGCAAATGCAACTAAATATGCAGTCACAATTGGAAATGTTTACTTGAGGCATCAGTGTGTTTCCATGAAAAATCAAATGACTTCCTTTCCTGAAGCCTAAGTTATCCATCCACTCTACAAAGTCCCAGAGGTTTCAAGCTTCTCTGGCTGACTTACTGAAATCTTCCAGAGCATATGAAATTTTTCTCATGATCTGCCAAGACAGTGCAGAAAGCTTGCATACACTCTGTGGACTACTGAGGGGAAAAAAAAGTATATTCCCTCTTCACCTTTATTCCTTCCACAGATAAATGCCTCTATTCCTTGCATGAATTCTTGTCAAATAGTGGAGAACTATTTCCAGTTTGCAAAACACTGAAACTGAGGTCTAGCTAATGGGGACTATCACTCAGAACAGTGAAGTTTGGTCCATAGCTCATGAGCAGTACAATACCTGTGAAATCCCCTGACATTACTTGTGAGTACAGATAACATGTTTAATGAGGGCTGCTAACATACAGATAAGGCCTAAAGTATAGTCCCTGTTGCTTTGCCAACAACATTGCCCAAAGCAGCACTAGCTAGGAGGGAAATACTGAAATACAGGCAATAGGTCTAGTTTGATTCCAGCCAATCTGGCTCCCTGCAGCTCTCTGCAAACTGTATAGCACCTGTCACCAGTAGTCTAATGGCCACATACCCACTTTCTACCTCTAGGCAGTTGTGTTGAAGAGGCAATCTGAAAATACCACACACATTGGGTTTTCTCCCCCCTTTTAAAGTTAAATCTGAGATTAATACATTTTAAGAGATAGTAACAGGAGCCTGTGCTCTACTGACTGTAGATCTCTAGTAGGTGAACTTCCCTCTGCTCAAACCCTTTGAGCCAGCAAGTGGAAGTGGTGCTGCAGAGTTCAAGCTGATTATATATATTACAAGACAGGGCTTGACAGATTTTGCTTTGGCAAACCTCTGCCACGCAGTATTAAGCTACAAACCCTAAGCATGAGAATGAGTAGGAACATTTGAATGAAAGATAGCAGCACATGGAAAGTTATCCATCTGGATTAGTGTGAAAACACAAGCATAATCTCTGTGGAAACAAGCAGCTCCGTGAAGTCTGATTTCCTGTGCTTCTCTCCTGTGGGTTCTCTTGTGTCTGATAATGGTTCACACTGCAGTGTTTCCACTGAATGAATGCAAGAGCATTCATCTGGGCCTCTCTAGCAGCCTGCTTATTTTCACTTTGTGAAGCTTTGTGTTCCAGTATCTCTTGAACATCAAGTCACCCATCAAGTCTGGTCAAAAATGGCCAGCAGGTTCCGAATGTGTTAGAAAAGTGAAGGGGACAGGTAGGAAGAGGGTTGGGTCAGTACATCTGCTTCATATTTTCAGGATACAGTTAAAGTGCCAGATTTTTTTTTTTTCTCCACCAGTTTTTAGGCACAAATGTAAAAGACACTGGCTTTTGAAAGAGCTGCATTCTATCTTACCATGAAAGTTTTACCCACTCCTGAGTAAAGTGAGATAAATATGATGCCCTGTGCAATGCTCATGAAACAGTTCTGAATTTCAAGTTGGCTCCTGACAATTATGTGAATATATGAACCACATTCAAACTCACCAGATGAATTCAATCAGCACTGTGCAAATATCGCATACATAATCTATTAGTTTACCCCAAAGAAACTGAAGCATTGAATTCAAGCAGAATGAAGTCATCAGTAATAAAAAAAAGAAACCGATAAGGCAATATTAAAAAAAACCCAACACAATATTCCAAGATTTGCAGAGAAGATCATACATTGACTGTAAACTATTCTCCCCTCTGTCTATAAATACATAATTAAAAAATATTGGTTTGATCAGATAGTGGTTCTCAGACAGGGAAACAGCAGATGAATACCAGTTCAAATGTTTCAGATGCATGACTATTTATACTGAAAAGGGACCTGAACTTATAGATGAAATATAAAAACAATGCTCCAATCAAAGTCAGCTTACATTAAGGACACTTATTGAAGCTTTTCAGCAAGCCCAGTAAGTATAGCAGACAGATTTCTTTTACAGTAGCTTTACATTTAATGCAGTGCTCTCTCCTTGAGGAGATATAAATATTACAGTCATCATATCTACAATTTTGTGCACACTTGTTTCCCTGACATGGCTCTGGAGCCATGCTACACATCCTTAAGAGAATCATGCAACCACACATTTATCATTCCCTCCACCATCACATGTTCCCAAGATCCAACATTTAATCTATTCATGGGCTTCTCTGTGTCGTAAGACTGAGAGAACTGTTCACTCTGCATTTTCCAATTGATTTCAGAATGATTTCCTAAAATTGTGCTACGTGTAAGGAGACTGATTCAGAAGCAGCTGATACTGGGAAGTTTTAAAATAATGTCTCCGTGTAGGAATAAATCTCTGAGAAACTTCAAAAAGAATTGTGAAGACTCAGGTGCTGATTTCAGACAATAGTAACAAAATATGCCCAAAATCCCAAGCCATAAACAAGTTTAAGAAAAGTTCAACAGTTCTTCCAGTAAGATGCACACACTGCAAGGGTTTTTTTGGAAACAGAAAAGAAAAAAAACTCTTAATGTGAGCATTCAAAAGAGGAAAAAGCACATTCCTGACAGTCATTCTATAGTTTTGTTAAATACAGTCCTTAAAACCAAAGCTTTCTTCTGCCTTGGGAGAAGGATAAAAACAAGTCTGTGCTATCGTTCTAACCCACATGAACGTTCTAGTCCAGCTGCTGGGGCTGTACCACCAACTGGGTAAAGAATTGCCAGGAATCACCCTCCCCGGGCCTGCACCTGTCAGAAGCACCACGCAGGGCCCACCTTGCCCACTGTGACTGAAAAGGGACTGGCTTCGAAACAGCCTCTCAACTGATACAGCTGGAACAGACATCCCAATACAAAAAGGGAACCATAATGTAGCAGAGACTGAGCTTCAAGCTCTCTGACATTATTTAAACTATGACTGTGAAATTTCACCCCATCATCTCTGAAAAGAGAGATGAACAAGCACCACAGCAATAATATCATATATCCAATATGACAGACTAGGTTTTTTCCAAAGAATCAAAACACCATAATCAGTATTAAATATGTATGGCTCAGGTTTTGCACAGTAAAATCTCCTGTGTTCTTCCTCTGAGTTGCTAATCTGGATTTCCATCATTCAAGTTAAAATGACATTTTTTAAATTAGTGAGTTACTGCAGCTTTCTTGATAATACAAAATTAAAAACAAGTGTTGCACATATGAAGTAAGATGAACCACTTAAAGCTATATATAAACATACATATAAAGAGGCAATAAACATTTTGTTTCCAGTGGTTTTCCTAAACACATCATTATTGCACAGGGCTTTTTTGCCAGCCACTTCTTTCAAACACTGATTTCACCCAGCTGACTGTCAGCCCCCTAAGCAAATAACTGGTGCTTCCAAGTTAAAATAAAACAAAACAAGCAAACAAAAAAAGAAGAAAAAGGAAAATTATTCTTTTAGAGAATTTTCTATTAACAAACAAATCCAAGACAAAATATGATTCGCAGACTCTAAAGAATGGACAATCTTCCATTCACGATCTGCTAAAAAACAAAACTAATTTTACATACTGAAAGGAACACAGTGGCATACAAAGATATACAGTATAAGGGTGTCCAACAGAGCATGTAAGAGTATCTTTCATTTAGGGTAAAACTTCCATTTTGAAGTTATAATAAATAAATATTTGAGTAAGTTACTCTTTCAGTTCCAGCCCTTGCATTTCTACCCTGAAGTAGAAAGTATCTTCATTGCTTATGAAGGTACTTCTGCAACCTCAATAGGAAGAAGGAATAAAAAGAATGGTGGGAAGCGATAAAAAGAAAATCAATAGTAAGAACATAATTCTACAATATTTCAGCTTTCATCTTTGTCACCACCAAGAGAAAGAGATTTTAGAGAGAAATGAACATTTGTTGTTTTCATATGCACTTGAGTAAGGAAATGGTATTGTGAGGAAAGACTGGTCAGAAATGCCTTGCTGACATCACTGATATTGCCTTGCAGGTTCAGGAATCACCTTTGATGTTCAGTCAAAGCCAGCCTGGGTTTTGACTACATACATCCACACTGAGGACCCAAGTTAAGAATGACATCTTTCTAGGAATTGGAACCATGCATATGGCTTTATTGGTTTCCACAACACTGGCTTTCTTGCTCTGGGCAGGAATACACTTGATGTATACGCAGTTACTGTCTTTCTCAGTGGAGAGGGGCTCTACAAGGACACTTGATTTGGACACTGGGGCAAAGTAGGTAGACTTTGAGTCCTGTTCCATTTAGGCAGGACTGTCTGAGAAGGTCGGCTCAGAGGGACTGATGTGAGAGGCATTAGATGGATGAGTTTCTCTCTATATAAATACATATAAAGAATCATAAATAAGCTGCAGAAAAACAAATTACACTGAAGAAGCTATTTATACTTATTTGAACCTGTATATTAAAGTCCCTGAATCTTAATCTGTTTTACAATATTTTAAAAAATCATAACTGTGCTTCAGTGGAACATACGCTGTCACCTTCCAGTTCTTTAGGCTAACATAAAAGCAGTACAACTACTTCTGTCCAAAAGGTCAAAGCCTCCTAGGGCAGCACATGACTACCATTTGTCTGGATGTAAATTGAGTCCTATTGACCCTGTAACATCACTGCTGACCTCTTGACATTAGGAGCTTAGTGGAAAGAGAGATGATGATATTCTCAGGTTCCTACACACTCATTAGGAAGAAAGAAGGAAAGAAAACCTTGCATGATATGAATTAGCGACGTCATTAACCTTTTCTTTCCCCAAATAGCTCACAATATGTTTACAGAAGCCTCAAAAGAACCATTTGAAGATTCAGACCAACAGATTTGTATCACTTTCAGTTTTTCCAAACTGTTTATAAAATATCTCTCAGTGGCTTGACACAAAGCAACTTTTTATGTTTCCCTCCCTTCACATGACATAGAACACCTTTTCCTGTTTGTCATGGCAGACGGCCTAGACATTCAAATGAGCATCATCTTTTCAAACCAGCCACTTCTCATCTCCATTACTCTCCTTTATAACTTATAGTTGACTGCTGCTGGCCAGGAATAACGGGAGGTATAGCCTAATTTGTTGTTTTATGGAAACAAAATTGGCATACTGAGATTTAACTTCACTGCAAGCAGATATGGTATATGCTACTCTAACAGAAACACATTATTTGCAATCAAGTAGAAAGAGAAAAAGGCAGACATTTTCTTCTTTGTAGCCAGATTGTCATCTTCATTTCAAAGAAAGGTCATTTTTTTCCCTTTTCTCTGCTCAATGTATTGTGCCTCATCAAAGAAGGCAATCACCAGACCTTAACTAATAATAAAAAAAAGATGCCTTTCCAGTTCAGGCTGGTTAATGGCAATGTCTGTTTCTGGCATGGGACCAGTCTACTGCTGTCTTGTTGATGTGAGATGTGCACTTGTCTCTGAAGGGCTAGGAAAGCAGGGAGATTAGGGACTCGGCTGCTGACAACAACCAAACTCTCTATAAACAATACACAATGAAAATAATGAAAAACAGATTTTCCTGGTATTTTCAGTAGCCTCTAGACAATGCAACAGTTTCTGGTTTCTTCACTAAAGATGATATCAATTATGCCTTTTATCCATCATGCAGAAGTCACGTGTGAGGCATAATTGAAGGCCTTCTCTCCAAGGTAATTTCATCTGGATTTACACGGCAAAGTACTTAAATTGCCTTTTTTGGCACTTTGTATTACAACACAGCTTGGGAGGGGGTATTTTACTTCACTGATGTAAAGCAGCTGGCATATTTAGAATAGATAGGTCACATCAACACAGAGCAGATTTTTCAGCCCTCCAAATTCCATTTACAGCAGCTTTAACAATTCAACAAAGCAAACACTGAATGCTAAACTCCAGTGTAGAAATGTAACAGCATTTCTTAAAAACTATCACACCTGCCTGCAACTGACAGCTAGGTTTTTTTCACTTATAGGCTATTGCTTTTTGCACTACCGTTTATTAAACTTATCACTAAAGCTGAAATAATAACTGCTTTACAAACTTCCAATGAATTAGCCATTAAGAAGTCCCTCGGGAATTCTCTTTACCACACACAAAGCAAAAGCAGGAGGGAGAGAAGGTGACAATTCAGTGCAGTCTTCATTTCTGCACTCCCTTGTGAAAGAAGAATTGAGGATCTAAGAATTCCTTCACAGTAGATGCCACTGCCCATGTTCTAAAACATATTTTGTTGAAAATTTCAAAGCCCAGAGTAACTATCCATTTTCTCTCAGAAATTACTTCTCCAAGTTTCACACTAGAGACTGTATCATCTGCTCTTCGTTACATACATGCCAGTCTACGCCACTGGCAGAGTGGCAGCAACTAATCTAATCCTCTGTGTGGTTTGCTTTTTTAATACCTGGCCTAGCTAGAGAGGAGGTAGAGAACTCAACCTCAACCAAAAACAAAAACAAAAAAGTTCTCTGTGTCTGTAATTCTGCGACAGATATAGCTTACATTTTAAAAATAAAAAAGAATTCCCATCATGTGCAAAGCATCAGGGAAAAGCACAGCTCTCAGAGCCAAAACACATCCTTACTATAAAGTTGGCATTTTTGGGGTGTTTTTAATGAATGGTCACTACAAGGATAACATTAATCCAGCGTTAGGACTTTTACAGGAAAAAAAAAACAAATGTAATTTATCATTTTTAACTGTCAGCTGCATTTCTAACGCTTTAAAAGCTGTAGCTTCCAGCAGCCTTTTGTCTTTCTGCCATGGCAGGAATATCTTGGACAGCTGTAAGAGCTTTGTAAGCTATCTTTCTCAAAATCCATTAGCTAATTCAAGGAACCTAATTAGAGCTGCCATTTTGATGGAGCATATTGAATGCTCTGTATAAACTAGTAACACCATCAATGTTTATTAAAAATTGCAAGAACCAAAGCTCTCCATTCCATATAAATATTAATGGACAGATACACAATACTTATTAAAATATAGACAGCATTATGACCACAGAAATACACACAGGTATAGTATACTTACAACCCCGTGTGATGCATTTACTCACAAAGGCTGAAGTACAGAAGCAAAACCTAGGGACAATTTTACACAAACTGTTGAAAATTGACCAGCTTCCATTTACACTATCCTTATGTGCATTAAGGGAAGCAAAGCACACTAAAGATGATTTGTTTCTTGTGTTTTTTCTGAGTAGTGTGCTGATAATTTAGAGTGCATTTTGAGCTTACCTCAAGAATGCACTCCAGCTGGAACCATTTTATAGCTCCTCTTAAACCAGCCACTCCAATCACTGTACTTTGTAGACATTTACACATACTCCAGTACTATACTGTTTAAGGGTATCCAAAGATTCAAAGGGAATTTGCTCTGTAGAGTTAAAACTCAAATTCTGCTGTAGACAGCAACAAAGTTGGTGAAAGGAGCCAGACATCTGGAGCAGTGCTTTCCTACTTTCTGCTGTGTAAAGGGCCAACCATAATGAAAAAACAGCTCACAGACAACGATACAACACATGAAATACTGACCATTCTAAGAACATATCAGAGACCTAATTAGGTTAGGCTGTACAAGCATATGCCTTTGGCTGCAGAAATAAAAAAGTTTTCTGGCTACTTCACAGCTTTGTTTTTAACTTGATACTTCATAAATGGAACTGCAGAAAACCTCATATGTTACCATTTCAATCTGACATCCCCTTTCATATGCATCTAACAATGTCTGGATTCTATTTATATGTACAACTAAATATACGTGCATAGAAAAATCATCAGATTTGCTACAGAAAGACAGCAGATGCTCTTATTAAGCCACTGGCACATGCAAGGTGAAGCATGTCAGCCTGGTACAGAAAGCATTTAATACTCCAACTACAAGCTAAAGAAAAGCAAAGACAACAAATGAAATGATTTCTAAGGCACTTTGCTAGCTGTGAGTGCAAGGCACAGCAAAACGAAAGCACTGCTGAGCATGCTTGAATGACTCTTGTAACACATGGGGCTTCTTGCAGAGGGGTATAATCCATACACACTCTTCAGAACATCCTAACTCCAGTGCCATGATCTAAAGCTCACTTATTCAGAGTATATACTAAAATGACACATGAAACATTTAACAGATGTGCAAGAGAAACAGGCCTAGTTATATTTTCTACACTGTAATAGTGCAAGGGGCTAAAAATTTTGTGACAATCTTACCATGGGGACAACCCTGAAGGTAAATTCCTTTTGGTTCTCTGATAGGGCAGTATTTTCAAACTACAGCTGAGATTTGAGCAGTTTCACAGGAACACACTCAAAAATCAAAACATCAGTTACTACTGGCTTCTCTCAGGAATTATATATGGCAAATTTAGCTTGTGGTTATTGTTCAACAAAAACCCTGCCAGATGCTGAAGTGGGAGATGGATTTTCACAAAGTTCTGCTGCCTCCAAGGCCACCCTATCTACCCTTTCAGCAGCCTCCCCCCTTGGGCACTTCCCCCGGGTGCAGCTGAGTCCTGGGACCACTGTTGTTTAGTTTGCATTCACAGACTGGGGAGTGCACATTCCTTCAACCAACTTTCATCACAAGCTCTGCTTCAACAGAATTCAACTCTTTATAAGCCAAACTGCATTTTGGAGAAGTATTTCTGAGCTTGGAGGACTCAAGTCAGCAGTGTAACTCTATTACTTTTCATTATGCAGGCAATGGAAGCTCCTGGATTTCTAGACATGCATTGTTTTTCTAGCTCCTTCTTACAGCTGCAACTCCACTGCACTTCTGGTAGGAAATTATTCCCACTTTTCCACTTGGAGAACAGAAGTGTTTAAGACTGAAGGTGAGCCCTACTGCTTTTTAGTAATTGCTTTGAAAAATGTTAAATTAAAATTGAAAAAATGAAGTAACGGAATCTTCGAACTATACAGAACCATTTTTTTTGGCATACCTTGCCTGGGGAAGGAAGATCAAGCCTATCTCTCTGCATTTGGCTGGGAGTCCCAGAAATGCTAGGAGCAAGTGTTCTGGTGCAGGCTCACCTCTGCCTCTACAGAATGATTCTCATATGCTTTCAACTGCCATGTTTAGAAACACACCTTACAAATATTTTCCTATCTGTTTTTGTCTTGGTGCCTCGATTCTCTGTTCTCATCCTGATGTTTGGAAGTCTTTCCCTTCCTGTCTTTCAGCCAAGGATGCCAATTTCCTCCACCCACTACTGGCTTCCCATACAAGGAAATCTCTGTGCCACAGGCA
Organism: Aphelocoma coerulescens; assembly: GCF_041296385.1. Classification (NCBI taxonomy): domain Eukaryota; kingdom Metazoa; phylum Chordata; class Aves; order Passeriformes; family Corvidae; genus Aphelocoma; species Aphelocoma coerulescens. Next base: position 13,679,259 of record NC_091021.1, read on the forward strand.
GCTGTAGTACAGAAACACCTCCTCTAATGCACCTAGGTCAGCATGTCCCCTCCCAGCACTCCTTGAGATCCATCTCCCAGGAGCACTTCACAAAGCAGCTGCCAATGAGGATGGGGCTGCAGGTGGTGTGGGACACACAACAGCACGTCCTCCTTCTGGCACTGGTTCAAATGAGGTGCTCATGTCTGACACACTGACAGAACATCAAATCTGCAGTACTGGTAAACTTCTCTCTACTTGGAAGCATCCACATCTTGTCCACAACTACGGCCTGGCCCAGTTCTCCCCTTTATTCTCTCCTTCCTCTACCTGCTCCAGCCTCTTCTCTGTTCCGATTCTTGTCATGCCCCTCCATGGCATTTTTTAGGGCATTCGAATCAGCTCACCATTTTCCTCCCTGGAAGGTGGGGTGTTAGGGCTTGATCATCACTGAACAACCTGCTCACCTCATCCTTCGTTCCTGCAACAGGAGTCTATCTGGTCCCTGCAGCCAGAACCTGCTATTGCAAAAACATGTATCGGCTCTGGCAGCTCAGGACGAGTACTTTTGGTGAAGTTAGCAGCCAAGTTTCTATCATGTGTGTGGGAAGTACTCTAAATCTTAAAACTTAGTCAAATTGTCACCGTTCAAGGGGTGGCAAAAGCCACAGTCTGGTATAAGACTAGGCTGTGTTCCCTTCCAAAATATAAAGACCCCATTCCAGCATATGGAAAAACTACAGATTCTTGTTGAAAGAATATATGCTGCTGCTTTTTTACTTTTTGCACAGACAAAACAACCCCTTGTCATCTTCTCTTTCCAGCTACCACTCCCCCCCCCCCAAAAAAAACCCCAGCTGTTATCTGATTCCATAAAAATTCAGCTTCAGCAAGCCTCCTACATAAGCATTTTCAGCCCAAATGGTTGAAGATTGGTTATCAACATGTGCAAATATGGTTTTCCAATGGAAGTCAGGCCAGCAGCTCCCCAGGAACAAGTGGCACAGCCTGTTTCCATGGCTGTCCCCCCTCCCTGCCCTATAGGACTGCATTCTCCCTGGTCCAGCGGGTTGCTCCATGTCCCTGAAGGCAGCACAGAGCTTGCTTGCTCCTGGCATCTGCAGGATGAGCACTCCTTAACAACAACCACAACACCTTTGAGGGTACAGCCTGGTACACACATAGTACTGCTGCATGTGCTCCAGATTAAGCTGTAGTCAGCTTAATGAGAGACTTAATTGATGAGTGCTACTTCCTTCACTTGTCCATTAAGATAAGTACAGCACATGGACATTTCAACCCATCAAAGAAGAGAAAACGCATTAATTTTGGTTTTCTTAGAGCTGTTAATAAATCTGACACTGTCTGGCAGTTTTCTTCATTTCCTACCATTTGACAGATACTGTGATCACAAGTTACAGAAGATGTTTTTCCTCTGAAATTATCACTCTGGTAATACAAGCCAGAAGGAAACTTTATCAAGATACCAAGAAGCTGGGTATCGGTTTTATTTTTAACTTTATGTGGCTGGTTTGTGAATATCTCAATGTGATAAAAAAATAAATTCCATCCGGTACTATTAAAAATCATACACACAGAGACACATTACAAATGACTGTATTACAGCAAATAATCACACTGTGTATTTATCAGTAAAAGCCAATATTCCTCTCATACAGTCAGCCTGGCTCTACTTAGACCCCTTTACTGTAAGAGCTCCTGCAACTGTTTTCTTCCTCTTTTTCTCTCACAAATTGACATTTGTATGGAATCAAGAAAAATCTTCCTTAATAATTTTTCATTACTAATGGCTTTTTTTGGTATGTGTATTTGAGAGGAGGGAAGGCAAAGGGCAGGAAAAAGGAGCTTTAAGTGCTCTGCAAATTATCCTCCTGAATCTGGGCCTCATAAATCCTATCAAATGTTATATTTCATCAATAGGCTGGAAAAGCTTTTTTCTCTGCAATGATGAAGCCTGGGTTTAAAATTTATGGTTTCATTTTAGAAATGGACTATAAAAAGAGTCTGACTTGGCTGTCCATCAACTGTAGCTGACACTAGCAAGTTAGGTGTGGACTTTTAAAGTGTAATATGTATTTTTTATTTATCATACAGGTACATACACACATACATAAATGAGGACATGTATATCACTGTGGGTTTGTGCACGCATAAATATACAGCTGGATTAAAAAAAAAAATTGTCTTAAAAACACATTTTCTTTCAATGCAAGAGGCTCTGAGATATTCAGCAGATTAGATTGCAAAGTGATAAAAGTGTCCAGAAGAGAGTTGGCTCAAAGACCTGCAGCAACACAAGCAAATTGCATTTTGCTGCGCAAATGATCGAGATAAAGTAGTTTAATTTGTTCTCATTCGTGGGGTGGCAAAATGCAATTCAGCAATGGCAGAGTAAGGCTCATATGGAGGCAGGGAAGATTCCAACAGGCTGTGAGGAGAAAAGGGGAGGAGGGCAGGCAAGGACCAAAAGGTTATAGGCAGGGGAAGACAATTAGCAAAGGACTGATAGATTGGGGAAGAGTGGGTGCAGAGCTTCTGCACCTCTTGTGCATGGAAAGAGTGGGAAGGAGACAGCCTCCCCCATCTCCATGCAACTCTCTACCCCTACTCCCTTTCTCCTCTTTTTCCAAGCTCTGGAAACAATTCTGACTCCCCAAAGCGCCGCTCCTACTTGTTCTCCTGCACTGCCTGTGCTAGGAGAGCACTGTGATTATGGCTCCTATTCCTATTGCTGCCACCACTGACGGGAGACATGTGGGTGCCACAGCTGTCCTCTACAAGCCCAAAAGCTTCCTCTGGCAGCCACAACAGCAGCTTCCTCAGATGGAGGAGGAGGAGGCAATCTGTGCGTGCTGCCGAAACACCCACTCCTCTCTTCCCTTACCATCAGAGCTGGAGGTCTGTGGCCAGTGATTACTACTTAGTTTTACCTCTGATGAAGGGCAGCCTTAAAGACAACACTTCTAATAGAAGCATTACTGCTCTCCAAAATCCTCATACTTGTAAAGGAAACCACATTTAAAACAAAAATCAGATAAATAAAGCGACACTGGAGAAAGTGAAGTTCCCTTCTGAATGTAGAGGAGCCCATTTCCCTCCATCTGCTACTAAAAAATGTCATTTTGTAACTCAAAGAATTAATGATGGATTATGTGAAAACAGCAAATCAGATCATGCTGTCGAGGCATTATATGAACTAAACAGAAGAGCAGTTAATCTAAATAGCATGTGGGATGGTTATTACTGTGTGCTGCCATCATTGCTGCTGAGTCTGGCTGTAATATTGGTTTTGGTGGCAACACATGGAAAAACCTGAACGTCCTGGTCCTCATTATAAAGCGAGAAGAAATCTCACTCTGGGGAACGTGGTCAAAGCTGACAAGTGAGCACTGCAGAAAAGGCTGGGCAGGGGCAGTGGTTAATGCAAAGGTACTCTGAGTCAAAACCAAGAAAGCAAGTTACTTCTTCCATCACCTCTATTTTATAACGTGAACAAGACAAATAAATAAAAGAACCCATAATTCATGCTCAGGACACTTGTATACTGTGGCTTCAGATCAGTGCTGAAATTCCCTGTTGGGAGGCTGTTTGGCAAGGCTCCCATCAGCAGCCAGTGGACGGAGGCACTGCAGGGCACGGCCCCGGCTCAGCTGACTGTGCAGGGGACCTGGCTCTGCTCACCTTGGACAGCAATGGCACAAGCAAGGGATAATCACTGACTTGGTGTTATCCAGCAGGGAAACAGGAAGGGGAAGAATCCACATTATGCAAATCAAAATGCATTCTGCTTCTAGCGCTAAGTTTCCACTGTAAATATATAAAATACATTGTGCTTTCAACAATTTATGGAAGCGAGAGGACCTGAAATTGCCTGTATTTCCAATAAAAAAGGTATTTGTATTAGGGAATGGTAACTTTATGAAACCTTGATCTACAGATGGCCTGTCTCTGGAATTTACATTTTTTACTGAAAGGTGGTATACAATGGTGTCACATCGCACGAGCAGAAGTTACTTAGAAACAAGGAAATCTTGAACTCTTTCAGATTCATACAAGTTAACCCCATTTAACAATGAAATTCAGGACACTAAACCAATACTGACATGATAGCATTTTCAAACACAAATGCACTCATCCCACTGCAGATCTAGAATATTTCTAGTAGTATATTTTTTCCATAGTTTTCCTGCATGTTTCTCCTAGTAGGTTTCAAAACAACCAAAAAATTAATTTTTCCTTCTCTTGAAATTTTTCAAATCTGAATTAACTTTTCTACATACACACATATTTCTGCCAGTCTGCAAAGAGAAGGTCCTGTCACTGTTAAAATCCTTAATTTTTTCTCTTCTAAAATCTTTTAATTGGCTTTTCCCCTCCCCCCAAAGGATGTTTTGTTTAGTTTTGTTATTCCTTCTTCTTTCCTTGTCTCCTTATTTTCTTACCTCTTCCCTGAGACTCCAGCTTCTTTTTTTATTTATTTTTAATTTTTTTTTCCTTGACCTCTTACGAAACCCTGACCTGTTTACAGAGAGCAGCTCACAGAGCTTAAGGGCTAATGTTTTACCCCCTACTCACCATTCTGTATCTGGCTGCAGTAATCAGTAACTAGAATCCATCATCATCAATGGATTTTCAGTGACAGGCACTGTACTTGCTCAGATAATGGCCCCATATATTGTCTTTGAAATGAGGGTGTGACCACTACTTAGGGATATTCTCAAGAGTCAGTAAATGGCACTGCTGCAGGACATGTTTGCTTCATGTTTTGCAGAAAAGCAAGCTTTGAAGTTTTGGGGTGCTTTGGATGGTACTGTGCTCTCAGGACACACCAATATTAACGAAAACACATCACCTTGGACTGGAGCAGGCCACTCGCCAGCTGGTTTGGACCACAGGGGAAGAACCTGCAGACACTGCCTCTGAAACTCTCCTTACATGTGGCTCTGAAGAGGTGGATAATAAATAGACAGTCCTGTTCCCATGCACAGCAGAGCAATAGAAACAGTAAAAGCACGTGGGGGACCACAAGATAATATGGGAACAACACTGGTCCACAGGATGCCTGACAATGATACTTGATGTTTTAGGAAGGAGGCAAATGTAACATGCCCACACAGGCTGCAAAGACAAATTCAGAGTTTGTGAGCCTCAATGCTGTTTAAAGTCACTGTGGACAGAATACACATTTTTTTATTAAGAAGAACTAACAACCTGATAGAGCTGCTGGACAAATAGGACCAAGCTGCTTTGGTGTCAGGTAACTAACCGTAAAGAGTATGCACAGAATACGTGTGAGAATGCAGCCTGCAAAATTACTATTTCCAGTGTAGGATAAACATGCTCTCATTCTCTAGTCCTCAACTTTATAAGCTTGCCAACCATCACAAATGTGGATCACAGCCTCCACTCCTGGAGCAGCAGATAGCTGGGTATGCTGAATCCCAATAATACTGTCTCACAAAGAGAGGAAAGCAAGTTAGCCCACTGAGATTTGGGAGAAAGAAAGAGCACTTCCATCTGCTGCATTTTTTCTGCAATGACCAAAGTTCAAAACTCCACGGATGTGCCCTATCACTAACTTAAGCACATTGACCATAAGATTTTTCCTTCCTTCATTTTTCTGCATTCAAGTATATTGTCCATTAATGGACAAAACTACCCTTTTTCCCCCCATCTAATTCACTGCTCCCCATGGGATAGCCACTAAATTTGATTCATGAATATAGTACATTCACAGGCAAAAGTGAGAACAGAGAAACCCCCTCCCCATCACATCACTCTCCAGGAGGGAGTTTGAGACATATTGAACAAAGAAGCCTCAAATCTTCTGGCATACAGCTTAGAAATCAGAATGTGATTTCCATTCTATATCTCTTGCTTCATTACAGAAGATATGGTCCTTAAAATAGGCAATTTGCTTTGGCCAGTAATGCTTAAGGTGCTAGCTTTTAGTTTTGTTTTTCTATAGATTCCACACTGCAGCAGGCAGCTTCCTTCCCTCCAGTCCTGCCCCCCAACCCCAGCAGCAGAGAGAAGATACCTAAAGGATTCAGGCAGCTGGAGAAAATGCAAGAGGCTCTTGGGCCTCATCTGTGTTTCACTCCTTTCACATCCATCTGGGTTTGACAAAGTCATGCTTATCAGTTAGATCAGCAGATAGTCTCCTATCTGTGCTGTGGTGCAGAATTAGGTCAGAAGAGCATTCTGCCAGCTTGTGTTTTGATGTTTAATTCTGCGTTAAGTAGTTGTGGAGACAACAATAAAGGACAACTCATCACACTAACCAAATTTTTCACCCCCTAAACCTGGTCAATTTTCCTACTTTGTGAGGAAAATGGAGTAAAAATCACACATTACTACTATTTAACTGCCTATTTCAAGAGCATAAATTTTTGAGAATGCAAGTGAGGCCATGAGGCAACTTTATTTTATGAAAATATATCACGTTCGAAGGCAAATGGAATGTTATGAAAATAAAGTCTAAAGAATAGTAGTTCTCAAGTTTTAAGCCATCTTCTTCTGTGATGCCATAGCTGGGTCTTCCAGCCGGCCTCACCAGATGGCCACATTGGCCACCATCAGAATAGCAGTCTGGAAACAAGTACCCTACAGCCTTGCCTAAGCATCTTGGCTGGAATACACTCTGAGGCAGCAGTTCTGTACTCACAACTCAGAGATATTCCCAGTGCACTTGCTTAAGAATTCTTCAAATTTGTGAAGAGATTAAAGCCAAATTTCTGGTCCAGTAGAGGTCAGAGAAAATAACAGAATGTTGGTAACTAGCTTTTAAATGGTAATTGTCAGTATTCACACTAAAACCCTACTACACTAAAAACATCCCCCCCCCCAACAGCACACAGTATGAAAATCTGCTCAAAAATAGTAATCATAATGAAAAAAAATAATTTTCTCTTAAACAGTAGGTAAGTTCAGCTGCAGAGTATTTTAGCAGCTACACACAATTTTTTGTTTCATGGAAACTGTACAACCATTCCTCCTCTTACATACAATTGTGCAAATCAGTGTGTTAGTGATGCTTTTGCAAAGAGGGTTTGACAACAATAGAGAGTCCCCAGCCTGCTAAATAAGAAGTGACAACTCCATTTGAAAGCTGTCTCTGGATGTGTTTTATGTGCAGAAATTATCTGTGACAGTTCAGATCAAAATAGAGTTTTCATTTCATGTGGAGGTAAATGGACGATAGAATAGGTTACTTTAAATGCTGCAGTCTAGTCCAATTAATGTTTCAGACTTTTCCATATTCTGTGCTCTAAACTTTGGGGTAAAAAAAATGTAAAAATCATTTTGTCAATAGCATGATGCAAAGAACAGGCCAAAAGGTAATAAAAGCGGTTAACAAAAACAGTCATGCAGACGTATGGCAGAAGAGCTCAAGTTACAGTAACCTGGCTGTGAAACTAATAAGTATAAAACAGAAAAGAAAATATCACTTCATTCTTCCAGGGAGAACCAGGCAGGCGAATCAATTCTGATTTCCCATCTCAATCAGCAGAGATTTTGCCATTTACTTTGATGGAAACAGGACTTGCATATCAGTTTTCTTTCGGAGCAGCAAACACAAATCCACACGCTATCATTTGCTTTTCAGATTGTGCAACATAAATTTACAATTTCTGGCTTATGTAACTGTATAAATGATATAATTTGTACTTTTAAAAAAATGTCAAATCCAAGGTGTTCACATTTGTTACCTGTAAATCAATCACTTGTTCTCTGACCCATTTTAAAGAAACATGTTTTCTTAAAGGTTGGGACCTACTGCTGTGTTACTCAAGCACATCAGTGGCCATGGTGGAAACTGTGCTGATACAGTGCCAGTAGCTTTCTAATGATCTTTTCCAAAGTTGGCGGGGAAAACAGAAATTCATGCATAGCTTTTTAGATGTAAGCATAAAGTACTGTTAGTAGAAAAAGTATGGACCCAAAAAGTGAGTGACCCCATCCCAAACAAGGGCCCACGATTCTTACATAATCTATTTTGTTTATGCCACACTTTAAACAATGCATATTTTGATCTTTTCTGAGAAACAGCATTTTTCTCGGCACGATTTTCAATTTCCACCCACTTGGAAGAGCAGGTGTCTTTGTGTATCATTGCTCAACCCTGGGAATAAAGAAAACATTTAAAAAACATGTTAACATTGTTTTCCTAAAGTCAAGGGACATTAATTTAAGGTTCCATGGGCATCAAAGAAGAACAGACCACTCACTTTAAAGGCACTGAGCTAGTAGAAACACTAATGGAGACAAAGCATTCAGAAGACATGAGACCTCAGTATCTAACGGCCAAAGACTGAACATTGGTAATCTTATTCCTCACAGACGAGTTTTAACACAAAAGAGAAATTAACATCTATCTGTGCGCTAGAGTCTGGAAAAGAAAAACAACAGAACAATGAAGCTGCTCAGACATCTGGTATATTTGCCACAGCTAATAGTAATGAGATAGTGGGCAGAGTGCAGATTAAAGGCAAAAAGGTATGAAAGAACACTGTTATTTCAGAAGCCACACAGACATGGAAAAAATACCAGTACTCAGACTAACGAGTCTAAATTTTGGGAGGAATTCTCAAGCCCTTATCACGTTTAGATTGATAATCTATTTGTAGCAGCATTCAAAGAAAGAGAATGAGACTTCTGCCTATTCACTTTTGGAGCCAGAACATGTCACTAAGAGCAAGAGACTTTTCAAACTCTGTAGTAAGGAGGTCAAAGCATCACCACTGATGCAGACAGTGGTATTTACAGAGAAAAGGAGGAAAAGATCAATCCCCTCCCCCCAGCCCCCTTTACTCTCCCTTTCTGAAGCAGCTGCTGCTTAAACATTGCCATTGTATACAGAGGCACAAAACAATTGCTTCTTGGTTTGTTTTTTGGTTTTCTTTTTTTTTTTTTTTTTTTGAATCAGGAACAGCAGAAGATGTTAAAGGAAGAAAACAACACATTATTCAGGTGAAGGACTACAGACTGCTTGTCATTTGTGTACTACCAGTCAATAACAATTAGGAACAGGTTTATTGCTCTGATGCTGTTCCCCACCCCTCCTCCACAACCTCACACCCTTTTGCCACATTATGGAAGTTTCTGCTGACACGTAAAGCAGGGACTGCAACCAGAGGAGGCATCCTCTGTCATTACCTCAGAGTAGAGCAGAAGCAGGCCAGGTGCCCTGGTTTGCAGCACACTTCCAGCACACAAGTGCTCAGTCAAAGCAACCCTTTCAGACAGTTATTAAACATTATGGTGACTCAGGCATAGAAAACAGCTGCCCTCTCCCCGCCTCTCCACAAGACCCACCATGTTTTAATGCGCTTCCTTTCCTCTGAAGGTGCCTTGCTGCTTACTTTTCAATTGCCAGGCCATGTACAACACTTGCATTAGAAACATGTTCCACACTTAAACTTACATGCCAGTCTCAAAATAGTTGTTTTATATGCATTTATATAAATACCATAATGATCATTTACAGTTTATTCCCATTTACACTGTAATAACCATATGCAGGACTAAGTAGGCATCTAAGCCTAAGGGCAGAAGTGTTTGTAACAGATAAACTCCACAGCTGAAGGGCATGTTCCAGCTAATAGTGGTTTGAGAAGAAATGCCCCTAAGATACTATTATGCTGAAAAATTTTATTTAAGATTAAAATTAAGTGATTGAAGGCATTAAACCATAAATATGGGTCAAAGACTGAATGATAAGATGTTTGAAATTTTAAAACATTCGTTGTTTCTTTCTTGTTCCTCTTTACTGCTTCCAAGTCACTGGAGGGAGGGGGCTAACAACCTCCCAGAGTGCATGTTCAACAGATGACTGCGACACTGCAAAACTGTCACACTGACCTACTGGTACACAGGTAGGAAACTGGAGAGAAACAAGAAGGAGAAAAATAAATTGAGCGAACACTTATTGCTCTACAAGCATGTTATATTTATTGCAATTTTAGCACTTTCTAGAGGTATCTCACTCTTACTCCTCTTGCACCTTTTTTTATTGTGGGCTTTTTTTTTTTTTTTTTTCTCCACCTCAGTTTGGTGGAAAGGAAAAATGAAGGCAGCTATCTGTTTTGCCCCCAACTGAAGAGTATAAAATCTTTCATGCAATCACCCTTCACTGCTTTCAAAAATGGCCTCCAGACATCAAGGACATGTTAGTGATAAAAAGAGATAACCAGTGTGGCTATCTAAAGCAACATGATTTTCTCATGTCCCTCTGTCCTAATGAAAGACCTCTCAGGTGCAGACCATAATGTAGTTGAAGACAAGTTGTTTCTTTCATTTTCTATGAGAGTCTAACATCACTCTCCACAAAACAGTCACAATTCTCTTAGACCATCCCAAGATCAATACTGATACCTTGGATCAATGTCAACAAATGCCCTGCTGCTGTATGACCTGCCAGAGAAACTGCTCCTTAGAAACAGTACACGTGGACTCCAGATGGTGCCAGGTCTCCTCGTGGGAATGTAAGGGCAGTCACTAAGGTTCAGAGTATGTACCAACTTAACTACATCAGAAGACTTGAGCTGATGAAACAATAAACTATTTCTTGGCTTACTATGACCCCTTGGATTACTGTCTGTGCCAGTGGATTTGTGATCATGGATTGAAAAACAGCACGTTTTAGAGTTTGTCATCGACTGTACACTCTGCACAGCTGTCAGACAATAATCACAATTATTGTCTTTTTATTCAGCATCCTGTTGCCTATTAAGCCATTTCCATCACATCTCATCATTCTTCCCAATATTTCTGCTAGCACAATATTGAGTGATTTTCAGCTTTTCAAACAACATCACTTTTTACAGTTTTCCGCTAATCAAAAGATCTGGCTCGTGCTTTTGCCTATACTTTCTGTCAACAATGCTGCCAACTAAGAGCTTGGGTAACTATTTGCCCCTGGCATCTTGACACAAACAGAGAACAAGGTCATGGATAATTTTTAGGAGCAGTTGTTTTATCCTGCTATTAGATGCTTGAAACTTCCATGAGAAGATTCCCACTGATTCATTCTGAAGTCAGATCTGTGGCCCCCTTAGACCTTTTATATCTTATTATGCTGCAATTAGCAGTAAATCTTGAAGATCTGCTGGTGTAAACTCCAGGTAAACTGTGACTGTAGAAAAATCAGTGCACAGTAAGAATTCCCTACAACTTATGGATACACAGAGATGACAATGATTTCCACTGTGAGGCTTCCACAACAAAGTTAAGCTGTTTGAGTACCACACAGTGCTAAACACTTTGCCTGGACATGAGCAGCCATGCTGCAAAACCCTATCAGAGTTCCTGCATTGGTCCTGGTGGCAGCAGAACCTGGCAATGCTGGTGGGTCTGAGAAGCACCCCGTGGCTCCCTCTGCTGCAGCCTTCTCGACTGGTGTAAGCAGCTTTCCTGGTGGTCTAGGAAAATCAATTAAGGATTTTGAGAATGTATGAGAAATGGTGGGAGGCTGCTTTGAAGACTGTCAGGGGTCTGTTATGCTTCTCACTGCTTAATGACAAGGATGGCTGGGAATTGCTTTACCTATAACTCAGGGGAACCTGCCAGCACACATCTCGCTGACCTTACATAACCTCAAGAAGTGAAGATGCTGAAAAAAATTCTCATGGCTCCAGTGAGTCCATTCTCCCTGTCACATCTAAGAGCTGCTTCTCCACCCTTACTAGACAGGTATCACTGTTCTCTTAACTGGAGCTACTCAGCATTTTGAAGCAGTCCAGTGATGACCCTTTTTTCTTCCTCCTCCCAACGTAACCCTTTGTTCATACTTTCAGACTTGGGGGAAATGATTCTTTGTGTCCCACTAAACTTTGACTATTTTTTAAGAATAGTTTGATCACTAATTTATCTCAATGAAGTGGAAAGTCAAGAGAGAGCCTGCCGTGAGCTCACGTCCATCACCTGGAGTGTGAACATATAGGTGCTAATACACATGAACTGGTCTGGGCTCCTCATGATCAGACTATTCCACCTCTAAAATAGACAGATTCATTCACAGACTTAACTAGCATAGCAAAACCCCATACCCTCATCTTCAGTTTTACTAAACCAAGATTATCTCTACAATGAAAGAAAGATTCCCTTTCTCCCATTTAACTAATAGCAGTTAGGAAAAAAATGAAGGAGAGGATTTTTTGGAAGTCATGGTTTTGGATAGAGTGTGAGGTCCCTGAGGTCAGCAACCTAGATTCATCTTACAGCGGGCTACACAGCAAAGCTTGCACAAGTCCAAGCCACCAGGGTTTTCTCTGAACTACTTGCATATCCAGAAGCTAGGAGATCGTATGGCAAAATGAGTATGTCAAGAAGCTGGGGGAGAAAACAGGAGATGGTTAATAAAAAGATTAGGAACTGGGCTGAGAGAAATGGAAAACAAAAGAAAAACAACCAGTTTCTTGGCAAAGGACTTGCTGGAAGGACAAGCCTCACAACTGTGAGCAGCATAATGACCTTCTGCTTGTTTCTCTTCAATCAGGGAAATGGGACTAGGCTCACATTCATCATTTAAACAGAACTGTAGTACAGAATAAACCTGACTGAAACATACTTCCTTATTTTTTTCCTTAGCTAGAGCAACTCTGCAAGGATAATGATGGGGCCAAAGACACTCGTTCTGACAGAAGACAACCTGGAGCAATGAAAAGCTGGGTATTTTGAAAACCCTGAAGTGTATGAAATAGAAGAGACAGAGAACTACAGAGAGTAGTGGGAAAACAGAACCACACCAGACTTAATCATGTCCTCTACACTTTAATTAAAGTAAGATTTAACAATTTTATTTAAGATTACCAAATTCTCAGAGGAAATGGATTTCTCTCTCTGTACTGCTACTAGACGACTGTTAACTTGGAAGAAGAAAACACAGTACACAATGCTACACCCATCCAGCCATGCTGAGTATCCACTAAGGTAGACCTCTTTGCTCAAAGAAAATATCTAGTTACATTGCTTGTCTACTAAATTGAAATACCAAATGCTACAAGGGTTTGCACTTTCAGTATGGAAATGACTGGCCTATAAACAAGATTTTAACAGCTTCTCTATTAAACAACTCAGTTTAATTAATCTTCAGCCATTAACCATTCATTTAAAATGCCACTTACAAAATCTTAATTTTGCACATTATCAGCTGGTTCACAAATAGCTATCTATAAGCAGAAGTGTAACAATCTTCCTCTCTCTTTCTTGGAGCTTACCAACCTTATAGTCAATTTTGGCTTCTTAAATAACCACACACACATATTAACATTTAAAATTAAACGTTGTTTTGTTAAAAAAATTGTGCACAGAAAAGTTAATACACATCATTCTGCTGCTGGTTAAAGAGGCAAGTATGAGGTTTTGGTTAAATAACATCCTGCATAAGATGGAATTTAGCGTCTCTCGCTCACACTAGGAAATACACTATGGCAGGAACACATGCAAGGCCATATGATTTCACTCCAGCTGCATGGACGATCTCATTTTGTCTTTATTTGTACATTTAAGAGGCTGACAACACCATCTGCATTTCACTATATCCTCTACTATGGTCTCATCTTCCCAGTAACAGACCTGGCTTTCTCTTCAGGGACCTATCTTTTGCATTTGCATCCAAACGGCTGAAAGAATGGGACATTAGTAAATATGCAGAATTAACGTGAAATAATTCCATACAATAATATATCACATAAGAAAAGACAGGGCTGGAGGGAAAAAACCCAACCCAAACCTGAATGCTTAACACAGCTGCCAAAACTCAGGCTCCCCAGCATCTGCAGCAGGACAGTCACAAGGGAGTTGTGGGAGTGCAGTATATAAAATTTTACACATCTGTCAATAAGTGAGGTGATCCAAATGCAAACCCTAGCAGGCAGGATGCACGCAGGCAGATTTGTGGCTATTCCTGACAGAATTTATTTCTGCTGAAGAATGCATGGCCTCAAACAAGCATGCACACATTACATGGCAGCAGCAGCAGCAGTTTGACAACTTCCTTCTCCTAAGACACGCTCCAAAGTGCTCAGGGTCACCTGAGTTCCATGAAATCTGGGTTTTCATGAGAAGTGAATGATAGAGCTCGGGTGCTAAAGTTGGAAGATTTGGATGAGGGGCTCCTGGGAAAAAGCAGAGCGAACTCTAACCATAAAGTAATTTTGTTTGAATCTTACCTGAAGATTTTTATTTTTTTTTCCCATATAGGTGGGAAATAAACCCAAAGCTTGTTTAAACATGTCTCTTCAGGCAGTCCAGTTACTCAACATTTCCCCCAGTAAGCACAGTGAGTATGCAGCACCCATGCACCCTTTCTGAGGAAGAAAACTGCCAGCAGTATTAGGAGCAAAATACACAGTACAAGTCTAACTCCAGTGGCACAGCCTACACTGGAACTGGTTGGTGGTCATAGGGCTTTCTGGACTACCCTGCTTCCATTAGCAGGACAGCTCTACTGAGCCCCCAGAAATCAGGGAACCTCTGCTGTACTGTCAATGCCAGCCTGAATTTAACTGCTGTCAGTAATCTATCAGCCAGGACAGACAGTAGGTTGCCAAACACTTAAGTTTTTGGTTCTAACATTATGGGAAACAGTGACCAGACAGGAGCCAAAGAAGGCCCTGTGGTATGTTTCAGGAAGAATAAATTCCAGAGGCATCAGAGGAGAGTCTCAGGATGTAGAGTAGTACAGGACAAGGAAACAGCACAGATGATTTTAGGACGCCAAGCAGAAGAGGCTTTATGGTAAGAGAGTGTACATACCTTGATTCTACTTGTCACACTTTGTAAATCAAAATATTCCAATGCATGACCACCACATTTCTCTTTCCACAGTAATGCAAGGTGCAGTGGCAAAGGGCACATAGATATTACATAGCTTCATTCAATTTCCACCTTGCCTCCATGATATCCATCTCAAAGAATAATCTTCCTTGAGTAAAGGACCATCCATTCCTAGAGCAGTGGATTACTTTTATGCTAATCAGTGATGAAAGGTGTTGTAAATGGATGCACAATGAGCAATGCCCACGAGAACAAGAAAACTTTGACTTCTGGTGTATGAGACACACAAGGCCAAGTACCACACCTGGGCAACCCCAGCTCACCCTTTTTCAACAAATCCTTTTCTGTGCAGCTCAGGATTCCTATGGCCTTGGATTGAGCAGGATGGGAGTGGCCCATAACTGCCCAAAAGACAAGCATTAAGCTGCTTAGTAAAAAGTGCTCCTTTTGCTGAATTTCAAAACTCCAGACCCTTTATACCCTCCTCTCAGGCTTACAACATTGCTTACATTTGGCATTTAGTTCCTCAGGACATGCACAGAAATGTCTTCTTTTGATCCTTTAGAGGGAGAGGCAGACTGCCCAGTGTCTCTCCCCTCTCTCTTGACTCAGGCCAGCTCCTGAGAGTGAGATGTGAGGGACATAGTCAGGGTTGCACAGAGGTATGGGTGTCATTTTTCCAATTTCAACTTTGCATGCTGGTAGACTGGGCATTCTGAAAGACTGCAACTGGTGAAAGTTGCCATAAGGAGACTTTCACCCTGAAACAAGGAAGATCTATTTTCCAATTAATTAATTAACATTGCAGAAATTAAGATCTTGCACAGTGGGTGCCCACATAGCATCTCCAAAAATAATAAAAAAAAGCTGGATCAGACTTTGGGGCTTTGGACTTCACTCCTATGTAATAAAACAGTGCTGGCTTTTTATTGGTATTTTTTTAAAACTGCAACAAGATACAGCTCTGAATGTATTCTTGCTAAACAAAGGAAAACTGTATTCATTTTTGTCAGACCAGCACTTTGAAATTCCCCAAGATAAGCCACATAAATAAATGAAGAATTATACTTGGCAATGAGTTTGGCATCAGACTTTAAGTGTTTCATAGTTCTGGGCTGAGAAAATAAGTTGAGCAAAGTCTCTAGAACCTTTCCAGAGATGTACTTGGGGTGTTTGGATATACTTGACAGCACCATCTTCACAGGAAGAAAAAAAGAGGAAATTGTTTATTCGAAATGTGAGAAAGGGTTTCACTGTGTGACATGCCTGACATTTAAGTGATAATAGTGTTGTGCATCTGCTCTTTTGGCTTTGGTCTGACACCTAGGCTCTGCCACGGTGCAACTTAGCACTGTCATGGCACAGCCTTGATGACTAAACTCAGAGATGTGACTTACCACCCATTTCAGGAACATATGGGCCACAGATCACTCAGCCTCTGCCGCAGGCTCGGAAATGCACAGCATCTCAGGCAAAGACCCTGTGAGTTCCCCAGCTGCACAAGGTGGCTGTGCAGGCTGCACCATCCTTAGGGATGCCATTTGCATTACAGAAAATTGTGGCTAATTAGAAATAAACAGAAAAATGCTTGATTTACAAAGAAATGTGTGATTTTGCCAGCTGATTTTTTTTCCACTCTAACTTAACAGTCACAGAATACACTGATCATGCTAATGCTTTCGCTATATTCATTAATAAGGACAATTTACATTTATATAGCACCTCTCTTAGTTAAGAATTCCAAAGCTTTTAGCAAAATATACACAAAAAATTACTTCTATTTCACTGAATATAGTCATCGTTGGAATGAAAATCAACAATTGTGAAGCAGTGCAGAAGAACGTTACACAACAGTTGTAAATAAGACACAAAGCAAACCCCCCAAAAACCCAAAGCAAAAAGCCCCTGAGATGCCAGATGCAAGTGGAGGTAAATGGGACGTCAGTACACAAACAGTGATGTGAAGCAGGTCTGTGTGTGCCCTCAGGAGCAGTGTTGGAGGCAGCAAACATACTTCGTAATGATTAAAGCAAGAGACCCCATACATGTGCAGCCTATTGCTTTCCTGCACGCCGAGGGATGCAGCTTAAACTGTGAATTTAACTGGGAAGAACAAGCCAGGAATACTCAATGGATTCTGGTGATGAGAAAAGGGGAAGTGAGTGTGTGTAAATTGTGAACAGGTCTTATCTGACCACTAAGCTTCATACTTTACAAATGGCCTCCTGTTCTAAAAAGGCATTAATGATGCTAATACATTATTCCGCAAAAATAACATAAAATAAAAATTAACTTCTTGTTTCAAATGATGAGTTTTAATTCTCAAATCATAATGATACATAACTGGAGTTCTCAGACTGAAATGAAGTAATCTATTCTCTCTGTTTTCAAATCCTCCTTCTATTCCTAACTCCATTTACTTTAGTCACCGATGAAGTCTCCACACACTATTACAAATTGAGAGTCACGTGTGGGAGGAAAAACCATCTATCTAAAGTAAAATTAACAGCAAAACTTTGAGAGAAAGCATGCATATGCTAGCAAGAGCAAAGCATAAGTGTTTACACGACCAATGTGTTGATAAATGTTAAGCCCCACAAACACAACTGTGGTTTGGCTTATAAGCATCCATTATAACTCCTTCCCATCATTTTGAGGCAGACAAGGTAGTTTTCATACTTGACCCTTGGAAGCAGATTTTTTTCTTAATTAACACATTATCCAGGGATTTTTCTTCCACATCTCTCTTTCCTTTCAATACTCTCCCTCCAGCACAGAAAGATTTCCTTGCCTGAAGTTGCCACTTTATTCAACAACTGCTGGCTGAGACCTCACGACCCACTGCATAAATTCACATAGAATTATTCATGTTTGGCACATTTCTGCTGGTGAATAACAACACCATTTTGTCTCTCAGACAAAGAAAAGAAAGATTTAAAAAAAGAACTAAGGCAGCCTAATAAGAATCTCATATTTGCTATTTTTTTTCTTAATCTGGTTAAACAGCCTCTACAAGCCTGAGAAATTCAACAAAGCAAAATTGTGGACTGTTGGTCTTTCAGTACCAATAGAACAGCCTCTCAGCGTGACCTCTGATCACAGGCTCAGCTATGAGGTAACTTCTCCTGCCTGCGCAATATTTTGGTTTTAGTTTTTCAAACTGAGTTATTGTGTTATCATGCAATTACAGCTAAATCCACACTGAAATCCAGGATCCCAATACCAAATACAAACTTGCTTGGGACTTCAATCTTCTCCCCATAGCAAGTCAAGAGTTCGTTAAGTGTAGTCAAAACTTCAATACAATCAATCCACTAGAAGAAGGCAGAATGAAAGACTTGAGCATTTCCTTTTTCTTCATGGAAAGACAATCTATAGCCCCACTTCAAAACTGATGACATATTTAAAATGTACAGCTATGAAGTCCTGTTAAAGCCAAAATTATAAAGCAACTTTTATACCAATGTCTTAGTCCATCTGAGTTACACATGTATATGCTCATATTTGAAAGATACACACACCTGAATTTAGACACCCTCCACCGGGAATTCTCAGATCTTGGTTTACTGAGCTAGCACAAGCTCAGTTTCTGATCCCTTTACTACACACAACTTTGTGTGACTTCAGTGACAATCGCCTTGAGGCATTTCTAGTAAAGTGAAACCCACTACCTGACAAAAAGCTGGGATCACTATCTCTTACTTTATGCAGTTGGGGAAGAGTTAATAATATGGAAGAAAAGAAAAAGCACTGTCATTATGTTTGGAAAGAACTCTACCATACTGTATTTAGGTGAAAAAGAGAGAGATATCTGGCACATTCCCGTCTACGAACCCAGATATGTGTCAAAAGTATTTTATTAGTATTTATAACAATGACTCAGTAGACATTTTTAAAATACTATGATGCCACAAACTGGAAACACTCCTATATCTGTGCTGACATATTTCTCCAAAATTAACGAGTGTGGTATTACATGGCACAGATTGAGGCTATGGGGTGACACTACAGATTGTAATATGAACTCAAAGCATGTGTAATTCCTGAAGTCCTCCATATCTGTCCTTTCACAGCTCTTTTCACAAAGACTTGTATGTCTTGCCCACACACCCGTACTTGGGTTTGAAAAGCCAACACTGATATACTAATGCCACAATAGTAATGAAGTCTCATGTTCTTTTAGCCCCAGACTCCAGAAGCAAACAGTTTTAAAATCATCATAAGCGGGTACATCATCAACTCAAAGGAATTTTTGTTTTCCCTTTAACTCAGGAAAAAACTTGACCATCGTTCTTTAATGCTGGAAGCTTGACAGTAAGGATTAAAAATTGTTCTTTCCTTCCCACTTAGTTATTGGAAAGGCTGCGAAAGGCAATCAGTCTTGTGAAGCCACACTTCACAGTCTGCATAAAAATGCCATGATTCCCAGTCCTCTCCCCAAACTAATTGAAAGTGTGTAATACCACACAGCTGGGAAATTCTAAACCATAAACATATACAATATATCATGCTACCATACAAAACCTGTTACTAATCGGCACTTGATGATCTGCAGGATCGAAAGGGATCTGAAAACTGAGATTATTTTTGCTGCAGGGTAAGAACTTTTCCCAACTGAAAGAGGAAAAAACACTGTCTCAGCAGTGCAGAAATTGGACTGCAGTCAGTTCATTCATTCTGTTTGTGAAATATGGACTTTCCTTTAATGATTTCTGTTTGACTGCTGTCTTGCTCAGATGCTCTGGGGCTACTGCTGCAGCAAATCTTGCTTTTGGGTAAGAGGAAATTCATGGCTTTCTAGGCAGTAAATTCAGGGGCTTGGGGCATCTGCACAGTCCCGTGTCTGACCCCCTGCCTAGGCCCAGGCTCCCTCCCCATCAGCTATCATTTTTTGGAATGCCAGGTGGCAATCTTACCTGTCACCAGAAGTCTGCGGGTAGTGCTGCTTGTTTATTTTTGCATACAATCCTTCCAAGTGCTCCCTCTCCATTGGTGCTGAGGAAGAATCCCGCAGATAAACAAAGGTTTCTCCTACTGCCGGTGATGAGGGTCTGTAGATGCTTGCTGTGGGATAAGCCTCTCGGAAGTGGTTCACCCTGGCATAGTTTGGATCCACCTCATCATCATCAATGTCAGGTCCTCCAGGACCAGTAGAATAATCACTCAGGCCTCTCAGTTGCTTTTGCCGTAACTCGTGATGCTTTGCACCAATCCTAACAATTCAAATCAAAGAACAAATATACAGTGGGATCTGCTTCAACAGTGACCATCACACATACTTGAAACATGAACCCTGAACCCAACCATTTAGAGCTTTCAGTACACTGTGAAACTGGTGCCAGATAAAACAGAGTAGTGCATGCAGCAATTTTGTTCTTCATATCTGACAATCATCTTTGTAACCAAGCTTGGTCATCATCTGATGACAAAAAATTCATGCTGAATATAGTGTGGCTTTTCACAAGTGTAGATGCACAAACACACACAGGTTTAATTCTACACCTACATTCTGCATTGCAGTTGAATACACCTAACCCAATCCTGAAACTTTTAATCTAAATTAGCCAGTAAAATTGTTACTGACCCTTGGTTACTTGACCTACCTAGATTCTCCTAAATACATTAACTTGTGAAAAGCACATTAAATGTGAATGCAAATGGAGAGATGGCACATTTGTCTCAAATCAAAGGACCACAATTAATTTGCTGAAGATTTAATTTTTTAAAAAATTTATTTCGGCTACATAAATGTGAAAATCATGCCTTATTATATAGGAGATAAGGACAAAGTAAAACAGCAAATAAATTAATAGAAATTTGACAGAAATGAATTGGTACATATAAGTGAATTAAAGACTGTTACTGGCAGTATTCCACTGTGATAAAGCCTTAAGTGGTATTACAAAATGCTGCTGCTAATCAGGGCCATTGTGTAATCTCTTTGGAACAGTAAAACATATTCAGGTAAATTTCAAGCTAAGATGATATTCAGTGATTCAACATTGCTGCTGGAGAAAAAAAAAAGTGCAGGAAGACCTTGAGCTCTTCTGTTAACTGCTCAGCTAGTCTTCAACACAGTGTGATTAAGTGCAGTGAGATGGATCTGGCAGAATGCTGACCACAGTATGTAATAAACAGCATGTACAGAAAATAGAGGAGCATGGAGGAAGAAACAAGGAACAAAAGAAAGATACAAAGATTCAATACCTGACAGAAGTCAACATTTGCTTTTGACTGTAACTGGAAATGCAATAGCAGCATAGAAAGAACAGTATCATTTGTACCATAGGAGTATAAGTGAAAAGGGTCTGGCAGACTTGGTTATCCCAGTAGGGCTTAATGGCCTCAGGACTGTGCATATTGAAAAATAAAGGTGTTCTGAAGAAAGTCTTTAAAAGGCATGGAGAGAAAGGTTCCCTAAAGAAACAGATGAGCACACTGGGAACTTCCATCTGACAGACAGGAACTGTTTGAATGGGACAGTGCTGAATGGGATTCACACTAGTTATTTTGTTTCACTAGATTTGTATCATCAAAATAAATGCTAATACTTTGGAAGTAATTTGTGGATAAAAAAGTTCAGAAATAATTCTAATGAGAACAACATGCCTTTCTACACATATACTTGGGTACATCAATGTGTACCACTCATGCTTTCCAGTTCCACATCTCCAATAACTGTGCTCGGACAAATCTAGAGGTGATGCTGATTTTCAATGCTTAAAATGTAATCATACTTTACAGCAGGGGATACATGCTGTATACATCCTCCTGCATAGAGGATACAGTCATTGAGGGGATGGGTGCCCACTTTTCACTCTGCCTTCCCTCAGTGAAGCAGATGATCGTTCTCCTGTCTGGTACTCAAATCCTGTGTGCCCCACCCGGGGTACCACATGCAGCTTTGGGTGCCTCAATGTAAAAAGGACACCAAAGTGTTGGAGTGTGTCCAGAGGAGGGAAACCAAGATGATGAAAGGCCTTGATGGCAAGACTTAGGAGGGCAGCTGAGGTCACTTGGTTTGTTTAACCTGGGAAACTGTGGAGTGCTTCACCCTCAATTAGTGACCAAAAAACCCTAAACACAGAATTCAGTGCAGGAATATATCAAATGAGATAAAAGTCCTGCGGCACACATGGGTATATATATACACAGTACACAGACAGAAAAATGGGAGGAAACTACATTCCAAGGAATGGTCTGATCACATGTCAGTGCAGAAGGCATGGCACAGACCTGAGATGAGTCACACGAGTTTCTCAGAAAATGATGAGCCTTCATGTTCTCTGGACCAGTACATCACTGGGCCCCCAGGTATCTGAGACCGCTTTGAAAGCAAGAGTAGTGCAGCCAGCAGCATCACGCTAATCTTGCTTTCATGTCTGATAGAAAGAGTAATTTGTCCTGCTATCAATACTGGTATATTCTGCACAACAAAAGCTGGAATTAGGTCACCACAATTTTCTTTTGTTCCTGTGAATAAGCCTAGCTTCTTCAACTTCTCTTTCTGAGTGCAATCTTCAATTGCTGCCAGCATTATAAGTAAAATCTTATCAAAACCAATTTTTTCCATTCTATATTATATGGACCAGTCATTACCAGCCTATGTGAAATTCTTTATGATCAATGTTTCATCCTTTCAATACATCTATTACAATTGCATTAATATTTCTTGTTTTCTTTTTACTCTTCTGCACAAATCTATAAAATTTGCTTGGTGATCTCTTTTTCATTTCAATCCAAACATTCAAATATAGGGAAACAAACTATCTGTTTTTTCTTTCTTTCTATTTACCTGTCCTTTTATGCCTTCTCACATGTTTTTCACCTTTGAAATTTCTCACATTTTTGTGAAGTTTTAAATTTCCACACTGTATTTCAGCATCATGTTTTCACACAGTTTTAAAGCAATCTTTGCCGTAGCACATACCAGTAGCTGCCCAGGAATTCTTTACTGAGGGGAAAAAAAAAAAGAATGTGCTGTTCATTCCATAATTTCTTTAATGCTCTGCCAACTCTTCTAGAAGCAGGTTACTTCTCTATATCCCACTCTATTCATTCACCATTTCTGCACCTCCCTCTGAAATTCCCCCTATCTGAAACAGCAAAACCCTTATTCCCTATCCCAAAAAAACCTCCTGAACCAACCAACAAACCAAAAAAACTTTTAACTTAACACAACTGTAATGGCAAACAGCTCATTGAACAATTACTACAAGACAGCCCCCCAACTTGAAGCACCAGATGGGTCTGGTTAAACAACTGGTGCAAATATGTGAAGAAAGATAAAATGTCCCTTAGCACTATGATGCTGGCAGTGAAACCAGAGCTGAGGAGAGGTACAGATCACCATCTCAACAATTTAGTGTGGCACTAAAGTTTCTCCAAACTTCCTGATGAGGTAAAGGGAAAAGAAAACTCATACAGAATAAACGGAAGTTACATATATTTCCTTTTGAGTAACTCATATTAAGTCTGCTTGCTCTCTTCCCCCACCAAGAACACTGTGCTCTCCAGTTAAACCACTGCACAACCGCACCAACTCCCCTTAGCTGTGTTTCTGTAAAAACAGAGCCTTGGCACACAAGCATCCAGGACAGGCAACAGAAGTGCCATATCAAGAACTGCCTTTTCTTTTTTTTCTTGTGACCCATCTTTTTCTCAACAGCATCCAAACATGTATCCTACTCTAGACTTTCTCTACAACAAATAGGTTGGACTCAATGACCTTAAAGATCTTTTCTAACATAGTTTATTCTGTGATTCTGTGAAATATTTTCAGAAAATATATAGTTTGATAAAAAATACATAACCTTAATACAACTCCAGGCAACATTTTGAAAACACGTCAAATGAAGACAGAATCCATACATGTACTGTACTTCTGGAAGTCGGACACAGTATTTTGAAAACACTTCTGTATACCTCATGTACTGTTCAGTAGCACACCCCCAGAGCTATAAATCAAGGAACGCTCTCATTTATCTTTCAAATAATCTTCTCATTTGACATATCTGCACAAATCATACACAGTCACTTCTCATCTAGTAACACACACAAAGATGCATATACCTAGAGTGCAGCAGCCATGAAAGGGTTAACAGCCCAAACAGCTCCTTCCAGCTGCAGCTCAGACACACGATTGAGTTACTGTGGCTTAACAAGTTATTGTGTTCCTGCTGAGCTACTGTCAATGACCACATATGTATTCACCGCCTGTGACAAACACAATGTAAAACGCTTTAGCCTGACATGGGTGACAGAGACACTGACAGGCAAAAGCTGGATTAAAAGACTGCAGAATACACAGAGTGAAGCAGCTGCAGGAAGGGATGTGAACTACCTCAAGAAAACTCCAGAAGAGCTGAGCAGAAGTGACTTTTGGAGAAGACCCAGAAACGCTTTTGGGAATGGAATGTGAGGGCTAGGAAAAGCCGTAAGAGATACTTCTCATTTCTTGGCCCGGCAGTTGGAAGGTGGGTGGGTGGATGGGTTACAAGTGGGTAACAAGAAAATGCTGAAGCTTCTAAGACTCTCTGAAAATTGAAATTAAAATACAGGACTTAATGTTACCAGTTCAGTAGCCCAAAGAAGGTCAGGGTGGAGCTGTGGAGCCCAAAGATGGCCTCCAGTGGGAAATGAACAGCAAGACACTGGCTGCAGCCCAACCTGCACTTCTGGGTGCCCAGCTGCAGCCCCAGCTCAAAAATGAGCTCTGCACACTGAGGCACAGACTAATGAGCTGTCGCTCTGCATCAGCACAAGACAAGGACACTCATGTCCTCCTGACTCATGTCTCCCAGGCTGGAGACAGGGTGCCTGCTGCCCAACAGGACAGACAAGAAGCAATTCAGTGGCACTGACACCTACTAGGTCTGACCAGAGTGAAACACCTGCACGTGGCAAGCTTGGCCCAGGAGAGACCATGGGCTCTCCTACTTGGAGACCTGCAAAGCTGCATTTCACATCACAACAGCTGAGTGTAGGGACAACTAACCAAAACAAGCCCACAACAAAAAGTACCATGTTTTTGGAGGTGTTTGAACTCCTCCTCCCTTGCACTCACCATGAGCTCTGAGAAAATCCTGTTTCTTCTGACTTTCCAGGTAAAGAGTAAAAGTGATGTAACTTTGTTTTACTTACCATGCACTGGTCACATACTTAGTACTGAGCAGAGCACAAAGAATGACACGTTTTGAGCCCCAAGGTGCCTAAGTAGTCAAACGCAGAACTGAAAAAGCATTTGCTAAGCAAAATAATGTATTTCACAAGGGGACCTTGTTTATACTTCAGATGAATACAGCAGTATTTCTTATATGGTGGTTTCAAACAGACTTTGTGGAAGCATGAGCAGGTACATAAATGAGCAAGATGCTGGCAAAGTCAATGAAAGATGTTCCTGGGGAAGAAGAACAAATAACAAGCACAGACAAAATGTGTAACAGAAACTGGGCCATAGGTCTTTCAGGATAATTTCTATTCCGTTTGCAATAAGAGGAGTGAAATAAAAGCAGGGAATCCAGTGTGCATGCCATCACTTTAAGGTATACCTGAACTTAAGAGGACCTGATCCTTAAAGTCTTTTGAGACTATATTAGCATCATTGAGATGCTAAACATTCTTCTACTCAGTTGGTTGTTCCTTGAGAACAGCAGAATAAAAGCTGCTTCATTGCTTTTTTCCCCACTCATGTGACTCTCTCTGAGATCTACATACTGTAATGATTACTCATTTTACATCTGATTTAGTGTCTGCTTTTGTGTCTCATTTACCTAATTCATACATATATTGAGTAACGGGTTGTCTAGAGGCAAGCAGTCTATTTCTGCAGGAGGTCACTTAGATTTCCACTGAGTTTAATGTTTTAATTCCTTTTTAGCTGCTAGCAAAATATATTTTGGTAACTAAAATCTTGTTTTTTCATTCATTTACATAATAGTGAAATAAATACATCCTTCCTTTAGACATTCATAAGCCATAATCACTGATGGGAATGGGCATATTTCAGTTGAGTATCTGAGGAGATAATTTCAGTACAGTGCTTTTAATTTTTTTAATTTCATAATCGTTTCTCAGACAGACATGGCCTATAATGACATTAACAATCCTATTCAAACCTGCATCTTTTATCAGCAGAAGACTCATCTTTATTTTTTCAAGTATTATCACCTAACAAAACTCTAGAGGCAGGCAAGTCCCATAGCTTAAAAAAAAAAAAAAAAAAAGAAATCCACCTCTTGCCAGCAAATTGAAGACATCTGATATGGACTCACAAAGAATCAAACAATATCTAATTTAGTATTATCTTTCAGGGTATTCTACTGGAGGCATATTTGTCAGAAACATCCTCTCCGTAAGCTATGCAAGTTCTTCTTCATTCCAGCTCATTCTGTTGTGCTGGATTTGAACATCTCCCCCATAATTAGTATCTGTAATTGTAAACAAGAATAGAAACAGTCTCAGAAATAAAAAAAGGCAAGCCACAAATTCAAGGGAGTTAGAGACTAACTCAGAGTCACAAGACATAGCCCTTGTAGCAGCATTAAATGCCCAAATGGTAAAAACCCACCAATCCATAAAATATCGCCTGTTCCAGATAACTACTGCATGCCTGTAAAATACTGAACTGACCAGAGAAACTGCATTTGGAGGGCTTAAATAAAGAAAGGGAGGACAGAAAAACCTAAGAAGGAGATAGAGCTATGCCGACCTTAAAATTTATGACAAACTGAAGATGAAACATAGCCCTTTCATACCACAAAATGAGGAATGGGAGCTTTGGATGGACAAGACTGAGGTCTTAATTTTCTTCCATTTATTTCCGAGGTGACAAGGAGTGATTACCAACTTACACAGGATCCTGCCCTCTAAAGAAAATCCTGGATCTAATGAGGTCAGTGTGTTTTCCCCCATCTTGTGAACTTTAACAAGAACATGATTTTTACCCTTGCTGTTAAATCAGAGAAAGTTTTTCTGCCTGTCTACATTAGTTGTACACTGGGTGAAAAGCAGCAGATTACAGAAAGCCAACTATCAGAAAAGCCAAGTATATTATAGTCTATAGTTTACTGCATTATGTAATTTTCTTTGCTCACAACTACCCCGGAGTTACCATCTTGAAGTGATAATATCAGTAAAATTCAGATTGTAAGGATCCTCTGAAGGTCATCTTGCTCAATCTCTTGCTGAAAGCAAGGCTAACTGCACAGATCAGGTTTCTCAGTCTCCTGTCAACAGGATGTTCTTTGTTTTTGTGACAATGTAGATTAAGGAGTGGAAACACTCCATGTTTGTCAAAATTACTTTGACATCTTTCACCTGAGATGTTCTGATGCCTTTAAGAGCTCCTCCTGCAAAATGGCCTTGAGTCTCCAGAGACTTTGCAGCCCTTAGCTGCAATTGCAAAGCCCAGTGATGACTTAAAGGAATTCTCAGGTTGCTGTCATTTGCACTTTTCTGTTAAAAAGATATGTAAGGTGCTGAGCACATCATACCTGAGCCCCTTTTGTGAAAATTAACTCATTCTGGAACAAACAGTCATGAAAAGAGAGTCAAAATAACAATACACTTGGAAAATAAGACTTAACTTTGCTTACACTTTAGACATTGGGAACTTAATGTCAGGAATGCACACAGTACCAATTGCAGTCAAAGCCACATAATCATCCCTCCTCCAATCTCTCCAGCTGAGACTTCAAACTGTTTCAGAGAAGTTCATCAGACAAACAGAGAACAAGTATAAAGTAACCACAGCATACCTGCAGAAAAGCTATGGGGAGACAGAGACATCCATCTATCAACTTATTCACTGCCAGTGACTAACTCAGCTCCAGAAACTGCTGTAGCAGGTATCAATCAAAACCACTGAGGACTGGTAACACTGTCTTGAGAAAAATACCAGAGAGATTGTAATGACCATGGGAAAGCACAACATTGATCTGACACCTCATGAAAACCCAACATTCCCAACCACATGCAGTAACACAGCCTGGGATAGACCCAGGAAGGCGGGCAGCTACTGAGTCCCTGGGGGCCATCTCCATCAGTAAGGGGGCATCCTTCGAACATCTTCTGAATAGATACTTGCAGCTCCACTTCCTAGTGACACCTCAGAAGTTCACACAACCATCTCTGCAACTGCATAAACATTATGCCTGCCTTTGAATGAAATCATAGTAGTGGAAGGAACAAGCCTAGCTTCATGCGATATGATACTCCATGCACATTTCTTTATTCTACACATGACATTGAACCTGGAACCTATTGAAAAGAATCCCTCTGTACAAGAACAGGGACAAACTCCATCAGTTAGTCTGGGATTCACAGGTTGCTTCTAATTAACAGTCCTTGATTTCAAAGCAAAACTCAGATTTGACTGAGCAGTCAAAGCTTTAAGACTTCCAGATATTTTGGTTTAAGATCACTATGGAGATTTACACATGCAAACAGATTTCCTGCCTGTCTGTCTGCATGAGTTGCATTCTCATTTTTATCCTATAGTAGCTAAGGGAGTCTGAAAACAGGAATTCTGTGCTGTGGCACTACTTCAAAGTGCATGCCAAAGATTTATGATAGACTTTCATAAATCACAAATGGAAGGGCAAGGAATGAGATACTGCTTCCAAGTAATTCTTATGCCCTTATTGATTCCGGAGTGGGCAAGAACTGACCTACATTCAGTACTGCATCCAAGAAATCCCTAGGCCAGGACAGTCTATCTCCTAGAAAGCACTCTTAGCCTGGTTGGCTAGTACCTGGGCCAGTTTCACTTTATCAGTTTGGCCTGTAAGTTTCTAGCAGCATTTCAGGTTTACAGAACCAAAACAACCATCAAGTAGTAAAACTCTGATATATACAGAAGAGAACCACACATTGGCCCATGTAAGCAAGAAAGAGCCAGGCCATTGCCCCTGAGCTGCTCTGACCTCTTAGGTGGACAGGTGGCACAGCTTGGGAAAATGTGTCTCCAGATCAAACCAGTGCCTCAATAACAAGAAAACAAGGATGCTAAATGGCTTGGATAAGAATTTTGAGGGCACAGGTATGACACCTAGAAGTGCTATTTCCATCAGTGTGCAACACCTGGAATAGTGCTGTGATAGTTCAAGAAAAAGGCCAATTCCATGTGCCATTCTGTCATCATCAGTTCTTAATGTTCTTAAGCTAGGACAATCTGGGACCAACTGTAGACCTAATGTCTTAAAAATGTCCTCCAGCAGTGAAAAAGCCACATGAAGCGGCTCAAAAATTGTTATCTGGTTCTAAATGTTACAACAAAACCTGTGAAGGGTAGGTGAGACTCATCAACCTCAGCTACTCATAACCAAACATCAGTCTCCCAGTGTTCCATGGTAGGCTTTTATTACATGTTCTGGTATGCAGAGCAGCAGCAGATCTAAAATGAGAATCATTCAGAATCAATGGGTTGGGATTAATCTGTCCTCCTGTCCAGTGCAAGTGCTGCCACAGTAATAAACAGAAATCTGATAACTTCATACTGTCAGCACAAAATGAAACTATGACCTTGACCCATGCAACAGCATCCAGTAATTTTTTCATAACTTCAACATACCATACTACACGGCTATGATCTAATAAGAATCTAAAAGTAATTAACTGGAATTTTTGAAAACTGAAGCCTTAATCAAATATGTATTCTTATCAGGGTTGCAAGCCAGCAATAAATTGGGACATTTAAAAAACTGGGATCCAATCCAATCCGTGATCTGATCAGGGTTCAATGGTTATAATAAATTGGGAGTATTAAAACTGGGATCACATCCAACACTTTATTTTGTCTAAACCACAGGACCTAGCTATGCTGCAGAGTCAGGAATACTCAATGAACAGATATACCATGTTGGATTAACCCTTAATAACTAATGATGCAGAAGCTCAGGTGTCCTAAAAAACATGTGGTTTAGCACAGAGCTTAATGGTGAGAATAGCAATTATGAACATTTAATCAGACATCAATATGAACTATAAACAGCCATAATAATGCTTTTAGACTTGGCAGGTGGAATACACAGGAACAAAAGCTACATGGGATTGGCAAAAATGTGCACGTGTATGAGCATACTCTAAGGTACACCACACATTGAGAAAAATCATACTTTGATTTTTGCAACAGTCTGAATTTCAACTTTCGATTTGAAGCAATTTGGCTTTTCTACCATACTGCCATGTATCCATCTATTCTCATTTCACTTTGGTTTCCAGTAACATACAGATTGTTTGTAATTAAATATAATGAAACAAATGCTTACAGAAAGGGAATGAAGTTTCATTCCCGAGTAGTCTCTCCTAAGTGGACTCTAAACGTTTTTAGTTCTGTAGGATGCATCCCTTTGTGCAGGGATCTTGCAGCTGCAAAATTAAACCTCTGTTTGCCAAATATAAAAAGCATATGTATTGATTTTTTAACTATGGGAACAGGCAACAAGCACCAGGGCTGGTAAGACAAGAGAGAAATGCTCTTCAGTTGCTGGAAGGTTTCTGAAAAGTAAAGGAAATTCAGTCTTTAATATAAAAACTGAAACCATTTAGTTTTACCCGAACTTGAGATATAACTTAAGCATTCAGTACAGATATTGAGAAAGCAGGGGCTAGATATACCTTCTGCTTCTCTAACACTCTACTCAAACCTTAATACTATTAAAAAAATTTCCTCAATTAATTCCAATGAGGGCTACAAAACCAAGACTGTTTTAACAAAACTACTCCCACAAATACATGCAGAGGATTATTTTTTACATGGAGTGCCTCCTTATTAACTAACCCTCATGCTACTTTAAAAAATCATCCTATTTTCAACAAGGAGCTTCATTTTGTAAATTTTATTCTAATGTCAAGTAAATGTTCAATTCTGTTGGAAGAGAGACTTAGGTCTCACTAGGAAAATCCCAGTAAAATAATATTAAACAAATAGGAAAAAATATTTTTCTTTCAATCGATAGTCACTTTATTTGCATTTGGAAGGCAAACAAATTATGATGTGTAAAACTCAAGCATCTAATATATTTATCCAGTCTGTTTTACAATGGCTTTCAAATGTTAGAAAATTAAAACACAACCCCAAATGAGTGGGGAAAGAAATGGAGTAAGGGGTGAAGAGAAATCTTTTTTGAGGGAAGGAAAAGACAAGGCCTCTTCCAGTATTTAATAATGTAGCAAACATCTTGCTGTTAAAATGATAAATTCTGAGTAATTTACACTGAACACACTAAAAATACAGATTTGAGTCATCTTGATCAAAATAACCCTCAGATATAGCATTTTCTTTTTCCTTCTATGGGCAGATTCTCAACCTTTGGAGCACATGTTTTATTACAGCCAAACTCTTTGAAGCATGAACAAAACGATGAGTTTATTTAAAACAGGGCCTCAGTCCAATGAAGCATGTGACTTGTGTCAGGAAAGACAAACCACCACCTCAAAGAACTGTACCACCAGTTAAGACAGTACTCCTGAACTATCATGAACTCCTGTCTTTTTCCACTCAGGTTTCACTGACATTGCATCACCTTGCACAACGAAAACTAAAGGAGGTAGGGGGAGAAGAAGAAAATAATTTAAAGGAGATGCTCAATTCATATTCAATTGGACACAGATAAGGCTATTACTAAAGAAGAAATGCCTAACATCCAAAATTCCTGTTCACTACTTGAAGTTTGCAGAAGTAGTAGTCGTATAATAAAGTATTGGCTTTGAAAAGAAGGGAAGCCTGGGGCTGAGGTCTGGAATGAATTCCTAGCCTGACAGGGACTTTTTAGGAACTTGGACAAGCAGCTGCACTGCCTGCATGTCACATTCCCACCCAGAGGACACTTTTTTTTCCTGTCAGGTTTTCTCTCTTTCACCTCAACTGTAAGTGCTTTGGGTCAGGCACAAGCTTTCCTAACAGCAATGAACACAGTGAGACCTTGATCTTGGTGGGGATTGCTAGGGAATACATGCAGTAAAAAAAAAAAATGATGTCAGCATTCCAGTGCAGGATGCGGAGCTGCTTCAGAGAACTGCAGCTACAAGGCACCACAGAGAGTTTGTACTGAAAACTGAGACTGGGACAATGTGGAATGGAAATAGAAATTACTAGGCTAGTGAAATACTAAATTTATTTTCACTTTCTGTGGTTCAAATCTGAAACTTGGCAACCCATAAAAGGAGTTGCCAGGCAAATTTATGCTGAGGACCAATGTGCAAGCAAATCCCATCCCTTTGGGAATCATCTGCACTACAGAGTGAGCACTGAATACTCTGTCTGCATACGCCTACTAGCTCTAACACATTCTGGATGTGCCAGACTTGTTGCACATGCACTGTTCAATTCCTTCCCTGTGCAAGCAGGAAATCCAACCTGTTTCAAGCATGATGGGCTTACACTCATGCAGCACACCTACATAAGAGCTGATGTTTCTTGTCAGAACCAGAGTCACTGAGCTTGTACTGCACAGCCAGCCCATAATTGTGCAGTGAACACATTTGACATTTTTGCATGTCTAAAACTTGTCAAAATTTCTGGAAGACGGCTGCAGTCTTTACAGAAATCCTATCCCTGGGATTTTGTGAAATATTGTTGTGCCTATCCAATACCAATCAAAAAACTCTGCAAAACTATGAGAGACAGCCTAGTCCTGTAAACTGAAAATGCACTTCCTACTGAAAAAGATTTCTCAGCTGAGATCTTGGAACAGTATTCTGCTTTTTGGAGATCTGCCAAGCATATATTGCATGCAAAACCAATATCCAAAACCAGGCGAGTTCCACAGCTGCTAAGATGCTGAAAAGCACTTGATCATTAATCCTGTCACACCCAGCCCAAAAATCAGCTACTCCAACCTCTTCTACTAGTGTCCAAAATGGACAACGTGGCCTCTGAAAAAAGAAAAAAACGGTCCGATGAAAAATCATAGTATCAGTTAGTATGGTAGGCAGTCAGCACTTTAGAAAACTGTTGAAGCAAAAAAACTGACTTTAGGATTGTAATAATTGGATTGAGGATCTGAACAAGAATTATTTATACAGCTAGTCTTGGAAAATTAAAATTAGGTGTACATTTAAGTTAATGCTAGAAAGGCTAAATGTTAGAAAAGCAATTTTAGTTTGTTCAAGCTGTTAAAGATAGGATTTGATCACAGGTATCAGGGGACAACACTTGCTATATTTTTGTAGTCTCTTCTACTACTATATCCCTAGTAGTTCTACCATACGCTCACTTCACTCAAGGAGAACAGATTTGAAAATATGACTGCATTCTACTAAGCTTCAGTTTTATAAATATGAGACCAAGTATGCAGGATAGCAGCTAGTGAAGTCACAGGAGCAGATGATCTATGGTGTGAATGTCCCACAAGGTTTTCTTTGCCAATATGTGCATTAAAATCTTGGACTTGAATTACATTATAGAATTACTAAATCTTGGGACAGAGCTATAAAACTTGTCTTTACTGTCTTACTGAGCATCCTCATTAGGTGAACAGGCAACAACTAAGCAAAAGGACTGATCTACCTTCAAGTCAGGTAACATTTTCTTAGTGATTTTAATCAATTTCCCAAACAGTTTTTACCCACACAATCTAATTTTCCTCTAACAAAAATAAAACCTCTTCTATTTTATGATCAGCTGAAGAAGGGTTCAATAGTCAGCCTGTAGGTAGTCTTATGTGGGCAAACACACAGCCCACATGCTCTTACTTAATTTAGAAAGGTGAAGCAAATTGCTTGTTTTCACAGCATGTGTTGCATTCCTTTGAGGATATCATAGGGAAAATTTCTTCACTATTTTTCTGGGTTTAATTTTTATTTTTTAATTTGAAACCCCCAAAGATAAAAGATTTACTACCTGATACAAAAGCATGATATTCCTATTCTTGTGCCTTACAGAAGAAGAATCAAATAAGTGAGTTAAAAATATCATCTTGGTTCATCCATTTCTCAACACACCTGCTGTTCTCCATTTTCAGTCAAAAACTCTTCCAGGTCAAAACTGAAATCATTACTAGAGAAACCAGAATGATGAAGACATTGAGCTGCCAGTTTCCAATGCAGCCGTACCAAGTTACTGTCAATCAGTGACTGCAATTAAAAAAAAGCACACAACGCTAAAGAAATATTAAGAACAATTATCTTGTGTCCAATTGGAACGTTAGACCTCTAGACAGAAGGGTTCATTCCTTCCAGCCTGCCAACATTTCAGTAAATGACACTGGCCCTTTAACAGATGGGATACATGCTTCTTAGCTTGCCAGGATCCTAATAAAAGACACTGGCTTCTTTAAAATGAAGGACACATACCTCTCAAATTGCCAGTATCCAAATTGGGAGTCAGCAATTTAATATAAAGGCACTCATCAATCTGGCAAAATCAAGGACACGGCACAGAAATTTTAAAACAAATGGCACAAAGTTTCTCCTGACACTACTTAACTTAGATGAACTAAATACTTAAGCACTGGCTAAGCATATCCAGTAGCAGCACTGTAGTAACTAGATACCTTGCTAGCTTTTAAAATAGAAAAAATTAGCAGCAGCCTTCAAGAGTTTGGATTGACTTTTTTCCCCAATCAAACCCATTAGCTACCACTTACAGGGCTGACCAGGGACTGCACGACTCAAATGAAAGCAGGGTGTCTTTTCCCTGCGCACTGAGCAGTACCACAAAGGTTGACCATGTGGAAACACTCTGTCTGCCCAAAAGGAACCATGTCTGCCTCCATTCCCTCTCCCAGGAGCAGGATATTCCAGTGAAGGAGAGAGACCTCCAAAAGTTTTCTGCTTGCACTGACAAAATGTATTACTACAACTTGTAAAGTTTTACAGCAACTGCAGATACTTCTTGAGAGCCAGCAACTATAGGCTCTTTAACTTTTCTGAGAGCAGCCATCAGAGGGGAAAAAAAGACCTTTTTCAGCATATGAAGTACTTCTGGATGAGTTGGGGAAAGGGAAAGTGGAGTTTTCTGAACCTTGTTGACACTGACAAACTGTTTCCGGTTTCTGAAGGGTAGACGTAGGGGAAAGCAGAAAACTGTAAAATCTCTTAATCTGGAAAGGAAAGGAATTCACTAAGACTGGGCATAGGAAAGTGTATTTTATGACCTGGACAGAATCCCAGGGTCTTACCTCAGAAATACAACTCCTAGCTGGCGCACACCCGGCTTCTTGCCTTGCCCCTCTTGCCCACCCTACTGCTGGCAGACTCCTGCCTGTGCAGGCTGATTTTAACCATCTGAATCTGCTTTCTTCCAGGTGTCCCTTGGCATATTCAACATTTGTTGCATACACATTTCTGCAACATGTGGCTTACCAGCAAACACTGTGCAAAATAGAACATACCAAAATACAAAAACTACCATGTGATGGCACAGCCAGATGAAACCAAAGAGGTCTGAAGTGCTGGAAAACAATGGCAGAAGCTGTCAGGAGAGAAGGGAGGAGGTTCTTGCTGTAGAGAAGTAGAGGAGAAAATACTAAGTCAGCTGGTCCTGGGAATGGGCAGAGGTGCAACAGGTTTTGAGGGAACTGATCTTCACAAGCTAAAGCAGAAGCTGGGATTTGCATGCTAAAGTGAAGTGCACAGAAGCTGCAGGAGAACAACAAGCTCCTGTCACACAGCAGCTCTGACTCGGCCAGGACTGGCCTAATGCTCTTGGTTGCCTGGACCTAATTGCAGTGGGCATTGTGTTGGACAGGCAGGCTGGGTGGCTGTTCCTTCAGGAGACACCTTGCTCTGAAGTTTTTCACTTGATGAACAAAGATACTGCTGCCATTTACTCACCTTTCACGTTCATCTTTCATTTTCTCCAGCTCCTCCTCCTTAAGCATGCCTTGCTTTGCAGTCTCCTTCTGATCTGCCTTCCCACTTTTATCTTCTTTCTTCTTTCCAAATCTGTTAAAGATATCAAGGAAGGAGTCATGAGGAAATAATTACAGAAGAAAAAACAGTACTTATCTATCATAAACCACAGAAATTTTAGGCAATCAAAACACCAAGTTTTTATCTTAGTGACTCATAAATTTCCCACATTGGAAGATAAGTTATCAGTATTACCTGGGCCATATGCAGGAGGAAGGACTGGTTACAAATTGATTTGGACCCTGTACTTTTGAAAGCTATTGCTTGAAACTTAGTTGAAAAGCCCCATCAAACCTGAAATGCAGGGCATTGCAGAGCGGAATATTAATATGGCACATTTTAAAGTGCCTGAAGGTTCCTCTTGCCACACGACAGCTCTCTGAAAGTCATCTGCAGTGGCTGTGGTGTCAGCACCCAGACTGGGCCACTGTTCTGCTCTTACCAGTAACTCCTGTCTCTCATTCATGATGCACTAATTTTAGGATTTGTTCTTTGTTAAATGAGGATGCAATCAGAAAGAATAAAGTCTTGCTTTGTTCCAAGAGGACAAACCTAGACAGTTCATAAGAGCTCTTTTTTAAACTTCTGGGGTTTTCTTTCTGCCTAGTAATATACTATCATGTAATATTTATGCTGTGAAAGTCCTCCAGAGGCCCCAGTGGATTTGGGGCTGCCACTGTTGTTTTATAAACTGTACAAATATGCATAACAAGTCTGCTTTGCGCAGCCTATAAAAGGTGGCTGAACTGGGGAGATACATTTAATTTCTGGTGGTGTTAGGCAGAATACTGGGGTCAAATATACTTATGAATTATGGACCAAAACGTTTAAAAACCTCCCCTCCTCTTTACCAATTTGAAATTCTCTGTTCCACAAGTAAATGATCAACCTGTGTCTTCCCCTGCAAATTAATACATCCTTATATGCACAACAACAGCGTAGAGAAAAATAATTACTTTTTCATTATATATACTATATTGCAAACTAACTACTCTGACTCAAAACTGCAAACTCTTCTGTGAAAGTCTGCAGCATTGCCCCAGCGATCTTTCTTTTACCCTTTTTATTTTTCATGTCAGCCCAAACTGCCTCAAGTGGAACAGCTGAACTACTGTGCCTATATTTAAGCTGTAAATCATTGACTTTATGTTTCTCCACTGACAAAAGCAGAAATTTTGCAAACAGTCAGGCTCATAAGATAATGATTCAAATTTTTTGTGAATTTAATTAATAATTCTGAGCTTGTGGTCAAATGAAGTTACTGGGTTATCTGCAGCAAGTTGTCCAGACAATAAGAACTTGGTTAGAAAGGCAATGATGGATTTGAGAGACAGACACGTAGCATGTGGTACTAATAGAAAGGGCAAATACTACAGGTAGTAACATGAGATGCTTTCTTGTGGCTCTGTCATGGACTGTGCTGAGGCGCAGAAAGACTCCTCTCAGTGCACGGTTTTCTCTTTTTTCCTATGTGTTGCAACAGAGATAGATGGTGTCCTGCATTCTTTGAG
The DNA here is from genome assembly GCF_041296385.1 of Aphelocoma coerulescens. Lineage (NCBI taxonomy): Eukaryota > Metazoa > Chordata > Aves > Passeriformes > Corvidae > Aphelocoma > Aphelocoma coerulescens. The sequence continues at coordinate 13,716,407 of NC_091021.1, forward strand.
AGATCCTTTGCTCAAAATATACATACACCTTGTCTACAAACAATCTTCAGTTCTTTTTTCATGGTCTCTACTCATTTCAGTGCTTCCAGAAATACAGTATATACTTTCCACGCTTTTACTTTTTCTGAGTGTAGAGCAGCACATTGATTTCACTGCTACTTTCTGAGTTCCAACAGTTCCAAGAGCCTGAAGTCACACACCCCATCAGAAGGTGGCGGTGGCAGTGAAGGCAGCAGTCAGGAAACATAAGAGAGAGACAGAGGTTGTACATACAGAGTGAGGAAAAATGAAGTAAGGAGGGTGCACAGGTATGAAATGACCCAGGTGAAAAAGAAAAGCCAAATGAAACTCTGCATATATTATTCTCTACAGAGACGCCAGGCAGTCAAACAAGAAATCACCTGGGTATGAGCACCAACAGGCTGCTCCTGAAAAGCCCTGCTTTCTGACTCTGGCTCATGCTGGGAAGGTCTCATGGCAGTTTTCTCAAGAGGCCATATTAGCACTTGCATCTTGGTCATAATCCAGCTCTGGTACTTTGTTTATATTCAGGCTGCCTGCTTTTTTCCCACAGTTTCAATTATAGGTTTGTGGAGTTCCATATTCAACTGTAGCATGCATTGATTTTGAAAACATTATTCTTGGGCATTTTGTATTGCTGCAGGGAGCTGAAGTTGGATATGTTGCATACTCAAGAGAAATGTGAAAAAAAAAGTCTTTAACATGCGTCCCTTTCAAGTCTAGATATTATTTCTTGCTTACTCGAGAAATACATTTTAAATAAAATGAAGTGACAATTTTGATTGCAGTAACTGCCAACATAACAAACCCTAGCAAAAACAGTGCTGTTTGCTGGTAGAGCTGTTCTTGCCATAAATTTGGCAAGCTTCAGTGTAATTATAAACTGGGAATAATGAGTTCATCTTGATGAAAACAACTTTTGTTGTTGTGCTGCATTAAAGGCAGCGTGGCCAGCAGTTTGAGGGAGGTGATTTTGCCCTTATACTCCACTCTTGTGGGACTCCATCTTGAGTGCTGCATCCACCTCTGGGGGCCTCCAACATACAAAGGGATGTGGACCCGTTGGGAGTGAGTCCAGAGGAGGCCACAATGATGCTCAGAGGGCTGGAGCACCTCTCTTAGCAAGAAAGGCTGGGAGAGAGAGGGTTGTTCAGCCTGGAGAATAATCCATGGAGACCTTGCAGCACCTTCCAGTACCTAAAGGGGGCTACAAAAGACATGGAAAGGGACTTCTCCCGAGGGCAAGGAGTGATAGGACACCGGGGAATAGCTTTAAAGTGAAAGGGGGTAGGTTTAGATTAGATATTAGGAAGCAATTCCTCACTGAGGATGGTGAAGCACTGAAACAGGTTGCCCTGGGAAGCTGTGGATGCCCCATTGCTGGAGGTGTTCAAGGCCAGGCTGGATGGAGCTTTGAGTAACCTGGGACAGTGGAAGGTGTCCCTGCCCATGGCAGGGTGGAAATGGGTGATCTTTAACCTTCCAACTTAAACTATTATATGATTCTATGACTATATTTTTGCTATTTTTTTGCTTCAGATAGAATTTGTACAGGCTTACAGTTTTGACCTGTTATATCAAGTATCCAGCATATAGCTCAAGGCTAGGGAAATATTCAGATGTAGGTTGGTTTTTTTTGCCTCTTCTGCACTTTGCTATACCATAAAAATCCATTCTTTTATTATTATGTTTCTCAGCTCAACAAAAATCTTGCACAAATATAAGAAAATAAAAGCAGCACAAAATCTAACACGAAGAAAAGCAACATACACAGACAGCATTAAATGACAAAGAACCCAGTATCATCTCTGTCTGAATTTATACACCCTGTCCTAAAAGTTATGGTCTGCTCACTGATGCGTTCTAATTGCCATGGGCTTCTGATGATAAAATTAACTTTCAGCCATTGTAATTTCGTATGGGTTTGTGCACTAGAGGCTTAACAGTCTCTACGGCTTATTGGAACAACAACAACAAAAAAGGTAGTAAGAGTACTTGCTGCATGATCAAACTAGGTTTGATCATATTATCATTGATATCAGTTGAGGCCCTCCACTGATTTCAATGAGAACAGGATAAAATCCATTGTCAAATTACACTATGTATTAATCAAATCCATATTAAAATTCTATGAAAACTGAATGGCTTTAGGATTTGAAAATGCCAACTCTCCAGGCAACGAATAATTGGACTGTGGTAAAATCTGCCTTCCACATTAATACTATTGTCAGCAGAATAAAAACATTGATGAAAAATTGTATGGTACACAAATTTTTAAAATGTCTGTTTTGCTATACTGTGCAGTCAAATTCTCTTCAACTTAATATCTGATGGATTTATTACTCTGAAAACCTATCATAACAAATGGAGAACTATTACTAGAAGACCTGAAAACAAATGGATCAGCTGTATCTTCTCATTCTATAGCCATCTATAATCAATTTATGTCAAATGAAGCCACTGGTCATTGTAATGACAGTAAGGAAATAAATCCATGCCTCCCCAGGTTGAGTGAATGCCCCAGTTCTTTGATTATCCACTGTAAATGCCTAGGAAGCACTGTTAAAGATGTTACAGCCCTGTTAACCTTAGTATACTTTTCAGTTGGGAAAGTTAATATTCCAGCTACCCAGAGCACAGTTCTCCTGTAAATAAAAACATAAAGGGATTTTTTTTATGTGAACAGATCTTTGAGCGCTTTGTGCTTTTGGGAAAAGCCCATATGCAACTGTTGAAAATACGCTGTGCAAGAGCGAGGCATTATTCTATTTCTATTAATTTCAAAGGGTGCCCTGCAAACAACTGAAATTGTTCCCCTTAGAAACATTAAGGAAATAAAGTCTCTGAATACCAAATGTATGTTGTCTTGCAGTATTTATTGCCATTCTACAGGCTATAGCATTAAAGCATATGTATGCTTCTTTTCAAGGATTCTAAGGGATAAAAATGAAAACAAACCTACTACAGACCTGCTCTGTTATTACTTGGGATAAATGTCTTGCATGCAAGACTTAAAGCTGTGGTCATGGCAACACTTCGTTTCCGTGTGGAGCCGTGGGCTCCCAGATCTCAAATGTGTTGATATTTGCTTCAAGGATTAAAAAGCAGGCAGGTCTATAAAGTCTCAGACTTCTAAGCAGCAGAAACATCTGGAGAGTGGAACCTTGGAGCAGCTTGCTGACTAAATTCAGCAATTTGGATTTCTTAGCTAATTCAGTTGCCCAAGATCAGGAGGTTCCACACAGCTAACAAGGTACATAATAAAAGCACAAACATCTGTGGGAAAACAATTCAAGAGAGCCTATGACACAGTCAAGCAAGACACAAAGCCTAACACTGTCAGAAAATCTTGACATCTCCAGAAACAATCTGTAAAAAACCAGTGATTTGTAGAGTACATATAACAAAAGCTCTGAGTCTCAGTCATTTCACAGCAAAATGGGGAAAAATGCTGAGATTATTAAAGCAGGTCCCTTATGAAAGACTAGAAATAGCTCTTAAAATTAAATTTAAATGTGAGTAAGAATGAATAAGTGAGAAAGAAAGATAAAGATACTAATAAGGTATGATTTTCAGGTCCACACAGGGACTATAAAAAGCTTATTAACTGCCACTACTGCCGTGTGTTTAAAGTTATTTTATCACTCAGCTTTTACGGTAGAAGAAATACTCTAGAAGCAGTGCTGTGCTTTGATTAATTGCTTTCATACACACACTTTCACAGAGTATTAAACATTGCTGTAAAGATCCTTAGTGAGTCAGACTTGCTGGTGATTACAGACCAGGCTCATTTTACATTTATGTTAATAGCAGCATTAATGAAATACATCTTTCACATTTTTAGTGGCTCTCTAAAAGGTTTGTTACTAAATGTTTACTTACTGGGCAGAAGTATGCCATTGAGTATTAGACCAGTGGGATCAAGAGCTTTGCACCAGCTAAAAAAACTACAGAAAGAAAATAACATGTTTTGGTAAAACATGTTTGATGATTTGAGAATGGAGCACACACAGGAAGGCAACAGTGTTCAAATCTTCATCAAGATCCCAGAAGATGAAAGTGCCTCCACAACCAAGCTAAACATGGTAAAAGGGCAGCTCTGTGCTGGCGGGTCTGTGAGCCAGGAGGGGTTAAGCATCTCTTTTCCTGGTCCCACTGCTAGCCCCGTGCTTCCAGAGAGTGGATCCCATTCCCTCTGTGGAGGATTTAGCCCCAGCAACATCGAGATGGCCTTCCCAGTGTACAACACAGATTACAACAAAACCTCCTTATGACACAGCCTTGCCCAGGAGCAGGTTTTGACCCAATCTCCCTGCTTTGGCAGGGTGAGAGGAAAGCACCAACAAGATGATGAACACAGGAGAGGGCTAGTTCAGCCCCTCCTGCTCCCTGCTGCTGGGTGGAGAGTGTCTCCAATTCTGGGGCTATGCTGTGTACAACACCAATACTGTTGGGTAAATTGGAAAGAGATCTTCTGAAAAGTAAAGGAAAAAAAAGCACTTTTAACTAGATTTGGTGAGGTTTGCTTGCAGGAAAGACTTGTGAAGGTAGGCTGCTGCCTCCCTGTTCTCCCACTGCTGGGGCTCACTCCCAGGGCAGCAACAAGAGGAGAGCAGCAAAAGCAACAGCTTTCCATGGCCAACAACAGGGCAGCTTAGGCAACCAAAAATAGCTCCCCTCAAAATGGAAAAATGACCTAACCCCTGACCTATTACACCAGTGAAGGCATGCAACAAATTGTCCAAGTGTGCTATTCTACTATTATTATTTGTATTTCACAAATGCAGCTAAACTTCATGAATGTGAGTATCCTCATATTTAGCCACCTCCGTATTATTTTGGGAGATAATCCACATTATTCTAACGCTGTGATCAGAGTTAAAATGATTATGATCAGCAGGAAGAGAGAAGTTATGCAGAAGTTGCAAATATTAAAAAATCCACCTTATTATGCTCCTGTTACATCAAAATTAAGCAATCAAGTGCCATTTTTGTGTTTTTGAATTTATTTTTTATTTATTGTATCATACTGCTAGACTAAAATGACTGAACTTCCAGAACCAGTCTAACGGGAGTAAAACTTATCTTTTTAAAACTCTGATTAAACACAACCTCCCCCCACCCGTTTATTTCTTTGATGCCCAAATTAGCATCTTTTCTGCAGCATGCTGAATTAATTAGTACAGTGACAAAGAATTAGTCCAGATAAGATCAAAGCTGAAACCATATTTATCTGGAATTTGAAATTAAGAGCAAAGAGTATTAACCCTTAGCACTTCAAGGAGCTTTCCACATGGCACACTTAGTAAGCCTTCCATGAGTTCTTTCAAAATAAATCAACAGTGCAAATTTTTTCCCCACTGAAGTTTTGCTAAAAGGAAAATAAATTTGCCATGAATTCTGCTACAATGTGAAACTGCCTTTAATGCAGACCCTGTACATGCTACTCATTATGTAACTTGTAGGCATCAGTAGAACAAAGCAAACAAAGCTGAGAAAAGATACTTAATCACATTTGTATTAATGCTTGGATTGTCACATTGTTCACAGATTTAAAGGCTACTGAAAGAATTCCCAGCACTGAATCTGAGAAGCTGCCTGCTACAACACCTCCCAGGTAAATAATCTATAATCTTCAATGGAGAGGGTCACACAGAAACGAAATGTCAAACAGAAGCCCTAAATTACACAGTAAAGTTTGAATTTACTCTGAGAGTATGAACCATGTGGACAGCAATAATGGAAAATCTTCATTGCTGGTATCATTGCCTCGGATATTATCTGTGTTTCAGTACAAGATAAAAGACTGGAGGCTGTTTCCCATGTGAAATGCAAGAGGCTGATCTTCTGCCTGGAAATTGCAGAACAGAGGCAATTTAAATAGCCACCCCAAAATCTTCTCACCCATCTTCCCAAAGCCTTTGAGCCCCCCATAAACTTTTTTTTTAACGTAGAACTTGCTTGCAATTTAGACAGAGGAGAGTTACTGCAACTCATTCTGGTAATTAGGTACTAGAAAATCCTTGCCAGTAGAGAACTCCTGTTCATCTGTACCATATGCAAAATCTTACTTCTGCAGCATCTAAAATGACCAAAAACAAAACCCGAGGAGTGTGATGGCACCCTAAGACTTGGGCCACCCAAGCTGAAGTGTAAAACCATAAATTCCAGCTACTGAACCAATGGAATGGAGCAAAACTCTCATCAAGTACTATGTAAACACAGACAACAGAAGGCAGCTGTGAAGAGTCATCCTTTATACTTCAAGGAACTTATTTTTAGAAAATATGCTGAGGTAGTCTGAGTACTGGAGGTAGCATTTATGAAACGGGGTCACTACTACAATTATCTGACCAGGAAAATCATTATGTTCAATGGCAGCTATGCACCTGTTTCCATGAAATGATATTTTAATCATTCAGTGACCATGCTGTTAGTCTTTTTGGTCACTAGGACAAGAATTCTGCATCCTGCATTACATATACCACAAAAGAAAAATCTGCAGTAAACAAGGACAGCTGTGATTTACAGTTTGATCAGAAGGAAGAAAAAAAATCAATTTACGGTCTGTCCAATGAAACAAGCACTGCCTGCTTGTCCACTGGATGGTGGAATTACCCTCCACCAAAGTAATAAATTATTGCCATATATTCTTATTTGTCCCTACGTCCATACAGCAGCAGTTGTTTTCCCCTCTTGGCTTCCCTTTACAAGCATGTAATTTCTTCTGAAGTGAATACTAATTCTGTTCCAAACTGTGCAGAGAAACATTGCTGTACCTACCCTACCTGCCAACCCCAGGGGAACATGATAATCCCATCCATGTCTTGGGCATGGTGACTCCATATTCAAAGCAAAAGGAAACAACTAGCCCTTGACTTTGCTTTTCTAATTTCCATTTCATAGTCCCAGGAAAGGGAAAGGGGAAAGGGGAAAGGGGAAAGGGGAAAGGGGAAAGGGGAAAGGGGAAAAAGGGAAAAAGGGAAAAAGGGAAAAAGGGAAAAAGGGAAAGGGGAAAGGGGAAAGGGGAAAGGGAAAAAGGGGAAAAGGGGAAAGGGGGAAAGGGGGAAAAGGGGAAAAGGGGAAAAGGGGAAAAGGGGAAAAGGGGAAAAGGGGAAAAGGGGAAAATGGAAAGAAGCAGGCAGTTAGGCTTGATATTAATTCTTCTGGAACTTTATTATTGTCTGTCATGCAGCAAAAAATAAATGCAGTTTCTGATGGAACCTATTCCTCTAAGGTGCAGAGTAAGGCAAAGTAGGAGACACAGACTGGCTGTGCAGCCTGCGGATGCTGCCAGCTACCCATCCAAAACTCCTTGCTGACTTTGTGGTTTTCAAAATCCTGCAGTCAAGTGAAAGCCAGCACACCTCTGTCCCAGAAGCACCTCCAGCCCTCTGCAGGTAACTGAGAATCACTTGAAGGGGGACAGGGAAAAGACCAAGTGAAGGGAGCCTAAAGGGTAGCTCTTTGGGTGCCAAACCTGCCAAAAACAGGCTGCTGAGTTTTTTCTTTTGTTTCATGTTTTCTCCTATGTTGGGTGTCTCTTTGCCATATTACCAGCCACACGACCCCAGAATTCACTAAAGTATCAGCTACATGTATATGTATATGTGTATGTATATGTATATGTATATGTATATGTATATGTATCTGTATATGTATATTGCATGTTTATCAGAGGAAGGGCTTTTCATTTTTCTCATGTCATAACTCTCACGGTATTCAGCGCTTTTCTTAGCATTTTAGCTACTCATGCACTTTATGAGAATCTCCACTTGCACTACAAAACTTTTTGCTCAGCCCTCTTGGCTATGGAAAAACAACATAGAACTGTGACATTATCAGAATTGCAGATACAAAACTCATGAGGCAAATTAAATATATGACATTTGCAAAACAAAACAGAAAACCTGCTACATTTGCACTCAGAGCCATGATATTTTGTCAGACTTGCTAATCATCTCACTACTGCAGGGCTCACCTTCTCAACTAAATCACGTGCCTTCCTCCCCTTACATGCCACAGTGGGGATTTGTTGTGCCTTATCTGACTTCCATGAAGTAAACCTTCACACTGTGAGTTCCAACAAGATCTCCAAGGAACACCCTTGAAAAATAGCAGGAATACAGAGGACTCCCCTCCTTGTTTCAACGGAGACAACATGCCAGTCTTCATGAAGGCTCCATTCTGTGGAACACAGTGACTCTAACAAGTAGTAAATGTTGAGCATATATCATCATATCCATTCCAATGTGAAGAAACTGCGTCACAAAGCGTAAAAATTATGTGCTCAGTTTAACAGGCCCTATTCTCTTCCTCTACTGACCACCTCAGAGCTATGGTTCCATGACCACTGCATATCTATCTGCCTCACTTTCCAGCCAGTTTGCTGTGATGCTTTTTCCCCTTGACTATTTCCCCCCATCTCCTTTGAGTTCTCTCCTCATTCATTTCCTTCTTCTCCCCAACACACTTGCTCTCCTCCTCCTTGCCCCACACTCCTTTCATACGCTCTACTGCTGCTCTGCTACAGAAATACCTCTTCCTGGGGATTTCTGCTTGCGACTGCACAAAAGGAATGCGTCTTGGGCACCAGCACTCTTGCTTCTGAGACACTGAGCAGCAATATGCAGTAAAGACATGCACAGATCTGTACAGTGGCTGAGCTACCACTCTTTCTCAGCAGGATGCATTAGCCTTATTTGAGCTCAGGCTCAGAGTACTGAAACTCTGAACTAAGACTTCACAGTAAAGAGATGCTTTCGAATGGAGACATAAGAGGGAGAGAGATGGCTCTTGAATAGGCAAGGGAGGTTGTAAAGGCAAAAAAACCCTACTTGGTGACTTGCTTTTAGATTTCATAATGGACTTCTAAAGCTAAAGCAACACAAATTCCACCTCTGTGCCTTTACTATAGCTGGCATTTTTACAAAGCAGTAACATTCAAAACAATGCCAAAGTAAGAGAGGAGTTATGCATATACTGTGTTTTGAAAGATGTGTTTTGTCATAACAAATAATAGATGTTTTTGCATTTTTAAACTGTCAAAATCAGTTCTTCTGATAAATAATACCTTCCCTCCCTGGCCTTGGCTATCGTACATTACTAATTAGACATAGTAGTTTGTGGTTAATATCCTTCCCCACAGATTTATTATTAGCTTGTATATTCTTTTCAGTAGAATTGTGCTAATGGTAAGGTCTGCTGGAGGCCAACTGCATGAAGCCACTGGGAGGAGAAATCTGTTTGCCTGTCAAAACAGTGCCTATCAATTAGAACTGTAAATGTGATTCCTTTAAGTGTCTTGGATGGTAGCAGAGACTTTCAGTGATGGATTAGGGGGCTGAATCACTTTCATATTGTACTAAAGGAAGCTTTCAAGCAAACAGCTATCTGCATGAAACAAATTCACCATTTTTTTTGAGCAAGTCTAGAAGAACCTGTCTGACCTGCCAAAATTCCCCTCTGCTATTTTCCCAGAAATCCAGCACTTAATGTGGCATACTGACAAAACTGATACTAGATTATTCTGTGGTTTTCTTAGGAAAACATGGCTTAGGATAGCTACAGCAACAGAAAAAAACAATGAAGCTGCTGAAAGACACGATCCATAACAAAGAAGGACTGAGACAATGCAATTCCACCATTCAGTGATTTGGGATGCAGTCCTGGCACATAGATAGCAATTTCCCCTCTGATACAACAAGCACCCAGCTCTCATCAGCATCACTAAGAGTTGTGTGGACAGACTGATGGGAATATGTTCCCCTGAGTTTTGCAGGAAATTACCACCACTCAGGGACTGAAGGAGGCACTGTCTGTCACTCTCAGGCATACCCCTCTGCCAGCTAATTAAGGAAAAACCTCTGCCACAAGTCTCAAGAGGAAGCTCTTCCCTATTCTCCTCGGTACAGCAAACCTGACACAAAGCAAAATGTCAGGAGCAGGACCTAGGAAATGGGGATGTTCAGGGAAGGTGAACTTCAGCCTGCATTTGCCAAGCTCTTCTGCCACCATGTTTTGGTGGATTTTGAAAATAGTTATTAGGAATCAAATTGATTAGTTATAGCTGAGTTTAAGCTTTAGGAAAATATCTTCAGCTCTCACACATACACACACATATGTTCCTACATGGAACATATAAAAACCAGTCAGCCAGACTGCTAACCCTCCAGGACTCCACTGCTATTTTCATGCCAAGAGACAGTGACTAACCAATACAGGAAAAAGCAAAGGACTCAAACATACTCACAAAATATGGCTCTGGCAGTTGAAGGACAATGGTTCAGGATGGGGAAGGTTTCATCCAGTCATTAAACAACAGGCTCTCTCATCAGGCTGATAAACTAAACTGAATGTACTAAAACCTTTTCCTTGGTACCACTTTATAAATAAAAAATAAATACCAGAACTAACTGACTGAAAGTTTTAGTCAATTATATGAGCTACACAGTTCTGTTATATCTGTTTGCAATAGTATTGCTCATGAACTGTGAGCCAGTAAATTTCTTTGGAAGGTTTCAATGAAAACCTGGCAATCACTCCTGTTTCTTGAATCTTAAAAGAAGTAATTCTGGTGCAGTCAGATAAAGAAATACATTTTTTCTGGACAAAATCAGAGAAAATTGCTAGAATAGTGTTTAAAACAATGAAGCACTCTTACTTTGCTGGCTATTACAACCATGTACCTTGAAATTGCACACACACCATCAACAGCCCATATTCCCCAAATTTTTCCTTCTTGTGTATTTCTTGCCTTTCACACATTGACTTCCAAACACAAATGTTCATACACTATTTTAAAAATAATTATTTGTTATTGCTATTTATATTGGCAGACAATTTTTGTGTGACAGTGTAGGGAAAAATCTCTGCTTTCTTGTTCAGGTACAGGAATGCTTTGTTCACCACACAAAGGCTTTGACTTCTTTTCTCACTACCTCCACAGCTCCATGTCCTAAAATTATATTCACTCATTTAACTATCTGCAATACCAAACCACTGGTGCTAATTTTACCTAGAGACCAAAATGAGAACAGATACCTTAAAAATTCTGCAAAGAAGTTGCTCTAAAAAAGCTCTTCATTATGAGGGCGATAAAAAAAACGTTAAATTCAAAGCCCATGGCAGTAGAGAAGGCTGAAGAACACAGATGAAGTCTATCACCCATTTCATTAAAACTTCTGCCACAGGAGCTGCTAGTCTCACTGCATGAATAAAAACTAAATGCTGTTGATAAAAAACTACTCCAGGGTGTGTAGTCGGTCAATGAACCTAAGTCTCTTTTGTTTCCAAACTGTGCTTGATACAATGAAACAACACAGTTTCTCCTGAATGTATCAGACATTAGCCGTTGTCCATCAAACAACTGGGAGGGAAAAATTCTGGCTTACAAGTTACCCATGAATTACTGAACACAATCAGTATTCAGTACCATGAACATTCTGCTTATTCATCATTAACTGCAACTGATCACATGTACTGTTTCTATTTCTTAACTTGATAAATCATTGTTTAAAAACTACCTTCATAAGCACAGGGGAGGAGAAGCCACTTTGCACTTCCAGAAAAACATGTTTTGGCAATGGGCCCAAAAATTTACTGTGTTAAAAACCCCCACAACCATATGAACACAAATTGCACCACACGAGTGCTCACAGTTGATAAATTACACTTAGCTGAAAGTACTTAATCTGTAAAACAAACTAGAGACCTGACTGTGAAACAACTTAAGCATCTGCATTTCCATTTCTTTCCTGTATGTTTGGTCTCCTATCATAGGAAAGAGTGAAAAGAGTGCCTAATTTATCAACTATATATACCACTCATCTTGATCTCTCGATACCACTATTTATTTTGATTTATTAGTTACAACATTTAAAACAATTTTTTTGTCATGATAATTGAGTTGTCTTTGTAGCCTTATTGTTGTGTATCTAGACAAATGCATCAAAGATGTACAGAATTTTAGACGAAATTGCATTATTGATTTAGAGTGCCATGATGATGTTACTTTGTTGTGGTTTTGTAACTAAAAGGCCCAGTTGTCTGGCTTCAGTTTTGTTTTTCTTCTCATGTAGGGAAAACGAAATCCTTCTACCCTCTCCTTGCAGTCATACATCTTCCTGCCACCTTCTGGCTCACTTGTACCACTGTCTCTTTTCCAGCTGCTGCTGAAAAGACAAGTATCACTAAAAATATAGTCCAGTGATTCTTGGGGGAAAACAAAGCAACAGGATACAGGAATGCAAAGCAGAAATCATGGTCAAATCCAAGGTCCTGAATTTCAATAACAGTAAAAAAAAAAAAAGCTGTACATGTGGAAAAAGTATTCTCCCCCCCTCCACCCAAGTCCACTCACACTAGCTGGAATTAACAACTACATCTTTTGTACTGTTAGACATACTTCCCTAGCAATTAGTTGGCATATACTCTAAATAAGCAGAGTTGTAAAAGCCAGCTAATGCCCTAGCGCTTCTATTGGAAATCTTTAATAAAAATCACTTGTATTTAACAGATTGATTGAAAACTGGTTCCAAATAGGGTACTTTCCTGTTATGCAGAGGACAGTGAGAATTTCATCCCACAAAATGTGGCTAGTGCTGTTTGAAACAAATGAAAAAGGAAAAGAAATGAAGGTGTCTAAACACATATCCAGAAGGTGGAATAGAGAGTCTGAAAAACAAAAAGCTGTGCACTAAATATCATGACCTGGGAGTTGATTTTATGTTTGTTACCAGCATTTAAAAAAAACTTATTTAGTTAACACCACATTCCAATTTGTCTTATTAGCACAACTAGTCAAAGCCAAATATGAAAAGAGGCATGGACAACACCCCACCTGAGACATCCCTTCTCCTCTTTCCAGTATCTGCTCCCTGAATTTGAGCATGGCCTAGCAGATAAGCTCAAGATAAGCTTTCCATGCCATTGTGATTCCAATCACAGCCTATCCTAAGGAATATTCATTTTCCTGAAGCAAGGCCATAAGAGACAGGTCTATTTCATTCCAGCCCATCTTTTTAATCCTCCCAGCAGATGCAGCATTTACCATTTTACAGAATAGAAGCTCAGAACAAAAGCAAACACCATGTTTCTCCTGTGGTACTCAAGTTCTCACACCAGAGAAACTCCATGTCTTCTATCAAAAAAAGATGATATTTCTCAGATGCATTATTCTCCCAAATAACAAAACCAGAGCAAACTGGTTGAAAATATGAAAAAACAGAATTTTATCAAGACATAGAAAAGTTCTTCTGAAAGGAAAATCATTAAGGATAAATCAAAAAAGGTCTCTCTTATAAGGTATATGAGTATAAGGTATTATGAGTATAAGGTCTCTCTATATTCATTAAACAGTAACTTGAGCTCAGGATTAAACTTAGCCAGATCATTTATGCTATTGATGACCTATTTTTTTTTAATCAATCTGTACCATATCCCTTGATGTTCTAGATATAAAGAAAATCCTTAGACGCCTTCCCTCCTGAATCATAACCCTATCCAAGAAACTGGTGTGTTCCTCCTTTTCTGAACCTTATGCCTAAGCCCAAATCAGGATCCAAAAATAACAGCAACCTGTATTCACAAGAAGACTCACCAGTCTTCCTTAAACTCCATTTGCTACTGGCCTTCACCATTAGCCTCTGGGCCCTTCGACAGCCAGCAAGAAGCACCATTCTTCGAATTTTCCTTCCAGATCCAAACCACAGTCAACTATAAAATTGGCTCATCTTTCCCATGTCTAAGCTGTGTCACTGTAACACATCTCTGTCTTTGCACAGCATCTACAGAAATCAGCTGGCATTGAATTGAGGTCATTTGCTCATCCCTACTCTCAGTTGTTCAGGATGGGAGCATGGCTGCCCGCTGCAATGCTTTCCACTTGATACTTGCTCATCATGCTAAGACCAGCTGGGATCCTCTACCTGGGGACTGACTGGAACAACTTCTTACTTGAGAACCAACACCTGTGAAACATAGTGAACTTGGAGAACTGTCAAGTCCAGACATCAGTGATGTTCAGAGAACTTTTTCTCCTAACATTTTATTTATACTTTTGTGTACATGTTAGAGGACAGAGAGGGGAGAGAAAAGGAAGCTGATGCAGATTGACATCATAGCCAGAAAGCACATGATCATGACTAGGGAGTGTTTCAAAGCTTTCTAAAGTTTTACAAGATGAACTATGTAACAAGGTAAGTGCTTTAAAAGAGCACTAATTTGAAAAGCACAAGCTATCCTGTTATTTCCCGGAAAGTCATCAAACAGTAAGACAGAAAAGAAGGATGAACTCAGTGGGATAGCTTATTGTTAAATAAGAACTAATCTGGCTTCTCTCATTAATTTGCCTTAATGTAAACTGTGTGATCTTTCCACTCTGTTAACAAAGCAAATGTATCAATTTCTATGACTCTCTAAAGTTCACGAAAGCCTGTAAAACTAGAAAAATTGATGTTTTCAATTGGCTTTTGCCAGTGGTGTGAAACACGCCCCTCCCACCTCTTCTTAATTTTGCTTACATAGCATGATCTCCAAGGGCCTGAAGTGTGCCTCCCCAAAGCTGCAGAACCTGTCAATTCTATCCTCACACTGCCCCATGTGTTTTTGCACCAAAGCAGAAACGATTTTTTTTTCCTGCAGTGTCTTACAAAAGTGATTATTAAGGACAGTGTAGTGCTTCTGAACTGAAATGCATAGCACCCTACAGCAACAGATTCATTTTGTACTTGGGAAGAAGCCTCAGCAGTAAAACATCAGAAAACCCCAAAATCAAGAACTGACAGTTGAAACTTCTTTATCTGGCTGGATCCTCACAGCTCTGCCTTTTATACTGTTTCTGCCTGTTACCCTCACCTAGACAAATTAAATGTAAAAAAAGGAAACACTATTGTTGTGCACAAGGACAGTCAGCAAGCCTCCTGATCACTGGGAGAATGTGATATCCCATAGGCTTCAGGCAGCAACAAAGCCCAGCACTCCAGTCAGAATCTGGCAGCAAAGGCCTGCCAAGGAAGCAGTAGGCTGCAAAGAGACTCTTTCCCACAGAAGTTTTTCTTCTGGGCAAAGCCTGGAGGTCTTGAGGTAATGCTAAAGTTGAGGTAATGACCTATATTAGCTACTCTGAGAATAACCAATTTTCAGCTATGCTGCCTGCATTCTGATCCACCATTACCCACACCCCTCACCTCACCTCAGGACTGACAGAGTCAGTCAGTATTGGAACTGACTGTGGAATTGAAATCAGAATATACAAGATTGTTTTGATCTGACATTAACGGTAGAGTAGAACTTGTTTTCTTCAATGAGAAAATCAGGCACACCAAAGTTAAAAAAAGAACGAATATAGTAAATTTAGAAGTTTTTTGATCCTACCTACTTTTACTTCAAGAGCTCCCTAGAATTTCTCATCTGAACTTTTAAAAAAAATCCCCACTCATTCAAGACCATGTCTTGTACAACACCACATTGAAAAAAGATGTTGCAAGGCTGCTATCCAATTTTCTTTTTCAACACCCTTCTCCTAGGCAGAAGGGTGTTCATAGCAGAAATGTCATCACTCCATTTTTATTCAATGCCAGAAATGTACCTATACAAATCTAGAAGTTCGTAATATCTGTTTGATAATGTCTGCAGAGCAGGCAGATGATTATATTCCATAATCTAGCCTAGCTAGTATTTTTTCCTGCTAGCAACTCACTGATGGTATAGATTGCTCAAGAGCTGCAGAGAATCGGCTGCCGGTGGATAGAGGGGATCAGCACCAGTCACTGCCAGGGATGTCTCTCCCACGGCTGTCCCAGGAACACATTCCTCCCAGCTACCTCAGATATCACTGTGCTTTCTCACTGCTACAGTTGCAAAAAAACCCCCATCCAAATCTTTCCCATCCCTATAATCCCAATACCTCCCCCTTCACATCTTGTGTATCTGTGGCCAGTAACTCTTACAAGTTCCTCTTATTATTATTGAAGCTTGCATTAGGTACTTGATCTTCCCTTCAAAGGATTCAAACGACCACCTGTCTGCCTGACACATCTCTCAAGCCATTCTGCACAGCTTCAAACAATACATGGCTCAGCATTCCAGAAATCAGGGCTGGCACAGCAGCACTTGCATCAGCAAGCCCAGGAGAGCAGGGCTGCAGCCAAGCACACAGGGCTATGGCCAGTGACCGGCACCATCACCTCCAACCAACAGCAGAGCACCATCACCTCCAACCAACAGCAGAGCACACACAGGCACCTTGAACCCTGCTGTGCATACACAGCCACCTGCAAACGTGTCCTTTCCCAACTCCCTTCTGAATTAAAAACAAACCAACTAGCCCAAGGCAGGCTCTGGAGAGAATACATCTAGAAAGCTATCACTTCCAAGTGCCAGAAAGAAGCAAAACATCTGTCTTTTAAAACATCATTATTATCTCTTAGGTAGTCAGTTCTGCCTAGTATCAGGTACACAGGGAAGGATGGTAAAGACTGGCTTAGATATTTAAGGAGTTACTTCTAATTAAGAGGCAATTAGTGATCACTGAAATGACAATCTCTCCTGACCCTCACAAACGCCTAGGTCAGGAGGTATGGGAAGTGAGCCATGGTGTTCCTCATGGCTGCGAGCTGCTTGCTGGCTGAAGGCACTGTAGGAAGCATCTCCGTGACCAGGGCACAGGGTCCTTGTGAAGGCATGATGTAAATGTTTGCCTACTTAGCTATAAATGTATTTAAATATGCACATAATCATACCCATATGTAAATACTCCACATTTTGCAGTACACACTTATTTAAATATGTACATACTTAAATCATAGAAACCTAAGTAGGAGTCTACATTCCCTCTTTCTCTCATCACTGTGGGCCCAGTCCAATTCCTGATGAAACAAACAGGAACTTGTAAATTGTCTCCACTGAACATTAGGCCTCAGAAGTCCCCCACAGCTCTCTCCTGTACATACACTATCAAAATTCTTTAACAGCTTAATGTCTCCTGTGGCCACATAGGACAGTGATCAGTTCAGACAAG
The DNA here is from genome assembly GCF_041296385.1 of Aphelocoma coerulescens. Lineage (NCBI taxonomy): Eukaryota > Metazoa > Chordata > Aves > Passeriformes > Corvidae > Aphelocoma > Aphelocoma coerulescens. The sequence continues at coordinate 13,733,448 of NC_091021.1, forward strand.
GGAATACCAGGACACAGAGGCCTTGTGAGAAGAGAGGCCTGGGAGCTTCAGGCTAGTGAGAGAGGAGAGATTTCTGCCTGTGCTCCTTTCAGCACGTATTTTTTCATCTGATAAATATAAATAAGTAGTACAGCAGTTGTTTAGTGAGCAGCCTAGGGACATATTGTTCCCAGTGTCCTAATTTTCCTGACACAATTGGTAAATTTAGACATCTAATTAACAGTCTGTGCCATTTATCAGGTTACTTGTTGCTGGATTTTTTTCAAGGCCGTCAATTAAGCTTTCCATACCTTTGACATATTCTTCATTTCTAGACTGAGTCCTAGGCCTCTCAGAATGATTATGAATGCTTCTAACACATCCCCATTCTGTTTATGTGGGCTTTACACAGTCTCAGGGAGATGAACCAGAGTCATCTCTACAGCTAGTTTCGAAGTAATACTGTAACACCTGCATGTGTGGGATGGAGCAGCCCAAGCAGGAGAAAAAAGGGAAGAATTTACAGTTCATCTCTAAAAAGTCAGCTGGGGTACAAGTTCACTCAGTAAGAGCCATTATAAAACATCTGCATATTTGTTGACATTTTCATAATTACATTTGCAACTCACATTTTAGGCCTTGCTGCTCTACGTTTACAAATGCACATTTTTACCTTTGCTTATTCACCCTCTTTTGTGTTAGTAGCTCTTGCCTCTAGCATGTAAGGTTTTCTACAGTGAAATATTTAATCCAAGTGGTGACTCCTTGGAACAGGAGGAGAAAAGGAAAGTAAGAGAATTCAAATAAAAACGAAGATCTATTACAGATTCATTGCCACAAGCATGCACAAAAGTAGCTTGGAATGCTATGACAGATACAAGTTTTGTTTGCAAAGTAGAGTCTTTGACCAGACCAGTGCTGCAGACCTGCCTTAATGTGAATCCTCTTTACAAGCAGTGTGTATATTGTCACTTCTTTACCAAAGAGTAACTAACATTCATGTAGCATATAAAGTACACTCCCTCACTTGCTTTCCCCACACAGGTAAGGTAAAATGGGTCTTCAATTTTATGCTTAGCTAAAGAAATGCAGCTAAATGTGCAGAGGCATCAAGCTTCTATAATGATATTCCAGTCTAAGAAAGGTAGATACAGTGTGAAAAAGAGAAGACCTGAGAGAAAATGAAGCTCTGTTCAGATATTTTGTTCCTGGACCATCCTGATAATGGTCAGAAAAGCACTACCAGAAGCAGGCACAGGAAGAAAAACTATGCAGAAGTATCTCAGATGAGACATGTGTTGCTTTATTCTGTCAGTAGTAACAACCCAATTAAAACCACAAGGTAAATTACCTTCAGGATCATGCGTTGACCACATGAATCCTGTTCACAGAAGTGCAGGACGCTAAAAATCAAAAATGCCTGCAATGAGCGTTCAGTAGGGAAAGACACTCCACAGCATTATGCAGTGCCAAAGAAAGCTTTGCTGCACCTTTTTTTTTTTTTTTGCATGTGCTTTAAATGTTCAGTTTTTAGGGTGGAGTTGCTCTTTGCTTTGGCAGCTTCTATGAAGCCCCCCACAGACCCCTGCAGAATGGGAAGAAAAAAATCTGATAAAGATTTGTAAGAGATTTAACACCTTGTAGTGAAAAAACCTGTCTGACCCCAATCTAACATCAAATAAAAGAGGCCTCCAACTGTGACTCTTAGGAGATCATCTGACCTCCTGTAACGAAGTCTGACCTTACAGCCTGCAGCTCCAGGGCAGACCAGCATTTCTGCTCTCCTCCATCCCACACCCTTGGAAGGAGCCATCCAGAGCAGCCCCTGAGTTGTCTGCTGGGATGCTGCCCAAGGAGATGGGAGGAAACCCAACCACCCTGTCTCCCTCCACTCCTCTGCTAGCAGCATTGCTGCTACCCTGTGGCAACTGCAACCTGGTAGGAGAAGCCAGGGCTTCTAGGGTCCTTAACTCGGCAACAGCTGACCACTTATGGGTACTCCAGGGTCCCTAGAAAACAACCTCAGTGTCAAGGTTAGGTACTCAGAGAAACCAAACTGAGTTTTCAAAAATATCACTAGTGCTTTTCACTGCCTTCCTCATCCCTCCTTGAAATAACTTCAGATGGGTTCAAATTTCTGTATTGTGCCTGGAAATGAGGGCTCTTGAACATAATTCAGTAATAATAAACTGGGCAGCATGTGAGTTTTTAAGGCTTTCTCTTTAATTATTTTGGTAGCTCCTTTGTGCTATGGACAGATTTCTACAGGAAAAGCAGTAACCCAAGTTTCCTGGAATTGGTTGCACACATGCTGGGAATACAGTCTGGCTCATACAAAGAAACTTGTAGCATTTCCTATCAAGATATTCCCATTGGAGATCATCACAGAACTCCAGAAATTCAGGTCACAGGGAATCTATTTTTCTGAAAAGGATAAAACACTAGGATTCAAAACAGAAAAAGCATCTTACAAATTTAAGCACAAGGTTGTGACCAGTGGCTAGTGAAAATCTACACAATGTCTGTGAAGAGAATAATTATTACTGGTTGCCACGGTGAAAGGTAGCACCTTTGACTGAAGAGTAACAACTAACTTGGGTTAGCAGAAGCCTTGATTGAAACCATTGTGTTTTACTCACTCTCTTTGGTTGATCATGCCTAGGGAGACTTCCTTCATTATATAAGCTTGTAGGAGACAAATGGAACAAAAATCTCTAGGATAGTTAGGTCAGAAGACACACACTGCAGTGACACATTTTCCTCTATGAAGCCAGAAATTTCCAGTCCTCAGACGTGACAGATGTGTCAAGTTTACTTTTCAATGAGAAAAAAAAGGTGCTGTTATAGTTCTGGCTAACCTTTGTAAAAGCCCTTAATTCACAGAACAAGTGTGGAATCTTGTTTGGGAAAAGCTGATCTCCCACTTCATGCCTTGAAGCTACTACATGCCTTAAGTACCCTGACAAGATTTTTGAATCAGACAATAAGGATGAAACAAGAGGAAAGGAGTCTGTTGGGGCATCGAGAGGGAAGGGGGGGGGCAGGATGAGAACAGCAGATGGTAACATTTGTTACATTTCACTCTTACAGTCCAAATAAGTCTAAAACCCAAAGCAACTATGCTGCTCCAAAGTAATTAAGCACTTCACTAATGTGAAAAACCTTTCTTCATGACACACATCAGAGTACAGAAGAAAGTTGCCTCTGAATGGCCACTCCAAAAAAACCCACCCTAATCAAAGACATTTGCCAGCCTTATCAAATACAGATGCACAAAGTTAGGGGCTGGAGAACATCTCTGTTAGCAACAAAAATTGGCAGCAAGTCTTGGGTAGATTCAAGTACCTTAAAACAGAATTTAACTCTTCATCATACAAAATCCTAAATAGAATTGGAGGTTCTTCAAAGTCCAAACACACAGAATAATGCTGATCACATCTGTCTTCAATGTACCTTAAACTCAAGCATTTAATTCAGACTAGCACTCTCTAATACATGAGAAATGAGTATGAAGAACTGAACTTCATGGTGTAGAGAGGGAAATGCAAAAGTTGCAGAGGATCCAGCTATGTTCTCCCCACAAGGACATGCTCAGCTTCCACAGCTGGCTGTTAAGACCTCGAGAACATTGGTTTTGTAGAGTTACAAGGGCATTCCAAAAACTTATGAGGCACCACACTTACCTCCACAGTAAGAGAAACCACTCTTTTCTTTGGAAAAGAAAACAATAAACTCAATTTTCTAAAATGCATCACAGGCAAGACTTCATTCTATGTTATCTGTGAAGAATTAAGTACAGATACCCAGAGCACAAAATATAACTCAAAAGTAATGGGCTCTGTGATAAATTAAGACATTCCTTTCATAGATTACAGTGCATTCCTGTCACATTAAGGCATTTTGAGCTAAAAAGCCAACCTAGAGATTGATTGGACTATTTTTTCAATAACTGAAGGGATTATATGCCAACATTTATATTCCAAACAGTTTCCTTAAACCTCATTGAGGATATTTTTCTGAATGTTAAAATGAAATAAAATCAAATTTATGATTAAGCACTGCATTACCAAGTTAAACTTTGGAGCAATGCTACAAAGCGTGAGGAACAGCATGTGTAACTGACTCATATATTTGAAAAAAAAGTAAAAGTTCCACCACTATAAATGGTAATATTCAAAAACTCCTCTGAGTCCCTCTACCTCCCAGCAGTGTTTATTAATATATAATCCATTTTACATACCTATGCAGAAGTTGAAAAACATAACTGGTATTTATAAATTAATAAACATGTATTTTTTATTAAAAGTATTACAACACTCCACCCAGAGCTGACTAGCTAAATCTTAGATGCAATTGAAAAAACCACTATGAAAAACTTACTAAATATCTGTTTTCTCTTCAGCCCAGTTCCTAATATTCACTAAGAAATTCAGCTGCCTGACCTCTGCTGCCCAGGTTCCCCAAATGAATACTTGGGAAAGGCAAGTAAACAACATAAAACAGTGAAGCTAAAGAGATTACCAATTTCTCTCTTATTTCCTGCTGATCATTGCCAGACTATGCTTCTGCCCCAAAGTGCAGGCTTCATTATTAAAGATGGACAGAATACAAGCATATTCAGCGGAGGCCGGCTGTTCAGGAAATAGCTATAATTTGGTAAATAGCATAATAAACACTTGAGCATCCTTGATGCAATGGGTAATGAGCCAGTGCAGTCCTAAGTATGTACATAACAATGTTAAGATTATACTGTATTTCACATTATATATCTGCACACACACACATGTAGATGTCCATATAATATTTCGACTACTATATTTGTTTCCCTTCTCACATACATTTATTACTTTTTCCTCTGTACTCAACCAGTCATTTGTAAAAGAAAGCAACATTTTACTTGCATTCTTTGCTCTTCCTCTTTCATTTCACTCCTAGTATACCTACATAAACCATTGGAAGCTTTTGTTCATCATGGCAACCAAATGCATTACACTCTGAAGCACCAGAGATCCTGGAACTAAATGTAATCTCACAGCAAGTCATCAGCATGTCTATAGCCCATGCAGTGGAAGGCGATTTAAATCCCCAGTCTGTTCTCCTTGCCACCATGGAGAATAATGACAAACCATAACATATCCCATTCATCTAACAGCTGAAAGGGTAATGAATTACAGAGATAGTTCAGCCACTCATTATTAAAAGATTACAACATTAAAAATGAAGTGTTTTTTTTTTTTTTTTTTTAAGCAAATGATCGTGTTTTCATATAATGCAAGTGAAACTATACAGTATTACAGATTCCCAGCTATATTGTAAGAGGCAGCTTGTAACAAAGGCTTCAAATTGAATTAGTCTTAAAGTTAGCATTTCTCTAGCCTTAAACTCAATCCCAGTTCATACTGTTTTACTCAAAATACCAAAATTATCAATATTTTTATATTATAGTCTCTAGAATTTCTTGCTGTTTTTCTCTGACAGCATTACCCATTTTTAATGAAAATACACGTGCACGTAGCCAGTTTTGGTTAATACCATTCTTGGTCAGGATTTAAAAAAAAAAACTACCACAAAACCAAAAACCCCTCAAAAACCTCCCAAACCACCACCACCAAAATAAAAAGAAAACCACCAACCCCCCCAATAACAACAACAAAAAACCCACCACAAAAAAACCCCTGCCCCAAACTAGTCTACACTGTTTGGTGCCAACGATGAAATACGTAACTGGAACAAAGTCTCTACGTGACATGCTGGGCTTTTAAGCTATGCAGCCTACGGTTCCAAGAGAAATATCAGTGGCTTCATTTTAGAACAAGCCTGTTAAGTTTTAGCATCAAAAAAAAGTTCTTTATCAAACAAGCATCAAGCAAGCCCTTCCATCCCAGGGATCTGGTTACCCATAGACTTTTCAGGTTAATTCAGTGACAGATGAAATATGTACATAACTGAAACTGCTCAGAATGTACTAGGGGTAAATGCATGTTTCCACAGGAGACTACTCAATCATTTGATGCAGGACACAGCATCATCTAATATAAAGAGACTTTTTAATACAGAACATCTGCAACCTTTCTATCAGCTCCATCTAAATGTCTACCCAGGGTCAATTAAAAAATACCTCCAAAGTTTGATTCATAACTTTTTCATTTTCCCAAATACATTTCTGCTGTTTGCAGGGTAGGAATTGGGAGGTGGCGAGAGGTGGGAGGAGAGTGGAAGGTCTACAAGAAAAATTAGGTTGTCAGAAAATGTCAATAGTCACAGCAAATCTTCTGCAAATGATTTTTGAAAGTCTGTTTCACTTTATGTACAGCTGAACAATAACAAGCATAATGCCAACTTTCATTTTGGAAACAAGCTGTGAAGGGCATCTGTATATGGACACAAACTGTAACCAGTTACAACACAGGAAAATCCTGCATTGGGACCTCTGTGGGGCATTCTTTTTAAGAAAACATATCCTTGGCTGGCATAGGCAAGGGAAACCTGGAAAGCTACTGGTACAGGGCTCAAAGGAAGGGAATGAAAAGGATTGTTTTATCCCTGACTGTATTTCCTTCATTCATTCATTCATATTATATGGTAGATTTCTTTGCAGTGACTGGGAAAGGCTACTGGAGGGTGGATGCACTTCTCTCACTGTCCCTTACCCAGCAGGACGGGGCACTGGTCGCTGCTGTCACTATGAACACAGGGTGGGGCTCGGGGGATGCAGAGAGGAGAGCACCACTGAGGAAACCCTTAAATCAGTATTCTTCTCCTTAAAAAAGACACACAGTGTCAGCCTCACTTTTAACAAAATAAGAGGCATAAAGGAGGGCAACGATACGCCTTGATTTTCACATTTAGTATTCCCTCTCCACTCCTGGAGAGTTGTCATCATTCTTTAATACTCATTTCATCTTATAACCTTTCAGCTGAATCTGCTGAGTGGCCTTCCTATGAGTATGTCTATTAGCCCATGATGTTCGGTTTTACTTTGAGCAGGTTTCTTACTTTCCTCAGAGCACTCTGAATGCCACAGTAAATCCTACCAGAACCTCATGGGCTGCAGCAGGGCCTTGACTGGCCACCACCATCTGTTCCTCATAGCCATAAGTGAGTGCCTTATCAGAAGCTTCTTATTACTTCTATAGACATTTTTGGAATCAGGAGTTGATTTCACATGAAAGTTCTTTTTAGCTCTGCTCCATGTTCTAGAAGTGTTACAGGCCAGATTTTTAGAATTAATAACAGCAATGACTATACAAAAGAAGTTAGGTTTTTCAGTCCCATCATGCACACTTTTTATGATGTTGAACGTATGACAATCACTACGGGCCTTTTCCTGAAGTACTATAAAATACCATTTCTCTTTCCTGAAGTTTTCATAAAATTTTCATAAAGTTTTTGAAACTTTATGAAGCAAGGAGACTGTGGAGGTTACTGGGTGCTTGTTTGGTAAGCAATTTCTCTTTGTTCTTCAGTAATGTCACAAATGGATTTGTAAAAAATGTCAGGTTTTCTTGTATTTTCACAGTAAATATTTTCACAGTAAGTAAAGGATTTTAAATGAAGTGCCCCTTCACATTAATATCCATCTCAGTCCTTATTAAAAGGGTCTAAAAATGAGAAGTGAGAATAAAAATGCATATTTTTAACTGAGCCAACCCTTTTCTTTTTCAGAATTAACCAAATAGAAATATTTGAGTTTTGAAACTGTTGTCTGAACACAGGCAAAATGTTATATGAAAATCTAAAAATTCCCAGGGACAAAAAGCCTGTTTCCTCTCCTATCCAACACTGAGTGCTACACAGTGCAAATAGGACTTTCACAGATCTGCTGCTTCTGGGAATTCTGCCATATATTAAGTAAATAAAATCAGTTTCTCCCATTTTTTCACTCATTTTAACCCTAAACCCCAGCAAAGATAATATTCAAAAACCTGCATTTTGTTCTTTTTTTATGCATTACAAAGGTTAAATTCCATTTGTAATTATTCTTGTGAAACACAACTAGAAACAATGGGATTGTAAAGATGCAGCTACAAGATTAATTTGGTCTCAGACATCTTTGTGTACCAGTGAGAATAAATGAGTAGCAGAAATACTTCTAAGTTTAGACAGCAGTTTTCAGGACTATCAGTTGAAATATATTTCTGCAGAAAAAAAAATCTGATATTGAGTTATTGAAAGAAACAGAGAACTTCAATATACTGGTTTTAGGTTCCCTATTCAGGGAAAGAAGTGGGCCTTACCAAGTCCAGTTCTCATAGTCTCAGGCTAGGATTTTCCCTAGCAAGTCTGAAAAAATATTCATCACTCCAAAGCCCACATGGAACTGGGATTAGAGTAAATTCTCCTACACCCTTACAACTCAAAGGGAAAAAGCATTATTCACAACTTCATGCTGGCTCATTCCAAGCTCACACCTGTTCGCACCCAGGAACACTCTGGGGGTCTCATCCAGTACAAGACTTCCATGAAGTTCAGCAAGGTTTGACTGCAGAATTTTGCCACAAAGCCACTACATGTTTGTATTTCTGTGGCTTAACACCAATCCATATCTCTTTAAAACATCTGTTGTTATTTATTTCAGGAAGACCAACAGGCTCCAGGATGTTATCCACTATCTTGAAATGACTGTTGCTTATTTAAGTTCCCCCAACCCCTCCTTCTGATCACTCTGCTCTGCTTCACTTGGTATTTCTACTGCATTTTCTGCAATCAGGTCTGATCACTTCTACAGCTGATCCCTATTCCTTCTGCTTTTGCCATGAAACAGTAAACATTTTTACCCTAAATCTCACTGCTGGCCATGCAAAATGCAGTCTGACCACCTGGACTTTTTGTGTTGTCATCTAAATGCACAAACAGTATCTGTGCTAAAGCAAGAGATCATAAAGCCTGAGCGCTGCAGCACTTTATCATCTTCCTTTGTTCTATGTTTGAGAAGTGCTACTGTATATTGACTTTATTAAAGTTTTGTTTTTTCAAGAGACCAACACAATTATTACAAGTCCAAGTTCCAAAATGGACAGATACGGAACTGAAACTGCCGTATCAAAGGTCCGTAACGATCTTTCTTTGCTCAGCCAAATGGATTGTCATCTCTGTTGATTCAATGCAACTCCTCTGTGCCATTCAATACAATTGATCACAAGATGCTTTTATAGAGCATTTGGTTATCCTTGAAATTTGGTACCCAGGGGTCCTGGAAAATGTCCACAGCTTGAGCTGTTTTTCAGTGAATACCTTTCTCTGTAGTCAACAGTAAAATTATTCTTCTTCTTATCTTGCTCTTAAAATTCCCCATACACATTCAGAGAAATTCTGTTTAAGTCTCACTGTCTCATTCTTGATAGCAACATCCACTTGGTCCTTTTAATTAAATCTCATGGCTTCAATTATCTGTATACAGACACTGTATCAATTCAAGTTGCTTTCCAGCTTGGCTTTTTTTTCCTCTTCCCTGATGTTTTATTTTGGTTTCACTCTTCTGTTTGGTCAGACTTTGAAACTGGCTCCTTGAGAAAGCTACCAACCACAATTTTTAATTTTTAATTGCTTTTTAAAGCTCATTTTAAGTCAATATTTACAAACAGACTGAAAATATCATACGTCAGTGCTTAATTTACAATCTTTTCCTTTTTGCTTATAAATCAGCATAACATTTTATGCAACTAATTTAATTTCGTATTTTTATTCCTTCTCTGATCAATACTAAATATGAAATTTCCTCTGACTTATATTACAGATTTCCAGATCAACCTTTATATTGTAGACTTGGTTTAGGTCTGTAGCTGCTCTGCATGGTGGATATTAAACAGAAACCTCTATGTTGATAATTTTCCATTTACTTACATGGAAACTTAAGGATGGAACTGGTCTAAACATGGCTGGACAACCTAAAATGTTAGCCCCTGTAGATGAGAATTTCTTTCTACAGAAATCATTCTCCTGGTTTCAGGCTGACTTGTATTTTCTTAATACAACACATAAGATTCCTCACAAAGAAATCTGCTTGAGTAAGGAGATCCCAGATTGACAAAGGAGTTTGTTGCTGTCTACCTGGAACACTAGAACTTTCTATGGAGCTTTAATGAGTGTACAAAGTCATTACAATATTACTGCAGTAATTGTGGTATCAAAGCCAACAGACACCAGTGCTATCACAGGCAAACAGCCTCATGAGAGTGAGTGAACCTTTGACCAGCAAATTTGATCTGTTATAGGCAATTTGTGTCCCAAGGTACACAGTGAATGGCTGATGTACACAAAATAAACAAAGACTGAGAAAGACAATAAACTGACAGCCAAGATCAACAAATGCTCTTGGTGTCCCATGAAGCCATTAATACAACACTCTGTCAAACATGGTTTTTTCCAGGCGTGGGCTGGTTCAATGTCTTTGAGTGTCTATGTGACCTTGAGAAGATGAGGCAGATACAATGATGTGACAAGACTATTCTACTGTAAAGAAGCTCCTTTTAGTCTATGTAGCCCCTAAGCATCTCCTTGCTCCCCTTGCCTAAGGTATTTATAGTATGCAAATATGTAAATCCATCACCTTCTCTCCTAATCTTTTGCTGTTCTTTATAATAGAGACAGAAATAGTTTGTCAAAAAAAGAGACACAGCCTTTTACTTGATATTCTGGAAACTAATATGCAATACTTTCAAAGATTTATCTAGCACATGAGTTCCATAAAAATACAAGAATAAGGTAACAGGTTAAAATAGCAAAGGTAGAAAATTTTGGGTTTCTAAATGTGATGAGTAAATTAAACTCACACACACAATCTTTACAAATAACAAACACACTTCCCATAGTTACCTATGTATTTTAATTTTAGCTCCACTGTAGCCTTTTATTATGGTGTAAACGTATTGTTTCAATAAAGACCTAGAACAAGGAAGACAGAAGCACATATAACACACCTGTAGTCTATTGCTTTGTTCTGCTGGATTGAGGCCTTAACACTCAAGTAAATCTAACTATTCACTTATTCTGAACCTCAATCCTCACTTTTTTCCCCTATTCTAGAGGAGCTGGTTACTTTTATTTTCTTTCTTTTTTTTTTCCTCCTTTTTAATCTTCTCTAGTGAAAGATCATTTTGTCTGTGCTCCACTTTCAATTCCATACAAGTGCATGGACAGCAGTTTATGGTATAATGTAAGTTTTCCACAGCTAATCTAGGGCCAGTAGTGATCCTTCTTCCCACTATGACAGGAACATCATCTTTCAATTTCTTTAAACTCTAGCCTAAAACCAAAAAAGATTAAACTCATTTTCTCCAATCTGAATATCCCCACAAGGCAGAGGAAGCTGGTATTTAAACCAGAATAAATGTTAGGGATGAACTAAATAAATATACTGTTATTGGAATAATTTTGTTAGCATATTTTAGACTGCCTAAAATTTGGTGCGTTTCTAATTAGACCACTAGAACACATATTTTGTAAGAGTGCAGCTTCCTTTCTCCCCTCCAAGATTGCCAGAAACATGTAAGTCTTTGTAAAATACTCGAGTATCTCTAAGACACAGATTTTTAATAGTATTTTCCATGCAGGAGATGCAATAACCCAAAATTTGCTTCATTTCAGCACTGGGGACTAAAGCCAGTTATCCACTCAGAATCAGCAAGCTCGCATTGCCAAATCAGTTTTCCCTGCTCATGGGGTACACCAGACTTCACAGGCAAGTCAACAAATTGTGCAGTGCAGAGAGGAGCAGCACCACAGGATTTAGAGGTTCTCATAGTGGCCTTACAGAACAGTGTCAGCATTCATACCACACGTATGTAAATACAACTTCCACTGTGCAATCACTGAAATTAGCAAACGTCTGACACGTAGCAACAGAGCAGCTGACACCACTGCTATAGGCAGAGAGGGTTCAAAGCAAATCTATACCTAGAAATTTCTCTTCTTATCTTCCCAAGCCATTTCAGCCCAGAGCTCCTGGAGCTCTGCCTGATCCTGCCTACAGCACCCTCCACTGCTGCAGATGACTGATGGTTTGGGAAGCAACAAATGACAACCAAGCTAAAATAGCCTAAACAGGAATTAATTACAAAAGAGATGAGGCAGAGGTCTTCAGGGATGAAGAGGTACATTAACCTATTGCAGCACTTACAATCATAATAATCTGCCATTTTAAAGGAAATAAATATTTGCTAATTTCTTTTTAAGTAACTAAGTCACACTCTCTGGTGTATCTATACACGCATATAGTCACTAAAATTAATCTGCAGCTGTATTGTGGAAATTTTTTCTCAGAAGCAGTGCAGTTTGGTTTTGTGAAATCTTCATTTTGACAAAGATTTATATAAAAACTTGTATTTATTATTGGTATTGCAGCCTGTATCATACCAAACAGACCAAAAAAATTAATAATTTAAAAATATGTATTGCTAAGAAGACTAAATGAATAAAATTAAGCTTCCTTGAGAGTCCTTCTTCTCTGTCTGTTAGGGAAGCTGTCTGTTCGGGAGGCTGAACAATCCAAGAGCATGTGAATGAAAACAAACACTTCCAAACACAGAAGAGGATATGGAAAGTGTCTTTGCAGGGGGCTGGGGGTGGACACAAAAAGGAAAGCTAACTCCTTCGAATTGTTTATTTCCTCAATCTAATTTTAATTAAAACCAGAACATTAGGATGTCTGTTATACACTGCTACTGTATTACAGATTTCCACACCAGAGGATAAAAAGCTAAACTCAAAGATGACAGAGGTAGAATGCACAGTGCCTGACTCATTACACACTAGGTTTCTTCGGTTAGAAGGAAAATAGCAAACAACAATTGTGGCCTTCTGCCCAGAAAATAGCTTTACAATTCTATTTACACATTACTACCAACCAATCTGATGATAATCTGGGGCTAGTGTGGGGCCAGGTATTCACTGCTTTCAAATAAAGGGCAATGAATGGCACAGACATACAGTTCCTACTTCAAACCCAATACTGGAGTTAAATGCTAAAGAGCCATAGTCTGCTTAGTGGCCCATGTATCTTGTACTAAATATACATACAGAATTTTTAACACACAGAGAGGGACAGGTTTTTTCAAGTCAGCATTTGGCTAACATTTTATATTTGCCCCAGTCACTTTCTATTCATTCTTTACTGTTTGTTCTCCAGATATTGAGCAAAATAGAGCAAAAGTGGGAAGTTGCAAGAACAGAAAGGGAAAAAGGAGAAGGCCTCTTCATTTTCATCCCTAAGAACTATTCCAAGATCTCTAAAGAGCAAGATCAAATTCTCTCACATGCACCAGGGCCAAGCCAAGACCCTAGAGATGTCATTTTCACTGAATAAAAGAAGCAAGCAGGGGAAGATTCTTTGAATGTAAATATTTTTGTGAGGGGAGCACTGGATAGCATAATTAACTTCTATGGTAAATGCCAAACCGCACCGTGACCACTGAGAAATCAGAGCAGTTGCTGCTCATGACAAGGCACAGAGTAGAAGCAACCCACACTGAGTGCAGAGCCCAGACTAAGGAACTCTGCTGGGCTGATTACTCAGGACTCTGCATAAGCTGAGTGACAACCAGGACAAGAGAGAGCCCAGGCTGCAGAACAGGGTAGAGAGAGGAGGAGAAAGTAACAAAAGCAGAAACCTGGTGACAAACAAGCATTGTCCAGGATGAAGGGCTGGAGGTGATAGGAACACCAGTTACCTGCTAAGTTAACAGCTGAATGAGCTGGAACTGCTGGGTAAGGATCAATCCTGCACCTTTGCACTCACATCCGAACAAATGAGGAGAGGTGGAGGTGAATGGGACATGGCCAAATGTGGTGCAGAGCAGGAAGCTGTCAAGAGCTTTTCTCACTGCCATTGGACAGAGGCGGGAAGCAGGAGCTGGGGCAGAAAGGATATAAAGCCTTACTTCATCATTTATTTAGCCTTGCCAGTGCTCATGCACATGGTGGACGTTCTGCAGCAGAGGCAACTCTCAGGGAAGTTGAAAGCTGCATAAAACACTTTCTGCCAGACTTGCTGCAAACGTTGCAGTAGAAGGCAAAGTGCTGCCTTCAAAGGCTGTGAGTGCTCGTGGCTGCTCAAAGCAGGTGACCACAGCAGCCAGGTAATACAGACAGGGAAGGGAACAGAGCTGGAGCTGGCAGGGGCAGGTGTGAGCACTCAGAACCAGGACACGGCAGTATGAGGCACAGGAGAATAATAATAATCTGGAAGCAACACGAGTCCAAACAGAAAGGGAAGAAATTTCTGTGTGGTCATGTCTTCAGTGTGCTGTGCAGTAAGTCAGCAAATTTTAGACACTGCCCCGCTGAGTGGATTTAAGGTTCATGAAAAGATGGCATCCCATATAGGGCTTCTGTGAAAGGGGGAAGATGCTGCTAGTCTTCAGGACAACAGAGTAAGGACAAAAAGAGGACTAACCTGCAGAGAAAAAAATAATTTGCCCACATTAAACAAGAATGGGTATGGGGAAGAAAATTAGTTTGAGAAAGTCATATGAAAGCTTACTACTTTTCATTTTCTTAAGAATAAAACTATTTGCCTGCTACATTGTTACAGGAGTAACCAGACTACTTTTTAAATGCATTTAATTTTTAAGAGGTTTAGCTGAACAATGATAATATAAACAGGGAAATGTTGTTATTTTCATTTTTTACAAGCACAGAGGATAACTTTTGTGTAAAAACTATGGCTCAGAGCAGCTGAGTTTACCAGTGATTCCCAGGAAATCAGTAGCAGAGCAGGCATTTGAAACAAAGCCTCTCTCACAGTATATCTCTTAAACATTTGCCTATCTAATCCTAAACCTAAAACTTCTCCTATCTCCTAAAGCATCTCTTCTTCATTTTCTTTCAAAAATCCTGTGTGGAAAAAAAGAGGGAAGAAAGAGACAGAGTAGTTCAAGGGGTCAGGTTTTTTCTGAAGCTAGCATACTTCATATGCTCTGAAATTGTGACTACCCCAAAAGGAGCTTTGTTCCTTTTATATGTCAGCAAAACAAAAGGTCAGCCTATTGAAATATTGGTCAGGTCTGACTTTCTTCTATTAATAACAAGTAGAGACACATTTTTTAAAGTAATAGTTAAATAAATGACCACATGTCTGCAATCATTTCGACTTAAAATGTCAACTGGATTTGAGATGCCATGTGTATTTAATCAATGACTCTGCACTATAATATAAATATTACTTTGGTTTGACTGCGTTGTGTGGCATAGATCATAATTCAGTGAGATGAGTACATTTAATTTTCTCTACAGATGGCTGTTAATGCCAATACCTATTAAACCAGCACCCACCGGCACCCTGTAGTTCAGGAATCTGTCAGGAGTCCCCTTCTGTATCATTTCTCTGATAATTGTTGTCTATCCCCTAACCCCCCCATCTACCACGGTCATGTTACAAGAACTACTGATTCAGAAAATCAGCAAAACCCTGTTGTTTCTTTTGGTATCAAGGTAGAACTTATACTCTGCACTGTATTCCTGAGCAAAACATGTATTTATTGGTTAAAATACAGCACAGGAGGCCTTAATTCTAATTCTTGTGGGCATGACTTTAAACCCTCTAGGACCTTTAACCATAATGCATCTGTATTATCTACAGAAATACCCAAGGCACCACAATTTATATAGAAAACATGGAATTCAAGTTTTATCCTCAGCCAGATTTTAGGAGGATTTTAGAGCAAGTAACAGCCAACTCTAGTGAATGACGGATGAACACAGTGCTGCACTGTTCAGTATTCCTCAAGAATACACTTTGCTTTCTAGGACACTTCTCACAGAACACATTTCTTGGGAGATCAGAGACAGAGACTTAGAAGAAATATGCTACCTCCAGAAAACCCCTGGAGTTTACTTTTAACAGTTGTGGCATGCAGAGAGGTCAGTATTAAATAGGCAAGTAACCATTTAAGTAGAATTTAATGTACAATTTAATAATTTAATGTACAAAGTTAATCCTCACAGACAGAGCACACTGCTTTTTTTTTTTTTTTTTTTTGCTTAGTAATGACTTGAATAATGATATTTCAACTTGAAGTGAACATGCAAGTAGTTCACAAAAAGCATGCTCCTTGCAAACAGTTTGTAATTTCGAATCCTTTTAAATAGTCAGAGGGAACTTTCTGCTCTGATCTGTTAAGTAAATATAAATCTTGTTATCCAAGTTCAGTAATGAGAGTGAGGGGTCTATTCTTCACTGCACTTGCATACATCTAACGTTAATGAGATTTATGCATGCATATTAAGGGAAGAACAGATGCTTAATTAAACAAATCAGCCTTTAGTAGGCAGTCTGCATGATCATTTTTAGCACAAAACCCCCTTATTTTCTCTGCTTTAGTCTGTCTATGAATGCAGCCAAGGAGGAATTAATATGGTGGAGAAAAAGAAAAAACCATACATGTAAAATGAAATGTTTGTTTGGTTTTTTTAGCTTAAGATACTTGACAAATTTGAAGTAGGTTAAATTGACTAGATATATCCTCTCATGTTCTTATGCTCTTTAAAGGAAAGTGGAGTTTTATTTACTAATTTACCTAAATGAAAAGTGGGAATTTTATTATGCAAAAGGAAATCAAGGCCTCTAAGTAACTCATCTGCCTCATTAACTGATGCTGTATTTCAGATACACATGATCCATCTCGGATCATTTCGCAATTGAGGACAAAAAATATCTAAAATAACTTTAGCCTAATTAAAACACAATTTAATCTAGTTGTGGGGATTTTTTTATCTACCCATGTCCATATTGATTTCCAGCATTATACACAGATAAATACATTAAAAAGTTATATACTTCACCTCTCTCAACAAGTCACATCTTTATTATTTGCTCCTTTGTCATATATTGCTACCTTTTCTTCTACAACACTCAACTTTTAAGGGCAACAGAGTAGAATAAAAAAATCTCTCCATAAGTTATCATAGTGCCATACTTAATGGAAGTCAATATCTGTATATTATGCTATCTACTCTGCAATACCATTACAGGCTCAACAGTGCTGGTTGTAAAAAGTATCATTCTGAGCACAAGGCCTATAATAGTAGTAATGAAAAAAGGGTCATTTCTGTCTTCCAACTAGAATGAAAAATTAAAATCACTAAGGCACTTAGCTCAAAGGAAAATTGGCAAATTAAAGGGACAAAAAATAAAATATTCATGGCTCATATTGTGAAATGGAAGGTAAATAATTTAAGATGAACTATTATGTGGGAAATTGCACTCTTTCTGAAGAGCAAAAAAGCAAATCTAACTAATACACACATACATATTCCTGCTTCCTGGGCTTGCAGTTATATGTATACGTGCACAAATATGCAAGTCATGGTTGATGTGCAATAGTGCTGGGGGATAGACATTTTCTCACCTATACTAATTTTTAAAATATTTTCTAGTGAAACAGTCAAGTTGACAAGCACTGCTTTATACGAAGAAGTTTGGTTGGTTTTTTTCTTCCTGTCCAGCCTAGAAATGAAGACTGAATGAGAGAGTGCTCTCTCACTGTACTCCAGTTCAGCACAACTCTTTACTCTGAGTCACCAATTACATACTTGCTCTTAGATTTTTATACCACAAAAAAATAATTATGACTTCAGCCTCCTGGTCTCTGCCTGGGGGAGCTACCTATTAAAATGCCATTGGTGTGGCTGCAGTCCATTAGCTATCTTACCTTCATATCCATAAAACTGAAAGGGCTGCCTAGAATTTTTACTATCACTATCTGGAAAAGGTAGAGAGAGCCACAGACTTATGTTTACTCCAGCACTGTAACAACTGCTATGGGAGTAGGATACACAACTGCACTGCATGGGAGAGGTCACATTTCCCTGGTGATTTAAAGGTTCAGTCTTCTGCCAACTTAATTTAGAAACACAAAGCCTACCTTTGTTAGAAGAGAATATTTTGATAGTTTTTCAAAGCATGGCAATTCAATAACTAAAGACCACAAATTTAAATTCTGGAGTTCATCACCTAACAAACTGAGGAATAATTTTAAAATTTATTTTATTAACATCTTGGTTAGATCAGTTTTGCATTCTCGGTCATAAGTGGTAATACATTCTGCATTAATGTTCAGCATCAGGGATTTGTAGCACCCTGCACCAAAGGGTTAATTAACCCTTCCAAACAGCCTACAGAGCCCTCCTCACACAGCTTTTGACAGTTCTAAACAATGACACTACGCACTACCTTTTTTCAAAGGCACAAATATGCTGTTTCACTATAGCGTTTCTCCTGAAAATACTGAATACCTTCAAAAAAAAGTACAGGGAAGCTCATTTGTGGTCCAGCAGCCTTCTAAGGCTCACAGTGCCCTGAAAGAATCAGTCAGCTCAACGTGAGAAAAGGGATGAGACAAGAATCAAATGTGGCATTGTGAAATCCTGCTGCTCCAATGTATCTGCACAGAACTCAGTATTATTTCTGTTCTGAAAAAGATTCAGTGTAGATGCTAGACACTAGCCTTTTCCTGAGACTGAAGTATACATTTAGTCACAGCTCCAGTAATGAAAGTATTTAATGTAGTCATTTTCTTGATACACAGTACCAATTTACTGTTCTGTCTGTTGTCTCGTGGTGGGTTATTAGCGAATAATGACAGCACGATGTGCCAGAAAACATCAAAAAGTAAAATATAACTCTCCTTGGCCAATGTTACACAAAACCAGTTGAGAGTCAACTTTTGTTTGTCTTTGGACAGCACATACACACCTTCAGAACTAAGGCAGGCAATATGTGCATCTGAAGCAACCAAGGAAACAAAACACTGTGCAGTCAGCACCACAGTGAAACAGTACTTTGGATTAGAGACTTTAACCAGTGTCATCTGCATTTCAAACCTCCAGTCCATTAACCTACTTTGCCCAAATGTCACAGTTGTTAATATGCTGCAGCCAAGAGTTTCAGTTAATACTGCGTGAAAAAACAGGACTTTTTAAAGAACAATGATTACAAAAATAAAAGCATGATTTCTTGATGGTCTTCCTGAATCACAGTCACCTAAATAAAGCTTCAATCAAGGAAAAGCTTAGCAGGAAAGCAATCATTCTTCTTTTTGCATGTGTAAAAAAAGACCAGGAACTACAAGTAAATAGCAGCTGAGCAACAGATGAGGCACTAAGTGAAATCTGTTAGCAACTGCTAACAGCTTTGCTATTTTCTGTTGTTAAATTAAAAAAAAAAGGCAAAAAACCAATGCAGTAGCAATTCCAATATGTTCAAAAATCTCAGATGCAAAAGACTAAAGCTCAACAGTTCTTGTACTACAGCTGAATACTTGGATTTGGTTTTAATACCTTGAAATGCTTTGTTATTGATTATAAAGCAGAAACCAGCCAATTCACATGGCCATTATCAAGGCAAAACTTGTTACAGCTGTAAGTGTGACCCAGCAAGCATAGCACAAAAATCCCACTGTAGACAAGTGGGACATTTCCAGCAGCTGTTTCAGCCTCAAATTCTACTTTCTTTTGTCCTTTACACCTGACCCCACGTCATTCACCAGAAAACGCATGTGTCTTAACTAGCGCTGAGCTTTCTGGCAAAATCTCTCTTTTTCATTGTCCTTCTGGTCCTGGAGCTTTTGCCACAGATGCTCAATTCCTACTTATCTCAAGCCAGTTTTGACATGGGTTCAGCAAGTCTGTTTTTCTGTTTGGATGCATCTCACAGCACAGCAGAACCATGCAGGCACAGCTGAAATAGCTCTGAACAAAGCTGCCCACAAAGTACAAACAGTAGGAATGTAGCAGAGCAGGGGTTCCAGCTCCCAGTAGGATCAGTCACATGGCTGCAGTCACCAGACTAGATGAAAAAATTCATGACATCGCCTGGTCCCAGGAATATAATTCCTCTTCTCACTCCTGACACTTGCTTTCATAACTTCTTTTCCCTTGGCTTTATCTCTCCTGTCAGTCTAACAAGGGCTCTATTTCTTGCTCCTCCTTTTGGTGATCTAACTCATGGGGGATTCACAGCAAAATCACCACTGTACTTACAAAAGGCACAGATTTCCTTCTCCATTAAGCTTTCTGCTCCACTACAATGTTTACATTTCTAATGCCCTCTATGTGGCAGGTTTCCTTTCCAATTTAAATTCATCATGTCAAAAACTGGGCTCATCTCAGTTTCTAAATACTTCTCTCTACTTCTTTCTCTTAAGATACCAAGAATTAGTAGCCACCTTGCCTGCTGCAGAAGCTCACAACTTTTGTCATCTTAAACTTCTCTCTTTCCTTCCACAGATGTTCTACCAATAAAACATGCCAGTTTCATTCCCACAACGTCATAAAAAATCTGGATGCTTCTTTCCTTCCGTGTTGCTAAAATACTTATCATTCAAACCTCCTCCCCATCCCTCCTGACACTCCTCACCCTTCACATCAGTACAAGATCCCAGTTTGAAAAAATACCTTTTGAATCTAATATTTAGTTGGTATTTGACCTGTTCTAAATTCCACTATTAGTTCCCTATTATTTCTTTTAAAAACATTCAGATCAATTGGTTTTGTTTTTCATGTCTCATGCAGCAGCTTCTGTCTGAAAAACTGCCAGGCTGGATTTGCTCATCTTGCCCAGGACCTATGGTCCCAAATTCTTTTGTAAACTCACACTGGTTGCTCTTGTTCAATCTCTACTTTACAGGTCTGTACCTTTCTTTCACTTCTATGATGGCTAGGATTCCCTAGGACTCTCACCTTTCCAGGAAGGAATTTTTTTTCAAGTTCTATAAATTCTGGAAAAAATACTGACAAGGATGCAGAACCTCTAAAAACCTCCCAGCTGAACTGTTAGTTCTTACCTACTCCCCCTTCTCTGTTTATTATAATGTGTTACATCCATCTTTGTTGTTTTGTAGAGATTTTCAATGGTGTGGGATAGAACTTCCCATTCTGTGCTGCCATACAGATAAATATTATTAACAGTTACTGTCAGCTGGGAAGACTATCAATCTAAACCAAAGACAAGCTTATGGAAAGAGCAGATGTACAAACCTGTGTATTACCAAAATGTGGAATATATTCTGAAAAAAGGAATCACTACAAATGGTAACTTACTGCTCCAGGTTCCCATATTGACCATTACCAGTGTTTCTGTCAACTAAAATAGCTTGTTTTGGATTCTGATGTCATCCCATGTTCTTCCTGGCTCAGATATCATACCCCCCCTGTGAGACTTTACAATTCAAACTTTGAATCTGCTATGTATCTTTGATATGTGAAACAGTGCTTATCCTTTCGTCACACCTCTGTGCCACTCCCCTCCTCTTTTCTACTCATGCCAAAGAGCTAAAAAGAATGAAAACAGATATAAAGCTTAAGATAAGAGTTTTTGATGTCACCTTCCTAATTATTTCATTTTTGACTACTGTTCCATGTTAAGGCCCATTTCTTTAAACAGTAGGAACACAAAGGCATGTGCAATGCACAGATGTGTGTACACACCTCCTCCATTCCTGAGGACCCCATTTGAAAGCAGGCTTGTATAATCAGGCACCTTCATCTTATGAACACTAACAACTGTTGAAATCATGCAAATCTGGCACACAGGCATGCCTGTATATTTTTGACAATGTCTGCACAGTGTTCAAAAGTTGATAGAACAATTGCTGATACATGGGAGAAAGTCAGCAAAAACCTTCCATGTTAATATAATACAAGTAATTTTACTCTAGAGGACATAGCAACAGAAAGTTGGCAGAAAGGCAAGTTCATACATTATACGTCCTAATGAAGATCATAATCAGTGAATGATCTTGCAGCTGAATTTCTTAGATTACTAGTTAGATGTATCCTTGTCTAAGCAATGATTGTGGCTTTCATATATGTCTTGTCTACAATACAGCATGACAAGAAACACCAATAGCCTCCTAAAGCTAACGTTAAGTGTTCAGTGGCATAAGTAACCACGTGGTCCTTCAGTTTAATATCCTCCAGGTGACCAAAAAATTTCATCACATACCCTGTATCAAATGCCAAGATCTACTTAAACAGAAACACTTAAATCCTCATTAGACAGAACAGGTACCAGAAGGAAGGGTGATAGCAACCAGAGTGCCTACAGCACCAAAGGTTCCAGCAAGAGCAAGGAAACAGTCTGAAGAATTCTGATGATTCCAGCATATACAGAGACACAGAACAAATATCCACAGAAAAGTTCAAACACTTGCATGCTGGGCAGGGAGGACAGTGAGCTTTTGTTCACTGCAGGCAATGGCTGAAGCCACAAAGCTAAGATTTTATCACAGGTAGTGGTTTTCAGCAACTGCAAATGTTAGTAGGCCTTTTACACTAACACAAGGAATTCTGCTCTCCCCACAGCTTGTGAAGGAAGCAAATATGCAAGGGAAGAGAAGGTAAAGGTCTGAGTGTGGGAGCAGGACTTGTATTACTCAGAAACACTCCCCACAAATCCTTCCCCATCGATACGTGCTTGTTTTAAGCTTGAAACCTTGAATCTTTACTGACATATGGGAATGCATTTCAAAGGCACAAAAAGACATTTTGTCTGCCAAATGTCTTCTGCCGCAGTTACAAGTTTGGTGTAAAAGTATAAACTGCTTTCTTCTTCAATAACATAAACATTATTTGAGTCCAAGTGAAATAATTTTTCCACTACTTTATGAGAGCATTGGTTGTTTCCTATCTTATAACGAGAATGGGTGACTGTTTTGCTTTGTAAAATGCCATACCTCAACATGACACCAAAGCCTTTCTTCTTTTTCTTTTCTGGATCTTCATTTTCTTCCTTCCTTTTCTTCTCTTTGATTTTAGATTTGCCCTTTTTCTTCTCTTTCTCCCTATTTTTTTTGTCTTTTTTTGCTTTGATTTCTGCATCTTCTATTTCAGGGTTCCCTGGAGGGGCAGACTCCACATTTTGAGCTTCTTGACCACAGTGAGAGCTCTTATCAGAGCCACCATCTGCACAGAATGAAAAAGAAGCAGTGAGGATGGCTACGGGCCACTGAAATGCAAACATGGGAAATACAGCAACGAGTGTCTACAAGAGCTCAAATGACTCACAACATGTACTCAGTTAATTGAATAATTTAAAAAGCAGACTAAACAGATCTAGTGGATTCAAACAGATTGGTATTGTAAATTAAAGACAGAATTATTTTTATGAATTGTTTTCTAGTTATTGTTCCTGATATAAAAATCCTGTCAGAGTAAAGTACTATTCTATCTGAAATTTAGCTGTTAACCTCCATGAGCTCAAGAAAACCACGTGCTGGGTTTCAAACACTGAGAGCTTACTTCAACAAGAGATTGTGGTGACTGACACAACCAACCTGTGCAACAAAATGACTTCATTCACTCCTTGGAATCTTTCTATTTTAGTGGCTGAACAAGAAATAGATAAAACGTTCTGTCTGGCTGGAAAAGAGCTGTGTTCTTTTAATTTGGGGGGCTCAGGATCCAAGCACAATTTTACGCTCCGTACTAAAGGAGATGTATTTCCAGACTGGGGTCTATAAAACCCATAGTGGCAGAACGAGCAGCAGGGTGCTATCAATACACTCTGCCTTATCTACAACATGAAACAAATTTCCTGGCTGGAAAAGGGGGAATTGTAAAACAAGAGAGATAATTTTTAATGTAATCTGAAGAAAGCAGCTGCTTCTTGAAGTTGAAAAACGTAATTATTTAAGGATTGAGTTCTAAATCCTCCAACCCACCCCTGCCCCAAAGGAGATCAGTGAAAGACTTTACACTAAACCCAGTCAAGGTTGGATGGGGTACTACAAAGACAGCTCTATTCAGTGGAAGATGTGAACAGCTTTTAAAATGTGATCAGCTTTTCAACTGGACTAAATCACTTGCTCATGGTGCTCTATAGAGCTGGCCCTCAGCAGTGCTAAGTGAAGGTGGCTCCCTCAGTCAGTGCCATCAGCAACATACCCTCTTCTCCATCCTCAGGTCCATCGTAAGACTTGTCTATGGCAGCTCGGAAACTCTCGTTACATCCCCGACCCCGCACCACATGAGGCCTGGGTCTGTGAAAAGGGAGTTCATTCTTCCTTACTTCAGCCACAGCAGTCTGAAGACTCTCAAGAGAACTGGACTTCTTTAATCCCAGAGTAGGACCAAAATCTTTGCCAGAAGAATCTGGAAAACAAATGGTTAAAGTTTTTATACCAAAAACCACACAGAGAAATTAAACTAGTCAGATACATTTAATTGTGTACTTTATTACTTGGGGCCTTTGAAATAGTATGCAATCAATGTAATTTGTTCTAAAAATAACATCAAGTTAAACCTAGTTCAGCAGATATCCCCATTCAGACTAGGAGGGAATGGCACACAATTTACAGATCTGACAAAGTGATGGGCAATAGCTGGCTTGCTCTGCGCCACTGTAAAGGCCACACCAGTGATGAGAATGAGGCTGCTTCTTCCACCTTTGCCAGTGATGTCCCACTGGACATTGCTAACAGTCTCAAGGAGAGCATTATCTTTAGACTCACCAAAAACAAACACTGCTACACAACAAGTGTTTTGCTTTTTAGAAGGAGATAGGTTGTATAAATGGTTGATATTTTCAAACACATTTCACCTGAGAGAAGATACATTATTAGTTCTAAGTTTTATCCAACCTTCCTCTTCAGGCTGAAACTGGTGCTATGATACCAACATGCACAACAGCTTTTTCAAGAAACAACCAAAGTACAGGTTATCATAAATGATGTTGCTGTTGCTGCCTTGTTCCCTGATTACAGGCATAAGAAAGCACTTCATAGAAAAACAGAGAAAATGCTGAGTCTGCCAAACATTCCTTCTCTTTGAATGCTTGACTCTATGACCTTAGAAAGGCTTTATTTTGCGGCAGCATTCGTGTTAATTAGTATTAATAAAATGATAGCGGAATAGGTAAAGAACTAAATTCAATGAATAGATGCACTCCAATCAATGAAGAAATTCACAGCTTAATTTAAAAGCCTTTGTAACATCTACTTAGTTTTTATATGGCAGAACAATAAACGTGTCATAGAAACACTGAGGAAGAGACTGCCTTGCAATATACCTTCTGTCTTTGAGAACTCAAGTGCTTTTGCTTTCAACTTTTAAGTAGTACTAACACAAGCAAAAGGAGAGCATAACAGAAGCCCTTCACCTACATGTCCATACTGTCATGTCTGAAGGGATTCAAGGGTCACAGAAGAGACAGACATATTAATATGATATGCTTGATTTTAGCAATCCTAGAGTGCAAGTAATTCTGAACAGCATGTTCAGTAAATTCTTAAAAGCAAAAAAGCTGAGAATTGGCACCAAATAGAGACTTGTCAGTAGTGCCTACATAAAGCAATTTATACTTCTATTACCTGCAGACCAATATATAGCTGAAAACAAGTGGGAGATTGGGGGTATGTGTGGAGACAAACAAGTGTAAGGGAAGACTGGCTGCTCCATCACATAGTGCAACCTTCTTCTGTTCACTAATTGCCATTCTGGAGACTACCATTATTGACAAATTAGCAAGTGCTAAAATACAGTTAGAGGAATGACCTGCACAGAACATAAAGGGGCTTAAAATCATTAAAAACTTGTGCATCAGTACGAGGCACTGTGGTGCCTATCACAGGCTGACATGGAGAAAAAACAAGGGAAACATAACGGTGTGAAAAAGGCCAAGTGAAAGGCACTGATCCGCAGAGAGGAAGCTCTGTCAAGTTTCAGTCAGCAGCCGGCCTTGGTGGGCTATCTGGCAGGACACAGGGCACAGCAGCCCACTGGCAGGGAGGCTGGCTCCGGGCAACCCAGCACTCAGCCAGGCTGGGCTGCAAACCAAGGGCTGCCCAGGGAGGAGGGCACAGGCTGCCAGGGGCTGCAGTCTGGGTGCCCTGCAGGAAGCAGGCCCCCAGCACACTTCGGGCCGAGCCTCCAGGGAGGAGCATCTATCGGGAATGGCTTCAAGGCAACTGCAGAGTCTGCAAGGAAGTGCTGGGCATGTCCCTGCCTCCAGCAGGGCCATGTGGACCCATGGCTTGGGGAGGACCAGCAGCCAGGGCTGACTCCAGACTGCTGCTGCAGATGGCTGGATGGCCAAAAATTAGACAAGTGCCCACGCACACATCCCAGATCAAGCTGTACTGCACTCAATTACTACCCTAAGCTCCATTACCTGAAAAAAAGCGCCTCAAGTTAAATGCTGGTTACAGCCTGTTTTATATAAAGCTGAGCCAGTTACTCAGACTGGAAGACTGCAATGTATGAAGGCCATTCCCAAGAAAATCCAAGTCAACACCTGAAGTTTGGAGTGACGCATCACATGTCACATGTAACAGCAAGCTGTGTGCTCAGCCTCCCCACACACTGTGACTCAGTCCTTAGACACCCTGGCACGCTATGAGGTGTCCTCATTTATTCAAAAACTTACTGAGAACCCTTACTCACAGACTGGTACTGAGCATTCCGCTGACCTGTTCTAAGACTGCAATAATTCAGTATGAAATTTCACTAACAACAGTGAGAACTTTGTATTTTTTTACAATTCAGCTTTTATTCCTTTTTTTTCCCTTTCGTTGTAGAGCTGCAGTAATCACATATTAGAGCACAGCTAAGGATACAGGAGCTAAAAAGCTTCCCTAAGCAGGGAGACCTGTCCCCGTGCTTTCTGAGCCAGCATCTATTACTGGATGCCTTCCAGAGAAATGCACAAGACTCTATAATGGACAAGGACCACATCCCAAATTGGGAAATTTCCTTCCTCCACCCACCCCAGTACCTTTCTCATTTCTGCAGACTTTTAGAACTGCTGTACGCCTGAAAACATGTTTATTTATCTCATGAGGGGAAAAAAAGAACCAAACCAACATATAAAACAACAAAAACCCTCTCTTATCTTCTACAAGTTATTAACAAGTGGCATTTCTGGAGATACATGGTGTGTGTTTATATCTAGCCTTACCTGGATTTTTAATACAAAAACATAGTTTGGCAATAAGAAATTCAATTGCTCACTGTGTTAAAATGTTTCTTTTTATGGATTTTAAATTCTTGAGCTCTTCTTTTACTGCTTCTTGTAGTACAATGACAAAAAGCCAACTGAAGCATCTACTTTATTGTTCTTATAAATGGTGAATTACTTTATACATCTCTCCTGAATTTATAAGAGAAAACAACTGACATCACTACCTGCCTAGACTGGCTGAAACCAAATTGCTGGTTCTTAGATGTTATCTGTAACTGATCATTCTTTAACTGAAAGATGGTCTTATACTTACTTTAATTTTCTGCTCAATGCCAACATGACTAACAGATTTTTAAATTCTTAATGTACCAGTAAATGTAACCTACTTTTCGTTCTTTTGTAACTATTATTATTAGACAGGTCTTCCCAAGATTATCTTTTTCCCACATCTGCACATTCCTCTCTTTTTTTTCTAGCCCAGCTGAAGGAAATATGCCAAAAGCAAGATGTCAGTCATGAAAATCAAAGGGAAACAAATGACACAGCATTGTGGGCAATGCAAGCCACCCCAAAGGCACATACAGAGGGAATCATGAAGAGAAGCCATGAATCACTGCCACTCTATATGAAATACAACTTGCAAGACACCCTAAAGAGTAAACATTTTATATATTTGTCATTAACTTTATTTTTTACATAATGTTTCTTCTTGAAAACCAAAACTACAGGAATATGCCTAAAGGAGAATATTCAGAGGAACATATTTATGTGAGTTAGATTAACTTACTATGTACATTTTAAAAGACACCACGAAGTAAAAAAAAACCTATAAAGGAAAAAAGAAGGGAAAGATCACTGAGACTGAGAAAATACAATAAACACAAAGTTGTAATAAATTATAAATAATTTGATTCGATTTTTACCAGTGCCCTAAACGCACACAGTCCTGCTTCCTATTGCATGCACATGGTGGAGGTTCATGTGGTACTAGGGAAGAGAAAATGGCTACGAACACATTAAGTGTTCTACCCTGTGGATGCTGGGAGGCTGGAGAGAGCATGGGACTAATTTTAGCAGGCAAACAACTGTTTAAGCATGAAGCACCAAGTTTCTTCAGTGGTAGGACTCAGAGGGAGATATGCCAACAGCTTTGAAGGAAGCACGTACAGCTCGGTGCCTGCTCTGCTTTGGACACACCCCTCGAGTAACATTTATGATGTTCTGCTTGGGCTCACTGAACTCAGGCCTACCACAACCTAGCTGATCCAACTGCTCACTCCACAAGATTGCAACATCATATGGTGATCAAATTACTTCATGTTCCATTCTTTCTTAACCATTTGTTTAATGTAGTTTCATTTATTTCTGGTAGGATTCACAGTATGCACAACTACAAAGGATTTTTTTTCTCTCACTTATATTTTTATATTCAGATACTTCTTCAATCATCCACCAATTCAATGCAGAGAATGATTTAGGAAAGAGGAATCTGAAAGTCATTACATCTTTGAGCTTGTGATTTTCAAATGAAGAGCTTTAATATAACATTTCTGTAGAAAAGTCTTAGATCACACTGTAGCTTTTTCTTCAACACTAATTTATACAGGTGGCATAGAAAAGATTAAGGGCTTGATAAAAAGCAAGAGAAGAATCATTATCTTGCACTTACATATTAAAGACAAGATATATAGTCTTGCTCATTTAATACTTCAATCCAAGCATTCCAAATTATAAGCAGAAATACTGAAAGCAGAAGAACACCCCAGCTGACAGAAAATAAAATCTAAAAAAGAGAAATCAAAGAATAGAAGAATTTAACATGTTCTCTTATTGTAAGAGCTACAGTCTTCAGGTTTACAGATATCTCAATCTATTTCCCTACATATAATGATTGAAATTTAGCCCATATTTGCACAAATGACAATTTCAGCTATGAATAATGGCAGTTCACAATTTGAGGCTCAGAGACGATGAGCTTTAGCCAGCTGAAAAACAAATGCTTGGAATAAGGTAGCCATTAGGCAAGAAGTGAAAATGCACTACTGTCATCTTAGAAACATATGCGGGTGTCGCTGCTTTCTACAGTCTTATCACTAACAAACAACAACACTGCAATGAAACGTGCTAATATTTCAAAAAGAATACGTATGGCATTAAACATCTCAAAAATGCTAACAAGTTTTCCAGTGCAACAATATTAAAACTAAGAACTAGAAGCAAAGGCAGAGGTTCAAGCAAAAGCCTCAGTGAAGGGGAACGTGCACTTCCCAGGTTAGTGCTGAATGTCAGACAAAATGCAGCCACGCCTGTCTTTGCATAAAACCCCTCTGATCTTATCTGCTGCAATAATTAGTTTTCTTCATGTGGCTACAAAAGTCTACTCTCTCACATAACCTTCCACTTCACAGCAGAGCTCTGCATCTGGTGAAGTTTTCCTAGGCATCTGAATCTCTCCTTCTCCAGCAGATGGGTGTTCTCCCTCTGGTGCAAACTGAAGCACTTGCCCTCCAAAGAGGTCCCAATATGAAGCAAGCTACTTACCTTGTACAAAGCAGGAGCTTTCTCCTCAAGGATATTTATGTATAAACCGACTTTAGATATAGCTGTTACAACCTGCTAGAGGAAAACTGCAATAGGAGAAGCAATGCAGACAGGAAAAAGTCCAGTTTTTAGAAAACAGGATTCCCCAGTGGTTTCAGGCACCTTGTAAATTGATCAGTCTGGAACTGAGTAGTAGCAAAAAAATTCCAGTGCCCTGTGATTGCTTTATTTCTACTTCTACACCTGCCCTCTGAAAAGGTCAAACATTTAAATCCAGCTTTAAAAGACAGGGAAATGTGACACTTTCTGGGACTAATTGATATAAATTATGCTTCTCAAACTAAACCAACATTTTTGTTCCCAGGCCAAAGTTTAACATGAAGCAAAGAGTCCCTGCACTAATATTTAAACAAAGTCACTTCTGACAGTATGAAGCTAATATCTAGAGTGTTACCTTTGATCTGTAGGACAAATGGGAAAACTTTTTCAGTACCAAAACAGAAGAAAGCAAGCCAAAACTTACATTAAATTCATGGTTATGATCTATTTTGTTAGGCCTTAACCCTACTTCGAAATAAGCTGCTAAATTATTACTCAATCTTAGTCATCAAGCCTGAAAAAATATTTTTTAAAATTACTGATTTAAATCAGAAATAACAAATTAGAAGGATGCAAGAAGTTCATTGTGTTTACTTCACTAATTCAAAGCTTTTTTGAGTTCTTTACATGTGAATGCAGAAAGAAATTCGTAACCATCATATTACTCATAATTCAAAGAGTGGTATGTCATTTTTTATGCATCAACTTTTGGCCTGGGCATATTTTTATAAATACTTACATAAGCTCTATGTTAAAGATTGCTTTAAGTGTTGTTTGGTGATGAATTTAGGCTATTGAAACAAGGAAGATTATTATTGTAAAAAAAAAAAAAAAAAAGCCAAGGCAGAAAAGGAAAATACATTTCAATATCAGCAATTTAACTTGCAATTAAAAAAAATCTTCCATATTTGTGAACATTAAGAAGGGAGAGATTTTTAATAAAATAACCAGGAAAAGGATACCTTTTGCTAGTAATGGCACTGCTTTTGTACACCTGCCCACACTTTGATCAGTGAACCCTACATGCCTGAGATATTTATGAGCTCTTTTTATTGCTAACCCCACTACTACTGAGCTGCCCAACAGCCGCTCTAATTTAAGATGCTCTAAATATTGTTGCCATGGGTGACACATGAACAGGGAGAAGGCAAAGCGCTGCTAATAAAAAGGCTTTCCCAGCATTTCAGTCCTTGCTCATAAGTAAAGTTAAAATTTATGGCTTTTAAAATACTGGATCTGAGAGAGGTCAGGTTAAGTGGCTGCTAGTAATAAAAGGAATCAATATGCCACAGCATCTGAAGCAACCAGCAAACTAAATAAACACTTCATCCAAATCCACTTGGCCCTGAATTAAAAGAACATAAAATACTGTATTTATTTTGTTTGCCCTCCACCAGCCTGTAGTTTGCATCACCACATCCGCTAGAATTCTACACAGAGCAAGCAACAAGCATATGTGGGCCAAATAGCAATTAAACTGTGTGTCAAGGCTAGGAGCAATTAACTGGGCATTAACCTTGTCAGAGAACCACTTCTGGATTAGGCAGCTACAAACAGGCAAACATCTCAGTCTGGGAAGATTCTGCAACGTGTATTTACAAAAGCTTCAGAGGACTCAGACTTTCTGTCTCAGGCCCATACAGAGTAAATGAGCCATTTCCAGTAATAACCCTTAATTCATAAATCCTGAACAAAACCAGAATCACCTTTTCCAGTGATTAGTGTGTCCTATTAGCATAGGAATGCAAAACAATTTGTTCCTTACAGCACTTTAAAATAAAGCGGACGAAAAGAAGTAGTGAACTTGCATCTTGAAAAGAAGTAGTGAACTTGCATCTTTCACTCCTAATCTACATTTGGTTTGGTTTATAGATTGACTTCCAGGAGAATTTATGAAAATCTATTTTCTTCTGTTTATCTATTTGTATTTCAAAGGAAAGTGCATAGGTTAATTTTCAGTTTAAGAAATTAATGCACGTTTTGCTTGAAGTTGCCAGCAGATAACCTATAAAGAAGGTAGACATATACCTGTAATCAATCTATCTCTATTTACAAGGCCATTCACAAAGTCATGCATATTTTTGAAATTGCTTTGTTTATGAGTTTAACAATATTTGTTCTGAAACAGTTTTGAAAAGTTCATTTCAAAAATCCAACTCTTAATTGGGAATATATAAAACTTTGTCAAACCTACTATTAACTAAGAGAAAGAGTTATCCGGCACGGCTGAGACTCAAAAGCCCTGCAGAATTTGAAAGGATTATGAAGGTTTTCAAGGAAAGTCCTCAGCAAAGGTTCCTTTTTATTTCCTACTGAGATTTTTAAGATCATTTGAATACTTATAAAGTTGATAGCACTATTTTATTACAGATTCCTCAAAGCTGAATCCATCATTGTAGTGATATTGGGACTTTAACCAAGCTTTATTTTACATGCTTCAACTTTTTTCTCTTTTTCCCCCCTTAAACTATGTTCTGTACTGAAACTTCTTCACTTGCTCTCATTCCAGAGATGAGGATTGTTTTTAGAAAAACAACCTCACAGAATACAGCTCCCTCTTGCCATATTAGAATAACTGAGAAGTGGGACAAATTCCTCCATCTGAGTAATACCTTTTTCCTTTCTATTCACACCAATAATTCAAAAGAGACTGAAAGGAAACCTTTCAAGCTTTGCATGCAAGTAGGCTGTGAACCATATCCTTCACTGCAACTTTTAGGGAAGGAAAGCTCAATTTTTACATCTACATTACATGTTCTTCTAACATTAGCTGGATCTGGGTAAACTTGTGTTTTCAAGGCTTTCTTCCACAAAACTGAATCCTTAGGAAAAAAAAATCCAATGCATGGACCTAATGGCAAGGAAGTTTTCCTCTAAAGAGCTCCAGTAAAGGATTTTGCTAAGCTGTTCTGTAGTGTGTGAAGATACAGACTCACACCCAATAACATCTGGCTGTCTTCTGAGTTTTCAACAGGCATGAGTCACAACTGGATTACAATATTACACTCCCAGCCTGCTTAAAAAAAAACTCCAAACCAACAAAATACTACTTCAGCTATACTGGTTAACTCTGAGGCCTAGTCTATACAATTCACTGCATTACACTTTATATATGTTTTAGCACCTGTAAGAAGTTTGCAGCTCCCTTGCTAGGTATGTCCTGATGTGTCATTTTAATGGAAAAGCTGTATTAAAGAAAAACACTGACATGGATGAAAGATATCCTAAATAAAGACCATTTCATGAATCTGTTTTTTGAAAACTCGTTACAGTGCTAACTGTTTAACAAATGTGCATCTAGCCTGGAATATCCCCCATGGAAAAGGGAGCCTCCCCATATCTCTGAGTTTAGTTTCTCTTGCAGCAATTTTCAGTATTCTCAAGATGGTATGCTATTAATTACCAATTTATGTATTTAGGATCTTTTCAGTATTCAGTTCTGCATTGGTACAATGTGTTTAAATAGCAAACTGGAAAAGCTAATAGAATTGCTGCATGGAACAACTTATAATAGGATTTAAACAGCAAATGAATACAAACTTTTCTTACCCATTTTTCTCATCTGTGTACAAATGACATTGCTCTGTTCCCTTTCACTAGCCCAGTAAATGGAGAGCAGTACATGCACACACACCATGGTACCAGACTGCAGAAATATGGTGTCAAAACAGAAAAAAAGGGTCATTCCAGTTCTTCTTGGTGCCCCTTACCACCCAATGGGGACATTTCTGTAGAAATTACTCAACTTCCTATCCTAAATTATGATCAAAAATTCCAAATGTCTTCAGGATGGAAAGCAGCAGTCATAGTGATACTGCAACGAGGACAGCATGGTTAAGCACAGTCAAATGACATTTTAACACAGACAAACCCAATAGTACATCTTAGAAAAATAAGGGTTTCCTCTAAGCTGGGACTCAATATTACCAGAAAATACATCATTCTGCTCAGTGATCCCATACACTCTTGAAGCATGAACCAGAGTCTAGCTATGAGCAGATCAGGATAATCCAGTCCTTGGATAACCAGATGCTTGATCAACTGTGTCAGAAAACGGATACAATACCATGGATCAGGTGCAAAACTCAGTGCCCGGTTTAATCTACTTCAGCTACTTGGTGGTTGGATCCTCGGACAAAATTTCAAAGTCTGGTATTACAAAGGCAACTTTTCTACAGAAACAGAGGGGTTTTTCAAATAGACAGCAATCCAATCAAAATACATCAGTTCAGTGAAACATCCTAAATTAACACTGAACTCTCATCTTTGTGCAGAACAGTCGACAGCAACTGCAATTTTCAAGAGCCTTAATCCAAGATCAAGGCCTAAGTGTACTCAAGGGACTCCAGAAGTAGGACAGGTAGGTTAATTTTCAGTCTGGTTCAAGCCTAGTGACTAAATCCTCAGCTGGAGTAAATCAACACTTTTCCACTGTCTGCCAGCTTATACCAGCTGTATCTGTCTTTTGATCACGTACTCTGCAAGCACCACACTTTGGCATTACATCCCTGCCCACAGAGAGGCAGGCAACAATAACTCATTTTACACAAGTTACAGCATGAGTGTCAGATGTTATGAAGTTCAGCCTGTAGTGGATTCAAAGCAGTGAACTGTGGATTAAAAAAAGCTTTTTGATATTTTAGCAATCCAGAAAGCCATCCTCAGCTACATCCATGTCTTGCTGAAAGAGTAAGAAGAAACAAATGGGCTCATGTGCCTTTCAAGAGGAAACTGTTCACTCTTTGAAAGCGCTGTTTTCACTTAGTTCAAGGAATCAAATGTCTGGAAAGAAGTAATAGCTTTAGAAGTATAAAGAGCAAAAATATACGTCATCATAGATTATCAGTAGTTCTGAAATATTATTTCATGACTTAAACACATCATCATGTGAGCTTTCTGAGGCAAGAGCATCTCTGCCAACTGTAGTTCACAAGAATAGTTTGTTGCAGTATTTTCCCTTGGTTATTTTTTCTCTTGTGTGTCCATGTGGTGAGTACAGTCCAGACAAAAAAAAAAAGTTTGGGAAACACCCACATTACTAATGAGTGAATTTTTCCTGTGTTCTTTTTCTAGGTCTACAGCATTAAACAAATTAGAAGTATTAATATATTAAAAAAACCCCACACTTCCCAAGCAATGTGCTTTGATTTGTTCTTTTTCTTATGTTAAGTAATGGTTTCTTCCTTTGCTGATGTTTAATGGGTCTTTGGTCAAGATTGATGGAATCCATCCAAAATATGCTGCATAATGCTAACTTCTGAAATCGGAATCTGCAAATCCTTAATCACAGCTTTGGTTTTCCTTAAGCCTGACAGTTTACTTTAGCAGGACCTGACCTCTAGGCAGAGAACCTTCACGGAGTCAAAGTAATGACATTAATGTGCCAAACAGGAGTGATTGTTGATCATGACCCAACCAGGATATAAATGTGTGTTCAAGAAAATGCTGTCAGATATGCAGCACAAATAAACAGAAAGAAATGATATTTTTATTAACCTTTTCCTGGTAGGCTAATTTGAGATTTAGCACCTAAAAGGTTTTCAAATTCTAATATGATATTGCAGATGACATATTGCCATTTAATACCCTGAATCATTTGCAACAATTTCTTCCTTTCTATAGTAATGTCATTTGGAATATTGTATTTTCCCTTTTTAATACTAAAAGGATAGCATGTTGATATCCCTTTGTCCCTAAAATCCAGATACTGCCTACAGACACAGTTTACTTACAAATGAGGGCTGTATAGTCCTAGAACATAAAGCTATAAAACTTCATTCTTTGCAAACACATCACTCCTCCGCTCATGCTATGCCCATATGAAAATTAGAAACTACTGCTTGTGTTATTAGCCCAGTAGCTTTTTAAAACTAAATAACAAATATCACTTATATTCTTGAGATGATAAGCTTTTGCTCCAACTACAAGAAAAGTCAGTTTCATAAACATTAAGAACAAATATTTTGACCAATGTCACCAATATTAAGCAGCTCGGCCAGATTTCTCTAGCAATATCGGAACATCCTATTTTGCCTTTTTTTTACAGTGGCTAGTGCTGCAGTTAACTTTTTCAAGTTGACCAAGTGAGTGAGAAAAGAGCTCTCATGTTCAGTGATACCCTTACATAAAAAGCTATTATCATCGATACGATTATGTTAATTTTTCTTGTGTATCAAGAGTGAACACTAGCATTTGTATTCTGCCCTGTATCCTATTTTTCATCAAATATTTTTACCTTCTTTAGTCTTTGACTGTGGACCAGTATTTTCTCCACATTCTGAGGGAATATTGGTTAATCTGTATAATGCATGCCATTCCATATTCTCAAAAAGATAATGCAAAACAAGCCATACTGTGGCTGAGTATAGACTTATGGCAATCACTAAAGTATTAACACAATTCTTAAAACTTTGCATATATTAGCACATGGTTAATCAGAGCTGCTTGACAGCTTCTTCTTCAGAGCTGTTTCTACAGCTTCACAGTATGTCAACCCTCATATTGGACAGTGAAACATACTATGGAATTCACTTCAGAGCAAAAAGCTAAAATCAGATTTTGAAACACTGAGGCTAATGTTATTAGAATAAAAAATGTAATGGCTGTTCTACCATATGCTTAATTGGCCCCCCTGCGAAAAAGCAGTCCCCCAGGAAGGAGCTGAAAGCTACTACTTGGGTTCAGATCTTGCTGAAAGAGTAAAAGAAGGAAATGGGTAATCAGTCATAATTTCTCTTCACAGCAACAACACTGATAAACATTTATGTGAACGATTTTTTTTGTTGCTGTGGATACCAAGAGTTTACATATGCTAAAAGGGAAGTAAGATACAAGATCTGTTGAAGATTATCAGCTAAATAGAAGCTATTCTTGCTTTCAGTCCTTAAGTCCCTGAGTATCTGAAGGTGGGGAGAGCTCTTGGAGAAAAGGAAGACAAACTTGTCATATCTCTGTATTTCTCATGAGGCATTAGCATTTGATACTATCAGAAAGAGGACACAAGCCATGCAGACTTTTTGTCTGATCCAGCATGACCACTGTTAACTTTCTGGGATGTGTTACAGATGAAAGGTGTCCAGAATAACAACAACCTCCCCCTTCCCCCCCAAAAAACGTGCTGCTGCTTCCTGTTCCTATCAATTCCTCATTGCCTGCATTATGAAAACACACAGAACCATGGGCCAAAAATCTCACTGCACTTGGTATTACACCAACTCAAAAGAGAATTAGTATTCAGCACCTGTGATAATTTCTGATCAAGACTACCCATATTCCTGCAACACTGGCGTGCTTTTGAATGGCAAGACTATAGATCTCTGCACAGAATTTCCTTATGTTCTCAAACTGTTTTTGCTATTTCTTTATTTCAAGTCAGTTCTGAGAGAATGGTCCCTTCTTGCATAGATGCTCTTCACAGAATGGGTTAATTTTTTTCAACGTAGATAATTAAAAAATCCAACAACCCTCAAAGCTGTTCTAGCACAGAAGCTCTCTGATTCTTTTTTTAAGAACTGAGAGTTGGTGTTTTGTGGCAGCTTTAATACAGTCTTATTGCTATGTCACTCTTCAATGTCTGTACCCATAACTCTAGAGAAGACTTCGATGACATTCCTGCATGCTCAAGCATATTGCAAACATGCCTTCTATTTCATTCAGTTTGATCTAAACCAGCTACCCCGAGTAAGAACTAATATTGATATTGCCTGATACCACATGACTGTTAAATTTTAATCACTAGGTTCTTAGTCTGATTAAGCAATTAAATTGCTTAACTGAAAACTACAAGGCAATTGATTTATTTGAAATAAGAAATTCTATTTGAAGTTTAAGGACAATTCCTTACCAAAGGTTACAAGCACTTTACACTTACAAATGAAAGCTCAACTTGCAAAAGTATATTTCAGTATTAGTCATTCTAGTATTGTTTGCCCTCTCATTAATTGTTGCTATTTACTACAGCAGTTATTCCTGGCTTCCCTTTTCTAAAAATCACTACTAAAATAGGCACTCTGTTCTGCTAATGCAAAATACAGTGGAAGTGAAGACTCTTCATGAGCTGTAAACGTCACTCATCATTAAACTTGAAGAGTTATTGTTTCTGCTTCTTTAGCTATAAAAACTTCCTTAAAAATGTCTAAGTTTCCTTCTTTCAATTTGAATCATAAAGTATTTACTGTAACAAGATCAAAGAAAGACAGAGGCGGAGCTTTTAATGCCAAGTGATACAGGTCTGAAAGGAGTTCTTGTTGCAGACACACATTATCACTGAGGCCTGAGGAACTCTGAAATGAGCAGGACTACCTGTGAGGTGTGAAACTACTCAAACAAACAAGGGCGAAGTTTGCTCTATATTTTGATCGTTTTACCATTTTTTACTCTAGGTGAGAAGATTCCTCTATCTAGAGTTGATGTGAAGTACAACACATACAGAGGAATGTCAAAACTTCCCCAAAACTCCCCTAAAAACCCCCCCAAACTGGCATGAAAACAAAGTTGTGTTGATCTGCACAAGTGGTGCTAGGAAGTTTTCTCCTATGGTGCTGAGATTTTCTCATAGAACAGAAGTTAAATGAGCACATTATTTTGACTTGAAGAAATCAAGTATATACCCACATCTCTTAACACTGATAACATTTACTACCTACACATACTTTCTCTGTTGCTTTGGCATCTCACAGGGTGAAGGAGCAGGAAAAAGACAGGTAAGCTAATCACTGACTGACACACAGCACTATGCTGACTGGTGAGTGCTCAGGTCAGAATTTTAAAAGACTACTGGTGAGCTCTGCCAGGAGGGGAAGAAGGGTAGGAAAGGCAAAACTAAGCAACCAGAGAGTCTGTGGGGTTTTATAAAATATTAAGTACTTGCTCTCAGAAAATGAATGTTTTAAGGTTTTCAGCTTCAATCTTGTGCCTCATAATTCATGACCGCCCCCCTCAGCCACCCCCCTTTTTAATATGATACCTAAGATAATTAATCTTTTTATACTATCACTCTGTATTGTTCCAAATCCAGAGATTTGGTCTGGAACTAGCTACTTAAACTCAAAGTGATTCTTTATAGCCTGTGTGGTTTATAGACTACAGCACGATCTTTCAACATAGTGTTTGTTATATTAATAAACATTTTTATTTGTTTATACATACAGTAATACTGTATCTACTACATACTAAATAAAATGCATAATTTATTTGCATTTTCCCATCTGATTTTCTGAAAAGGCTCATAAAAATTTAATGAAAGTAGTTAAAGCAACAGACTACGTATTAAAATTATATACAAAAAATGACCTTAAAGGAGTACTATTAAAATTGCAAAGTAAAGCGCTTAGGCTTGAAAAATGCCACAGCAGAGGTGTCCAATTTCTCTCTCTCTGTGTGCACAGTCTAATAGACTTTCATTTTATGTCCCAAATATGTCACGACAATTTTATTTACAAAACTCTAGTTTCTTTCTTTTAGGAGGGATCTAATATTTTCTTCCACATGTAGAGCAATTCCCCTGTCCCCTTTGTACTGAGCACAAGTTGATATCTGACATCAGCAGTAAAAAGCCTTCATGCCTCTTTCTCAAAGCCTTAGTAGCAAGGGTTTTTCAATAAACACTAATGACATCATTTTAAGACAAACATGCACAACCCGTGTCTCAGCGACAAGGAACTGAAACAGGAGGATGAAGATTCAGGTTCCCATCTTAAAATTCTCAAGGCTTGATTCCCTTGCCCTCCATACCCTCTTCTGAACACATGACAAGCAGCATGTCCTGGGCTCACAGCACTATTCTGACTGACTCTGGTCACAGCCCGAATACACCCAGCACCTCTGCGAGGCACCAGAAAACATTTCACTGAGTGTGGTGAAAGACACCTTCTGGCCCCCAGCAATTCTGGGGTACAGGCAGAGCTAGAAAATGGTTTGAGCAACATTGAAAGACTAGAAAACAGAAATCATGACTCTTTTTCCTTAAGAGCATCTACACCACTATCATCACCTTGGCCCCAGGCAGAATAAACCAAAAGCTACACACCTTTCACCTTCCACAACAAATGAGGTGGGGGCTAGGCCCTATACAACAGCCTTCTTTGCCCTGAACCAGATCCCTCTTGCACTGACAGTAATGTCTTTGGGAGGTGTTAGGGTTTGACTAAACACTCTCACACCACCAGCACCCACAGAAAGGGTCCGAGTTGCCTTTGCAGACATCCTTACAGCTCGAGCTGTCTACTTCAGTCACCTTAAGCCTTCAAATTTATATTCTTCTAATTAATAGAGATTTTATATAGAGTTTTCTACATGTGGGAAGTTGGTGGGGCTTTTTTTGGATGTCACTTTTTTTGGGTTGTTTTGTTGGGTTTTGCTGTTTGGCTGGTTTTGTTTGTACTTTAAAAAGCAGTTTTCTTTACTGCACAGCTGGTTGCCACCCTTTTCTTCCCCACTGTGTTTCCAATTCCACTGTCCTAGATCAACACAAGCTGGTCTCCCCCTCTCTCTGTTAAGTCACCCTTTTCCACACTGCACCTTCTCACCTACTGACATGCCCAATCTCCCTTTCCCCCACCATTCCCAGCATCCTTTTCTAGCTCCTCACCACCTCCCCCCAGTTGCTTGCTATCTTCCCAGCCTCTAGCTATATATTCTTATGTTTTCCTCTCCTAAACAAAAACAAATAGTGGAGTTATTTTAAGAGACAGTAAAAGAACAATCTCTGTCAAAAAAAAAAGCAAATAAAACCCACGCTTCAATTGACACTTGAATGGGAAGTTTTACTTCAAACATCTTCGGTTTCATAGAATCTGTAATGGGATGTGTCTCGCATGACACTTAACAGGTGATAACATAGTGACTACTGCACACTACACCCATACTCTGTACATAAAAAGAGAAAGGAAAACCAAGCCTGAGTGAAGGAGAGCAAAGGTATTTTTCTGAGACTTAATGAATTATCCATATTTCTTACAGAATGGCAGAAAAAGAATGACTGCAAGAAATAGTTTTCACCTGTATCTTATTTCTTTAATGTGTTTGCTCTTTTAGTATAAACTCTGACTGAGAATTATTCTTTGTAGTTTTTTTGTGATGCACATTTCAGTCATAAGCAGTCAGTTATTCCATGCAACTGCTGACAAAATTTAGTCCTGCATGTAATGCTCATTTTTTTGGTGTCTTTAAAATTAAACTACTGTACTATTTTTTAAAAAGGAATTAAATTCCAGAAGCTTTGATCGAACAATTTTGTCATTTTGCTTTCAGAATTAGGCATCTGAGAAGATTATAAAGCAATAAAAAAAGAGGCATCTGATTAACTATACTATATTGAATTTCTCTTTTATAACATCTATGTTTGTCAACTGCAGCATTACAACTGGCAACCAAAAAACCAGCTCCTTTTTTGAACACATGAATTTATGCCAACTGCAGATAGCAACAAAAATTGTAGTTACATGAAAGACCCAAACAAATCAATGCCAGATCCTCTAGTTTGGTCCTTCTGCACAGAAACACTTGAAAACTGCCATAGCAAGGTAACAGAGGTTTTTATTTGCAAGCTTTGTAAGTGCAGTCGCCCTTCAGTAATGGATGCAAACTTCTAGCACT
Organism: Aphelocoma coerulescens; assembly: GCF_041296385.1. Classification (NCBI taxonomy): domain Eukaryota; kingdom Metazoa; phylum Chordata; class Aves; order Passeriformes; family Corvidae; genus Aphelocoma; species Aphelocoma coerulescens. Next base: position 13,774,555 of record NC_091021.1, read on the forward strand.
GAGTTCTAGTTCTGTTCATCCCTCTGTTTGCCAGGTCCTGACCCCAGCACTGGAAGGAACAAAATCCCTATTTAAGCTGTCAGTGCAGCAGAGTCAGGGTCTTGCCGCTATTACGGCTCTAAGGAAATAAGCATTTTTTAAATTGGGCAAACTGTAGAACTAAAGTCTGCCTCTCTCCATGGAATTCCCTGCTTTGCCCCGAGCCCACTGGTCACACTGGACAGAACGGTCCCTTTCAGTCTGTGAACTGAGCAGCTGTAGAACAGGAGGTGGTCTACTGAAAAATGCTGTGCAGCAACAGTTCCTGGGACTTGATTATGCCCTGCATGTTCCCCTGGTCCTTGAGAATCTGCAGGTGAACCTTTTAGGTCACAGATGTGCTCTCCTCACAGACAGATATTCAGTCCACAAAGGTTGCTTTTAGATAAGTTAACCAACTTGAAGATGGGGGAAGGATTAAGGAAAGAATTTTCGCAACCAGAGGTGAATAATCAAAAAGAGCAGGAATCAGATATAGATCAGCTTCAGTATAGATGTCAGACTGGGGGGTGTGGAGGGAAGGAACTGCATTTTAATGTCTTTAAAAAAACCCAAGCAAACGTAAGTAAGTTTGCTCTCATGTCAATAGGGCTCTTCTGTGCCTTCACAGGGAAGGTACCAATCATTATACTTATTTCCTGTAGGTCAAACCAAAACCATCAGAAACTACATCACCCCATACAAGACTGAATTAAAGCAAATGAAATATTTCATCTATTAAGACATCAGGCAGAAAAATGGGTAAACACAAGAGGAGATATATTTTGAAAGGGCAGCATGGTGCCACTGCCAGAGGTAAAGGGAAAGCACCTGCTGATAGTCGACGGTAACTCAAGGAAGTGCCTTCTACTCTTCTAAAAATGCTTTCCACTTGGGTTGGCACTGCTACGTACAGAAAAACTCTCCTGCTCTGCTCTTAGGCTTAGCAGGACACTTAATTAGGGATGATATCCTGGGTACTTTTGGAGTGCTGTGTATGTAAGTGCTAAGTAGCATTGCTGTATTGAGAGACCCACTAAAAAGAATGCTGTTTTATGAGATATACAAATAGCAATGTAATTCTTTTCTTCAAAGTTAATTTCTGAACCATATTGCACTGCACAGCTTTTATTACACAGAAATGTGTATTAATAAATAGTGCCAGCAACCCATTTTATATAATAAAGGACTATTTCAAATGTTATAGGAAGCAAACATTGCACAAGATACTATTCCAGAAGTGAGCTGGACTAGAAACATCAATTACCTTCAAAATCCTTTTTATTGACATGGCAACATGATGGGACTTCAAAATAAAAAACGAAGGAGAAGAATCATTCAAAGTGGAGAACTAAATATGCTTCTCTGTCTGTACTCAAGCCTCAGAAGATAATACAACTGGCAAATACATAGTATCACAAAATTTAAAAAAAAATGTAAAAGGAAAACCCCAAACAAACCCACATTAATTAAATCTTCTGTGGGACTATGTAATTTTTAACTTTCAGTCAACTAGTTTAAAAAAAGAAAAGTGTACCCTTCCTCTCTTCAGCCAGGAGCTCATTTAGTTCAGTGCTCTTCTTTCTACATCTCACACTTCATGCTCCAAAATGTAAGTTAGAGGGCCAGATGTATTATCTGGGAAGTTTTCCAAATTCATTAACTCCTTGGCACCAGCGACTTCAGGATACCCACTGCCAGCACTGAATATTATGCCCAGCAAAAAAACAGCTCCTGGAGGGAAAGGATTAATAAAATGAGGCATTCAGCCATGGCTGCTGGTCTCTTTGGTCACAACAAGCAACTAAAAGAATCACAGTAGCTGCCAACACTGATCACAGCCAGCTCTCAGCACCTAATACTCTGAAGGTCTTTCCTGAATATCTGCAGATCATTCATCACAGGTATTGCTTGAAGGAACACGAAACCAATAGTCAGAAAAAAGACTGACAGGAAGGCTGTGACTCCAGTTCTAGCTGCAGAGGGTGGTAAATGTTACGCAGGGGTGTTAGAATCACATCATCACTTTCTCCTCAATTACAGAAGACACAGACCGAGGGAATTCGTTTTGCTTTCTGAAATGGATGCAATGTGGCTGTCAACAGCTAAAGGACTGATGACTGAGAGCCTTACAGAGCCCTAAAAAGGCAGGAGACACGATGGATTCACTTGTTGTTCTCAGCTTTCTTCTTAGGGCCAAGGAAGGAGTTCCATGATGAAAACCAGCTTACTATCAGTCATGAAGGCACTTTCATGAGCCATCTGTTCAGGCACCATCACAAGAGAAGCTCTCTACATTAAAGATCAACATACAGCAAGAGGCCCCTAGGATTTTAAACATTAAACTTGCTTTGCTGGCTGCTGTGCCTTACTTTGAATCTTCACAGTTTCAATAAAAAGCACTGATTTATTTACATTCTTCAAATTTCAAATATACTGTTTCTTAACCTTTGCTTAGGCCTAATGCCAGTTTTCTTGGGCTTTTGCCATCTCCAATCACTTAAAATGTAGTAACAATTCTTTCTGCATGTGATATTCCAGGATCCCAAGATACCAAGATGTCAGGTGCTAATGACCACTTCCACAGAACTGCAGCATCTATTATCCTGCGTGAAATTCTGCACTAACACAGAAAGCTTTATTTCTGCACTCCTCTAGACACATCCACATATTTACAAGCTCTCCTATGCTCGTATGAGTCAGAAACAACCTGGAATACAAGGCAGTAGGAAGCTCCAACTCATAGCAGAAACTTTCAGCAAAGACAAGAAAGGTGGCAGGCTCAGCACAGACAGTCACAGCGGGAAGTGTTGCCAGGTCTCAGGAAGAGAATGCATGCCCCAAACAGCCCACAGCCGGTAACTCCTGCCAGCACCGCACCATTTCCTAGAGAGAGAATTTCAGCGCACAACAGCCACAGAGCTCTGCAGGCACATCGCTCCTCCAGCCCACTGCAGGCTGGCACACACTGTGCATTTACCACAGACAGATGACCACATACTTCAAATATCAGCAGGCCTTGTGTTAAGTGGATGCATTCATCACAACTATTAAAAGTCTACACTTCTTTTCATTTTATACTACTTAAACAGTCTGGGGATTTTAATGCTCTCTTGACCTGCTTCACTGAATTCTACACAGAGCAATATTCAGCAATACTGACCTAGGGGAGAAGTGGCAAGTATGGAATGTGAACATCAAACCCACCTCCAAGCCTCAGTTAATACAACAATATGCCCAGAATCACTACAGGAAATGAAAGAGGGGGGGAAAAAAAAAAGGGCAGAATTAGTATTAATGCATGGCTAGAAAAAATACCTGTGTGTTGGACTTTTCTTCCTAATCACTTTTACCACTTCTGTATCGTAAAGGAGCTGTAACACTGGGGAAATGCTGAGCTTGAAATTTCCCGAGTCACACTAAACAAAGTTCCTATCCCTTTCTCTGCTCCTAGAGCAAAGAATATTCCCCAAGGGAAAAAGGCTGTGGGTTTGCAATCTCCGCATGCCAACGATTCATACTGGGTAATGCATAATTCCCATATTACTGAGATGTGATCAAAAAGAAGCAAATCTTTCACCACTGTTGTTTATTTTCAAAGACTGTAGTTTGGATATCTGCCAGATCAGGTCTTCTTCTCTGGGAAAAGGCTGTTCTTTCCGTCATGAACTCAGAGTTTACCCACATTTAAAAATAAGGCACTCCTCACACGCAGAATCCCTCTTCAGCACCTTGCTCTAATAAACTAATGTCGCAGCTTTAGCAGGCAGCTCCCTACCTATGCATTCACAGGAGTATTCTCTAAAGTTCCTACCAGCAGGAACTTTTAAGTTTTATTTCATGCTTGTCAAATTGAAATATCTTACTTCGGTCCACTTTCAGGGCACAATCTTCCTTCATAGAGAAGTCCAAGTTGTTTAAGACTTGCTCAGTAGATGTACATGCACTTTTGTTCTTAAAGTGAGAACATGAAAAGGGCTTTGCTGTTGAAGCCAGGGATGGTTTACTACACTTTCATAGTACAGAAAATTATCATTTTCTGTGTGAGACAGAGTGAAATAAATGTTTCTGCTTAGCTTAGGCTTTTACAGGGTCATTTGTTCTCTGGTTCAGCAGCTTTCTGTGATCAGCTGGATTGAAAGAAACCCTACCCAGTCCCTGTGGTTGTTAAGGAAAACTGTTCTTTCTGTCCGAGCTGCATGTTCACTCCATCTGGCCCTTACGAAAGCTTCTCTCTCCTTGCTTGTCAGACGTGGCTGCTTCCAAGCACTGCTCAACCTCCTCTCACTCCTTAGGACAGGACCAGACCCAGAGCACAGCAGCCCGAACAAAACTAAGAGACAATCAGAGTACATTAAGAACAAGTAACATCACACAGTCAAAAATACACAAAACCAACTTTCACTGGCCATTAAGCAAACCTCTCAGAAACTCACTTTCAGTTTGGTGTTCAGGATAATAAAAAAGACTTAAATTTGCTCCTCCACTTCCTTTCTTTCAGCACAAAGACACCTCTGAAGATCCACAAATCTTCTTTCATCCACACTTTCTACCTCAGATGTGTCTGCCTACCCCCTCCACCCCAGTCAACTTTCTTCAGCTTAGGCTGATCCCTGGATCAAAAAATGTCAGTTACAAAGTTATTCTTCTCTTCTCCTGAACCTCCTCTTTCTTGCTCCCTGGACTAAACCAGAAGAATACTATTCTTTCTTGTAGAATTATTTTTCTGCTAGGTTAGCTTCCCACAACAGCTCATAATGGAATTATAGGAATAATAATGCTGGCATAGAGAGAAGGGGGGCAGAAACACATAGCTCGGCCTTTATGAATACAAACCTATCACGGGATAACAGGAAAATATTCAGTCAACATGCTGTTTTATAAAAACTCAATTATAGACCCTTGAATTTGCATCTCCACTGCTGTTGGTCTAAATTCAGTTTTGCTCTAGATCTTAAACCCCGCACAAGAACATGGAGGGAAACAGGTTCCTCCTGCAAGCTTGTTATTGTTCTCAGCAGATCAGATCTATTCACTTTAATAACTGTAATTCAAAGAAAGACCAATGGGCACTGCTCTACTGTATCTTAATACAAAGCACACTAAGAGTCACAGGACACAAAGCATTCATAAAATCAAAGTGAATAAGTGATTTTAGAAAAGATTCTTACAATCTAAGGATGAGACAGCAGGGATGCTCTTGTTCAGTTTGCAGAGGTTTACTGCCACTTTTTATTCCCCAGTCCTGCTACTGAAAAAATGGTTTTATTCATGGTAAGTAAAAAAATGTTAAAAAAATAAAAACAAAACAAAACAAACCATCAGACCAAGTCTGGCATTTGAATTTAATAAAGATGTAGTTTGACACAGTAGATAGGGTGATTTAGTAGACAGGTGCCTCACAGTTCTCACATCCATCCACTTGCTGAGCTTCCCTTCTACTGGTGTGCAAGCTTGTCTCTCAAATGAGTGGTTCAAGGAGATAATCTCAGTACTATTCATTTTTGTCTTTCTTGTTTTAATTTTTGGCTGGTTTAGCTCTCTTAACCATCTCACCAGCTAAGCTGTGGGACTGGAACAAAGAAGTAATGGAAACCAGGCAGCTGCAGATAGGAGGCATGGTGCCCAAGACTGCTTTATTCGGCAGCAGCAAGCTTTTAGATCAACATCATAGCATCAACCATCACCCTCAAGTGAGGGATTTTTATCTACAGATGACTTTCTCAGGACCTAACAAAAAAGGGGTCACAACAAATCATCATCACGCAGCTAATAAAGTCTTAAAAAAAACCAAAGAAAAAGGGAAAAAAAGCTGTCAAAGGAATAGTTACAGCTGGTGAGTTACTTGGAGCATAAAATGATTCTTCTCAAGAGTAAGAATGAGCGCTTGTTTCCTTCCACAGAGGAGAACCATGTAACTACGTTATCTGAGAGCTGTTTATCAGCCATACTGACCTGGCAGGCATGGGGGACTGTAAAGACCCCCAGCCTGACATTCAGAAGAGATTTTAACTTACAAACTGCTTTTCACTAAAATTTAACAATACAGAAAGTTCTGCTAGTTTAGAATAATGGTTTGAAGCACAGAACTGGTAAGCGTTCAGCCCTCCTTTTCCTGAGTCAGCGAAAAAGCAAACTTCTCACGCACAAATATTTACAATTTTTGTGCAACTAGCAGTGTTAATCAAGGCTCGCCATTCCCTCCCAGCTCTAATCAATGAAAATAGTTACAACAACATATAATATGTAACACTATTATACATGCTAAAAAATAAAAAATAAAGTCCATTAAAAAAGGGTAGCAAAGCCATATTGGCATCGAGTATTAAGTAAGTTAATGTATCCTCCTAGGTTCACTAGACAAATTGTGTTTGAGGAAAAGAAAAAAACCACAGCAGTCAGAGATTCAACGAAAGCTGAGCATTTTAATTTTTGGACTAGAAACAGTTTTAAATCCTAACAATATAATAGATTCATGTAACAGCCTTGGCTTTATATACTTTGCCAGACATAAATAAAGGAGAAAACATTCACTCCACAAGTGACCTGCAGGAAAAAAGGAACTTTTTTTTTTGCTTCTCAGTTGCATGAACTGATACATACTCTCAGATGACAACTTATTTGGAACCATAAGTTCAAAGGAACACTTTGCTTGGAGAATCATAATCAAAGTTGATAATGATAATAATGTTGATAATAACAACACTACTACCACAAAAATATAATCATTCAAAGAGAGATGTCCAAGTGAATGTAACAGGGAAAGAGCAAAAAAACTTGCAAAAATATGCTCCACAATAAAACATCAAACATAATCCACAGTTTAATTATTCAAAGCTTACAGAGCCACGAGTTGTGGGTAACAGAGTGAACTGAAGCATCATAGAAAGGTACTTGTGTTTGTTTTTGAGCCAGTCACACTGAAATGGCACCGAGCATCACACGGGCTGAACGAAGGGAAAAATCACATTGCACAGTTTCCAGTGACATGACAGTTTGCTTATATCCAGTATCCAAGCCAAGACACATAGGTCAGGCTACACTGGTATTGCTGAGGTATACTGCAGACTGTGAAGTACACAAGTCCTCTTCACATTTACAAGAATGATTGAAGCAGCCAAGTATTACACTTATTCTCAAAGAGAATAAAAAAAAATTTAAATCGACCTTTTTTCTCCTCTCAGAAATGCAAAGGGAAGGGTCAGATTCCATATGCTAGATGCTTTCAGTTAGTGGCAAGGCCCTTGTTTGGACAGACACTTCATTGCATATGCCAGGCAGCTCAGTCATTTACATGAGTCTTTTCTACTGTGGACCTCATTACTATATAAATCCTTATGAACCCACTACTAAACCCAATGCTCCCTTTGAAAAGCTGAGCTTTAATGACATCTACAGCAGCAAGAAGGCTTATTTAATAAAATTATAAGATCAGGCATAAGGAGAGGAGAACAGCACTTCCCTATCCACCTCTTAGACATAATTGTGTTACCTGCAAATCAAACTTATTACAATGGCAGCAGTCTCAAACAAGCCCGGCAGCATGCACCAAGCTTTCCGTAGTCTTTCCTAAATCCACTATTAACCCCCACCAGAATCCTTGATTAAAAGGAAGCCTCTTGTGCTACAGAACTATGCAAAAACCACAGGATTTTTCTGGTGTTCCAATAGCTCACACTTAGCCTTTACCAAACCTCAGAAAAATGTCCTTAATGCAGAATACATCCAGCCATTAAAGGATGCAGAGATACACCAAGACCTTTAACCTAAATTATTCCGAACTATCTCCACTTTTCATCTGAATTGCAGTTTAACCACAACTCAGTCACCCACACATGAAGCAGTACAGCTGTGATGGCACTCAGGTCCCAGGACAGCCTGCCTTGCAGGGTTTAGCTGTACAGCTGCCTCTCCAGACCTTCTTTCCCAGAACACTAACCTTACCTACAGGCTGAACAGCCACATGGGAACTGCACTGCCAGCAAAATTAACATTAAGGGGCAGAGCTTGACCAGAAGCATCCTTCCAACTATCCCAATGGGCCTTTTCCTACTCAGATCCTAGCCCTATCTCTTGCCATATGTTGTGGTTTAAACACATAGCATTAATTCAAATTCAGCTTGGTAACAGAGCTACCCCCTATCATTCAGCCTTGCTGGTACTAAGCCATAGCCCAGTCACATGTTCCTCACATAGCAGCCAGCAAGAAAATAAAATCTTACTCATCTTGTCTCAGAACTGTCTTGAAACACAACCCCAGCCAAAAGCATGGTCTAGTGACAATAAAATAAAAATAGGAAAGCTTTTTTGACCATTTTGCTAATTAATATGTCAGAGCTCATAAAGAAAGACTCATCAGCTTTTCTCCAGCACTGCATCATCTGAAAGAGCTGTGTCAGCAGGGACCTCAGCAGACAGTCAATACATACTAAAAGTGTTCTAAGCAGTAAATCAGAACACAAAAAAGAATTTTAGAAAAAAAATTAAAATAGCTGCAAAAAATTCAGTACTCAATTTCAGTACTCGATATGCAAGTCTTGCCCTTCTTTATAAAGATATTCTCTTAACTGTCCTAGGACTGCTTTTACAAAAAGCTAGGAGTTTATGAAAAACTAAGCTAAAGCTTGCTGATTTTTCATCTTTGTGAATTTTCAAGGATCTTCTCCGCTTTACAACAGAGGCACCGCTTGTCTGCTTCTCATTCTCATCATTGGTATTGGCATACCATTGCTGAGCACACAGGAAGGTTACAGAGGACAAATTCTTCCTTAGAGGATTCAGAGAAGTTGTCTTACACACACACAGTCTGAAATCTGGTTTTTTTTCCAGAAAAGGACAAGGAGGCATCAATACAGCACTTCACTGCTTTTGCTGATGGCATTGTGGAAAACATTTTCAACGCTAAGAACACCTGTAACCACAGCAGGGGTTTTCCATCCAGCCAGATGAAGGACAGACCAGGTTTGAGAACCAGAATTCACAGGTGGGTTTCTATGAGGGTCACTACACATGTGGAACAAAGCTCCAGCCATCTTCCCACAGAACATGCTTACAAGCTCAGGATGTACCTAGACATACCTCTAAAAATCAAATCTACTTTTTAAGGAGGGTGGGGGGAAAGGAACTACTGCTTCTGAGTGCAATATACAAAGAGACAGATGGGGCTAGAGCTACAGATCCTTGTAATTCCTGAGTCTTATGGAGAATTGTTTTCACACTTTCTGAAATGTATGCACGCCTCTAACTCCTGCTGCTGCTGCTCAGTAACATGTAATATGTGAGGGATAAAGTCACTGTACCAAAGGCTGAGACTAAATGCTTGAAGAGCCATTGCCCCAGAAGAAACAGAAAGGATATTTCCCTAGAGAGAATTACTCAGCTGCGTATTTTATAGAACAAGTGAAGGAGAGATAGGATAATTGCATTGATTGTTAGTAGGTGATAATTAATTCTGTAGAGAAATACATTTAGTTTCTTGAAGTCTAGAATAGGATGGAAACTCCTCATTTTGTAATGAGAAAATAACTGTGTTTTGCTTGCAGCACAAGAAGCTGCAATGTCTCCTTTTTAACATTCTTAAGGTCCCTATAGGAAGGCAGCACAATGAATGTTGTTAAAACAGGAGTTCTGTGGTGCGACTGAATGCCAGAAAATTGCACATGTGACATATAATTCCAGAAAGCATAGAGTAAAAAGGGACCAGAGAAAAAGAACACCGTGTTCTTGAACAGACCTTTAAATTAAATATATGAATGGAAAAATGAGGAAACCAAAATTGCAGCTTGATTTCTCTTTATGAAGCATTAGGAAATGGAACATAGGGAGCAGGAGAAATGTTTTCCAATGGTATTTGAACAGTGAAGTGGATAGGACCAACAAAAATAATTTACACACCAACCCTCTCAGAAGTTAGCTAGATTATTTTATTCCTAAAGGGGTAAAAAAAAAAGAAACAACTTGAGGAATCTTTGTATCTATTCCTTGGGTGATCTGTTGGCCACTGATTTTAGTTTATGAAGGAAGATCTTAGGTATATGTAAGAGATCTGTGAGGAATAAGTAAAGCAAACAAGCCAAAGTTCAATAAACATGGGTCCACATGTTCATATAAAATTTGTAGGTGTCTTCAAACAGAAAACTTTTCAAAGTCAGTTTTCAAGAATCTGCAGAAGTGTGCACAAGAAAGATCAAATGCTACTAAAAATTACATTATAAAGCTTAATGTACCTACAACAATTGATTGCCAAAGAGTTATAATCTCACCCCTCCAATATTCTTTGATAGCAGCGAATTCCATTGATCTTTGGTAAACTGCATGATGTTGCAATGTTTGTAGTAATTTTTCTGAACAGGGAAAAGCCCAAGGGCAACACCCCCAGCTTCTTCAAGTTGACAAGATCATTTCTTTGAAGCTTTCACATTCCCGAAAGAGAAACTTGGAAGAACTGTTTTTCTTCCCAGGAGTGATAATATTACAAGACATATGAACTATTCCCTGATTCAGAAAGAGAATCCAAGAACTTCACAGGCTTAGGAAAGATGCCAAAAAAATTTAAAAAGAATTTGTCTACTAAGTTCAGGAAAAAGTCTTCAGATAAGGAAAATCCACACCAGAGAACTAAAGAAGGACACCCAGTTGTACAGAGAAGGAATACCATGAACAATCAGGAATCTCACAGCTGACCTTCCTTTACATGAATTCAGCCTCTTAGATCTATCAATAGAGTGGAAAAAGGCATGTACAATGTGCTACAAAGGGGCAGCCTGAAACTTCAGGATTTTCTAACATCAGAAGAGATTGCCGAATAACTGAAGTTTTCTAGGAAGTTTAAGGTTTCTCATGTCAGCTTACCCACAGCTCATGAAAAATTACAATCTTACGTGACATCGCCTTGGAAGTTTTTTTAATACAACAGCTGCAAGTTGTACAATACCATGGCATGGTTGGTGAACTTATTTGGTAAGCAGGTACAGTAATTACAGCACTATGGACTAATTTTCTTTTATTATTATCACCTGAAAAGTTTACGAAAAACCAAATTATTTCTCCTGCACAATGAAAGGAAAAGCTATAACACTTTTTTTTACTCTGTAGAATTTTTTTAGTGTTGTCTTCCATATTCCTGGTAATGGAAGTACAACTCAGAGCAAGAAGAGAAAGCAAAGAAACATTTGTATTTCTCAAAGTGTGTATTGTTTAAGTCTCTACACTCCATAAGAGACACTGCACTTCCACTTACTTGAAAGTGCATTTTCTTCAATTTACAACACCTGTACTGAAAAATAAAGTTAAAACTCTTCCTGAAAATGACTTGGCTACATACACTACCTGGTTAAGAGCAATCCCTAATTCATCATCGTTCAACCTGGAGTCAGTGCATACAAAGTAATGCCTCAATTGGCCTCTTCTTCACCACAGTTTCTGGAAGCTGATTTCATTTACTGCCCATACTACTTTTAAGTTGCTGACTTTTTCTCCAAAATAGGAGGACAGCTTACCCGATTTGTGTCCGGCCAACAAACCAACTTTGCTTTCATCTGCCACTGGAGAAATAAAAGAAAAGACACAAAGATCAGAAACTTATTTAAATTCACAAGCCTTTGAAACACTGTCAAATTATTTCAGACACAGCATCATGAATCTTTAAATTATAATAATCTGAAAAAAAAGCCTTTCTTTACCTAATCCCCATGGGGTGCTTCAAAGTCCAAATATCTGAATCAAAGCCCTCTGAAACCAATAAAAGGACTACCAGCAGTCCTTGTGGGTTACAGATCAGGACCTCAGCACTTACACACTCAAAACTGAGTTGTCAGAAGAGCAATTGCACTTGTAAATAACTCATCTTGCCAGACAAATCACAGGGCATAGGAGAGTTGTAACATTTGCAGATCAAAGACCTCAATTGTAAAAAGAATCCAGATGTGGAAACCTTCCCATCTGCAAGACATCTCACTGCCTCACAGGACCTCTGCAGATAATAAGGTCTCCCAAACACTGATCTTTTTGAAGGCTTATGCATGCTTTATATGTTATATTTTATTTTGTCTATAAATTGTAACTTTGAAGTATTTCACATCATCTTATAAAGAAAGTTGTTTGCAGTAGCAACAGTTTGCAGACAGTAGTGGAGGAGCAAATTCTGAATGTAACAGGAATTAGAAGTTCTGTTCAGTAACTTCAGTTTATCATCACATATCTCAAGAAACTAATTAAAATACTCTCCTGGAGGGCTGAGGGGAAGAACCAATCACTATTTCTTAAAACGAATTCTATGCAAAGAAATGGTGGTAAATGTAATGTTAGGGACGATAAAACAAGAACAGGAAATGAATGTGAGGGTTGAAAGCTTATCCTTCAACTCTGCCTGCCCAAGCACTCCCTTATAGCTTGCCTTAAAACATAATCTCTTTATATGATAAAATAAATTGTCAAGTCATACCAAAAATTCCATAAATGCAAACTTAAACAAGCTCTGTATAGCGGTCATTATAAAAAGTTTACATAGAGGGTTATCTGTAATGATACAAGAACCTGCTATTTTCCACCCAGGAAAGAGCAGTACAGTAGTTACTGACACTTAGGAGTTACTACTGGGAAAATAATCACAGTAAATATTTTCTTTTATTGCCTCCCCACTTGACATTTAGGGAAGCTTTTACCCTCAAAAATCAAGATTCAGGACTGGGATTCCCAGCTGGAGTCATGAATCCACAAATGACCACTGTATCTCTTCTCTACTTCCGTGATCTAATTGTCACCTGATTATCAGCAAACTGACATAGTGTAGAGTTTTTTTGGGATGACAGTGCTAATAAGGTAAGACTAATTCTGTTTGCAGCATTATGTAGCGATTCTGCTAAAAATGGCAATGGGACTAGTAAAAATTAGAAGTGCAAACAAAACTCAAGGAAGTTCTTCACTCTTTGACCTTTCAACTTTTTTCTAGTCCCTGGAAATGATAACTATTGAACTCCTTGCTATGCAGTTTGATCCCATAACACAAAATGACTGGACAAGGGTTTAGGATTTACTATAAGGATAGTTCAAACTCGTCTTCCTCCTCCCTCCCCTCAAATTTCTCTCTAAGCAAAACAACTGTGGAAAACTTTGGTCCTAAAGATTGGTGCTCTGACAAGTTATGATTGTGTGAAAACAAGGGATTATAATGGAAACTGATTCACAACCTTAATTACAGCAGTCACTAATGGCAACCAGTATAATGTATGATAATTACTTAAAGCAGGTAATGTTACAGTACATAGGAACTTTAGAAAAAAGACAAAACCCAAGGTTCACAGTATTTTTTAAAAACTATGCTGATGACTAGGTTTGCCTGAAACTAAGTTTTATATTATTAAAAGGGATAAATCCATTTAACATAATCATACTTTACACACCAGCTTCACACACAAAAATTAGATTTTAATACTGGAGGGAAAAAAGGAAGAATAAAATGATTAAAAAATGAAAAATAATCTTACCAAAATACAAGGTTAGCATTATGAGTTTAAGCACACACATGCACAAAAACTGGGAAATGCAAATATTAAAGTTCTATATCAAAGTTTGAGCAAAATACGTGTGCACCTCCACAGGGTAGTTTTTCATTTCATGGGTTATTACGCTTAGGCAGGGCCTTCTAGGCTGGCCATCTTTCATTAGACTGAACAGGAGTGGCACAGAAAAGTCCACTGGAAAAGAATCCCATTCCTTCCCTTGTTTCCCCTGGAAACAAGGAGAAGACAACAGGAAAAAAAAAAAAAAAAAAGGAAAAAAAGAAAAAGGCTAACAGAAAATAAATACTTTGTATGCCAAGGTTGAAAACTTTGTAACTAAAGATTTCATTTAGGAAGTACACTGGACATCCTGTTACACAAAACACCATTTGAAAACACTTCTTTGCACGTTGTTCAAAATTGATACAAACATTCAGTTATGACAAAAATAGTCTCTCTCTAGTCCTTGGTCTTTGAAAAAAGACAAGAACTAAGAGGAAATTTATTTTCTAAGATTCTACTAGTGTTAGCCAGTCTTTGTAGAAAATCACCTGAAAGATTTTAAACAAGGAAAAAATACCATCTACTCTTAGAACTCAAGTTAAAAGAATTCTAATTATTTTAACATGAAAAAGTAATTACTTTGTAAATAACTGAAATATTTCAGCTCAAAAAGATCATACTTGGGAATGCACAAGTAACTTTTTATGAAGACACTAGAATTACTGTATATTCTTGAGCCAGAATTATTAAATGCATAACATCTCAAAAAACCCCAAAACCACCTAATTTGGGGACAGCAAAGAAAAACCTCAAAAAAAAAAAAAGGTTAATACAAGAGAATAAATAGATTCACTAACAAGAAGACACTTCTCCTTAATTTGTGAATCAAACAAATACTTCACATTTTGAAAGGTCCCTGGAACCCCAGGGATTGTTAGTTCATGAAGTTATTAATCTTTGTCTGTAGAAATCATGCCAGCTCTTTTAAAGTAACATCTATTATTTAGGAACCACATTTTCACCACAGAAACCAGTTATGCATTCACCGTCACTACTCAAAGCAATTGCTGAAATAAAAATGAAGAAGTTCTACAGCTACTTAATAAAAACATGGACATTTGGAGGCCTAGAAAGACCACAGATTATGCAAGATGGAATATTACCAAACCAAACAAATCTGTCCAGCTGATAGCAAACAACTGACACTTTTTTTTTAAACTACACCAACAACCACTAGAGAGGGTAAGAAACCCCATCTCTCTATGCCATGAATGATCAGAATTTTTTAGTATTTCCTACGGTAATATTCCGGAGTGCTGTTTTGCTTCAAGAAAATAAATAGTATTGTTTAGCAACAGTAAAAGCACCCAACGTGCCTTCATGTCCTTCCACGTACATGTTTTGACTGCCATTTCTGTGCCCTGCTCAAGGTAGCCATTTGAGTTGTGTGACTTCCAATTGTTTAGCACACAACCACCTTCTGCACCTCTCAAAGTTTGCCTCAAATAAGTCCAGGCTTACACACAACAATCTAGTTCCAAACTGTGGTTTAGAGAAGCACAAATCAATGCTGCTGCCAATCATGATAACCAATTTCCCTCCTTCTGCCCAGTTCAATTGCTGAACTAATACATTACTTTTCCCCAAACGAAAGAGTTACTACCGTTCACAAGGTACACGGTGCTGCTTAAGGGACTCTATTGTGAAGGATCAGTTTTGCACATTGACCAAGAGCTACTAAAAAATCTTCTAAACATGCAAAAGTCACATGTGTTTCTGCTGGACAAACTGACACGTACCTTTGAAGACCAGCTGCAGTTCTGTGCTCAGAAAAGAAGCAAACAAGGATTAAAATTACAATTAATGAGGAATAATAATACAAGATACTGAAACACAAAAGAATTTCCTAAAAAACTAATTTCCTAACAAATACCTTTATTAGTTAACAGGAAGCCAAATATAAAATTTCTCATTGTACATGAATCAATCCATAAGGGCTGTATTCCCAAACTACATATATAAATGATGCTTCTATACTTTTCAGAAGCCATCAGTTTCTATGGTAAAAACACATTATAAGAAAGCAAAGCCTCAGACGGGTCACTGTTTTTTCCTGGTATTCTTACCCAGCCCTTTCATCATAATGAAGACAGTGCATCATCAATTAATTTTAGTCAGTGATAGTGCCAAGGACATAATTCTCCTGCCAGTTTTATTTTCTGGGTGAAGCATTTCCCCATCGAGGAGCGGCATAAATCACTCAGAGAAGTGGTGTCAATTGTTGTCTCACAACCACCACTTAGAAAATGCCAATTTCTGTTCTAGGTTTGCCCTGAAGTGCTGCATACAAAGACCACAAGCTAAAATCCACAGTAGCAATAAAATGTGTGTATCAGAAAGGGCAAACTTGCACTGTCTTAAAATATTTTCCTTCAGTAATTCCCTCTCCTCACCTGTCCTTCACATAAGGGCTTTTATTCTGGGGTCACCCAGATATCCACCAACTACTCACTCATGAAGGTTTAGGAGTCCTTAATAGCTTTCTGTTCAGTGTTGAAAAGCTCTGAGACTACCAAAGGCTTTGTACAAGGGCCAAGGAAAAAAAAAAAAAGGGTAAACCTTTTCCAAAATGGCATCTAACACAATATTTGGGATGCCCTGTTCAGCACATTCAAAGGCAGGAATAAATCACACCCAAACCAAGATTCTGGATTCTTTTTCTCTCCCATACAAGGTTTTCTCTAATTAGATTTTTCAGAACAATTTTGTTAGAACTGATTTAATACTTCGATTCAATTGTGTTCGGAGAAGATCCCCAAGGGATACATCTTGTGTGTCAGCACATGAGAATGAAAGTGCTTAAGCTTGCATTTACTATTACTACTGCTTGTTGAAGAACCAGCAGTACAGTTGAGGCTGTCCACTGGGCACCATTTAGGTTTAAATGGAAGTTTTTCTCATGGCAGAAAAAAACATTGTTTTACAATTTCCCAGCCAGCATGATACAAATTTCTTCACTTTCTTGTAGTGCCATAACTACTCGTTCTTGAAGATTACACTGTTAATTGAGGCCATCACGGCTTCTTTTACACTTTTGTTGTCTTTTCTAATCCTCTCTCACCTCTGTTCCAGAGAAACCATACTAGGCTAAAACTCCCCCGCTGCACGTCTTCCGCATGTCATTAACACTTCTTCCAAATTCCTAGGGTTAAACTACAAGTTCCTAATGTAATCTGTCATTCACTGATTGAAAGCATTCATAGGGAACAGATTTAAGACAAAGTTTAGACAACATATATTTATACCAGTGTTCTTAAAAGTTACTTCATTATCATCTTTACCTTCTTTCTTATAGTAGCTATACATTAACTTAATTGCTGTTTTCTCCCCCAACACTTTAATAATCTAACTGCATTAACAGATCCACTCAAACTTAACACTAAAGCAGCCTAAAAAAACCACCTCAAGCATGTGTTACTACGTTCTCAGCTGTGTCACCATTACAGCTCACGCAATGCTCTCAGTCTGCTCCACAACAAACTTCCTTGCGTCTTAAGATGATTTCTACAAAACCAATCCAGAAAGTTGATATTCTCATCTGCCCACTTCTGCCTTTATGCCACAACTCACCATCCCCTCAACTGCATCAGTGCAGATTCGGTGTAAAACTGAACAACAAAATTAACCTTGTTAAAAGCCTCTCTTCACATACAGAAAAAACCTAATTTCAGTCTCATTTCAATTAATTTAACAGTGTCCCTATCACTTAAGAAATTATTTTGTTTCATTCCTGACTTATAGATCTTACAAACAGAAATTTGAAAGTTATTTAAACTATGAAAACTGCATCATGCTCATTTGTAAAAATTGATTCTGCAGAGTACCCTCAGAAAATCTACATCTAATCTGACAGTACTAGAAAGCAACTCATGATGTAAGTTAGAATAATGTTAAAATATCTTTTAGCTCTTGATACCAAAGACAATCACAGCCATAAGCAATATAGTTTTTCTTAAACCTGTAACATTTTTGTTTTTGAAAAGTCTCTCTTCCAAAAATGATTTGTTAAATTACTGTCATAAGCCAGGAACATTGAAAAGATTCTTAGAATTCTGATCCGGCTTCTCCAATTCCTCATTAATGCTCTAACAAACCTAACTAGCTCCTAAATCCAGTTCTGAAATTGGTTTCAACTCAAAGCAACTAAATAAATGTATTGCATACATACGACATGGTTAACAAAACAATGACTATAAAATACCAAACTACTTTTTGTCCCACTAATACCCCAACTCTCACTAGGGACTTCCCAAATGTATTCTCTCAATTGTATCTGAATCCAAACATTGCTTGAAAGAGCAATCTTCATTAGCTCTGTCTGGTCCTCATTTGGTTATGTTTTGAGATATTTATTTCAGTTTACAGAAATTACACTCAGAGTAACAATAATCTGCTTCAGAGCAAACCATGAAGCAGGTAATAGCATCTTGATTGCATTTCCCACATCCTTCTGGATATTGGACACAGGTTTCCTTTGTTTTGAGGCATTTTAGAAGTATGAACTGTAATCGAATGCATCCCTTCACTGACAAAGAAATTAGCATTTAGTTAAATACTAGCTTCCTTGCAGAATACTCCATACCTTATACCTTGCACATTTACTTGCTAATTATTCCTAAATAAGTAAGTTGACCAATATTTTAACAAATGTGCCCCAAGGTTAAGGGACTCCAAGTATGTCTAATGATGTTTCAGCAAACAATATTTCACTCACATTTAAAATCAAGTAAAGGACATATCCATTTCTTCAGGCTATAGAGCTTAATCAGTTAAAATTTATGGAGTTTTGCCTTTGATGGGGAAAAGAAGAGGGAATTAAGTAGCACCTTGGGATAGTGGTCATGGGTTATTAAAGCAACATCCTCAAATAAAAATCCACACAGTACTTTGCCTGAATTGATACACAGCAGAATTGCTATATATTCATATGATTCAATTTCATGTTGCTTCAGGTTAAAACAAGCCACACTTTCACGTGTTTGCATACAATTCCCATGGCTGTAGTTTTTACAGTACATTTATGCACAGCCTAAACCACTCCCATGCATAAAGATCTATGGAAAGTGAGGGTGTTGGAGATAAGACATCTTCTTTCCTTTCGTTTTCATAGAGCACGCTGATTTACACCTTCCAATACAACATTAAAAAACAATTTCACATTAACATTACAAAAATTACCTTTTTAATATCATTAAAAAAACAAACACTATTGAAAATGGATTCTGACAAAATATTATATAGAAATTCTTCTCTAGAGAACTGTGGTAATGTAAGTGAAAATGTGTGTATAGAAGGTTGTTAAAGGAAAGGGAAAATCATCCTTCCAATGACTTATTTAGAAGCCATTGATATCTTAATTTTTAATCTGCTGTTAAGTTTTAAAAGAAGTGTTCCAGTTCAATGGGAAGGGAAAACACAACATTTATTTCCACCTTTTTGATTTTGTTTTGATTATTTTTAACACTGTGCTCTAAGCACAAGTCCAAGCTTGGCATGCAGGGCAACTCTGGTTAGCACAAAGTCAGACTTTGGCCCTGCACAAATTCTTGAAGTCGCAGTTATAAGGGGGATCTTTGCTTTGCTAACATATGGGTGACCATGGCTGAAGAACAAAAAAAATATTCAACTGAGAGGATGTGTCAGGTGCCAGGATCAGCAGAAAAAAACAGGGGCCTGTGATCTTTTTATCACCACCTGTTCAAAATAAAAGTAGGCAAGGCAAAGAAATATATACCATAAGACTCAGGATATGAACTCTGCCAGTGATCCAGAAAGTGCTGTCAGTATCTCAACACAGCAGCAGGGAAGAACATTAAGACTTATAGCTGACATGGAACTAATCTGTAGCCTATTACACTGAATGAAGCTGTAAATTTTGAGAAGCATTTGATCACTGTGGAAATGATGGATGCTAAAACAGGGAACCAGTCACCCTGCCCCCATACACTCTGCATAAGGACATCTGCACATATGAGGCAAGTTCTGTTCGTATCTGCAAAACCAAAAAAAAATATCATTACCACTTTTTTTTTTTCTTAATTTCTACAACAGTAACCCAATGACACATGCCATTGATTTTTATTTTATTTTTTAAAGTAGGTTCAAGCAAAAACTAACTCATCTGGAAAGAAACTGAGTTCTTGAAGTACACCAACTTCAGGCAATGCTACTTTTGGGTTCATGCTATCTGTGAATTGGGCAATTAAGACTTGTGTCAGTGCATAGGACTCATGGCATGACAGCCTAAACAACCAGGTGGCAGTGGTTTATGCCCTCTGCTCCTGCCCAGCTGCCCAACCAACAGTTCAGACATGCATCAAGTGTCAATAAACTCCAGCTGCCCCACTGGCAAGTAACCTACAGCTGGATGTGCCAAGTTCCTTTCACTGCAGGGTTTGCTCTGGAGAGTGACAACAACAAATTGATGCAACATGTTAGCAGTACTGAACACTTTTCCACCCATCCTTATTACCTCACATTATTCACTGAGGATATTAATTTATAGCAATTACTATTTTGTAAATAGGTATGAATGAAAAATGAATGAAAAGCAGGTTAAACACTCAAAGGTTTCTGGGCCTAAATATATATAAAACTGAAAGGATAAACATCAGTGTTAAATGGGTTTCCACTGTGAACCTGTGTATATAAACTAGTCTTTACTTAACAGATTTGCCTCTTGTATATACGTCAGCCCTCATCAAAGCCAGGAAGATCCTTACTATACAATTTCACTAGCTCCCTAATTTAATGAATTTACTCTTTTCACATAAGATTCACAGTCCATAGTAACATCTGGATTTTCTTCTGTTTAAATGTTCTCTTACCCATCTTCAATGATCCTTCAGATGGTGACGTCATTTAGCAATCCGTGCCTTACCTCATAATTAGGCAATGGATGCATTATACACATTTCAGGGTGAAGTAGAATGTTTCCTAATGCCCTGTATTAGACCAGTTCTGTTGCCTACTGAATCTGTGATTGTCATTCTGGGTCTCTCGACCCAGTCTCTAAGTGATTTCACAGATCTGTGGAGACACGTGATTCAGAGACAATTTGGTTTAAAAAGAAAGAAACTGCATCTAAATCACGTGTTCTAAGGTCTCAGAGCTCCCCTCCTGGACTCCAATTCTCTGGTTTTTTTCTGTTCATCATGTTAGATTTATTTTTAAAGGGACTGACAGAACTTGAGAACAAAAGAAAAGTAGTAAGTGGACAGCATCCCATGACTCCTGGATAAATAGGGCTTAGAACTTTTCAAAGAAAGGACATCTCCCCTCTGCTACCAAATTAGCTGAAAGATGACTTCCCTCTTTCCTTTTTTTTTCAGTAAACAGTGCACTGAAATCAGTAATGGGTACACGGCTGCATCTTGGGATGAGAAGTTACTATTGGTCATGACTGCAGTTAAGTAAGAAGCAAGCAAAAAACCCTAAGAAATAACTTTGTTTTCCCAAAAATCCATCCTGGAACGTGTATTATATGAATGTTCTATTTGGAAGAACATTCTTGTATACCAAACTCTTGGGATTTTATTTGTATTTGAAGCACTGTATATTGCAGTTACTTCACTTGAGATTTTCATGTTTCTGTTCCGTTTCCTCTTCCAGACAGTAGTTTCTGCTTAAAATCTTTCAAAAAGTGGTAAACCAAACATGGTACTTCACTGCTTGCTAGAGGAAGACTGTAAAAGGCCCTAGCTTTCATCTTCCTCAGTTTCATTATTTGCCAAGCTATGTGCAAGGAATTTTACTTCATCTATTGTTATTTATAAAACAATATGGTGCAGATCTTTCATAGTCCCTCCAGTTCCTTACATGACTGTCTCAAGTAGTAGATTTACCTTCACATACCCAATGAGACTGGTTATCACCCTTTTTATTTTTTACTTTTATAACACAAGTGGCATTTTCAACAGTAACTTCTACAGACAACAATTTTTGAACAGCCTAAAAGATATATTTGTATCCCATTTTTATTTTATTTTTGCATCCAACTGTATTTTAGTTTTTAGCCACCATCATTTAGCAACTCATATATATTCTCAAAGGATTGCTTTTGGGTGTCAAGAGCAGATTGTGTAGAGAATTTGAAGTATGAGTTACCTGGCAGCTCTGAATATGCTCTCATGCACACTCCCACTGCCTAACTCTACACTGGGTGCTTATGAGCATTCTTTCTTGGGAGTTCTGTGGGAGCTGGAAGCAAACCTTTCTAAAAGATGACTCAGTAAAGTTGAACATTCATTTTTCTAGTAGACTACATATAATTTATGTTTTGACTCAAGTCTGTAAATTCAACCATTTTTTGAGAGCACTTTCATTCTTAAAAAAGTACCCAATCCATTACTCTTCATTAAAACAGTGGAACAGAAGATGAAAACGACTTATTTCTGGCCTGGTCATGCAGTAGTGTTATAATTCTGCCTTAAGACCTTCCTTAAATTAATCATATCCATTCTTATGCATTCCATGCATTAGTAACTGTCTGGCTTTCCTTACATGCCATTAGAGGAGTACACACACTTAATGTTACATCAAAATATCCTGTTAAGATGACAATAAAAATCAACAATACAAAACCTAAGACCAGTCTGGAACATTTCAGGGAAAAATAACCCGCAAGGTAAAAAAAATCCACCTTGAAAATATATATGAAATTAATTGCTTTCTATTAATGGTGTACAAAACCTGATCCAACAAAGCACACAAATCTATTGTTAAAGATATCCTAATGGCAGTCCTCAAAGTTTCCCCATCAACACTGGAATTTGAAATAAAACCAAAACAAACAGATAAAGACTGAGTGTGGCCAAGAAGAAGCAAAATGAAAAAGAAAACCTTATCTGGTTTTTTTTTGAGACTTAACAAGCTTTCTTGAACCCTCATTAAAGCCTGGCTTGGTTTTCAGCTGCAGTAACGCTTCAATCTTCCACCTGCAAATGCTTTCCTGGTATTGAAAGAACCTTTTACTTTCTGCTTCACCCCCCTGCAAGATTTCCTGCACTGATGGGTAGAGAACCATAACCTTACACTCTTCAAGCATTTATAAAGACCTACTGCAACACTTTGATTGCTTGTGTTTGTCATTGTCAATGAAGAAATAAACAACTTGTGTTAGGAATGTTTCCCTTTGTCCAGTGTAGTTTTACAATCATTTATATTCTATGAAAGAAATTACTTTTGTGATTGCTGGTTTTGCTTTATATTTTAGGCATACAAAACTTGTACAGCAATTCTTTCTGCTCATTTTTCCATCATTCCCCCTTTTCCTCAGCTAGGATTTCAATACAATGGGCCTTTAAAAAAAACCAAACAACAAAACCCAAACAAAAAACCAAAAAACTTTCTTCAGCTCCAACAGAAAGGGTATTTGCAAATAGCTGCTAGAGGAGGCTGACCATTGTTCCCATCACTGCAGCTCCTCTGCAGAAGTTACTCCCTGATGTTAGTGTTAAAGAAACAAAAGCAAGAAACAGAGATGGTGCAGATGGGCTAAGGCTAAAACGCTGACCTGCATGTCACCCCAGCCCTTCTTACCCAGATCCATGCTTTTGGAGGCTTTCAAATTAATTGATTCAGACTGCTTGGCTGGTGTCAAAGATCTGAAGTTGATGTGCTGATCTGTTAAATGCATTGCTGAATTTATGATAGGGCTGTAGGGAGAAAAAAAGTTATGTAAAATATCAAGGTACCAGTTCAAACCACAAGTGAACTAATTAAAGACTGCCCAAATATACATGTGTTTCTTCCTCCAGTTGCTTACAGCATGCATTTTTAAAATCAGATATTGATTCTCAACTTCCTTTTCTGAGACTTAACACCTTCAGTCACTTGGTTTTTCATCACAGATGGAAATATAAATGTGAATTATTAGTTATAACTTTCTTTTCATTTTGCTAGTTCTATCTAACCACTGCATTTCCAAATAACATGCTACAGAATGTTGGAGAAATACTGACAATGTACCAGGATCAATTCTACTTCATCTGCTAATATAAAATTATTTTATAGCCTTGCACCACACTTATGCAGTGGCCAGAGGTCTTTTGGAGCATGCTATGACTGAAGAATTCCAGGGTTTTGTGGTTTGGTTGCTTTGATTTTTATTTTGTTTTGGTCTTTTTTTTTTTTCATTCTTTTACTTTAAGGCAACTTTCTAAACATTTCAAAATTGTACCTGAGTGAAACTCCAAGTAACTTTCAGCTCAAAGTGCAACACCTCAATGCAATCTGAAATCTTACGTGTCTCTTTTTGATTAGAAAAAGAAATTATTCTTTTAGGGAGTCCTAAGCAAAAAAGCAGTTCGAAAAATAAAAATATTTATTTCCAAATTGTTCAAAAGGTTTAGATTTACACTGCCAAAATACTTTCCTAAGTATTTTCCTATGCATTTTGTTGAAATGCAATTTCAGTGAAATCCATGTGATTTGATAGAGCTGTTCAATTTCAAGAGAACTTAAGTTTTAAATGGAAAAACAATACAACACTGGAAAAGACAAAGGGCCTGTAAATTCATCATAATTTTAATACATCATCAGCATTTAAGAGAATGTTTTTCTCCTAGCTTGAAGGAAAAATTAGGAACAGATTCTAACAAACAACTGCAGTTGTGAATGTAATGCAGAATATTGCATTGATCTGAGTAGACTTGTTTGTTTATCATGTCATACATACCTGCCTAGGAGACCAGAAATAACAAAATTATTCTAGTGTAATTACTCTGTGTTAGCAAAAAGAAAATAGTTATGAAAGTTTTGTATGAAGAATTCAAGGTATCCATAATAAAATGTACCTACTCTTTGATACTACATGCAACCAATCACTTAAGGGTAGTGGTAGTTTTTACTCACTCATGTACACAAGGACAGACACATAGCTAAATTTTTAGCTGAAATGCATACGTTCTTAATATCATGGCTGTGGATGCACGACTATCAAAATTGAATACACAGTAAATGGAGAAACAATGTTCAGCATTGCATTTCAACATCATCATCAGGACTGGTTGCATTCATCATCAGAAGAGGTTGAAATTATGCCTTTGATTTGAATCCTGTGCTACTTGAGATAGAGAGAGTATGAGCCATGGTGAACTTCAACATGTTTACACTTTTTTCTGCACCTCCAGACTTCTGTATTTACTAAGGAAATTAAAGCTTATACGTGCTATCAAGCATGCCAGGCTTTGCAATAGTATCTGAAAAATCTACCCAATACCTTTACAACTGGGGAAGTGTTCATTAATTTTTCTCCTACCCATTTCAATGTTCAGACTTACCAAAAATTCATTTTGTAACCTCAAGAATATCTTTGGGTGACATAAGGAGATTCAGTTTCTTACAAACTGTGTTTGGCTTGGACTTTGAGAGCTTTACAAGAATTCACACTGTATTTACACATTGCACCCATGGTCCAGTTTTAAATTAACTTTTTTTTTAATTGGGATTATGCTTTGGGATTCTTTTTGTTTCACTGAACACAAGATGGGTATCATGGATAGCAGGCATACAGCAGCTTATGTACAACTGAAATGATCGACACACTAAATGCTAAAATAACATTCACAGCTTATATTAAAATATCTTCCAGGTGACTAAAGAGAGTGGTACAAATTAAAAAAAAAAAAAAAAAGGTCATTTTATAATCAACTAGAACTATTATCACAGCCACTACTGAGCAATTAGTGCTGTAACTATTAAGAAGAGCTGAAGTCCAACCTGTGATTATAATCCTCATTCAGCAGATCCTCACTAGGATGTGGTGGGAGAGGTGGTGGGGTTTCGTTTTCACCATTGCCACGATCAGAAACTGGAAAATCTGAAATAAAATTTAGAAAGGGGTTAAATAACCTGCAGAAACAACTACATTACACCAGTTCACTGACTGATGACTGGAAGGCCTCAAGCAACGTTGAAGTAAATCACATATTATTCAAATCCCTAAACTAACTAAACTAGAATTAAAATCACACCAAGCAGAAAATACACCCCTTGGGATTTTCCTGAAGAGCTGATTTTCAGATTTGCATATATATAATTAAAGGTAAATATAGGGAAACTTTGTATTTATAGTGAAGTTAAGTGCAAGGCACAAATTGCTTTACTCCATTTTAGTGGAGTGCTTTACTCCATTTTTAACTTCTCTGTAGCTGCATCCGAACTGATTGTAGGTTCATGCTTTCAGTCCCTTTGATGGGGAGCATTTATCACCTTTCATGTACAGAAGAGAACCACATTTTCAGCAAAGACCTCAGAAGAAGAAAAATTTGTTATCCTATGGCAAGAGAACAAAGTGGCATTTCTTAATTACAGTCTTCACTTTCCTACCATCACGGTAACTCCTTCTTTACCTTTACAACAGAATTCAGCTAACACTAGAAAATTACTTTTTACAAAGACAAATACAAACTACTCAAACCATTTAGTGGTTTGCTAAGCAACAACACTTAAATACCTGCAATATTTAATAAGACTGCAGAGCTCACTGTAGGCCAGTTCATTATTGGCCTGTAAATTCACTTCTCAACTCAAAGGTATCATCCTAGAAAAAGTCCCTGCATTTTTCAATGTAGAATATGTCTTCACCCCTCCAAAACTTAATAGGAAACATGAACACTTCCTTGGGTTTTAATGGCAGGTAAGCAATCTAACAATAATGACATGCCACACTTTCATATGACCCGTTCTGTTGCATGAAATGTTGGCAGTCTTTTTGTACAGTTCTGTGTGAAAACAGTAGCCTAACCTGAGAGAAAAAGGGTCGAGAAGGAGGGATCAAAGGAGAAAACAACATATTATATTTATTTGATAAGAACACTGATATAGCAAACAAAAAAATATTGGGGAAAAAAACCCCAACAATTCCCCCAAAAAACCCAAAACAACCCCAACCCCCATAAACCCATGCTATTAGCTCAAGAATCCTATAAAATTCCTATTGGCTGGATAGCCTCCTAAAGGTGAGAATCAGAAGAAATAGCTCAAACCCTGTATCTCAGGAAAACTGTGAGCATCATCAGAAGAAAGTGAGGATAAGCAGATGAGGAGAAAAGTTTTGATTTAGACTTTAAAAAGTGATTGCCAGTTGGATGTAAAATACAGGTATGCTACCAAACACATACACACAGGCTTCTTGCACTGTGATCCCATTCTTTCAGGTTTGAACACAAGAACAGGAAACAAATGAAAAGTAAAAGGTGAGTTCTCACAGGAAAAAGAATTTAGAACAAAAGAGGAACTCATATGGTTCAGTGTGATACCAAATGTAACTACCAAAAGGAAGAAGACTATGAAGTTCTGCAAAAAGATTGCAGGACATTAGTAAGAAATGCAGGTGAAATTCCCTGTCAGACTGCAAAGTGAGTCTACAGGGAAGTAGGGGAAAACTCTTGAGCCATACAAAAAGGCTGTTATCGCTCTGGAACAGTACACTAGATGTGCACTGGATTGTTCTTTGAATGTATGCCTTATGAAGTCAAAGGGAGACAGTAATTTACAAGTCCAAGAAAGTCCAAACACCCCAACTAGAAATCAAGAGTTAATGGTGTGCCTTGTTAAGTAGAGCCTAAAGCTTCATTCTTCCTATCTGAAAAACAATGTAATATAATTCAGAAGCATATTGAAAAGAGAGCAAGCATAGTTGGACACAAGTAGAAAAATTTCTACAAGGCCCAGAGATTAGGAGCAATGAATGGGGACACAAGAGGAGTCTATGGAACTGCAGAAGCTATGCATAAGGTGAAAAGGAAGCTCTTGCTCTCTCATACACAGTAACAGCAGGCAACTGGTTTAACTATCTAGCAGCACACCTAGGACAAACACAAAGTAGTGTTTTTCACAGAACTGATTTCCATGAGAATGCTTTGGAAACAAAACTTTTAAAAATATTAAGAAATGTACCAAAATTTAGAGATGTATCAATGGCACAATGGCCCAGAGAGAACCTTAGTAGGTCCCTAAACCACTGACTATCCAAAGAGGAAAGAGATGCCTGATGGGAAAAAAACAAACCAAAACCAACCAACCAACCAACCCATCAAGAAACCCTAAAAAAACCCACCAATCCCACAAAAACCCCAACAAACTGAAAAAAAACCCCCAAAACCACACCACACTTACAGTGCGGTTAGCCTTTTTGAGCAGACTCCTATAGCCATAGCAAGAGACTGAGCATGTTGTGTAGTTATAGTAACTTAGATTCACAGTAATGGGTCATCATTTCACCAAGGCTGTTAGATCATGGGTTACCACTGGCATTTTCCTTGCAGTAAAAAAAGGGTACACACAGAAAAACATCAGACTTCCTTAGTGAATCGGAAATGATCACAAGGGATTACAGCTCCCAGTAAAATGGGAGCAGGAGCCAGAAAGTGAGAGAATTTAACCTAAGGAGCAGTCACTGGCTCCATGTTCAAAACCTCAGGAAGTGACCTTAACAGATCCAGATAAATCTAAGCACTGAGCAAAATGTATTTAATTTTCAGATATTAAATAGACAGAGAGTAAAAGAGAGAAACTTAGGCAGAGTAAAAATTGATTCTGTCTGTAAGCATTTACAAGGAAAACCTTGATAATTAAAAATGTCACTTCTTAATTTTCTATCTTGATGTTACCACAGATGTATGAAAACAGAGGTGCTTGTACAACCATGAGAATTTAGCAGTCCCTGGTAGTAGAGAAAGTTTGATTGTTTTACTGCTCAACCCAAGAGATGACAGCATTTTTCCTATAACTATTTATAACATAGGGTTATAAGAAATATATCAGAACCTCTAATGAAACACGTTCCAATAATCTTTCAACACCAGAAATGTAAAGCTGCTGGCACTAATGTATCAATTCTCAAAGAGGTTGTTCTAAAAAACACCGTGCAACAGCTTGGCAGCAAATGAAGTGAGGACCTGAAGGCAGCAAGTATTATTCATGCAAAAATAGAACAAACACTGGCATTTCAATATTGGTTCACTACCCCCTCCCCCCTTATTTAAATATCCACAGGCAAGACAAAATTTAATGTTTTGGCTATAAGCATTTTTCCCCAGACATTATTTTTTCTTGCTCATGTATAATAAAAAAGACTCTTAAAAAAGACAGCAATGTTAGCAAGCCAAGAAGCTTCAGTGTGTTTTTGCTGAGTTTTTATAAGAATTTTATTGGTAGGAGCAGTGAATGGTACTGGAAATAACTTATTACAAAACATTAATTAAGGAAGTGTCATTTTATGAAATGTAATACAGCTCCTGCATTAAATTCTTACATCAGATCCCATATTGTGTTAAAAATCTCTTCTGTGTTTTATTATTCTTTTAAAAAATGTACCAACTGCACTTCTACATTCAAGACGTGGATAGCACACTGTGAGCACGTATAAAGATCTGTTCCTGCCTGACACAAGAAGCTCACTAAGTTTGTGACTTAGACACACAACCAAAAGACACAAATCTCATAGCTGAGATAAAAGAGGGTTGTGCACAGGCAAAGTGTCTCACCCTTACAGATGCCTTGAAACACTGAGGACAAAACTTTGTAAAAAACAATGCAAAAAAAATTTTAAACCAGTGATGGGAGGAAATAAGTGACAGGCTCATATGGAAAGCAGAATGAGCATTAGCTCAAAAACAATTAATTCTATGATTTCAAAATAAGAGAAATATTTCTGCAATGTGTGACACTAGTGTAAGCCCGAAGTGTACTCCACCAAAACAATTTCATATCAGAGCTGTCCCACAGGCGCCCTGCTGCAAGTGCCTGTGCAGTTTTCCATTAAGATCACTAAAATTTTACTCATCAAATGCCAAATCTTCAACAGAAATTGCAATACAATACAGTGATACCTTGAGTAAGTGGTAGCAACTTCTTCATCATCCTGTCCACTGACTCCAGTTCCAGTCATGGCCATGGCTGTGAAGACCCAGCCATACCAAACCCTCCCTGTACCGGCAGCACTCCAAAGCTTCCTTTTCACATCTGACACATTCTCAGAATTCTAAGACCATCACATTTTTTTTGCTATAATGCCTTTTTACCATAATTCTTTAATTAGAAAGATGCCTATTTGAAATGATTTTATGACTCAGCTGCAAACTAGTCATCCTGATTTTTGGACCGCAGTTGTAGAATCCTTATCGGAAAGTACAACTCTTCCACATACTTTGTTTTGAATTCAAGTGACAGGTTAGCAGTTGCCATTCATCTGCATCAATGGCTTCAGAGCATTTGCTTTTACAGTTTTTAAGGAAGCATTTAAAGGTATTTGCTGCTTTCTGATATTTCTTTGGTAATGACTAACTCTACAGAGCAGGATAGCTCCAAGGATTGGACCCTTTTTGCCTGAAACTACAGAATGAGTGTAAATTCCGTACAAGAGAAACATAAGGTAGATCTAAACAAAGGATCTGATCTTTGAATATTTAAAATGCTTCAGACTATATCTAATTCTTTGCCTGGAGTCACACTGTCAAAATATTGAAGTCAACAAAAATAAGTTACCCCTAAATTCTATGGGAGTTTCTCTTGAGTTTTACAGATAAGGGCTCTTTGGTTTTGATTAAAACTACCCCACACAGTCATCACAGCAGCCTATGAAATTACTTTTTGCAGGCTACCCTGATTCCACAGTCGTCTAGGAAAGTGGGAAAAATCATGCATAATTCAACTACATCAAAGAAAATCTTTTTTTCCTACTGAAAGGTATTTAACCATGTGCTTGGCTTGAAGAATGAGAGCACACTTAAAAGGATAGGGGTCAAGACCATCTCGAATACTTAAACTTTTCAAATAACTAGTACCTTGCTGAGTCAGGAGCAAATTGGACAGATAGTACAGTATGCCATCAGAAATGAAAAAAGACAGGAAAAGAAGTGGCCTTAAACGCTCTTACTTGTATTCTTCCATATGCTCGCACATGTAGGCTTTCTTTGCACAATTTACACAATTACCTAATTCTTTTTAATGAGTTCATTAATATAATTCCAATTCGTAAATTAAGGGAATGGTTCTAACCTTTGAACAAATTTTACCTTAAAGTCTAAAATAGGCAAGTGTACTTTTCAAACATCATGTTTTAGTATAAATTAATTAAGCTTATAATAACCTAGGACATAATCTAAAAATTAAATGCAAAAATCATTGCGCTCATTAAAGATATATAGAAAATAAACATTTTGACAACATATATTTTGCACTCATCATTTGTTTTTTATCCAGCCTTACGTGTTGGGGCAGCGAGCTAGAAACTGTTACTTAAACTGGAATTTGTGCCAGGAATCTCATTCACAACTTCTGAGTCAGCTCTCCCACCCTCGCTGGATCTTCGAGCCTCAAAGTAACATAGTGTGCACTTACTCTAATTAACTGCTTTTGGTGGCAGTGGATTTCAGGAAACAAAACGACAAAGCACCCTCTGTCTCAGCACAGAGGAGGATATGTAGAGACTACCTTTTATTCCTTCCTGAGGACTGCGTGTTACAAATTGCTGGAGAATGGGATCATTGCGGCGGGAAGCAGCTGTGAAGTTATGACTCCCGTCAAAGGCTGATTTTTGAAAGACTCCCTGGTCCGAGCGTTCCTAAGGGAAAAACAGAACCACACATTGCAACACAAAATTTACACATACAACAATGCAGAAGAGCATCCATCACTGCACACAGTGCACAGACACAGTGTGATATAATGTGTTCACTGTATATTGCCTCCTCTCAAATGAGAAACTTGAGAGAGCTCTTCAAAATTGCTGTCTGGTTTTGCTGACCATGAAATAAGAACAATATCCAAGCAATAACAACCATTAAGAATGATGCACAAAAATGAAGACTTTTTTTTTTTTTTTTTATGACCCACAACTGGCTTCATTCAAATTCTCCATCTGGGAGGGCAGCTTGTGACATTGTCAACACAAGAACATGGGCAATGCCAATGGTATTTTTCTGCCAGCCAGCTGGTTCCCTTCTCCCCGAGACTGAGTGCATATGTTCTGATGATCACACACTAGAACAGTTTTGCAAGTAAGGAGTTACACCAAACTCCCAAATGCAGGTCTTCTGGCTAGCAGCTAAACAAACTCCTGTCACACCTCTAGTCAGCTTTTCTTTTGCGACATTTTCTACCCCCCCATACATGCCATAGCGCCTAATTTATTCTCCTGAGCAGTTGCTCAAAGGAAAAAAGTTGGGAAAAAAAAATATAAACAAAAATCACAGTTTCTAAAACTGGGACAGACCCAGCAAGACATTTCTGTACTCATTATTCAGGGAAAACCAAAACCCACACAGGGGAATATTATGGCTAGTTTTCAAAGCAACCTTTATATTTTCTGTGATTTTGTATCTGGTTTTTTTGAAGCGGGATCCAACTGGCTTCTATTTTTAAACTGCATGTTCGTTATGTCAGCAAATGTTACACTAAATATATATATTTTTTTAATTCCATAGTCACATCTACAGAAGAAATACATGTATCTAGCCCACGTAATTTATTTTTAAAATGATGCAAGAGGTTTAATGTATTGGCAAGTGATTTCCTGCAAAGGAAGACATAAGGAAGGACAGCATGTTACACCTCCTTGAAATCCATCTTTCAAGCTTAATAATAAAAATAAAATAACGTAACAATTTTAAAAAGTGTAATAAAATAATGATAGAATAAAAACAATGAAAATAAGCATAATAAAATGTAAAAATTGCACCTCAGAACACAAATCAGAACTGGCATGCTCACAGTGACAATATGGCTACAAATGCAGGCTTAGTGGACAGGCAGCACATGTAACATTCTCTTCTCCTCAGTGCAGCATCAGCCAATTGAAAAGGCTATTTTCAACCTCCATACAGAAACACACACCACACAGCCACTGACAAGTGTGTTTCCTCTTGAAACTGGAATCTTTAGTTTACATGAGCTTCCTTAGGTTGTAAATCCACATTTACTGCTTTTTCAAACTATCCATTGGAGACACAGTGGGATAAGGAACCTTAAACTAACAGCAACAACAAATCTGCTTTTCCAGCTCTTTGATAAATGACACAATCAATATCCCAACAACTGATCAGTAACCAACCCAATTCAAGTATTCAGCTTATAAAACATAGCTGTCATGGATGACCTCCATTAGTGTCCTGCCCAATAAAAACAATAATGCATTTTTAAACATATTCTCCTTCTGCCACGCTGAGATGCAGTGCTTGGGTAGCTGGTTTGGGGAAAGGAAAGAATGGGCAACAACCCATTTCTGCTACAGTCTCCAGACTCAAATGGAATTACAATTGAACGCAAAGACTACCCTATAAAAATTAATTCCTGTCTAAAATGAATTTGATTCAATCAAGACCTCATTATGCATTCTTCATAGGGCATGAGTCAAGACTATTTACCTCCTTCATACATCTGGATAATATTCAAAACTATACACTTAACTATAAAAAACAGCCTCATACTTTTACTAGGTCAATCTGATGTTTGCTTGGAAGCTTTTTTTAAACGAAGTGGCTTTAGTTAAATAAAGAAAACTTGCAGGAGTGAACTTTCTTTGAAGGTGAGCTATCTTATATCCCAAAAGTGCACAGTAAATATACCATATACTTCATAATTCTTCCTTACAGCAGGATCCTGTCACACATAAAAGGAAAGCAAAAATGTGCTTTCCTCTAACATATTCCAGAATTGCTAATGGATACTTTTCATATTTTCCTGGAACAATTGACATCATGAGGCATTTCCAAAGTGTCCTCCCAACAAAGTTACAGCATAATGTCTGGGAAGTAATATATTTCTAAATCTATTTCTCAATCAATAAATGATGGTAATAAACAGAAAATTATCAGAAAAATATTTAAGAGTTGATTAAATTAGAAGACACCTGCATTACTTCCTCCCTCTGGTATTTTATGCAAATATACCCACAAACATGACTGTTTGTAATTTTAAAATGTTCCAGTAATGCTTATTAAATAAGAAGCTTGAAATAATATCTTGGATTTGTATAATGAGATTTATTACTACCTTTTACACCCCAAATCCACTTGTACGTACTTTTATTTTAAAGTACTCTACAGATACTTAAAACTTTTTTAAATATTTACTCAAGAGTTAAAACTAAAACTGGGGTGAGTAGAAAAGGCAGCCAGTATACATGTATGTTATCTACGTAAAGATGAGAAAAGAGTGTGCATATGTGTGTGCATACATAAATCAAAGAGGGAGCAAGGGAGATCATAAAACCAATCTTTTTCAAAATAAGAAGTGACTGGCAAACATCAATTTATATGATGTCTAGAAAGTATAATAGTTAAAAATGTCTTTCTTTTCTTATTTTATTACCTTACTTAAATAGATTTTATGTTGATCAACTCAGAAACCCATCCTGAAGGGATCTTCATCTGACCAGGAAAAGTAAAATATTTAATTCCTTGAAGGTCAAAAAAAAGGAAAAAGAAAAAAAAAAGGCAAGACAGCTCCAGAAAAACACACTTTAAAAAAAAAAAAAGTACTAATGAAACAGAAAAAGCAAGAGTAAAGTAAAATCCAAGTCACACTAAGACACTAAGGATTATAACAACAAATGAAATCAGAATAATTTAAGTTGTCTGTATCCCAGCAATTGCCTTGAGGAGGTAGCAGATAATCAAGATTACACCAATATATTAATCCTGAACTAACTCTTCTTGGAATCACATTTTCTTTTGCTCTAATACTTGTTGAATCCAAAGAAGAGGCCAATTTTAGCCTAGTCTCAACAATAAGAGCAAGACCAGGAGATATCAACCAGAAACACCGTGTGAGTCCCCTTACCAGGAGAGAATTAATTCTGCCAGGAGAAGCTCTCTGTGACCGAGACTTCAGTCATCACTCTTATGTGCAAAACCACTGGGACTGGAAAGACATTTACCTAATAAATGCATTTACTGCCTCACCTCTGTGTGCACCTCCAGCCTGCGGAGCACAACCAGCTGGATCCTCCCCCGAATGTTCCCCTCCATGGACATGGAGCGCCTGAGGGTTTCCATGGCCTCGTGGTTTGACTTGCCCAGGAGCGACTCCCCATTCACTGCCACCAGCTGATCGTTTACTCGCAAACGACCGTCCTAGAGCAAAAAACAAAGAGGATTTTAAAAAAATCAAGAGTTATTAAGCAGAGGTGTTACATATGGGAAAGCACGATGCAAACAATCAGACATTGCTCCTATAACTCAATAAATAAGAGAGTGGACAGTGCCAGAAATAACTTTGTGTCCAGTAATTGGCAATTTTTTTCCTCTATTTGCTACATTTTGGAAAGAGTCCATAGTGCAAATACAAACATAGAAGTTCATGCACAGACAGCTGTTTTTCTTGCATTTGAAGTTTATTTGTACCAGTTTAAAAAATTTAATGATTAAAAAAAACCCAAAACCAAACATGCAAAACCAAAATAATAGAAAGCAGAAAAAAACCACACCTACCCCGTCCCCCCAAAAAAAGGAAAAGCAGCTTTTTGTTAGTTTAAAGGGCCCACACCATAACTATTAGTATCCACACTGCAACCACAAAGCAGTACTACAACCTATTTTCCATGCATTATTATCTGCTATTAAGATCTGGTAAGAAATAGCTCCAAAAATTTTGTCTTACAATCTTACTGGTGCGTATCTTGTCACAATTCCCATGCCATCACATGGGCCAGTGTCCTCAGTACAGAATGGTCACTAAGACTTAAACATCCTTACTAATTAATGCTATCCCTATATTACAACATCCAAAACTGCTGCCAATAACAAAATTAGGGTTGAGCCATATCAAGTAACCTATGCTTCAAAAAAGTAATTCAGCTTCATT
Organism: Aphelocoma coerulescens; assembly: GCF_041296385.1. Classification (NCBI taxonomy): domain Eukaryota; kingdom Metazoa; phylum Chordata; class Aves; order Passeriformes; family Corvidae; genus Aphelocoma; species Aphelocoma coerulescens. The sequence continues at coordinate 13,809,945 of NC_091021.1, forward strand.
TGCCAAGGTTAACTGACATTTGTGAGTGCAATAAAATTACAGTGGACAGTGTTATTTTGTGATTTAGGAGTCCTGTTGCTGTTGTCATTATGATCTGTGATTTATTTCTTTTCATAAAAGAACGTGCCATGGACTTTTCTCTCTTTAACAAGAAAAAAAGGTCTATTTAATTGAGACACAGAAATTTCTTTGAAAGCTTGTCAAGTTCACAATTATCAGGCTGGCATCAGACCTCAAAAAAGGAGGAGAAAGAGTAAGAAACTGAAGACATCCCATGTAAGATGGTGAAGAAGTAATAAGAGGGAAAGATCTTGCACAGAAATGCAGTGCTTGGTTAAGATGAATCTGATTCATTCACAGGCTCAGCACAAACTCTTCACAAGGCACTCATCCAAACTGTTTACATATTTCATGCATCTGAGCAATACAAAACACATATACTGATTTCTGTTTTTTTTCTGTAACTAAGATGTTCAATTAACTATTCTGCTATTGCTGCCAAGCCTAAGTCATTTTTGAGGGAGTTACAGTAGCTGTGACACACCCAGCTTTATTAAGTGTTATTTTTGTTGGAACTGGGTATCTTCATTACTACAGGAGAGTACAGATAACCACAAAGCTGAAGAAAAAAACAGTATATAACAAAATCCAAAATAAACTGGGATGGACCAGAAGATGGAAAGAAATAATTAGGAGATGAGTCACTCAGTGAAGGAAAATGAAGAGAAATAAAACTTTTCTAGGTAGGGTGTGGGAATGGAGGATAGAAAACAGAGATGCCATTTGGAAGAGATACTGAAACCTCTCCCCCCTCTCTGCTGAACATTTTATGCCAACTTAGTTTTACATACAGCCAAAGTCAGTAAGTTAACCCTTTCTCTACATACAAATGAAGCCATCACAAGTGCTAAAGTTTAGGGAGACAAGAGTTAACATTGCTGAACTGAAACATTTATTATTTGCACGTGCTGTAATTCCTCTGTGTTCTATAAAAATTTGCTGAAATGAATGGAGCTATTCAGATCAACAGGAGTTTGAGGAAAAAACATTTTATTTTTTGTGAGTTTCTGTAAAACTTTGAAAATTTTACACATCCTCATGTCCTCCCCCAATGGTCCCAAGTTTCTTGGAATACTGTTTGTCCTTTCTGGAAAAAACCCACCATGTATAAATATCTGTTAAAGTTTCTTTCTAAAGTATATACAAATACAATGCCACATGCATCTTGTCACGACTACATCTGTTAAGGATGCAACTGTCCTGAACACAGCACTTTTAAATGAATCACTTTTAAATGAATCACTGAGCCTCATAAGGCTCTGTATTGGCCCGATTTTTAATTTTTCTTGTAATACTTTTTAGGAGACTTTATATTTATATTTTAATAACATTAGTTCTTAAAGGGCTTCTTTTGATGCATTCTCCCTTCTTCTCACTCTGTTATGTGCAACATTTAAGTGAAAAATTCAACTTGAATTCGACACTTCAACTGTGATGAAGAAAAAAGATGTTGATCATTTATAAATGTTTATCAACCATACTTGCTAAGTCACCTGTACAAGACAGGCTGGAAGACAGGTGAATGCTGTTTTCACACAACAGGCAGAAGTTACTTCACAGAAAAACCTTTTGCCTTTTTAGAGACCAGGAAAAAAAAATCCCAACGTCTAAACAGTTTCCAAACACAGATTTTCACATCCCTTGTGTTATGGCCTGGTTTGGAAACCCGAACTGCAAGAAAATCTGCTTGGCTCAAAACAAGCTAAATGTTGTTTTAACACGTTTCTTCTTTCATCTCTGAGAGGTAGGTTTCTTTGTGGCTTTTGAGTAGGAAAACAACATTTGGCATTTCAGCAGAACAGTTTTCAAATGCCATCTCTGGAACTGCGAGTGAGCTATTCTAATAGAGGGCGATGTTATTCTTCCCTCGCTTATTCAAAAAATGCTGGGTTTTTCATGGACACTCACAGCAAGGGGCAGAATCTACCACCACATGGCTGACATATTTTCACAGCCATTCACAATACTCCCACTTTTTACAGTAGAGCAGGAAGATATAATGCCATGATCTTCAAGAACTTATGTTTTTAATCAAGGCACAATAAGCCATTTCCCTTATCACATCAATGACATTTCTGTCAGAAATGCCCTGATGGCATTTATTGGAATTATCCAATTTCCCCATCCATTGCACACAATGAGCAATGTTTATTGTAACAGCACTCAGAAGGACCAAGGACGCTCAAGCTACACCATGTTTGCTTTGAACAAACACACAGATAAAAAAATATTCCATTATTTCTTGTAATGGCTCTGTTTCATTTCAGCTGCAGTGGACTGCAAGTACCTGATCCTCAGGAATGCATCCTAAGTGAAAAGCCAAGAAATCTCGAGGTGAACAAAGCTGAAATCCCCGAAGTTATGGGGAAAGACAATGCATTTAAACTCAGTCAAATGTTAGTTTTCTTCACATGAAAGGCTCTGCATAATAACAAATACAAAGTATTCTAGTAACCTCTTTATCTTAGGGATGTTAAAAAATAGATACTTCAAAAATTATGGAGGTTAAGAAGGGACATAATAGTTCAATCAGCAAAAGCAACTGGTTTTATTCCTGTGGGATACAGTGTTAGAATACAAACTTGGATCTTTTAAGGCATTTTTATTTTGTTTGATTTTGTAGGCAGAGCAGTAAATAGGACTGAGTCGTACTGTAGCATGTATGATGCTACATGCATTAACATTTTCTAAAACCTTTAGCTAGGACAATAAGAAACCCATAAAAGATAGAATTAAATACTTAAATTTTCCATTATGGTTTTTTAAAAAAATTGTTACTGCACTTTGCAATGCCACCAACACATTTAGAGCTAGATTAATGTGTTAGTGTATCAAAAAACTTTAAAATGTTAGCCTCTCTTCAGACCTTGGTTCAAGCCAATAACCAGTAACAGTAACCAAGACCGTCTGCATCTCATAGTTTACTCTTCATTCTAAAAAAACACATGGTAGAAGAAATTTACTGTATTGAAACCTTTATACAGCATTAGAAGGATTGAGCATTTACTTTATCACTGAAACAAATATGTTGAAATTCTATGTATTACATTTCTTCTTCTGAGGACAAGCAGTGACTGTATAGACAAGGGGATAAAGTTCCCACTTACATTAGCATGATACACCAGTATCGAAAATATTTTAAATTCTAAATGCAGAAGTGAGAAATAGTGAGAGAATTCTCATGTCAGTGAGCATTAAGATTTCCTCCTGTGACAGTTTCCCAAGAAAACACTGTACACTGAAAAGCAAATGCACATGTTTTAATCCATAATAATCCATTTCAGAGAGTAACAATGAATAGCATGGGAAAACACTCTGGACAACTACCAGCTGGAAAGAAAGGCTTTTTATTTCAAAACTTGCTCCAAGAAGAGATTTAAAATAAGGGCAATAGGACATCTTTAAATATTTATGCACAAATATATGCAGACTTTAACTTGATACAAGAAATTTTATTAATTGTTAATACCCACTGATTAGGTTGTGTTCTATATAAAGGTCATTAGACAGAAGAAAGACAGCTGTTCTCCATGCAGTACACAACAGTAGATCGTGAGTCTTAAAATATTGCCAAAATGCCTGCCTTCTGTGAGCACTTGCACACAACATGCAGGAAAGATTCTCTGCACAGTTCTGGTTGAAGCCAGAGCCTCAGCTACTGTCTCATTTGCTCTGGAGCCTACACTCAGATCTATTACCACAACGCAGGTCTAATTGGTGGAAGGGTTATAATGAGGTAGAATAGAGAACAGGTCACAGGACCACAGGCTGTTACAAGACAAAATAATCTCCCAGTCATGGTGACTACTGTGCCTGTCTACTTAGGGGTGAGCACAGAAGTCCTGCTTTAGTAGTCTGCAGCCATCTCCAGCCAAAATTAACTGCTCTGGAGTGAGTCGCTCTGGGGAGTAGAGAGTAGCAAACATACAGAGCTAGAAAAGGTTGTTTTATGTGTCTGTGACATGACAAGTCAGGCAGCCAGCCCACTAATAAGGAATATGGCTCCACAGCTTGGCTGTTCAAAACAAGGTATTTATCCGTGGCAATGCACTGTCGCTGCAATTGGTGTGGACATGGAGCTGGGAAAACAAAGAGGGCAGCCTCATTTCCACAGTAAAATGTGGCATTCTCTGCAGCAGACATGCACACAAATTGAGTTTATCCAGCCCTAATTTGGCCAAATGTGTGTTAAATCAGTTCTAGTGTACACCAATAAGATGAAGATCCAAGCTTTGAAATAACTGTGAGACTAGGACAGGTAAATAACAAGCAGGGAACTGTTTAACATTCTCATGAAACCTAAAATCTTGATTATTGCTATTTACTAGCTGCTGTAAGTAGATGATCATTAAAGTTTTAATGCTGTGAATTGTCTTACTCAGCAGGCTGATGTCAGTAGAGCAATTTACATAACGCTGAATTAAAAGGTATTTTTACAGAAACAAGAACTGCAAGGAATTGCTGAGATAAAAGACAAAAATTACATTATGATTCTACAGGTGTTAAATGTACTAGCCCTGAAAGATTAAGTAATTTGTTCCCAATTCAGAGAAGTTACCCTTTCCAAGTTTTATTTAGGGGAAAAAAATGCAGTCAACAGATTTCCTAAAGATCAGAAAATAATTCAAATACTTCTTAAACATAAAATACACAACAGTGTTTGTACAGTGCTTAGAAGGAACAGAACAACTCATAATATTGTCATTTACCAATTTAATATTACCAATTCAATCCACAGGCACAGTGTAGAAATCAACTTCTCTGTCACTGAGCCAATCAAACTTTTTCTGTAGGCTGTGGAGAAGCTGGAAGGCAGCCTCTACTCATACCTACACCCATCCTTATCCTTCCTCCCCTTCCCCGTTTCCTGCAGCATCCAAATGTTCCCTACAGTTTGCAACAATTCACTTTCATTTTGGCAAATCTTACTACACACAACCCCAGAAACCATGGGACAAAATGTTAGATTTGTAGTTCACCCAAAGGAATGAGCGACAAAGGTGTTCGTTCCTAGAATGTTCTCAAGGGAGATTCAGCACTCAACACAGAAATGACAGAATTCTAACACATTCATCTCCTGATGTGCTTCTTCCATACCTTAAAAGCAGCACCTCCATGAATAATTGATTTGATGAAAATCCCAAGATCAGCTCCTGTCTCTCGAGATTTGTTGCCTTTCAAGCTCACACCAAGTCCAGCAGAGCCAGAATCATTCAGAGGAATCTCAAAGGTCAGCTGCTCTGTGGTTTCTGGAGAAAAAATACTGCAGTTTGGCTCTCCTTTCTGTTGGAGAAAACAAGGATGAAAATAGGGGTGAAGAGTTGGCATGAGTTGTATCCACAGATTTGTACGACAAGAAATAGTCCTCTTTTCCAGAAAGTAGCTTGAAGAAACAGCCTTATAATCAACAGTGCATTTAGCTGACATTTTGTCACAAGATCTGGCTTAAAAATGTTATTTTTAATGATACCTAGGAATATGCTTAAATAGAAGGTAAAATAGCTTAGTTCCACATGATATAAAACTGATGTTGCAGCAGAATGTAGAAAAGACATTTATACACTGCTGCATTAAAAATGTAAGCCATAAAACTCTCAACATCTTTACATGCAGCTCACAAACTATAATGGTAGTTGTACTGTTAAATCCCATTCCCCTTTGAAAATTGAGTTTCATCCTTAAAAATTTATCCTTTCCTTAAACCTGTCTACAGAGGAAAGCTGGTGTAACAAAAGCGAAGGTGAGAATTGAAAGCACAGTAACTTACTCTGCGTTAACTCCCTTTGAACAAACTTTTACTCCATAGAGGTTTGATTGTTCTGTTTTTCTTTCTGGTATGGGTTAATCCCAAGATTTTCTCTAGATTAGAGTGCTGTTTACAAGACTGTCAAGTCAAGCATCCACAGCTACGGAAGATCAGAAAGAACTTCCTTTTACTATACACTGTATCTGCAGTTTTGTAGGGCTGTCTGTTGCTGGGCAGAGGGGAAGGGGGTGAGGTTGTTTGTCTTTTTTAAAGCAGGTTCGAATCGTAAAATTAAACCAAATCAAATTTTTGCTTGAAATATTTATCTTGGGACGCCTCAAAAATAAAACAAGGACAAGGAGACCTATTATGGAATAAGGTGTTCATGGAAGGTGTTAGTGCAAAAGAACTTATGCAACACATTCGATTTTATTCCATTTTTCCTTCTCCATGTAACTGTAAGACAATTAATTAGCTTTTGTTTCTTGTCATTTGGACATTTTCTACTCTTTGAAACGGTACTATTAAAAAATTAGTAGGAAAAAAACTATGAAAAGGAAGCACACAGACAATTACAAGTTGAAAGATGACTGACTGCTGCTTCCAAGAGTGTCAAATTCTCACGTTAAGTTATTGAGTAGAGGCAACATGCAAGGAGTGCAGTAGCTGGGCCAATCCTCCTCTTCCCTAATGAGGTATCACTTCCAGGACCTAAGCTGCAGGACATGCAGTATCAATGCAACTGTCAGCAAAGGTGCCAGCAGTACAGATGTTTCCTCAGCAGTCAGAGCACACCTGTGCATTCAGGTATCATGCTGTCTAATCAACAGAAGTATGACCTCAGAACTAAGGGCAGAAATTATTATCCTGAAGAAACAGTAGCACCTAAGTATACTTGCATTTATTTCAGATGCCCTTTCACTGATGAGAACCAACCACTGGCAAGAGAAGAATCACATCAGCCAGAAAACTGACTATCAATCTCAATCCCAATATGCACCATGTTTAAATTTTTCCTGGAATGTAACTACATGATATTAAATTCAATACAATTTGCCTAATTGCCAAATATAAAAATGTCACAGCACCAACATTGACAATTATCTTGATACCAGCATTCATCTCCAGTACCTAAGTTACACATTTGTGCTTCTGTTTTTGTTCACCAGAAGTACAGAATTCTCAGTTACATGTCTGTCACTTTTATTTCTCAGCTTTGGATATGGACATCCTGAGCATAACTCCCCAAAATCTATAAATTTGTAACAACTATGAACAATACAGAATGATAACTTGTTTAATACTCCTCCTCTAACTTCAGAAGAACCAGTGTAAGGAAAAAAAACACAGCACTACTGGCCTTCTAACATAATCATTTTACATTTAACTTTCTCAAGGTTTTAGAGAAAAGATTTTCTGCCCAATCTTTGTTTCCAACTTGCACATATTCTCATCAGTCAATTCAGAACTCTTAGATCAGAACTCTACTCAACTGGCGCATCCTGTCAAGATTTGGACAGAAGTAATTCTTCTAAAGGTCCCAGATTCCTGTCTGGAATTTTCCATCATCCTGTGATGATTCCTGTCTTTAGGACAGGACTTGGTATTACTTCCCTGGTCCCCTAGGCAAGCAGTTCCTGTGTGCTTCTACTATCCATACACTTTAATCCGTGACATCTGGACCAGACTTGCCCCTTCTCTATGTCAATACTGTGGTTTTGTCTTTGCCCATACTGTGAGAAAAGCAGTGAGGGGGCTGTTACCAGAGGACATAAAAGCTCGCAGTGCTCATGGCAATCTTACCCAGAGCAGTCAAAACTGCTTTATAGGGCTACCTCAGTACGAACTTGGACTTCATATAAAGCTGAACTTGGTCACCCAACAGAGTTGCTCAATATTCTATATTTCCCAGCTTCCTTTAACATAATTATGCTGTGCATTAGCCCTTGTTAAGTAACCTACCACATCACTCTATGCATGCCGGATGTGTTCAGCAGGACACCAGACAATACAGCAAACTTCTGTCACTATTTCATTTCCTATGTTTTCCTTAGTGCCTAATTTCGAATCTGTAACATTTGTCTAACATTTTCCTTGCTTCAGTTCTCTATGAAACAGATCACTTAATCATATAAAAACCTCAGTAAATTTAATTTAAGCTGCTTTTACCTATTACTGGAGAACTCTCTAATATTTTTAAAAGTCCTTCACAAGTTTCTTGTTCCACATAGTCCAATCATCCTAAACATCTTTTCTTTTAATTATTTGTATTCAGCTTTATCCAAAGATCCAGCAAAAACTGATTTAAAAATAACGTCGAACTTTATCTAATAGTACTATCAAAAACTTGTTACCCGTGATGGAGACTGAATGATACTTCCAAGATAAGAGGAAAGGAGATGTATATCTAAAAGTCAGTGATAAATTCACTGTAAGGCAACTAAACTCTGTCTTTACTCCCTCAAAATTTTCCTCTGCTACTCATTGCACAGCATCTGATCGCAAATGCCTGGTAGTCAGTCTGCAGCATCAAGACTATTTGGTGCAAATACAAGATTGAAAACTTATTTGTGAGAGGATGTGAGAAGCAGCAGAAAGGAGGAAAACCAGAGGAAAAAAGCGAGGAACAAAACCTAGAAGCTTGATTTCATCCTATACTCGCTGAATGTTTTCAGATTATTATCCTGATCATAATGCTCTTCCCAAGCAATGCCTTTTCACTGATGACAAAAAGAGCTCCAGCCATCCTTAAGTTAACAGCTCATCAATTACCTGCTTCATTTGGGCAACTAATTTAATGAATGATGGCCCCTGTTCCTAGAATATGCAGGTATGAATATTAAATGCTGATAGTGACTCACAGAGCTGGATTCCTACTGCTTCTATTTCCCTGACTTTGCTAAAACATTATCCCAAGACATCAATACTTTACAATATAGCAACCACCATCAGCAGAATTATGGTCTGGTAAAGGGAACCCTCTCAAATGCACTAAACCTTGAATTCTATTAGAAACACTTCTTACCTCAAGATCATCCTAGAATCTGAACTCACTCAAACACAGAACGAATGAAATGAGCTGCAACACAAATATGTTTCTAGCCTGGATAAAACTTACAGCTGTATGTTATTAATTACCCAATCAACAACCACATCATGTATTTTCCATACCAAATGTATCATGCCCCAGCAGTTCAGAAATTAAATGATAATATATCACTGAAGCTATTCCCTACTGCAGACATAGGAAAGTAACTCAATTGTAGTAGGAAAACCAAGAAATCTTCACATTAATTGACGTCCAGATAGCCAGGTGGTGATCCCTCAGGATGGTTAGAGCTTTGAGATGGCCTGGTCTATACTTTCCACACAGTCCCAGAGTTGGTAAGGTTGGAAGGGAGAACAGTGGGTCATTGGGCCCAATACCCCTGGCTCAAGCAGGGTCACCCTGGAACACATGGCGCAGGATTGTGTCCAGGTGGTTCTTGAATACCTCCAATGAGGGAGATGCCACAACCTTGAGCTCCCTAAGCCTTTCTTCATAATAGAGATGCTCCAGTTCCTTAATCATCTTCATTGTCATCCTCTGGAGTTGCTTCAGGACCTCTGTGTCTCTCTTGTGCTGAGGAGCCCAGACCAGGATGCAGCACTCCAGAGGTGCCTCACCAGGGCTGAGCAGAGGGGCAGGATCACCTCCCTCGACCTGCTGGCAATGCTCTTCCTGCTGCACCCCAGGATCCCATTGGCTTCCCTGGCCACAGGGGCACTGCTGGCTCATGGGCAGTTGTTATCCACCAGGAGCCCCTGGTCTTTCTCTGCAGAGCTGCTCCAGCAGGCAATCCCCAGCCTGTGCTGGTGCATGGGGTTGTTCTTCCCCAGGTGTGGGACCCTGCATTTGCCTTTGTTGAATTTCAAAAGGCTCCTCCCTGCCCATCTCTCCAACCTGTCAGGGTCCTTCTGAAGGGCTGCACAGCACTCAGGGGGATCAGCCACTCCTCCCAGCGAACCTGCTGAGGAGGCATCTGCCCCTTCATCCAAGTCATTGATGAATAATGGGCCCATTATTGAACCCTGGGGGACACCAAGGCCTCCAACGAGACCCTGTGCCAGTCAGTTCTCGATACACCTCACTGCCCACTCATCCAGTCAACACTTCCTGAGTTGGCCTATGAGGGTGTTGTGAGAGACAGTGTTGAAAGCCTTGCTGAAGTCAAGGTAGATGATGTCTCATTCGTCCAGGTATTTGTTTCATTGTAAAAGGCAATCAGGTTAGTCAAGCATGATATACCATTAGTGAATCCATGCTGGCTACTCCTGATTACCTTCTTGTCATCCATGTGGACAGAGTTCCCTGAGTCCTCCTTCTCGCCCTTTCTGAAGACTGAGGTGATATTTGTTTTCTTCCAGTCCTCAGTCACCACTCCTGACAGCCATGACCTTTAAAGATGATTGTGAATGGCCTCGACAGCTCTCAGCACTCATGGAGGCATCCCATCAGGGCCTATGGACTTGTGGATGCCAGATTTGCCTAGGTGTTCTCTAACCCAATCCTCCTTGACCAAGGGAAATTCCTCTTTCCAACACTCCTTTACCCTTGTATCCCAGGTCAGAGATTCCTGAGGGCTGGCCTTCTCAGTGAAGACCAATGCAAAAAAAGTGTTTAGTAACTCTGCCTTCTCTGCATCCTCTGTTACCAGGCTCCCCGTCACGTTTAGTAATGGCCCCACATTATCCTTGGCTTTCCTTTTGTTATGGATGTATTTGAAGAAGCCCTTCTTGTTGTCCTTGACATCCTTGGCCAGATTTAATTCCAGATAGGCCATGGCCTTCCTTATCTCCTTTTTACTTACTCTGACAACCTCTCTATATTCATTCCAAGTGACCTGACCTGCTTCAATCTCCTGTGTATTTCCTGCTTACACTCGAGTAATGACAGGAGTTCCCTATTCATCCATGCACGTCTCTTGCTCCCTTTGCCCAATTTCTTGCTCAGTTCTTTCCTTTAAGATGGGTACATTGAGACAGGAACACTCTTAAGTATTAATAAAATATACTCAACAGAGACACAGGTTGAAGTTAAAAAGAAAACGAACACCCCACAACCAACACACTCCAACACAAAACCAAAAAAAACCAACCCAACACTTCAAGAATGGTCTCCACTGTTCACTTAGTCCTTGCTGGGCAGCTCCTTCCTTCAGCTTTGCTAAATCTTAGCCTGACAGCTTTCAATAGCTTCTACAGCTGCAACAAGCTCTGAACAGTCCCCTCCTGATAAGCACATCCCTGCAGCCTAGTGATGTTAGTTCTCTACTATTTATAGGAGTCTGACAGCCTCATTTTCTGCTCAAAGCTCCCTCCTGGTTGCACCATCCAGCATTCTAGGCAGTTCCCAACCTCTCTCAATTGCTTGGGGAAGACAAAGATCTCCTCTCTCTCTCCTGGACCAGAAGGCAACAGACAGAAGTTGTCTAAGAGGAAATATTTTTGCTTGCTGTCCAGACTCAGTGGCTAAACAGAACAGAGCAAACAACCAAACAGGTACTATCCCTCACAAGGGAAATCAGGACAGGAATGTTTTAATCTACCAATATACCTGCATGCAACTTCAGTAAAATAAATTCTGACATTTATTGAATCACCAGAAACCAGATAGAAAAGTTCAGTAGAGTTTATATGAAGGTGAGAGAACACAGAGTTTCCTAGATATGAAAGCAGAAAGCCCTAATAACACAGTACTAAATAACATTCAGCAATGCAGACTGAAAACCTGTATCTAAGGATCTCAGGACAATTAATTTTAAATATTAAATAATATTTATTATTTATTAAATTTATTATAATATTTATAATTTATTAAATAATACTTTTAATTAATATTCTGCCAATGATTTCAATTTTTAGAAGCACATCCATACCTCAGCTCTCCCGTTTCTTAATTAAAAGATTATAATAAAGGATTATTAAAAATAATCTAAAATTTTAGTGGTCTCACCAAAAAATTCTCAGTATTTTAAAGATCACAAAGAATATACTTTTAGCCTTCTCCTACTCCCACAATACACAGCTGCTCAGTCACCAGAGCAGTACAATCCGAACTATAACATTTGAAAGAAGTACTGTTCATATTATTCTTCCACTTCTACTTAGTCCATGGTTATATCTACACAATATTGTGTCAATCCCCTGTCTACCATGGGACACCACTTTCAATTAGCCCTTTTATTTAATCTTACAATGCCTGTTCTCATTGACCACAGCACTTTTAATCTGTGGATTTATGATAATCTAATGCTAATCTCTCACTGGAAAGGTTGCCTTATATATCCTTATTGTATTTTTTGCCATAAGAGAAGCTTACAAAAAAAATTAGCTCTCACTTAGTCAGGAAGGAAATAGCATTTGTTTAACACAACAAGAGACCTTTCAGTACCTGTCTGGTGCCCTTGACCAACACACTATTATGGCCTCTCAATATGCTGACTGCCCCTTGCCTGGCTGCTCTTTTCTGATAAGAGATGTCAACTCCCAGGGGTGCCATTCAGAGCCGACAGCAAAAGGAAAAAGACCCAGGAGGGTTATTTTCAAAGGTTTATGAAGGAAATAAGACATTTGCATGCTTTTGCAATTACTTTCTGATAAAAATATTTAAATTGTGGCACCACATAACTATTATTGTCAGAAAAGCTTGAAAAGAAGACACCCCCCCCCCATTTGCATCATGCTCCATGTTCTTTCCAAGCACTTAGCCACAATTAAGAAATACTTTGCTGACAGTTCAGTCATTCAGTCACTATAAAAACTGCACTGTATTTTGCAATAGACATATTGTAACACCCTTAAAAGTAATACTCAAAGGTAATACACTGTTGTAATCTTGCCACAATCGAGTAAATAACTGAAGTCATCGCTGCATGCATTCATCTTTAGCATTTCTGACAGATATTTCATATTGGCTTCTTTAAAATTATCTGTACTCCATACTGCAATAAAAACTAAATGGTCACTAATGGCACACCCTGCTAAGTAAGAAAGCCAGTAGCAAATCCATGGAGATATATTACACTGTTCTTGGATAATTTTAACATTAACATGGTACGCTACAAATTTGTGTCATGTTAGATAGAATGTGTCTGGTTTGAATTATGTAGACTCTCTGGAATTATAGCTTCGAAAACTGACAAAACTAGATTCATCTCTTCATCCAAGACAGATACAGTGCATTTCAGAAATGGAGATTCTCCAGTTTGCTTGACATGCCTATTTGAAAACCCACCAAGGAAATGGTTTGCCCTTGCAAAAGTTTTTTATTTGTAATTTGGTGTGCACTGCTGTTCAACTTTAAAAAATGCAGTCTCACTTAACCTTTTAAGCTACATAACCATAGGAAACAGAGGGAGAAAAATTAACTAGTTCAGCCCTCAGACAAGGTCAGCCTCACTGTGAAAACACCCATTTTCAGCCCATGCATGGAGTGAGCTGTGTGCTTATGCACTCAGTGGAGCTGGAGCCTTATGCAGTTAATACACCTTGGCACTTAGAGCCTAAAATCTTATCACACATGAAGATGGAAGGCTGCATGCTATTTTCAGGGTGAATTTAGGGTTGCTGCTACTGTATCATATCAGAATACATTCTGGGCAAACAGGTCACAACACTGTGATGTACAAATCCAACTCTTCACTCATTTTACTGGTCACTGTTTTAAAGGGATGGTAAATAACGCAATAAGCAGGGTATAATTCTTTTATGTCTACTTCAAACACCACATCCATATGTTTTACATTAAGTCAGCCTAGGAAAACTTTTTTTTCTAAGTTTTTAATGTATTCTAAGACAGAAAGACTTTAGAAACATTCATATGGTATATGGAATAAAAGTAGTGACCCTTGTAAATGGCAAGGCACTACATTTGTTAGCAGGATTTAAAAACTGCCCAAATGGTTTGGTTTTATTAAATGGAAATACTGTAGATCTGGGTAAGTGCATCTAAAATATATGAAGAGTCAATTTCTGTTAAGATCAGATTCTATATGCCTCTGTTCTGATGTATACACACTTATGATTTCATAAATAAAAGCGGGCTTCCAGACAATTTTGGGCAACCTCTGAGCTACGACTTAAATTATCAAGTAAGCAGCTTTCATTTCCCAGAGTTCTGTGATAGGGTTCCTAAACCTAGGAGTTTTGGGCAGTTATCTTATAATATACCTTATAAATACATTATCTCATAGCAGAAGTAACATTATGTTTTTCTCTCCTTACTTGTATCCTCTCTAACTTTTTCTTTACCAGCAGGCAGAGCACCACCAGAAGTTCTTGCAGGCAATGAGTGTTATGACTGGGCCTTTCAGACCATCCTTTTAATGTTCCTCATATTTGCTGGAATATAGGAACAGTAGGATCTGAAAGGGAAATAATTGCTGGATCATAACACTTTGATAGGCGTGACAGAGAAAGCAATAGTAGACCAGATGCAGTAAGGTCTCTGCGGCATCAAAAAGGCTGACAATTGCTATCACATGGAAGAATCACACTTGCTGTGCTCGTAGCTTTACAGGCACTTCACTGCATAGGAGACCTCAAAAAACAACCACCTTTTAAAGACATGGATTAGCAAACAATTTATTCCCCTTTGGTAGATTAGGGAGTCCCACCCAAGCCATGCATAAAGAGATACTTTTCACTGTGACAGGAAAGATTGTTGCATTCCTTCTTAACAGGGATCTCTCAATGACTTTTGTGAAGAGCACAGTAACTAATCAACAAACCTCAAAGAACAGTTTCCAGTACTCTAAGTCATAATGAACTACAATGAAATGAAATGTATGTAATGAAATACATAATGAAGCTGCACCTTTGAGGGGCTGCACTACACAATGTTTTGTCTTTAAAAATATACGTTGTCTTTAAAAACATGTGTAGACACAACCTATTCACTTCTCAACTATTCCACATGAAGAGAATAGGTGCAAAAATAAACTTTCCTTTAAAATCCTCAGGATATTTAAAAATCTACATAGTTTATAAAAGATGAAAGGTGCCATGTGCATTTACAGTGCCCTTGTCTTCACTACACAGAACAATTCAAGAACTCCTTGTTCTTGTGTATGCTATTAAAATTCAGTATATGCTTCTTTTTTTCCCTACCCAATTCATCTCCCTTAGAACAGAGGTAACATAACAGAGAAATGGTACTTGCTGGAATCACTTTCTGACTGAAATTATTTGTCCATTTCTGGATAATTGAGCAACAGAGTCATGGTTTTTCAACTACAAACAGGTGCAAAAATGGTTAAGTCTAGGCTGTAATCTCACCTATTATTTCCTGCACATAAAAAGGCAAGCAACAATTAAAAGGAAGTAATAGAAATTAAGCTTTGAATATTAAAACAAATAGACCAACTGGTTTTCCTTCAGGCATATAAATTCAAGGCAGTGGAAGAAATTATCTAGGGAAAGACTGAAACATAAAGTTAATCACAAGGTACATAGAAAAAACCGCTTAATTGAACTTGCCACTCATCCTGCTTCCTTCTATTCTGTATAATACACATGTAAAAAGAGACTTAAAAACCAATACCACGTTCAGTACGTTGTTGCTCATTTAGCTATTGTTATAAAAATGATGGTTTGTTCCCTTTCACCCCCCCATTCTTCAGGGATCAGTTAATATGCCAAGAAACCACAGGAACAGCAACTACAGTTGCAACTGGTAAGTTAAAGAGGTCTTTAAAACAAAAAATACAGTGCATGCAAAAATTACAATGAATGTGCACTAATTTACAGAAAAATGCATGCAAATATTTTTGGTGCTATACTATTTCTGGCAATTGCAGAACAGTCACATTCCTCTGCTTGTGTGCATCATACAGAACAAAGAATTGCAAAGGATCATAGCACAGAATGGGTTGCACCAGAGCTGTTCTCGTTCAAGTAGTTTTCCTTGTTCTACCAATGCAGGGATAAAGAAAGAGAAGGGGAAGTAAGTGATTTTGCACCATTATGAAAAGAAATGGCACTTTCAGATCACACATTTTCCCTAGAGAAAAAACATGATGCAACAGACACACATGATCAAAACACTGTATTTCCAAAATGCAACAGAATGATAGCCACAGTTTGATGTGCATTCCACTCACTTTGAGAGGAGCTGGAAAATCTAAACCTATTCAGTTAAGCCAGTTTCTTTCTGTAATATTTACCATCCTTTAGAAAAGACTATTACACAGTTTAAAACCCAAATGCACCTTAAAGAACACACTAATCACTGGCCACTCTATAGACTGTGGTAATTAAGTGAATCAAGATCTTCCCCTGGAGTTTTGGAATCAGGTTCTTACTTAGCTGCTACATTGTCAACAGCTGGTATGAATTACTGTGAACATTTGGCTAACTGGATAATAAAGAGGACAGCCTGTGGTCGGTCCAAATTCTACTTCACCGATCTGTTTCGATATATAAAAAAAATCTCATTAGAGCCTCCTTTTTTTTTTTTTTTTTTTTTTTTAAAGGAGTAACAACCCTACAAATGTTGGGTTCTCAATTCTTTTCCCTTGTTATGTACAAACACTGTAACTGTGTAACTCTCAGATGTGGCATCAGTCAGTGTAACCAAAGCCCCAATTCCCTATAATTTAATAATGCCTGTTTGCGACACTGATCCATCCTCACCCGTATCACATCTCGGCTGCTGTGGCAAAGGTTTGCTACTTTGAATATATTTTTCTACTTGGCCAGCAATTCATAAGCATAGATCACAGTAACAAAATACCCAAACTCTGCTCCCACCTATCTTACTGAAGAGAAAATATTCGTGAGACCAAGCCTTCTCCAAGCCACAGCTTTATTACAAGGTAAAGTCAAATTATATTATTACAGACCCATGCAACCAAATGCCACCCAGTGTGACTTTATTACATAATTTGCTTTGTACCCATGCAGTTACCAAACTCTCCAGCAAATCCACATAAAAACCCAGTTCTAGTAGAGCAACATGCTCAAAAGTCGCTTTGTGCATGGGTTTCAAGTGGATGCAGCTTCCAGATGTGTCTTTGCCACAGGAAGCTGTGGGGAGTGGGTACATTTACTAGGTGGCCCTTCTCCTTTTCCTTTCAACAGGTAAAAGGGAATCTAAAGAAAACGTCTCAGATTACAGTCCCTGGAGAACTGCTCAAAGCAAGAACAAGTCTGATATAAAGCAATTACTGTATTATTGCCAGGCATTAACAAAATCCCCAAGTATTCAGGTAAATTCTGCATGCATGTTACACAGCCAGGGCACTCAGTTACAGCTGTCCTTGAAAGACATTGGATTATCCACTGCTTTTCCTTCCAAAAACAAACATTTAAAGTGCTGGCATTTTTCTCCTCTTTGATCAAAACAGTACTGTAACTTTTGAGGTAGCAGAGGATTAGTCCAATGTAATATCATGGCTAAAGCTGAAACCAAACAAAAAAGCTAAACCAATTTTAATTTTTTTTTTAATCTTTGTTGAGACTATTCTCAGACATCTCATGAATTCTAACAAGCATTGTGTTAACATCAACATCTGGTAGCTTAGTGGTATGGTAACTCACACTTTTGCTGTGAGCTACCAGATGTTGCTGAAGGGCTTTTTAATTTAGATGGGCTGGTTCCATAAATTCATGTAATGTACTGCAGTAATTCTCATTTGTATTATGTTGTACTTGACTGAGATAACAAGAAACACAGAGCAACATTAGAATTCCCATATCATCCCTGTTACAGTGAGGGCCATCACTTGTGCACCATTCTTACACAGAGGAAGCAAAGTAGGCGAAGGTCAAGCTAGCAGGATAAATGCAGCTACTTCATGGATTTCAATCATGCCAGTCATAAGTAAATCACCTTTTGAAAGGTAGTTAATCCTTGCTGTAGAGACTAGAATTTAATATCACACAACTGTGGCAGGTAAAAATTATAAACAGCTTTTAGATTCTTCCAGTTTTTTATCCCTACACACTGCTACAGTGATTTCCAGCAGATTTTGCACTATGACAATACACAATAATGTTGGGGGAACAGGAGAGAGAAGAGAAGAATGCATACCTTTTTTTAAAGTACATATTCTAAGTAATGTGCTTTATAACTTAAAAAACCCACATGAAAGCACTGTTGATGGGTAGCTTTTTCAAAAAATAAGCCCTTATTTAGAAGAGCTGGTGAATGAAAAGAAATTCTTCATAGAATAGGTAATTTAGTACTTTAAAACTCAGAAATTTCCCTGTGATCCACACAAACACTGACTCTACAGCTCAGGGCTTACTTAGCAGAGCAATGCAATGACCAATTTTGGTGCCTTGGGAATCACTGACAACAAGTGCCCAATTACAAGGCTGAAAACTGCCATTATACTCCTGAAAAATTACACAATAAAAGAGAAAAATGGATATAAAAATAGTTTTGCTATGACACCTCACAACTGCTCTACTACAAGAAAAAGTGGGCACCAGCGATACAAGAGAAAAGACTCACATGAGAGAACCTGAATGCCCCTCCAGCTTCCTATCCTATCACAGGCAACCCTGACCTCAGCAAGGTCCAACTGGTAACAAGGAAACAAGAGGAAAACTGTCAGCAATGTTTTGTGAGGAAACATAATGGAGGATTTCTGTAGAAGATCCTGACAACAGTCTAAAGGAAAAGCAAGAAGGCGGCATCTTAAGAAAAGGATGAAGGCGGTTTGTGTTCTTTGAAGGAGATAAAATGAGACAAAAGCAGGAAATGCTGTCCTTCCCTTATCCTGAGGACTTAATGAAAGGTCAAGTATAGCCATCAATCAAGATAAGGAAGAGGCAACCAAAGAAATGACCTTCTCTGAAGGGGAAACAAACACGTATCAGATAGCACTTTTACACGGATGCAGTTCTCTTGTGAGAGAAAAGAGCACAGTTTCATGCCAGTGTTAATTTAAAAAAGTGAAAATTAAGCACTTGAGATGGAAAAAAGACAAGCAAGAGCCTATTAAGTCAAAGGCTAGCAGCCAAGGAAAAGCTTGCTTCCAAAATTTGAGAGGAGGGCAGTGGAATTCCATTCCGCCCCACTCCTGCAGTTGGGCACCTGGCTTAGGAGACATCTCCTGGGGGCAGCCATCCTCACTAGTTTGTTACTGATAAGCTGCAGGCTCATTACATGCACTTTAAATTTCTGGCTTAAAGCTTGTTGCTTTTCTGAAAGCAAATAACCCATTTTTAGTTATGCTTGACCTCACACTTACAAAATTAATTTACAGTATTCCCCTGTGAGTTATGCTTATGCTGTCATTTCTGGGGATGAAAAATCAGATTGGAATTGCAAGTAAAGTAGATAAAAATCAAATATCCCTCAAAATCAAATGTAAGTATAAATACTTCTTGGACACAAGCCTTATATGACTACCTTTTGTTGGCTTTCTCAGCGGACAACAGTTCATTTCTGTTTCTTGGGCTAGTTTTAAAACATGAATTGTTTCCAAATCACTCTTCTGGAAAGAATAACAAGTTTACCAGCTCTCGAGGTAGAAAGGCCTCCTCCTGACGAGCCACAATCAGACAGACAGTCTCCCCTTGCTTTGTGCTCCTCAGCATAGCTACAAGCTCTTCCTGGGTCCTGCCGGTGATGTCCCGTCCATTCACCTACCAGCCACAAAAGAACAGAGGATGTCACATCTCTGAGTATGACTGCCTTTAGCAGGTTTATTAGGTTCCCCTCACCTAACACAGTGTCGATCAGTGACTGAGAGCAAAGAATTAGCAACAGCTCCCATACTGTCTCCCCCTCTGGCCCTGCACAAATTACTTAACCTTTTTCCTCCTCATTTTCACCATCTGTTAAAACAGCTCTGTAGTACTTACCCACGTTGCAGGGGGTTTGTGAGGCTTAATTAGTTTGTAAAGCACTTCGAAGATGAAAAGTGAAGAAACGAGACCTTAGTATTAAAACTGTTTACCTTAAGAGCTTTTTGAGGTTAGGAAGTAGAAATAACCCATTAGATAATAAGATTGTAAGTCACAAGATACCTGAAAATTTTCAACAGACAGATTTGAGCAAAATTACCACAAAATGAGCACTTAACCAGCTTGATATTAACTGGAGTTTTTTGGAAGTGGCTGAAGAGGCAAGACATGTTTCGGTCCTAAACTGATACATTTATCTGCTTTAAAAACCAAGTGAAAAGAACCACTTTTTCACCTCGTGGTGTAAAACACTTGTTGACAAACAAGTGGCATAGAAGCTGTGAGAGTGACTTTTTTTTTAACCAAGGGCAAGAATTGCAGTTCTATACATCAATAATATGTATGAGGAAAAAAAAAATTTATGACAAAACTAGCAATCAATTTCCAGCAATGCAATACAATGCATGTTTATCCTAACCTCCAGGATTCTGTCTCCTGACTGCAAACGACCATCTTTTACTGCTGCACCTTTTGGTAAAATATTCTTCACAAAGATTGGACCAGGACCATGTACTGAAGAGTCTCTGGTAACCACCGTGAAGCCAAGTCCTTCTGGACCTAGAATGTCAGATAAAGAACTCACAACATAAATTTCAACATGTAAACGATGATCATTAAAAGTAAGCAAACAATGTCAGCAAGATATCCCAGAGACTCATTCAGGTTAACTCTTAAAAAAGAAAGCAAACAAAAAGTGTAAACAGAAGTCAATTTTCTGCATGGTCTAGAGAAGACATCTATTGATGGCAAAATACATACCCCAACCCTTTTACAACAGCTACAGATGGAACTACTTTGGTAAGCACACAGTAATAAAAAACAAGGAAGAACTCTCTTCTTAAAGCATTTACCTTTTCTTTACGTCATTTCAATATTAGTCTTCAAATTAATGTCAATCGTCTTTCATAGAATCAGAGCAATTGGATTTGTTTATTTATGAGCATAAATATAATTTAGCAGGTTTTACTGAAACTTTGGTAAATGGGAAAAATATCACATGATTTGAATGCAAAAACTGATGATGTGCTATTCAGAAAGGACAAAGTGGTATTTCTAAGCTTCATTAGTGAAGTTGTTTGAATAAAAACCCTCAAGTGTTAACAGATATGTTATAACAAATAATTAGGGAGTGAAGTAAATATTAGCAGGTATTGCTTATAAGCCACTAAAATCACTGGGAATAGCGGGGTCCATAAAAATCTTTTTATATTGAGCAGCATTACTACCCAATGTGATAGTTTTCAAAGATATCATCATGTCAGTATCACATTGCTATAATTTCTAAAAATGTAAATGTTTCAAAATCAAAATCATGGGATCTAGAGTGGGGAATTTCTGAAGTAGGTTTTGTTAACAAAGCTGAAGAGCTCAGAAGTAAAAACAAGTGACTTAAGTAAGGAAGCAATAAAAATTAAGGAATGAGAGCTTGATTGCATTCATAATGTGTTATGAGAACAAAGTTACAGACAGTTTTCAAAAGGGCCACTTCTAGGATCAAATTTAACTCTCAGCCAAATCAGAGACAGAAATGAAATAGAAAATATAAATGGTAATTGGAATCTGCATAAGCACATTTTACTACATGTACCTAAACCTGTTATTCCATTCAAAAACTGACAGTTGCATGGTGCAGCAATTAAAGATACACCCACAAATTTGGCCTCTTGACAGCTGAAAAAAAAATGATGGAAAAAAAAAGGTTTGCAGAAAATAAAAAATGGAAAGACAGGTAAGTCTGTGGTCAAGCTCTTGGAAAACATGAAACAGAGCAGAGTATATTTTAAAACTTATCTTTAAAAGAATGCCATAACAGTGTTGTGGTCAATTAGAAGATTGAATAAAATAACTAAGTTCACCAGCAAACAGTTCAAACTTTTATTCTATACTTGTAAAAAGACTGAACTATCTCTTAAAATCAGTTGCTGCTAATGGAATTGCTTCCACAATCAGTAGCAGAGATGTCTTAAAAACCAGTAAATCTGAGTAACATCTATCCACAATTTATGAGAAAGCCCACCATAGGGAACATTACTGTTAACTTTCCTATACCTTAGTAAAGTTTTGGAACTTTTAAACGGCAAATAACTTGCTTGTACTTTTAATGCCACTTGTTAAATTAAAAGTTAAGGTATCACTATAGAGAACATGATACAGAATTAATCATACCATCTCCAAAGACTTACCTTTCTTCAGGTCTATCTTTATTTTCTTTGCATTTTTCTTATTGCCAAAGCCCATAAGTGGAGACAGTGAGGGAGAAGATGGCTTTCTACCCAGATGTGGGAGGTTGGGGCTCTTAGCTTGTTGCAGTGTTCCCTGTACACCTGACTCCAAGCTCACTCCGGAAAGATTAATTGTTTTCACAGCAGGTTTTGGATGAAGAGGAGGTGGAATTTTTGTTTTTGTAACTCCTTCCTCACTATTTAGAATAAAAAGAGGAGCAATAGCAGACTTCTCATACTGTTCTCGATTATATGGAGGAAGGACTTCCAAGATGACACTTCGAAATTTCATTGCCTGACGGAAGATGTCCTGAGCCCTTTAAAAGAAAGGCATGAAAATTCACATAACAAAGCAGAAAATTTGAGCAAAATTTGAAGTTGTTTAGAGAGAATAATGAAAATTTACCTTATCTTCACACCTACAGTGCTCCTTTTTTTAGAAGAGTACACATGAAATAAGCATTTCCTTATATTTCAAGTAGGAGCAGTGTATCTGTTGGAATTCCTAAGCTGCTACGAAAACATATCAGCCAGAATAAACTAATGAACACAATTCTTCATGCAGAGCATCAGGAAGGGAAGTCCTGATGGCAAAAGCTCATCAACAGAGTTCTGAAGTTACAGCTTGCTGCTTTTTTCAAGTGCTTGTCTGTTACATATTTTCTTGTTGGCACAGAGGCACACTGAGCACTCATCACCAATCGTTCTGGTCAGTACATCTACTCCAAGCAAGCTCAACTCTCCATTTTCTCCAAATCCAGTCTAATTGCTCCTCAGATTCCTTTGTAATCCCTAATGCAACTGCTGGCTGATTCCACAGCAATAAAATAGGATGAAGGTATGGGATACACAGACATTAGAAAAAAAACTTGTGATCAAAAAGGTGCAACTATTTGTGTTTCTACATAAATGGATAAATAAATAGGTCAATATTACTCACATCTTTCAACCAACAACCTTTTGCTAAGTGGATATGCAGGCTTTGCATACTCAGTGCCTTTACAGATGTGCTCAAACGCAACACCAGAAACTGTGTTAGAGCATTTAATGAAACTACTCCCCTTGATAGTGACAAGGCAATGGGGAACAGTTTTAAACTAAAAGAGAGAGGTTTACACCAGACATGAGGAGGAAATTCTTTACTCAAAGAGTAGTGAGGTACTTGAACAAGTCGCCCAGAGAAGCTGTTGGGTGCCCTATCCTTGGCAATGTTCAAGGCCAGGCTGGATGGGGCCCTGAACAACCTGATCTAGTGGGTGACATCCCACCCACTATCGATGCCTGTGCGGTTGGAAGGAGATAATTTTTAAGGATGCTTTCAACCCAAAACATTCTATGATTCTATGAACTGATACCATGGTAACAATACTGTGCTCAGATTCCCGTGGGTTGTAAGGCAATTAAGACAAGTTGGCCAAAAGAGCTGTTCATAAAGCCTTCCCTGGATTTTGAATAACCTGTAGATTTGGTCAATCAAACCATGTTACAAACCTTGGATTCTAAAGGAACAAAGGAGACTTCCTTCTTTTATGCTTTCTTCTCCTACTTTCTGTTGAAGTGGACTGATTTTCTCCCATACTGCAGAAAGACCACTTGAGTACAAACGGAAGAAGTAGGTGAAGTGCATTTTGAGAACGAAAAGCTGAAAACTTCTGCTTAGCTGAATTGGAGCAAGAGGGGAAGCAATGGCTAC
Source organism: Aphelocoma coerulescens (assembly GCF_041296385.1). NCBI lineage: Eukaryota > Metazoa > Chordata > Aves > Passeriformes > Corvidae > Aphelocoma > Aphelocoma coerulescens. The sequence goes on from NC_091021.1 coordinate 13,833,625, forward strand.
ATTAAATTTTAAATAAATCATGGAGTCTTTCTAAGAACATTGTACTTATCTCCTACCCTTCGGTAGTGCGTTTGTCAGTCTAAGTCAGTATTTTGCTGAAGTTTTGGCTTTGGCTTTACACTCAGTTATGTAACAGGAATCAATGATGAAAGTACTTCTGAAATAATTTTTTTTTTCACACTGACAAAGGAAGGAAGCCACTGCAAATATAAATATCTTGAAAACACACCTACTGCTTTCCCAGATGAACAGAGCTGCACAGTACCTCCACCTTGCAGCTGTAGGTGGTGGAAAGGAGAGGCTGTTTTAAGAGGGTTTCCCGTAGCATGAAGACATTAAAGTCAGGGGTCAGTCCCAATGGACACTGCTGTGGGAAAGAACCATCCTTGCCACACCAAGTGTATGAGTGTCAAGAGTCAGAATAGCAACGTTCATTGACAGGAGATGCTGCCAGAGAAAAACCTCAAACTTGGAAAAGAAAGGTAGCAGGGAGACTGTTGTAGGAAGGCATTCTTTTAGCATCACCCTCAAGGGTTCAATTTCAGAGCTGTAACAGACTGTGCCCCAGTGTGTCTGCAGAGGTTATAGCTTATCTGTTCACCTATAGCCTGTCAAAGTTCTCAAGGACAGATTTTACCCTGATAGTTGAAACCATTGCATGCTTCCAGCATAAGGATGTAAAATCTTAACTGGGTTTCTTTTGCACCCCACCTTCCTTGTTACAAGTAGCCACTTGGTCATATGTTACAAGGTAGTTTAATAACTTAGTTTCAAAAGATTAATAGTTAAAATATATGCAAGAGAAAACATAAGATCTCCTTCAAACAAAAATTAGTGGAAATAACTCAAGACATCCTATGGGAAAGTCTAAATGCAGTCTTCAGGGGCAAAATAACTGGCTGCACTTCAAAGAGAAAAAATAATGAATGGAGAAATTTGTATCTCTTGAGACCCCAAATGCACACTTTAAAGAAGTAAGGGAGTCAGTTAAAAGAGGTGCTAGAAACTCTGCAGCACAACAGAATGTAATTGAATAGATTAGCAGCAAATGAAAAAGCAGACCAACAGTCCCAATACATAGCTATTATAAACATGGGAATACAGAAAGTAGGCTGCTGCTGTTACAGCTGCAGAAGAAGCAATTGTCAGGGGCAATTCTAGAAAGTCTCTGCTGAAATTAGAAAGAGACAGCACGTAACAGTAAGTGTTAAAACAGCTTTTACAAGGGTTATGAAGAAATGTCAATTTGAAACTAGCCAACAGATTTTCCTCTCAAAGGAGAATCTGATTGCTATTTCTGGGTCAACAGTCATTGGAACAATACTTTGTTGCATCTTTTACAATTACTGGATTTCTGTAACTTGGACTTCTGTCACATTAGTACAGTTATGTCATGCCAGATGAAAACTAAAAGGCGTGTTCATGGAGATTAGCTTCAACCTGGAAAGAGTCTTTCTTTAGCCATTCTCCACAGCCAGGGAAGAGAGAGATGATGTTGAAGGCTGTTTTGGAAAACAATTCAGCAGAACAATGTAAGACTTGGGAATAGGCTAGAGCTCATCCAAAATGTTCCTCCCACTCCCCAAACAGACATTGAGCCCTCAACAGACACATTTTTTTCTACTCAGATGCAATGCCACTGCAACCACACTACTTGGTTTTGTAACTTAAGGAAACTTGGACCAATGAAATCAGGCTCTGCTCTGAATCGCCTTTAAGTCACCTTTCTCTCTCTCAATGACAGAGAGAGTCTAAAAAGACTGGTCTCTAAGCTAACTCTTATGGCAAATAGTCCTTCCAACTCTCAAAACTTTACACAAGCTTTTAGAAAGTAAGTGTCCTACGTGTTGCATTTTGAAGGAAAGCCTGACAGAGAACTAGAAAGTTGCCTGCAGTGTTTCAGACTGCCCCAAAACCTAGCAACCTTACAGAGAAACATACAGAGTCCTCCATTCCACAAACACCTCAAGGGCTGAAAGCCTTTGGAGATCTAGTTACATCCAGAAGAAAACACAGAGACAACAAATTGTAAAAAAAGGATCACATATGATTTTGAAAAGAGGTTTTGATTCAAGCAAAATCTCATTTGTGAAATTTCATTAAAAAACTGCACAGTGAGGCAACAAATGTTTTAATAAGATACCAACAATTATGTTCTGTTAAAATTGATATCTTATTTAGGAATTTCCACGGATGGAAGAGAATGGCATGTACAACATCACAGTAGAGTGCTTTTACCACCAAATACACAAAAAGCTGTAACTGAAAAGCTGTCAAGAGGGAAAAAGCACAGTCTCAGAAACAAGAATACCTAAGCTACAGAACTATGCTTGTTTCATGAAAAACCTATTTTGCAAATATTTATTCCTAACTGTGAAATTATGTATTTGATTTCAGTCTAGAAGCCTTGAACATTTGGCTTACTATTTAGAAAGTTAAGCTTTGACTCCCTTGACATCTGAATAGGTTGTTGTTATATTATACACAATCACTCAGTTGTCTAAACATATGGATTAAAAGCAAAAACAAATTACTATTTAATTACTACAGAAATATCTGTGAAATTTGAGAGGCTATTCTTTTGTACAACAATGTCACATTAATTCACAGATGATATAAACAACCTGTTACTTAAAAAATATTTGAGATGGATAATAAATGTCAACAGACTTAATAAAAGTCATAAGAACTGAGACTTAACAATTAGCTCAAGTAATCATAGTTTGACAGTAGAAGTATTTTTTAAAAAACTAAATGCTCAAAAAGCTCCAGCACAAAAAAAGAAAATCTTATTTTATTTGCAAAAGAACATTAAAAACCATGCTGTGATGTTGACTCATTCTGAAGGTCTTATGAAGAAAAAATTACAAAGACAATATGGTAAAAGTAACAGAAGAACTAGAAAGGGAAGATAGCAATTACAAAAATTAATGCTATTAAATTAAGTAAGCACAGTAAGTTCACTAGAACTCCTCAAATTTCACCTGATTTGGAGGTTTCAGACAAAATTACAAAGTTTCTGGCACATATCAATTTTACAGGCATTTTTTCTGAAATAAATATTAATCCCTTTATGAATCACTTAAACACAGCACTGTATAAAATCCTGGTTAGTTAAAAGTATCAGTAAACCAGCACTTACTGTGCAAAGGTTTTATCTGTAAGGTCCACATGGTTTATCTTCACAATGCATTCATTTTCATGGAAAAGATCATCACGCCTAGATCTGCTGTTTTCTTCAATACCACGGATGAAGAGTCCCAGCATCCTAAAAGGCAAAACATAGGTGAAAACAACCTTTATTGTGCTGATATGAATTTATACCCACTAAAAATACGTGTATGAAATGATAGAGTAGACGGTCTCCCTATCTATGAAGTGCTTAACCTAAAGAAAGGTTCCAGCTGACTTATTGACTAAAAAGGAGGGGATGCCAAAAGCCAAAAAACACCAAGGAAAACTGCTGTACACTCATGCTTTACTACTAGCTAGAACTTGGGGAGCCTTAACTCCTGTAGGTTATACTTGGGAGAAACAGATCCCTAGATCCCTCTGCAGTTAAAAATTTCAGTGTAGCTTATGCAATATTTTTCTGCCACTGGTCCAAAGAAACATACAAACAGATTAAAAGTAATTTTCTACCTTGACTATAATAAAATAAACAGGCTTTTGAATGAGACAAAAAATAACTGACTTTTCTGCTTCTGAAAACGTCTCTGAAACTTTTCAGTTGCCAAAGCCCCTTGCTTTGATACAAGACAGCAACACTACTCATTCATGTGGCAGGACAGCAGCAGAACATCAACACCCAAGTTGTTTGTTAACAAGATAAGTGCAAGTGAAAACAGAGGTACAGCACACAATAATGCAATGAGTGACCCAGTGTGGGTGGTGCAAAATTCCAGTGTTGATAACTCTGCTGGGAGCAGAGCTAATCCTGACCCACCTGAAACACCTCTGTATTGCAAACTACAATTCAACATAGCTATATCCAATGATACCAGTACAGTGCCCAAAAAACCTGACAATGGCATGTTTGTGAAGAACTTTTATAATCAATCTTTGTCCACTAAATTTCCATACCATCAGCATCAAAGACGGTCATCAAAGACGACCTTTAGAGACCATTTTCTATTGCTTATACTCCATAAAATATTAATGTGCAATTTTCAACGTGCCAGCACTCCAATCACAAAACAGAGGCCCTGTATTTTTGTCTCAGATTCATGACTGACCCTGATATATAAGTCCATTCAACAGATTGACAGCACATCATTAACTGCTTCAAATGACACTATATTCACTGAGCATCTGATTTTAGATTTACTGTCTAAGAACATTTAAAATTTTATACTTCTGTCCTATCTATTACTACATGAAAAATTGGTTCCTACTGAATATTACTTCTTTGAAGTATCTAACAGAAAAAAGTTATTTAATAGCCTAAAGATTCTCTTGTAACAAGCGTTATCCTTCCCTAAAGGTTTCAAAGGGGCAGTGGTGGTGAGGGGCCACAGCCCCTTTGATGACATCCAACTAGTGGCAATCAAAAAACTAAACCCTAAGAACTAATTAAACACAACTGTGTTAAAATGCAAACCAGTAAAAGTACAGAAATAAACAAAATCACAAATTAAGTTGGTTGCTTACTAATCCTGTGTGCTTAGATACTGTACTCATATAATGCAATAAGATTGCCTTCTTGTCTCAAACTAGTGGGTGCTGTACTGCCTGAGTGGCTTGAGTTACATAGACTGAGGCAGCTTAAATTCATTCCTCCATTACTTTTTTCCACAGCCTAAATGTTAGCATTTTAATGCACTATTAAATTTTAATTTCCTGTTTTTAATGATATTTAAGTGCAAAACGGGGGAAATTATTTCCATTACTTTTGTAGTTCCTCTATAAACTACGATTTTGTAAATTAATATGGTGTTTTAATGACCTGTAGAAAAACTTTGGTCTGCAGCAGCACCAGGCTAAAGCCAGCATTACCTTATTAGAAGATAACTGTACAACTGAAATACCAGACCCAGTTAGTCATGGCCAGCATGTCCTCATAAATTCTATCATGTCAGCAAAAAAATAAAAGATGCTCATCTGTACTTTCTCATGTTATGATGAGTTACAATTTATACAGTAGTCTCAGGCTAGATTAAAAAAGAGGGTCAAGTCATTTAAGTCAGTCCAGTGCTTTAACAAAGGTATCAGTACAGGTCTGCCAAGGGTCAGTAGAATTTCAATACAACTGCCTAAACAACAAGTAGTTCATCTGTCAAAGACCCCTCTACTCCGGCGGATCCCCAAAAGTGTTTGTAAGTACGGACATAGTAACACGAATGCAGTGTAGACCAAGGAACACTTCTTCTTGGAGGTCTTTAAAAGCTGCACTCAACACAGTGATACTTGAGTACAAAACTGCATCTCAGTCACAATAATTACCAACTTTAATAGCTTGCAATTTCATCAACATTTTTTTACTGAATGATCTTGAAATACAGTGTACACACTACAACCTTTATGGCATGCCCATATCAAAGAACTACGGTCTGCATTTCAGAATGAACACAAGTGGCTTTCTCAAGACAAACAGGCACAAGGCCAAGGACCCAACTCAGATCTCCAACAGTTGCCATCAAAGACCAACTTTCTTCTTGAGACAGTGATGACATTTTTACAGGCAGCAGGTGGACATCTATTTTCCCTTTTGGTAAATAAAACAATCTGAATTAATTTGGGTCCACTTACAAATTCAGATCTTGCCAAGAAAAGAGACCTTTAAAAGGTAATTCAATCCTTCATATTCTCTGTCCTACATGAAAGCTGACAAGTAAAGAAATGTTTAAGAATTAGACAATTTTTACTTTTGCAGTAATTGTCTTTGTGTTACAGGCAGCCATTTTACTATAAAGTAGTGTCATTTATGTCTCTGGCAATTTCCCATTTCTTATTCACGGCTGCCAGTGTCAAATTAACTCTCTGGCTAAGCCTCTGTATGTCAAATTTCAGCCTAGATTTTTTTTTAACACATCCAAGTTACATAGCTTGGAAAACAGTTATAATGAAAATGCTGACGCAGTCTTAACTACAGCACATCAATATGAGCACGCTCCTATAATAGGCTTTTGTGATCTCAATGGACTATGTTAAATCATTTATAATTAAAGTAATTGTATTGTGACAAAGAAAGGTTCATGGTATAGAGCACATTTTATAAATGCTATACAATCAAATCTAAAAGATGGCTTGAAAAATATGAGGGCAGGCAAGCAATATTTTTGACTCTTCTTGTCTGGTATATCACTAAGGAAGAGCCTATGCAGAGGTATTCAATTAGGAAAAACAAAACAAAACAACAAACACAAACAAATAAGCCCACAACAGCACAACAAAACCAACCCAACACTACACAAAACTACTGAGTCCAGTTTACCATTCAGAGAATAAAATCAGAGACAATTAAAAGGGTATATGAACAAAGATGTTGGTATTCACTGGAAGTGACTGGACATGGCACTTAGTGCCAAGGTCTAGTTGACAAGGTAGAGATCAGTCAAAGGTTGGACTCAATTATCTTTGAGGTCTTTTCCAACCTAAATAATTCTGTGGTTGTCTTATACAGAACTTGGACTAGTAAATATTTTGGTAATGGAAGACAGTGTCATAGACCAATTTTTGTTTTTCTTTTGGTAAATAGTAGGTATTTTAAGATAAGCACAACTGAAATCCTTTCATTAATATACTTCTTGAGCAATGCAGAAAATATCTTACCTTCCACTCAAGGATGAGAAAAAGGGCACTACGTGTATTCCCAAGGGTCCACCTTCCCCAGAAATCTCCACTGTTTTTGTCATTTCACTAAAAAAGAGCACAGGAAAACAGAATATGCTTATTCAGAGCATTCTCCATGTTAAAAACAAATTCCTGATTGATCAGATACCAGAAAGGGTAGAAAAAATATTTGACTCAGAGCTCACTAATACAGGAAAATAAAATAAAAAGTAAAACAGCCAGGAAATTCTTTAATTTTTTAGATTAGCATTTGTGCTTTTTGAAAGGGAAAGAAATCAAATACTAGACATTTTCCTAAGTTAACCTTCAAGTAAATTAATTAGAATATTAAAGAATAAGCTTTTAAGTGAGGAGAGACTTCATCATCAGAAAAAAAAGGGGGGGTGGCCACATTATAAATGTGAAGATCACACATAAAGGACATTGAGCCTATAAAGTCGAATCATATTTAAATATACAGATTTCTTCCCTCAGTTGCATACAACCTCCCTGACAAACAAAGAACAAAACAAATTTTGATCAGTAGTGCAACTCAGCTCATTTTATCAAGAAGTTTCCTTCCTCAAACACCATTATTAAAAACCTCTATATTATCTCTGACAGATTTTTGCTGTTTCATGGCATGTGCTGTTTCATTTCCTATTGACTATTTTACACTGCCAGCCTTACAGTGACCTTAACTCTATTCTGGGTGACCATGACTTGAAAAGAAAGGTACTTGAACTGGCTAGAACCTTAACATTAGAACCTTAGCAATGTCTGTATTTCAGCAGATCTTGTTCCTTCTTTCTGTAAGAGTGTTCATCTCCCAAAACACTCCCTTCCCTGCTCCCATGGTACTGAACACCCCCAGTGCTCAGGATTAGCGGCCAGCAGGCAGCTCCCAGGCACACCCATTCAGAACACCCTCACTGTGAGCTCTGAGTGTGCATGTCAATCCTACAGTGTGGACAGAACACATGAAACAACCAAACGGCCACTTTGGATACTGCCCTGAGTTAAGGACTCAGTCTAACTCAAGTGCAGACTGCAAGTGAGAAAGACACTTCTGACCTTTCTCCATGCACCAGAGCTAGAGAGCATACGTTTGCTAGATTGACCATGCCGACTCTTTCCTACCACCCTGCCTTCCTCCTCAGATGATTTTTCCCTAATACCACAACTTCCTCTGGCACCAGCTGACTGATTTTGCTGACCCCTGGTCTTATGATCATTTGATTTGATGCAAGAATCAGTAAAAATGCACCGATACCCATCAGGAATCTGTGAGCACTCCTGAAGTGGCAGCACACAGTTACAGCACATGAGGTACAAGATGAACCCACACAGGACAGCTAAGCCCTCTCACAAGGGGCACAATTACTGCAAATGACCTTAGACAAATTCTGGCATTACTTCCTAATGACACAGGAATATTTTGTTGCTGTTATGAACCTTTATCCAGTTGCACAATGATTAATGAGAAGCAATTTGCCCTAGATACAATAATTCTTATCTTGATGGGCTAAATATGGAATAAGACTGGAAAATAAGCTTACATAAGTTTGTGTTCTTGGAGTTAGGGGACTGAGTGAGTTTTGGGGAGCTTTTTTTTTTTAAACTGCTCTTTCAAAAAAGCTGGCATCGTAATGGATTTATGTTCTCTAAATATTAAATGGAAAGACCCTGAACAACAAACCACCACTGATCCCAACGTAAAAGATTTACATCTTACTGTATTTATAATGCAGGCACCATCAACAGGAATTTGTGGACTTTTTCTTTCCTGTATTCCCCCTCTTCATTAATCACATGGGGAAATCCTGATAAAATCTTCCTGTAAAATTTTTTAAATACTTTTTTTTCTGGTGGAGCTGGTTAGAAAAGCTAATCAGGGTGGTTACCAAAAAACTCAACAATGCATGCATAGGAAATTAACTCCTCTTTCAGTTCCATCTTCTACTTCCTCCAATTCTCTCAATACACAAAGAAAGATAATTAAAGGCTACTTTTACTGTCTTTTGAACTTCTACAAAATCAAAATGCATAAGTAAATTAAGCAGCCAAGCCCTTTAGATTCAGAAAATAATCAGAAGTAGTAAATGGGCTTTCATTTGTACAGGGAAAATTTAAGTAAGTTACAGCTGTCCCCAAATAACCCAGTGTACTCTAGGGAGGAGTTGTCTTCCTGAGCAACTGTAAAACAAAGCAGGAATTTTTTTGAGGGCTATCATGACAGACAGGTGAGCTGTCATATTAAATCAATGCACTTACAATTATAAGTCGGCTCAATGCCAAAGAAAACAAAGAAACTTGTTTTTAAACCTAACATGAAATCTACACTAAGAAAAATAGGCTTTGTCAGAACAAATAGCCCACATGCCCATTATGTATTACTTTAAAAAATTTTGGTACATCCTAAAACTTATGGATGTTCTAAAGCACTAAATGTGCAGAACAAGAGCGCACTCTGTACGTATGTATTAAGAAAGGTACTTTGGAATTATAATTTTAATCAAAAATCCATTACTCTAAATAGACTCCTCAAACAAATGGGACTCTTAGTTACATCCGAGAAGAAAACAGCCCTCCACACCAACCTTCATGGATGTTTGAGGACATGCTATTTTTATATTATACCTATGAGAGCATGACAGTTAAAAAATTTAAAAACCAAGACACCTGGGATTTGATTTGGATTTTTTATTTGTTTAAGAACCTCAAAGATTAGAGATTCAGACACATTTGGTATCATTCATTCATTCTGTCTCCCTTCGGGCAGGTTTAATCTGCCCACAAGGACAGCTGAACTCAGCACTACTATTTCACGCTGGCTTACAGTTTATACTGTACTGGAGAAACTATTCAGGAATAGGGCATGGCTGAGTGACATCCTAAATAGGATGAGCTCTAAGAATATTAATTACTAAATTCCAAAGGCACATGGGACACAAAGGTGCTAGGACTCTTCAGTTTGACAGAGCTAGGTTAAAAAAATTAAAGAAAGGAGTGGGAGAAAGGAGAATTGCTATCTAATGTAGGTTGATAGCTGTGACAACAGAGAATGTAATTTATGGATTTCTGCAATATTCAACACATTTTAAAAACAAACAAACCCCCAAAAAAGGAAAAAATAGAATTCCAGAAGTTAGTAACCTACTCATAACTTACTCCTCTTTTAAATCTCTTAAATCCTCTTTTAAATCTCTTAAATTAGATCTTAAATGCCTTTTGCAGTAAAAGAAACATAAGTCTGGCCTATCAGGTCAGTATAAAAGTTCTGGAATAAAATTGCTAGCTGGGGATGAGAGGCTGGGAGCATGGATGAGCGATGCACAGAGGGTGCCTCAGTGTGCTGCATTCTGAGTATCTCCTGCTTGTTCTTCAAGAAGCAGACAGAACTCCCACCTCAGGAAATCCTGTCCTTACTGAACGTGGAACCTGGTCTCTGTGGAATACATACAAATATGTTCTTACAGCAGTCAAAATAAGTGAACTTTTAAAAAGCATTTATGTCAGTGAAATTTCTCCGAAGTGCAAGGTTCGCCCCAACCAGAAACACGGCACTCAGGCATCTTCCAATCCATGCTGGCATCTCCCTTCCCCTTGCTGCACTGAAGGTACCTCAGGTCTCACTCAGGGGAGAACACCTGTCCAGCACAACCTGATCCAAGACCATGTTCAATGCTGTAGTATTGATTTTTAACTTGAAGCAGCTGTCATCATTTACTATTTAAATTCCTCTTTACTTGATATTGCTGGTTTCTGACAGATCCTTTACTGTCTATCACATTTGTCAGGAAGGCTTGCTATGCATATTATTAAAAATGCTGATAAGTACTGTTCAGCAAAGAGATAGAGAAGGTGTACACATGAGTAGGCACAGCACTGGCAACATGAAAAGCAAAATTTAAATGGAATGCTGCAAATTTAATGGTCATATTTAGTGGTGAATCAATCTGATCTTCAGATTTGCAGTGTCCTTGCTGTGGAATACTATAGCTCCCTCTCCTGAAACCTGTACCAAGAATTAGCAGTTCGTGAGTTACATGAAGGGAAAAGATTTGTTAGCTGAAAGCTTCTCTGCAAACTACCCAAGAACACTGAAGAACCAATCCCAACCACTGAACACACAGATGCTTAAAAGGGAACTCTCTCCAGAAATAAACGTTTTGCATTGTTGCAGCAAGTCTGAGTTCACTAAGGTGCTTTGACCTTCCCCAGTTAAAAACGCTCAGAGAATCTTGGTAAGATTTCTCCTGGAGAATGCAGTAGGCACAGCCTAAAGTAGATTAATTGTTTTGCAACACAGTGAAGACAGTACCTCAGAAATTCTGCTTACTGCATGGGTTACCAGGAAAAACTTGTCATCATGTGTATGTCACAAGAATCTACTGCTTGAGTAAACACAAAGTATTTCCCATTCCAAAGGCATTTTCTTTTGCAATTTTAGTCATATTCAACACTTTCTCCAGTGTTTTTAAGAAAAGGTTCAGATTACTAAGATGCCATATCTGAAAAAAATCTTTTAGTGCAGAATGTCAATGTTTCCCTTGCAAACAGAAAAGCATAGCTGATATTCTGAACATGCTTTGTGGTGTTTTTATTGACCATGACCAAGTAAAAGGCAAATTAAAAGTCAGATGTAGACAGCTCCCAGATGCAGTTATTAAGCTGTATCTCCTTGCTTGTTCTTCACTTGCACCTCTAGTTCCATGCCTCTTCCTCCAATGCTGCCATTCCAGCAGAGAAAGCATCCATCGACAAAGGGTGTTGACATTTGGTAGAGAGCACTGGCCTACAGGGGATGTCAAATTCCTATAGGGGATTTTAAAGAGGAAGTATGCACAGCATTATCCAAATAAAGAGGGTGATGAATCTGTCCATGTACTTTTTCACATACTAAACCAATAGTTACTGACAATAAAGTATTTGTCCCCCTTCTTCCAGAGAAGGCTTCCAGAGCTTCAGCTCAACTAAAGCTGTCAGATAGCAACTTCCCACCTACCTCCTACCCCTTTCCCACATTTTTCCTTCCCTCTTTTGAACAAAGTGCTCAAACCCCTTTATGAAAATGTCTTGATAAGCCCTGAAGAAGGAACTGGAACTCAAGATGTTATGTAGTGTGAACATACTCAAATGATGAAAATCTGAACAATATCTAAATAGGGATAGAGAGCACCTTACAAGAGAAAGAAAAAGCAGCTCAGTGTCCACGCAAGGATAAGCTTTCCAAGTACAGTTAAGAAAACTGGTCACTCTTTTATAAGAGATAGGAACACAGCAGCTGCTCCATTCTACACAAAATTAAACAAACTACCCACAAAGTTCAAATATTTACTATGAAATAATGTCACAATGATCCAGTTTCAGGTTTGAAGAGGAAACAAATCACCTCCTCCTAAATAAAATGCATTAATCTAGTTATTCCAGACTTTTTTTTCCCACACTAAAATTAGTTAGTTCTTACAAGATTAACTCTGACATTTTAGAGAGAAATCAGACAGCCTGCAAGCACTGGGGCTTTGTGTCTTTTTTCTTTAAATCAAATTGTTTCAATTCTCTGTTGTTAGACTAATGAAAGACACAGTAGGTTAAAAATAGAAAAACACAGAGAAGGGAAAAATGCTTCAGCTACACTTTAATTATGTATCTACAGTACTTAAACCAAGGAACTGACCCTGACCTCTGCTAAAAAGAAGTGGGAAGACAGCAAAACCGAACATAATGAAAACACAAAATGAATTATCTATGCATAAATTACCCTTTGAGTTTCAACTAATCCACTGCTATTAAGCTAAACATCCACTTCCAAGCAGATTCGTGTTTACTGTTCCTTAACACAGAAATTTTTACTAAGAAAAGCAAGGTTTTCAACCAGTATTCCCATGTACTGTGTGCTAAGGAATTCAGTGTTAAAAGTTGTGACAAATCTGACCATCTATAGAGTATCAAGACCCTGTTCTTACTTTGAAAATCTTTCAGACCTAGTAAGGAACATGAAAGGAGGCACAGAAAAATACAAGATTTTATACACTAATGGCACTAGTTTGTTAACCCTGAACATCATCTTTACTTGCAAATAAACAACAAAAAGCCACCTTCTGAATTTACAAGAGGATTGTCATTATTCATTCCATTAAAAAACATTCCAATGACCCAATGTTTCAAGTGTCTCCTATGAAAAAGTTCATCTCTTAAAATGTCAAATTAAAATTTTCAGACTCCCAAGGGATACAGTCCTGAAAAGTTTCCCAGTACTTTCGCAGTGAAATGTTTTAAGAGAATCCAGGCAAAGAGACTTCCCATTAACGTCTAAACAGAGGAGCCAAAATTCCTCCATACTGACGCTCATTTGCCCCACCTGCAACTCATTTCACCTACTTAAACCAGTGAACTGACTTTCTTCAAATCAGTTTTCCTGCTTGAGTGAGGAATATAAAACAATCCAAGCCTGGACCTTAAAGTTCAACTGAATAGGCTTCCCAATCATGAAATATTAATCATGGTACTCATTTTTTCTGCTTCCCTCTGAAATATCCATTATTGGCTGTAGTTAGAAAGGGATGCTGCTGATGAGAAGGCTCAGATAATTTCCTTGGGTGATGAGCTGCTATTTTGCTCAAGCATTATAGGCCTTAAAGCTTACCAAACTCAGTGACAGGAAGGAAAGTAGTGAAAGTAGCAGGGCCAGTAGTAGTTTTCTTTCTTCCACAGCCTTTTGTCCACAGCATGAAGTAGCTCACAATTAGGCTGAAATATTACCTTTATTAACATCTCTTAATGTTGCTTATTTAAATGAAGGGTTAATGACCTGGTGGTCCCTCATGGCCCTAATGACTTTAAAAGACAAGAAAAATACCTAAATAAATCAGAATTACAAGTAACACTTTCTTTCAGAAGGAACAGTATAAAAGGTATTAAGATGCTTGTTTTACTGCTCGTGGAAAAAAAACAGTTTTAGTATTTAATATTATTTTATTAATAAAACCTTCCTTACTTACATTCAATCAAATAAAGATAATTGAGACAGACAGATGGTCTGTAGTGACTCATTATTTCCCTTTATAAACCTTCTACTCCTAATGAAAACAGTTTTGGAAAAGCAGTTTAAAAAACTTGACTTACAGGAAAAAAGCCAAAAAAAAATCAAAATCATTGCTATAAAATTTAAGTTCTTTGACTTTTGAAATTGCTGTGAATTTCCCAGAGCTACAAACTAACTTTGTTTTACAAAATACTGTGTTTCTCTAATGTTCACTATTGGAAGAAAGTGGAATATTTTACAAATACTCCAATATAACTTACAATTTTCAGGAAAAATTCCTCATAGTACCCATCTCAATTCTTGCAGGCAAAATAGCGGTTTTTAAAAATCTCCTCAGGACACAGGAACCACAAACAAGGCGTATTTTGGAAGAATTTCTCTACTGTGGCTCTATTTAAAGAAACACTGTTCCTTTCTCACCATTTTGTTTTGATTTTCATTTGGTTGGTTGGTTGGTTTTGGCCAATGTTTTTCAGACAATGCAATTTCAATCAAGATTAAGACAATTCATTTCAAAAAAGAAAAAAAATTATTAGCAATGCAAAAAGACTCTTGGGAATACCCTGTTATGGCCAGCTTTCCCCCTGCTCCCTATCAGTTCAACACTGTGATGCTCAGATATCAATCAAGCGGGTCCCAATCTATATTCTTTATCACTTTTCCTTCCATGTTCCTATGTCAAGACAGCTTGCAGAATTCAGCAAAAATTGTAAGAGGTCTACAGAAGCCTAAGCTTATTATTGTCTGGTTTGTGACATGCCAGAGAGGACCTGGCCACTTCAGAAAACTGAATACTCTGAAATGTATTGCAAGGATTTTTCTCATCGTCAATGTTTCCAGTAGCCACCGAATTATGAAGCAAACAGGTATCATAACCTTCTTCTGAAGAATCCCAAATGCAAGCAATGAATTGTTTAACTTGATAAACAATAATATGCTCTCAGAAAATTCCTAGGAGAACTTAGATAGTCTAAAACACCCTAGTAAAGGCATAAGGAAAACAGTAAATACGAACAGAGTGTGCACAGAGCTTGATTAATCCCCATTACAAATTAACGGATCAAGAGACAAATGAGTGCATATATTTGGTGATGCATAATAATTACCTCAGGTGAAACAAGCTGTGGAAGTCTTTAGCAACATTCCATGAAGAGAAAATAAGCATTAGCAACTAAACTAAGTTCTATACCTGCCTGATGAACGCTAATCAGAGGGCACAGAACTTAGAGGCCTGGCAGGTGCAGAGAAAGCTGGAAAAGCACTCCAGTTCCTTCTCATGATGAGACCATTCTAAAAATATGTATCAGTATCGGCAGGCAGGAGAAGAAATTACAAAATGGCATAGGCACTGGGTGACAAGGAGACCTCCAAGAGCAAGGAAAAACCCCACGCAGGTTGAGTTGAAAAACACAACTGTACCAAGATGATAAAATTGCCCATAAAATGACTGAAATTATGACCCAAAGAACAAGAAAAACTGAGAAATTAACTCCCTTTTAAGGAAAAGACAAATTTTTGACATGCTCTGAAAGGAAATGTGATCCTTCTCCACAAACCCTGGCATGGCCCAGACCACCAGCAATGTTAGAGTCCCTGCTCTTGTAAACTTCCCCACAGGCAGAGGGTACATATTCATGCCTCTTTCCCAGACCTCATGCAGGTAAAATAGGAATATTAACACTTTTTTTTCTCAGATGTTTGCAAGGATAAATGCTCTAAGATTAAGGCATGCAGATCCTGTTTATTTCATGAGTTTTATTTTATATTCTTGACAAACAACTATAACCTGCAAAATTGTAGCTAACGACTATCTGCCATCATCAAAATTGAAACAGATTAATTTTTCACATATTAGCTGTCACACAGAAGTTTGTCATGTAACACTTCTTAATTTAATTATACAATGTGCTATATATACACCACAAGACTTCTGCAACAAACACAAGTTACTGGACAAAGTACTGAATTCCTTTACCTACTCAAAAAGGTGACTTCAGCACGACCCGAATCACCAGCCAGAACTGAAATTTAAGCTTATGATGAGACAGAAAAACGGTAGCATGAAAACACTCCAACACCACCACTGAGGATCTGACCAACTTACTCTCTGACACTATGGCAGCCTGGCTTGATAAATTGGTGTAACAAATACTATCTACAAAATCATTATTTTTCAATTTCATATCAGCCATTTAGAATTTTACCTTTGATTTCAGGAGCAATAGACATTGTTGCTCATTACTAAAACTCTTGAGAACACCTAATTTCTCCTTTTGTTTTGGCTATACAGCTCTCAAGTTTTACTCCACTGGGTTTTCAATGCAGATTATATATTTACCTAAGTTTTGTTCAAAATTTAGACTGGTTAAAATAAAAGTTATTTCCCAAACTGTCAATGGGACCATGACCACATTCAGATACAACAGCACTGACCATCTCTAGATTGTTATAAATGAAGAGAAGAAAAGGATTCATTCCACCTAGCTACTCTAGTGAAGCAATGCACAGGGAAATATTGCAAATAGTTTTCACTGTGTATAAACACAGATATAAAATCTACTACGAGATCTAGCAAAGTAATAACCTTACCACTCAATACCGGAGGTGACACTTGAACTGAAAAAGATCATTTTAGGATTATATGGTTCAGTTAAATAGTTATTTATTGAGATATAATACATGACTTAGGAACATCCTCTATCTTAAGACTTCAAATGCTTGCACGATTGAATAGAAATCAAAACCCACATTTCTCCCTTACCCTAAATCTACAGACAACACAAAAAAATCATTCATATTCATCAATGAGGGTAAAAGATTGTCATGCTCAAATATGTACTTTGGTATGTGAATCAAATGCAATTTTAGGGTGGGAAAGGGCGAGGAGGAAGAGATCATGGTGATGAGAAGCCCAGTGCAGAACCAGAGGTGCAGCTGGAATGAGAAGTCACTCTTGTATTGCATAAATTGATAAATCACACTTGAGCCAGCACCAAACAGAAGATGTTCCTACCTGCCAGGGAGCCGGGCCCTCTGAGCCAACAGCAGTTCTGTGGGTCCAGTGAGATTCATCTCCCCATCCTGAAAGGATGCCTGGGAAGCACCCTGTTGAGAGATTTCAAAGCACATATTGAAACTATGTGCATACTTATGCATATAGAACAATGCTGTGTTTGTATTTTTAAGTCTGTATTTGGAAGAGAAAGTCAGTCATAAAATAACATTATCTCACTGACAGTGAGGACTGAACGACCCATTCTGGATGCAGCACCTATGACACAGCATTTGGAGAAACAGGAGGGTATCTAAAGTCCTGCTCCTCGTGCCAGTCCCACCACCCTTCCACTGGAGAAGCTTGTACTACTTCACTTTCTTCTCTGCCTATCTAACTTGAATGCCATTCTCTCCCAATCTGAGCCTTCTCCTTTCTCTCGAGAGATCACACAGACCTTGAAAAAACCCAACAAATTTTTTGTGCTCTATCCCTTAGTAGTGTCTGTCTGAAAAAGACATATTTTCAGAGTAACTTCCCAGAAAAATAAATTATGTAGCCATTTGGACAATCAGACACAAAACTACAGTGCACACAGGGTCCAGACACCAATGCTAAAGCTCTTGAAAACTATTATTTAACTTACTTTTTGTGCTTCTTACACTCAATGTTTGCATTTTTTTTCATACTGGGAGAGGGAAATAGTTACCAATGAGATAAGACCACTGTCAGCAGGTGATGTATTAGCTTTAACATACTGTACTTCATCCCAACCCTTATGGCAATAACGTAAACAGAGCAAAATCTGTAACAAAGACCTTTTTTGGAGAGGTCACTTCTGTCAACTCTGCAACAGGAATAGAGCTGGAAGACATAAATCTTCAGCTGTCAACACACTAAGAGAATTCAATTCAGAGCCTGATCTTAACTGGATAAAGGCTAAAGTTAATAATTATTTTTTGTTGTTGCTGCAGTGGTACAGTTTTCCAGTGTATACACTTGCCATATTAAGTTGTCTCAAAGCTAAAGGTACCAATGCTATAAATTAATTTCAAAGAACAAGGACAACTAGATAGGTAATTTAATTTTAAATGAAAGTTCTATACTGATTATTAGAAGTTCCAGCTTCTCTCAAAAGATGGTTCTTATCAAAAGATGGATTTAAAGGTTTTGTGTTTCCAGTCCCTCAAATATTTGTAGAATTTATTTTTAGTTTATAAGTATCAAGAGAGTTGGGGGCAAGTGTGGGCTGCCTTGCGCTTCAAAATCATGAGCAGCCTTGCAAGCAAACCCTTGAGATATAAATCAAGCTGGACTCCTTTTGGTTCACATGGTGCTTTTGAACCTATAATATTGGTAGTGATGCTCTTTGTGTGTTAATTAGAGCAGAAGCCAACACACTTGGCTTCAACTGCAAGACAATACAGTTCACTCAAAGTGAACTTCTGTCACTAATAAAGAACCCTTTTTAAAAGCTATGTATTGAGTATGTGCCATCTCTTCCAATCACTTTTCACAGTGGAACCACATGTCAAGGAGCAATTCTTGTTGTATGAAGTATATTCCATACTAACCTCGTTAACTAAGAATTCGACCTCAAGCCGTGCCTTACCAACGGAAATCAGACACACAGCCTTCATATATTGAAACTTCACCTTGACAAAAGCTTAAAAAAAAGTCTTGGTAGCAATAGATGATGGACGCAGACAAACCTCTCAACAATAAAGCTCCCAACAAAGATAACCTCTGTTAGCCTGCCACTGAAAACACCAGTGCTACAAAGGCTCTTCTCTGGAAAGTTAGATGCAGTCACACCATGAGCAGATTCAGCGTTGTGAATTAACTAGACCCTTTTCTTCTTGACATTGGCTGCAACACAGTACATGACAGAAAACATGCTAGTCATGCCTCAGAACTGTTTTGCTATCTGAAGCCTTCCTTGCAGTCTACACAAGCTACATAAACTGTGTTATTTCTCTGTTTTTGGGCTTTTGGTTACCGTTGTTTTTGCTGTGGTGAGATTATATCCATGCTTGTCCTCTATCTCCCACTTATTGGGAAACAGATTTCACAGCAATGATAAATACTGATGTTCAGAACACAATCTCATATCTTGTTTCTGTTGACTGATTCACAGATTTTTTGACCATAAAGAACCATTTTTTGATCAAGAAGTATAATCTCATACTTCAGTTTGCTAAGCAAGAGGTCCTTACAGAAAGATGGCAACAAACAGCCTTCTTTTCTGCTAAAGGCCAGACCAGCAGATAGTATCTTGAAGCTGGGTAAGAGGATTACTAATGATACTAGGGGTATCAGACTTTTGCAAGAGGTCTCCAGAAACAGATTTATAAACATGTCTCATGTGTTTCAAGGTATGATCATTCCCGTGCCAGAAAATAATGGGGTAGCCTTGGGAGGCACCTGACAGTCACACATCTCCACATTTTAATCTTTCCACAAGATAAAACTTATGTGAGGAATTAGAGAATGAAATTTGGAGTCCATAACACACTTACAGCTTGCTTTTCTGGTTTCTTTTGTTTATGGGGTTTTCTTAGGTCGGCGTGTTTATTTGCTTATTGTGGTGTGGGGGTTTTGCTTGTTTAAATTTAAGGGTAAAAGATTCTAAAGAAAAGTTATGCTCTCCTGATTGGACAGAAATGTGCTGAAGGATTTCAGAAAAAGTTCAATGTCAGAGCCCCCATCCTGCACACCACTGCCTGTTTTGATTTGCAGGCATCTACTGCTCCCACATATCACAGATTATCACATGCTCAAGTCAATAAACACAAAGCCAGACATATTTAAAGGCTTAACTGATCAGGGAAACATGAATCATAACACTGACATTATAACTGAGCTCTCTGAGAATGACATTAGAGCTCCAGTCACGTAACAATCACTAAAAATGGACAAATTCCTTTCATACTTCAGCATTACATTAGAAGCACAGTAAATTTAAACAGATCATCTCCTGACAAACAAGCAGAATAATAGCAAACCAAAAATGCACAAGTAAAGACACTGTCAAAAGACAATGATCCAACACACACAAAAATGCTCAATCTCTTGTTCGATTTTTAAAGGCTGATTGTCAGTTTCTCAATAGTAGCAGAATTAATGACACTGACTAACAAACCTTGACTCAAATTCAGCTAACACTGTAACAGATTTACAGTGACAGAATTGCAGTTTTCACTTAGGACATAGGAATAAAATGCAAAATGGTGGGGTAAAAACAAAAGCCAAGGAAGCATATGCTTCTAAGAACAGTGGAAGTTTTTAAATTTATTTACATAGGGATAATTTGAATTAAGCAATTCTTCTTAGTGCTACTAAAAGCCTGCTCTTCAAATTAGGACTGAAGAAGAAGGGAGTGATTCTATTAAATAATAGCCCTCTGCAAACAACTGCAACCCAAATGCTAAAAGGAGTCTTGTATTCATTATGTGACAGCTCTCAAGTTAGGTAAGCATGTACATGAGGCAGTAAGGAGTGACAGAGTGAGTACCATTTTCTACTTTGTGAACATTCACTCTTCTCAATTCCACAGTCAGCATGGGCATATGTTAACTCCAGCAATAAATATGATGCAATCAGCCGTGGTCTTATTTAGCTTAGGGAGTATGACAGTGTTTATGGTTTTTTTCTTTAATTTTTGAGAAGCCTCATTTCATAAAGACCACAAAATATCACAGGGGAAAAAGCAAGAGTGGCACTTTTGGAGAGAGACATGAAAGTATCCATTTCTGGCTAGACGAAGAGACAGAGAGAGGCAGAATTGACTGTAAATGGTCAACCCAACCGTTTGTATTAGAAACCAAGGGTGCAGAGCCCTGAGCAGCCAACACAGCAGCGGCTGCCCCAACAGCCAGGCTGCCCACCAGTCCCTCTGTTTTCTCACTACCACTGCAATCCAACAAACCTGGATTTTGGTATCTTCAAAAAAACTGCACTACATCTGTTTTCTACCTAAACTCTGGCTAGGGTGTAGTTTTGAATTCCATTTTAGCAAAAACCAAATCCTTTGTTGAGGTTCTTTTGCAGTTTTTTGCACATTCATGCAAGAACAGACTATACCTCCCAGCTCAGCAAGAAAACTTTAGAATATTCACAGGCCACCAGTAGCTATAGAAGGGCTCTAAATCACCTCAAGTCTGTCTGGTAGGCTCAGAATACAATTCATTGTTAAGACAAGTAAGTTTTTGGGTAGCATAATATTGCCAATACATCATTTTTAGGAAAGATGTGTAACAAAAACCATTCTATCTTCTTTGAAAAAAACTTATACAATAACCAACATGAGGAAAATCTCAAAATAGATGAATTTAGAGAATAGGGACTCTAAATAAAGAACAGGAGAAAATACTGAGCGTAGAATACACTTGGAGTATAAAATGGTCATCAAACACTAGCAATAAACTTGAAGGAAATAAGTAAGATCTATTAATAGAAGAAATACACATATCTACTCAAATTAGTACTCAGTCTGGTATACTCAAGGGAAAGTATCTTTATCGGCGACTTTCTTTTAATGACAAAGTTAAAAGTGAAAATGTACATCTGAAGTTCCAGTTTCCAGTACTGTATTCCCTGAGGGCCTCAGCTCTTTAAAACAAAGGAAAAGTATCCAAATCAAAGAGCAGAAGGTCATGGAGCAGGGTGGTAGGCTGCAGAGCTCCCTGTCCCTGCTTGGCCAACAGCAAACCTTCTTGCAAGAAGGTTCAGTAAGAGTTCAGATCCCACCAACATAAACAGTGAGATGCAAGGAAACCTGAGAGTGAAAGAGATGCTTAGTTTACAAATGCAGGAAATGTCTCATCTACTGCTCTCACAACAGACAATTTTAATTACCATATTTAAGAATTGAACATTTTTAGCAACACTTTCACGATCACGTGAGCATTTCTGACAGCCAGAATGAGTCTAAAAAGCCACAGCACTATATTTAGCTTTAAAAATCAACACTTTCATAAATATTCCCAAACCAATTAGTCTGTGTTATAAAGTTGTTTACCTTTAGTTAGAACAACAAATGCAATACCTGACATTGCACACAGAAGACCACAAAACTCATGGAACACATGCACAAAGGCCCCTTGTTGTTCAGTAATAACATAACCAAGCACAGGTTAAAAGATGATAACCCTGTTTGAACCAAAGCTATATGTATCCTGCTGTAATTCCCAGCAGTAACATACACTGTTGTTTTCAAGTTCTGGCCAACTGTACATGACTTTTTAGGCCCAAAAGGCTTCTCTGTGACTCACTTGGTCTGCTGGGACAAAATGTAAGTTGTGTGTTCCTGAATGGCTAAGAAACTACGTTGAACCACAATAACTGCTGCCCTTCATTATGATACTTGTCAGCCTCAGTTTGCAAAAAGAAGAATGCAGCACATCACAAGCTTTCAAAATATTTCAGACTTAAAAATCAGTATCTCTATTCCTCCATTTGGCCTTAAATCCACAATGGGCCTTAACTGAAGATATGGCACTAAAATCCTTTATAAAGAAAACATTTATCTTATTACTTTCCATGCACAGTCAGGTTATCTCAAGGCCAGGGAACAACCTGTCAAGTGAAAAACATAAGCTTCTGGTTAGCAGAAACCTGTACTGTAACCGTAGCAGTAACACCTCTGTTTAAGAAAAAACTTTTGTAATGGAGGAATTCTGGTTTGGACTGGGACAGAATTAATTTTCTTCCTAGTACCTGCCACAGTACTGTGTCTTGGATTTATTATGAGAATAAAGTCGATAAACTACTGATATTTTGGTTGCTAAGTAGTGCTTACCCTAAGTCAAGGACACTTCAGTTGCCTGTGCTCTGCCAGAGAGGGGGTGCACCAGAAGCCATGAGGGAGCACAGCTGGGACAGCTGACCCCAGCTGGCCAAGGGGATACTCCACAGCCTAGAACACCATGGCCGGTACATAAACTGGGGGGAGCTGGCTGGGAGAGGCCAATCGCTACTCAGTGATCAGGCTGAACATCAGTCGGTGTCTGGTGAGCAGTTGGGTTGGGCATCACTTGTGTTTCTTGGGTGTCAGTCACAGTCATTCATGGATTAGGTATGAAGTTGGTGTCAACATCTGCGTTTCATTCGCTTAGCTAATCTTTCATTACCAAGATAATAACAGGCTAACTTCCAATCTTCCAGTCCACACAGCTTTACATAACACCCAAAACCACTTTCAAAAATACATGCAAGAATGGTTTAGTGCATAACAATGCCTCAAAAAATTCCAGATTAATTTTTTAATTTAACATAGCTTTCCTTTTTTCTTTCTAAATAAGCATAATAAAATATAATTCACACTGTATTGCTAACATCAATACATCAAGGGTGGAAATCAATGAAAAGGAGGCTAATAAAATGCTGCTAAACTGAAGGAAAAGTATTAATGTTTGTTACTGTGTATTTCTTATTTTTCCAGTGGTCTGCTTGATTTAAATCACTGTGCCATAGAACGTGGGAAGTATTTCTAAACAGCTTACAACACTTCCATTTCACTTACTGATTAAACTACATCATCCTCTCAACTATTCAGAATGAAATTAATTTGAAATGGATAATTGATGCAATTGTGCAGTATCTACAAATGCAATTAATCACTTGCTAAAGATGATTTTTAGGCAGTCAACTAATATGAAAATAAGAATCACACAGCTTCTTTCAATCTTGTCAATTGAAATGTATTCAAGTGGACTGGTAAAAGATATTTTTCGACATGAGAATAGCTGTATGTCTTCAGATATTTTTAATAACATCCAAGTGAATTCATGTTTAATTAGCAGAGCATAAAGAAAAGCCGTAATATAGTAGGGCTTTTAGCAATTACATGACAGTTTCAGGAACCACAACAGCAATATTTTTCCCCTCAACTACCCCCCTCAACTACCAATGGATTTCTTGAATATTGTAGTGAGTTGTGATCTTGGCATTTAGAAGGTTACTTTAAACCAAGGGCATAAATAGACACTCTCCTGAGAATCAGTCTGGAGCAAGAAATTATTCCCCCGAATTGTTTGTTAACAGCTCTCTGCTGAGGGTCACCATTATAGCTGGACTGCACTGGTGCATTACATACACTCTGGTCAGTGCAAACACTGAACTGCCTGAAATTCCTTTCCCCAGCAGGTCCAAGTGCTCTGGGTGACCTGGCACTGACGCAGATTAGGAGCTACTGTATCACATGTAGTTCAAGGGAAGTACTCAGGAACGTCACACACCCACACACACATTTTCAAAGTTACTGCTTATGTTTTAGCTCAGTGGTCAACAACTTCAGTCAAAATAACACGAGGGCAAATTCATGACATGCTGAGCGCACGACACCGGGGAAGGGTACCCACCTCCTGGGTTAGGCATGGGAGGCAACCTTGTCTACCCTCCTAATTACTATTGGCCCTAAGCCAGCAGAGACCTTGGAGTCCTTGTCTTCTACATCGGCAAGATATTGTTAATATCAAACAAAGCTCCCAGGGAGCACCAGAATCAGCAGGAACCAAAAGGACGGGAGCCTCAGCTCTTCAGGGACACATGCTACACCAGCCAGGTTCTCTCCTCTGCACTCCCACTGAGCTCTTCTGGACATGTTCAACTTCTGCACGTAAAACACGCCAATGTCAACCTTCAAAATGTCCTCCCTGACCGTTCCTGCTATACCTACTCCCACTTTGTTTCATCTTAATCATTCAAAAATCTATGCTCTGTTTCTTGAAGTCCTACACAAACAGTAAGTTCTCTATTATTAAGAGCATCAAGGATTACTGTAGGCCTGGGGATCAAATTGTTATATATGATTTTGGCAACAGAACCCCAAGAATCTTCATATGAAAAACTTCTCTATCACTGAGGAAAAAAAATTTGCTAGTTATAACAGTACTGGAGAGTTCACATCTTCCTTGGCAGTTGTTTTGCATGGGTGAAGGGAAGGAAAAGGTACAGCTGGAGTGCCTAAGTACTTCAATTTGTGAAGGGCTGAGAGAAAAAGAAAAATGTAAAAAAAACCTCAATTAAAAGTCTCCAGAAGCAGCTTTCCTGCACATAAAACTCTGGACTCAGGCCCAACATTTTTAACAATTTCTAGGCTGAGGTGTGAGCAATGTCTTTTCCAAAACAGCAGAAAGCTGCTTTTAAAAGCATAGATAGTATATTGATAAATATTTGGATTTAGCACCTCTACTGGCCAAGAACCAATTCTTAAAATAAAAGGAAATGTTCCAGTAAGGGTGAAAAAACCCCCAAACCAAACAACCCACACACCAACCAAAAAACTACTGGAAACATAAGTAATATGGTATATGTTCACAACTTTTAGGAGCTGTCAATATTGGGATAATTATTTAAAGGATGCAGTTATCTGGCCAGCCATACAATCACTGGCACCTTTATAAAACAGGATATGTTTATTAGCTCTCTCCCCATTTATCAGGCTGGTTTTAATTGCCCACGAGCTCTCTGCCTGTGCTGCAAGCCAACGAGACACTACAGTGCAATATCAGGAGGACTCTGTGCCTGAGTCAGTAGTATTTGCATCTCATCAAGATCATTAATTTGAACTAAGCCATGCTTAGAGCACTAAAAATATTTTGGCTGACCTGAGACATGCTATCTGCTAAGATATTAATATTTTTATTTTATTTACCTTATAGTCTTTTTATTATACTTTCATATTTTAAGGACTATTGCTAAATTTACTTTCCGGAAATACATGGGTGGTCTTTTATTTATAAAGAATATTTAGCAGTGGTATCAACAGTGCAAGGCACCAAAGAATCAGGTGTTTCCAAGCTAAAATTTGTGATTTTTTTCTGTATCATCCATTTGGAGACAAAAACATGTGTTTAAAAAAGGTGCAAGAACTTTGGACATTTGAGTTACTATATAAATTATTTGTAAGCAATTATTCCCATGGCAACAAGCATCATTTAAAAGCACACTATCATTAGCTCCACAAATGCACACTAATCCCTCCTCCTGGTTGGAAACTGCCACTGGGCAATTAATATTGCAAAAACGGGAAAGAAATTAATGTTTCTACAAGAAAATCTACCAAATTTTCTCAGACCAAGAGAATAGCAGCATGACCTTTCCTGGCTTGACTCACTGTTTGAAGCCTCCCAAGATCTTTAATTGAAAAAATATTTTACAAGAGATTTACACACTACAAAGCTGTATTTTGACTAATTTCTTATTTGTTTAGAGAGAAACTGCTTGTATTCCTTTTTTAAGGTAAAGAAAAAAAATCTCTAAACCCACTATGCATTCCATCAGGATAACTTCTTCAGAAAAGTAGTACTTAAAAGATGTCTAAAGCTTATCTAGACAGCATTATGTATGATCCCTACTTCCTTCCCTACATCCCTACTTCTCCCACAAATAAAATTTCAATTTTATTCCTGCCACATAAAGCTACTAATTCTGAACACTTTAAAAAAAAAATCCCACAAACGTCATGCACAATTAAGAAAGATTTACAAATGTAATTGTACTACTGAATCAAAACTTTCTGCTTTTATTACAACAATATGCCCTCAATATTACCTGAAAGGCTTCTAAAAAATGTGTAGTATCTAAGAGCTCAATGTACAAGTGATAATTTAGCCTTGCATCTCTATTCCTTGAATAAATTCTTTATTGACTTCACCTGGTTTTTTCATCAAAATGAAAATTACACATATCTTCACCACTACCAATGACAGTGGGAGTGAACAATGTGGGTTTCCAAAATTTAAAAATCATATCCATTTTCAAAGTTTAAAAGGGTCATCATTAAAGATTACTGTTGATATTTTGCTGTTAATTCTCTTTACAAATGGCACATATAAGGAGATGCCTTAAACATGCTGGGTTGGTCAAAAGGAATCCGTAGATCCATTGATTCTGTAACAGCAAGGATAACCAAACTACCACCATCAGCCTACCAAGCACCGCTCACAGCCTGTGAGAGCCAGTGTTAAGCTTTGCCTTGGATCAGAAACTTCTACTCATTGCTTTGGAACAGTAACACCAGTAAGATGCTGTAGTGGTATAAGAATGCTTTTTCTCTTACTTCAGCAGTCGCTGTTGTAGCTATATTTAAGCCAAGAAGGCAATCACCTCAGCGAGCAACATCAGAGGAAACTATGAGAAAGACTGCCCCCATCTTCTCAGACATGCCTTTTTGTAACACCCCATTCATAGGGGGCAGCCTGACATAGTCCCTGTACCAGTAATCACTGGGTCACACATCCAAAGACCACTACAATCCAGTCCACCTGACCACCTTTCCCCCCAAAAGACAGAGCCATGGAATGCAAGGCCTGGCTGGGGCACTGCTCTGCTCCTGCTGATCTGCATTTGCCCTGTGTATTACATATTATTATTACAGTGTATTATGGTAAGTTTTCCTCAGTGTGCAATGTATGTTAGTAATTGCCAGTTATGTTACTACCATTCCTCATATGGGATTATCATAGTGGAGCAACAGCACTGATTAATCAATTAGCATGGATTCATTAGAGATGAACGATAGAGCAATGTAATTGTGTTTACTGAACAATGGATGACAGTGTGCTTAAAGCCCAGGATTTCTAATAATGATATATACATAACATTATGAATATTTAGAGCACCCTCACTGCAAAGCTAGAGAGACAACAATCAGGATGTGATTCAGTGTGCAAGTAATGCTGGAGCCTGGAGAATGCATAGATGGGAGAGCCACAAGACAGATGGCACAGTTAGATGACATTTTTTAGCTTTGACTAAATCTTTGTAGAACAGCTACAGCATTTCCTATACTCCAGAATGCACAGGCATGTCTGCACAATACAGTGGCCAACAGTACAAACAGTCAAACCCCCAGGTGTCTCAGAACCATTAACCAAGCCATGTTAATTGTAAGAACATGAAAAACCTGACTGACGCCACTCTATGACAAACAGAAGCACACAAGGGTAACTGAGAACTTTTTCTCCAGATATCTGAGGTTTACGTCCCTTATTGTTTGTCCTTGTCAATGGCTGAACACTAAGCTTACAACAGCCATTAAAGAACATGAACACCAAACTCCCAGACACATCTCCCAGTATATGATTAGTGCCCTTTAGGTCCTAATGCAATAGCCACAGACCCTTCCTCTGTCTAATGGTGGTATACAGACTAGCCAGTAATTCACATGGACAATAATTAATTTCTTGAAAATATGGTGCAAAGAAGAGATCTTGAAATATAGCTTCTGCTGCACTCTGCCTGAAAGGAAAAACACTAAAAAGGAATGTAAAATGTTATAGGGGAAATACTTTGCTAAAAGTTAAGGTAGAAAACATGTTCTCTATTATACTCCAGGAAATCAGAAATCTTCACGGAAGTCCAGTACCAGGGTCCCATGTGAGAGACCCAATTTAGAGCATGACAAGGACCTGAACACTGATCCACTCATCCAGTATTTTCCCAAAATGCTTCCACAATGGTCCAGGGAACCACAGTCTGTGATTAGCGTAGAGCTTCCTCAGCTTGGAATGCAGCCCTTGAATACAAGGTACTAAGAATTATATTGCCTGTTTAGATCAAAGGCACTTTCATTCCTGCAGGGAGTTAAGAATTCCTCCTTTACTTTGTGGGCTGGAAAAATTTATTTACTTTTCAAAAGATTCACACATTGAGTTAATTTAAAGCTTACCAGTTTCCTCCAGTTTAAGCAACTTACTGAATCAGTGACTAACAGTATGAGTATTGTCCTGCAGACATCTTTATATTTAACCATTTGTTCCATATGTTTAGAGATGCTAAAAGTCTCAAAAGAAACTTTTTACATTTACATGTACATACATAAAAATACATTTTTGTGTGTGTGTGTGTATGCGAATGATAAAGTTGCAGATGAAGTTCTTCCATAAATCTTATCTGGTCACAAAGATAGCATGGAGGTCTCCCAACATATCTCAGTACAGGAAGGAATTCTCTTTAAAAGATCCTCTCCTTGGCTCTGGGCATTCTACAAACCAAACTGCCCATCTTCACTCTCAACAAAATCTCCTCAGCACTGTGGCAAGGAAAATACATGATGGCCTAAGAAAAATACAACACAAATTAGTCTTGCCAGGCCTCTATTTGCCAGGCAAGCCCTATACTAGACATACTCCTAATTTCTCTGTAGGCACATTTTGAACCAAATTCTAAAAAAGAATTTGTCAGAGAAAAACAAGCCATCTATTCTGAAGATTTTTGTAAGGGACCATGAGAACATCTTAACCTACAGAGCACCAAGCAAGTAAATAAGGGTTAAAATGTTGTCTGAATCTCTTCAAAGAATTGAGTTGCCTGCATCCAAATGGGAGAAAACATGCTGTCCTACATAAACCCCTTGATCTCAATCCCAATTCTCAATGGAAATTAAGGCAACTGTGCAGCATTTTAATTCTGCTGAACTGTATACAAAACCTTGTTTTAGGATCTGAAAGCACAGGCACAGTATTATCCTGAATTTATGAGTGAATATTATTAATAAACCCGAGTTGACTCCTGTGAGCCAAGACATTACTATCACTGGCTTATCTTAAACCTAGCAGGCAATTTAGACTTGAGACAGATCACCTGAGAGTATATTGTTATTTCCAATAAATCCTTATGAAGCATAATGGTATTTTCAACATCTCCTAGGGTTTTTAAAAGTCATCATAAAATAACCTTTCATAAAATGATCTGGTTCCATGTTAATTACTAACTACATCTTGAAATAACAGCACTGGTTAGTAAATAACTTGACAGCATTAAAAATTGCAGTGTAAGAAGACAGGATTTATCACACAATTGAAAGGAAGCTGGGTGAACAAAACATCTTAAGCAGAGATATAACAGCATATTTGCTGGGAATAAAATAAAACAGCAATTATAAGACCTTATATATGAATTAAGCTCAGGACATTTTAATGAGCACAGTTGTACCTACTAATCAGATTATGATGGGGACTCTCACAACCACTTTTTTTTTTTTTTTAAATTATTCGAAGAGAACAAGCAAACAAAATCCCACAAGTAACTTCAATTTCACACTAAAAAGTTATTATCACCAGAAACAGCTTTTTTAAGGTTACAGGTGGACTTAATTGCACTATAGTTGTTGACTAATAGCAGCATCTCTAATTGCAAGAACAAAGGTCAGAGAACACATTGCCGTTGCTTACGTGAGCACAACAGGTGACATGGACAAATGAGTAACTCTCCAAAAGACAGAAAGCAGCAGGAGTTACCAGCTGTCCTATTCCTTGCATGTGCTTCTGGATAAACATACTGTTTCAATTCAGTGCCTGTTTCTTTGCTTTGGAGAAAAATACAGGGAAGGTGTACCAAGAGAAGTGCTGGTAATAAAAAGGCCTTCCAGCAAAATTCCCAATTTTTGTTTATTCCTATTTTAAAATAAACATCATCAATTGTATCAATTATTTCCTAGAAACAAAATGTCACAGAGACATATTTAGTATATAAGTGTTTGCCACAAAGTGGAAGGAAATAGCTAACCTGTGTCCTTGCATGCCTTTGTGCGGCATTTCCTAACCTCTCCATACAAGATGCTCAAGATGGTATCAGAAACACAAAAAAAACTACACTCCAAGACAAAAAAGTTCCCTTGTTCCCAGTTCCTCAGAACTTGGAAACCAAAAGTATGGCACTGAATAGCAGAATAAATCTAGTCTGGCTACCTGAGAGGACCAAGGTCAGTTGAGACAAAGTGAGGAATGTGACAGATGCATGAGTGACAAGGTTCAGTCATTTCAGCTCTTCATGAGGCTTCTCAGCTAAGACACGTGAAGCCAGATTGATCTAAACATGAGTATCTCCTTAATTTACAGTTCCCTTAATTTTAAGAAACTTGTGCTGACAGAAAATTTGAGTGGCCTGAAAAGTTAACAAAGTTTTTTATATATGTGAATTATTTAAGCTTTAAAACTTCAGTACAATATGCTTGGATACAAAGCACAGTACAGTTTTATTTAGCAGTGAAATGTTTCAAATACTATTACTTATGAAGAAATTCAATGTTAATTATCCAGGTCAGATGGTAATTAAAAATACTTCACAACCAGAAATGCTGAGAGACTGGCAGCACGCTGGGGGTAAGGGTGTGGGTTGTGGTTTATAGATTTTTTTATTTGTCTCACTCCTACTACCTATGTCAAGTTCATAAAAATTTACTATTTAGAAAAACAAATTTAAAGGCATTTTGAGGCATTTTGTACAGTGGAGTTTTTTCTGCTATCACATAGAAAAGCAAAGCTTTTTTTCTGAAGATTTTGTAATTGCATTGTAATAACCCAAAGCACTGTAAGCTACAAGAGTTTGCTTGCATTTTTCTTATATTGAGCACGACTCATCTGCATATTTAACGGCTCCACATCACTGCAATGCATTCTGGGTACTCACAAGTAAAGACATTACCTTTTCTTCTAGAAAGAAAAGGTAGAAAGAAATAGCTTCAATGAGTTACTTTGTGAAGGAAAGAACAAGGTAGACTTCCTAAAGAAAAGCCTCTCATTCAGAGATGAACTTTACCAAATTCAAAAGCAACCGAAGGAAGCATTCAATGCTTTCTTCTGAAAATGAGCTTAATAGTCCAGGAGCTGATACATCCTGCAGGCAAGTGCAATACATCTTAGACAAAAGTTGCCCCCAGTAGAAAAGAAGATCATGGAGGGAATGGCATTTTTTCAAGTGTCTGTGCATAATCTCATGCAGGGCTTTAAATTTCAACCAAAAAAAAAAAAAGCACTGTGAATTAGGTTTAATATTTTAATAGGAACTACTGGATACATGAAACAAAACACTGAAATAACAGGGTAATACTGATCTGTGTTGCTAAACTGATGCACTGCTGCATTTTAAGCTACTCAGAGCTTCTGCAATTTACATTCACTCCTGTACAATGGTAATGAAGTGATCAAACCTGGAGATCACAAATACAGGGGCCTGGGGAGCTGAACTCCAGCTCAGAAACTACTCTGAACGGTTTCCTCAAGCGTGAACTGCCTACAGCACAGTGTCGTGAGCACAGAAGGAGGCCAGGTTCTAAGAGGATAGAGATAAGGCTTTCTGTTTGCTCTATCCTCTCCCAGCAAATAACCCTTTTCTGTTTAAATGGCTATAAATTTCAGTAGAGACAAGTCAGTGAACATTCATTGGAACTTAAAACAGGAACCCAACAGGAACACTTTTGGTATAATTATACTTGATCTGGACTAAAAATTAGTTTGTTTCCTTTTTGCAAGTATCCCTATGGCTGTATCCAATTCCAACATCTACAAGAACCATCAAGTCTGGAAAACACAAATGTAAGGTTTGAGGGAGCTGAGTGCAAACTGAAATAAAGTTTGAACAGTTTGCTTTTGTTTGGTTTTTTTCCTTAAGCCTGAACTGTCTTACATACTGGTAACAATCAAACAGGAACTGTTTAGCATATGAAAGCAAATATTATTTCTGTTGTTATGGCTATTTGGACATCTGATAGCCTCAGGCAACCCATAGGGACCCCAACAACAACAACAGCTCAACTTAAAAGTCAAAGGGCAGATACCTTTGAAGTGAGAGATGACACAGAAACAGCAGCAGACCTTGAAGTTGGGTCTGACAGAAAGAACCTGAACACTTCAGAGTAAATCCTGTTCCTCCTCACAATTCTCTTGAAGGCAAAATAGGCACATTTGATCACCAATGATGCTGAGTGCCAGAAAACCTCACAGCAAAATGCTCTTCTGACAAATCCCTCCTGCATGGCAACAGGAAAGGCTACCAACATTTCGAAGGGGTTTGGCAAACAGCACTGCAGAATGATTCTTGAAATTTTTAATATTTTGTGACCTAGCTAACTTTTATTATCTGGTAAACATGAGTGACAGAGAACCTCTGTCAAAGAAAACATAAGCTGTGTCTTGTAAGAGGATCCTTTGATTCTTTAGCATCCAGGCTGAACAGCTGCAGAAGTTTTTAGATAAGAGTGAGTGAAGACTACTGCTCATGAGCCTCATGACTTCAAACTAGTGGAAAAGACAAGACTGGATTTCCAGTTCTGCATGTGGATTGACTTTCAGAGCCCTACAACGCAGTTCACGACACAGATAAGATACAGCTTGGAAAATAAATGCTGGGTTCTAAGAGCCAGTAGTTTCAAAGTGGAAGCCCACAGCTGTGTCTCCCAGATCTTTACCTGTATCCTGCACTGGTGATGATACTGAATGGCAACCACCTTTCTACTGGGAAAGGGGAATACAAGCCACTGTTGCATAGGTGAGACTGTGGCATTGGGAAAGGACTTCACTCCGCCACTTTGGAGAAATCATGCTTGTGCAATTGCTGCTTCTCACCAGTAAAGACAGGTGCATTAATGTGGATAAAAGGCTTCTGTAGGGATGTAAAAGCTGTTACACGTTACATGATTTCAAAGCAGGTCTAGGGACAAAGACTTTTAAATCAAAGATTAATAGTAACTGTGCACCCAAGAATTGTAACAGTAAAAGCATATTTGTCACTGGCATTTTTTATTTTATTGCAGCAGACAATGACTTCAACTTGTGGTCAACAGACCTCTAAATTCCTTGACTACTTTTAGAAAGTCATAAAAAGAAACTGTGAAGATCTAGCATAAGATACACCTTCACTGGAAACTTTTTGGGAGTCAACAAACCAAAAAGAATGAAGTTATATACACCATACTTCAAATTATAAATTGGTTGGCATTTCTGACACTGACAAAGACAATTACTTTTTTGGGTGGGTTTTTTTAGTGAAAGGACAGAAAATTCCTGGCTTTTGTGTTTCAGAGATAAAACTGAAATGTACCAAAGACTACTGCTGGTTTTCCTCCTGGATTCACTTCTGATTTATTTATAGGAGGGCTTTCTACCTTTACCTGCAAATGTCAAAACTGAGCTAGTGACTTTTATATAGTTTCTTGGTTTAATAACTATGGTAGATACAACACCCATTCTGCCTCTGCCCCTCTCCAAAAATAAACAAAACCTAATCACGTCTAAAAACTAGTTTATATCTCACTGTTCATAGCAAATAGAAAGAGTTGGGCACAGATAACCTAATTTTCACCTGTTTCTGCTTACTGCATATACACTAACTCAATTTAGATTGATCTGCTAATGTTTGCAGACTTACTACAGTGGCACAAGGCTACTAAATCCATTCAGCTTATTTTTAAAAAAGACAAACCAAGATGAAATGTTGTTCATACTCCTTCTTAATTTTATTTTAGCTCTTTGTTTATCTCTTCACTTCAAAGCACTTCCAATATGAGGCACAGTTTCAGTGTGACAACTTTGTAAAATTAAAATAGAAAAAATGTGCCAGCATCAATCTGCTTTACATTGGAAAGCACAACAGCCTTGGGACAGAAATGACGACTTGTGAGAGTAAGCTATAATGAACCCAGAAGTGCTATCTGCAGTAGGAAAAATATATTAGACTGGGGGATGAACACTCCTGAAACAATTTGTCTTCCTCAACAGGAGTCTCCTGTTCCCCAGTTGCAGCGTACAGCCAGGTCTGACCCTAAAAGCAAGGGAAAATTATCAATATGAATCCCCACAATTCTGTTGGCTAGCACTTCTAATTCACTTCTTATTTGACTTGGAGCTACTTAAAGTCCAAATTAAAAAAAAACTACAGCCCAGAATAAAGCTGAGTCTGCAAGGGATATCCCCCCCACTGTGGCCCATCACTGGCTGGGCAGGAAGGCAGGAAACCACCCTGGCAGTGGGAACCCCACAGGGCAATCCCACCAATCCAGGGGCAGGTGATCCAGCCAGGCCAGAGGCCCGGAAGGTGGGAGCCAAGGCTGGGCAGCAGCTGCACAGAGTTGAGGCTGAGCCAGCCTCTCTGCACTAACCCTGGGCCTCTGCAGGAACAGGGCAGGGAACAGCCCAGCACACAGGAGGACACCAAATCTGCCAGCTCCATCCCCAGCTCCCCAGGCTCAATAAAGCCCAAAGTCACGGCAGGACAAACACATTAGTAAATGTGCTCCTAGTTAAGAGAATGGCTACAGAAGGTCAAGGGGTTGATCCCAACAGTACCAATCAAGATTCGTGGCAGGTGTGCCCAGGTAGCCAGGCCCTTCTCAAATTTCAGTGTTGCTGGAAAATAAAAGTTTTACTCTCCAGTGAGCTGTATTGTCAGACTCCTTGCACAGACATCCTTTCATTACCTGTGAACTGCAATATATTGATCTAGCTCCTATTCTTTTCACAACAATGTACCTCAGGCACAAATTCAATTCTCTCAAAATACATTCTTGGCAAAGGGCATCACATGAATATATATGCTACATATGCATGCGCAGCATTAGTGGGTAGCATTACTTTATATTTCCTTCCCAAAAACATGCCTTCGTGCTAAAAGAAGCTTCCAGTAGGCTCTCCCAACAGGCAAAGAGATTTTTCTGTCTTCTGCTTGAAAATTACTTTTTTTTCCTTCAAGAGCTGGTGAAAGCTATGAACTTGCTTTCCAATTTTAATGTGTACCTTTTAACTTAATACATGTTCATGAAAGGCTTAGATTATTTTAACTACTTAAAAAGAAAAATAAACCTGTTATAAACTGCATATAACACACCAAGGAGTATTTTCTCACTTGGTTTTTGCTGTCCAGACTCAAGAGAGCTGCCAGCCATCCCAAATGTGCATGTTTGGTTGCTACAGAACAAAATACTAGCAGCAATGGAAAAGAAAGCTAGACCTGAAGTAATCTTACTTATTAAACAAATAATAAAGAAGTATTTATGAAGTCAACATCATATTCATATGAATAGAGAATGATAAGTAATAAATTTTAAATATTGGATGATTTCAAGAGAATTTAAATCACTATAAACCTAGAATCTGCATGTTACTCCTCACCTTAATATGGAACCAACACATCAGATGCTAAAAGTCTGATTACTATAAAAGTAATTTTAACAGAACTAACATCAATAATTTGATGTTGTAGACACTTGTGTAGTATTATAAATGCATGTAATTGGCAGCAGATTAATTTCCCAAAAGTCTTATAATCTTTTGGCATACTGCCAACATAATTTTAAAAAATATCATTGTATTTATGAGTGCATGCATCTGGTTCTAATGAAATAACTTTACGTGGTAATATCAGTGTTTGTGTAACTGATGACATTAACACAATAAACTTATCAACACACCTCTCAAAACAGCCTTTTGAAAGTGACAACTACACACATAGTAGTCAATGAAAGGTAAAAAGGTAGAAAATCACAGCTGGGCATTAAGCAATCATCAGGTTCAGTGTTTTGTAAACTCAAGGATTGCTTTGTTATCATTAACATGGTAATCCCTAATCCAGCAGTATTTCTTCTGTTGACAGTTACTTGCTGTGTTCTGAAGTGCTTCAAAGAGAAAAAGCATACACCATAAATTCTCTTTTGTGTACTAACTAGACTATCAATTTGACCATAAGACAGCATCCATCTCATACCATCCTGTTACCAATGTATGGACTTGCCAATGAACAGCAATCCAATTTCCCTTCTCTTCTGATGACAGGATGGAGCATTTTCCCAGGCTTACCAAGCCAATCAACGACAGACAGAGTGGTCTGAAGACTGAAGTGGAACTGGCTTCTTTTACCTCAAGTTAATTCTGCTATTTAGACATTTACAGTACAATTAGTAAATAATAAAAATATTGTATAAAAACTTCTCTAGCCCATTCTGTCTCTAATCTCCTGAACCTCCTTGGAAGGAATATGAGGACTTACAATTAAGAATTTTGCATTTTTTCCACAAGGAGCAAAACATCCCAATTCTAGGTGTTCTTACTACTATACAGCAGACCACCTCAGTCACCAACATTTTCCAGGTACCTTTTGTAGAATATTCTTCCCTCAAATATACAACATTACTGAATTCACTCTCAAAAATTCCAAAACATGCAAGGCAGCACATACTTTGCATGAAGGAAATAAGGATACGTTCATACATCAGCCACACTGATGTCACAGCTGGTCTTTGTGCCACAGAATTTTCATCAATACCATTAACTAAAAAACCCCAAAGCTTTGCAGAAGCACACAGCAATATGTGATACCTAGGCAACTATGGTGAAGGCTAAAAAGATCTGAGGAAAATGCTCCTATATTCTTTTATACCAAATATACAGTTAAGACTATATTCCTTGGCTGAAAAGAATACCATGACAGAAACTTCTGAGCAACAAACACATTTGTCAGTAAGAACTGCAGTATTTCACAGCCTTGACTGATTTATTTATTTTGAAGATGAAACATCTGTATTTTGGCTACATCTTTTAAAATCAAATTGAAGGGGATAGCATTCTACCTGCTGATAAAGAGATTTTTTTTTTCTTAGTGATTTAAAATCCATTTAATCTGGTTTTGTTCCTCAGCCTCTCCTCATTTTATCATGCTTACAATTTCTCATAGAAGTGTTTTACAAAATTCCCCTTGGAACATGCCTCTTCTGCATATTCTGAAAGAAAATTCATTTGGACTTTTATGGAAAGTGTAAAAAGATGAGACAACAAACACTAACTGGCCCTTGCTCAGTAGTGCTGCTTACAGAACTAACTTTACCCCAAAACAATGTACTTCTGTTTGATTCTCATTCTGTTGTTTGAAGGACAGAAAAATGTATGCAGATCATAAAAGAAAGGGAGGGGTGGGGGCGGAAGTGAATGCCACATCTGAGGAACCTTCACATATTCTTTGACTGGCATGATGCCATGTGAAAACAAGGGGGTTCCTTTTGTTTCTGTAAAGCTCACAGATGTACTATGAACTTGATTGTACTTGGTAATTCCAAAAAGCAGAGGAAAGAAAAAGGAGGCAGCCAATTTATCTCCACAGGTGTTAAACATGTAATCATCTCAGATGCACCCTATCAGATCAATGGAGTAAGCATGCTACAAGAAACAGCAGCTCTTTCATTTTGGGTCCAAGTTCATGTCACTCTAAGACAGCTGCTAAATAGACAACAGCAAAAATACCAACACAGAGAGTAATTCTAACTTTAAGATACCATGATATGCTCTCAAAGATACCACAAGATGCTTCAGTGCAGTCACATTACATGGTACGGTTCAAATACATGGAAGAGGGTATTATAGCATCCCTCGGGACTGACACAAAAAGGAAGCTTTTTACTTGAATCTTAAAGGGGAGCTTGAGGATCCATACTGAAATCTATATTAAATCAGGGTTTAAATCAAGATGAATTAAAGGCAAAACTTACTGTTTCTAGTACTTCAAAGCACACAATTAATTAAGAAAAAAAAAAAAGCACAAGCAACTACTCTGTTGAGAAAAAACCCACCATCAAAATTTTACAGGAACAACTGTTCCTATAAGGTCTCTCTGGGGGGCATTTTTTTCCCCTTACAATACTGCTTGGAATGTGTAACACTTTGAACTGGCAAATATGGTTCTTAGGATCTGAAATACGTCATAAGAACAACTGTGCCCAGTGAGACCAGAGGTATGTCCATCTTCGAATACCAGGATGCCTCACAAACTGCTAATTATTGTCCCTTATAGTACAGAGAGATAGTGACAACAATTTGCTCTTGCATCAACACAGTTATTCTACAGTCTAATCACTTCCTTTTAACTGAAGATTTGTATAATTACTATATTGTTTATTTCTTAATTTTATTTATTTAAAGTTATTTCAGGGAAGTTATACTGCTGACGTTACAACAAAAGGTCACATTAGAGGCCAGAAACAATCATTGCAATTACTGACAAAAATCAAAGGTGGGATGTTCGTTCAAAATCCTGAAGCTCTCTGACACACCCTTACTATTTTAGTCTATATTCACACTGATCTTAGTTTATTATTCTTAACTCCAACATGTCAGAACACCTGCAACAGCAAAAGCACACAGTTTACAGAAGAACTAAAATATTCCTCCTCTCATTCCAGTTGTCAATGTCAGAAATTGTTTCATAGGCATGGAGTAAAATCAGGACTTGCTGTCATAAAAAAAAAAAAAATCTAACAGAATGTGCAAGTTTCAAAGAGACCTACAGTATTATTATTACAGCTCAAAAACCTGTAAATCCAGATTAGCTGAGACACCAGCTACATAGAAGAATAAATCTCCAGATTAAAGTGTCACCAACAAGTTGGGTAATTTACTAGTGAAAAGGCCTCACCTAACAAAATAAAATTAAAAAAAAATCCCCTTTCCTTGGAGTGTGAATAACTGTCAATC
Organism: Aphelocoma coerulescens; assembly: GCF_041296385.1. NCBI lineage: Eukaryota > Metazoa > Chordata > Aves > Passeriformes > Corvidae > Aphelocoma > Aphelocoma coerulescens. The sequence goes on from NC_091021.1 coordinate 13,872,674, forward strand.
CTGTAAGAGAAACAAAACCACACATCTGACTTTTGGAGAAACACAAATATTAACCAGAGTAGAACTTCTTATGACAGTGCACTGCAAGATAACATATTAAAAATCCGAAACTTGAGTCTAGGTAAGTGCCAAAGATCTCTGCCATTATTCCTAGTTGTCCATTACATTGCTACATTTATGGAAAAAGTTACTTACTAGCAGGCATTTCAGTAGGACCCTGACTGAGAACCTATTTTATTTTAGCTAAATGTTTCCAGAGCTTGACAGTAAATGATATGCATGAGCCATGTTGACTGTCATCTTCCACTTTTGACTGTCAGACATAGAAGTAACTTGCTAATGTTTCATTCCAATTTCAGCACCATGAGCTGTTGCGTAAGCTGCCTGCTAAAAGCTGTTCCAGATGGAATGACAGTATTTTGTAGGACCCCAAAGATGTGGCTATAGAGATGAATATGTGTCAACAGCATTGACAGCATGACCTTTTTTCCCTTTTTTTGTCAACAATTCTTATTTCCACCCTTTAATTTTTCCACATTCCCTATAAGACAGGCCACATAGGAAAACAAATAGTTTCAGTCTCTCAGCCATCCTGGATCACCTACAAGCTCATCTACCTGACTACACAAAGCAGAGGATAAAGGAGGAAGGTATATAAACAATAAGGTATTTTCAAAATTACAGCCAAGGCCCAAAATTCATTTGAAAGAGGAAACAAAACCCAAACCCCTACTAACATAAGAACGATGAAGAGCTTTGATGATTTTCATTGGAGATACTTTCTTTCATGAATAGTCAGTGGAATGCCAGTACTCCTCGCATTGGAAACAACCCGTTAACAACTAATAACAACTTCTACTGATTACACCATTTTTACTGATAATTTATATACTATATCAACATCACAGAACATTCATTATTAGCTCTTATTACAATAAATCACAAAAAGTCTACTGATCCTGCTCAAATAAAAGCACGTAAATTACACCCACTGCTCATTTTAAACAATGCAGGTAAAACAATATAATTTTTCTGACACACAGGCTGTGCAAAGAATACAATTCTCCACACACACACACATACTGCTTTGCAACCCTCAAAAGAGGAAATTACCACAGGGCACTTCTGTCCATTTTCAGATGAACAATTTAGTATTCTGACAAACATTTAATTTATATTTTTTTAGTTTTTCCTTAACAATATAAAATAATTTCTTTTTGATGCAGAATGCCACAGCACATAATATAAGAAGGGGAAAAAGTAAAAGCAGTTCAGGGCTGAAAGGCAGCAGAGAGAATTGAGAAGGAATGGCTTTTGTTATTTCGACAGCCCTCAGCTCGCTGCATAGTTGGATTTATGTTCTTTAAGAGCAGCAGTTTTCATGGTGTAAGAGTGCCACACAGCTCTGGTTCCTGCAGTGCTCACACCAACAACTTCAAAACTAACTCACTGCAGATGTCCCTATGATCATCTAATCAGACATCAAAAGCAATATACTGACAAGCTCCTGTGCTGATTAGAAGTGTTCTATATATGTTTCACAGCACAAACAGACACAGTAGTTGCTTTATAAATGGATTCACCCACATCAGAATTCCCTTTTAAAAAATTCCAACTGTTCGGAACTCCCCAGCTGAATGACAGAAAATCCTTTTAAATCTCCCCAGATCTTCCGTTCAGTTCCACATTGCAGGATTTCAAGAGCCAGAGTTAAATTATTAATAGGAAAACTTTTACCAGGAAAAAGTAAATGCCTTCCAGAATTTAAACCCCTTGCTATTCTGAATGACAGCCTGAGACCATATCAGGGAAGCAGCCTTGCCTTTACCCTCAAACACACATGGTAATATCTAAGATGTATTTCCAAATCAACTTTGATGTCTGATTATTATACATCAACAAGCATGGATTTAAAGAATTACAAGTGCACCAGCACTGCTAGTTCCTGAAAAAATACTGTTTCTCCCAATATCTGGTTTCCTTCTCAGAGTGCACCTCCTGCAACACTTAAAGAGGGCCTATAAGAAAGATGGGGACAGACTTTAGTAGAGCCTGGTGTGATAAGACAAGGGATAATAGTTTTAAACTAAAAGAGGGTAGATTTAGACTAGATATAAGGAAGAAGTTTTTTACAAAGTAGGTGATGAAACGCTGGGACAGGCTATCCCGAGAGGTGGGAGATGCCCTGTCCCTGGAAACATCCAAGGTCAGGCTGGATGGGGCTCTGAGCAACCTGATCTAGTGGAAGACATTCATGCTTATGGTAGGAGGGATGAAATCAGATGACCTCAAAGGATCCGTTCCAATCCAAACTGTTGTAAGATTCTATCACATAACTACGGGAGAATTTCATATTGAAATTCGAACACATACAAAAGGACTAGAAAGTAAAACTATCCAGCCTAGTCCAGTAAACATACTGGACAAAAGTTCTATCTTCTAAAATCAGACAGACAATACAACCCTCGTGGCAGTGCAGTCTCTTAGCTCAAGACTTAGCAGAAATCTGCTGAATCAAGTTATAAACTCTACGGAATTATTCCACCACTGTGCCAAAAAAGACCTTTTCTGCCCTGCCCTACTTTAATGTAGCATGATTAGATGAACTAATATTTCTGGGTTTTTTTTATACTAAAATACTCACACACTTTGTAAGTTCTACAGATTATTTCATAGCTGAATTTGTAGCATATCTTTACATTTACATATGAATATAATATCATATAGAAAGGAACAAATCATGAAGCTGTATCCTTACACATGTGGACATTATGCTAATTCACAGACTCTTCATCAGGAAGGCTAATACACCACAAGCACAATTAGCAGCCAGAAGAACCAGAGGAGGTTTTGACCCTTTTTAACAAGAGCTTGAAACATAAAAATGTTCTAATTATATATCAACCTTATTCAAAATTGCAAATTACATGTCCACAATGCATAAAATACAGTCCATTTCAAATCATATCTAGGCAAAAATTGAAACTGTATTGAGCCACTGGAGGAGCTCTTCAACTGATCCAGCATCTCATTGTATCTTTAAATATGGATAAATACAATTTAACCAGCCAGTCCTATTGATTAATTCCACGATAACCTAAGTATTTGTCCAGAAAACATGTAACTACAAAAGAAAGTCACGCAGAAAATAGCATACCATAATAATCAGCAGGAGAGGGTGAAACCTTAGTCCCACCAGAATTAATGCAAAATTCCCATCAATTCAAATAGGATCACAATTCTCTGTCTAAAACTCATGACAAATCAAATCTAATGATAGTAGAGGAAGTCTGTCCCCAGGCAGCAAGAGAGACTAGCAGAAGTTACAGCTCCAGAAATGGAAGTTCAGGTGTTATAATTATACATTAGCAATTACTACCTGAATGAACCGGACTGAGCAGTAGCAGCAAAACATATTCTGCTCCCTAAAACCAAACCAACAAAACCACACAATTTCTGCCTTGCTGCATCTCATCTTTACCATGTTGGGCAGAGGGATCCAGTCAGGAACTTCTGAGTTGGTGAGGAGAATCCAAAACTGCAGCTCCTCTCAGCAAACTGCGGACAAGTGTTGAGCAAGAGTTAAGTGCACCAAGAATGCTCGTTTCTTCTGAAAGGTTTCAACCATCCCAATCACACTGCCTCGCTCCAGAGGAGATCTCCAGCTGAAGACTACATGCCTGTTGCTAAAGCCACTTTGTGAGGCCAGGCCATTCGCAGCCAGAAAGCAGCTGGGCCAGCCCTTGCCAGCTGCCATAGCAAAGCTATGGGCACAGAACTTCCTAGAGAAGTAGAATCACAGAATCCTAGAATGGCTTGGGTTGGAAGGAACCATAAAGATTGCCTAGTCCCAATGCCCCTGATATGGGCAGGGATACCTCCCACTAGACCAGGATGCTCAGAGCCCCATCCAACTTGGCCTTGAACACATCCAGGGATGGGCATCCACAGCTTCTCTAGACAACTGGTGCCAGTGCCTCACCACCCTCACCATAAAAAATTTCTTCCACATATCTAAACTAAATTTCCCCACTTTCAGTTTGCGCCCATTATTCCTTGTCCTGTCACTACAGTCCCTGATGAAGAATGCCTCTCTGGCTTCCCTGCAGGTCCCCTTCAGATACTGGAAAGCCCCTATGAGGTCTCCACACAACTTTCTCCTCTCCAGGTTGAACAGCCCCTGGTTTCTCAGCCTGTCTTCATAGGGGATGTTCTCTAGACCCCTTACCAACTTCATGGCCCTCCTCTGGACTCACTCCAACAGGTCCATGTCCTTCCTGTACTGGGGACCCCAGAGTTGGATACAGCACTCCAGGTGGGGTCTCACAAGAACAGAGTAGGGAGGCAGAACCCCCTTCCTTGACCTGCTGGCCACGCTTTTTTTGCAGCCTAGGGTTCAGGCGGCTTTCTGGGCTGCAAGCGCATGTTAGCTGGCTCACGTAGAGTTTTCATCAGTCACTACCTCTCCCATTGTTTTTTGGAGGGTTGCTCTCAACCAGTTCTCTGCCCAACCCATAGGTGTGCACAAGTACATTAAACTAATTCTGTATCCCTGAAGGCCTCTCTGGATATCTAGGGAAGGAAGCTTTCACTTTTGAAAGCCTGGCCAGGGCTCTGTAATCCTAACTAGGTAGAAGAGCTAAGCTGTAGCTTTAATAAAGTAAAAAATTCATTAGCAAATACTTTTTCCTCAATAAAAAGTTCTGATGTGTGTTACCCCTATTTTTTCCTGATTACTGTCTCTAAATTTTTCAGTGGCAGCTATCACAATAAGGAAAGAGAAGTTTGGATGAAAAAAGAAACTCGAATTTTGTACCATCTGTTAAATGACTTCCAGTCTGAGGGAACAGATGCTGGACTTCACTATTGGTTTTTGATTGATCTAGAAGTATTTTGTTAATTGGGGCTAAAACTACAGCTAAGATGTGTCACAGAAAATAGGAAAGAATAGCTCAAATTCTCCTCAAATTACCTGGTCACTCAGAAAAGGTTTTGTTATTTTTGTAGTCATCATACAGCATTAAAAATCAAATCTTCCTTTGAACAAATGGGACAACATCTGAAAAACAGAACACATGCTCTCTTTGATGCCATAAATATTGTGAACAGCTCAAATGGTTCATCAGTTCAACCAGTTCACTTGAATGGGATAGCAATGTTCTTTTCTTGTATTACTGCATGTTTGCTGTCTTATTTAATGCATTACTCATTGTTCAACTGAACTGCACTTTCCAGGAGGTAAATCAGCGTTGTCTTCAGAGAATCCCATGGTAGTCACCTCTGAAAAATCTGATGAAGCACTGGTGTAGCAGTGCACACCGTGCAAGCCAGCATACAGGTATTGCTACACAGAGCTGACTGCCAGTTCCATGTGTGCCAAACACCAAAACACCAGAAGTGCCAAAACTGCTCAGCTAATTATGAAATTCAGTTTCAATTACAAAATAATTGCTAAGATAATTGTGGCATAAACACTGACTTAATTTTCACTACATGCATTGAAGAATGTTTCATCTACCAACAGCTCTGGGTTTTCTAACTTGTATGTGACTACAAGGAAGCAGTTGAACGTGAAAAAAACTCTGGTTTGTGGCAAAAGAAATACAGTTTTAGTTTTAAATTTTCAGCAGCAATGTACAGAACAAATGATTTTTTTTCTAAATAGTGCTTTAACACTTGAATGAAAGACTATAGCTATTTTCAAAACGCAATGTTCAGTTGTTTGTGCCATATTTTTTCATTTGTCAGATATCGATTTTTCTGCATGTTTTAAAACAATCTGTACCTAATTTAACCTATGTTATTTAAGCTTTCTGTGTTTCCCAGAACATTATGCCAAAGCATATTTCAGTATGATTGACGAGAGTTTTAGAAATGGTACTATTGCAAAAATAAGAGTTGGTGTAACGTATTTTACTGTAACAGATGTTTGCTTTCACAAAAAAGAAAAACAACACCAAACCACAACTTTCAACTTTCTGGGCCTCCCCCTCAACTCCACTTTACACAATAAATTAAAAAAAAAAGTCCTTCTCCACCCCTGCGACCTGTCCAGCTTTGACTGTCACCCCTACAGCTGACAGAGGGATGCTCTGTATTTTAACACGGAGAATTCCTTTAGGCCTAGAGGATTCCTTTGTACTGATGCAAGTCAGTGAAGCATGGTGAGGTTTTAACCTCCAAGTATTACTGCAATCTTCATGTAATGGCATAAAATGCCCTTGTCACCACTAAAATTACATTAAAAAACCCAACTCAACAAAATGCTATCTTTCTCTTCTTGATGGTCTATAAAGCATTCAAAACATACTCTGGAATGAAACAGATTTCACTTATTTTTCCACCTCTTTTTGCCATTTTCATGGTTATAAACTACCAGAGGTCAGCATTACATACTGACATACTCACTTTATACATTTCTTAACTTTGCCAAGAATCTAAGATCTGCACTGTTAACCAAGAATTCTTCTTTGTACTTTCACTTATCAGACTAAGTCAGTATTTCATTAACATGCTTGCAGCAAACATCAAGAAAAACCTCTCAGCTCAAACAGGTCTGACAAATGATGCAGAACTTTGACAAAATTCAGCCTCCTGTAACATCATAATGTACTTGGAGAGTCACCGAGACTTTTAAAATTGCACCACTTAGCAAATAACATAAGGCATTGTACAATAAGGTGGACACAAGATATTTAGATGCACATGCATTTGACCATGCAAAGAGAAACAACGAACAATCAACTAAAATCCTCTGTTGGCTTTCACGATTACAGTGTTAGTCTGAGACCCATAAACATCTTTTGCATGCAAGTCAACTGCCTGTGTATTTACTTCCTCTATTCACACGAACTTAACTGGAAGTTTGGTCTTAAACACATCTTCAGCTGAAAGGTTCCCACCTCCAGCATGTGTTGCTGAACCCCAGCTCTCTCCCACTACTCCCTAATGTGCCAACACAGCCATTTGTGGAACCTTGCTAGAAACTAGTTGTGATCTAGTCCACAACATCCCTCCTGCACCAAACTAAGACTCAAGGTTTCTGAGTGTTGTTTTGTTTTGAAACAAACCAGCAATATATTGTTTTGCACAGCTGGGGACAGGGAGCGAACTGCAACATGGTATAGGGAAGCTAAAGGGGAAAATGCATAAATGTCACAAGCAAATAAAAGCAGCAGCACCATTTAAGCCAGCCTTCATGTGGTCTAAAGTAGAGCAGAACTAGACCCACCAGAGCTTTCTAGGCAAACTCTAAAAAGTAGCTCTGTTCTGCTTGAGACACTTATGTGTCCCAGCTGACATTCAGAGATTCTAAAGAATTTCATGTTTTATAGGTAATGCAGGAACATCTTCCCCACACACAAAGTTTCAGGTCTTAAAACTGCAAAGTAGAACATGTGGCCCAAGTGTGACTAAGAGAGCATCACTTTTAGAAGATTAAAGACAGCTTGCAAAAGCATATTATTAAGAGTTACTGCATCTTCACTAATTGTAGCTTTGCAATAAAACTTAATAATAACGATATTGAAAACAAATTTGTCCTCAAAAGGGAACAGTCAGGTAAAACAGAAAAGTGAGATAAAGAAGAGACTGTACAGGATAGCAGCAGGATACCAAAGATGACAGAAATACCATCAGAAAATAAGGGAAGTGAAAAATGGTGTGAGACCAAAGAAGAAATAGTAAACTGGATATGACACTGAACAAACAAATAATTGCTGAAAGTTCAGTTCATATTCCAGTGCCTTATGACACCATCAAGCTTTATGTAAATCTCTTATTTAAAAAAAAATAGAACCAGGGTATATTGCTTGTATCATCTAAAATAACTATTTTTCCAGAGGAAATTCTCTACTTTACAGAAAATTAGTATGAGGAATTTTGTTATAGATCCAAATACAAATATAGCTTATAAAACTACTATCTACCAATAGGTAAGAAAAGTTTTGGTCTTAAGAAAAGGGTGAGTTACACGACACCTACTGCCACAACATGCTTGAGGCCGTGGTCACTGGGATGAGAAGCACTTGGGAAGTCAGCAGGTGCACCCAAAGCTGGATCACTGCTCCTCCGTACCAGAAGCGGTGTGCCTACGAGACAGAATAGAATGCAAAGGTTCAAGGATGCTAAATTAGCACAAGGGAAAGCTCTTCATGTGGTTAAGTAAGGGAAGTGTGCAGTGCTTAAATATAAGCTTATCTGTGGTAATACCCAGCTGTTAAATTACTAGGTTTGATAGGGTTGTACCATTTCAGATTTACTAAGCTAAAGAAATTATAACATTTTTAAACACTTTTATACCTCCATCCATGAGCTCCCAAATTAGGTAAAAACTGCTGACAAACAGGAGAAAAAGGCACCTCCTCAGAAAAACAAATGACTAGTTGCATGTATCTGTGACCACATGTACCATCAAGTGAGTGAAATTAAGATTATAGCTGTCAGTTATTACACTAATTACAGTGGCTGGGGTTGATGGCAGCCATAATTATTAGATCTAGAAAAGAAGTTTGAACATGGAACAGTTTCGTCATTAGATGCTAACAAAGCTGGACTTTGTTACCACACTCACTTTCAGCACAACTTTTTCAATATAGCTGGAATAACCTAATGCCCTTAACCCTTCCTCATGGTGAGCAAGTTTTTATATGCATGTACTCCCTTCTATGTAACTTCTGCAGGAAACCAGTAAGAAAAGCAAAAGTAAGATTTAAATTTGTGTCCCAGTATTAAGGGAATGCTTAAATATCAGAAGGTGAATATTGTTTTTTCTGCCAAGTGATTATCATCTTTGTACCAGGAGCTATGCATGTTTCTATAAGGAGGTTGGGTAGAAAGCGATTGATCACCAAATGTATCCATTTGGTGTGATTTTCCAAATATGTCAATATGTCAAAATGAACCAAATCTCTCTACTCAAATATTCTTGTTCTTCACATGAAGCTGAGGAGAAATTTGTTTCCCCCTCTAGGCATATTTGGTAAGAAGGTGTATAAAAGCTAAATACAAGTTTACTCCCTTCTTTAAGATAAATACTTACGCCTTAAAATAAATTTTTCTGTGTATGACTAAAGTTTCTGGTGGCCTGTATCCAATTTTTTGTCTCTCTTCAATACAACAGTTTGAAAACAGATGCTGAGACATTTTTGTGTGATTCAACACTATTTAGTCTCCAACTCTTTTTTACATAAACATGAACAGTACAGAGAAACTACTGAAAACCCTTTGCACTGGTACTTTTATTTGTAAAGCTTGCTCAACTCAATGAGCAGACTGTTCTTTACATTCTTCAAAGCCATCATCCCAGCCTCTTTCCTCATTTCTGTCCTCCTTTTTCCACAGTAACTCAAAGAGGGTATAAAAAATTCCCCACAGTCAACTTAAGAGGTCAAAGATGGGAAGGGAGGGGGATGAGTGACCCCACTCATAAAAATCATTTATATCAAGCTCATTCTTCTCCCAAAGCCAACAGTATGAAATTAGATTTCTCCTTTTTTCTTCAGCTGTCTTCTACAACCAACTCCTCATTTCTTTCTCATTCCTCTGGCTGAGAGAAAGATGAAGGCTCCCAACACTGACTACTGGGAGACAAGACCCCTGTTTGTTCCAGGGCCTTCCAGCAGTTACGCAGCAGGGGAAAGATGTCTCCTGTACAACACCACTTCAGCACTTGGCTGCTCTCTGTATTGACTGTTTTAAGATGCCTCTCTTTACTACATTCCCCATCCTCAGTTCTGAAGACCTCCTTTCACTTGCTTTTTGTCAGTGTTTTCCAGAGAAACTGAAGCAAAATTTACAACTGTCTAAACTTTGAAACCAAAGTCTGCAGGAGCAGCAGGATTATAGAGAATACTGTTTTCCAGTTTGGGAAGATGGCCTTGCAGCTATTTTCTTTCTTTTTATTCCTGCAAATTTTTGCTTATTGCCATGAGGCAATGAAATTTATTGTGCTCATCTGGAATGCTTCTCTACTTGCAGAAAAACAACTGGACTTTTTGGCTATTGTATACAATGCTTTCTCTTTTCTCCTAGTATGTTGTAAATTTTAGGGTCCTACAGATCATTTTTTACTTGAAGAGAAAAACAGCCTATTTTTTTCATTTTTTTAAATGTTTTTACAGACATGTAACAATTTCTTGTACAGAAATACGTCATAACACCTCTGTGAAACAAGTCAGCTGTAGTCTTTAGCTTAAACTGTACAAAACAGTGCCTCTGGCCCTTATTGTTTTAAATGTACACACCACAAAAACACAAAATGAACCTTTTATTAGACAAAGATAAACTGAACCAAAATGTGCTTTCTAATAGAAAAATCACAGCAAACAGGACGACTGGATAAAAGAGTTAAGAAGAAGCTGTACTGCCCCTCCTTTGCAGGAGAGTCCTTTATTCCCTTTCACAAGACAGCAATTCTCTAGCAGCTCCCTGAGCTAACAAACTCTGCTCCATCTCCCCTCATCTCCTCTGCACCTTGGGCTGTTGCCTGCCATAAGAACACATTCGACACCGCTCGGTGTGTTCCAGCCTGTGCCTCTCCCACGGGCTCCTTTCTTTTTCCAGCCTTCCCCCGCCTCCTCTGTACTGCACACTCAGGTCTCCTGAAAGCAAGCATGCTCCCTTGCACTCCCAGAGAGAGAAACCTCCCCACATCCTACAGCCCCGGCCTCAACCTGACTCAGGAGCTGGACCATGTCCACTATCCATACATACCTTGAATTCGTTCATCCCCATCTTCCTCAACCATCAGCAATACTGTTTATTACAGACGTGCTGCAGAAAATCACCCACACTTTCTTAAGAGATTCTGTCATCTGTTTTCTTCTGTCAGGAAACGGAATGTTGCCTTTTTCCTTACAGCTTTCCTTTAGACATGCTGTGTTTCCATGTCATTCTACTCACGCTCTTACATTTGTGCTGAACATTTATAACAACCAATGTAAGCTCAAACACAAAATCCATCTTTCCCTGAATGATGAGAGAAACTCCTTCCTGCATACCAAGCTGATCATAGAAACACATTTTTTAATAAGCACTACTATTTTGTGCCAGAGTAGCACTTTGTATTTTAAACTTAGGAACTCAGTTTTTAAAAATAGTTATCCTCATCTTGCAGCACTGCATCAGGAGTTTGCAGATGACAAAAGTTGAAACACATGTTCAAAATTTTTTTTCATAATGACAGCCTTTAACCTCAATCACTTCAGGGTGTACTTCCCCTTCTTTAAAAATTTGCAGAGTACCTTTTATTATGGTACCACAGCACCTTCTAAGCACATGTGTCAGCCTTATTCAAAATACACACTCTTAGATAAAACTGATGAGGAAAAAGTCCAGCAGTTTTCCTTACTTAAAGTCTATCACTTATTTTCAACCAACATAGATCAATCTTTTCTTTTTGTTAGCATCACCCTCAAAAATTAGTATCTACAAAGACTCATGGTTAACAGTGTATTTTCCCTGAACTCTTATATTTTGGAAATATTTTTTTAAACTGCAAATATGGTTGAAACAAGCATATGGTAGAAACCACACTTAGATTTAAATTGGTTGCATTAGGGAAGAAAAAAAAAAAAACAGAAGAGAGAGTTCTGCCATTTGTGTACAATTAAAAACTGAAAACTTTCATCAACACAATGGCAAGAAAAACATCTCCATACCAGATGTAATCTAATTGTCTTAGTTTACTTTGCTTTAAATGTCACCAAAAAGCTGTACACAGACATTAACATGCACTGTGAACAGGAGTGTGCTCTGCCTCACTGAAGGCCTCTGGCAGTTCAAAAATCAGCACCTGAGGTTAGGAGGGGCCTGATGACCTAGAAGTGATGTGTTCAAGAATATTGTGCAACTGCAGGTAAATTATGCAAGGTCTGGAATTCAGGACCTGAACACAGTCAGGGGAACTGTGGAGCTCCAGCTGCCCCTGCTGGGGTCCCCCCTAAGCTCTACAAGGTTTCCAGGCTCTGAGTTCTGGCATCAGATTTCAGGCCTACATTTAGACAGTTAAGTACAACTCAAGACGATCAATATAACAAAAGAAGATTATTCCTATCCTTCCTTAATTTCACTCATTTTTCTAACGTCTCTGCTCAGCACAATCCACCTCCAGTCTGAAATCCCTTAATTCTTTGAGATATAGGTTGTAGGTTACCGAAAAATGCTGAAGACAACCAGACTTTATCACCCATGAGCATTGTTGGCAGGCTGAGCTATCTGTAATGCAGTCAAATTATGTTCTAAAAATTGATTTCAGCATTGCTTTGGATGCAAACACTCTCAGATGACTTTTAGGTAAGCTGATAAACCAAGGAATACAGGAAACACTAGCACAAGTGTATTGTTGTGCTACTGCATCACTGACAACCAACATACTGTGAGGTAGGTTGGTTGGTTGGTTTGCTTTTCTAGGTAACGGGGAAGAATTATTCTAGAGCAAAACTAAAGATACACTTGGACAGAATACTGTAAATGGGTAGAAAGAGATTTACAATACATCACCTACGCAGTTAAAGTCATAATTTAAAATTCTGCTCCTGAATATAAAAATGCTGATTATGATGGGGAGAGAGCTGTCCATCAAGTGTGTATCAAACTGTCAGCTGCTGAAGGCCATACCTATGACAATTACTCTGCTGCCTGCTTCCAAATTACACCTGCCTGGACAGACAGACAAATTATTTTTCCACCTGCAGATGCATCCAAACATTTTTTCAGAGCTCCTTCTGAGCAAATCACAACATTTCAAGTCAGTTGAAACCAAACACCTAAATAATATATGCATACACACACAAATGTAAAATTTCACTTCAGCGTGTACAATTCTTGGCTAGAAGAGCTCTGAACAGACACAAAATAAACAGCTACCATTTATATCAAGAAGTCAAAATTGCTTTTAAACTGATCTTGTCATGAAACAGATCAGGCCCTGGAAACAAAGTTACAAGCAAAATTTTAATTTATATTTAAACACATAAAAGATTAATATATGTACCTATTTTTCTTCTTTTTAGCAGGCAATTTTCATGTTAACAGGCATACAGTTCTTCCAGTCAGCACTTTTTGAGAGCACTAAGCAATCAATGTGTATAAATTTGGTCACTCTCAGATACACTGCTTACCACCACCTGAGGCATCATGTAATGGTTCTGCCATGTACTTCAAATGTAGCTGACACGAGCTTGAATGTTCTCCCTTGTGATAGTACTGTACACCTTCTTTTATTTTTTTAAATATGCAGCGCTATGATGATGTGACTTCTAGTTTAAGGTTAACTCAAATTCTTATAATAGCACTTATCAATACAATTTCAAATCTACAGCCACCTGTCCTTCCCAAAGTGCATAGCGCACTTCTTAAATTCCCACGGATAGAAGATAAATGAACTAGGATGGGGTAACAGTCAAGACAATTGACTTAAATCTACAAACAGGTGAAAACCCAGTTCCAGCAAGTGCTGCCTTTTACGTATCAACCCAGCACAGAATAAAGTACTTCCCTATCACTCCAAACAAGGTGTAATTTTTCTTACAAAGAAAAATAAAAGCAATGGCCTACATGTAAAACTCAGTAATGGCTTTAAACAGATATTGTTTTGGGGTGATGTTTTTCAGTGCCAGTTATTTAAAAATAATTATTTTCTCTGTTTGCATATGCTGTAATGTATTAAGTCAGGTTTCAGTTACAAAGCAGAAGAACTGTTCTCTCAGTTTTTATGACCAAAATGAAATTTCTTTGGTGTTAACAGGGCCTAATGAAAAACCTAGGGAATGTTTATGTTTACAGCTTTTGCAGTTTCAGAGACAGACGTGTAAGAATCACCTACACATTATTTCAATCGTAAAAATACTGTCTCAGGATCAAAACCCACACCCATACAATAAGAAGTTAATCATTTCTCAAGGCTCTAGGACATGTATCCATCTACAGAGGATGTACAAATAATGCTGGTACTTTCTTCTCATTTAAACATTTTTCTCAAGAGACTTTCCAGCTGAAGGACAGTACTTGAGTTTTGATCTTAATCAGGTATTCTTTTCTTGCACTTAAGGTCATAACACATGGCAGATACCGAGTAATTTCAGGATCTTCTCACCTCTATCAACACAGTGCTCCTATTTTCAGCTCCTTATCAGACAGACAGGGAGCACACAGACTTACCAGAATCCAGGGAACACTTTGATCCAAAGGATCCTGGCTACAGGCATCACATGGAAGAGACTGGGTAGAGGGGAAGGAGCTACAGCAGAATCCTGGAGCAAGGATCAACCAGCTCACAACAGCCAGTTGTGATTTTTTTTTTTCCCTTCCAATTCAAACTCAAGCAAAATGTGAAACTCCTTCCCTTGCTGGGCAGACTGATCAGGAGTTTTGTGAAAACACGTTGGCTATACAAAAAAGACTCAGTGCTTTCCAATACAGGCCAGGCCTTCTCCTATTCTTGTACAAGTGAAGCATCTTCATGAATCACTATCTTCCATCTAGTGACTGATCTACATCCTCCAATTTACATCTTTAGACAGAAGATTAAAAATTACAGCCACTTCAAACATCTTATGTGTTTCAATTATTCTTTTCTGGGGAAAAAAAAAAATTCTGCTACATTAGAATTGCCCTACACACATACACACAGAGGGATTTTGCTTTGGGTTTGATTGCTTCTTTAGGGGGGGTTGGAGTTTAGGGGTTTTGTTTGGGTTTTTGCTTTGGTTGGTTATTTTTTTAAGTTTAATATCCTTCAAATGGCATTCAGATGTCAAAAGAAACTGAACTCCAGATATACTTAAAACACAAGTTGTCTCAGTCATCCAACTTGCTGAACACAGCAAGAAGTATTCATCTTATTAAACACATTGGGTTTTTAAGCAGCATATTACCTGTAGTTACTGAATTTAAATAAATCATTGTAGGGTAATATATCCTATAAGATTTAAAAACTAATAGGTCGTAGACTCTCACACCTTATTTTTATTCATAGATTGAAAGGTGAAAATAAGTATTTCTTCTATTTCAATTCCCAGCCCATTTCTCAACTTCAAATGAAATACTTAATGAACTGTACTAGTTGAATAAACTGACACAAAGAAAATATTCTGTGCACCTGCAAAAGAGGCCATGCTGCCAAAAGCTGGTTTAGCACTTCAGCTAACATCAGTTACAGGTGCTTATGCAGTCACTTTTCCACAGTTCAATGATTTAATTTTCTTTAAAACTTTGGCAGCTAAACTGTACAGCTTGAATATCACTTTGGCAGCATTTTACTGCTAGTAATAGGGTTGTAAAGTAATTTTTTTGAGTATTTTAATGGTATTTTAAAGGATGATCACAAGTTACAGCATTAGTATACATTTCTATAATAATTAAATATGACCTGTGTTTTACATATCTAATTTAAATTAAGAACCTTTTCTGTTTTGATGTTTCCATAAAAAGAGATGTCTTACTCTTGTAGACATTATTTTCTATCCTGGTAATGGTAAATTAGTTTTAGTCTTCAATTTCAAACTTGTTCCTGACAATTTTAAAAGATAAAATAGTGAAACCTCCTGACCCTGAAACTTTTTGTGAGGTTGCAAGGAATAAAAACATAAGAGCAGCTATAACTGGGTTCACCTCATGCAGTATCCTGAATCTAACAGTGGTAGCAAAGACTCAGGGAGAAAGCCTAGAAGAGTTGTATCCTACCAGCTTGCAAAAAATAACCTTTGAAGTATTTCCAAATCTGTGTGGCATCTAGACAACCATATTTCAAGACATTGATGAGCCACCTCCTGTGAATTGGTCTAATTCTATTATAACTCATCAATTTTTGGTGTGTTACATCAAATTTTATGATTTAGTTGAATGCTTCATGAGAAAATCAGCTTAGGGTTGTTTTGCTTTGTAACTTGTTGAACAATACTTGTGTTTCATACTTGAGTTTTTATATGGTGAGGAAATTGAGTAATAACTTATTGATCTGTCTTAATAGTTAAAATGCTAAGATTATTATTGCTAGAGGAAACTTTAAAAAGGACTGAATCACAGAGTGTCCCTTTTTGTGGGAGGGTTAAGAAGAGATGATCAAAATACTCTGCAGGATTTACATATCCAGTGAACATAGTGTTTCCTTCTTTTACTCAGTGTCTACAGTAAACAGACCTCCCTCTAATGAAGTAATGATTTATGAAGACAGCAAAACATAAATCCACAGCCAGTGTGTCGAGGGGAAAATTGTGCAACATATTGGGAGGAAGGTGCACCTTTTGGAAACCATGTTCAGGTGCAGTAAGTGAATACATAACCGCACATTTTGGTTGGCTGATATTCTAGATACCTGTTGTGAGAAAATCACAATCTGAAGTGGCACTTGAAAGAAGAGAGACAAAAAATGAACTATCAACTAAAGCTCTTGAAAGGATAAATCAAATAGCAGTGAGAAAGAACTTCATGCCAATGGGTAATGAAAGGTTAAATGATTATTTGTAACTCCTTTAATGATGACTTTTATAAAGATGTGTTCACCTGTGTATGGGAACGTGTTCATATGGAAGACAACAGTAAACAATCATTAGTGAATAAACCACACAGAAAAAGCATTAAAACTGTATTAGTTTGGTTTCTTAAGGAAAAAACGTGATCTACTACTTGAGACCTTCAGCTGAAGTCCCAATTGTTTTAACTTGAACAATTTCAAACTATCAATCAGCCAGGCTTAGCAGGCTCATTTTCTACCTGAAATACACATTTTGCCATATTGCCTCAGAGCTAATACACCATGAGTGCTGTAGGGAATTATAAACAGACACACTCTCTTCTGTCTTACCCAACACTAGAGGGTTCTGACAGAGACTGCACTACGGTTTTGCAGTATGATATCATACTACAGCTTTTCAAAACGTTCAGCTGCAAAATTCAGCTGAGCGGGTAGGTCTGGTTCTTTTTAAAAGATACTACCTCTGAAACCAGCTATGCATCATAATATGAAAATACTAACAAAACCAGCAACATCACAAAATCTGTAAAACAGACAAAAATCTAAATAAAAGCACTGACATCAAACAGTCTGTGTCAAAAAGCATTGTTGACTTTTATAATGGAATTTGTTCCACAATTTTAAGTCCCATTCATGACCCTCCCCAAAACCTTCCCTGAGGCAATAAAGGCTGGAAATCAACATCTCAGCTAGAGAGCAACTGCAGAAAAGTGTCTAACTTGTGATGGAAAAATATTTTTCTCTCTACTTAACATATTTTCATGAAGATACCCCTCTTACTCCAAAGTAAGGCATATTAAACCAAGCACAAAGGGAATAGAGACAGGCAAAATAATTGATGAGAAACAATCTTTGGGGAAATCAGAGACAGAAAGGCTATTAAAAAAAGAAGAGATTCTTTGGTAACCAACTATGCACATAAATTTATTACCTACCCTAGCACTAAATTCCTGGATGCAGTGAAAGGAAGGAAAGACTGGCTTGTTCTGTAAACAGGCAGCTCAAAGACAGAGAAGCACATGGAAATTTTATATACATCTTTACCGAAAACATTACTGTATTCATTTGCTGCAATACAAAGATAAAGCAAAACCCATTTCCATGAATCAAGGACAACTAAATAAGACCAAGCTTAAGTCATGAGGTCAAAATATACCAGACTTTCCCTCTGACTGAAATGAAAAGTTATCTTCAAACCTTTAGCTTGCCTGAGAACAGAAATCATTTGTTTTAGAAATGCAAGTAGACTTGAATTGATCATCACAATTCTTTTAAAGCAGATTACACTGGATGCCACAGAGGAGAAAAATCTATCAAATACAGTGTCATCCTCACAACACCTATGGCAAACAGCAGAGAACACCTGATATCATTACTGAGAGAAGCCCTCCAGTGCAGTGAAAGAGAATACAGTCATATTCCTTAAGGAAATCAGCAGTATTCCCTCAAACCACAGAAAACAGCATGTTCTTCTATAATGTATTTCTTTTGAAATGTACCAATTTCAAAATGTTACTTTTCCCAGAATCTTACAGGAGAGAATTGTTACTTGAATGCAGTACACTTCATGCACTGACAAACATGAGAATGCTCAGCCAATAAACTGATGTTGCAAGATTAAGAAAGAAAGGATGGCTTTTATGCAAGAAAAAGCATCTTTGCTACTTAATCTTGCATGCTATGTACAAAGCATTAGCAACATTTGGTTTATCAGACTAATAGTTTCCCATTATACGTTTTCATAAATTTTAAGAATACGTAATAATGTGGTTTCCTCTGTATTTAAAAACACAGTCTGCTTATCTGTAGTATCTCAACACTAACTTGAAAGAGGACTAATCAAATATATGTTGTTTAAAATGCCCCCAAGCCTACTTACAATGCTTCCACTTCAAAGAGGATGAGAAAGAAAAGAAATTCTTTCCGAGCTCTGAAGTTACACAGAAATTGTCAACATCCGTACCCTGGAGGTAACAATTTAATCCCTGTCAGGCCTATCAAGGCAGAAACTTCCAAAAACTCCTGGAAGAAACCTTGCCTTCAATTCCCTTAGACTTCTAACTAAGACAGTGCCAATGAAAGCACCTCTGCTGACTGACTTAGCAACTCAAACACATATGGCCAATCAAAGTAAGTAAGTGTTTTAAACAATCCCATGAAGCACAATTTAAACTAGACAAACCCCAAAACCACAGGAATACATTAAACTAATTGAATATATTTTCTGTCTGAAGCACCTTCAAGGCAATTCTACAAGAGTGCAAAGTAACCTTTCCCAAATGTCAAAAAGACATTGCCAGAACACCACCAATTGCATCAAAATGGAAAATCAAAACCTTCTAGGCTACTACTCTTATTATCCTGTACTAACTAGAATTTCTGAGGGTTGAATCATTCCCAACAATCTCTGTTTTCAGGGAAAAAATGTTCACTGAAAAGACACTACATAAAATGTCCAGAACCAAAAGAACTGACTGCTCAAAAACACAAGTGCCTGCATGTAGCTTGAACTACAACTACCAGTACCATTCATAAGCTTATTTTAGGAGAGAGACCATAATCAGTCCTTCCAATCATTATTTGCAGCTGAGTCTTCCACTTGCCTAGAACACTTATCAGATGTGGGGACATGTACATATAAAAGGAGAAAATCTCGAGATTTGCTATAAAACAGTCATGCAAAATTTGAAATACCGAAATAAGACTTTTAAATGGGAAAACCAAGACACTTGCTCTACTGAACAGTGAAAGCTTCCAGGAGTTAAATTCCTGTAGTTTACAGGAGAATTTTTTAACCTATCAATAACTGTTACAAGAAATTATTTCTTTATCTAATCTAAACTTTAAATGAAGTTACTACTTTACACTAGTAAAGGTATCAATCCGCTAAAGAGCCTGATTTCATTGTAATAGCCATCAAAGTAATCTAATTGTCTGTGCTTCCAGACTACACTCAGGAAACCACTTCAGGATTCTTCAAACCAATTCCCAACTAAAGGGAAAAAGAGTAAATAAAATGACCAAAAAAAAAAAATCATGGAGATGCCTACTTTATACCTTTCTTTTTTCCCTCCCTGAGTATTCAAAAGCAACAACTGTCTCTAAATACTGCTTGTCTTCTTCCAGGCAAAATCCTGACCACTTAACACCAAGGAGATCAGCAAGAGAAAAGCAACAACTAAGTTTGTGTGTACTCGACCATAATTTACCAAACGAAGCAAACAAAACACTGAGCCAGTCATGAAGGCATTTCCAGCTCAGAGTGACTTGCCCATAAAACGGATCCTCTATAAATAAATTAGTGCTCTCTCCTTCCTGCCCATATGGACTGAAAAGGAAAAAACAAATTGACATAATGAAAATAACTCCCCTTTCCTGTTCCATGAACTACCATGTGGGGAAAACCACAAGAAAACAACAGTAAACTATTAGGTGCAAAAGGAAAACAGGAGTGCTACTGGCACGCTTACAGGTGCACAGAAGATTACAAGATGGTTTATGAGGGTCATAAACTCTTTCCCTGGGATATGTGTAACCTTACATTCACCATAGGCTGAAGTCAGCTAACTATGTATTCAACATACTGTGATTTCAGGGTTCATTGCAGGGTTTTATCTATACACAGTTTTATAATTAAGAAACATGGTACAAAAAGAAAAAGGCAGTAAAGAATTTACAGTGGTATTTGGGTTAGAGATGTTGAAGTTTACCTCCAATAAATTTTTCAAATGTACATCAGCTATTTCAGCCTTTAGTTGGCTGTATCATTCTTTGAAAACTGTTGTCATGGCCACATCATTATTGTACTCCAGGAAATTCTGCTCACGAGAAACAGTTACACAAGACAAGCTCTGCTGCCATCTTAGCAACTGTGTCTCAATGCTCTAGTATCCACAAAAATAACAAAATCAGTAGATCAATTTCTTCCCTATTTCAAACAGCTGCCTGAACACATTAAACAGTTGTGTGCTTCTCTAAATTCTGTAATATATCTTAGCAGGTGTCTTATTACCATTTGTATTGTAGCATGAAATGTTTTCTTTACTCAAGCACAGATTCTGACAAATTTGAATTTTTGGTTTTTCACTATTAAAAGACACTGTCAGCAACAGCACCTAATAATCCAGTGCTGTGGGGCAAGGAGGGAGGCTCTTCAATCTGTTTGCACCTCACCTCATGTTATGGACACAGAAGATACCATGTCCACAAACCCTTGAAATCTTCCTGAAATTTCCTTAAATTTAATATAAGAACCCACAATTGTACCTGTATAGGAACAGAGTTAGCTTTAAAAGTAGAGCAGTGTTTATTTCAGGGTAAAGAAAACAAATAGCTGAATAATTTCCTGAACTGTTTTAAGGAGATATATACTAAGAAAGTAATTTGATATCAAGTAAATTAAACTTACTTTTTTGCTCTAAAATTTTGCCAAGATGTGAAAGCAATGTAAAATATAAGGTTATTTTAGCTTTTCAGTCAAATACAAAGACTGTTTTTATTCTAGTTCACTTTCAGAGCTACAGGTGATAAAGGCAAAAATAAAGGGTAACCAACTACGTCATGGAAAATCTATTCTTTCAGACAGTGAAGCTGATCAATATTCCAGAATACCAACCAGAAAAACACCCTCAAAGAAGTAACCATAAAAAAAAAAAAAAAGCCAACAAAAAATTTAAAAAAATTGTTGCCATCTCTATCTGTACATGAAGGGCTTTAAGATTGGGTATAACATACAATTCACTTAACTAGATCAAATACACAATTTATAAAAGACAAAAGTTTTAAGGCAGTATCTCATGTGTCTTTTCTAAGCCAGTGCCAATTCTCTCACATCTGACAAGAGCAGTGTTTAGTTTCACGTGCTTATTAAGCACCAAGCACTAAGTATTCCACAAGCAGATCATTAACCAGACATTGTTTCTACATAAAACCATGGATCTGATTTCATAAATTATAAAACATCCAACAGAAATTAACAGGAAAAATTGTTCCACAATCTGACAATTCATATAACGATGAATTCCCTGCATTTCCTTCCTAAAAACACTCAGGAAAAACACTCAGAAAGGTAAGCACATGTCAGTTCTTGAAGCACAGCTCTACTATGGAAAGCAACACCTTTTTCCTACGTATATATTCAATCACATCCTTGCTCCCAAAATAAAAACAGCTTTATAAATTAGTATTATTTATTTCTGCTAGCAAGTGGGAGTCAATTCAATAATTAGACAGAAAGCCAGACTACTGTGGTTCATGCATCAATGATATTGATGCCACCAAACTGTCCTTCTATTTCTTCATTTACTTTTCAATTTGCCTCTAATGGAAATAGCCACATAATTTAAGGACCAGGGACTTGTACACGAAAGACAAGGGCAAAAATTAAGTCCAAAGAATTGTAAACCCTCATGTAAAATCCAGAAGAGAAAACAATTACATTTCAGAGTACAAACTGAGTTATAGGACTAACAGGTAGGAAAACTTTCACTTACCTTGTAAAAGAAACCAATTTGAAGCAGAACTTATGAGACAAACCCACTACATTTACTATCTCTTCTTTTAAGATTAAACTTCAAATATGTTAGTATTGCACTGAAAACAAAATAGAATCCTGACTGCTCTTCCCACATTATATTTCATCTCCTTTACACTCTAGAGGAGGATTTCATAAATACTAGGAAATTAACTATGTGGTAGCTTACTGATGAACTCAAGAGCTCGAGCACTTAACTGATTTACATAAAACTGTGTGAGGCTGAAGTACTCCCCTCTCCAACCCTCAACTTACATAACAACAGTATGCTAGACAAAACACCTTCTTTTTTTTTTTTAACAGTACTCAGAGGTATTTGGAGAACAATTGCTACTTTCTGAAACATGCTATAACATGGTAACAGTGCAATACAAAAATATGCAACAAATGAAGTGGCAAAACTTTTAACCACCAAACCTTGAGCTATAAGCTGTTCCACATCTCATGCTTACCAAAAAACAAATACATACAAGTTATATCAATAATAAGTCTTGTCTCAAGATTTTTAGTTGTGAGACATTCCTGTGTTTCATTAAATATAGAAAATGATTTTTCTATTCTAGAATATAGAAAATATGACCCAAGAACACAAATTTTACTCTCAAAATCCTCATGCAGTTTTCTCATTCTAATTTAGAGTCATTTTTACACTAAAAATTCTCATGTAGTATTCTCTACAGCAGGCACAAAAACGAGCACAGACTTCTATTAGAAGTTAAGTTACACAGCTTCATCCAGTGAACTTTAGTTGAAATTTTATTTTAGATCACTGCTTTTGTTAATTAGCCTTTTCCTTTAAAAATATAATTAAAATAGACAAGTGAACATTCCACTTCTGAAGTTGTAATCAGACTACTCCATGAGAATAGCACAACTAGAGACAGCACTTCTATCCTTCCTCCAGCTGCTTAACACTCAGATTCTATAGCACAGCATTTAGAGACTGCCAGCAGCACTTGGGAACACGGGGTGAGCTGGGCGCTGGGCTCTGGTGGGATGCAGAGCAGGCTCTCCTGAGCATTATTCATTTGCTTTACAGGCAGACAGAGCATTCACCTTCAATCTGGTTCTGAAAGCTTCTGTATCCCAGTACTTAGGTGACAGCTCAGCCTACTCTCAATCCAAGAAAGTATTTCAAACTGTTTTGTGTACAACATACAAGACCAGCTCTATAGCTGGAAACCAGTCTGAACTCCTGGCCATCCAGGCACATTTAAACAACATAGGGCACCAGAGTTGCAGCAGTTCATGTAGTACCCTCTGATGTAAGAGGGAATTAAGCAGCAGCCTTTCCTAATCACAGTCTGCTCACTTGAAAGTCAGAAAGGCAAACAGACCCAGTTGTGCAACTCCTTCAAAGGCAAAGAGCTGAACTGTTTGCAACTAGCACGTCCCCCTTGCCACACTAGCTCACATACCTGGTAAAAGCATTTGCACGCAGCAATTTTACACTCATTGAACCCAGGTTCTTAAAAAAAAAAAATCTGTTTTTTTGTTTTAATTACTGTGTTATTTGTAAATACTTAGCAAAGCTTTCATCTTGTGTGCTCCCAGAATACTACAATAGATTACCAGCAACTCCTGGCCGTGCACAGGACATCCCCAAGAGTCACACCATGTGCCAAAAAGGGTTCTCCAAATACTGCTTCAACTCTGTCAGGCTTGCTGCTGGGGAACCTGTTGCAGTTCCCAGTCACCCTCTGGGTGAAGACCCTTTTTTTAATATCCAAACTAAGCCTCCCCTGACTCAGCTTCATGTCATTCCCTTGGGTTCTGTCACTGGTCACCAGAGAGACTGGTGTCCAGCCCTCCATGTCCCTTCAAAGAGAGCTTTAGACCTCAATGAGGTCTCCCTCAGTCTCCCCTTCTCCAGGCTGAACAGAGCAAGTGACCTCAGAGACTCCCCATACAGCATCCCCTAAAGACCCCTCATTGAACTGCTAGGCAAACAACGGGATGCTAAAAAGAAATAAATCCTTAACTATATAAAATCAGATTACAGACATACACAGAAAAAGAAAAAGGAAAGAAAACACCATACAAGATATACATACCCAGTTTTAGGGCAGAAGGAGTCACTTCAATCTCACCAATGGGCTGAAAGGCAGCCAGCTGAGTTGCTACCTCCGTCTCAAAGGAGTCTGGGCTATTTCTGTCTGTCAAATTGCCATTGGTGCCATCAGTCTTACGGGGAGTTTCTTGTTCATCATAAACAGCAATCAGCTATCAAAACAAAAGATAATGCAGTTTGTATATTTAAAGTATTTCCAAACTCCATTTTTTTTCAAAAAAATAAAACTTACACTTCCTTTAAAGTACAAAAATAATGATGTAATTTCAGAACAGCTAACAACAAACATACAGATCCCAGAAAGCACATACATTTGTGTTTAGATACATTGACTTCAATATGACTTAAGTGTATGCTTCAGCACTGCCCTGTGCTGACACACATTTCTCAGAGTTAGCACGCTACCATTAGTGAGTATTTTATATGATTTCAAAACACTTAAAGATGAACATGTTTAAAAACCACAAAACATCATTTAATTCTTGGGGGTAGAGGGTGTTATTAGTCTAAAAACTTTTAGTGCTACTGACTGACATGCTGCACAAAGGTAACACAACCATAGAAGCTGCACTGAGTGAGCAGATGCACGTTGTATTTGTAAGAACATAATAACTACATTCCAAGGACAAGATACATCCAGCACAATGACAGAGCATGAGGGCTCCCTAGCTGTCCAACCTGTATCTCTGTAAGGATGGAAGTTTCTTGGTCCAGTACTGCACATATACCCCCAGCACCTCTCTACCCAGCACGCATCTATTCCTTCCTCCCATCCTGCCCTGCATGTATCAAGCACACATTTTCTGAAAACTGTCTCTCAGTCACTGCCTCTTCCACTACTTCAGGCACTCGGGAAGGCCAACAGTAAAAGCAGCAACAGGCTCTAAAGTCTGTTGTCCAAGGTCACAGCAATGAGGACATGAAAATCATAAAAAACACCAGAATCATTTTTTTTTGCCTATGATAACCTGGCCTTTCACAAAGATCATGCTTTTGCCCCCTACTAATATAAAGGGATCAGACAGTGGTTATGCAGCCTCATCAAGAAGTGACTCACACATGTGGCTGGGTGTAAATTGTATTAAAGTTTCAGGAAAATAGTTAAGCATGTTATAGGTCTGGGGAAACAAACCAAAATATGATTAAAATGAAATAGAAGGTTGATGTTCTCAACCAACAGGATGCTTGGCACCCCAGAGTCCTCTCCAAAAGCAGAAGAGGTAAGAGCAGCAGTTCAAATGTTTTCCCTACCCCACCACCTGACATGACAGTCCTTGTGCCACTTAAATGGCAAACACTTCGCCTAAGGTGCTCATTTATTTCACTTTTTCTGAACTCCCTCAGATTATCCTAATGTTTTTCCCAGCTAATTGTGAAAAATACCACAACACGCACAACTGGTTAGGCAATGTCAAGATATACACAGAAACAAGCTTAAAGGGTTGATTTACTACTTTTTACCTCTCTCTGTGTTATTTTAAGGCATGCATATGCTCTCTCTTATAAAAGTATTAGTACATCAAATATCCTCTGACACTTCCAAGCGTCAACAATTATACAATATACAATTATATATATATATATATGAAAAACAGTATACTGAAACAAACGTTTAAACAAACTCATTTGCCCAAGGGAAAAAACGAATGCATGAAAGAAAAGGAAAGAAAAATCCTGACGTGCTTCGAAAAGGAAGAAACTGACATTTTCAGGTCTTCCACTCATTTATAATTTGGTTGCTAGAAATGTGTCAGCTCATATTTACCAAAGCACACTTTAGAGACACACAAAACCCTTTAAAAAATTAGGTAGAAAACTTGCTCTCTTTTTCCATGTGAAGCCTATTTCCTTTCCATGGCTATACAACTAAGGTTTTACAACACACAATTTGGTTTTTACTTGTCCACAGTATACAGAAAAGATTAACTCCAGTAACAAGGACAAGTCTCTTTGTACCTTATTCCTGCATAACATTTCAAGTGTTCACACTGCATTCCTTTATGTCCCAAAATTACATAGAGCCAAAAAGGCTGACTGATATCCAGACACGATACAGATCACAGCAATTTTCTCCAGCACCAAGAAGAAGAAACAAAACCTAACCCCCGTCCCATAGTATCTTTCATTTGTTTCTAAAATGACTATTCATATTCCTGATATTATGGAAGTTCATCCTGATTCAGTAAGTTCCTCAACCATTGTACACCAAAAGATTTGCTTTCTCAATCTCACTTTCACTGTGGAAATTTAATTTCTAAGAAGGAGGCTGTTACTAATGAAGAGGAAATTGGAGACTGTGTAGGACTGTGGCACTGAAAGCATTTTAGCAGGATACAAAGTTCATTTGAGCATCCACAATGTAGAATGGAATAAATGAAACTCGGTTGTGATTTGATGGGAACAACTGAATTCCTCAACTAGACCAAGCTGAGTTTCCCCTTGGTTTTACACTGTAGAATATTAAATGCTGTATTACTTTGGAATATTCTACACTTACTGCCCCAGGATGTTGCAGAGGTGAAAAGCAAGAATTGGTTAAAAAAAAAATTAGACAAAGTGATGGAAAACACCAGCAAGAAAATGGATAGGTACAAGCACGACCTCAGTCTCAGAAACCTCTAAAACATGTAGTAGTATAAACCAGAAGGGCAAACCAGGATAAAGTGATGCTATAATTACCCTACTTCTGGGTGCTCTCTACAAGTATTTTCCCCTGGTCTCAGGCAGAGACCAGGGCAGCAGCCAGAGATTCTCTCACAGGCTCACGTACATTATGACACTATTGCATACTGTGGCTTCTAAGCACCACACCTCAGTCCCCTGAAGATCAAATCAATCTTGTGCAGAAATGAAATAAAATTATTTTAACAGGTAAGTCAGGCCACAGACTCCAGACACTGCTCACAGATCGGCGCCTTACCCACCTGCCAGCCCCCAGAGGCCAACTGCACCATGGCCACACCGCAGCCAGTTCCCTGCATTCCTGGCAAGGCTGCGCCTGCTCCTCATCATGGTCACCTGTCACTGCCCCCGGGGCTGGTAACCACATCCCCATGGCTCCTTTTGAAAGGCCCTCAGTGCAGGGCAGGCACTGCCCCTGAGGGCTGAGGGGGTCCTGCATTCAAAGGCCCTGTCCTGCACCAGGTCAAGAGCATTGGTGGTGCTCACCCAACCTGTGGAGGGCCCAAGTTAAAATAAAGTTTCTATTGCAACAGCAATATCCTCATGTCGCTGAGGGTCCCTAAAGCACGTGCCTAGCACTGGGTGACACTGCCCAGGAGCTGAAGTTACAAGTCAAACACATGCATTGACACCTGCTCAGAAATGAGCTGGGTTCAGGCAGGTTGAGGGGCAGAAATCACAGTGCCCGAGTGCGGATAAAGCCCCCAGCTCTCCTCTCTATACAGACGGGTTACAAGTGAGTCAATGCTCTTGTCAGCTCTGCACCTTGATGTACCTGCATCTCACATTCAACGACCAAGAAGGTTCAGCAGATGGAGACATGCTGGCTCTCCTCCACCCAACTCCTGCAGCAGAGGCATGAGAAGAGAAGACAACACTACTCCCCTTCCCAGTTGTGCCCACACCAGCTCTCCATTTCCACACTCCAAGCCGGAGCAGACAGGGTACAGTTGCGAGCCAACACCTATGGGACAGCCTGACAAACAGCTGGAAGACGACTCCACCTGACCTAGACCACATAGGCCCAACACCTGCCTGAAAACGGGAAGCCCCTTACTGCTGACATTCTGTGAGTGACTTCTGAGAGAAACCCACAGTTCCCTAGTCTACACTCAGGCACTATTTTGACAGATTAAAAAAACCAAGGAAAATCTATTTCTTTACAGTATGGAACACACCAGTAATTAAGTAACATGATCTAGAGTTAAACTCCCATTTTTTGCAGAATGTGGAAAGGAGATGCTACAGTACTGCCTGTAGGGGTAGCAAAGATGTGATGCCTTTCCTCCCCAGTGAAATAAACAGCCATTTGTTTTCTAAAATGTTTATTTGGGGGAGAACTCCTCAGGACCACAGTTGCAGCAGAGTCTTACCAGTAGCAATTCTAACACAAATACACTGCTAATCAATCAAAGTATTATAAATATCTGCTTCAGCCTTTCAGAGGGAATTAATACAAGTAAGGTTATATAAATTAACTACTCAAAAATAATTCTCATAATTGACTTCTCATCCAATACGGAAAACTCTTTAATTGGAACAGATTGCCAAACTCTTCTGATTGAAAAGAATTTCAGGACACATTAAGAAATCTCCACAACCATATCAATAAAACAACACCACTGTTTGCAACACTAGTTTATTCTTTATCAGTTCAATATTTACAAATACTGAGAATTCAGTAGGTCAGCTGATTGGGGTTTTTTTTTAGCACATCAAAATATTACTGTAGACATTTGTAAACTGCGTAAATTGTACAATTTTGTACACTTGCTGTAGTCAGATGTCTCCTTTATTAAAGGTTATTTGAAGAACACGAATATCTATATAGGTGAAATGGTTCTACAACCATTATTATTACTGCAATCTCTATTACCATCCTACCAGTTACCTGAAAAATCCATAAATTACCAAAATTCAGTACTTCATTATTTTGATTACTTAACTCTATCTACCAATACTGACATAGTCACAACACGAGGCAGCAATAATGAACACTTCCATTTTATTAGCATTTTTGGTGCTATCTTATTACAAGGCACTGTGATACAGCCAAATTTTAATTTTGTATGCTGCCCTATGGCACAGTTCTTCCAATACTTTACTGATACTTCAATTGCAAAGCCTGCAGAAAAGTAAAACAAGATTATGTTCAAATTATGTGACTACATTCCCAAACACACTCCTTCGATCAAGATCAAGCAAAGGGCGAAGGGCACATACTGCAGCTGTGCCTCCCTGGGCACTGGGAGAGACACCACACACACACGAGGCAGCAAAAGAAATCCTTCCAAATGAATATTGCAACAGTTTTGTTTCAGTAATTGCTAATTAGGCTTAATTAAACAATCAAAACTTCATGGAGTTTCAGAATTCTAAAGAAAAACATCCTCACCTTTGAACAAATAGCAGTGATTTAAGGCACTTGTTTGTTGAGTCATGAACAGCTGACTTTACACTGCCCTATACACCATTTTAAATAAAAGGGTTCATAATTATTTCTCTCCAAACTACACTTTTGACAACTAGATTACCATTAATAAGGTTAAAACCTGTATATTTTACTAGCTTTTCTGTACTGAATTAGAAAATAGATAACACTATTTCCTTTCTGACCCCGAACACGAGGTATGTACACAAAGTACTAAGGAAGAAATGGCAAAATACAAGCTTGTTTGCAATTAAATTAATCAGCTTTCAATTACTGTCAGGATAAAATCACTAAGAGAAGTTCTCAGTCATAGGCTAGCATTGGTACATGATTGAAAAGATACAATTTTCAACAACTTAAATAATATATTCAAAAATACAAAAAGCAATTAAATGCTCAACTTTTACTAAATTTTTCATTCACGTTGGATGGAAATTTTTCCTCTTAATTTTTTTTTCCACATTCACTTTATCTAGATTATTCTCTCACTTAGGGATAACTGGAGGCAGTAAAATTGGGGGTTTATTCCAGGCATGTTTGTTTCCTGTTCAGCTACTCTCTATCCATGATTTTAAATGCCCATTTAGGAAAAAAGACCTTTTTTAACCATATCTTTACTTTTGATGACCAGTGCTCCTGTGGGAGTGGTTACCAATTGCTCATAAAATAATGTGGCTAAAATACTCTCCTTTTTTGGGTCCATTAGTAAATGACTTTACACAGAAAGCACCTGAATTTTAACAAAGAGCTGTTAGAAGGAGTGAATTAAAAGTTCAGTGACAATTTGATCAAGCTTCATGACATAAGGAGAAGTGATGGCTTAAGCTACAGCAGAAACTGATGTTTACCACAGCACCACACGACTTTGGTCCCTCCATTTGGGATCTGTAGGACTGATCTTGCATTTATCCCTACACATACATAACAAAGAGATACAAAGATACACACTATCTCTATATGTGACACACTGATACCAGAACACAGCAATGTTCAAAATAACATTTAAAAATAATTTAAAAGATCAGACCTTCAATTCTGCCCAGGTACTTGCACCTATGACAACAGATGGAAAAAGGCTGCAGTTGACAGCAACCTACATACAACCAATGCAAAAAGAGAAAAGAGATCAAGGGATCCTTTTCTCTTTTTTTTCTTTTCATGCTTCCTTTCTTTCAGTAGTTTGGCAAGGTCAGTTCTTTACTCCAACTATCTAAGACACTAAAGCACCAGCAGCAACGCAAGGTAAGGGCAAGGGTACCTCTCTAGCCAGCAGTTTGCACCAACCCATCTCAAGTTCAAAATCTGCCATCTATTTGAGGCCGCTGTAGGGTGACTTTCCTCTTCCCCAGCCACAAGCGCTCCACTTGCTAGACCCAGAGTGAGTCAGTTCAGGGAACTAAATCAGGAGGAAAAGCAACTCTTCATTGCCAGCTGATTCAGATCTGTGAACCACACAAAGCAAACTTCTGTCAACACATCACTGAGTTAATGCTTCCTTAGACTACCACTATCCATAATCTAGTGATATTTAACAAAGCTGGACCGATGTCTGTGCCCCTGCTCCCAGGAGAGCACCCCAGAGCACTGTGCATATATGTGTCACCAAGCATGAACAACAGCAGGGACATTTCTGCAATTTATCTTCCTAACAGAAACTCTTCTATAGGCATGAGTTACACGTTTAACTTCTGCCCACAGGGGGACAAGAAGTCTTTACATTGAGGCAAGAAGACTGAGAGTAAAGTGTACCATATGTTGAACCAAAAAAAAAAAAGTCTTCACAAAGACACTGTGAAAGTTGCTTCAGAACTCCACAAACCAATTAATGTAAAATCAGATTTTATATATTACTTGTGAAAGAATCCTGCTCAAATGGTTAAAAGACGAAAGACTGGTAACAGTGCAACATAGACAGAACTAAGGTAATTAGGGTACCTCAAAATGGATGAAAGCGTTGTTTAATTTTTCAATTTAAAACTTTCCTGGAGCTCTACAACATTTCTTCAACATTCTTTCAAGGTATTCTTTTGGTATATACTGATGAGTGCTTGAAATGGTATTCTTACATAATAGTATGCTTTGGAATTCCTTAAACTTAAAATAAAGGCTGTCAAGGAAAAATACCAATATACACACCATATGGCAATCCTTCCTTCACACCTACATATGAAAACAAATTACAGATATATTACATGAAAGCTATGGTGATTAGCTCATCTTGTTTACCTACATGCCAAAACGACATACACCAAAGTATCTTCCCAAAGACCACCTGACACTTTTCCTATCCTTGTTATTCAGATTTTTTTGGTACTGTCCAAAAGCAGCTAAGAACATAGTCCTACTGCACATATACAAACACTGGTAGCCTCTGCTCTGAAAAGTTTCTAAGAATATCAGGAAAATATTAAATAGGAAGAGAAGCAGCATGCCTAGCAGCTGCCAGGCCCAGCTCTTTCAGGAAGAAGGGAAAGGAGTTTTTGAAAGGTCATGAAAAAAAAAAACAAACCTGATTGATAAGCCCTTATATAATTCTTCTTCCTGTCCAACCTATTCCTCCATGGGCACATGTGACTGTACTTCAAACAATGCAGCTGATTGGGTACTTAACATTGATATTTGTGGCAAAATTTGATGAGCCCTTCAAGCATGACTGAAACGTAATTTTTTAAACCACTTAATAACTACTTGAGAGCTGTTATGGAGATCCATAGTACAATACAGACATTCCTTGAGGGCTGACTTCGGGTAGCTTCCCTGGCAGATATAAATGCTAGTGCTAAAATGTCAAGGATTTATAATTATGATGGCGGATGCATAAAACACATAAAACAAGGCTTATTAGGGTTGATTGAAGTAAATACACCAAAGGACATTTCTCCTTTCTTCTGTAAAAGATTCATGTTCACTGCTATTTGTAGCCTGTCACACTCATTATGTTTTCACGTGAAATAGCTTCTGAGTTTTGCTAGATAACAAATGCCCTTTGCTTTTATTCTTCCTGTATCCAAGTGAAAAAAACAAATTGAAGGAGGACTGTGGAATGCAAGACTGATTATTTCCTTTCTGCTTAACTTGAAACTGAGTACTTTCACCTATATGGGCTTTACAGAAGATGAGCTAATTTTGGAGAGTCCATTTAAAATGGCACTGTAAAAATGTAGATAGTTAATACCATAGACTGCATTATTTACTAGAATCATGCTTGTCAAATGCACTTATTGGAATCACTCATTGAAAAGGAAAAATTTACTGTGCCATGAAATAAGACAGTCTGTACTTAGAAATGAAAGTGACATCTTAGTTACTATATTGTGAGTAAGCAGCAATAAATGTTCACTCTCATAGTATGAATTACAGCAACTTCATAATAAGAAATACCTTACCTTAGAATACTACTTCAATGCTAAATTAACTGCACAGTAACACAACAACACAAACCCCACCTGACAGAACAAGCATCTTTGTTGAGAGAGAATCCACAGTAACTCTGGATACTCCAAGCCACACATGGTCAAGTGAGGCAAAGGGGTGGAAAGCCAAATGAGGAGAGCTCAAGCTGCTCCCAGTTCCTACTGCAGCACAGGCATTCCCACTCCTACTTTTAGCAGGCACCTTGCCTGGCATTCAGCAGACTTCTCCAGCATCAGCCCCTTCTCACACCTTTCCAGATGCTTTTCAAGTCCTGAACTGGCTTCAAATAACCTTTGAATTATACGGGCATGTGAACATCCTCAGAAATTTACACCCAAGTAAACTGTGGTGAAGAGACATTATACCGCTTCAACTAAGACCAGAAAGCATAATTGAAATTTTTTTGAATTTGCATGGCTCTTCATACTCTAGGCAATGATTTATGATGTTAAAAAACAATTTGTATTGAGAACTTCAACCTTCATATATTTTCCAGATTCCAGTTTAACGAGTAGGGCCCATAGAACAATTTTGATTGGAAGGGATCTCTGGAAGTCACTGGTCCACTCTTTCACTCCAAGTAGGGCCATACTGGCACTTGGCTTAAAGTTGACTCTGGTTGTTCAGAGCCAAACCAATTTTTGTGCATCTCCAAGGATGAAGGTTTCACAAGTACTCTGGGCATCTGTTTCAGTGCTTGACTACCCTTGTAGCACAAAAAAAAAGCCTCATATCTTAACAGAATCTTCCTCATGACCATTTAATGTCCATTTCCTCTTCTATTCTCACTGAGGACTTTCAAGAGGTAAGGTGTAGTCTCCTCTACACTCTCTCTTATCCTATGAAGTTCACTTATCCTTTCCCTCCAAGTCTCATGTTCAACCCCTGGTCTTGCCGGTGATCCTGTGATGAGCTAGCTTCAAATACGTCAATGTCTTTCTTGCACCAAAGGAGACCAAAACTAGATACAACAGTCCAGCTGTGGCCTCACAAGTGCCAAACAGATGGAATTGCTTCCCTTGGCTACTATCCTGAATGTGTATTTAGCTTTCTTAGATGTAAACCTGAGACAAACCTAGAACAACTTCTACCAAGTCACCCTTATTTTCTCTCTCATTGATTTGACAATATGCATAATGCACAAAAATATGTTTTTGCTTTGGCCCCAATTACTCAATGACAGCATATTAATTACCTTTTGTTTGGTTTAAACAGCTCTGATCTTTTTAGAGGACATTACAGGATGGGGCAATGGAACTTTGGAAGTAGAAGAAAAAAAAAACAGCACAAAAAAATACTTGAATTGTAAAACCCATCAGAAAATGTAAAACCATC
Source organism: Aphelocoma coerulescens (assembly GCF_041296385.1). Taxonomy (NCBI): domain Eukaryota; kingdom Metazoa; phylum Chordata; class Aves; order Passeriformes; family Corvidae; genus Aphelocoma; species Aphelocoma coerulescens. The sequence goes on from NC_091021.1 coordinate 13,906,614, forward strand.
TGCACAGCATAGCACACACAACAACTTCCATTAGTACAGACAGGCTTGATAAATCTTGGGATGTTGCCACACGTCATGCAGTTCTCACACTGTGTTTCTGTCTGTGCAGAAAAACATTTCAGTATTTACAACTGCCAAGAGTCCTATTCCTACTGATGCCTTGCTTAGTGAGACTGCATTATTTGCCTTGTCTCTGACAGTTTATATGTCAGGCTCTAGAAAGGCAAAAGTAAGCTTACAAAACTGGTTGTCACCTTGATGAGGAAAGGTCTGTCCCTAATGATAAACTAATGCTATCAGTCTCTCCTAGTTTGTTATTAACTCTGTCAATACACAATATTCCTAGGCAGTTTCTAGTGCATTTTAATAAAGTATGCACAGCCCTTTGAAAAAAAGAGAAAATAAATAGTTTTTTCCTTTCACATAGTGACCTCATTTGCAGAAGCATCATGACCCTATATACTTCAGTAGTAGAAGTCAGTTGACCTTGACCTATAGCAACCATGTCTCTAAAGAAAGCTCCTAAACATCATGATGCTCTTACGCATAAAATTTGAGACAGAGGAACATGAGGAGAGGGGAGAGATGTTTAAAAGAAATGTAACAGAAATATCACCAAAATCCTCAGAATGTATTTAGTAATTGGCTAGTTCATATGAATTGTTTCACCATACTCATTAATAGAAGACTACAAAGTCAATCATTGTCACTCACAGAAGAATTGTACTTCTTTTTTCTTTTTTAAAGACAAACCAGTTTATGAAGTCTACAGCAACTGAAGAAGAAACCTATAAAGTTATGCTGTCTCAGAAGATCAGTAACAGGCAAAATCGTGACATATTCAGGAACTTTAGAAGCAGCACAGTGGTTCCAAACACAAATATATATTCCCAAATAAACTAGCAGAACAGAAGGGGTAGAAAAAAATTATTTTGACTTGACACTAATGCACCATTACTGTGAAAACAATGAAACTAAAAGTAACATTTCTAGAGATAGTCACATCCCTGGCAATAACAAAAAACCCTTCAGTAAGAATTACTCATTTCAGCAATCAGTTCCTAACAGACATCCTACTGCTGCCTTGCTCATTATACTCCTTAAAAGAATGATCTACATATTATAAATTTCAGTCATTTTTTTACCCTAACATTAGCTGCCCACAGCATAATTTCATAGATAAGTTTCTTAGTTTCTTAGTAAAGGAATGTTGACATCATGTCCAAGATCCACAGTAAAATTAAACATCCTTTTAAGGTGTTCTGAGAGTTAAAATTCAGAATTCAACTGAGCAAAATGGTATTTGCAAAGTTAGTAGCAGCTGTGTATGTACATGTGTGTTATGCACACCTCAGACATGAACGTGTTTGCAAGCAGACAAGACATCACAAACACCCTTCTACTACCCATCACTGATCCTTGTTATCCATATATGAACACATCCTATGAAAACAGAATGCACAAGAAAAAAAAAAAACTCAAAAAAAAGTAGTAATATCCTTGTCCCTCCACAACAGGTACGACCCAAAAGGTAAAACCAAAGCCTATTTTCTGTAAGTGATATAATTGCTCGTTAGATGGATTTTGACACAAACCTCATTTCTAAGGCTGAATTTCAATACCCTATTAAGTACAGTGTTGAACATCTACTTGATGCAAAGTTTTGTGTAGCATTTAGCTATAAAAATGTTGATTGCAAGTCTAACCTCTGAGCAATGATTAAAATTATCTTAACATTTCTTAAGGAGACTATTTTCTGTGAAAATAACACTGAAAGAAAAGGGAACTTTTGTTGTACTGAATATATTGCAATACACTGAGCATTGTTTCTTACCTACCCTAATTAAACTTAAAAAAATTTTATTAGATAATAAAAAACACTGAAGAATACATTTAGACAAGATGTTGAATTCAATTAACAGAGCCCTATCACTCCAAAATACTGGTTTAATGTGATCCAAAGCTTTCTTTTTTCGGAAAAAAATAATCTTTATGCTTAGGGCATAGTTTAATTTTGATTACAGTAGTTTGAATATTCTGCAAAACAGTGATATGTCTTGGGAATAAATGACTTCAGACCATTCAGATCATTACTCAGAAATTTCAAACATGATTTTTCAGAGAGAAGCTTGTTCATCCATTTTCCACTCCTCATTACAAAGGATTAAATTATATTCATAAAGCAAAGCACTTTTATATAAAAACCCTCAAAGTGAATGATATACCAGGCTCCACTTTCAAAAGTAAGCTAAACTACTTAATAAACAACACAACGGTAAAGGCGTAAATTACTTTCAGCTAATAGAAAATTCTCCTGAAATTTTTCAGTTGTCCTACATCTTCTGAAATCCTGAACGCCACAAAGAGTCATCAAAACAGAAGGCAAACCACCAGCTCAGTATTTTGGGCACCTCCAGAAAAGTGATCACAGCTATTTCCTGGTCTATCCATGCTGAGGTCTCATCCGACCCTGTAACAAAGAATTTGTGTTTTTCGAGATTTACTGCTACTACTTGGAAGGATTCATAGCAGCAACACTTTGCCTTCCTCACTGCCACACCACCTTGTTACCCAGCATTATTGAAACGGTCTGAAATACATGAACACTCAAGTTGTTAGAAAAAGCTAACAATATTGATTCAGTTCTTCATCAACTTATGTGGAAGATTTTTTTAACATTTTTCTTCCAGTGTGGGAAAAGAAACCAATACTGTAGTACAAGAATGACACTCCAGCTCCTCTGACTCAGTTCCTGCATGTGGATGGCTTTCTGTTCTTCTGTGGCTATGCCACATCGAGCATTCAGTCCCCTCCAGGTAAACCCCACTTTCATAATGGCACACTGCTCTTTGAGGCTTCTGAGGCTTTAGAAAACCCAAGGGGAAAAAAATCCACAAAGAAAAATTCCAGACAAGTTAATATATTAACTCTGCCTTGAATCCTTATCCTCCAGTCAAATTATTTTCTTTCTAAGAGACTAAAAGTGTTTTTTCACAGTTAGCTGAAATCAAGTCTCGGGGGTTTCTATTCAGTCTAAGTTAAATAGCTTTTTATTAGTAATTCACCCACACTCATTGCAGAACTTGACATTGGTCTTGACACAGGTCCCCAAAAGTACCTTTACTTCTGATTTAAAGATCTGTGTGCCTTTAAAAAAGAAACTAAACCAAAACAACATCTACAAACATACAGAAAAACAAGCCCAAACCAAAACATGACACTCCGTAGTGACGAATGGCAGCCACAGCTGGCAAACCCCAGGATGTCCACTATTCACTCCAACACAAATTGGAAAGAGACGTTTAAGACAAAAAAATACCACTCCTTTCTCTCCCAGGTTGTACTTTAATCTAGAAGTTAAATCAGGGCAGCACACAGTCTGGGGCTGCAGACTGGTGCCCAAAGGCCAGGCTCAGTTTGGCTGGTCTCACTGGGAGCTCCATGGCCTAACACCGACACCACGCCAGAACGGCACTTCCATCAGCCTGCCTCAGAAGGTCAATGCTCAGGAGAAGTGCATCACCCACATATCCCTTGCATGGAGATTCAGGGATTTCAGAAAAGCTGAGAAACAGAAAATGACAGCAATTCATCTACTCTTCAAAGACGTTAAGTGACAAAGGAAAATCTGCCAAATATTTACTACATGGGATATATCAAAACAGAATTGAACACTGTGAGCAGATAAAAGACATTTTTTCCTACATTTTAATTTGGAATTAATTTTAAGTAAGTTTGGCTAACACAAGTGAAACACAAAGACGTTATAAAAAATGTGACAAGGGATATGTACTCTAAACAGAAGTTCTGACCATATTTGTGGTAAGAATTTATTTTTGCTCTTTGCATTTTCCTATACATGCTGCTTGGGTTACGTGGGAATAGCACACAGTTTGGAATCAAAATGAAGTTTGCAGAGTTGTACTTCCAAGTCTGCTGGATCCTTCCCTCTCTCAGTAGCCTACTAATGACTCCTTAGTCCTTGGCCACTTGGCCCTCAGGGCTTTAATGCAGGGAAGAAGCAAGAAGGGCAGCTCCATCCTCTACCCTGGGCTCCAGTCCAAAGTCATCACAGTAATTACTGGGAGGCTTCATTTTGCCTCCTCTCTCATTCTGTACTTTCAGACTATCAGGAAACTCTACAGCTTCTCTTAACTCATCTGAGGCATTAGTCTTTGGACATGTCTGTCACCCCATTCCACCAGGATTATAACTGTGTACTAATAATTTCTGATCTACACTTCAACCACAACTTGGCAGCATGAGACAGGTAGGCTGCTGCATTACCTGTAAAGTAATGCAAATAGACTAAAAAAAAATAGAAGGATTCCACAGCCAATTCCTACCCTCCAAAGAACTGCTCACAAGTAGCATGTTCCTGTGCAACAGCTCACGGAACTAGAGCTTTCTGAAGAGACAAAATGACGAGCTCCTGAGAGCAGTAGATGACAATTACTTGGCAAAGAGTATATTCTCATTTCAGTTTATCTAGGCAATTCAATCCAAGAAGAAGCACATTCAAAATGAAAAATCATCTGATCGCTGAAAAGCAGTAAAGCTTACTAGTCTTCCTTTCTTACAGCCTGTGAAAAACAACTGAATGAAAGAGCTGAGCTCCATTTGCTCCAAGACCCTGAGAAATTCCTCCCGGTCTCATCTACTTTATCAGCTGCACTGTCTATCATGCATCATCTGCAAACTGCTTCTGTTCAATATACCAGCCTTAAATGCAAACCTCTTCCCAATATACATCCAGAATGTTTCCCATTTTTTCTTAACTAAAATTCATTTTAGTTCTCCGTAGCTTTAATTGCACTTCAATTACTAAAACTAGCTTGACACAAGCCATGAAGAAGGAATTAATAGTCTTCTAAATAAGAACTGTCACTCAGCATTTCCTAAGCTAAATGTAAAAATTAAGACTGAATAAATGTATGCTAAGTATCATTGCATAAATATGCATATAATGCATTTTCTTCTTTTAAAAAAGTGTTAAATTTAATGTAAAGACATTTGATTGCACATCAACATTTTAGTGGTGATCAATCACTGAAAATCAATGATTCTTTTAAATAAATGCAGAAATATATTTAATTGAAATCCAATTACTTTAAATACATTTTTGTTTACTTTTCAATCACTTAAGACTTCAGGCATGAAGTTCAACTTATGGTTAGGAAACAGGATCTCAGGACATAACCTACTAACTACTAAAGCTTTTTTCCCTTCTGCAATAAACACAGTTGTTACACTGACAGTGAAATAACCCAGCAACCCAAATTTCTAATCCAGAAGTGCATCACCGAGGGTTTACCCACATTCAATCTCTTTACAGAATTTTTTATGCCATTAAAATATTCCAATCCTATTAGAATGCAAATATAAAAGGGTAGAGAGAGCACACATAATACCATTAACATTCAAAGATTTCTTGCTCCCCATTATCAGATATTAATTCTCACATTAACTGATGTTTTGTTAAAAGAAAAAACCAACAAAAAAACCCGGAATCCATTAGCAGCTGCATTAAAAGCGAACAAAAGAGGCAACAACTGCTGATGTGATTATGCACCTAACCCTTTCTTATATAGAAAGTTTCCATATCCAAAAGCACCAAACAAGCGCTGCTTCAACTTTCATTTCACACCAGGTATGTAAGTACATGTTACTGAAAAACAACCTTGACAGGGTTTCCTGCATACTGGTATTTTTAGCAAGCTTTGAAAAACAATCACTCATTTTTAGAAGTCTCTCGATGGTTTCCTTTAAGCTCTTTTAAAGCCACAATATGGTATGTCTGAGGGGAAGAAGAAAAAACAGCATTTTTTTCATATAAGCAGCATGTTTCAGTTCCAACTGCACCAAGGTGGCAGGTGCCAGCCAGGAGCCTGCCAGCAGATGGAAGAGCCCAGCTCAAGCAGGCACTTGGAACACTGTCAGCTACCAGACCTGGTGTACCCTTCCCTTTCCATGCTTCTCTCTACTGCATATGATGGCACTTGGTGCTGTTAGTGGGAACAGCCTGACACTTCATATAGGAGAGAGATCCCAAGCAAACAGCTACACTTCAGTTACAGGCATACACACAGCTCTTGCCCACCCCAGCCCCTCCATGCCCAGACAAACAGCAGCACATGAAAGGGGATCCTGGGTGATACGTATCTTCATCACAACTTGCATTGTCTCTTTGGAAATCCATGAGTCCAAGATTCTCAGATCAGTACCATATAAACAGAAATCATGTAAATTGACAGCACATCTCTGTTTTAGTCATATCCCCACTCACGCCTGCAGGAGTCTACCATTACTCTTCCTCATCTTGAACATGTGTCAACCAGCTTGATTAACCTATGTGTCTCCCCAAAACAATGTCACCCAAAACATCATCAGAAATGCCCTGAGATGTACTGCACATCCAACCAGATCAGAGCCTCACCAACATTCAGTAAGTCACTCAACTAGAATTTCCTCAGGCATTATTAAAAACCACTAGTTAAATCATCTGAGTCACTAACAGCAAGTGATTCATCTATGTTATGGATACTTTCTTCCACATCATAGGAATGTGAAGCCTACCAACCAGTCATAGCCCCTCTGAAAAGTCTGGCATTTCCACTATTCCCTCACAGATGTTCACATTACCAATTAATCATCACCACAGGGAGTCTCAGCACAGAGGCTAAGGGTTGAATATACTCACTTCAATCTTTCTTTGGAACTCTTTCAGTATTTTCCAAATAAACAACAAAATATAAGTAAAATAAATCAAAGCATTCACATCCACACCCAAATATATAATGTAGCACAACGAATTGTCCTATAATTTTACCTAAATGAGGTAAAATGATTTTAAGGTACCACAAATCCCATCTCCAGTTCTAGCTCCACTATATCATTATATAGATTCAGATAACTTTGACAAGGTAAACTAATATTCTAGGAAATTTAAAGCTTATACAAATACTGTTGAAGCATTCTAAAAAGGAACACAAAAAGCTAGCAGCTCTGCTAGTAAACAGGAATTATTTTGTATTGTATTCAGTAATTTAAAAAACAAACCAAAACATTAATTCAGTGTCCTACCAAGAGTGTAAGAAAATATGAAGAAATTCCCCATATTCTCAGTGGATGATATATTAATGTTATTAAACATTTTCCATTTCCATGAACAAAAAGTTGCAACAGCTACATTCAATTCCTTAATTTTAACTGAAGCACCTAAATCCCGTGTCTCCAGAAAACTGCACTGGTTTCACCAAGCTTATTTGTTACTAAGAGCACACTCTATCTATGCACTAACAATGGAAGGTCACAAAAATAACCAAGCATGAGAAGTGTACTGTGTGTACATACATGTTTCATGAAGACTTGTGAAGTACAGCAGAATTATCCTTCCTATTCCACCAGTAGATATAAATGCACAATGAAACTATTTATCCAAGATTGTACAGGATATCCATGACAAACCTGGAGTTCAGCCTACTTCTTCCAAGTCCCATGAAATTATCTTTTCTCCTCACTGACATTTTCTGTTAATAGCTCAAGTACTGCACAAAGTCTTGATATTACTTTTCCATACAGAAGAACTGATGTGCTACATCAAATCCCTCACCCACAACTGCACACAAAACCAATGAAACATCTTGGAACTGAAGGTTCCACTCCCTGTGTTATCCAACAGGCCACAACAGCAGGTCAGTGTGAGCACTCTGACTGCAAAATGCAGTAAGGAATTTTAACCTGTTCTTTTTACAAGGAAAGAATTTCAACATCACGAGCCACGTTGTTTCAAGCACATAAGCAGATTTCACATAAATAGACAGGTCTTTGAAATAAGAATTCTTTATTCAGTGTTTCAAGTGAACCTGCAGTTTTCAAGCATCCAGAGTTCTCACAGAATAGACAAAACTGCCTGTTGTATGAAATAACTTTACTAGAAACCCCCACCAGGTAGTGACTTTCACTTTAATTACTTGCCAAGATGCTTTATTGGGAGCACATAAAGTCTGTCTGCAGAGACATACAAATATTGTTAAGCAGAATTCATGCGCTCTCCATAAAGCTTGTTTTCCAAGTTTGGATTTCTTTGTCTGGGAACAGAATTCCCATACGAAGAGACGGAGATTTTAGAACTGCTGATTCACTCCACAGAAATTCTTACTAACATCAGTATGTACTCTAAAATAAAGACTCTGAGCTGCAAGGCTCATCTGTAGACAGTGCTGCAAGAAAAAAAAATCCATGTCTATGTGGCCGATAAGCATAAATTAGTCTGAATTTTTTCATAAACTATACATTTCTCAAAATTCATCCATTTTATGACAAATCAACACTACATCCTCTCCCAAATCTTACATTTAAAAGCACTCTTTTAAAGGGAGAATAGATTTGAACAGCCTATAAAGCAGTTGGGTCTTCCACAAGCCATCATCACTGTTTCTACACAGCAGCAGAGGAGTACATAGCAGGATTTCAGAGTAGACAAAAACATGCAAAAACCAAAGCAAAGGCATAACTCAGTACATAAATGCTAAGAAACCAAAATTCCTGATATGCACTATAGGGTCCTATAGTTTCAAGGTCTTCCAGAAACATGCACTTTTCTTTGTTAGAAAAGAAGGATTTCAAAACACTCCAAAAAAAAGCATTACCAGGTAACAGGAAAAAAACATACTAAGAAGTATAGTTTCAATACAGTTAAGGCAAAAGTGTCACAACCTACCTTTGTATGACTTAGGAGAGGAACACCTACTGCATGCTCTAGTTTTCAATAGCAGACTACTGGATCTTACTGAAATTTTAAATATTCAGGACTCAGTTAATAGCAGCTTTGAAGGCTGCAGAAATGTAGGAACAGTTTTAACAGGAAGTTAAAACATTCCAAATGAGTAACTGAAAGACTTGAACACTCCCATTAAAGGTCAGCATATATGGAGCGTGTCCCAAAACTTAAACAAAAAATCCCAAAACCAAAACAAAAAACACCCTGTATTTTAAAAATGGGGAGTGGAGGGAAGAATAGAAGCAGTTTCTCATAGTTTGATCACAAAGAAGGAATTAAATTATTAGTGACACCATTCTAATGAACCAGAACTGATTATAATCTTTTTTAGGACAAGGTATGCAAAACCAACAAATAAAATGCATCAGAGCTTGATAAAGATCACTAGTTTAGCCTCAATGTTATCTACTGCACATCTGCCACACCGCATTATCTTACTACTCAAGCATCCTTTTTGCATTCTAATGTAGTAGCATCATCAGATTAATGCCCAAGACATTTCAGCTGTGTTTCAAGTAAATAAGTGGACATACAGGAATATTATGCATGGCCTGTACCATTGACACTAAGCAAAGAAAATGTGATTAGCACCAAATTGCATCTGACAGGGGAACCAGAAAGCTGTCAAACACAATGACATGGATTCAGTATTTAGAAGGTAAAAGGGGGAATAAAGAAGCTGGCCAGTCTGGCATCGAGACAGCAATAAAACACAACAGCTATGATAAATTAATTCATTTACTTATGAAAAATTAGAGGCTTCACCATGCAGCTCTCATTTATAATCTTGTCAATCTGGCAGAATAAATAAAAAGCCTATACAATGCACAGTGGGATAGAGGGGGGAAAAACAAAAGAGGGAGGGAAAGAAAAACAGATTTTTGCATTTAGGCTAACAGAATAATTTCTTACATTAAATCACACTGGATCAAGCCTTTAATAGGAGTGACTAATGCAAGGATGCATTACAGCAGGGATTACTGTGTTAACTAGAGACACAGTGTTATAACAACAGGAAGGCTTGAGATCAAACACTCAGTAGCCACGTAAAACAAAATTAATTTTTTACATGCAAGAGATGCAATTACTAATAGTCTATCAAAAGGATACCAGGAAGAGATAATGGGGCAAAAGTGGAAGTAAACTCAAAAGACTGGTCCCCGGGACAAAAACGGGCACTGGAAGGAGGCAATGTCCTCTTAACAGCTGCCTGGTGTGGCCATTAATACCAGTCTGCCTCAGAAATCCTTTCCAGGTCAAACAAGCTCTGCAACATCCTGCAGCTCTGTCTCTGCAGTGCTTTCCAAGATGTTCTCCTGGGATCCCCAGGTAGACTCAGCAGCCAATACCTCAATAGCAATATGGATACAGTAATTTTTTCTACTGAGATCATTGTTATAACCAGGAGGTGGTCTTTTAAGAGGAGTCTCTCAGTGTCTGGCAACTGGCAGTAGGTGAGTTCAGACCAGAAAATAACAAATTTTGTAATGGAAAAAACCCCACCCATATCTTAACAGAACATGATGGATCAGCACCATGAAAGCAGCAGCGAGGCCAACTGTCAGCACCAGCGCAGAGGCTGGATTTTAACCATCAAGCATTTCACTTTGATCACTGTAGATTATTCAAATCTTACCTATGCTGAGCCACAAAGTGTTTAGGGTACAGTCTGTTCATATACAGCTCTGAATACTGGAGAGATTGTTCCAAAACCCAGCGAAACGAGCTGCCCCTACCACTTGCTAGGCATTTACTCTACAGCAGCCGAAAAGGACCCCAGGAGATCAGGCAGCCATTGTGCCCCAGAAATCAGTTTTGATGCCCATTGAAAAGGCTGGCATCAAAAGACAAGCTAGTCACTAGAAGCATTCTCCCACTATTTACTACATGTGCAGCTTACAGGGGAGTGACAGACCAGGGCAGACGAGGCCTTTGCTGACAAGCACACAAAAAGTCTGGGGCAGCACACGTTCTGTGGCAGAGCTGGAACTTTAGTCCCTTCTCATTTAAGACTAAGACTGATGGCTTAGTCCAAAAACACCTTTCTCCCTATCAAGTGTACTTCAATCTACATGACTTTTATTTTTATCAGCACATGCGTGGAGTGGTGGAAGAAAAGAATGAGGAAGAAAAGTGTCACCTCTAAATCAACAGACACAGCAGCAGAGAGCCAGGTCTGTGGCACACAGCAGTTCTGTCAGCCTTGTGACTAACGCTAGTGTTGCTGTTTGTGTCCCAGCCTCCAGAGTTAAAAACAATTAGCACCAGTACAGAGCTGTTTTGAAATCCGTGAGGTACTTGAGAACAGATACTTTCTAGCTCACTTAGGAGAATCAATCAAACTAACCCATGTACATAGAGCTATTAGCCCTCAAGGTTTTGACTCTTGTACACCCGCCACATATGCCACATACCTCTAACCATTATGATGATTTTTTAAAATATGCATTATTTTAACTAAAATATTTTCATTTTGGTCTACAAAGTACTTTTTATCCAATTCAATATATATACAATTCAATGCACATATACATACTGTTTGACACCTTCTGTTGCAAATCCACAGATTACAAGTGTTGCGAGGCCAGCTGGGGTTTACTTGTGAATTTCTGCAAGATTCTGATTTTTTTTCCCCATCTAAATTTAAGTATGCAATCCTTAGTTTGAAGGGCCAGCCCTCCAAATCCAGGCTTTATCCTAGTTATATAAAAAGATAAGGAAAACAAAGATGGTCATTGCTTAAACACCTAAGACAAAACCAGTTAAGCAGGACTAGAGGTGTAATTGATCTCCTACCTGGTCACATTTAGAGGCCCAGTGAAAAATTACATGCTATTGAAATAACAATTTATTTTCCCAGTGTTCTGCATCTCCACGACAAAACCAAACTAATCCTGCAGCATTCCTGTAGTGGAATATTTACTGCATTATCATATGGAAATAACTGGTTTTAATACAAAATACAAACAGTACAGCTTTAGGATCAGCCAGTACTTCAGGTTCTCTGCCAATTTATAGCCTGCTTTGCTTTTCCATCACTGAATTTTACTCAACCTCTTGAGAAAAGACAATCTTCATGTACTTTATGATCCCAACATGCAAGGCCCAGAAGAGGGCACAAAGTGACCCTGAGGAAGCCATAGGTCAGGCTACCCAAGAACATTTATTAACTGACCACTCAACCTTTCATCAGTCAAATTCACAACCATAACCTCAAATGAATTTTTAATTCTTTCATATCTGATTTTTACAAAGCTTTGAGAGAGGCAACTTAAAAAGCTACACTGTATGCATCACTTGCAACACAACCAGAGGAAAAAACCACAATTATTCAATGACTGCTACATCTAAAATTTTAATATCCAATTTCAAAATTTCAGCCAATTTCAAGCCTTAAGTAATGAAAAATGTGCACATATACAAGTATATATGACCTACATGAACTCAGAGCATAACCAGAGTAGGGAGAAAGGGGAAAAGAAAGCCTGATGCCTCTGTGTGACACGAAAGTTACAGAAAATAGTTGGTGCCTGGCTCAATTCCCTTTAAAGCATATTAGAAGTACACTTTTCAGCATAGACCTTTTTATTTTGACACTACCTGCTCCAGTAAGAAAATGTTGTATTACAGCTCAGAACTATGCCATAAAAGCCTGGCTTATGGTTAAGTTTCTTGCACTGTACTCTGAAGCAGAGTTTTTGTGTTGTTGCTTTTAAGGTATGCTGCTAAAGAAAACAAAATACCTTACTAAACAAGTATGTTAAAAAAAAGTAACTTCTCAAGACATCTATAGCTGTAATTGCAAGAAAGCATAAACCAGATAATTGCAGTCCCACTGTCACTAAAAACTTGCAGTTGGTCACTATACAAAGCATCATCAGCTATAATATCTTGTTTGAGCATCTGCTGCTCAATCAAGACAGATTTTGGAAACATTTTCCTGTTTTCTTTTCATCTGCACTATTGCAATAGAGCAACCCATAGGGTTGAGAGAAGGAGCAGATCATAGACAATACAGCATTACTGGAACATGCCTTTGGTCTACAAATTCCAAGAGAGTCATGGATATAAAAGTGCACTGCAAAGAAGCACTGAATTGCAGTCTAAGGAATTTGTTTTCATTTCTAATCCACAAGTTCAAGTAACTTAAGGAAGCATTTAAGTATTTCTGAAATATTTAAATCTGAAAATGGTATAAACCCACAAATTTCTATGTTAGTCCAGCAGGCACAGGCTAGAGCCCCGGTCCTGCAGTATTTGGCCTATTCAATTACATTTGGGGAATTTGTCCTGATGTACAGGGGCACTGGGGAATCATCTACATCAAAATGGCTGGGGACTGCAGCTTTTCAGAGTGCTGCCAAAACCACTCCAGCAAAAAGGGCTGTGTAATTCCCAGTAAGATGTAGCACAGCACAGTCCATTGTCACACACAGCCTATCTCACACCTGCCAGTGTGCATGAGGAAAAGTAAAAGCACTTGGCAGGTGATTTTCTGCAGAGGGGACGAGACCCTTGCTGCTCCCCAGGAAGCAAAGTAGAGCTGCAGGTTGGAGCTGCTCACTGATGCTGTAAGAGGGCATGAAGAGCATCCCTGTGGCACATCCAATGCTCATCCAAGTTCCTGTGCACTTGAGCTGCAGCTGCAATCTAAAGGCCAGTGAGGGCAGAGAGGACTAATGGCATCACTAGGGCCCCAAACAGCTTTAGCCTTATCTCCAGCCCAACTCAAATATAAATTTCTCTACATTCACCTTAAGAACCACTTCTTACCTATCCTTGCCCATTACTGACTGCACCCACTGTCTTCCCTCATGTTTCCTCAGCCCTTAAAGCCACAATGATATTAAATAGATGCCATTGATGAGGAATAGGACAGAGAAAACAGGGAGACTACAGGTGTATCTGAAACTATAAAACTCAGCATAATCCCTGGTTATTATGTGGAATATTAAACAAAACAGAAGATCCCAGCTTCAGGCAACTTTGAAGGCTCATAAATGCCTGGTACTCTAGGATGCAAGGAGGCCTCAGTGGAGTATGAACACTGCACCATCTTTTTCTACAGAACCCACACTATTAAACATGCAATTCTTTCCATATTCCCCGATTCTTCCAATGTCTAGCATTAAGGTACCAAGGGTGACCCGCACAGATTAATCACTTTGCCTTCAATATAAATGTCTTAAAATTTTCATTCCAGCACAGAAGTAAGATTTTACTGAAGAAAGGCAATGTGACAGTTCTTTTTAGAAATGCACTAATACAGAATTAATGATGAGGAAATTGTTTATCTTGTCTGGTTTGCAAACATTTCTTTATATCTAATACAGTATTAGCTAAAAAATTACTGTGATAAAAGCATTTTTCTTTGCAAACACATGTACACAAAGTGACTGATAAAATGGCAGCCAAATATTTAGCTTTAAAGGTGAAACACCAGCTGACCAAAAAAAAAAAGCAAGGAATTCTAAGTTAAGGCTCTCTATCTTCACTTTTCCTCTATCTTCACTTTTCATGTTACATCTAAACTTCAAGCAGAAAGTAACGCTGCAGCACTCCCCATTACAGTGAGCATGCCAAACAGTGCACAACAAAACAAAACCGTGAGCAGAACGTCAGCGATGCCTTTTCATTTCTTTGCCTCTGTCAGCTTGCATGCAAAACGCAGCACAACTTTACTGTTAATTGACTCTGTTTGTGCCTTCCAATCTCCCTCTACCACTGGACAGAACCTTTCCTAAGTTTTCTTAGGAGTGAAGGAAAAAGTCCCATTTCCTGAGAAGCAGTTAACAACTAAGTGTTCTACAGAAGGGTAAAGAAGCAGTATCAGATAAAGACAGAAAAAGTCAAATTGTTTTTAAGTAGATTTGAATACTCCAAAAATATAATTTAAAATTTTCCTAATTTTTCATAAAATAAGCTCTCTCTGTCTTATAAAAAGCAAAATTTTTAACCATTTTTTTACCTACTTGGAGCAACTGAGCAGATATAAATGCTTTCCTAATGATAATCATCCAACATATAATGCAAATAGTTTAACTTAAAAATAATTCCACTTCACAAATCTGGAATACAGAAATATTTTCCAAACACATTCAGATATTAAAAATTCTTTAAATGGACAAATCTGTCAAAAGTTATCCTTAATACAAACATAGCTATCATAAAACTTAAATACCAACAAGAACAATTCACCAACAACCTCTGTTTTGGGAGCGTAACTGCAGATCAGTCACTCCTGAGGGCACAGTGGGCACCTGCAAACTCTGGATAAGCTGGTTTTCAACACTTCTTATAACATTCACTGCAAATGAGCTAAAAATGTCTAATAGAACATATATTGACCTAACAGACAATACTGGTTACTTATAAAAATAAAACCATTACTGTAAAAATCTTTGAAGTATAAGCTCTCTCTAAAAAGCTTTATTACAGTTTATCAATAAACAGTAATGAGTATTTTAGACCAAACCACTACAATCAGGAAAAAAAAAATTGGCCAAAGCATCAGTTATTTTCTGGTTTAGATTCAGTTTAAAAGACTACGAACATAGCTGAAACGCAACTGAGAAATCACTCAAAGCACCCAAGATACTTAAATTGTCAAAATACAACCCCATACTGGTACCAACAGTCTTCTATCAATTAGAAAGTGTTGAAAAACATACTCAACACATTGCAATGCAGATTAATCATCACTTCAACATCTAAGGAAGTATCATCTATATATTTTGAGCAAGTTAAGTCACTTCTCGATCAGTCAATGTTTGCCCAGTCTCTACTGCTTAGGTAAAGCTACACATTTCTGGTTTATCACAGATTACTGATTTCAAGGTCTTCAGGAAATCGTTCTTCTAGAACTCAATGGAAGAGTTTAAAAAAACCCTGTCAACTGCTGTTTCTATAGAAACAAATACTGAACCTGCAATAACAAGGTGAAAGTTATTTGCTTAGTGGACTGTGAGAACTCTATTTAAAACAGAAAGTTAACAGGGTCCTAAAAGTCATCACTTCTCAAAACAGAAGCCAAAATCCAAATAGTTCATTTTGATTTTCACTGGAAATTAAAAAAAATAAATAAGTGCACCTTAAGATATAAATCCCAGAGCTTCTCGTAATAACATCAATTTACATACTAAATACAAGAAGTATTAAAGCTTCAGATTAAAAAGACAAAACAAAACCCCCAAAACAAACCAAAAAAACAAACAAACAAACCTAACAAAACACCCTAGCAACTCAAGCCCAGTAAAACAATAAAAGCCCAGCTTGTGACATTTAGCCCTTGCACCGCCTGCGAGCCCCAGCGCTCAGCCAACGCCCCAGCAGTGGGCACGGAGCTCAGGGAGCCACCTGCCAGCACGGCCCTGTACACTGGAGCCACAACCAGCCCTTCAGGCCAGCCCAGAAGGATTAACACAATCCATCACATTTTTAACCTACAACTTCTGTGAATTTGGTCTTTAAAATCTAAGTAGTTAAATAAAGCCTAGTCTCCACAGTAGCTTCCACAATATACGGCATCTCACTGGCATTCACCCCAGGAATTACAACATCTTAACTTTATTTGACATCATAAATTTGCAAACCAGTGCAAGTTTCGGTGAGAAGGGAGATGGCAGCATGAGAATCTGGTTTGCAGAGTCAGCAGCAGATCTGCAGAAAAGTTAACCCATGCTCCTAATTTTATTTTAGCCCTTGGGGTCAAGTATAATTATTTGAAAGCAAACACACAAAGAAAATGGTGGTTTAGAAGCCACAGACAACAAAATCTGTGGCACATCTACAGCAAGCAAGATACACCCAGTATTTCAAGTATAGAGTATTTTAATAGTTCTTTGCACAGAATAAAAATCTGCTCTGAAACAAAGATTAACTGTACCAACTGAAGAAAAATCTCAGACACACAGAATATGCACTAGATCAAACACCAAAACTATATTTTTAATAACTTAAAATTTTTCCCAGCAAATAAAAATATATTAAGTATGTTAACTTTAAGTCATTATCACCAGACCAAAACTTGTGACATGGGATGGTACGAAACCATCCAAAAAAAAAAAAATTTACATTATCTGGGTGGGGAAACTGTGAGTTAATGGAGAAATTGAATTTTCACTATTTAAAAGAGGACACAAACATTCTGCTTTGACATCTGTTCATAGGTTCTACTGCAGCAGACAACCAGAAAACCACCAGAATTTTAGCTGTCAAAACAAATCCTCAAATTAAAGAAAGGAGGAAGAAGTAAGCACTGAACAATTACACACTTCCAGAACCACAAGTCTAGCATTTAGTCAGAAAAAAAAGTATGCAAGAAGGATGGATGCAGTCTTGACACTCAGCCAAATGCTAGGAGGATGACTAAATTGGAAAGGCACTCAGACACCACACGCCCAGTTTTACAACAACCTACTGAGATCTACGAAAAAACCTGGACTTGGACTCAAGTGTTACTTACCACTGCCAGGGCATCTACACACATGCTCAGCTTCAAGCACAGGAACAAAATCCCCTTGGTCTGGAGACAAGGCCCAGCACTGAGCACTTGCTTACACAGCTCTCTGGACCGGGTCAGTACAAGTCTCCTCTGCTGATTTATAGCACCGAACCATGGCGATGATGTTGAAAAATGATTACAGCAAAGCAAAGAGATACTTTCACTGCAGGAAGGTACAGAAGTCCTTTAAGAAATGTTCATGATATTGCTGAATTGAAAATCCAGCTGTATTTATCACTAAAAGCAATTATTTCTTCTTCACAGAATGTAGCATTTACATTTCTAATGGTCCTTCTCAGTTTCAGTTTTACCTTTTGTATTGTAAGCATCTTTTATTTAAAGTGTTTGGCAAATTGCAGTGTTATGACATTGATACTTTTATTTTAAAATAAAATTTTAAAAAATTTTAAAAACCCACCCACACAAAACCCAAACACTTAATGTAATTTCCTTCATGAACAGTCCATAAGCAGGTTTTAACAAGTTTCTTTTAGGAGAGCACCTGGGAAAAAGACACTGGTGAAAAGGCTACAGTGCCATAAATGAATTGGGACATAAGGTGCTTAACTACCATTTAATGTCCTAGTAAATACTGAACCAGGATGAAAATTACAAATGCATCTCACTCTCCTCCAAGCTTTTGACATCACAGAACCCAAGACCATCACACTGCCTTTGAAGATGGCCACTAGGGACCAATTTGAAAAGAATCCCACTGACTACAGCTTTCAACAGATTTTTAAACTTCAACAGGTGATGTTCCTGTCTTCTGAGCTGATCTGACTTCCAAAGAAGACAAGGACACCACCTCAGTAGCTACTACTACCACTGAGGAGTTCAGCCATTAGAGAATCTACATTAAAACAACAGTTTTGGAATCTGAGCCTGCGTTCCAGCCTACAAAAAAAAAAGGTAACACGGAATCTGGATTTTCAAAATCCTGTTCATATCTTTCTTTTGATGTGTTATAAACAATATTTTAAAAAGGAAACTGTCATAAATGTAACTGAGGTGAATACAAGACATCGGAAAAACCACTTTTCAAAGTTTTCTAGTTTTCAAGCAGCATGTAAGAACTGCAGTTGGTATCTGAGGAATACAGCATCTAGTCACATCAAATCAGGAACTCCATAAGGGCACATGACTAATCAGACCATCTTGAAATGAATTTTTCCTTCCATAGAGACTAAAGAAAGGAAACAGTTGTTGAAGGAACAGACTCTTCTACCAGGGTCTATATTTTGGAAATGAAATACTTTCTGTTCATACGAATTATGAACTTCTTTGCATATATACACATTCTTTCATACTTTTGCTATGAAACTGAAAATTCAATACTGTTATGTTATTAATACCCAGCAATACCTACAATCAGCAGTTACTACTGCATGTGTAAACAGGTGCAAGGCAGTGCATATTTTTCCATATTTTATGAAATACATTCCATGATATCAAGGCAGGTGGGTAAATCAACTGCTCTTCTTCACAAATTGAATTTGATACCAGACTGCTGGCACGAATTAGGTTGTGATCCGATCCAAAATGTTTCATATTAAAAATGGAAAATTCCTAACACTACTTCATTTTTTTGTATAACTGAACCATACCAAGCAGACAGGGAAGAATGCTTTTCTGTTTAACTGATCAAATTAAACAAGCAAAATCAGTCTGAAACTAATACCCTTAAAAGTGTAACAGCCATTCCTTTTTGCTTCACCACACAACACATCTTTGCCTATAAAAAGGGGGAAAGTCACAATTAA
Source organism: Aphelocoma coerulescens (assembly GCF_041296385.1). Taxonomy (NCBI): domain Eukaryota; kingdom Metazoa; phylum Chordata; class Aves; order Passeriformes; family Corvidae; genus Aphelocoma; species Aphelocoma coerulescens. Next base: position 13,925,662 of record NC_091021.1, read on the forward strand.
GAAGCTCCGCTTCTTGACCTTGAACACAGAAAGACCAGTCATTAAAAAGAAAGCTTATTTAATTTGAAATCATGTTGCATTCACAAAGTTCTGAAGTGAGTGTAGCACTTAACCATCTCTTTCTTCCCCATCTTCCACATAACCATCAATTTAGAAAACCTCATCCAGCTTCTAGGGCTAGTTCTGCAGCTTGTGACCTGCTGCTTTTTCTCCCTACCCCTCCTCTTCACTGCAGTCTTTTTTCTCCCTACCCCTCCTCTTCACTGCAGTCTTTTAAGAGCAAAGTTTTAGTCCACATCAGTTGTTTGTGTTGTTTGCTGCTGACACCAGGAGTAACACAGAACAGACCCCAAGCAGCAGACAATGAGCCATTTCAGAAATCATCCTTGGCAGCTCCTGTGAAGGCCCAGCTTTGGGAGCAGATCTTCCAGCACACCAAACACCGAGGGCACATCGCTGGCACCAGCACTGCCCATGCAGGTGGGAGCAGGCAAAGCAGTGGATGGAGGCACTACCAGAAGTAGCTGGGACAAGCCCCGGGTTTGATCGGAGAAAGCAAGTAATTGTCACGTTGGGCTTTGCTTTAAAGTTGCGAGTTTGTCTTTCAGCAGTGTATTTCCACACTGAGTGCCTGCTCCAAAAGGCTGCCAAAGAGGCAGGCAGGTTCTGGGTGCTGGGCTCAGCACTGCCTGGGAAGCCCCAGCGGTGAAGCAGCTCACCCTGTGCAGAAGCACAGCTCAGCTCCTGCAACCCCCATGGCAGGGGGGTATCACAGCTCAGCACCAACACCCGACCTCTTACAAGGGCTGAGCCTTGGAGCGCTCCTCAAAACAGACCTTAGGCAGTCAAGGGGCCTGCACTAAAACAGACACAGCCAAACAATTGTTTCTGAAGTGGGAGAAATTTAATTTAAGTACTTTCTTCCTTATGTAACTTTGATACAGCATTCCACTCCCTCATTCATGGTAATTTCCTTCCAGCCATTCACTCGAAAAATCCAACAAAAACACTTTTTACTGCACTTACTTACATCTCTTCTCAAGTTAAATTACAGAAAAGAAATAATTCACCATCAAGTCAAATTACTCAGAGATCAAGATTTTAATAATAGATGTAGGCAGCCTTTTTATCAAAAACAAAATTGAAAGAAGTGTTTGTTTTCATGTCTAATAATACTGCAATCTTTACCACAGTGTTGGAATTGACTCAACATAAGGCAGCCCATGAAACCAAGATTCAGATCTGCCTTGGGGAAAAAAATGTGTATTTCAAGAAACAATTAAAACAATTTATGCCAACCCATCTGACCACCATCTTCAACACTGCAAAGTCAAACTACCCATAACTTGCTGTGAAATTTGGCAGAAAAATAACTTAGCTCAAAAATCTGCTGTATTTGCTGTTTTCATTATAGAGACCTTTCCCACAGCCTATGCAACATCTATGTTTACCCTGGGTGCCCATATTATTAAACATCAATACAGTCTGTGTTTATATCATCTCCACACTAATCAGATCGATTACTTCTGATATATTGCCCTGTCACACCACCATAATACTAATCAAACAAATGGAGCTGCAGGGAGATGATATATAGCTATTTACTACTGCTTTTTCCTTTTTTTTTTATGCTCATGAGCACCACTGCCACAGGAAATAACTGTCACAGAACTGCCAGCAAATCACAAGCACTACACAAGTAGCATGGCATAGTTTTGTCAGGGGCCCTCCAATCAGAATATAATCCAGCATAGCACAACAAAAACAACCTTGAATGAGAAATGAGACTGCTGGTCTCGCTGCAGCTTTAAGAGACAATTTGAACACGCTATCTCAGAACACCCCAAGAGTGCCTTAGGGTAACAGCAGGACACTGACTAACAGCCATTTGCCTGGTCAATCCTTAAAGAGCTTTCTCAAAAGACACACAGAGATAACCCTGCAATTAAAAATGTCTTTATAAACATTATAGCTTTGCAAATTTTTATTACAGCAACTCTTTCACAGTTAATCACTCTCTACTGTAGTATTCCTGAACAAAGAAATTTAACTTTCAGAAGTCATTATCTTTTGAATTCTCTTTCATCTCTAGAAGCAACCAACATTATTTCTAGAGCACTATTAATCTCATTTACAGCTAGCAAACCAAGATATAAACTGTACCTATCACTGCAACATACTTTATATATTACAGAGCTGTTAAAAGCATTCCAGTTCATTTCTAGGTCTACTGAAGCCATACTTCATCTTAAAACAGAATGAAAAACTAGCCTACAAGTATTTCTTTCCATGGTCCCAAAATGGACTGATAAAGATAACAGGGAATGTAAATACATAATTGTTTTTGAACGTTCTCTGATCCAGCTTTATTGCTTTCTTCTATGTGTAGAAATATTGATTAATAATACTTTTTAATAAATTTTTCTTCTCAAAGGTTTTTTGTGTTTGTTTTTTTTCTTTCAAACAAAAAGAGTTCTTTGTAATAAAATCAACAGTTATACAACGTTTTCTGGACTTTGACATCCCATTTGCTTGATGAGAATGGGGTGAATTCTAACCAGTGGCACTCTTGGAACAGTCCAACACTCCAAGTCACAGAGGACTAACAATCTATCAACCCATAATGACATGGAAATAGGTTATTCCATGCATAGGTCAAAAAATTTTCAAAGCTTTCCCATCTTCCATAAAGACAGATGAGTGTTTTTCTTATGGAGATACCATGTGAGCTGCTATGGAGGCAGCTTGGTCTCTTCAAGCAGAGAGAATTGTTGACCAAGATGCCAGGACAGGTTGCTCTGTACTGTTGGCTCACATTTCAGTCCTCTCTGAGCTGATGATCAGCACATCCACCACCTGACCAGAACTGACAGCAAACTCCACGGCATAAGAAGGTAATTTAGGACAGGGCTATGATGAACACATAGAGCAGAAGGGGTTGCTGGCCAGAATCTCATTCAAGTTCTGGGGAAAGCAGGGAACAAACCCTATGCTGAATGACTTGTGGTCTGTATATGTTAAACTGGCTTCTTTAAATGAAAATGTAGCAAAAGGAGAAAGGAAAAATTCTTGAACATGGACTAAAAAAACTGTTCTATACCATCTATAGGCAAGAGCCATAAACATCTAACATGTTTACTGTACTGAATACTTGACTCCATTCAAGAAAATAAAAACCATATTTTTTGTAAGCATACATTAGTGCTGTTAGAAAAGTATTATTACTAATTTCAAAGCACTTGACTTACTCCATCTGAACAATCTTTCCAAAAAAAAAAAAAAAAAAAAAAAAAACAACTTTAAGAAAACATAAAACCTGAAAAAATCCATTTGGTTTCACTACTGCTTAAGCTAAAGACAATCTGACAACAAAAATCCAGAACATTATTCAGACATTATAAAAGCTAACAGTGATTTCTTAAAACACATCAACAGAAGCCCTAAATCTAAAAAAAAACCTAGACTGTGTTCTTAACTTTTTTACATAAATGCTTCCAAATTGCTGGAGCAGTCTACAAACTATGGCCAGACACTATTCATTTGGGCCAGAGGAGTAAAAAACACTCCAGAATACTTCCAGATCTCAAAAGAGCAGTAATATAGAGAAACCATTCAGATGAAGACAATATGTATGTCTGAAATCATAAATCCTTTCAGTAAAGGGCTAATGAAAGCCAACTGCACCCCATCTGATATATGTTGCTTAAAATGACAAGGGTCACAGGACTGCTGTGAACTCCAGAGCCAAACGTGGACAAACATGCTACAAAAAAGCCCGTAGAGGAGGAAGGAACCATAAAAATTCTGGGCTGCTGAGGTAGCCACATGCTTCACACGAAGAATTAATAAGAAATGAATATAAATACAGGAAAATTCTGCTACTCTGGAATGTATTTAAGCAGTGTGTTTCTGACTCTTCCCTCTCCTTTATTTTTAATACTGATCACTCGAGCATAATGAGACATTTGCTGCTCAAAAGCTGATCTGCTCCTGCTGCTTATTCCTCACCTAATATCTCAGCCTACCATGGGACCATAATTAGGGGCATGGAGATGATTAGGTTCAGTCATTAGGACTAGACCTGGGCACAGCCTGACATTTTCCATTAGGCTGGGGGGAGACACAGGGACTGCTTTCTCATGAGTCTCCTGTTTTGCTTTGCTACATACAAAGCCTTCCTCTGTCCACCACAGTTCATTTTGAATCTTGCCTCAGTTACACACCAAAACACGGATTAACACAAATTTGGTTTAAGATGATTAAACAGGGCCTGAAGTTTCAGGTTCACAGGAAAATCAAGCAAGTTCCTTCTAGCTCCATTGTGCAAGTCGAACGCCACTCTAATTGGCAAGCTGAGGATTGTGAACTCTTAATACACAGAGACCTGTTTTCATGCAAATTTTGCCAGTAATAAAAGGATAGGAAGAAAAATATGTCAGCAAAATTGTTCCGGTAAGCAAAATGTTTTTCAAATGCTTTCTTGAGTTGTCAGCAGCTCTAAGTAAAAACAGTTACCAGGGTAAAGTCTTGCAGAAGCAGCTGAAAGTTTTCAGTCAAACTTCCTACTTGAGACCAGCACAGTGGAAAGCAAAAGGTATGAGCTACAAACACAGCCACAGTGGTCTGTGTGCCAGACTCACACAGAAGCAACACTTACACATGAATGGCTTTATTTGCATTCAACCGCATAAACTGGGGATGGGGGGGAGAGCACTTACAAACCCAATCCAGCACACACATTCCTTCATCCGTATGGATCACCCACACTGACACTTTCACATTCTGCAGGACACGGCAGAGGGCAACACATTTCCAAAGCCAGTTCTCAACATACTCACCCAGCGTTACTAATGAAGACTGGAGCTACAGCAAAGTAAGTGGACTCTTAGAAGACAAGGGCAAGACTGCCACAGAAGTCTCAAATTTATTCCAAACAATTCTCCCACCACTACAGCATAAATTGAGGATGCCAAAGCATCCAAAGAATAAGGAAAATAAAACTGAAATAATTTGGTTTTAATCTCTTACCTTCTAATGTAATCTCTGGCATCCAGAATACACAGTATTGTAGAAATTAATGCAATAATAATCTAACAACAATTTCCTTTTTACCCAGAATTAATAACAGCTTATGCTAATTCAACCAAGAACTTTTCAAAATATTAAGGTACAGATCACCACGTGGGACCCAGTGAGCCTGCAAGTCTCAGGGCTCCCAGCTGCTCTAAAAAACAGCAGTGAAGAAAGCATTTACCTACTGCACAGGGTGCAGTGACAATTAATTAATGTTTGTAAAGTGCACTGAAGCTGAAAATTACTAGATACCACACTAAATATTAATTACCACAACTACAACATGGAACCAGAACTGTCATAGTGCTCTCATTGTAAACTCCACTCACTGAACAAGCTGAAAAAAGCTGAAAAAAGTTTTCAGCACCAAGCTGAGGTGAGCACCTTCTATACAGACACATGAATACCTTTGCTAAACATGCTGCGCGAGGCACCTTCCAGCCAGGTCCCGTTCTGAGCACACTCACACAGGCCCATGTGCACAGCACATGGACTCATTCCTGGCTGTGGCCACGAACAGGCTGATGCACACAGACATCTGGCTGCAGTTCCTCATCTGTGCCTTGCTGCAGGCCACTACGTAGTTACCAAGAGTCTGACAGCGGTTTTCCAGCATGCCAGTGGCTACGGATCCCAACAGCCAGAGCAGTCGCCAGAGCTCACTAACTGTTCATGATCCCCTCTGCAGAGGTGTTCTGGGAAAGAAGATAACTTTTTATAGACACAATAGCTCTAAACCCAGTGGAAACCGCTTCATCATAGTTTTACAGCTTTATCATCTCTTTCCTTTCTGATACAGCTCTTTCAAAGGGACTAAAATAAATATAACAATTTAGAAGTGAAGAAAATGGTATCTTTAAAGCAGACAATAAGGAAGTGATGCAATCCACAAGGAAATAGAGAGTCTATTGAAATATTTTGCACTGTCACCTGTTTGGAGTACTTTAACAAAATGAGTTCAAAGGGAAGACAAGAAATGCCCCTGATCTGGACTGGTAGTTGCCACATGTGCTGCATAGAGAATGCAGATGATGATATTCAACAAATCTGAAAATTCTAATCAATACCACAACCATCTATCTCATCATGAGCTTTCCACACTGAAGGAAATGCTGCAACCTGTTTGTTCTCAGCCAGCGACAAGCATAAGTATAATCAATAACCTGCAGTGATATGAGGTCAACTCATGCAACAAAGATACTTACAAGTATGGTTGGAAAAAAAACACTTAACCATTCTTGCTAAGTAAGTGAACCGACTACTTTGCTTCTAGCTCAGTCACTGGGTATTTTTTTCAAATGGGAAGAAGATAATAAAACATTAATTGAATGTGTCAGAAGAAGGATGTCACAAGAAGTATATCAATATAGAGAGACATTGCAGCACATGTGCTTTAAAGTAATTGCAGGATGCTGGCTCTGCTCCTAAGTAATTATTACATCAGTTATCTTATTCCCTATAGAGTTATGCAAATTTATTTATTTATTTTAAAAGATAACTCGCCCATGGGAAAGTAATTGCTGTGCAGCTACACAACAGCTGTAAGTTTCTGAAAAATAATGATGAGTTTTACTTCATTGGTTGTAAAACATGCATTTTACTGTCTTCCAAAAATATTGCATGTAACTCTCAGGCAACTAGTCAAAGGAGATGAGCAAAGAAGATCCAACTACACTGATGTCCTACAACTACATTAAACATTTAAAAATCTCTTCCATGTCTCTCCCTCACAGTAAGAGCAGCACTCTTCATTTTTACACCATTCTGAATGTCCTGTAATAAAGCAGAATGGGGGCAATCAGAAAAGAAAAAAGTCTCAGCTGGAAATGATGGAGAAGAGAAAAGGAAGCCGTTTGGTAAAGGGAGGTAACAGCTCACACCCTTCCTTTCTACAGAGAGAAGAATTTCTTTCCAGATGGGATTTTCTACTCCACATAAGAAGTGAAACGCATCCAAATAGTTACACAATCACCACATCTTTTCCTATTAAGGCAAAGAAAACACTGTGCAGTTTAACTGACTGTTGCAAGCAGACAGACTTGTCACTCCCCCTGCAAACCAAAATCCCAGCTCACATCAGTATGTGTCCAATTAAACATACACTGTGCCTGGCCTTTGTATACGGCTGGCAGAGATCCTTCTCCAACTCATCTGGTACTGGCAACCGAGAAGCCCATGACAGCCACGCTCCAGAGCTCAGCTTCCCGAGCCTCACGATGCACAGCAGCCTCTAGGCAGGTTTCTCATCTTCCATCTTTTAAAAATTAGTAGGGGATGCTCTTCAACACAGACCCACAGACCATCAGAAGTGCATTGTAATCGTATCACGATTTCATCAATGACAACCTACTGGCATACCTGGATACCTACCAGATGGTCTTTCTAGCCTTTTGACAAGCCAGTAATCCTTCCTTCTGCAGTGCGAGACACATCCTGCAGGGAGAAACCTGTTTCCTTACACCTAAAGCAAGTTGGATGATCCATTCCCCTAGATCTCTGTTCATTCATCTCTCTTGAATGCCCTTAGAAAGATGTATTTAACCAAACTATAAAACCACAAAATACTTTTTTCTATGCATGTGAGCAATATGCAGAGTCACTAAAAATGGGATCTAACACTGTTAACATTCAAATACCAGAAACTTGAACCTAATAATCATAAGGGACAACGTTTGAAATTGTAAAACCTGTATGTAATCGAATAGTTTTCATTTCCCTTCTAGGATGTTTCACCAAATATAGGAAGTTTTCTTAGATTCCCACCCAGTTCCTCCCTCTCACTGAAATCTACCATAAGAGACAGAACAGAGTCTTTTACTCAAAGAGTTGCCAGCTCCCAAAACACATTAGGGCATATCTCACCATAATTGATCTTATCTCCAAAATGCAGCTGTGGGACACATTTTAGGAGATGAAAGTTTCAGCTTTGACTTAAAGGAAGTTTGTTACTTTTTGCAATCTGGAGAAATGCTTCCAGTAATGAGGGTACATCCCATCAACCAGCAAATTTACAAAGCAAATGAAGAGACTGCTTTCTTCTTTACACAATATCATTTGAAGGCACATCAATCTCATGGCCAAGGGAGGGATTAATTGCTGACAACAGAAAACTTTAAGACTGGGTGACAGTATATTTTCTAAGGATGGAAGTTAAGACAGAGCATTTGCAGGACACAGATGCATGTGTACATACACACATGCATTAGAAAGACATTAGCAGATTTCTTCATCTCGAAAAGAAATAAACAGCACAAATAATCACAGTAACAATGAAGCTTGACAGTAGGAGTAGACAAAATAAAAGCTAACTATTAATAAAGTATCATTAACTCTTCTTCTGAGCATCTTCCCGGCTCTAGACAGCACATTATCACTACATTAATCTAGGAGTACTCATGCAGCAGTAAATCACTTTGCTGATTATCTATTTTTATCTGCTCTCTATTATTTCTCTTCCACAATGGAAACAAATAGCCAATGAACAACTTCCAATTTCCTTCTTTTCTAGCCTAAGTATTTAAAGAAAAACAAGCTTAAGTATCTTGTTAAAATGATACAATGAATTTCCTTCATCAATAGACATTAGAAGACCCACTGCCCACTTAACACACCACCCTAACCCCAAGCGTCTACCAGCATCTCAATCTTCTTGCTTTTTCAGACAATGCAATGACCAGCTGTGCTCCTCTAAGCATCTTGGAAAGCTGTCTGATACTGTATCATAAATTTTGCTCCAGTATGAAGAGAGCTTGCAAAAAACCAAGTTTCAGGATACCCAGACAGAATATGCACAAATGTATAAAATGCCAGGCTTAGTGTTCCTCCTTTTCTCAGTCAAGTGCCATTTAGGATATTGTTAAAGAAGTAAGGAAATACAGCTTCATTACCTCTCTCTTTTTATTTTGTGGCCAAACCACACACCTGCCCTGATTCTGCTGGTAGAAAAGAGAGCAGCAGCTGGGCTTTCCTTATCACACACAGTTGCTACCGCTCCTGAGATAGCTTTGTGCTCTATTGCGCCCACAACTCCCCTGTGCAAGAGAAACTTGACAAATTCCAACTTTTCATCTCTAAACTCTATCAAGTCAACTTTGAATCACAGATTCAGTTAACACTTGGGAGGAGAAGAGGGGACCAAAATAAACCCACAAGAACTCTGGTTTAGTGCTAAAAGGAAGAGAGAAAATATAGTGTGGATGACAAGCAAGTGAACAAAGAGATATGCAAGCAAAGACACACCCCTTACAAATGTCCTCATGGGCAGATTAAGCCAGCTTCTATACTTCAGGTATCTCAGTTTTAACTATAGGAAGCCTAGGAAAAGAAATCTTGGAAGATTTTTGCCAGGAGAAGATTTAGGATACCTTTACAACATTCAACATAGCTGATAACAGCTGAGGCAGTTTACATATTATGTTCACTGGTTTTGTTTTAATCCAATTTGTGTACTGTGCACAAAGAGAAATTTGTTCATCATGACTGTAAGGCCCAATAAAAGAGCCCAAGACTGCACATTCTGATAAAAAACTCTGGAACTCAAATTAGCTGTACCGGTGTATACATATTCTCTTTTCTAAAGAATACACAAAAAAACATGCTTGCATTTGTTCATTTTTAGTATTTTTAACTTGAGAGAACAATTTTGTAGTGTTAACAGATACCAGTTCCTCTCCTTCTTTACTATCAACTAGATTACAATTTTTGGTGCATTGAAAATTACAGGAGAAGAAGGTTTACAGCATGCACTCAAACAGATGTGACCAGGGCAGGAACAACAGAGGAATCATCACCCACCAAATTACTGCCTTCTACTCAAATTAGCATGCATATTTGTTAAAAAGGAAAAAGGACTATAAATGTTTTTCTTTTCTTAAAACACCCTGTTGTATATTTCTTTGGTAATAACTTCCTTATAATATCTTTCCTATGACAGAAAGGCATCATAGAACCACCTTGAGTAAGGAGGAACAAGAGGTCATAAGATGAGTCTTAATGACTACGTCAAGCTTTTGACAAAACCAAAGGCTGAAGTCAGTTACCTGCAACCACACCTGGCAAATCCTCAGAGCTCAAAATACAGGAGTACCTGAAGAATACACTGATTTCCATAAGTCCCATTTCTCCTCCATTTATCAAAATACAAAAACATATTTAGGTGCTTAAATAGGGACTCTGGCAGTTAAATTCAACTAGAGATGTTCAAAGGGCTTGGCCAGTCTTACTAAGGAAGATGCACTTTTCTGAGTATGTGAAAGGTAAAGACATGAGCACATGAACAAAGTTACACACCTCATAATATTAAAGAAAAAAAAAGCTTTAGCTATCTTTGTTACAAGACTATGAAAGACTATGAGAGAATCCACATCATCTACTTTATACATCACATTTTAAATGCTAAGGTTAAGATCTCCGCCTAAAGTAACAAACTCTTCCAGTAACCCTTTCAGAGCACATAACTTACTAAGCTTCCAGAACAGGAAAAGAGAAAAACACTCACTCTCCCATGGATGCAAACACTTGTTCCAGTAAGATAACACTGTAAGTACAGTTTGAAGCAGACACAAACTTCAAATAACAGCAGATGGTGTCCATCCATTTCAGAGATCTCAGCCTCTCTCTACAGTTCAAGACATATATATACGTTAACAAAGTACCCTGCTGCCCTAGTTCTTATCCACATACTTGGTCAGCCAGCAGAGCTACAACACACCAACTAAAAATCTCATCTGTGACAGAAAATTCAAGTTTTATTTGTGGTTTGGATAAAGCTATTTAAAACACTCTTGTACAAACTACCATGTTGAAATTTACAGCTGAACTTCTTGAATGGGTTTTACTTACACAAGAAAAAACATGAGACTAGCTGAAACTTCTCCTATGTAAAAAACCGCACAGAGCTCTGATGTAAATCAAGCAAAAGAAACATGCACTAGAGATGCTTAGTGTGGTAATATTTGCATGCAGTAATCAACCCATATACAGCAATTATGTATAACCTACAATACTTGAATGTTTAATATAGTGCTACAGAAGTTTGTCAGATTTGTTCATAAGTTTATTCATTTTATAGTCCGTTCATTATTGTAAATACTTTAAAAATCTAACAGCCTAACTTTAAAGTGGAATATGAAATATGTACAGATAAAAAGAACTGTAGTTCCACTGAAGAATGAAAACATGTAATTAATACTATGTACATTATGACATAAACCAAGCAGTACCTACAAAATATTACAAACACCTTAATCCAAAACCAGGGAGAAAGAATTGTTTGATTAGGATCAGGATATAAAAAAGATCCCAGCGTGCTGGCTTTTGTTCAGTGTCCTGTGACACACTGTCCTATGCAACTCCAAGCCTCACTTCCTCAACTGCATTTCATGCCCATAAAATAAGAGCAATGTGTTGCCACAGTGCAACAGTGTGAGGAAAAAATCATTAGATACTGTACTCTTGTGAACACTATGCAAAAATTAAGAAATACAGGAACAAGAACAGCTAATCCAGAAAAGTAATTCCTATCTTCCTGAGAAAGAAACTGAAAATTTCATATTCCAGATGAGCATGTACACAAAGATGCCAGCAGACCTACTGAAGACTGGAGACTGAGCCACTGCATTCAAGGTGGTCACTTCAGGGGTGATGACCATCACCTGGAAAAGATATAACCTTGCACTACCATTCCCTGGAGTGCTGTCTGTTTTCTACAGATAGAAATTCAGCCTTTGGGCCTGTCAAGATAGCATCTTTTGCAATATTCAAACCTCATAAATTTGGAATACAGAAAGTATTTTTCTATTCTTTTCTATTCCTGTGTAATCCCCATGCCTGTCCCCAACAAAGTCAAAATAACAGCCAGATAGAAGGAAAAATGAAAATAAATTAAAAAATGAATATTTTTAAGAGCTTAAGCAGTTAATAAAATACCTAATTGACTCCAGTGGTGTTTGAAAACTTAAAAATTGTGGTACTCACCATCATGATTATCTGCATATGTTAACAGCTAAGGACCTGAGCAATCCTGCTACAGTATCCAATGCAGTAATTTATTGCAATTAACTACTTCAAAGGTGACCTTTATTAAACCATCTTACCAATACACAGCATTCTTACTTGAACAATAAACAAAAAATTTTAGCACCTCATGTTCTTTTCCTATCTATCATGCATTGGCAGCACAAAGCAGCAGCACAGTTATGACAAGAGGAGAAAATAACAGGGAAAACACAAGTTAAAATGCTCAGGCACTACTAAGAATTGGCTACTAGCTATCACATCCCTATATGTGTGCAGAACTCAATCCTGTAAGCTACCCCAACCCTTCTATGATTACAGGATCTTCAGCAGATGTGCCAGGTTGATCATGTTTACAATCCTTTCCAGTATCATTGACACCTTACGCAGACTGTCTTCACGATATCTCAGCTGACAGTTTTAATACCACCTTGATGTCCCAGAGGAGCAAATTTCAAATGAAAATTTGTGCCTTTCAAGTAAGGCAACTGTTTGCTACAGCCGAAGTACACTTACTTACCAGGCCTTGGTTAAACAGTGCCATTTCCTTTACTGAGCATTTATGGGTTACAACACATGCTCACTCTTCGTAACTCTTCAACAGACAAAGGCAGCCCAAATGGAAATACAGAAACTCGAGAACTTGGAAGAGTCCCTAGCACTGTACCTATTGACAGAAGATCTTATAGCTCCATCTAGCTCTGTGCAGCGGAAATCACTGGGACACCTAAGAAAATGCAACCAAAACCACAAGGAATCTCAGTCACCACACACACACTGATGTGGGATAACACTGTCATATACTAGTTCTTAAAGGTAAATGATTCAACCACTTTTGTGCATGTGTCTCTATTCTCCATTGTGGCCATTCTCTTCTCAGTTATATAGTTCATTTAGTGGAAGGAGCACACTGTCAACAGATGAAACAAAAGGGCGGTGCAGTGGCAACTTTTTGACCTAAAATACCTCTCACTGCCACTGTTTCACGTGCATTCTAGCTAAAGGCCATCACCTGAAAAAAGGCTTCCCCACAAATCCCAGTGACACAGAAACAAGGTGCAGCAACCACCTGTGGCCAGCCACAGGCTCTGTCCTACAGCTCAGGAGATTCCTCTCAAAAGCAGCTGCAGCCTGCAACAGCTGGAAGAGATTCCCACTGGTCCTACATGGGGATCACTTCCAGGGGGGGACAGCCAATTTCAATGCATAGCTCCTCAATACTGTTAAATAAGAGGGTAAATACTCATTTGCATTGGGACAAAACATAGTAAGGCAAACACCAGGTCATAATTCCCCTTCCTCTGTGAAAAAAATATTAACTTTTACAGCTGAACAATTTCACAAACTTTGTGCCTTATCTAAAGTACTATCTTTTTGACTCTTTGAAATGAAAACATGCAATACTTGAACATGTAAATAAGAATATTTATAAAATACACTCTGTCAACATTTTTCCTCAATTTATGTTGATGCTTATTTAATTAACAGAATAAATTCAACTATTTAAATTCTCATGTTAAAGATTCTTCAACAAGTCATCATGGTGTGTACTTGTATCAAATTTTCCTGCCACAGGGAAAACCATACCCATTACAAATCCAGAACTCAAACTCAAGATCAGGATAAAATACTAATTAAGATTAGTTCAGATAAAAAAAGGTATAGAACTCTGTTAATTTTCAGTAGGACACTTTGCAGGTAACTGGGTGTTGCCAACTACACATCAAAAAATACAACAGCTTCAGCAACTAAACAAACAAAATTGATTCTCTTCATTTATTGATATGTAAAATTTCAATTCAAGAACAGCAGGCTCTGCATTTTTGAGCAAACCTTAGCAAGGTTTCCTGTTTCATAACTGCTATTAAATCTTAACAAAAAAAGAAGAAACGTAACTACTAGAAGAAACTTTCTAAACCAGCATCTTTCATGACAATTCTTGTGATTCTTTTAGATTACCAAAAAGAGTTTCTATAGCATCTTGTAACTACAGTTTCTTTAGGAGTCTCCATCACTGGCATATTCCAATATTCTTCCCCTTCTTCCTTGTGCAACACTTTGCAGAACAATCACAAAGTAGCATCAGACATTAATGTCGTCAATTTTATTTAGGAAGTTCAGTACTTCTAAAAAAAAGGAAAATCCCCAGCAGTATTTTGAATTTCACATAGACTACCTTAGATCTACAGCGTATTTACTCTCAACCAGAGTAACATCCTTATATGTTACAATACCAAGTATCTCTATCCCCATTTGTGGAAAAGTTTTTGTCACAGATTAAACTAACAACATCTGACCACTGTGCTAGAATGACATATCAAATATTAAGAAGAATACACTGAAAATTAGTAATCTTCAGGTGAAAAAAAAGAATAGGTTTTTAGTACCTATTAGGCTCTCTTTTCCAGCATACTTATGATTTGGATTGTTCTCACACTTCTCAGATGCTTTGTCTACAAGAAAAAAAGTTCTGCTAAGCCAAATGAAATACTAATTTTCACAAATCCTGAGAATGAGATGACACATCTGAATTTGGTTCCACTGTAAAGCTCACATCAAATTCCTGGATGAGAATTCTTCAACATCTAAGAAGACAGTGCCTTTATCAATATAGACTGAGCTAAACAACAGCAACTTGGCCATCACAAGACCCCTGACTGTAGAGGATGGCTGTAAGTGCTACAGGAGGCAACGCTGAAATACCCCAGTGTCCCAGAGAGATCCCATCAGCACCTACATGTGAGCAGTTCATCTTTGCCACACGTTTCAGAAATTTGTAACACAGATGAGAACAACTTACTTTGCACCACTAATCCAAACAAAATTGAGGAAAACTGAAGACCTACCAAAAATGTAATCTGCTTTATACCCCAAACTGCTGGCTTCTAGAATACGATACTGCTGATGGTGCTGTTCTCAGTCACAGGACAAGGAAGCAGGGAAACCTGACCTTACATTACTCTTTGCTCTCTTTGGAACAAAGCCATACAAGGAAGGAAACTGAAATCTACTATTCAAAAAATTCTCATCTCTGACCACGTACTCCAGAGCCAATTACAGAAAACTCTCCCTTGACATCTTTGTAGCCCAGTTCACCCAGTTTCACACATTCACCTATAAAAATCTTCACAATATAAAGCACTCAGATTAAATTTAATTTTCCACAGTCATCAATATTGCAAACACAAACACAATATTGCAACTTTCCTTTTAATCTTCTATATTTAGTTTCTGAAAAAACTGAAGCTACTTCAAGATGCTCATATGCTCTCACCATGTAGTGTGAAACAAGTTCGTCCATACTTTATCACGTTGGTTTTGGTTTTGGGTTCTTTTTCCCTACGAACTCTAGAAAGACAGCTACAGAGTATCCTTTCACCCTTCTTTACTTGCAGTATTCCACATGTGTTAGCCAAGCTACTGCCTATCACCCACTATCCAGAGCTGAAGGTACTAGAAAACAAATGAACATGTGCTTCCTAGGCTACGTGTTTCTGCTTAGCATTAGAAGTGTTAAATACATACTTCAATTAAAATGTTAATATTTATTCCATGTCGTATCTGATATCCTCAGATAGCTGGGTTTTGGGTTTTGTTTCGAATCTGTTAGCAGAGAAAAACAAACACACATCACTTGAAGTAATAACAAATATCAGTGTGGACCTGCTGTACAGCAAAACCTAATGGGACCCAGCAGAAGACACACAAGATAAACAACGGAAGGCACACACACAATCACACTGTTTTCTTAAACGCCAAGGAAAGTTCTTGGAGGGATAGAGTCACTACCAAAAGCAATCCTTTATTTGCTAAAGCCTTCTGACACTGCCTGGGTTTACATTGTAAGAACAAACACAATAGCTGCAGTGAGCAAGGCCTGTCAGAACTTCCCTGTGCAGAAGAGACGCACAACTGCTAACTGCACTCAAAAAGCACCCTGGCAGTTCATCTTGCTCTTCCCCAGCATCAGAATTGGAGGTAAAAAAAGATTAAATTGATGCAACAACATCACTCACTAATCCATCAGCACTTTTCCTTTGTAAACTGCATTTATAGTCAAGATCAAAAGTAAATATTTTCCCTGCTTCAATTCTCCTTATTTCAGTTTCTTTTCTCATGACTCTTACAAGTCCTGTGCACTGCAAGAGCACAAGTTGATTGCCCCAGTAAGATATATCCATTTCTACAACACATCCAGTGGGTTTTTGCCCAATAGCCCACGCCACCCTGCTGCACTGTTCCTTTCTCCCAGTGCTGTCTGCTAGTCTTTGCATTTCACAGTCCTCTTCACCCTGAGACCACTTTGCCACTCTAAAAACTAACTAAAAACCCTGCAGAGGTGGGAACACTGCTCAGACACAGCCCAGATCAAACAGACTTGTTATTTCTGTATTTCCAAAAAAATAAAACACAATAAACCACCACCACAGAACAGAAAGCATGTTTGCTGAAAACCTTTAATAATGTTAAAGATCTCAGGAGAATTTAGACAGCTTTACTTTGTTTACTTTGTTTTTCATAAGTTAAGGACAACCACCTGACCAAAACTACTGCTGAGATTTAATGTACATTTTACCAACACAAGTAACATCTAAGAATTAACTAGACACTGACAACACCACAAAACCTGATTCAGGCTAAGGTCTGCTAGTCTTCATGTTAATCTTCTTAAAAATTCTGATTTTTAAGAACAAACAATTGCTGCATTACAAGCTTATAACAAGGTTAAGCTTGAGAAGTTCTATTAAGACCTTCCCTAAGGCTATCAGGAAATTCCTTAAAGCAAGTGATTTTTTTTGCTTTGCTGTGGATTATGCTCTAGGGTAGTTCATTGAAGCTCCCACAGAATGATGAGTTTATCTTATGTCTGCATCAGCAGCCCATCTCTTTTCAGGGCTGAGATGCTCATCAGGAGTCATAGAATAAGTTAACAGAAAAATCTGGAATTCTGCCATATTCACTCTCTATAACCCGCACATAAATTAAGTTTTAACTGACTGTCAGGCATCTGATTCATTTGTGAGAAGTAACAGTTTCATCTGTCTAAACTCCAAATACTCAAGAGCTGAAGTCCTTAGAAAAAAAGTGGTGATCTGTTGTAATGGATCCATGATAAGTGTCTATACACAGTTAATGCACTAACACATTTCCTTGGTTTGAAAGGAAAGGAGTAAAATCAGGGTCACCTTCCTTAACCATTACCTATTGCATTTATTTCTTTAATGCTTCCTCTCTATCACAACCATGACATTCGGAATTTTAACCAAAAATGTTGCTACAGACATGCAACTCTAGATGAACCTGAAAACTGAGGTACCAATCTACTGTTAAATAAAACTAAACACGTCTTTCTTTTCAACTGCTTAGGTCACTGCCTGAATCTCATAGTTACTGAAAAACAACTCCAAAATAATCTATTTCAGCAGGGTTATTAGCAAGTCCAGAACAACCAAGAGAATCACTTCAAAAGCATATAAATAAAACAGTTGAGCACAGCTTAACAGAGCCTGTCAGCTCAGCTGGACTGTGGAGACACCTTAGTGAGAGCAACACATTGCTATTTTAAGATGTCCAATTTTGTGAATCCACAACTAGTAATTGTTTTGCCTTGTTCTGCCATCCAGAGGGGATGTCTGTAACTATTTCAAATAAAGCAATGATTGTTGAAGCACTGCAAAGGAGGGAAATTGGGTGTCCACAAATAAAGCAACATTTACTTCTACTAAGTGATGAATCTGAAGCTCAGCTGAGCAGCTCCCTGCATCCAGGGATGGGAGTCAGCTTTCAGTCACATCCACAGTACAAGAAATAACCTGGGGAGGAGGGAGGTTGGTGGCAGCTGTTTTGGGGAAGGGGGGGATGCTGAGGGTGGTGGTATTTGTTTTTTAAACTAAAAGCTGCATTGGTGACTTTCCCTGTGCAATCCTTTATTAAAGAGCCTGGGCTTGTGATATGGCACTTTTAATAAAAAGCCTGCTAGACTCTGAGTCATTAAAGCAATACAATCTATATTAGCATTTTCCTTTTTTTTTTTCCCCCCCATGAATAAAATGTTGGCACATACTAAAAACTTGGCCATGTTTCTTTGTTCTGAAAAGCCATGGTGATAGTAGAATTGTATTCCCAATAGAATGAACTCACTGCTACAGACCACTGGCCTTAATTACTTAGTTGTATAGACTTCCTAAGCAGTGTTCAATTAATCCACTGAAACCCATTTCAAAAACATTTTTGCACTAGAGCTATTCGTATAAACCATACACATTACAAATCTTTAGGTACACTGAAGTAATACTAAGTTTATCCAGGAGACCTAACATTTTGTGTTGTTTTACTCTTTGGAAGTCTACCCTTTCCAATCAGAAATCACTACAATAAAAGGGGAAATTTTCCATGCTGAAACAGTACTCTAAATACTGCAGCTAAGTTTTGTTCTTTCTTCTTGCCTAGTAAATGCACTGTTAACCAATGCATGTCTGAAACATATTATGATTGCCCAAAATAATTCACTATTTGTAGATAATGTCTGGCAGATTTATAATCCACTCAAAACCCAAAGAATCATCAGGCACTGTATTTATCTGCTATTTTGTAATATTAACAGAGTGTCAAGAAGTATCAACATCCCTAAAGCATGACCAAACTATAAAATACAATTTGCTAATATATATATATATTTTCCTGTTGAAAGGACAATACTGCTACTATTTTTTCTACTTTTTTTATCATTATTTTTACTCAGAGTTTTCTTCCTGGAATAGCAACAGGAAGACCATTTCTTTAAGTGGTGGTTACTTCATCAATATTTCTATTTGTAGTAATTTTGGAAATTCTGTTCAATTTAAGGCATGCCCAAGTAGCTGTCAATTATTCCTCATTCAACACTGCTTTTTTTAGGTACCTTCCATATTTCAGCTGTTGATTAAATAGTCTTAACCAAATTGATAAAGTTCTTATTATGCCTGTTCTATTGGGAAGCAGTTACACAGAACACACTGCAAGAAAGCATCTCCAATATCCTTTTAACCTAAATGTACATTCTACAGTTAATAACAAAAATTATTAATGCCCTTGTTCTTTCAATAAGATTATTATCATCATAAGCAGGTACCAGAAAAACTTCAGCTCTGAGTCTTCAAAAGCTTCTACACCATAACACCCATTTTAAGGCACGTGTAAGAGATGGGCCACTCCCCCGAAATCACCTTTCCCCAGAGACTCAACAAGAGCAGATGTGGTGAGGAGAATACAGGTTTGAAATCATGACATCTCCCTTGGCCTCAGCTTTCACATGAATTCCAGCCTTTTATACCTGGGCTTGTGGTGCCAGAGGCTCTGGCCAGCTATCAACAGCCACACGATGCATCTGAATACCTTACTAGGGCATAATTTTCAATACTGAAGAGCATAATTTTGTTAAACTTTGTGCTAATGTTCACTGAAGCCTTGTTAAGGGACTGCTGATGCCATCTCAAGAGGAAAAGCATAGTACAGTAAGGGGACTTGTAAACATTGCAGTAACAGTATGATTTTAAGAAACAACTATATTTTAAACCCTTTATCTCTTGCTTTCTTAGCTTGTTCTTAAGTCTGTCTTTTTAAGTAACACTTGTGAGATTTATTTGCTTCATTTAGATTCATCCAGGATATTCATATCCACAATTAAGTTATATGCACAACTTATTTAAGTTAGCGCTTAAAAATGGAACAATTAGAACTTTTATACAATTAAGAATTAGGATCCTCTAGAGAACAGTCTGTCTGCAAAACTACTACTTGTCACTGCTACATTAAGGCAGAAGCCAAAGGCAAATTGACTTTGCCTTCCGGGAAATTTAATGATCCCCAGAAATTCTCTGCTTAGAGTTAAGTCAATTGTTGTTCATTAATTCCTTATTCCTGAAAAGAGGTTCTGCTCCAGCTTCACCTTTCTCTTCTGCTCATACCATCCTCTGATGACAAGTTAATTCTCAAGATTTCATTTTTAAAAACAGTTTGTGTGGGTCAGAGTCCTACAAAGATTTGCCAGGTTCAAACAATTTCATATTTAAAGGGACTTTTTATGGCACTTTAGTTGCTCTCTCACAGACATGGTGCAGCACATTCTGCAGTAAAGCTCTTTTGCTTTTACTTTTTAAGAACTGCAGTCATAAAAAGTAGTGACCCAGTTTTAGTGAAGCTAAAATTGAATATAAATACTATATAAACTGTAGGGACAGTGATGTCAACTAAAAGCAGCACTAATGTCAAAGGAGAATCCCTGCTTAAGTTTAAAGTAGCCAGTTTGACAGAATGCACAGCAGACCAGCCCTTCCACAGAGCTGCAATGTTGAGAGCTGTGGTTTCCTTCACCGTTGACAGCTTATTGTTTTCATAACCATTCCATTTTATCACTGGTTAGAAAAATTAAGAAATCTAGTTCAGGTTCACTGTCTACTAAGCTGTGTTTCTGTCAGGCTGCCAAAAAGTATGTCAAATGTAATGGGAGGTCGAAAGCACACTGGGAATGCTTACATGGGAGCAACTGAACAGAAATTTTCAATTCATTTCACACAAATCTTTCTACTAAAAGTCAGCCCAAATCAAAAACTGTTTCAAAACTAAGTTTAGTGCTGCATTTTATGATTGCAGGTTCTATTTCAGCTTTTCAAGGCAACATCATTAAAAATTACCCAAATAATTTCATAATTTCTCTCTTTTAGTGGCTTCATGGTACAAATAACAGTGATCAGTTTGCAGCAAAACCTCTGTGGAAATACACTCTCTGTTCATGACCCAAGATCACAAAAGTGATCTTCATCCTACCAATAACTTGTCTTTCTAGAGACAAAACTTGTCAAGACTTGTCTCTTCCTGGAGACAAAACTTGTCAAAGTGGAGTTTGGTTCTGGAAAATGAAATCTAGGAAGATATTTGAAAGGTGTTGGACATGTCTTGTCTCACTAATACCACAGCATTACATTTCATTGATTTAAATATGACTGTACATTTTAAAGTTCCTTCTTATAATTCAGTTAGCTCTGGACCATGCTTCCCCAATCCTGACCTGAGTAGATCTGAATTATATACAGGACATTTTACAAGCCACAGGGTGATTATATCAGGCTAAAAGCATAATTACAAGTCAATTAGAAAAATTGTAATGATGCTCAAAAACTTGCCTCTACAGCATTTCAGCAGCTCAGGCCTTCAGCATGAGCTGAATGAACAGCTCTCAAGCCAAGGCACCAGGACTTACTCTGCTCTGTCCCAGGGGATCCTGCTGCGCCAGCTGTACCTGAGCCAGCCTTCCCCCTGCATTCACACTGAAGGAATAGTAGGAACCTCCCCAATATCCAAACACAGAGCACTGTTCTGAGCCATGAACCCTGAAAGCAAAATCCCCCATGAGAATATTGCTTCTCTTGAACCAAGTATATAGCTCATATTGAAGCAATAATATTAGAACAAATTCTGCTCAAGACCCAGACATGCAACAGTTCTTATTACAGAATTACGATATGAATTATTCTTATTAAAGTGCTTTAAGAACCTTTATTAATCTTTAATTACTTTTACACATTTTTAAACTTTGCATTGACAATATCCAACATTGTTGCTTTTAGATCTACACAAATTCTTACATTTTTTTAAGTTTTTGCTTGTCTCATCAAAAAAAGAAATTTCACTCCACTAACCCAAAAGTAGTGCTGATGAAGGCTTTGATCAGTAAAAAGTAGCTTTGAGCTTCCCCGCTGCTGGAGATCCTCAATATTCTGTCATACACAGTCCAAAAATTAACCAGGGGCAAGAGCACAGAAACAGTGAGGAGGTCGTGACACCTCTGGTTTAGCCCCTCCACATCACATCCTGCTGCATGCAGGTCACAAACTGCTCTCACCCTCCTACATGTAAAGCAAGAACATCTACTACTGGAATGTGTCTTGAGTTCTCTTCCTCTCAAGCTTCTAATGCATCGAATCACTATCTTTTTTTTTATTTTACATTTCTACTGCTCTGGTAGGTTGTTCTTCCCACAAGAACACCACAGGCTTATCCGGGGAGTTTTGTTTGTTTTCATTTTGGAAGAGTCTAGAACTAAAGCAGCATGAAAACAAGAGATTTGTACACAGCACTGCTAACCTACCTGGATAAATCACAGTATTAGGAGGTTTTATCTTCACATAGGTGAAAGAACAAAAGACATTTTTCCACAGCAAGGATTTATTCATTTGGTGAACAACTATTCTCTTTCATATTAATCGTATCATTAGTACATTCAAAAGCACAGCCCCTAGCATTGCATTCTTCACCTGGTCTTGACGCCTTGATTTTGTGAGCTGGATTTTTTTTTTTTTTTAAACCTTGCATCAGCCATCCATCCTACAATTTAAAATAACTTGCTATGAAAGCTGTCAATACCCTGAACTCTCTCAAGCCCTGAAATTCAGTTCTGTCAATTTAAAAGAATATCACCTTGGTTTGTTTTTAAATGAAAAAAAGAAAAAACAACTAGATCTACTTACAACACATAAAGCAAGGATACACAAGCTTTCAAGCCTCTTCCTTCTCTGCTAACTTTATCAACATATTTAAAAATTAAGTAGCCACCCAGAGGTTCTGACTCCTGTTTTATAACTCCAGAGACTACTTTTAATAGGCAATGAGAAAAATAAATGGTCTATTATTTACATTTCTGAATTATGATCATCATAGCATGGAATCTTTCTGTAGCCTTCACAAATTACCATAAGACTTCTTGAAGCAATAATTTCTAAGTTTTTTTTCCTCTTCACAGTGAGTTATTCACATATTAAATTTCCTATGAAATTAATATGACTTCTAGAAATGCAGCATCTTAAACTATATTACTTATCTATATGCCTCACTGTGCTTTATGCATTATTCCTAACAACTTCAGAATATAAGAAAGTTAATTTCTAAAATTACTGCATTTTATTATTAATGTTGCTACACTAAAATCAAAAGTATTTAAGTGGAAATATGGTTCACTGTACTATTTTCTAACTCTCTGAATGGACTGCAACTGATGAAATTAAATCTAAGGCTGGTCCTTTTACTTTAGCTGGCTTGGCAGCCTTTGAAAGGCAGGAGGGGACTGCCAGTCTGAAGCCAGGTGGTGTCAGGCAGGTAACTCCAAGCAAGTCCATTACAGCACAGAGGGGACACAGCCAAACATGTTCCCTCACACCTGCTAGAAAGTTACAAGCTCACCTAAGGAAGCCTGGCTTCATATTCATGCAGTATCTTCAGAAAAGGATTTGTATGAAAGCATTAGGCTCCTAAAACAAACAAACAAACAAACACCCCAACCCTGAAATCCCCCAAAAAACCAATAACAAAGAGGAATATCACCCCTAGTCCTCCTCCTAAGTATTCACACAATCATCATGGGAAAATTCATGGGAACAGCTATGGTACCAACACCAACCATACCACACTGACAGTCTGGCACATACAAATTGCATGGGCATGCTGAGGCTGCTGCTACTACTGGTGGCATCCGGCAGCTACAGCAGGACTGGTAAACCTACTTAAATTTTCCCAAGTAAAACTTTAAATGCCATCAGATCTTAAAATCATCAATATTGACAATATCCACTGTTGAGTATGAGTATTCCAAGCAGAAGCATTAGAGTGAAATCTAATAAGAGCTAAAACCAGATAAAGAATACAGGAGTGACAGGAATTTCAGGCTCAAGTGTTCTCTCATTGAAATAAATGGGGCTTATCTCATGCGTAACACTGTGCAAACAAGTCTGCTGGATAAAGACCAAAGTTCAGAATTTGAGGAAGTTTTAAGAATGAGTTCTGAAGCTGCTAACAAACATGCAAGGTTACCTTAATATTACCAAATAGCACTTCAAAGTTCAGTCGTGGACTACTCATTGTAGTTGTCTGTTCTGTAGCATGAGCATTAAGTTAATCCAAAAAAATCATGTAATTGCTTCAGTAAGATGTTCAAGGCACATTCAGAAACTCAAGGCTAATTTAACAGAAAATACTTTTTGACCTTTTTTTTGAAAACACAGCAGATACATTTTGAGATCAGGGTTTACTTTCTCCTTACTAAGCTTGGTACATATGTAACAAGTCTTAACCCAATTAGTTGGAAACTGATTTATCTATATAACATATAGGTGAAAAACAGAAGAAACCACTGCAGGCAAGGAACGTGAAAGGCCTAGGAAAGATCTCACCAAAATGTCCGCTATTTCATTTTATTTACTCACTTATTAACAGTAAAGGACTTACTCACCAGCACTCCAATCCAATTGCCTCCTGTGCAGCGCTGCTCATCTTTAGAAGTCAATTTTTATCACTCACTGAGTCTTAAACTCATGCTATTCACTGAAGCATTTAATTCAATGCAAGTGTTAACTCTGATCTAGAGAGAACAGGGGAGGTAGGGGAAGTATCACTGGTAAAGCACCATGTTACTTCTCAGTAGAAAAAGAAATGGAAACAGCTTGTAACACAAGCAAGCTCACTGGTGTTCTGAAAACCTATTTCCTTGCTATTCTCCCTAAACTTCAAGCACAGACACACACAAGGAAGCTATGCCAGAACTGCTTTCTGACTGAGTGCAAAGCTTCCCTACCTAACAAAAGTTATATATGTTCTTCCTTGCTTGGTTTTTCCACCTTTGTCCTCAGGGCAGTATCATGTGATATGGCATAATAGAGCATAAAACACATATTCAAACATCAGAATATTTTAATGCTACAGAATGAAATGCAGGACGTGCTACTTCAACTCTTTAAGAACATCTGCAATGGGTTTTAAAAAAAGGTCCTGTACTGCACTAGTAAATTTTTCAGTGGTGCCAAAATCTACCAATTCTGGGTCCACATTGTCCTCTGACAAAAAAAGAGCTCAGACTGTAAAGTCAAGGCACTGTGCTGCTGCTATGAGTAGATAACACACTATCCGGTCTTCTAGTTTGAGAACATTCTCAATAAAACTGCTTCAAGAAATATTTGTCACAGATACAAGATGCAAATGAAAATCAGGACCAGGATCCTGAAGAGGAAAATGTAAAGACTGATGAGATCACCCAAATATTCCTTGTAAGTATTACTTTATTGGCTTTCACATTTTGATAACGAAAAATACAATGATTAAACACTAATAAGGAAAAAAAAAAAAATCAGCAGTGAGAAGGACAATAAGAAGCACTTGCAACCTCCTGTTTTGACAGGAGCTGCTGATGTAAACTACATCACATCCTTCCTAACTCAGACATCCCACAGGACATCAACCTACCAGAATCTCAAGCATGGCACTCCTAAGAAACCAGTGTGCAGTAACTGGAAATAAGACACAAAAATAGCCTTAAACATTTAAAAAGTTTGATGCCCCCCCCCCCCTCTTTTTCCCTTTTCTTTCCTTTTCCACAGGTTTTTTTAGCTAAATAGCGTCCTTTTGATAGCTGCATTTGCAAACTCCTCAGTCAAAGTCCACAGAGCCAGGAATTCACAAGCACCTGTGAATTCTCCGTATGCTCTGATCCAGCAGAGTACACGTTAGTCCTGCTGAGGAAGCACACAGGCACAGCAAGAGATGACTGGCTTTATAGGAAACACCACACATGCTGAGGAGTATTAGGAAGAAACTCCACAGAGCCCTCAGCAGCTAGAAACAAACACACACCAGCTTCTTACATGCTGCCATACACACACATCTATAAACTGATACTCACTGATGTTACCAGGAAAAGGCAAACATGATGCAATTGTAGAGAAGAACTACAGAGGCAACCATCAACATTAATAAGGAAGGAATCAACAAACTGAATATTTTCTCTAAAATGCTACAACTAAAAAAAAACCCCAAAACAGGATACAAATGCATCAGACAGAAAACGAAACAAAAAATTTCTATTGTCATGGGCATTCCATAAACTGTGTAAAATAAGCAGTTTATGGTATTTACTGTATTTGAATTTATACAACATGGCCCCATGCTAAACTTTTGGAGTGACTGAATTTCAACTGATTTCCTTTCACACCGTGATTCCAGAACCATAGAAGCCACTGGGCAAGAACAGCAGGTATAAGGAAACTGGCACCTCCATTCCAGATGGTTTTGTTGCAGAACCCACAGCCTGTTCCCACTGAACAGTGAGAGTACAGTGACTGCTAACACACAAAAGAGCACAGTTGAAAGACAGACACTTGTTTCCTTTGAACTGGTTTTTACAAACTACACCCCCATAGAAGAGCAGGGTATTTTCATCTAGTAAAGCAAGTACCTTTATGATCTATCATAACAAACATTTGTGTTTCAATAACCATCTTAGTAAGAAGCCAAAGTACAGTGTAGTGAAAGTACAGATTTGGACAGACTCCTTCAAAACGCTGTAATGACGTATTAAACCTAATCCTTAGGGAGGAAAACAAAGTCTATAGTTCTCTGTCACGTTAGATTTTTCTATTAAGATGTGAGAACATGACAGTGAAATTAACTAAACAAAAATATTTGTGAATATTCAAACATTTCAAGCAATGTTAAAGGAGTACCTCAGACACACTACAGAAAAAATATATTCAAAGACAGTATGAAGCTAAAAATAAGCTTTAAAAACTAATGTGTACCATTTGTCAAATTGACAGCCTAAAGTAGCTCACTTGTGAGAACTGATGCATACTGCACAAAAAGCCAGAATATTAAAAGCCAGCAAAGAGTCAAACAATAAATTACAATGTATCTGTACATCGTACTTTTGCCCTTCTATCAAAGAATACTATCTCTGCTATGCTTGCTCCCCACCCCTAAACAATATTTTACAGATAACATCTGTACATGATTAGGACTAACCAAATGATTAACTACCAGTGAGAAGAAAAGATTAAAAAAAAAGAAAGAGAGACAAGAAACTGGTATAATAGTATTTAATTTCCTAACCCAACAGTATTTTTGTATGAAAGGATGGCTTGCCTTTGAGAAATTGGGCAAAGCATTATCTACACCAGCTATGATATTCCTCCACAACTACAGGTCTACTTAATTCTTCAGAGAAAGTCTGAAGTAAGTATGCGTTGTGGCCTTTTGGCTGATTCGTGTTCTTTAAGCAATGCTTTGCTCCTTTCCCCTTTCTTCCACCCTCCACTGCCCCCCTCCTCATCTCCCACTCCATCTTGTCTATGAACTATATAAAATGAAAAGAGACTGATATGAAGTGTCAGCAAAATTTTACCTTCCCCAAACCAGCAAATCACAATCTCCTTCTTTGTAAGAATAGCAACCTTTTTCATAAGACTCAAGGTATTTATGGGACCATGTCAAAATCCTTACTTGGGCCAGTCCTTACTAAGAGTTTATGTGATCAGTTGTAGTTACAATCTACTTGGGATGGTATCTGAGCAAACACAATGAAATCAAACATTCTCACTGGAAGACAGAAGCCATCATTTTTAATTTTTTTTCACAAACTCAGAGGGCTTAAAAGCAGAGTAGTACCTCTACCATGAATTCTAGAACTGATTAGCATAAAAAATAGAGCTAATTATCACTCTTACAGCTATAATACATTGGCATGTATGAACTGAGTGTTCTCTTACAAAAATCAGAATTTGGACTAGCTCTAAGAGACCCTGCTTTGCTGTGTGAGTGGCTACATGGACAGACTGACAACACACGAGACAGGATGTAGGTGGAAAGCCACTTGCTCCATTTCCCATTAAGGGCAGAAGAGAAATCAAAGAAGCTACAATGGTAGCAAAAGTAAAAAAAACCTAAAGCTTTTCTGTATTCAAGATACACTCCAAAATGCACTTCCTTCTAGTACTAGGTTTTGAAAAACATTGCATGATAATATTATAAAGGAAGTCTTTTGCACAGACCACAATTACATAAAGCATTTGACACAAACTAAAGGCCTTAAAAACTTTACTGTTGACTTTTTCAAAATACAGCTGCAATAAAATTTGAAATTATGTACTGAAGCACTTGAAGAGTATGTGGCCAAGAAGTCTGCTGAAACAAATTACAAAAAAGAGAACATGGGTCATTCTCAGGTAAAAAAATATCTAAACAATATCCTGAATCTGATCTGGGAAGTCATACAAAATTGATGAGTCACTTATAATCTGCCAAATAAAAGTCACGTACAGCAAAGTATATTTTGAACAAGTGCATTATATTCTCCAGCTAATATGCACACCCATTTTGACCAGATGGAATTCCACTATCCCTAGAGGTACCTATACACAACTGCTTGCCAAGCATTCTGTTACGAAAAAATTCAAAGGCATACAATTAGTCACAACATTTTACAGTGAAGAGAAACATTATTATTAGTCAGAGCTGTCTTTTATCCCCACTCAACAAGTAAAAAGAGTCAGTTCTGATCTACATGTAAACTCAACATATAAAAATATAAACACTATAAAACAGGGGCTTATAACACTCACTTACATAAACCCAATGTTTAGTAACCTTATGTCCTGAACAACAGCGAATACTTATTGGACTTCCCACACTCCATGTGCTTATTCCAACAACACAGAGAAGCCTGAAAAAATATTTCAAGACACCATTAATATCAGATTGCTTGCATTAGCTCTAGACACTTCTTGGTAACAGTGAGCATGGATCGATCACTGCTTCATTCACGAGTTACTTCTTTAATCCCATGTTTGTTTCCAAGAAATAAACAGGCATTTAAGATAGTTAGTAGTAAAACTAATGACCCAAATATACAGAAAAGGAAAGCTCTAAGAACTGAAAACTGCACCCAAACCAATCAAATATGAAATCCATCCTTTAAATTTTATTAAAGCATCTACACATTGTCAAGACTGCTTGTATGAGGAGCGGTTTTTTTCCCATTAATCTAGCAGCTTTCCTCCTTCAAATGAACAATGCCAGCTTTCTCACCACCATCTCAGAGCCTCTTCACTCTAAAGTTTTATTGCCTGGCACCAAATCTCTATTGTTCAGCTCTGAACATACCCTGTCAACTGAACTGGGTTTCACTGAGGTGCTGGAGCGTGTCCAGAGATGGGCAATGAAGCCAGGGAAGGGTCCAGAGCACAAGTCCTATGAGGAGGAGCTGAGGGAGCTGGGGTGTTTAGACTGGAGAAAAGGAGGCTCAGGGGAGACCTCATCCCTCTCTCCAACTGCCTGAAAGGAGGCTGTAGCCAGGTGGAAGGTGGTCTCTTCTCCCAAGTGAGAAGCAATAGCACAAGAGGGAATGGCATCAAGCTGTGCCAGGGGAGGTTTAGATTGTATATTAGGGTTGGATAACCCCAAAATGGTTATAAAGCATCAGAACATGCTGTTCAGGGAAATTGTGAGGTTCCCATCCCTGGAGGTATTTAAAAGATGCATAGATGTGGCATTTAGGGATGTGGTTTAATGGTGGACTTGGCAGTGCTGGGATAATGGTTGAGCCCAACAATGATAAATTTTTCCCAGCCTACACAAGTCTGTCAATGATCATCTGTCTCATTCCAAAAAACACTTGCCTACATATCACATCTGCATTTAATATAACACAATTTAAGCCAGAGTCTGAATAGTAGAATACTTTTTTAGAAGGAATACCAAAACTACATTAAGAAAACAATAAAAGTATTTCTGCATCTCATAAGTACCGTGAAATTCTCAGACCTATACAAACACATCAATGCACCACCTCTCTCACCCAAGAAAGTGATGACTACATAAGTTATAAACTGTAAAAGTTCAAAGAATAATAGTCCATGGGGAAAACAGTAAATTCAACAAACTTAAAAATAAGGAGTGGAAGAATAACTAGCTGGTGAGAAACAGGCCATTTTCACGTGATAGAAAACCCAATTAACAGTGTTTTTCATTTATTTCCAACAGATAATTACACCATCTACATACACTTTCTAACCTAGTTCTACATATGTTTAGTAATGAAACTTTCCTCCAACACAACACAGTTTTCCATAAACTGTAATTTACATGAGCAGGTACTTGTGACATTGTTTTTGACAGCTATTCAAACAGTTAAGCTTGTGGTCTGTTAAGAAAAGCTTATTTTGTCAGAAGTCCGAGAATGAATTGGACAACATTAAGTAACAAACAAGGAAGGAAAAAATACTGTCTCTATTCTCCTGGGGGGAAAAAATCTGGACAGTTCCATGGCAAAAACTGAACAAAAGGAATATATCCCAAAGTAGTAGCAAAATTAAAAGAACACTAGACACAATATAGGTATATTATCAACTTGAGGAAGTGATACAGTATTTCCAAACAAGATTCAAGTGAATAACACCAGTTATTAAATAAAAAGGTTTTTCTTATTATTTTAATGAAGGGAAAAGAAAAGCTCTTATATTTCACAGATGAAACCATGTTGTTAGCAGCCTAACACATTGCAGAAGCCTGTATTTGGTTGCAATCCATGGGATAAGGTCAATTCACACATACAGCTGATCTGATATTGATGTGTCACAGCCAGCTTTTCCACCCGTCACCCCCTCAATGGACCAGGGAATCCAGCTATCACACGCTATGCTAGCTCAGTCTGCCATATGAAGTGCAACTATTTAAAACTGCATTCTTAGAAGAAAAGCCTAGAAGAAATTCTTTGGTGTGTGGAAGCAATCCTGTGCTTCAGTCTTAGCCCTCAAAGCTGCTGTGCTGGAACGCACAAGTCTTTCAAAAACCTCTGCACGTGGCTTCCATCCATAGAGCAAGAAGACTATCAAAATCAAACATTCCATGTAGCAATCCCTAAAACAAGGATTTTTACAAAGGGAAGGCCTCATTAAAGCAGCAATCAGAAGTGGCTAACCCCCTCCTGAATCAAACTATGCATTAACCACAGCAGTCAGAGACACGACCTTTTTTCTTCAGACAACATGGCTACTTCTCACTCTGCCTGATTCAGAAGCAGCAGAGGTGCTATACTCCAATTGTAATATCCAACCTTGACTTGATATTTATCTCCAGGGAAGAAAATAATTGGATGTCACACCTACTAACTCAATTTCATTCTGCTAATTATTCTTTAGTGATATTTTTTTCTTTTTCTTCCTTCATCACTGCATTCTGAATAGGATTAACGAAGTCACTGGTGAAATTATTTTGAAGACTATTGATCATATACACACAGTAACTACCCCCTCAATATGTCTTCAGAAAAAAGCAGTATATAAAAACAGATCAGGTTTGATATTTATATTGTAGTCTTCAAACTCTTAAGAAGATCTAACACATCTCACTACCTACTTTTTAACTTTAAAAATGCTTAACTCACGGTTATTACATTTTTATACCACTGCAAAAAACCAACAAAAACCCCTGTATAAACACCAATGAGCCCACTTCAATTCAAGAAAGCCAGTCCTAGTTTCTTCAGCACTCATTTTCCCACTGCAGCACAGGCTCCTGCATAAGGCCAGTTTTTGTTCAGTGTGACTCTCCAAGAAACCCACAGAGACTGGGCGCCAAAATCTTCAATGTCCTTTATATTACTGAGAAAGTATGTTCACAGAAAAATACATGTATCATTAATGCTCAATGACAAACATGTACTGGATTCAAGCTTTTAGAAGTAAGAATGTGACTATTTCATCAGTTAGCCTGGTGATCCAAAGGTTGAACTGAGAGCAGAGAACATGCCTTAACAGAGAAAAGATAAATTGCTGTTGTTTTGATTTGGGTTTGGTTTTTGTTTTTTTTTTAAAGTAAAGTTTTACAGAGGGTTATAACATAAATAAATCTTTGCACAATTCTAACAACGATCCGTGCCTAAATGCTATAGAATATTTAACATACACACGCAAGTGCTAATTAACTGGTGCAACCTTCAACTCCAGAAGGGCTGAAAGGCATAAAAACCAGCAAAACAAAGACTTGTTTGAAGGACATGGACTTTCATAAAGAGGGCGGATTCAACAGTTAAAAGGTACATAAGAACTCAGTCTCCTGATTTAACACATCAGAGGTGTACACAGAACAAAATGTACATGCA
Source organism: Aphelocoma coerulescens (assembly GCF_041296385.1). Taxonomy (NCBI): domain Eukaryota; kingdom Metazoa; phylum Chordata; class Aves; order Passeriformes; family Corvidae; genus Aphelocoma; species Aphelocoma coerulescens. Next base: position 13,957,703 of record NC_091021.1, read on the forward strand.
CATGATTGTAGACTTGCAGTTACTGTATGTCATTATCCTTCCCAAGGGTTTGACAGGTCAGTAGGATAAAAGGCTCCCAGGTGGACTCTCCTGGCTGCTGCATTTCATTTTGGGCAGCCTCTAAACACACTGAGCAGTGAGGAGCTGTGCAGAGCACAGGAGAGGGAAGGCAGCAGACACAAAGCTCTCTGCCCCTCTCTCCTCTGTCCCCCACAGAGTCTCCACTGCGGGACACACAGAGGCTGAGCCTTCCCAAGGAAAGAGCAGGGAGAACATACACACACAAACCTTGGAGCCAGCATAAACACTTTTCTTTTGGCACTGAGGATTCCAGAGTATTCGGTGTTAACCAAGAAGCCCCTAAGGGCTGTTGAACCAAAAACAAATCTAAGAACTGGGCACAGGAGAGTGGGGTTTAGGGAATTGCTCTACCAGTCCTCTCCACATTCTGCCACACTCCATGTTTTTATTCATTTGTTTATATCCATTCCTTTTAAGCACCTTCACTATTCCAGGTTATGTTGCAATAAAAACACAGCTTTTGAGATCCACAGTTCTGATAGAGAGATTTCCCTTAAAATGCTGGCAGTGATGAAAAATACTACCTGCAAACTTTGCCCAACTTAACATCTCATTTCACATTTATACATGTTCCAGTTATCAAAACATCACTACGAGGTTAATACATCCGTAAGAATTAAGTTTGTCTCTCTCAACATCAGTTCAAGGAGGTAAGCATTTTATACAAAGTATTTATGTGAAGGTACCCCAGAGACACACCAGCTAAAGGGACCGCTTTGTGAGCAGCCAGCCCTGTCTCAGTAAGCCAGTGGCATCCTGCCAGAAAAACACCTGCAGACTGAACAACCTGCAATATAATAGGATATACACAGAGAGAAGAGCAGAAAAACAAAACAATGACAGAATTAATTACTCAAACAGCTCAACGACTCACAAGTGGGACAACATTTATGCCAAGTTAACGCAGGCATTTCTTCCCGCTGGCTAGTTTCAACACTTTGATCCTGCCATCAAAACAAGTTTTATTTCTGCCCACTGCCTTGTTCCCTGTATCCCAATTACTCACAAACACAGAGGATGGTCTTGCTCAAATCATTTATCTGGTCCAAAGCACGATGGTCTAGGATTTATTTCCTTAAAAATAACACCACTGATGAAAAAAGTTAGTTTCTCGTTCTCTCAACTAGGACAAAATCCACCCTAACATGTTTGAGCAGTACCTTCATTTCTTATTAGGATGTTGTGGTACACTCTCCCCTGCATTTCCCAGCTCTAGCAACACAGAAACCATTGTGATTACCACATTGCATTTGCTCTGTTCCAGTAACCTACCTCCCCACACAGGCCTGTGCTATATGTATCATGAAACAGTAAGAAAACCTTTGAATACCCCTACCTTACAAAACAGGTTTCCTTCTACCCTTCAGACAAATTATAAAGCAATTTAAACAATGAAGGACTGAGTTGGGTTTTCCCCCCCGTCCAAAAAAGCACCTTTATTTTTCCAAAACACAGGCTGGTTAACAACTCAACCTCACTAGCTGTACAAATACACAATTCCTATTTTCAAACCTGCTACTACTACAGGCCCCAACGTTGTACAACAGTGTTTCACATTTGACATTTCTTCTTTTCCCCTTCCATTTCAGAGGTACTTGCTCCTACCACTGTTTTGCAAACTGAGACAGGATTTCTTTCAGTACGTCATTTACCAGCATAAATCAAGCCTAACATTAAGAAATACCATATATTAGAAGTATAATAGAAATTAATACAATTAATATAATTGATATAAAACTGTAAATAAAACAGAAGCACTAAAGACATTTTATTTGCTGTTTCAGTAAATTTTACCCTTAAATTGTGAATGTGACAGAAGGGCATGGACATAACATTTCTACACAAAAACTTCAGAAAATATGCAAGGTATCATAGGGCTTTTTTAGTGTTGTCTATAATTCATGCAAGTATTCTATAATTCCTAATCTTGTGAAAACTAATAGTCCTTTTATCACATTGCTACTCAAAATTAAATAACCAGAATTTTACAATCTTCATCATTTTAGACACCAAAATTATTAGCCACTGACTCTAGCCAATATTCTTTACAATATGAACTCCATAATTTGAGCCAGTAACTACGGTTGCTGAGGTTTCTATAGTTACTCGTGAAGGGGTCATAGCTCTCTGAAATATGCGCAGGCTCTAATAATAAGCTCCACCACAGTATGCTAACAACCTTTAATGATTAATTAGGCAAAGACCAAGTTCCTGGTAAAGCAGAGAATCCCAATTCATTCATTACCTAGTGAAGCAGCAAACAAAGTAACTTTGGGTTTTCAGATAAAACTGTGACTTTAGGTTGCATCTTTACATTCTGGCAAGAACAAAAACCCCACATCCATGAGCTGCCCAGTTAGCCACAGCCCATGACAGCAGCCAGCACAGCAGAGGTCCCACTTGGGAGACACCTTCTTATTTTTCCATCTTTGCTCTCCAATGCCTCCAGAGTGAGTGTGATCTTGCATTAGCCTCTCTAGAACGTTCCTGAAGAGATGACAAACAAAATAAGTATCTGTACTGTGCAGAGCACTTAGGAACAAACTGCTGGATTAGGTGAAAAATAAAGTTTACTAGCAGATAAAAGTATGGGACAATACCTGTCAAGAGAGCTAACACATTAAAACAAGATACAATGCACTTGGTACCTCTCTAAATTGCTGCTCTTGTGTTGGCATTGTGATTTTCTGTTTTTTTCTTATGTTTTTCTTTATTTTGCATTTAACTGAACCACATGGAATAATACAGAACAGTAATTACCATTAATCACTCCCAAGTATTACATGTTGCTATTGGCTTGGGAAGAAAATGGAAGAGTATTGTAGAAAACATTTAAGTAGGTAGAAGTTTAAAAATTTAAAAAATGCAGTCAGGCTATAAATCTAAGGAAACACCATTTTAAAGCCACGTAGTGCAAAAGATAACACTCCCTTGAATGTTTGTGACCAATTCCTGTATTTTTGGCATGCCTCGTGTGAGTAAGAGACCACTTTCATCTCCAATACCCCAAACTTGCAAATACATTTGTGGCATTACAGAAGTTACGTTTGTGTTAACAAATGCCACTCCGGGAAAATGAAGACCTTTGTTTCTCCATGAGTTAAGAACTTCCACCCCACTTAGAGGGCCTTACCCTTACACACGCCAGACTTGAGCCTGCACGTGGATCAAGCTAATAATGACTGATACACTATTATTGCATTACCAATATATATCTCGATATCACATATATATTTTGCTGTGTGTATGTCTGTTTGGATACCTATACACCAAGATACATAATGTATTATATAGCTTATTATGTGTTATTATATTTGATATAATTATGATAATATTGTCTTTCATATATCTGTGATATAGATATACAGATCATATAACACATTCTGTATTACATAACTGTATATATATGTGTATTTTAGATATACAGAGATATATTTACATATTACATAGATGTGTTAATATCTATTATGTATATTACATCTACTATAATATTATGTAATATAACTGTAAGAGGAGTTGCATCTTGCTTTTGATCTAGAAACAAAGCTGGAAACAACAAAAATAAATGCAAGAGCTCAAATATAAGCCTAATAGCCAACATTCAGAACGTGCAATTTAAAAACAAATGCTAACTAGAGTGAAGCCACTCTTAAATTTTGCTGGATATGATGACCTTTTTGGCTTCTCACATCTCCAACAACACTATCAAGTCAAGGTCAAATGGACCCTTGAGTTCCTTTTTGGGGGGCAAGTTGTTTGGGTTTTGTTGGGTTCTTTTACTCATTGGAAGTTTTCTGGTCTTTGGTTTGGCACTTTCACAACATTAGTTTCAATGAGTGCTCTTTTGGGGTTTTTTTGTGTATTTCTTAAGCTGAAAGATTACATAGTTAGTTAAAAAGCTGAAAACACAACAAAACTTTTAACCTGTCAATAATGCACCAAATTTGAAGTCAACAGTAGTTAATTAATCCATTTCTTAAATCCTCTGGGATAAGGAGGTAAGTTTCCTTTGCCTATGAATTGCTCTAAATATTAATTTTTTGTTTGCCTACTGGGACTAAATCAAACACAGTTAAAATGGTTACTGTGGTTACAGTGATGGATCAAGAAAAAACAGAAAACGTCATTTAACCCTCAAAATACAAATGAAAGGCCTGCAGAAAACAGCAAAGCACTACTGGCATTTACACAACAAAGAAAAATACAGATCCATACCTCACACAATTTCAGAAAAACAAGGCTTGTGGTCCCAAATCCCTGAGAGGCTGAAGTTTTTGTCTCCAATATTTATAAAATACAAAACATTTATATCTTTTTTCCAGAACACAAGCATAAATATATCATTAAATCTTCTTAACAATCATTAGAAAGCAAAAAGGAATTGTTTATCCGACTAGTGAGGGATGAGAAGAACAATGGCAGAAGGGTTACATATTCCACACAAAAGGTAGAGGGATATGTGAGGGAAGACAAGGAACACACAATAGACACAGTTTTTATGTAAACCAGTTAAAGGCAAAATATTATTAGTACCGTTTTCAAATGAAATTATGCTGTGACAAAATAGTCCATATAAACAATTCTGCACAATCAATGGCATTGCTCACACACACAGCACTAAGGGTAACAGCACAAATCCACAGCTGTGGAGCAAGTACTGAAAAACCAAAACCCAACACCCTTGAAATGGTATCTTTATAAATGAAGCAGGAATATTAAATGGTTCTGTAGCAAACTGTAAGTAACCAGTAACCCACACTTAGAGGTGGTAAGAGAACAACTCTTGCCCAGGGCTGGTTTCCCAGCAGCAGCACTGGTTAAACCTTTCCTTCAGCATCAAAGAGAGCACGTGTGACACCACCAACCACAAGAGACAAAGACACTCCAGAGCTCCTGAAGTGGCAGCCATTCCAACAAACCCAGAACAAGGGAGGAGGGAAAAACTGAGCTCATTTGAAATTAAAGACAGAAATCGATAAAATACTATTTTAAATAGGCATAACAGCAATGACACATAACCAAGGCTGGATTTCCACACGCATGCAAGACACAACCCTGCTACTCCTTGCAAGTATCTACAAATCCTACCTAATTCTAGTTACTTACTTGACAAGAAATCTGGTTTACATAATTTCATTTTTTATCTACTGCATAGGTATTATTTTATTTCAAAATAAACATCCTCACAAAAGTATTATAGTTCAAATCTTTAGTAAAATGCAAAAAAATATACAGTGCCAAAATCTGTGGATTCTTTAATACAAAAATGTTCCTGTTTCTGCGATACATTTTTGCTTTAATTAGCATGGTTAAAGAAGGGGAAAGTCATTGTCCGCTGCTTCTCATAGTAGACTCTGTTAAAGAAATAATCAGACTCATTACACTTTAGGAAAAAGTTGGAGGACCAAGGATCTAAGAGACATACAATAAACCCCAATACAGACAACCTCATGCATATCCAAGGAATTTTCATAGAGTTGACATCATCTTCTATCGCATTTTGATTTCAGGGGTACTAGAGTACGATAGTAGCAGTTCCTTGTCCCAGTCTCCTGTAGAAACTTAAGAGTTTCAGCTAACAAACATCCGAAGCTTGGCCAGCATTTCAGAATAATCTTGCAGTTTCCATGTACACATGGAACAAGACAGTCTGGGGAAGTATAAATATTTCAGTAAACTCCAGTCTTTCTAAATTATATGCATCATCAGTCTGTCATCCAAGGCTGGAGCTGCAGACAGCTATCTGCAAATCACCTATCCTCAGATTTGAACAGAGGCTCATCTAGCTGCTACTAAAATTCTGCATGTGATAATCCAAGAATGTTGTCGAGTGTCTGCTTGTGTTTTATCATCATAACATAGCCTCATGCATCATGAAGCTTAAAAAATTCTCAATCTGCTCTCAGAACTTTACCTGCCTCATTAGTCTTTACTTTTTGTCTCTACAGACTAGCAGTGTCAAAAAAAATATAAATTATTAAATGCACACTATAGAGGCTGTGGAATTAGACATCAAGCCCACTTTTTTTATTGCCTGATTATATCAAGAACACACTATTCTCAGACAGCTCTAAATAGCTTTGTTTCTAATATTAACGTGCTTGTTTTGAAGATGAGCCTGCCTTCTCTTTTACTATTGTCTAAAGCAAATATTGGATATTGAAATAGAATCTAATAAATTATTTCTAGTTTGGTAGTTTGGAGAAAGGAGCAGATCCAGAAGTCTTTCACAAATAGGGAAACAATTCTAAATTCCAATAACAGTCTCTGTCCTGCTGCATAGTTATATCTAAATCATTGTCTGTTTCCATCAGCCCAAGTACCATTTCAAGTTCTTCTAAAAAAAGACCTGGTGTCTTCAAACAACTTGCCAAATTCTGGGTCACTCTGTGACAGAACATTCTATACAAAGGAAAGGCAAATATGTAAATCACTTGACATAATGTGTCTTTTTGCTTCCGAGTTCATTACTGCATATGTAAATGATGCTTACACCTAACATTAAAATTAAATTGTTCCCACTGCAGCAATATCTTCTATTCTTAGGTAATGGTTATCACCCACAATACTCACCAGTCTGCTGGAATTCCACTAACCAGCATATCTCCAAGAAGGGCAGAGGAATGTATTCATTTTAGACCGGACATTTTACAGACATTGAACTGTTTCTTTCATTATTAGTTTTTCTGCTGCCTCAGGACAACTGTCAAGAGTTCCTTCCACCTCTCACTATTTCTTCTAAGAGTAAATATAACCTTTCAGTTCTTTTATTTTCAACAGAAATGGGAGTCTATGAAAAATGGGAAAATATAAAGAACATCACTGCTGTCATTTTCAAGCAGCCCAGCAGCAGAAGGGGTAGAGAAGATGAGATTAGGTGTAACATGGCTTTTTGGGCCATCACTAGGGTAAGAGGTTCACTGCATTACAATGGGCAAAAAAATCTCCCCTTTTCCTATTCTTCCTCTGCTAACACTGTACTTCAAAGCCCTAGACACAAAGGAAAATTTCCTATGGAATAACTAGCTGTTTCATTCAATAGAAAATATGTCCACTTGGTACAACACACAATCTTCACTTTGTTCTCTAATTGTAGAGAAAATTCAATGTGATTTCAGCACAAGTGAACCCACAGTTCTGGGTTATGTAAAAGCCTTTTCCATCATATTAATATTTTTTAATATAAATACAACATGGAACATTTGCAGGCTTTTCAACAGATTTTTCAAAGGTGAAGAAATCCTACTCAAAACACAAAAGTAAACAACTATGTGTCTCAGGGAATTATTTAACTGAAAAAGGAGATACTGTAACAAAACTATGTCAAAGTACTGGTTACACAAGTGCTGACTCAGTCTACTTGGTCTAAAACAAGCTCCTATCAGGCTTTCCATTATGATAAATTTAATTAACTGTAAGCAACCCAAGTGAAACAGAGAAAGCACACACACGCAGGTGCACCAAACAAAGAAGGGCCCAGTTAACAGTTCAGCAATTTTAGACAGGTAGGACCAAAGACCACGAAAAAATCTTCTCAGGGACAGCAAAACCACACAAAACTTCTAGCCTAAGATGCTGACTCAAGACAAGGAAGAGGGGCTGGCATAAGAATAATGTAATAGAAGACCTTTCAAAACTCATTTCATCTTGTTATCTAAAACACGATCCTAGGACTAAATATTCAGATTTTATAACCACCTGCATCCACCGTTCATTTAAACAACAGTTTATAGTTTCATGAGATTTAACATCTCCGGGTTTTCTTGCAAAAGGGGCAGATATGGAATTTCCAGGGTCTTTTGCCATTACTGTAAGGCTCCACAGAAATCAACTTGTAGCGTAATAATAACGGTTTTAAAGGTGAGTCCAATGCTCTTGTCATCCATCACTCTGTGAAGTGTTTTAAACCAATTCATCTATAAACAGACTCAGCAAAGACTGTACAAACAAAACCCCTCTTTTATTTTTTTTTAAGCAAGTATTCTTTAGACACTTACATGCCTGCAGGCTGTGATAAGCTACATACCATCTTTGTGAGCAGACACAAGGAGGAAAGAGCAAACCTCTCAATGGAGTCCCCAGGAGACAGGGACACAGAACAGTAACACTGGACAAGACCCAGAAAGCAATGCTGTTCCCAAGCCAGCTGACTCTTCCACCAAATGGCAACGTGCTGCCCTCCATCACAAATGGAATTTCCCCATGCTACAGTTAAGACCAACACCCAATAGAAAGACCAAAGCTACGAACTACTGCAACACTAGTAATTCATAAAGCTCGTAAAAATTAATTTGAAGGATGAAATTAATTATGGGCAACCCAAACATCAGTTAACTTCTGTAAAGAAGACATCAAAGGCCTTCATTAGCTCCCTCATTTTCCTTGAAGATTTTAAGAAATCTCCCAGGCAAATAACCCGTGTTCAGCCTAATACAAATCAGCTTTAATATCACACTCCAATTAAGGGCCGTAAGTTGCCCCTGATGACACTTTCAGTTCGGGCTGTGTTACAAGCGTTGAGCGGACAGAGTAACAGACTGGATCCTGCCAACAGCTCGTGATAACCCAGAGGAGCAGAACAGACATCAACTAATATTAGAGAGTCCAAGATGAGGAAGAAGAAAAAGCTTATTTCTGATTCAAAGGAGTCTGACATATCCCTCTTCTCAGTGGCAACACTTTCTTCCTCTGATCTGCAGATGAAAGGAAAGTATGTACATAGCAGAAAGGGAAATCCAGAAGGAAGAAGAAAAAACTGCATCCACACAAGCAATTGCCTTTACACATCTTTAAGCACTGACTTGGATTAGATAATCCCAGAAGAAACTACTCCATTTTTCAGTCTTGGCAACATACAACAGCAGCTCTAAAAACAAAGTGCTAGTTGTGTCATACAAGAAAGGGTAAAATAATATTAGGTCAGACACAGAAGAATAAAAACCACCAGGTTTTTTTAATTCCTACCCCTGGTAGAAGATAAGTTTGACCATGCCTCCTTCAGCACAGACACAGAGCAAAATTTATTTAAGGGAACAAAGCATAAACTTTATTTCAAAGTTATTTAGCTTACACCTTTAGCTTCTTCCAAGACAAAAGAACACACATACAACAGTTCACCACCTCAAAATTGAAGAAAAAAAAAATTGGAATGACTGCAAGACAACTGTACACAACAGTTGACAATAAGACACCACAAAAAAGCTTTTCCTATGAAAAATGAAGTCTTTTCCACTTTCCATGGGATTCTCTCTCCCAATTCTCTTCTTACTCCTGTCCTTAAAGATAACATTCAGTTAATAGACATTTTCACCATTACAGAATTCTGACTAAACATTAAAATAAACTTCCTGCTATATAACTTCCAGAGTAAAATATTTAAATGGTAGGTACCTTTCAGTCATGTATTCTTACATTAAATAAATAAAGAAAACTTGTTTACAGAAAACATACAAAAGATCATCCTTCCTGTGGAAAAGACTATTGCTGAATTCACCAAGCATTTTATTATTTACATACATCATTCCTGTGTTAGAGAACTCCATGTAGCCAGATTTGACACTGTAGCACATTTTTTTGCAAATACCATCCAACCTACGTCAAGTTTTCTACAAGTGCAAAGCACTTCCAAAACTGGATGCATGAAGAATTATTTTCCTTCCTTTATTAACATGACTTCTTTGTCTGTCTTGTCTGTGCTTGAAGAGAGATGTCACAGAAAACACAATTGAAAACTATGTTTCTGATTATAATAAACTCTAAAAAAATTTCCTAGGTTGCAGCTTTCCTTTGCAACTCTAAATGTTCAAAAGTCAGGGAGAAAATAAAAATGAAAAATTAGAATTTCAAAGCCATGGCCAAAGTAAGGAGACAGACAAATAAATACAAGCTGAAGATGTTTTTACAGACAGGCATTTCCTGAATTGTTCATTCTCAAAACTGAGGCATAGGGGTAGTTCAGGATACTTGAACGGAAATGGAACAGACCAGACTTTAGTGAAAACCTTGAGTTTTCAACACATTCATACACTATCAACTCTATTCCAGAAGATCCATGTAACCTAATCAACATCACTATACTCTGGTAAATATGGGGGGTTTTGCATTAAAGATAAGTGAGCAGCTACAAAATATACAGAATAATTATATTTAACACTTTACCTTGACAAAAGTTTTCTGAGAGGCTTTCAACTTCTTCCTGTCTTTTCTCTTGTTCTGATAGAAATATCTAGATACAATGGTATTTCTTTAACTGTTCTCTCATTAGGACAGTCTTACAACCATATATTTTGGTTAGTTATTCTTCTGGGCATATCCAGACACCTCTGGAATACTGGTATTATACACAGTTACATATGGAAACTGTTGCTAAGTTTCAACAAAAGCTATGGTTTTGACCCATGTGTTGCTTGTAGATTCTCGTGCAACTCACTTATAAAGAACCAAAACACCAGGATTTTCACATTTTGTCATAAAATGCTGATTTTTGGAGGACAAAACCAGAAGTAAATGCCATACAAATGTACCTCAGATGACAGAGTAAGGAACAGTACACAAGATTTCACACACGGGAAGGAGACAGAAGCCATGCCTAACTCATCACTTACTTCTATTTTCAACATGACCTCCATCTGACTTACTGTGAACTTGCAAAACAGAAGGGGTAAAGTCAGCATATTTAAACATCATTCTCAAGGTGAAGACTCAAATGTTGAAGGCTAGGGGGCAAGGCTTGTATTAGGATGTACAGCATATTAAGAAAACTGTAATTCTTAAAATGCATGGCATAAAGCAGACATTTTTCCTAAAAAGACAGATACCAGTAAAAATCAGTCATATATGGGCTCCACCACCTTCGCCCTCCCTCCAACAAGCTTTGCCTTTTCATTGCACAGTAAGATATGTACTCTCCATACTTCTGTTGTCTGAAATACTGATTTTTGTTATATGTGCTTAACACCACAGCCTGCTGTCAGCAGAAATCAACACAGAACAGAGCAAGTTGTGCCTTCTGCAAGCCTGCTGCTTCTGAAAATAAGTTGTGACATGCCTCACGTGATTTTTTTTTTTCCTTCTCTTAAACTGGCTTATGTGCAAAATTAGACTGATGTTTAAACAGTGTCAGGTTGTCAGAGGGAGAAAATGACAGTGCTACTGTGACACAAAACATGACAAGGAGAAAGATTAATCACTTACTCGGAAGTGAAAAGTTGAATACAAAACGCATAACCATGTGTCTCAAATTTGTTACAGCAGGTGAAAGACTGAACGCTGATCCCAAGATATGCTTCATAAATTCCAGTTAACTGAAAAAATGAGTTTATTATAACAGCAAACACACTTTGAAAACAAAGATGATGGAGTTGAAGGTAAAAGGTCCCTAGCGCAAAACCATTTGCTTCGGGGTTAAAATGTGTATACATGCACCTGAAACAAGTTAGCTTCCTACTCAGTACTAGAAAAGAATTTCCAAACAGGAAACAATTACACTGAGAAGGGAGGAGATAAGAACTCAGCTGTAAATAAACCCAAAAAGAGAGTCATGGCTACAATCGAAGTATTTCAACTGTTTATTCCACTGTTTTACATGAAATGTGCTACAGCATGATACACACCTAAATATGACCTCTATTTCCATTTCTCCCTGAAATCCTGCATCCTTCTGTTGGGCACCCTTCAGAATGATTTCTCAGTTTTTGTGCATGTGGGTCATGCATTAGTTTACTAATGAGACATGTTTGAAGCCTGAAGAGGTTAGTCAGCACTGCTGTTAGTGAACAGGTTGGCAAACTGCTGGGGAAACAAAAAGGGAAATAGGAAAACTAATTAAGTGTATTTATAATGATGTGATAACCACAACTTGATGATTAAGGATTTTAATTCTTCAAGTGAGAGGATATTTTGTTCCTAACTGCAGCACACCTGAATTTCTCCATTGGAGTGAGAGGTATAAAAGCATGGAAATAGCAGATGATTTACTCAAAAACAATGCAGAAGAAACCAATACCAAAATATTTCCCATTTTAACAAAAAGTTCCTGCCTCCCTGGCCCAAACACATTTAACAACTTCTTTATGTGCTCTGTAGTTAAGCTAGTCTCTGAAAAATAGCTCCCTATCAAACCTTTTTTCCTTTCACACATTTCAACCCAATTAAAGACAAGAAAGATTAGTGTGAAAGAGACAGTTAATTTTAGAAAATTTATGCATAGACCCAAATGTGTTTAATTACTTCACTATTTCCCACATGCAGGAAAATCGCTTTTAAGTAAGCTGCAAAACAGTGTTTTAAAAAGCAAAAGCTCTGTACTGGATTGCTCCTGTCATTGACATCAAGTGGGTAACAAATGAAAATTTAGCTTCTTGAACACTTATTTTTAATCAGATTTTTAAAGAAAATCACAAAACGTTCTCAAAATTGTTCAGTTATGTGCTTATCATGAGGACACTGTAAAACTGTAAGGAGTTTTACAACCGAATTATTTCCTTCTGTCCCCTTCCCTTCTCCCAAGAAACAAAACACAAACACCGTGCTTGAGATTAAGCAAGACAAGCCTTAGTTCAGTTTGCCCCCCATCCATCTCAGTAACCAGTTCCAGAGCCCACAGGGAGCCTGGGACAGGAGTACAACAGAGGGGCTGAAGGATGCACAGAAACATTCAGGCTTCACAAAACAGACCAAGACTGTTCATTTACAAAAGTGTTCAAATACTACTTTTTTTAGTTCATTTAGTTTTGCTCCAACCAAAGTCCAAAGTACCTAACACAGCATTGTTGATTCAGAAGGCCAAGGACAGTAAGACTTTAAATCTGACAACTTCAGGATCATTCAATAGCACCGTTTTTTTTCCAGGAAAGGAATAAGAGGAAAAGACAAAGAAGACTACATCCAAGCTCAAAGGGAAACCCAACACTTTTAAATAAGGTTTGTTGAGCCAGCAATTTGAGAACTGGTACTTGAAGGCTGTGTATCCATGCATTAGATTTCATATGGAACCAAACTTGTGAATATCAAAATTCATGTTATTTTTACCTGGAGAACTCCACAAGTCTTGCCAGTTTAATTATCCATTTTCCCACAATTAAAATACCTATGCCATATATTCTTGTACATGTAAGCCTACACAGTCCTTTAAAGTTGTCTCAATGTTACAGAAAAGAGGAAGAACACCTTAACAGCTGTTGAACATTTAACTTACTGGGAATCAGGAGCTAGAGCATTTGGAAGCCTACTTTTCAGCTACGTACCATTAAGACAATAGAAACTCACATTTTGTTCAAGTCTGTCCTCATCCTTTCTTACTTCACCACCAAAAACACTTCCAAGGGCCTCTACTAGCACAAAGTCCCTCAAGTTACAACACAGTCCTTAAACACTTTGGAAGTCCTGCTGTCCACCACTTCTTTCAAAGTTACAATTTGCTCCAGAACATAAGAACCCACAACGTGCATTCAAAACCAGTGTATTTAACATCTGTGGGGAAAGGAGCATGTGCTGAGGCGCAATGCACAGCACAAGCTGCTGTCCAGAATAATCCACAGCCATTATGCAAAGGCATCACAAACAAGGGCCAACTGATTTCATGTTCAAATGTTATCAAATCTAGGAAACAAAATATTTCAATTCACCTTATATTTTTTTTTATCCAAATGTTTCTGCATTTTTCAAAGACAAATTATCTATTCACGTGTCATCCAAAAAGCTACCTTAGTTCAGCTTATTCAGTCCAAGCTTTAGCTGAAGCAGAGGCTTTTAACTGAAATATACAGCACAAACTCAAAACAATATGTAATTACACTGCAAGTCACTGCAGACAGAATATCCTTCTCCAAACACTGAAGTTTATCCAGATAGATAAATGAAGAGATACTGCCTTGCCATAAAATCTGGTCAAAAAAACCCCAAAAGACAACATTATCTAAATTATACAAAGTATGTGATCACACTGTTGAGCTTCTAGGTTTATTTACATTTTGCACTGCTGAAAGCCAATGCATGCAGTAACAAACAACTGAACTAAATAGAAATTGTTTAAAGAGCCCTTAGCAATTAACAACTGGGAAGAACACATCAATATCTAATTAAGAGAAAAGGCAATTCTTGTATAAGTTCAAAGACATGTCTCTTAGATCCACTACAAAAAACTTTGTTACAAATTTCTCAGTACTAGCCAGCTGACAAAACACTAGCTACTAGAAATTTCAAAAAGTGCTACACGATTCCAAACTGACAGTTCTTCTTCCTTCTCCTAAAAATGTTTAATTGCTTAAAATGTCAGTGCATTCAACATGATGATTAATATTCTACTGCTTAACTAGCTCTTCAAGCCTTCTTTCACAAAATTTTCTTTTTGGATATAGTACATGTACAAAACCATTTTAAAATATGATGCACCATGCCTCTGCCAGAAGTACTACATAATCACTAACACTGTTAGCTAATGAGTGAAAGGGGAGAGAATTATGATTCCACTAGCACTCAAATGCCACACACCAGGTTATAAAAGCATGGGAAGAGAATACAGGGGCAGCAATCTGCTAGAGGAAAAAGGAATGGTGGCCCAAGAAATCCATAAACACACAAAGTAACAGCACAAGCCTTGCCAGACTCCATACACTTTGCACAAGAGGATTTGATCACATAATCAGCAGCAGAGCTGATGTAGTTCAAAGACTTACAATGATGGAGCAATGTACTCCCGTGGAATCTGTACTGTGCCTTTAGATGTGCAAGATGACAAAACCTTGCCACACAATTTAGCACCGCTCCTCATTCAGTCCCACGCCATTACCAAGCACAGGTCCCACCGCGTGCTGGCTGGAGACCCATTCATGGTACCCTGTGCTGCCCACACCCCAGCCGGGGAGGCAGCAAGGGAAGGACAAAATTCCTCCGCAGAGAAGGTGACAAAGCAAAGAGAGACGATGTCCCGGGGGGAGGGGGGAGCACTGGGCTGCGGCAAGACTCACCCTAACCCAAATAGTTCCATGGTATGGAAGACCCACAGCCCTGCACACTGTACTTGTGGCTGATCTTTTCCATTCAGTAAATTTTATTATTACAAATGCTCTCAAATTTATTATTTCAAACATTCTCAAAAACGGTCTGGCACTTGCAATTTATTCCACTCTACACCAAGAGTCTTCCATAAAGCACAGGTGATAAGGTTTAATAAATCTGTTGCTTGTGAAAATAATAAATAAATTTTAAAATATATATATTTTTAAGAAGTTCCTTATGTGCTCCACTACTTTGCCAAGTTTTAGAGGAGATTGCCAAAATAAAGCAATCTCAGCTTGGACAAGCAGTTGTTTGCCACTCTGACAGAGCCTCTCAGACTTTGTGTTAGACTTTATTAATGAAACAGTCTTGTCTGCAATGTACTCATCCAACCAACTGTCCTGTACCTATTTTTCCTGGCAAGACAGCAGCTGGAAACAGGGGAACTAATGGGAAAAAGCTAACAGGAATAAGGAATATGCTTTGTACATTTGGAAGTTCTCTGGAAAACATGATTTAAAGGGATTTAGCAATAGTAACAGACCAGTCAAAGAAACTACAGCTTCTACAGCTACTAGTTTATACCATAAGTATCATCTAATCTTTTAGCCTTTAGCTTTAGAGAAGAGCAGAATGCAGGTATCTGATGCAATGCATATCATTTATACAATTAGTAAGATAAATACAGTATAACACATGCAGTTCTGAATGTCACACTAAAATGTGTACCAGTAAGCCTGTATGTAAATGCAATCAGACATTAAGAAGAAAGGAATGGAAAACGGTTGGAGGCTAGAGTGAAGTGCAGCTTCTCCAGTGAGTGATCTGAGGTTAGCCCATTTAGCTTCTCCAAAAATTCAGAGCTAATGAAATTAACACGTGTTTTCTCAGAACAAACATTTAGACAATGCTTGCTTATCAAACAAGAATCAACACTGAAAAAGCTCACACTGGGCAAATCCAAACAGGAAAGTAAAATAACCTATTTTAACAAGTGGCTGTAGCCAGTCCTTTGCCCAGATTTACACACCCTTTTCCAAACCATGAATCAGGAATTGCCTAGTAATTGCATACTTAACAGAATACTGGAGGTAGAGGGGCAGGCAGAAACTGCAAAACGAGCTCTTGGGGTTGTAAGATTATGATGCAGAGATGGGAAAGACTGAAATCACTCAGTCTGCAAACCACTGTTCCCAAGTCCAGCTAAACAAGTGCTGCTGCTACTATTTCTATAATGCAGCGGTGGTTTGGGGTTTTTGCTCAAGGCTTTTTGCTGTTGGTTCAGCTTTTTCTCTCACTTTTTGGAGAAAGGAATTTGGGGAGACAGGACATTGAGGAAGCTAACAGCATGCTATCAGTACCTATGCTGGTTTCTAGGTATAGACAAACAACCAAAAAGGCTGTCTGACTTTTTTTTTTTTTTTTTTTGTCTGTTGGTTTTGATGGGGGTTCTTTGTTTGGGGGCATTTTGGTACTTTTTTGTTTGTTTATTTAAGAGGGTCAGGAGATGGTTTACTCTCCTTCACCTTAAGTATATGATTTTTTCATCTGTTACCTCAAACATCTTTTTGGTAAATTCTCGAAATTGATTGGCAGCTAACAGCATACTGTTTCATTATACTGTAGCTTTCCTAGATCTGATTCTGTTGGCACTTATGTCAATCACTTTTCAAATCCTGCCTTATCTCTCATGATAAAAACCTTAGATGCTTCTGCCTAACACAAGAAGAACTAATAGACAAAGAAAGGATCTACTCTCATCCCTAAACAGGAAGGATATTCCATTCACTAGCCTCTCTACACAAGGCCAAGTTCTGCATCTTGTTCCTAATCTCCCAGAGAAAATACAGTAAATTATTAGGTCAGATGGGAAGGGTAACATCCAGTCCTGACAATTAGGGACAACAAGCAACAGCACATAGAGACCACAGAGGGCTAAAAGATGCTTTGGTTTTTCTGGGGACATAAGCAGTCTAGGAACTCTCTTTACAAATGTCTGCACTTACAGAACAATGTACTAAAAATAAACAGTTCCTCAGTTTTAACAGATAGTTCAATTTCCTCTGCATCAGATTCAGTCAATAATGTGTCTTCCATTAACTGGATGAAACTATATTCCTCTACTTGAAACTCTACTGAAAAAAAATTCAACAGGCAACAAAGATAGTGTTTATAATGTGTTCACAGTACAAGTCTGTGTTTGGTGGGTTTTTTTCCTTTCCTAAGGAACATACTGGGGAAAAAAGCCAAGTACTGGAAGTCCCAATAACACCCACTGTTTATAATGCAATCAAATGTTAACACAAGATAAAAATACTTCAAATGCTGTTTGTTGTTCTTCCTCAATTCTATCTCATATGACTTGAAGATATTTAAACTATGTTTCTATTTTCAGCTATCTTCCACAGAGTGGCTAGTGTTACTAAGTAGACAGCCAACAGCAAAATGAAAAGTTGGACGTATTTACTCCTGTGCTTTACACAACTGGGGCACTTTTGAAGTAATAAATAAGCCAGAAGAAACCACTTCTCACTTGAATTTCTGACAGAGTTACACCACATAAGTCTTTATCTGTATTAATACAGGGATACAGGTGTACATGTAGGTCTAAATGGTGTGCCACACTTTGCTTGCCCGGAAGCTGGACAAAGTCATCCTCAACTTTACCCTTCTACTCTGAGGTTACCAGCCGGGTAGGTCTGCTATAATATTTGTGCACATTAACTTTCAGGCTCAGTTCTACTAGCAGAATATGGTTAATTAAAGCAGAAAAGCAGGCAGTCCATGAACACCTGATGGCCAGTGTTTATAACGATCCAGAGCATTCTGAACCTTTTGACATAACTCTCCCAGTGCCTCCTGACAGGAATGTACAAGTTTGGATTTTTCAAACAGCCATTGATCAATTAAGTATTACAGCACAAGACCAGGCTTTTCAGTCTGGCCACAATCTCTATTTCCTTGTCTCGTACTGCTTTTCAGACCTCCAAACTGTAGAATTATTCATATCCTCATTAGTTTTAATGAAGAAAAGCTGAGGTTCCCACTGCTGCAATTATCAGGTTTTCCTCCCCTATATGTGACCAATCATCAAGTTCTCTAAACTTTGAAGCAGCACAGCTAATCAGCATAGCTACAAAACCCTTTCTGCTGCAGCATTATACTTTTCCACATATTTTTTTTGGTCCAAGGAGGTGAAAACCAAGTCTTCTGCAATATTTTTGGCTTCATGAAATACAGCTTCTTGGTTGCCAAACTACATTTGGATGAAGCAGTATATAGATTTTTTTATAGAAAAAGCCCACACACCTATCGTATTCTAAAACCTCCTTTAACAGCCAGACCTTCAGGGCAGGATGAGAGGCAATGCTAGCAGGTACCTTCTTTCAGGGGAGCAGACAGGACTTCCAAGCAAACTGGATGCAACAGCCAGAGCAGGAAGGTACATGAAGTGGTATAGGACAGTTCTTACAACATATTCACTCACAATTTCTAAGTCTAAGTTACTATATAAATTACCCACATATTCCCTGCCTTGAAAGAAGCAAATGGAATTTCCTTGATCAGAGGACAGGGGCAAAAATTAGGCTGTGAAATGGCAACAAAATCTCTGAAACCTGTGGGCTACTACAGCAGAGAAAGCCCAGTTCAACAATGCAGTGCAGTCAGAGGAGTTAAAGATGGTCCTATTCTAGTGCATATTGCTTAGCAACACAGTTTGAAACTGAAGTTCTTCCTATAGTGGTTGCAAGCAAAGAACAGGAGCCTCAACCCCCTATGTACCATGCAGCATGACCACTTCATAAATGCTATCAGCAACACCCTCCCCTACCCAGAACTGCTGCCTCTCATTGCTTCTGGTAAAAACAGAGCCCAAAAAGGAATTAATTTGGAAAACTGTTCTTGGTAAAAACAATTAAGTTTTATGCTTGTGCCAAACTAGTTTAGATGCAGAACTGCTCCTGTACAGTTCAGGGGGCAAGAGCAGCAGGACTGGGTGGGGGACAAACATCACCTCTTTGAAAGCAAATGCACACTTGGGCTGGCTCAAGGCTGCCACTAAACTACAGCTAAGGCAAAACTAAGCCTACGAAACATTCACTGTCTCTGAGTGTCCCTTCTGGCAGTGAAGCCTTCAGATACTGAAGTAAAAGCTCCTTTTCCAGAGACAAAGGCAACCTAACAGGCCATGTAAGCACAGCTGTACACAACTGCTGCCATCTACACTTTCTCATGAGACCAGGACAGCACTCTTAAATGGCTATAGGGAAATGGGAATGTGAATCACTTATGTAAGATGTAAAAAGACCATACGAGTCCTTGGTTGTATCTCAGGCTAGCTTTGTGGGGACTGGATGGAGCAGGGAAGGTTTTTGAGGAAGGGATTCTGAACACAAACGTTGTACCTTTATAGGCTTTCATCTTCATACAAAACCAAAAAAATATATAGAGAGAGGAAAAAAAATCTCTGCTGAAGTACCCTTTGTATTTGATATCTTAGATTAACTACTACTGTCTCCAAATGAATTTACTTTTCCAGGTTGTGCTTATACATGAGACTCAATAGAATTCTAGCTATGAAGGTGTTACTTAAACAGCTATTAAATGAATGCTGCTACTATACAGAATAACAAAATAGGAGCTGTCATCC
This sequence comes from Aphelocoma coerulescens, assembly GCF_041296385.1. Taxonomy (NCBI): domain Eukaryota; kingdom Metazoa; phylum Chordata; class Aves; order Passeriformes; family Corvidae; genus Aphelocoma; species Aphelocoma coerulescens. The sequence goes on from NC_091021.1 coordinate 13,977,432, forward strand.
AAAAGGAGATTAAAATTCTCCACTCTTTTATTCAACAGTTACTATAACCAGTTTGCAGGAAGGAGGCACAGAAATAAGAACTACAGTTCTATACAAGGATTACAAATAAAGCCAGTGGGTAGTTTTAGCTTCATACAAGATCTGGTAACTTGAAAACTAAATACACCACACATGGTGATCAAAGCCCCCTACATAATACATTTCATATATACCTTCAGCAGTTTAGTTCCAATGTCACAAAGGGATAGTGAAGTATCTTAAGACACCTAATTCCTGTTGCTGCATTGTTGGTCCATCTCACTATCATTATTCTATACTGACCCACAGGAATTTCTTGATCATACACATTTTTTCCTTGAGGCTTTGACTGCTACAAGGAGATATTAGATACAAAGGAAAGTTTTGGAAAAACCTTCCTTAAAGGCTGAACATAAAACGATGTAAGAAACATGTCATCTAAGAAAAACTTTCAGAAGTGTTAATATAAAATGCATTAGCACCATATGAAAGACTTCTCAAATTTTAAACACGTAAAACATTAAGATCAGGAAAATCTCAGAACTCTGAAATTCAGGTCTTTGATTTCTTATCAGCCAGTAATCTTTGTGTAGTCCCAGGAAGGCAAGCAATCATAACTTGAAAGTGCCACTGGGTCAAGCTAAACCTAGCAGCTAAAGCTTAGGACCTCAATCAACAGCAAACGAGGACATTTCTTCAGCAAAAGAAGAGCATGTCTTCATCTTCTCTAATAGAAGTTCTTCCAAGAAAATGATTAGCAACTTGATTACATTAACTTGATTGCATGATCTACTGTGGTGTACTTTATTATCCTCTTGAGAATTACACCTTAAAGTTAAAAATGCATTGGAAAAGGTGTACTTTTAAAAAAACCCTAATTACTATAATTACTATAGCCCGCTAAATAATTACATAAGAGTACAACTTGAGTTCATCAAAAAGTTAGCTCTTATTTTGTTTGAAAAAACAAGGAAGACAAGAAATTGCTTTGTCAGGAACAGAATAACAAAAAAACCCCCTGTGGACTGAAAACTATCTAGTTTTAATTAGTAAGAAATCACATACCACATGAAGAAATGCAGCTTTGCAAAAACAGTGGTATAAAGCCACACACTATTTGCATGCTGTTCTAGGAAACCACATAATGCACACCTGTACTTGGCTAGCTCTTCATGCACTTTTACCTTGCATTTTGACTATTGCTAGCCTTCAGCTCAATTTTCAACAAAAAGCAACAGAAAAAGCATCCACAAATGAAGCCTTCAACCAAGGTAAAAATACATCAGCTTCATATTTAGAACTACCCTTTGCCATATATTGTTCGCAATTGACATTCCACATCATTTTGCTAATATAAATGTAATTCAAACATACGGGAAGTAAAGGTTATATTTTATTCAACTACAGTTATCAAGCATTTCTTTATCAAATGTTTTTATCCTAAGGTTTCTTCTGGCACAGGAAGCCAGGAAGAGCCTTGAACTGAACAAAGTAAAGGGAACCTAGGATACCCTAAATTTTTGCCTCCAGTTCCAGCATTGCCTCCTTAAGAGGGAATAGTACAAGACAACCTCTCGGAAGTCTGCATTTCTGCAGCTGCTCTCTGGCCACAGGAGAAACTGTGTCACTGCTTTCCACTGTTACTTTACTACCTAAGGTAACAGCAGAAAGCAGTGACAGTTGCACTCACAGTGCCCGGTCTTCCTCCACAAACCCAGACAGGTCTGTCCTCCCTTGTGAACTCAGTCCACCACCTACTGCACCAGCTGTTCTGGAGACACACTACTTCCTTCTCCACTGCAGCCCCTGTCCTCAGCAAAGCCAACGGTAAGCACACTCTAAAATAATTTTTAACATGTCCTTTGCTCTTCACACCACTTCTTTCACATTTGTCCAAAATGTTTCCAACAACAGATAAATTGTTGGATGATTCTTCAGATTCAAGCATCCCGTGTTGCCTCTCAAACCTGAGTGATTTGAAAAATCTCTTATTTTCAGATAATGCGGCAAAATCCTGAAAGGTGGAAACCCTTCAAACCTGATGAAAATACTGTTGACTTTCCTTCTTTCAAATAGCTACTTTCAGTTATATGAACAGACAGTTCTACCTCTAGAAAATAAGTTTGAGCATGAGCTAAACCCCAATGGAAAAAAATTAGACACTCAAAGATGCATGTACAGGGAAAAGCATCATCCACTACTGAACAGCAGAAGTGAACTTAAGGAAGCATTTGGTATCCTTTTGTAGATAGTTTTGCTACACAAACCTGAAGTTAGAATAGCCTTTATACACTTCAGAACACATGCTGCCCAAAAATGTTAGCATGTTTCCAAAATGTTTTTCTTATTTCTGCTTCTCAAGCCTTTGACTTTTGGATTACCTGGCACCCCTCATAACAGGGAAGGAATCTTCAAAAACAAGGATACCATTAAATGTCTGAAAAGTGTCTGGAGTTAAAAAGCAAGGACTGGACTATCACCACTACAACAACAAGAAAATGGCTCTTAACAGCTTCATCAGAATTTGAAAAAAAAAAAAAAGCATCAACCCCCTAAAGAACTGCTCCATGTGAAGCTATTATTGAATGAAATCAGTAAAAGGGCTTGTAGAAGATGGCAGCACAGCAAACGTATTCTCATTATAGAAAGTTCAGAATATTTTAACATTACATCATTTTTTTCAACTAGACTACTTATTCCTGGATATCATTTCTTACAACATTTTCCTGACTGCACATTTTTATTTAAGGATTTTTTTGTAACTTTTTTTTTTTGCTAATTAGCTGAACTTTAACTACATAGAGGCAGCATTATATCTTGACCCTTAAATGTGTAATTGTGAATAATTTTTTTTTTACTGACGTTCTTGAACTATTGTTCCCTCTGTCTTTGAAGAAAGAGAAGAAAACTAAAATCCCTCATGACTTGAGCCTTCAAATTACTCTAACTCAATTTTGCTATTAACACCATTGTCAGAGAATAAAAGAATAAACAGGAAAGCATTAATAATGAACAGAATTACAGAATCCTTTACATTGGAAAAGACCCTTAAGATAACAGAATCCAAACATTAACCCAGCACTGCCAAGTCCACCACTAAACCACATCTGTAAGTGCCACATCTACACACCTTTTAAATAACTTCAGGGACAGTGACCCAACCTCTCCTCTGGGCAGCCTGTTCTAATGCCTGACAACCCTTCTGGTCAAGAATATTTTTCTAATATCCAATCTCAATCTTCCCTGGTGCAACTTGAGGCTATTTCTGCTTGTCCTATCACTTGTTACCCGGGAGAAGACACTGACCCTCCTTACTACAACCTCCTTTCACGAAGATGTGGAGAGAGAAAAGGTCTCCTCTGAGCCTCCCTTTCCCCAGGTTGAACATCCTCCATAAAACTTGTAAGCAGATTATGAACACAGTCAGCATTCTGGTGCTTTGCAGAAGATACTTTTGAACTCTCAAAAAAATGAAGGTGTATTCTTTTATTTCTACACCTTTTCAGAAGATATTTACTGTACAACAGGTATTTCAAAGGTCCATATGTCTCCATCCCTACAGCCCTTCACGCACATCAGCCTCTCCATCCCCCAAAGGAGGAACTAACTCACTCTTCCTTGGCACTTTCAATAGAAGTCTGCTATTCTTCAGCCACAAAGCTGCCTCCTAAGCTCAAGTACAGAGCCAGTGCCCTTCCCTGCCTTTTGAAGTTAAACCAGGGCAGACTTTCTGTTAGACTCCACACTGCATACATAAAAAAGTTGGCACGTGTTCTGTGGCCAGGTTCTATGTGTGCATTTTTAAAGGCAATTTACAAGGTACTTTCCTCAAACATGTCAACTACACCTTAAATAAAATAAGGGTTGATGTCTCAAACCTGCACACAAGAATTGAGTCGGTTTTGTTTTAGTATTTGTAGGAAGTATTTGCTTTCACAATAGCAGTGGTATTAGGCATCTCACTAGTACACCATCCTCATTACAACTGGAAAAAGCCAAAACACAAATCCCAAATTGTTTGCAACTGCTGAAATATGAGTGAGATTTCTACCAGTATTTCAAAACTTCAACAAGCTTTAACATTCTGGAGGGAAGAGTCACCGGATTTAGAAGAACAAAACTTAGTACAGGAGTTGTGTACTGATCTAAAATAAGGAAAGCTTACTATACTGAAGCAGTGCCAAAACTGTACACAGACTAACATCAATTCACTAGGCCAGAACACAGTCACATCTGAAAAGGAATGAAATACCAATACAAAACTTCTCCTTCACCACTCGAAAACAAGGTATATCACAGCAGGTATTTAATTCCTTGTACTGAAAGAGTCTTTGGAGCCCCAACTGTAAAACAGAACAGAAACCCCTTCCTCAATTCATATGCAATCTAAATAGGACACATGATGTAATCGTATCATAAATAGTTTGGGTTGCAAAGGACTTTTAAAGGTGATCTAGATCAGGCCTGCTGCCACAGGTTGCTACATCAGGTTGCCCAGAAACCCATTCAACTTGACCTTGAATGTTTCCATCGATGGGGCATTTCCCACCTCTCTGAGCACCCTGCTTTAGTGTTTCACCACCCTCATTGTAAAAACTTTCTTCATTCTCATCGAGTCTAAATTGGCCTTCTTTCAATTTAAAACCATCACCTCTTGTTCTATCGTAACAGACCCTGCTAAAAAGTTTGTCCCCATCTTTCTTATATGCCTCCTTTAATGTACTGAAAGGTTGCAATGAATCTCCCCAAAGCCTTCCTTTCTCCAGGCTGAACAACCCCAATTCTCTCAGCTTCCAAAACATACCATAATTAAACCACTATGTGGAAGTATTTAAGAGCTCAGCTTACTTTATACAGCAAGACAACCCACCAAATTATCTTACCACAGCAAGGCTACAGCATTTTACAATGCATATTACTCCCTTGGAAAACATTAACATGTGTGTGCTTAAAGGCACTTAAGCATCAACACATGTATACAGAATTCCAAGTATTTGTTCTATCAATGAAAATCAGTAAGAAGGAATAACTCTTCCACCTTTATGGTTATGTTTACACAAAGAGATATTAAGCTTCTTTTCATCAGGATATTTGAATGTTCATTCAGTTCACTGTGGCCAGATGCACTTAGAATGACCTCTCTCCCTCCATCCCTCTCATTGTGCAAGGAACAGAAACCAGACAGCTTCACTTGTCAGATCACCAATTAGCTGCAGTACTTAGTGCCCAGATGAGAAAACACATTTTCAGGTCAAGAGAAAGTGTTATGGCTGTACAGCTGTATACTCCCCAAAAACTAAGTGACCCAGGTCCCAAACCTTTTGCCTTGCTCTATGTTTGAATACTCTGAAAAGCCAAAATACAAATCAGATAAAGGGATCAAAAGAAAACCAAACTAGAAAAGCACAAGTTTCAAATGTACGTGTCTCTTACATAAAGAGGATTTCAACTCCAAAAATCTCCCATTTAGGGTTTAAATAGAAAATCTTATTCCAAAACTATCAGAAATTTTATTAGTGTCACAGATCTACTGTCAGTTATTTAACATTTTTTGATCTGAAAAAAGTAATGGAATACTTATCACAAATGGAAAAAATCTGGTGGTTACAGATGTTCAGAGAAAGAGTTCACAGTTCAGAATGTTCAAACACAAACACTACACTGGAAAAAACTAAAACTGTGGAGTCCATCTGGTAAGAACCTTCATGCCCCCACTACTGTTAAAGTAGGTAGAGCTGAAATAAGTAACCCTTGCAAGATGTTCCAATTTTAAGAAAAATTACGTTATACATCACTAAATATGTAAAAGCTTATAATTTTTTCTAGGATAAACAGGAGGTAAATTTATGCATACAGGCACCGTGTTACAGCTCTAAATCTATAAAACTGAATTTTCTTTAATAACCTACGCAACATTTGACCAGGTGTCTTAAAGCTCTGAACTTATCTTGAAGCATATTTCTAGACCTGAAGTTTATTACAAAAATGTTTCCAGTAACCAGAAGCACATGATAGTGTAATTGCACACCCCAGAATGTAATACCACACTTAAAAAATGGTTATTTTAATGATTACACTAATGAGTTCTGAACTTCCAACCCATGTGCATACAGTTTCATAATTACACAGCTTGAAATCCTCATCAGCAAATCCAAATGCTCCTGAAATCCAAATCATTTTATAATCTTGAATAATGCATGGCACCTCTGCAGCAAGAAATTAAAACAAATTTCATAAAAATGCAAAGCTTCATAATCTGTATTCTAAAAGACACTGCATTACTGAAATAAAGTGTTGCTTAGTAAGTACTAACAATGGTGATTTTTTGCTGCCCCCTCCCCCTGATACTCACAGTTCAGACCCTATGTCAAAAATAAACATACCAACTCCTACCAAAATATCCATATATATATATATATGGTGGCTCACAGCATACCCTACTACACAAGAGTGAAATCAGACATCTGTTTCCTAAACAAGCACGGGCTCAAAATGGCATGAAACTTTTTCTTCCTGAAAAGTGTATAAAGATTTTCTTAAAAATAGGCTGCAGCTTGACTGATTTGCATATTATTTTGTCAACAGCAAAAACAAAACTCCATCTTAGTTCATTGAAGGGCCAGCAAATGAAGGTCTATAGTTTCTTTGTAAGAATGACCCCATCCCCAATGCCTTTTCTTGCTTGATTGATTTTGAACTATTGGTAAACCCTAGATAAACTCTGGAAATTCTTAGCAAGTGCCAGTGCTGTCCTTTTGAACAAGTCAAAAAGCCTGGTCAAGATGACAAGAAAAGCCATTATTACAGTCAAGGCAAAATCACAGAATGGTTTTGGTTGGAAGGGACCATATAATCACACAGTTCCACCCCCCTGCCATGGACAGGGACTCCATCCACCAGACCAGGATATGCTCAGAGCCCCATCCAGCCTAGTCTTGAACACTTCCAGGGATGAGGCACCCACAACTTCTCTGGGCAATCTGTGCCAGTGTGTCACCATCTTCACATCGAAGAATCTGTTCCTGATATCCCACCATCTCCTCTTTTAGTTTAGAAATCTTCCTCCTTGTCTTGTCACTATCTGCCGATGTAAAAAGTTGCTCTCCCTCATTTTTATAAGACCTTTTAGGCACTGGAAGGCTGCAATGAGGTCTCCCTGGAGCATTCTCTTCTCCAGGTTGAACAATCCCAACCCTCTCTCCCTGTGTTCATAGAAGAGGTGCTCCTTCCCTCAAATCAACTTTGTGGCCCTCCTCTGGACCCTCTCCAACAGGTCTATATCTTTCTTGTGGTGAGGAATCCTGACCTGAACTCAGTATTCCAGGTTGGGTCTCCTGAGAGCAGAGAGGAAGTAACACCTCCCTCAGCTTGCTGGCAATGCTTCCTTTGATGCAGCCCAAAAGGAAAGGTACCCTGTTTTCTTCTTGGATTTTCTTGTGTCTCATTTCCATACCCTAAGGTGCTAACAAGGATAAAGGTAGTATTTAAAATATGCCCTTTCTAATACTTCCGCTCCTTGTAGACATATGATGTCTAGGTAACCATCAGATACCTGAAGAGCTTCTACTGGGATTCCCTTGACAGAACAAAAATGGCATGGAGCTTTTATTCACAATTCTGTTTTGTCTTTATTACTTCATAACTCAGAACTAGATATGAATATTAAGTAAACAAATACTGCCAGCAATAACTATTTCATATCCTAATAACTCTGATTATTGGAAATAACAGCTGAAACTTATTACACAGTATTTATACAAGGAAGAAGTAGAGTACTCTAAATTTAACAAAGATGTTAATACTGTATTATGCTTTTGGAGGCTGTAAATGTGGTATTCAGAACAGAAGTAGTTAAATCCATTTTATCTTCTACAATTTAGGGTTTGAAAGAAGAATGCATTATTAGTTATCCTTTTGCTAATAAAATTTAAAGATTTCTGGGCGTCTGTAGAATTTCATTACCAAAACCACAAAATATGAATACAAAACCAGAGGCAGCAAGGAAGAGTCACAAACAGCTACACATTCTGGCAGAGATACTAACCACAACCTTAAAATTATAATAAGGGGGAAAAAAAAAAAACCAAACCAAAAAACACAGTAACACATTAAAACCAAATCAAAGAACAGCACCCCTTCCATACAAGTTTTGCCAAATTTCTGCAACTTCATTTTCCTCATCTTGATCATATCAGGCTTTTTAATCTACTAATCCCTTGGTTTACCTCATTAGCAGCAAGGAACTAAACATCAAAACTGGCTGCCTCTGGACACCAGTTTTTTCAAAAAGGATTCAAATTTACGGAAGTGTAACCAAGACTCCGCCAGAAGCACTAAGTGTCAGAAGTCTGAAGCGCATATTTGCTGCCGCCAATACAGCTGCAACAGCAAAAGCACACACATTAGAACAATAACTGGGCCATTGTATTAACCAACTAAAAGTCACAAAACATTGTGTCAAAGCCCTAGTCCAGAGCAATACTAACAGCCTTACAAGGAAGAAAAGCTGTAATTTTTTCTTCTTTGATACGTGCCTTTTTGATGCATTTTATGAAAGACACAGAGCATCAAAGTTATAATACAGCATTTTGAACTATCCTGTGTCCATTGCACACTTCAGTGTTACCCCCAAATTACATGAAACTAACATCATTAAACTGCTTTGCATGCTTTCAATGTTACCTCCACATCATATGAAACTAACACAAATAAACTGTTTTCTCTGCTACCAGACACCTTTCTCACATTCTTATAAAAAGACAAATTTTTTTTAAACTTCTCCAGGGGAAAATTGCCCAATATGCAATAATTTGTAGAGGAGTCTACATAACAAAAACACTGCAGCATACACTTAAATAGGTAAAAATTCTCAGCTGTAATGAAGTCTCACATCTCTTCCTGGTTTTCCCAAACAAGTATAATATACTATTGTATAACAAACTGAAGAATGAAAAGCCCTCTATTCTACACTCTAGTTATCAGAAAGTTACAAAACCCTAGAGAGCTCAATTACACAGAAGTCTAGAGTTTGAACACCATTTCTCTAACTTAACTATGCATTACTTGCATGGATTATATATTTGAGAATCAAGCCACACAACAAAAAAGCTGTAAAGCATGACATTTACAGGCTCTACTGATACACTGGGAGGTAACTTAAACCAGCATCAAGACCTCTGCCACTACATGCATGGGAAGCTTTTAAAGCATCAATGCTGTAACTCCACATGAGGAGAAACTGTCTCAGAATTCCCCAGCCCTTTATTTAAACTACTGAGACATTTCTATCCACTAACCCCCTTCTCATTCTCACTTCATTTTGCCATTTTTCATCTTGGTGTAGAAATTTTCCTTATCACCTCACAGTCTTCAGTCAGAGCTTCCATACTTACCTAAGGGTTACTTTGGCTCTGATTTACTTCTCTATTTCATGAGGAATTTGATAGTTGAATAGAATAGAAACAGATCAAAGGTGGAATTAGCTCATTATAATGTAATTTAAATGCACATTGCACATTAGAGTGTGCTATCACTTTCACAGTCGAAATGACAACCCTGAAGGTCTACAGAGTCAAACCCAGGTCAGAAAATAACTGCTCTATAGGTGCTAAACCCAGCCAGCCATCACTGCCAGTGACTAAACCTGCCTGCAAACAACAGGAAAGTTCCAAATCCACTAACAGAAAACATGCCTGTCACCATGTCTTTCTACCTGGAAAAGCATTTCTTTTGTATAATTACATCAGTCTTGAAGTTCACATCTGCTTCATCTTTATTGCTTTGCTGAAAAAACTTCTCCAACCCCGCCTCAACACTTGCAAAACCATCACTGAAACTAAAGCTACCTGCAAAGGCTTCTGACTGAAGCAGGGCTTCAGAGTTACTCAGCACCTGTGACAAAACCTTCAGCCAGATCTTGAGCTTCTTACCAGAAGCATGCATGGGCCCAATATCCATTTTGAACAGCCAGCAGCTAATTTCCCTAGCATTTGGAGACCATCCAGGAGACATGTTTTCTCAATATTGCATTTCTACTGGTAGTGAACTGAGAAGAAAGAATTCATTGATTTTCCTATATTTCATTAAATGCTTAGCTAAAATGTGTATCTGAACTACACTTAATTCATACCATTTACTTGATATCATCATTAGAAACACTTAAATGACAGTTGCAGTCACTACAAATCTTGAAACAGTGTCACTATTTCAGCATTTCATTGACGTTGCTTTGTGTCCTTCAAAAGCTTCTGCTGCTGTTAAAAAACCCTACTCATCTATATTTAACAAAGGAGATACCCAAGCAAAAACTAATTATTAAGATCATATTGGTATCCTGCTATCTCAGTGTCAGCACAATGCCCATCACAATGACTTCATTTTTTTATTCCTTCCACTCCAAAAAAAACACCACCCCACACCACAAAACACCCCCCACCATTAGCAGCCGAGGTGCCAACAAACAAGTCTCTGGAGAGGTTAAACCCACATCACCTCCTAGGATGACATGCCTAATCTTTTGCCAGCAGTGCTGATCAGACAATGTATCTTTACAAAAGTGTTCAGCAGCTTTGTTGGCTCAAATCTAACTACTGCAATACTGCCCTTGCAAACGCAGTCTTAGAAAACAACACCAGAGATATCCACAAAAGTACCAAGCAACAAGAAAAAGACACAAAAGCAAACAAACAGATAAACCACAAAACAAAATCAAAACAACTCAAAGAAAAATCCAGCACCCTGACAGCAGACCACCACCTCCTACTTCAGAAGGGCTCTGCTCGAAAAGCACACCTGTAAACATGTTTTGCTTGTATTTAATCCTGTCAAAATATGAACACACACACATATAAAGCTTGATAGAAAGCATATTTTTCCTGTAGATGTCCACATTTATTCAGAAAGAATAACTGTTCTAATCTAGGAAGCTTGTTGTCTTATAAGCTAAGCAAGTTTTAACTTAACACAGGCCGTCATTACATCCTCTTAGCCTCCCCAGATGTTTGTATTTGAAAATATTATTCCATGTAAAAATCAGAGGGAAGTCTAGATGGGTACATTAAGTCTATGCATTTAAGACATGAGCCAAGCACAGGGCTCCATGTACACAATGGTATGAAGGGAAACATTTTGTACTCCATCTTTTTCACAGCAAAGAAATTTTCTCAGAACATTTTCTTGCTCAAGAAGTCATTTCAAGTGGGAGATCTGTTAAGAGCAGTACACAAAGAGGAGTCCATTTATAATTTCAACATTAAAACAGACAATTTAAATAGCACCTTCTTATTCAATTGACAAATTTTGGGGATTTTAATTATTTCATCATTCAGGTTATCAGGACATGAAGCAATTCCTGGATAACTCACTGAAAACAAGCTATTTTAAAGCTATTCTACAAAACCATGTCAACTACCTTTGACATCCAATTCAGGCCACAATTTTTGCTGAGGCAACAGCAGCAAAAGGGACTCTCAGCCAGCAGAATTTCTAAAGCATTTTCACATGACACGTTACCAAGCACATGTAATACTAATTTAGATCTGTTTCACAGGCAATTAAAAAAATGCCACTCTGTCCAGCATGCATAACTGTGCAGTTGACAGCTCTTAATATCATCCACTGTACTGCCTATTTGCTGAACTTTGATTAATTTGGAGTTCGAGAGGAAGTAATGAAGTTAACGTAAGCAGAGCTCAAAACCACTGCCACTCCCAATGATGGGCATTACGCATCCCACTGCCATTACTTCGGGGTTGGAAACTCACTGTTTATTCCATTTTTTAGTTCTTGCTCATTTGTTCACTAACCCACCACAGCACTTGCTACTAACCTCATGAGTAGTTGCGCCTCCTTAATAGCCTATTGTTAAGGACTGTCAAAAGCTTTTGAAATTTCAAATAAATTATATCTGATAGCACTCAGTGTTTTGTTGTCACAGTGAAAGAATTCAATAGATTAGCAAAGACATTTTCCTCTAAAGAAACTGTTCTAATTTACTGCTATCAAAGTACAGTCTAGAGCAGATTATCTCTTAAAAAAGCATCAGCATTTCCTCTGCCACTGAAGAAGAGCTTGATGGTCAGCAATGCCAAACACACCTTTGGTTAAAGGCACTGAGGTTAAGCACAAGGCTTATTTTTATAGAGACTGCCTGATTTAATGTGAAATTACATCACTGGCTTAGATGCACAGGAAAGGATGACAAGGACAAGGGAGCAGCAATACTGTGGCCTATTCATTTACCACACATACAGATAATCATAACCAAAGACAAGCAGAGCACAGATAAATGTACCAAAAATTCCTTCATCTATTCAGGGACTTTAAATACCAAATAAGATAGCAGGTCAACTTGACCTGAATATCTCCTCCCCTTTTTTGCAAAGTTTAAAGATCCCCTAGTATTGATTCTCAGTGTGAAATAACACTGGTGAAGGCTCAAAGACTAACAGGCCACAGTAAAGCTATCAAAACTATTTGTAAGGCTTTTATGGGGCTGGTTCCTTGATATCAGATCATACCAAGCTTTCTAAGTAGGTAATATGGACAGCTCCTTACACATACTATGGCCCAATTCCACTCAAATGAAAGAATCCTTCAGCCTCTCAGACCAGCAGATCACTTACATCATTCTCCCTTACTTTAATAAAAAAAAATTCTGATTTTTCACTGCAGCTGCTGCTGTTCAGCAAGTCTCTTACCCTGTTTCACCAAGACACCCTGAAGAAGACAAGATTATAGTGATACATCACATGTAATTGAGACATAAGAGGAAGAGAAATTGAGGAGTCTGATGTATTTCTAAACCACCGCAGACCACTTCAAAGAGTCAGATTTCAGTTTCCCAGCGAGTTTTCCCCAAGGCAGCCTCAGAGCCTCACCTAGCACTGTTATAACTGAGGAAGCTTAGACCTACAGCTGTGACCTAGAAGCCAGACCTAGAAGCTTCATCAGCTACACATACTCAGCCACTGACAGCCAGCAATGAAGTATAGGAAAGGCTCCAGTCACAAGTTAAAAACTACGTGGCATATCAAATATTCTGCACATTGATGCTCATATTTGCACAAGTGTTCCTCTATCAGTACTTTAAATAGAGAAAATCCTGGGTGAATGTGCTCTTTTCTATTAACTGATGACACCAGTAACACATTTCTCTTTGACGTAATATCTCATTTAATGACATCTTATGCTTATGGTCTTATCCCTTATACACAGCTGCTCAATTTCAGAACTCAGTCTTTTTGTCTCCAAACACTCCTGGGGAAAAAAAAAAGCCTTAAGGTGTTTTAAGTATACTTTCAGTAAATATGGACAAGCAAGAAACACAAATATGATAAAAAATATATAAAAAATAGAGCTCCATTGTTTTTAATAATTCCCACACAAACCACCCTAAAATGATGCTGAAGTATACCCTAAACAATTTTCTAAGGTATGGAGAAGCAGCATCCCATTAATCATAAGCAAAATGTTCTGCTTTGTATTAAGTTGTTGAAGAATCAACACAGCATACAAAACTAGCAATTCTGTTTGCAATATACTGAATTACTTTTTAAGTCATCAAGCATATGGCACTTTAAATAGGCAAAGCAATTTGTCTAAAAGCACAAGCACATCCCATATTTGGATCTTCAGCTTCAAGCCATTAAATATTTTTTCCTGATTTTATGAAGAAAAAAAGAAAGATAAAATCCGCAAAGTTTTATAAATAACACCCCTCCGCCCCAAGCTGAAATAAGCCACCAGTAAGGTTCCCAAAACTAAATTTTTCTGACAATTAAAAATAAAATCAAAAGGGGTTTCTCTGCAGCTACTACTTCTCTACCCAGAAAGGAAATCTGTCTTATTTGAATTGAAATTTAGAAACTCACAGCTTTTAAAATGAGTAAGTGGCCTGCTTAGACTTCCAGTAGCAACTCATAGGAACTCCTCCAAAAATTTAACAGTTCAAGTAGCTGTTCTTGTCATCACAGGATTTGTGGATTTCGTCACACTCAACCATGACATTTGAATGATTCTCAAAAACTTAATTCCATGCAAAGGAAGGTATCATAAAAGATATTTTAAGTGGCATAAAAAAAGAAAGTCCTGTAAAACTCATATTCACCATGCTATTTGAATACAGAAATAAAAAGAAACACAGAACTGCTTAAAAACATTAAGTCCTAAGTGAACTGCTAGGCTTCTCTTCTCACTGCTTTGGTCATGCTTCCCACACCCCCCCTTCTAGTCCAGAAGGGGAGAGTTACAGCACCTACAGGCAGATGTGCTTAAGAATATTTAACACCCATTTCACCTGCCAGATAATGCAAGAAATGAAAAAGCATTCGTTATCTGAAAAGACATAATATTTTCATACAAGCTCTACCTTATCTTTGTCTTCCACAACATCTGCCAGCACATCATCTGGGTCCAGGATTCCTCCATCTGTATACTCCAGGTGGTGAATATTTACCCAGGAAGCTGGATCCTGTAAGACAGATACAAGACTTCTTAATCTACCCTTGTGTGATTTTAATGCTGTCAGACAAAGCAGCTTTGTGTCCCACTTGGTTTTCCACCTACTTCCCTCTACAGTCACAAGGTAGAAGATTGGAGTCACTACCCAAAACTGAAACTGAGAGCAAATGAAAACTACAGATAAAAAACAAGACACTACCTATAGAACACTACACAAAACATCTTTAAAACATACATTTTTATTTCCTTATTGATCTTTATCTAATTTGAATAGTGAACTTAAAATAACTTTTAAAAATCTCTTTTTGTTTTACAATACTTTATAACTGGAATATTTTGGTTGTTATCAGCACAAACACTTAAATAAATATATGGGACATGCACCACTCCTGACAGGTTGTGGGGAGGTATACCCATATATTTTTAGATATATAAAACACATCCATCATTTCTTTCTCTGAGGAGGTAGATTAGACTATTGTGGCAAAAAAACCCCAAATAAATAAATAAATCCCAGTTTGCTTTCACAAATAAATGCTCTCAAACTCCAGTGCAACTCTGTGTACCATATTAACAGGGATCATATTAATTCTCCAAAACTAATGCTTTCTTCATATATGATTAACTCCTTCACTTTAATAACCAGAAGTTTAGCCATCATTCCACTGATCCTGAAGCCAAAAGGCTCAGAGTGTACTGCTCAACAGCAAATTCTCCCCGACAGGAAATACAAAAATCAGAGAGCAGACACAGTCTGTAACCACTGCCCACACTAGCAGCTACCTGTGTATGCGGCTTCCAAGGGGGACAGGCCAAGGGGTATTAATGTCTGAACTGCCTTAAGACTTATCCTCCTAGGGCCAGTTCTTGTAGTTTAATGAGCACATGGCAGCTCACATGAGTCACACTGACATGTTTGAGTACTCCACAGTATCAGCACTGATGAACAGTGTATCTGCTACAGCACAATGAAGAAAGACATGCCTAGTTAGGATTATAAATCCTATTTGAGTCCTCCCCCAAATATTATGGAGAATGGCCAGAACATGTTAAAACTGAGGGCCAGGAAAGGGGCATGCACACACATAGCTTTGAGAAATGTTTCAGAAATGGACAAAAAAAGATGACCGCTGATGACCTGCAACTGAGAATTAAGTGTAACTAGACAGAGTACGGCTGTATGACAACCACACAAGCATCTAAAAATATGTTTATTTGTAACGTGTCTATTTCATCTGTAATTTTCCTCTTACTACAGTTATTGCATTTTCTGGTGAAGCCACCCATTTGTGAAATAGCAAATGTTTGCTCATTCTAGGTATCACATGTTCAAAATTACAAAATTTAAGAATATCAATTAATACATTTTTTTCTCTGCAAAGATGAAGCGTGGACAACTATTACAGCTCAAAGTTCTATCTTTAAGCCCAGGGCTTAGATATTTTTACCATAACCATAACATTCTAAGAAGAAAAGGCAGAAAAGAAACATACCTTTGTGCAATAAATAAGCAGGTTAATTTAGATCATACAATGTACCTAATGCAGTTACCTTGAGAAAGAGTGTTGCTTGGCCCTACCAATAAACTTACAAAATATGATACTCTACAACCAGAATGCATCAGTAGCTACAGATGTTCCTCCTGAACCTTTTAACTAATGCAACCACAAAGCTTTTAATAGTTAGCAACACTAAAACAGCGTAATTGAAAATCACTCCTCTTAATTGGGCAAACTTCTGCAGCTAACCTATTTGGCTGAAGATACATTAAAACCTGTTGTATGTATTGTGCTATTAAAGTGTTAAGAATAAAGCTGAAGTTAAAAAATACACAGCTGATTAGAATATTTTGCTTTCAGTGTTCACTTCTATTAGTGATTCAGTAGCTGCACCAACACAGATGTGTCATTGAAACTGAAACAAAGAAAAAACAAATGTAAAACCCTATTGTACCAATAGAATGCTGCAAGTTGGCAGGACAAGCTCAAGACACACAGCCACCCTAAACTACATTAAACTTAACCTAACATTCTTTTACTTTGGGGCACAGCAAATACAGTAATTTAATTATTTTTGTTACTGGCAATATCAAGAGAACATCTCTAAGATAGTCTCAAAGAACAGAAGATGCTATTTCTTACCAATCTTTTGGAACAAGTGTAGCCAATGTAAGATTCTTGAAAAGAATGACAATTCACACTGAAATACAAGAACTAAACTAGAACGGGAGTCACAGTTTCTTTTGAAAAAAAATACTTCTTAATGGTTTGGACACATACTGTGGCTCAGGTACACACAGTATGAACACATTATGACCTTCTGATCTCAAGGACTCCCCAGTTACAATAACCACCCCAGACTACAGCAAGACTAAATACTTGCTGCCTCAGAAATACAAATGTGAAACTGGTTTCTATTAACTTATATGAACTTCATCCTTGAAAGTTAAAAACCCATACTGGGGGGCAGGGAGCTTTTTATAAACCTGTTTGATGAAGCAAATAGTAACTACTGCTAAATAGCCTAGGAAGAGATTCCCTCCACACAGTCACAAAGTAACAGTGGCTCATCTGGCCAGCAAATCCACTCACCCATTCAACAGAGATTTCAAAGTCAGAAAATTTTCTGTTCTTTGGATGAACTTCAAACACGGCCATGCATTGGATACAAAGTGTCTATTAAAAAAAAAAAAAAAAAACACCAAAAAAAACCCTACAATCTATATATCAGTTTCTTCTGTGTTTCTTTACTCGCACCAAGAGTTCAGACAGCTTCACTAAATAAAACATTGATATTTTAGAAAACTCACCATTTTAAACAAGCCATTAACTACAGCAGATGTAAAAGTTGAGTATCTATAGTCCCAAATAGCACTGTATCCACATGCATATGCACAAACTTGTATTCTGCACATTGTTTAGAGATCAAAAGGAGTAGAACAGGTCCAAAACATAACTGTAGTACATCCAAGGTAGAATCACTATCAGAGAAAATGAAACTTGCTCAGGGAAAAGGATGGTCTTAGTTCAAGTTTCTTATGCTTTACTAGGATACAACGATCAAAAGGAGCATCAAGAACACTTCAGGTTTCCATGTGTTTTAAAGCTCCTAGGCAGGAGATTGCATTTCCACAGTAACAGAGTAATTTTATACTACATAAAGTATGTAACTGGAAGCCTTGCAAAACAGAGAGTTTGCTGCTTCTACAGTGTCTTCTGAATGGTCTGCAAGTCAGAATGCAGTAACACCAGTAACAGAGACGACAGGCTGTGCAAAGGGTCAGTGCCAGACGGCTTCAACAAAATAACACTCCTTACCTGTTGAAAGCAGGAAATGCTGGATGACACTCCATTTCTGATCAGAGCAGAGATTGATTAAGGGCATACTTACTGAGAAAGCATTTGCTAAGAAGTTAAGAAATATAAAGCAAAAAAAGTCTAACAACTGTATTCTAAAATGCTAGGACAAGCTCTGGGGGTTTTTTTAGCTGACTGATTGTTGTTTCTTTCTAGCTTGAGATTGAAATCTTATTCTAATGAATGACAGTATCTTTACAGTATCTTTTTCATCATCATTATCAAAAGTTGACATGCTTAAAAAGAAATACTTAGTTTTGAAAAACAAAAGAATGAGCCTCCTGTAAAAATAAAACACTAACAGTAGCCTGGAGGCTCTGGGCAGCATTCAGGTATGGTTACCTGAATCTGTGCTCCTAAATGCTCTCCTGTTAGAAAGTTCAACTTGAAGAAAACACAGCTATGGTTCAAAAAAATCCTAACATCACAAGTGGGGAGAAGTTCTCTTACAGCACAGTACATAACCCTTATGATGTTATGCTGTTCAGCTGAGGTACAAACCAGTAAAAATCTACGTAAAGAACAAGTATGAGTAAGTTACCTGGTGTAATTCAAAACAGCACTTGCCAAATGAATATTGAACAGTTACTCTAATGTGCATTTTACCTTAGGGCTGCAAGTCATGTTTGTGTTTAACATCAAACCACTTAAAAGCTGTTTATCATCATTTCCTTTATCTGTGGGAGAACACTTTAGGAATTACTATGCAAATATTTACCAAATGTTAAATTAAAGCCAGGTCAAATGAATGCACAAGTGAGATGTAGGCAGGGAAGTGACATAAATTTTAAAAAGTGGGCTTGACATTCATGTTGTCACAGAATCCTGACAGCATTTGCCACCTAATATAATACCACTGTTCAAATAGTCTAAAACAGGTTCAAGAAGTCTTCTATGCATTTATTTTCAGTCAACACACAACACATTCAAGTGAAAGACCAATCAATCTATAATTAAAGCACTCCCATTTATTGTCACTTTTCATATATATCTACAGATTCACATTTTTAATGTATCCAAAGGTTGGAGTGCATTCTTGTTTCTTTTTGCTCCCACCTCAGACAGAAAAGCATCAGTCTCCTTTTCTGAAAGCTAAGCAACATACTTAATAAATGTTACAGTCCATATTGGGTATTTCTGAATTTTAATGAGCAAGAGAACCCTAACAAGTTTAAATATGTTTCAGCCAACCATCAATAAAATGAACACCGCCACTTAATGATTTCATAATTATTGTTTGATGCTGTGTTTTGTTCTGCTGTGTGGAATGCATACAATTAATAGCAAATCCTATACTAGAATTTTTAATTTAAATATAGTAACAATAGGATGCACTAAAAAAATTCAGAAATAGGAATGACTTACAATTTCTTCTCATCCTGATATTTCAGAAGTACCTCCACATTAATGCTTCACTAGAGCAAACAGACTTCAATGAAATACAGCATAAAAAAGAATGTATTAAAAAATGGAAATCATATATGCCTGTTCCACATACACAATAACAAAATAAATGCTAGGTCAAACTTAGTGGGAACGAGTGGCCTCTGGCCACATTGCTTTCTATCATTGAGACAGTGTAAAAATAAAATTAAAATTCCCACAATCATAAAATATTTTCTGATAAAGGGATTTTTTAGGTTAAGGTCAGTAAGAGAGGTATTCTACTTAATCATTTTTACATTATAAATTGCATTACCTCGATATATTAAATACTATCTAATGATTCCTATAAGCATTTTAAGGCTACACAATGTACCACTATGCACAGCCAAACAGCACTAAGTGTTAGTCACTCTCAGACCACAGCTTGGGGAGCACGGTACAAAAAGCAACTTGGAGAGGAACATAGGATGAGATTGGTCACAGCCTCAAACTTCATCTCTAAATCCTTCTCAAAATTTATCACTGAATTAGAACAGCCTTAAGCATTTTTGGTTTGCTTACCAAAACCACCTCCAAACAAGCCTGAAGAGGTAGTTTATTCAAACTTCATCTGAATTGCCACCAACAGGGCTGCCATCTTCAGCTGTAGTAGAGGTGGGGCTCTGTTTTTACAGCAAGATGAATATTGAGTTTCCAAAACCAAGAGCTGATCACAAAGTAAATGTTCACACACTACATACTATCACAATCTGGAGCTGAACAGTTAGAGCTCAGCAACAACACAACATACACACATCGGTGTCCTCGTACAAAGCCAAGCACCCCAACATGCATCGCACCCTGTCCTTACAGCAGGCAAACAACCACCAATGTAGAATTGTATCGTTTCATACAATATTGTAGGCGACTGAGATAACATTTTAATGGGATAAAAGAAGCCACAAGAAGCGGCGGTAAAAATCACAGATGAACAGTTACCTGCTCAAGAGATTAAGTCTGCTCCAGAGAGCACTAAATGTGCAGTTCCTAGCACAGACCTGATCTGAATAAGCCTCCCAATATGAAGTACATTAGTATACTTCATATACATACATATATATATTTACACACACAGACATTTATAACTGAGTACAAATTAGGTCTTCTTTTCACAAACTTCAAAAAATAGAGAAAAAACCAATATTTAGGTTTCACTCCTCAGGAAGCTTCTCGAGTTAATCTGTATTATACATAACAGAGGAAGTTACAAACTCATAATTCTATGTCTCACTGTTGAAAATAAACTCTCACCTCAAATTAATTACATTGTCTTTATAGCTCTATAGTTCAACTGCATAACAGTAACCAACACATTTTTAACCACTTCCAGTTAGAAACTCCAAAGCAGCAGAAATCTTTAAGATAACACAAGGAAGAGAAACATGCTACAACACAGTCAGATAGTAAAAAAATTCCTAGTGTATTCCATAGTACTATTGTTCTCCTTCACCAAAACTCTGAATCTGCTTGCATTAGAAGTGAAAATGCTGCAAGATGCTAGAGAGAAGATAAAACTTCTTTATAACCTTCTACCAGCTGGACTGACACACATTTTCTCAAGTTATTAATATTTAAGAAAGATCTATACTGAGTGAGCTCAAAGACAGAAATTAAAGCTGAGGCAAGGGCAAAGGACAAGGTAGTCCACTCAGAGAGAAACTGCTTTTAAGCATCCAGAAATAAAACTACAGAAAACACACAAGGCCATAGGGTAGAATTAGTCTTAGAAAGGTGACTGTAAAGGATGCTTCCTAATCTGTCCCCCAGATGAAATAAAGTACTATAAAAATAAAGCTGCACAAGAAAAGGTAGAATTCCTCTCTGAAGATCCTAACTGGGGGGGTGATGGAGAACAGAAAGAAGTTCATTTCAAGCAATCAAACTTGTGAGTACATGGAAGACAAAGTTCTTTGCTTTTCACAATAAATTTAGCAGGTCTAACAAGCTTTCAAACCTCATGCCAAAACATGATCACAAGAAGTAAAGCCAGTCTCAATTATTATACCCACAATGCTTTGCTTCTGACCAAAGCACACATTTTGATCTTTAGATAGGTTAAGAAGTTAAGAAGTTTTCTTCACACAGTAAGATACCATAGAAGAAATTTTACTCCTCCTACAAGGAATAAATTAAATGTTCAAGTACGAGTTGAATTCAAGATTATTTTCTTCAAAACAACACGATTTCTTTTGCTGTTTAGAAAGATCTCTTTTCAAACTATAGTAGAAGAAACTATTCCCTGTAAACAAGCTATTAAAAAATTAAATTTCATTCTATGTATTTGCACACATACTAAATTTTTGCTCAGATTCATTCATTTTATCTTTTAATACTAGTTGTGGAAAACATATTCCTCTCTCAAGCACCTTTTTTTCAAATCCCGATTAGATGTGATATAGCCAAATGGTGCAAAGTAGGAAAGGAGTCCTGAAAAAACTAGTAATTTACATCAGATCACTTTAAATATTCAATTTTAAAAGTTTCTGTCTTTGAAGGTGCTAAAAACCTGATGTCAAAAGGGGAACTAATCAGATCAGGTCAGTACAGAAACATTTATCTTTGTCAGAAAGTCTGGGTTTATCTCAGTACGCTTGCAGTTTTTGCTCGGTCTGGTCACACTGCCTTGCTGGCTCTTAAGGATGGAAAGAGCACAAAAAAGACAACCAAGCAATTCATGCTTGAAGCCTGTGGACTACCACAGATTTGTGACAAAAACCATCTGTTACCCATCCAGAAAAAAGCAGAAAAATCTTCTCTTGCTCTTCCTAGGCACAGTCAACAATTAAAAAGCATAGCTTCTTCTTAGCCTTTGGAATGAGGCTAACACAGCACAAGTACAGCTCACCATCAACTTTATCTTTGACACACTAAATGGTCCAAAGTATATTAGTCAATCCCTAGTCACCAGAGGGAACTAGACTATTTCTTGATCTTTATCCATCTTCAAATTATTATGCTCTGAGAAATTAACAGGACTAGGTATTATCATGATCAGTAGTCAAAATACAACAGCAAGGACTGATCATCCCTTCTGTCTTCACCTGTTCTCTTCACACCACCATATTATACTAAACTTCATTTTAGAGGTATGAAACTCATCCTTCTTCCATTCTTGCACTTTTTTCCTTCTCTGATTCATTTTCAGGGAGCTAACACATTCTGTTTTCCTTGGCTAGACAGAAACCCAAACAGTTACTAGTTATAACAGCCACCTTGTTACAGCAAGATGGGCTGAGACATCAGAGAGCTCTCAAGGTGAAGATGTGAGCTACAAGCAACCCGGCACACAGGCTATACACACAGTTTCATCTATTAAAAATGTCCCAGATCACATTTGAAGATGAAGATCCTGGCCTGAGATCCTAGTAGACAAACCACAGAACATAAACGCAGTGAAAGTTCTTCACATAGGTTATAAGCCAAGGGGAGCACAGTGAATAGGTTTGTTGCACTTGAGTCACTGGACACTTGCATACTGTAGGACAGTGAGTCTCATGTCCCTCAGAGACAGTGTTAGCAAAGAGGAACTAGAAAATTTCTTGTCCTTAAGCCATCTTTAAATTATTATGTTTTGAGAAATTACCAGGACTATGTACTAATAATAAAGTCTTCATTTTTCTCATGGCAGGGAATGTACTTCACTGTAATCAGAAAGTAGAAAGAAGAGAGAGTTGGCTTATCCTGACAGTTGAATATGCAGGGAGAAAAAATACCCATCTCCCATATTGAGGCTGAGGAGGAAAACAGAAAAAGCTGCTGATATCTCGCTATCATGGAATTCTCGGTTTGTCAGAGCACAGATATATAAATCCAAAATGACCCAGATTATTTCAACTAACATTCCAACTTTTACTTTATCTGCAGCACTAAAACCCTTCAAAAATAAGAGCATTCTGATTTCATACTCTATTTGAACGTGAATGAAAAACCACTCTATGAATACAGCTGTGTGAATATTATCTGAATAAAATATGATGCAGAGAATACATCAGTAGAGGATCACATAGCCCACCTTTACACTACACTCCATCGTTTAAGAAGACCATTTCAGTGAAGACCAAGTACACTTGTTTTGGTTTTACAAAGAAAGCTGGAGATACACATTTAGACAGAGGTCTACACAGTGCACTTGTAACAACTAGCAAACCCCCCCCTTCAAAGCCTCGGTTAAAACTAGAGCACACTGTATGCCAGGCACTGAATCCAAGCTAATCACACAAATGTAAGAATATAAGTGTAACCTGATCTTCAATTATAAACTAAGAATATCCTTTAGCTCTTCAAGTCCATTAGATCAGACTGCTTCAACAATGTAGAAACACAAAAGACTCAACCTTGTGCAAATTAACATAACAGTTCCAGAACAAAACATCTCAAATAATTCTGTAACATCTTAAAGCTTACCGTTCAAATCCCAAATCCTCCATGTCAAGTATTATCTACAATATTCAGGGTAGTATTGTTATGCTAATAAGAAAACTGCTACCCAGCTTCAGGCACCTGGCAAGTAATTAATTAGCATTGAGTCTGGCTTTTTTGTTTGATTACCTAAAGGTAACACTGTGGGGGCTAAGGACCACACCTGTGATTTCTTAAAATCCAACATTAAGCGAGCAGACAGAACTATAAAGCTACTCCTTCAAACTGTCACACATTTTTCACATAGAAATGAGAGGGGGAAAAACTTAAGAAATGTGTCTCAGAGCAGTGTATTTCAAAAGTAAAGTCCAGGTCAAGCGAGTGAACAATGCTGTTATTTTGCCAATAAAAACTGATGATGCCTTAAATTTGAATCATTCAATAGAGCTACAGATAAAAATGAGGCTGGCTGTAAATTAACACAACTCAAGTTTGTGACAAACTCAGCACTGAAGTATACCAGATCTTCAACAAAAAATGATAAATGGTTCACATCTACAAGGGCAGCCAGCCCTTCAGTCCTGCATCCAGAAACCATCTAAGATTGTTTTGTTTACAACTGCTGGGCCTTTCTTTGATAAAGTGATTAATGCATTTGCAGCTGACACAGGACTGCTTATCAGAAGCAGCTGGGAGCTTCAAAGATGTGATTGAGTAACACCAGACTCTAAACAAAACTGAATACAAATGCCTGTAAGACAATGCAGATCAAGCATGCTGGAATCCTGTCAAACTTTAACATAAACTGAGCTTTAGATAAAGCTCAAGTGAGAAAAAAATTGTAGTAAACTATAGGAGCATATCCTTAATTCCTCATAGAAAGCCATTAGATGCTTTTGGAATTCCTCAGAGAACAGTAAGACTTTTCTGCTGCAGTACACCCCATTTCCTGCATGAATCAACCACCAACCAGAGACTGGGAAGGAATTTTGCCAAAGACTGCCAGACTTGCAGTGTCAGTGGGACCAGTCAGAGCCCAGACCACCACTCCCTTCTCACATGTCCAAAGGTGGTGCATTTCAGAAATGCCACCAATTCCCACCGGTGCCACTGTCCATATCATCCTTAATCAACTCTCTCCATGCTCTCTGACAACCTCCTAGCAGGCACAGTTCATTGCTCTCCTTAGAGAGGTGTTAAGTGTGGGCCTTAAAGGGGTCTCTTTCCTCACTCAGAGAAGATACATGACCTTTCACAGTACATTCAGTGACTGTGCTCCCAAAATCAAGCCATAAGGGACAATCAGAGGCCCAATGCTACAAAGATGCTGAGACAGCCAGGGTAGTTTTAAATAACCAAAGCATTAGAAGTATTTGAAGATGTAAGAAGAGTCCCTTTGAGGCAGGAGTAAGTTCATTACAAATGAAAGCAAAAAGGAAAAAAAAAAAAGAAAAAAAATGAAAAAAGGTGGCAGTAGAAAGTAATAGACTCAAAATCAGGTATGCAGGGAGGGAAACAAAGCTACAGCTGTTGGAACAAGGTTTGCAGGTCTGTACTAGATGATGCTGTAACCTATTTTGTTCTCATGTGAAACACTAAATTAACCAGCTTCTCTCCTCCCTTTACTTCTCAGGAGAAAAAACAACTGGGTCAATAATATTCTGAAGGCACAACTAACAGTCAAGCACTGCCTAATTCCATAAAGCCTAGCCAGCTTCAGTGGTTCTGGCTATTGTTCGGAAGAAAATAATCAGGAAGTTTAAAAAGTAATACAAATATTTAGCATCTTAATATTACATTGTGGGAATTATTATATAATCTCTCATATTTTGTGCTATATTAATAAAATTTATATCATCACTGTACAATGCTGATAAGCTTTAGTATTTGACTTCCAAGATACAGCAAACATACCCAGTGAACAGCTGAAACAACCTCTACCTTTAAAGATATTGCCAGAGCCAAGTGATGGAACTGGATGAAACCCAAACAAGGCTCCTGAGAACAACTTCCACCTTCACCTGACTGAAATACAGAACATGCCAGAATTAACACGTCAACAAAACTTGATGTCATATGCCTAGCCTCAACTTATTAAGTGGATTTTGGCCAGAGAGGAAACAGTTGAAGAGTGAGATTATTCACTTTTTCACTGAAATTTAATACCACTAGTGTGCATAAGGGTTCTCCCTGCCCTGCCCTTTAACCCAAAGGGCAAAAAGAACTGCTTTCTCCTGCTACTCCGAGTGTCTTCAGGAAAACAGAATCACGGAAGAGTTGGGAAGAAACATCTCCAGAGATTTAAGAGGAAAAGAGAAGGTAGCATCAAAGTCACTGCAAAAGAACTAACAAACAGGTAGATCTAAGTAAGTCAAGTAAGACATTCAGCCCAAATGTGGAAAATGACACCTGGAACACATGTTCCAGTTACTGTTTTGTAGCAACTTTCTCCAACCACAGCTTGCAAGGGGGCCACATGGAAACAAACCCCACTTACACAAATTTAATCCAGCCAGTACAACCCCACAATAAAGTCAGAATGAAGACAGCTGGTAAGCAAACTTGTTTAAATGCTGTATTCGCATATATTTTGCATCAGTCCTGAGATGCCATTACAACCTTCATTTTCATTTGCACCTTGATGCCATCCATCACTGATATAGATGAGTCCAATTTACTTTTCAGTCAGCTACCTCATTCTTTCTTTGGGCTCCAGAACTGTACCCACATACGTTAGCTCCACATATTATGCCATGCTCAAGCACCAACACAAAGTAAAATTACACAAAGATCTACTGAAAATGTCTACAGCCAAGTGGCCATAACATAGCCATTATTCACAAGAACACTAAACACTAACCATGTTATAGGAATGTTTTCACACAATGCACTGTCAATAGGACTTGCAGAGTAACAGCTCCCTTCTCATTAAGAGAGATGATCTTACTGGTTCCCAACTCTCACACACAAGAACAGGTAGAGAGCCAGTCACTGACAAGTTCAGTCACAAGATGATGAAGGCTTTTCAGCAAAGTAATTGGATCTACTTCCACTAAATTTTATCACTATAGGCAGTGCCTGAAAAGGAAACCAGCACATGCAATGAAGCAGTTGATTCTCTTTAAATGGCTACTACGTAAGGACACAGCCACTGCCAGTTAATAGAAAAAAATTATAACATCAGAATTTGCTGGTCTAATGGTCACAAAGTAAGTGATTTGGACTCCTACTGAACCTGCAACAGCTTTGGCTGCATTATTAAAGGTATCTTTTACACTAACTATGAAGTTAGGCTCAAAAACAAAAACACACAAAAAAACTCCAAGGAAAACAGCCTGAAAATCTATTAAGTGTGCTTCAGCTTACAACAGTATTTAACAGTTTGATCATTAAACTGTAGCTTGTATCTTTCAATATGAACTCATATACTTAACTGAAACCATCATGAAAATACATGATTCAAACTCACCATTTAAAAATTAAATCAAGCTTCTTTCTTCCCAATTTAAAGAAACTCCATCCCACAAAGCCTCCTTCATCAAACTTTTTCTTCCCACATGGCAGAAAACTATTTTTTTCACTAACAAAAATCACTAGTATGAAACCTATCACATACAAGATGATTCAAAACTGAAACAACAACATTTTGCAGAATGTTAATAGTCCTCTACAACCTATTTCAAAACTACTTTGGTCTGCATCATGTCATGTGGAACCAAGACCTGCACTATCAAGTCTGCTTGTGAACACGAGCATCCTGGATTTTGCTACACGATCAAGTTGGGGGGTTTTTTGCTCTAAAATCCATATTGATAAGCCAAATAGTTAATCTCTAAACACACAATGCATAAAAGGGATCATTTCAAACCAGAAAAATGGAAGACACTTATAATCACCACAGCATTCACATTTGAATGACAGCTAAACATAAAGACACATCAAGCATTCAGCCATCTGGAAAGAAGACGGGGTTTTTTTCATATTGTCTATTCTCAAAGCCTTAAGGCAAGAGTCAGAGGTTGACCATGACCATTTAGTTAGATGCTCATTTCCCATCTACAGCCATTAATGAACTGCACTACAAACAATAAGCCAGACTCCTCCACTTTCACTGCATTCAGAAAGACAGTTGTGTCACACCAGGACAAACAATATGTGCATACTGCCAGATGTACTTTATATGTGGAACATATGAAGCTACCAAAAAATCTACCTAGGGTTTTCCTAGTGTCTTTAAATATGGCTTATCTATTAAAATGATGATAGCAATTAATATATATTTTGTTATTCCAGGCAAGAAAGAATATGATACATAACTGCAAAATTCCTGATCTATAAATAAACACAACCAAAGTATGTATCCAGACACTATTCAGAGTTGAATGGTAGTGAATATTGCTGCAGCAAAATAAACAAAAAAATCACACTGCAAGGACAGCTACCAGAGACCCAGGACGACCAGCAGAGAATGCAGTCCACCTTTAGCACTAAATTTTTAATAATACGTGAAAGGTCTAACAAGGAAAAAGCACCCTGAATGTACAAAAGCAAACCATCTACTTACTCCTTTCACATTCTGACTTGCAGCAATTACTCCCCCACAAGACAAAAAAAGTCAATTTAAATGGAAAATGGCCTAAACCAACATTTTCCAGACTCACGGATTAAGGGGCCAACACTGGCATACTCCGATTCATCTTACTCAAAGTGGAAGTGTGTGAAAAGGAGAAGTGTTTAGAGTAATTCTGTTCTGTTCACAGCTTGAAAAAGTAAGTCAATTGAACACAACAGTAATGACAAGGAGGAAAACACCCTCAGAAGTAATATAGTTAAAATGCACAGGTCATGAGTGTTCTTCTAAGCATTTCTGAGATATGTTGAGTATTTAGAGAAAAAATTAATTCTTAATTTTGCTCTGCACAAAGTCATTGAACTCCATGAGGGTTTTTCAGGTAAAGTTAGTACCTCTCATCAGTCAGCAGCTGAATGAGAGCTATCCAAATAACTACTCCTGAAACATTAATACAGGAGACTTCTCTGGATTTCTAAGTGCAAATCTTCTTGCCTCACACAGACGAGTCATAATTTATCACTGACAGAACAAGCCCTAATGTTAAATTTTTTTTTTCCACACACACGTACTTTTCCTCAAAAAAATGCATCCTCCTTTTTTATTACAATCTAAACAACACCTGCATCATGACTACTACTATGCAAATGCTGGTCTTTCTCTATGCACAATGTTGAAATGTCAATGAACCTTCTCCTTTCTGTCACCCAAAACAACTATTTCAGGTTTCCAGCTCTTCTTCAGGGAGTTTTCTTTTTGTAGCTTATAATGCCAGGAACTCCTGAAACATTTGTTCAGGATACATTCATTACAGCCAGCAGGGGAAAACTAATTGTGCATTGGCAGCAGCTCAGTTTTTCAAATGAGCCTAATTCTGTAGGAGCTGAGCATGTTAACTCCCTTCTATCCTTGAAAAACTTCAGCAAGTCTTTCCACCCTACACAAGAGATGGGAAGATTCAACTGAAGAAAGCAATCTCCTCTCCAATGTTCTATTCTTTGAGCAGACAAAGAACAGGTTGAGAGGTGCCAGTAACAGAAGATGACAGTCAAATTTACAACATTACTAAAAAAAAAAATACTTATCTGTTAAATAAGGCAACTGTGAGAAACAGACTTTTGAAAAATATGCAAATTAAGTAAACTTTATATATTAGTATACTTATATATTTTTGTATAAATATATTTAGAAATATATTTATAAATATATTTATATAGTTGTAACCTATACTATAGAATGGGGAGGGGAAGGGGGGGAAACCTAGAGAAAAAGACAGAATTTCTATAGAAATCTCAGTAGAGTGAGTAACCTAAAGAAAACACAATTAAAGTCGGAGTCAAAGTGAAGTATGCTACATTTTTTACACACTAGAACAGACCAGATATTTCCACAAATTAACTATACTCGATATGAAATAAACTACCTTGTAAAAATAATCTAATAGATTGCTGACAACCCCCTACTGCAGCCAATTATTTTATTTATTCAAAAAAATTATTATTCCTTAACAAAAAACATTGTTACAGCAAATAACCTTTTAATTCAGTCTGAGTGGAAGGAATGTGATTTGGAGGCAAACAGCATTTCATAGAGTTCACAATATATAAACATTTGACTGATGAATATGATACTTGCCTCATTTTTTTTCCCTGCAAGCTTAACAAATACTGCAGGGTTTTCTTTCAAAGGCAAGACCTCTGGAGTCTTTACTCAGCAAAAAAAATTCCTGTATGACTTCTAGTTTCCATACAGGCTTTCATGGAGACTAACCCACAGTTCAAATAAAAACCAAGATAATGAAAATAAAACTTCATTAGAGAAATAATATAAGCAGTGAATAGAAGACTTCAGGACTATTTTAAAAGCAGAAGCTTGTTTCAGTTTAAAAAAATGTACAGGTGAGATGCAGCACCATCATCCAGTTTACAGATGATGAAGTATGACACAAGCTAGAGGAAGTCACTTGGTTTTGCCCTGGATAGAGCAAGGCACAGTTTTCACTGGACAGCTGCACAGCCCTTACTACCTGTGAAAGAGAAAGGGTAAAAGTGAGCCATTCTAGGCTTAAACTGCTGCAAAACAGCAACACCACCTTGGTCAGATTTGCAGAACCCCTGAATTACTTCTGTTTCTGTGACACACTGTCACAAGGAGCTTTCTTTATTGCTTAACTCTACTTATGTACCACTGTATTTACTGAAATAGTTAAGAAAGCCTTACAGAAAAAGCTGCAGGTGGAAGAGAGAGAATTTTAATGCTGCTCAACCAGGAATCCATTGGAAGGATATTCTGCAACTGACCAGCAGGCAGGAGAAGCAGGGTGAGATGGCACAGGAATTCTGACAAGCTCTGGAGGAAGTTAGTTAAGCAGAGTTCCAGGTCACTATCTTCTTTATTTATGAAACTCCTCACTTACTAAAGGTCTGTATCCAAAGCAGCCTGCAACCAACACTTCCAATAACAGGTAAGTCTCCAGAGCTTTAAATTTGTATTCTGGTTTCACTTCTGGCTTGTGCTCAGAAATAAGAATTGGCAAGAAGAGAATGCTAGTGGAAAGCTTTCTAAATACTATCCACCAAATGAGTATCACAGAAGACTTAAAAAAAATATCATCATCATTTTGGGCAAAGGTTACAGCAGGCAAACCGCACCACTATGAACTGCATTCAACAAAAAAAAATGTCTGACCTATAGGAACTGAAGTGAATGGTGCCTACATTCAGCAGTAGTAAAACTCCTTAAAACATGGAAAAATGATGGAATTATACCCCAAATCTTCAACATGAAATTCTGGTCTTACCACCATTAATGACATCCAGCATTGCAAGACTAACAAAAAATATAAACAAAAGCTAGGAAAGACTACATGCCCTCAAAACTTCTAGTTTGAGGAGAAACATAAATAGGGAGCTACCTTATGATGGACACCATCAAAATTTATAAAGACAAATTGAAGTCTGCCTGTCCGCCAGGCACGCCAGCCAAGAGGACAAGCTGCAGAGCATCTTTTCAACCAGTCCCCTTCTGCAGCAGATTATCACATGAAGATCAGGCAGATCCCCTGCAGATCACCCATGTATTTACTGGATGGACAGAACCTTGTAATGGCAGCTTTCAAGGAAATGTGAAAACACAACTATTTTACCAGTACTTCTCACAGGTAATAAGAAAGCATAAATCCATGTCCAAATTATAAGAAACAATCCTTAATTGCAAGATGGTCTACAGGTGGGTGCTCCAGAGTTTGGATACAGAAGAAATACACCATATACTTGGGATTAACCCATCAGGATTTATGACTTGTCTCTCCTTCAGAGGTCCAAACAGAGACCTGCTGGATTCTAACTTCTTTTGAGCTTACTTGACCTGTACATTGGCACTCAATGTACAGGAGATGATTATAAAAAAGATTTTTTTCTCCTCTCAGAAAATCTATAATTTAGATGTTTAGTTTTGCCAGTGAAGACCAACTCAGCTGTTGATGGACTGATGAGAAAGAGATAGTATCTTCTACAACAATGTGAAGGTCTTTCAAGGTTTTAGGAAAGAGATATGAGTAAGGAAACTGATTAGTCAAGGTAAAAAAATAAAGCCACACAATTTTCAAGGAATGCAGGTCTCTGTTTCTTGGGATTGCATCTATTTCTTCTTTAAGCATTCCAATTACTGATTGAGAAATTACTGCATTTTTGTAAAGGAAAATGATAGGGAGGGTGTGTATTATGATTCACCAATAGGTAGTATTTTATTGGTAATCTGAAAAACATTCTGTTCTATCAGATAAGCTGTACTGCAAAACCATTTGGCTTGATGGAGTTTCATCTTTGAGGTCAAATCCCTAGCCAGGAAAAAGAGGGAATGCAGTGCCAGCTGTTAGCTTCTACCCATCAGACTGCATTCTTTGATTCCAAATAATCAGTCTCTGTGAGAGTACAATCATCCATCTTCCTCCCTATCTACTCTTCATTCCAACGGTATCCTTATTATAGGCTATAAGAAGCATGTTCATTCAAGCACTCTGTAGTTTTCTTTTTCATACACATAACAACCAATAAAGGAAAACACTGAGGTAAGAAGTCTCCCTGTGGCAACAAATGCTGCCAGTGCATTCTCGTGAAACCAACGAGCAACTCGTCTGAACCTCCCAATTCAGAAGCATTCCCAAGAGCAAGTCGAGCATTGGAGCAGTGCTGTGGCACCTGCCACAACAAAGCCAAGTCATCAGTTCTGAATGGATGTACCTACTGGTGACATAACAATTACAGGCTTACACTGGGAAGGCAGAGACATTCTGATTACATTAAAACATTACAACAGTTCCCTTAATGGAGGTGTCTGTAGCACAATGATTAGGCATAAAGGGAAAAAGAACCCCAAACATTTACAAAAATCAAGTCTTACATACATTCTCTTTCAAATGAGGAAAACAGTCAAAAAAGTCCTATCCAGTGCAAACAGTAATTTCTTATAACACAAAGTTTCCTTTACAAAAAAAGTTATTGAAGTAATCCTATAGAAGTAATAAAGTACTGATGATAAGGCTTACAGAACTACCACAACAACATATAACCTGAGGGGAACAAAAAAATGCTTTTAATAATGACAATATTACACAAATACTGCATAAGCTTTTTTTTCCAAAAGTTCTTGTAACATGGTGATTTTCTAAATTTCTCACACGAAGCAGCTTTCTCAGTTTATCAATGTATTCAGGGCACTCTCTAGTTCAGTGGAATTTTCAAGACAATTTCTATCAATAAGCCATTCACATGAGCCTGTCATTTCTGTTCAGTCAGTTCCCTGACATAAAATGTGTATATACTTATCCATAAGCAAGATGCAAGAATGGAATATAAAAATACAAAGCAGAATCTGTTTTCAATGATACTAATTGCTCAAGACCTTTAGTGGTATCATATTCATTAAGGATGGAATATAGGCATCTTTATAGGGGGTTAGAGGGAGTTTACAATAATGAAGTAATAGGTCTTCATGCCTAGGAAAGCTGTAGTTCTGACATTTGAATCATTAGGAAAGCCTAAAGAATGTTCTGCTCAACGGGGGAGGAAATCTGTTGCTTCAGTAGCAGGATGCCAGACAGCACAGTATGTTGCAATTCAACTGACCTATCATACTGAATGAGTAAGGAGGAAAGTACAGTCACACAATATAAAACATTATGCCCAAATAATTAAAATCTGTATCTGTTAAAATAAAAACATTGTTTTTCAGAAAATATCAGTCGAATACCACCCTCCGTTTTCAGATACTTAAGCAAAAAAAACCCCATTAAAAGTGCATTTTATGCAGCAAGCAAAAGCACCTCCCAGTTCCATTCCATGCCAGAAATACCATTTAAGGTTTAAATTCCTTCTTCACAAATTCCTACAAGTCTACTCAGAGATCATCTTCAACTTGGCAAAGAGCAACAGCAAGCAGTCACTACTGAGAACTCTGTACTGCTCTTTAATGGTTTCCTCCTATGACTGATTTAACATTCAATTACTACACAAGTCTTTGCTGTCTCTTAATTAATAACAACTGAATAGTACTCAGAACTTGATAAATATGATCTGGGAGAAAAAAAAAGGACACAGTATTATCACATACACTGAAGTCGGACCTGCAGTATTTCCAGGACAGGTTACTCTCATTTTGCGTATTGAATTTCCACCAGTTTTATCCAGCTCTACCCTTCAACTGAGCTCCCCTGAAACTCATTAACATCAGGTAACTCAACATTCAGCCAAAAGCCCATTGCTGGCAGTAGTCAACTTCTCATAAGGAAAAAGGAGATCCCAATTTTTTTTTAATGTTACATAAATACATCATGTCCTAGAAGGCATTTTCTATGACAAGTCTAAGTTCAATGGCAGTTTTTCTGTATAGATTGTGAACACTTGTGAGGAAAGAGAAAAGGAGCCTGAAAATCTACCAAAAATCTCATTACCTCAACACCAGTGGCTATGATACAACACAGCAGCAGAGGTTTTACACAGAAGTGATTAAACAGCAAGCACTTTTTAACTCTCAGTTTTCCTGGGTCACTGTAAAAGCGATCCAGAAAATTTTTTACGGGACCCAAAGTTCTGCCACTGGAAAGATGTCTCCAATCTCAATGAAATATCACCACTAGAGTTTTTAAGTCAATAAGCAGTTTCTGAAATCATCTGTCTCCTTCCATTTTCTTTACTTCCCCTATTCATGTAGCCTGTGTTCCTATAAATGAGTCAGTTACTCGAACTCATACACTAGTAATGGGAAAGCAGTGTATCAAGTTATATTCTCATTTTCTAGTACAGTATCATAGCGGACAGCTCCAAAAGCTGAATGCAGAAATGATAACCAACCTGTTCCTTGAAATAGATCAGTTGCCAAAACAGTGTATAAGGTCATTAGCATACTGTAGCTGCTTAAGCATACTAAGAAAAATATGGGAATTAATAGTTAAAATAATTCCTAGCAAAAAAATCTACTTGAAGACAGAGCTTAGAATTGTTTTGGTAAAAAAAAGATTATGGATTTACCCCATCCCTATTAGAGCAAAAAAAATAAAATAAACTAAGACAAACTGGGATAAGGAAAAAGTATCAAACCTAGAGACCAGGTCCAAGACAAAAGCACAAGTGCCACACAAATACAACTCAATTACTCTGCCTTTATAAAGGATTAAATGCTTAAAATTTGCCCAGAACAGAAAAGGTCATAAAAAAGGATTTCTTTCAAAACTTTTTACATTTATCTTCTGAAGAAGTCTTCTGGTTTTGCAAACATCTTTTGTAAGCATAGAGTTTAATCAAAATAAATTGTCATTCTCCCTATCCCAAATATATTTAGAGAAACTACAAGAACATTTAGTTCTCCTTCTGTTTGCTGGCTGATTTACAACAGCAATACCTAATTCCAGAACACTAATTGTCATGTGGTCAGCAAGCAGAAACAGAAAGAAACTGAGAAAGTATTTTATTAATAGGACTCACAAATTATATAAACAATCAACCTGCAGTATTAGCTCTTTAAATGCATCTAATTTGAGAAAGATCATCAATACAACCCAAACCACTCACTTTTACTCATTCTAATCAAAACCACACCATTCTTGAACTAACCTACTACCTTACTGTTTCCTCCTCAGTCTGACTGCCAATCAAAATTCTCATTACCATTCCAGGATTAACTGCTGGCCTCTGTATGTTCTCATGAATGGAAAGACACATTCTAACGTCTGTTGCAAGTAGAGATCAAGTTCCTGGGAGACAGGGCAACTAATATTTGACTGTCTCTATCAGCATTCCTAAAGGAGGCCCACAAAGGCTGCTGAGTGAGCCACTCAAGAACTTAACTGTGCTTAAAATGACAAATTTTAAACCATAAATTGCAGTGCTTATTAATTTTGCTACATGACTTCCATGTCCCACTCATTCATCTGGCTTCCATGAACAAGACTTCAGACCGCTAAAGCAGTCACTCAGTCAAGCCATCCAGGTAAGTGCCATGTATGCAAACATGAGGAAATTTATACATAGACAATAACCACCACTTCCCCATCCCTGGCTCCTCCAGAGAGATAAAGAACATCTGGAGCAGCAAGATGTTTTACACATTTTCCTCAGAAAAGTTTCACTGCAGCTTAAAGGAAAGTCACTGTGGATTTCACTTGCTAGTCTCATTTCCTTGGGCAGACATCACTTTCTGTACCAACAACATTCAAGACCTCTGAGACAGCAAGCAAGGATCTCCAGGTGAGCCAAAGGCTCTACTACAAAGCTGGCAATTCAACTGTTGCTGCCTCAAACACAGGGGAACAGCATTTCCAAGGGGAGAGATGTGAACACAACAGTGCATCTACCCTGGGTACATTTAGCCCCACGTGCATTGTAAGGAATTGATTTCAACAGGACCATGCAAATCCAGACAATATCACAAGAGCACGTGAAGCCCTTCCATGCTGAGCCAGAACCCCTCTTTTTCCCTCTCATTCATATACTCAGGGGAGGGAGGGAAAAAAAAAGGTCTCTGACACTTGACTGGAAAACAATCAACAAGGTACCTTGTCCTGCATCCAAAGCTATGTCTTACAGCTGCAGAGAAGCAAACACAGTATCAGGCACAGCAACTCAACTGTTTTGCAGTACATCTGTTCTCACTCAAGAAAAGAATCCTAAATGCAACAGATGACACACAACTGCTCCCCAAGGCACCAAAATATCAAGTTAGGGACTGGGCTGACGATAAGGAACCATTAATCCTACTGTATCTACCTGTCAGCAAGAAGCCTTAAATGTACATTAGTAAGCGGCAACAAGAGCAGATCCTGAGTCACAAGATTTCCAACAAACTTCATTCTACTGACAATCAAGTCACTTTCTGAGATGACAGTGTGAAAAATTATTTACAATTCTCACAAAGCAGCTGAACAACAAAAAAATTTCTTAAACGTCTATGACTATTCACATCACAAAATCCAGACCACAGAAATCTCTTCGTTGATACTGTAATACAAAGTTCTTAAGTCCAGAGAGTTATTGTATTCTCCAGCGAATCAGACAGGATCTGCCCATTCAGAACTACAAAAGTACCTCTAAAAGCCATTAAATTGAGTAGCATCAAAAAGTAATTACTGATTTCTCAACTGAAATTGGCCCAGTGTTTTGGTTCAGTCAAGAAAGCAACTTCATTAACTGAAGCAACTGAGCCTTCATGACCAAACCTTGCCAGCACAGCCCAGTCAAGAAACCAAATCAAATTTGCTAAGGAAACACAGGAGGCTACAATAAGCAATGAGTTCTCAGCTGTCTACCAAAAGTCTCACAGAAACAAGAGACTTAATTATTTACTGCATCAACTTTCCTCTCATTACAAGTATAAAGAAGTGCAAAGCAGTTTAAATCAATTCAAAAATTTTTATTTGTATACATATATTCAAATATTTTACAATATACATTAATTAATACTCTAATCTTGTATCTTCCCCTTTACCAGACAAGTGACTGTAGTGTAATAGCAAAACTAGACTCACAAAACAGCTCCCAAAATGCAGAGCCTCAAACATTTTTGTGGTATTTGACAGTACCATAACTAATAAAAAGTTCCTAAAGCTTCTATCCTAGCTAACTTTTTCATTTTCCCTTCTACAACTATGAAAGATACTCCTTGTATCAATTCTCCTTCTCTCTCCAAATACTTCAGGCACTTCAACAACACAATTTTCCACTTAGTTCTTTTAAAAGATTTTACCACTTCAAAAAAAAAACTTACAAAAAAAACCACTTAACATGCCAACAGAAAGAGCAGCATTCTGTCACAGAAAGTATTCCAAACACACTAAATATTTTGAAAAAAAACCCAAATATTCCGTTATCTTTAGCACAAACCTGTTTATGTGCACACCTCACAGCACATTTTAGCTGCTGATTATTTTGAGATAATCCCATTCCCAGTAAGACTCTACATTCTTTTAAGAAAGTTAATTTTAGAAAGAGTCAATAGAAGGAAAGTGGCAAAACACCCAATCAATCATGTTACGTCACACCAAAAGTACTCCGAAAGGTAATAAAATTAATTGTTTGAGACAACTGTATGATCTATTTTACCAACCCCAAATTTTCCCCCAGGAAAGCAATCTAATGCTGAATGATGCTTGTCAAGATAAGAAGAAATGTATCTTTTTGGCCAGTTGCACTGCAAACTTTGTAGATTGGAAGCTAGCTAATCAAAGCACTACAACACAACTGTTTACATTTCTAGTGAATGGGGGGAGGGAGAGAGGATGCACAAGGCATAAAACTTTATTTTAGTGACTTGAATGAAAACCTGTTCTGCTTTTCAAGTCCTTAGGCTGCTCCCCCACTCTGCCTCTTTACACATCCTTGTATAAACTCTAGCTCTGAAGCGCCATTATTCAAGGTGATGAGCAATTTTTGAACAAACTGGCCCGTACCCACTTTGTCCACCTATGATGCAGAATAAGAAACTCAACATTTCTATAAGGAAATAAGTCCAAAAAAAAGCTTATTTGCAAAGGAAGAAATACAAGGTCAAAAACATGGACTACAAGGTCAGAAACATGGACTCTGGCCTCCGGCTGTTCTATAAAGAAGGCTGATGATTTTGACCTCACGCTGAAGGGCACATGGGAGATGGTTGCTAAGCATAAAAAATTTTTTTCTTTAGATACTACTTTAATAGCAAATTGGTTACAAATTCATGAGAACTGTAGCACACCTTAAGTGTCTGACACTTATCTGAAGCTTTCTCATGCTGTTGGAATTTCTACCCCGTAATTGCTTATCGAGCCTTCTAGAACAGTCAGGGCTTCACCTAGAAAAGCAGGCACCCTTCTACTCCTTTCTAAAGGAATGAAAAAAAGTAAATAAAGAGTAGAGAAGGAAAGGGATTTGAAATACTTATACAAAGGCTTTGTAGGCCACCTTTAAACCATCATCATGAGACTAATTCCAATGTCATCATAAGCACAAATCAAAGCTGAAATCAATTTGTAAATTTCTAAATTCAACACAGCTGAAAGTAATTTTGTTTCTGATGAAACCCCTCTCTTGAAGACATATTTTAGTACCCTGAACTATACTTCAGTGCAAAAGATCTCACTGACTGTTGGCTCTAACAGTACCAAGAATTCTATAAACATTTTGTAGTTATTACACACTGACAACATCATTAGGAAAAAAGACTTTTCATACAAAATATTTGTCAAGCTCTTTGTGTCTTAAGGCAGGTTAAAGCGAAACACTTGCTCAGAAGGACCAACATGGAGACCACAGCAATCTCTACTAGAGCAGTCTCAGCTGGTCATGATGTATTTAACACATCAGTAGCAAGTTTTTCTCAAACTAAACCTGCAAGAACAAGAATTTACCTCGAGTTTTGCATTCAGGATATGAAACAATTGACTGGGCCCGTAAGAAACTAGCACATGTCACAAAACAGATCCCATAAGATGTTGGCTGTACTTTTTACTCAGACGTCTTAGGAAGATGAACAATCCTGCAAGCCCTTAATTCAGGGCTTGTAACTGGAACCTCTTTCACAAAGCAGTATTTGCAACACTAGACTTTTCATCAGTACTGAACAGTACCCCATTAGCCTTCAGCACCTGCCTCTTGGAGGAAAAAAGAAAAAATATTTTTATGCTCAATTAGGTACAACCAAAGAAAAACTTAGAGCTCCCTTCATGTAAAGGAAATCACCTTCCCATGCAGATAGCACCTCACTGAGCAGCTGATGCCAGAAAACACAAGCTTGAAAGAAATTAACTTATTGTTATGCTCGTGTCTGTTTCAAGTTTGTTAGTCAACACGCACAGCACCAACAGCCATGCTGGCTGGGCAGCTGAGCGGGACACGCTCCCAGCCCGCCGGCATCAGCTGCTCACGCAAAGTACCTGGCAGAGGCACTCAGGCAGGGGGTCCGTGCCCGTGGGCCGCAGGGCCCGGCAACCCACCCGCCCCTCCGCGCCTCTCCAGCCCGGCCGCCCCCCGCGCCGGCCCCGGGCCTTCCCCCCGGCCGCCCTTCACCCCGGGCCGGCTCCTCGCACGGCCCGGCCGCCCCTCACCTTCTCCTGGGCCTTGCGGTAGCGCTGCAACGCCTGCTGGGTCAGGTCCCGCACACGGAGCTGCCCGTCCTTGCAGGGCACCACGATCCCGGTCCGCCCGAAGCACACGGTCACTTTCATCTCAGCGCGCCGCCATGCCCGCCCTGCCCGCCCACGAACGGCGCCCGGCCCGGCCCGGCGGCGCCGGCAGGTGCGGCTCGGCAGCCCCACGGGGGCGGGCGGCAGGTGCTCCCGCGGGGCTGCGCCTCAGAGCGCGGGCAGCGCCGGCAGCGAGGCCCGGCCGCGGCCTCTCCTTCCGCCGTGCCCGCCCCGCCCCGCGCGGCGCTCCGGGAGGCGCGGGCCGGGCCGGGCGGGGCGGCCGCGGGCGGCGACGGCGCTCGCCCGGGGCACGGAGCGCCGGGCCGGGCTTAAAGGGGCCGCGGGTCAGCGCCCTGGGTGGCGGTGCCGTCCCCGTGCGGCCGGAGGCTGGGTGTTCCCCGCACGCCGCGCTGTGCGGCGCGGGCATCCAGGGTGCACCCGCACCGCAGCACCCAGCCCGTCCGCGCCAGCAGCCACCGGCGTGAAACGCTGTCGCTGGAGCGCGGGGCTCTGCGGGACACGGAGAGTTGTGTGCCCGGCAGGGTGAGCAGCCCTCCCGCCAGCACGGCGCTGGGCTGTACCGCGCTAGGCACAGAGCTCACCTCGCGCATCGAACAGGCCCTGTGGCACACAAAATATGCCTAAGAGAGAAATTGTGCCCAACCTGCACCGTGGCGCAACGACCAGAGCCACAGCACAGCCCTTGCCCTACGAACCTGGGAAACACCTGCACACAGCTGCCCATCCCTACCTACAGAGACTGACACGAGACCTCACATACACTTTGCCACATCACACATTGACCCGCAGGCGCTCCCAAGCACCACATCTAATCTACAGGATACAGCAACACACAGAGAAACCCATCACCACAATACAGTGACAGCCCATACCCTTCAAGCCATGGTACAGCGAAGCCACACAACCTGCACAATGGGATGTGAGGCTCTGCAGCACTCCCCAAACACCTGCTATTCTGCAAAGGGCACTTTTCTGTACCGTTTGGAACCAGGTAGTGCTCCCTGCATCTTACCTACCACTAGACCAATATTGTGCAAATACTCAATACCATTACAGTCATAACAGATCAATCTACACACAGAGATGTGTATTACTGAAAATCACTGCAAAGCAAAGGCAGTATAAAAATACCTCTAAACCACAGCATGACATCACACATCACAAGGGGACTATTGCTGCAGTAAAACTGCCCCACCAGTTCACATTAGCATTCAAATAGGCAGTCCAAGCCGTGTACTGAGTGATGTAACCAAATGACAGTACCAGAGATGTTGCAGTGGATGTGGGCCAGACCAGCATAAGCTGAAGGTTAAAGTGAACAGAGAAGTTTTGAGATGAGATGAGATGAGATGAGATGAGATGAGATGAGATGAGATGAGATGAGATGAGATGAGATGAGATGAGATGAGGACAGAGCCACATAAACTCCAGCAAGCGGCAAGTTCATCCTGGTTCCTTAGGAGCAGGCACAAGTGGTGTGTGGGACTGATGCAGGTGATAAACAGTTCCTCCTTGCCTTTTCAAATCCAGAAGTGTCTGCCACCAGCCTGCAGCATTTCAGAGGAAATCACAGGGAAATAACCTATTAAGCCTTATATAGAATTGCTTTCCCTGGATGTGTACGTGTGTTTGCATGTGCAAGTGAACAAATGTGCATCCCATACACTTTGAGCCGTAGAAAAATTACTTTCTTTTTCCCTCCAGGAGCAAAGAAGCAATACAAAGAAACAAGAATGTTCTACTTCTTCAGAAAATACTGTGGGTAAGGTAGCACAGATTGCAGGATAGAAACACCTCCAGAGTGGCTAGAACAGTGCTGGGGGCAGCTGAAAGGTTCCCTGGAGTCAGCTGAAAGGTTCCCGTGTGGTCATTTCAGACACACCACTGTGTCCCTGCCAG
Source organism: Aphelocoma coerulescens (assembly GCF_041296385.1). Lineage (NCBI taxonomy): Eukaryota > Metazoa > Chordata > Aves > Passeriformes > Corvidae > Aphelocoma > Aphelocoma coerulescens. The sequence goes on from NC_091021.1 coordinate 14,019,190, forward strand.
CTGAGGCCCAAGCCAGCTCACTGCTGGCTCCCAATACAGAGCAGAGCTCAATGGTTTCTTGTAGGTCAGCACCATTGTAAAGCACTCGTCTTGCTAAATGAGCATTCCTGCCAACTGCTGGAAGGACCAGCAAGTCAAACAGGCTACAAAAGTGATTCACATGAAAAATAATCAAGGATGAAAAAAAGGGAAGCTTTGATAGAACTCCTAGCAAGTTCTTCTGAAAGGAGGGAGCTTTGTAAGGAGGGAGCAACAGGGGTACCTTGGATAGGGAGCAACAGCTCCTCACACCTTTCTTTGCTCCTGAGAAATGATAAGGGGGAACAGTCTCACACAGCAGTGTCAGAGCTGAATCAGCGGGAGCAGGAGGCAAGAGCAGCTCGGGGCACTCCTCTAGTTCAGCTGCTGATGTGCTGGTGGGAATCCTGGGTCCCTGTGCTTGTATGGTTTTGGTTACTTAGGTTAAGAAGTGAATGTGAATGTAAAGGCTTCTCTTTCTCTTTCTTTCTCCCTTTCTCCCTCTCTGTTTATAAGCAAGTCTGACACACTGAGGAAAAAACGTGGTATGATTTTCTTTCTTCTCAAGTTCTGAAAAGTGCAGGTGATATGCACTGTAACTGCAGTTGGATAGAGCTTGTTGACAGAGAAAGTGTGTTAGACCAACTGATATGTCTGAAAAAAAGTAAAACAATTTTTTCCCCAACACCATACCTGAGGCATAAGCAGCAGGTTTCAGTGTCTATGATTAGACTAAAAGGACCTATAGCTGTTCTGGAAAGAAAGGAAATAAAAGCTTGTCTTTAAATGTGGCTGCTTAGTGTCTTACAGAAACTGAGATTGTATTTAATTATCACACATCAACAAGGGGGAGTGAGGAAAGGTTGCAGAGGAATCACCAGTGTGTTTACTGTCTGCCAGTGTTTGTTTGAAAGTTATGCATGGTATTGCTAATAAGACATTATTGTGTTCTGGGTGAACTACACATTTGTTTATGTTGAAGCAGTCTGAAAGTCTCTGAAGCCATCTGGTAACAACACCTACATATCAAGGTTTTACCTGTAACTATCTCCATGACTTCAGTCTGCACAACTTTCTGAAAAAAACCCTTTCTTCTATCAGAGCTGGCAATGAGGTTTTTTTTCTAAGGGATGGGGTGCACTTTTCCAAAAGTGAGATCCTCCTATGCAGCTAACAGTGTGACAAAAAAAGCTGTAATATTGGCATAGCTAAGAAGCCAGGTATGGGAGGATCATGAGGGTTGAACTGGAATTCAAAGAAAACACTTCTTCTTAAGAAACTACAGTGTGAGTTGCACTAGGGTGAGAGAGAGATGAGGGTAATTTTTACTTATCAGATCTCCACATCATTTGCTTCTGAATGAGATCATCAGGAATTATGACCAAAATTACTTTCCTGGAAAAAAAAAAATCTCATGAACCTCTGTGAGCTGTAGGCTTGCAAATCCCAAAGCAGCTGCAGAGTCACATACACCTCTTCTTGTTGGGCACACAAAACCTCTAAGACCCAGGTCATCAATATCTCATCCTTATGTCCAGTTTAAACTTACTCAGAGTAAAGTACAGCAACTTTTAAAACTGACTAATAATGAGGTCTTGTTTTTACTATACTTTGTGCATTTAAGAGGAGCTGCCTGCTTGGTTCTGTGACAGAAATCTAAACCATATTGCATTTGAAGTAGATCATCATCCAGCTAATGCTGTAAGCAGCATAAACTGGCTTTGCCCCCCAGAGGAGGACTTCTGCTCCCTCCTTGCTCCAGCTGTTTGTTCCCATCCATTCCCTTTCGCGTGCCAGCATGCACAGTTGTAGGTCTGTGCAATGAGATGCTGTGGAAATTAATTTTTTTGCCAGATTATCTTTCATCCAAATCAGTTTGCAGAAACCAGAAAATCAAGAGAAATCAGAACTCAGTTCTCTAATGGGGTTTAAAGCCTGTGCTTGCCCGAGGGAGAACATGGCACAGCAAGACAGCAGCCTTTTTCTTTTGATTTATATCAGGTAACAGTACTTTGCAGGCAGCCTGGTTATGAGTTTCAGACACAAATACATATCCATGAGATAATATTCATAACATTCAGGTATCAGTTTCATGAGAGGGGATGAGCAGGTTTAACAGCTCATTGTCACTGAGGATTACTACTCTTGCCTTCCTCCCTTTCCATCATCCTTTCCCACCTGATGCTTCTTGGATATCTCCATGAGCCATTTCAGTGCATCAGTGTGGTAGAAAACTAACACAGGAAAAAGGAAAACATTGTTTTCTGCTTTGTTGACAGGCAAAGGTCACGCAGGGAAGGTTCTGACACATCCCACGGCATTCTAAAGGGCAAGGGCAGGGCCCAACAGCTGGGATCAGGAAGGGGAGGGGACAAGACCTCCACTTTCATCAACCACATTAAGTTCTTTGCCCAAATGACTGCCTTAGCTAATCTATTGCACGTTTCATGTGAGTTTGTCCTATAGCTGAGTGGCCTGATATCCCCTCTGGCTCCTCTCCACACAGGCTGTGGGCTGTCAGATCTGTACACTCAGTTCCTGAGCACTGAATGGGAAACTCTACAGCCACCACACAAGGTGCTGACCAGGTATAAGCTCACTTTACAATGTCATCCCTTCTGCTGGGTCAGCCCTCCATGTGAAAGCACAGGGCTCCCATCTGACCCGTGGTGTTTTCACAGGACAGCAGTGGGGTCACAGCTCCGTGCCTGATCCAGCTCACATTGGTATTGTTGGCAGTTTCCTGCTGGGCAGATGCTGTACCAGTAATGCAGCCCCACTAACATCCCTGCCCTCTCTACTGGCCATCCATTCCCTCAGTGGCACTGCATTAGCACAGTGCCAGCCAGAGGAGTAGAATTTAAAACTTCTGAAATCATACTTTTTTAAGTTGAATGGCTCTTACACTTTCTCTGCTATAACTGGAAATTGCAATAAGGATAATCAGCATTTTGCTTTCATATCTGTGAGGCTTTGTCTAAAGATCCCAAAACAATCAGCAATTGTCAATGAACATTTGCAATCACTGTGCCAGCAGACATGGACTGGTTAAGCAACGTGCTTAAAAACACAAAGGAATTTTTCCTGGTTTTGCTGCTAACGGGACAACCCAAGTGTTGACCTTTCATTTTTGGCTCTGAGCAGTGTCTCCTTCCTACACCATCACCCATTAAGCATTTAACTATTTGACATCAGTAGCCAGGGTTGCCAAAGAAGGTGCTCCTAGAGCACTATTGGCTCAGCCTCTTTTCTGTCATTAATAAACCATGTAAGAGGACCAGAATCAATCTGAGTCCAGGAACTTGAAAAAGTCCTAAAAGAGCCTTAAGAAGTTATTATTGCAGATACATTTTGTTCCTGGGTTTCAGAGACTGGAATAGATTTGGAGATAAAGTTGAACCAGATGAAAAGAAAATAAAAAACTTTATCATTTAAATCAATCTCATAATCCTTGGAGACCTGGTTTGTGATTTTTCAAACTTTTTTTTTCTGGTAACACAGTAAAATATATTTGTTTGCTACTTACTGAATGTTGTTACCAGTAAACCCTTCAATTACTAAAGGCAAAAAGGGTCATAATTTCTGCTGTTTATATTTTGCATTTCTCCCAACTTGGATAATGAAAATCAATAAAACCACTTTCACTGCCAAGTCTCAGTGGTACAATGTTGGTGAATAAAGGAAAAGCAAACTAACAAATATTCTTGCAAACTGCAGTAGAATTTTTTAAAATACAACACAAAAAATCTATTTACAATCTATATAAATCAGGTTCTTACAAAAGTTTAATTTGAACCTAATTTAAAGTTGAAATAATAAATAAAGAAACTGTGAGACTTGCAAAGCAAGATGGTTCTCAGTTTCCATTCATGATGCCATCCCTAGCTCACCTTGGATTTTCTTTCTGCTCATGTAACTATATTGATTTAGCTCAAGAAATACACTTTTTTTTTTAATATCTATGCTTTATAAGGATCTGAAAGAAGAGTGCACTTGAATATCCAGTACTACACCCCCTGTAGTATCAAAATAAAAGTCTGGAACCAGGCGGGAAAAATCCACTTTCAGATGAGAAAGGATCCCTGCTCCCTGCTGGCACTCCAGGACAGGTACGGGAGAGCTGGCCGAGCCCTGTCCTGAGCTGGGCAGCCAGCCGGGCTGCACCAACCCCTGCTGGAAGAATCTGGGCACGCTTCAGCTCCCGCTGGCGTCAGGGATACCTGGCAGTGGATGCATGCCTGCAAAGAAAAAGGCTGAGTGCAGAAGAGCTGAACATTGAGGGCCAAGCCCCACCCCACAGTGTGGAAAGGAATGTTTTGCTCGTCGGATAATGATTTGTTTACGGTTAATTAAGCATAAGAGCTGTTGATAACAAGCTCTGTTTACAGTGTGGGCAGGAGATGGCTCTGTCTAAATAGGTCCAAAGGATATTAACATTCTTAAAAGTGTAAAAAATTAGTCCCTCAAAAAACTAAAGCTATGTTCAGAGAACTCCAGAGGGGAAGGAAAATCTTAATAAAGCCCTAGGGGAGATTTATGTATAAAAGTTGCAGATTTAAAGACTTCTTTAAAATGGTTCTCAGCCACAAAGTTATGTTAACACCTTAGTGATACAATCTCTAAGACATATAGGAAGACAGAGAAAGAAAAGCCTTTTGAAGCTAACTTAAAAGCATAATCCTAGATTTCTTTTTTATTTGTGTTCACATATCTCAAAAGAATCTTACTGTTTTCACTTTGACAACTACATTCTGCTTCACTCCAATCTCCACCTCATTTTGCATGAAGGGTGATTTTCACTCCCATCTCCACTTCATTTTACATGAAGGGTGATTTTGTGGTTCATGACCAACAAACACTAAGGTCCTATTTATCACTTTATCAGAGTTTCATTCTTGCTCTGTTACATATCTTGTCCAGGATCAACAAGCTGCTTCTCGAGGACATCCAAGGAGGACCATAGTCCTCTTCTGCTCTGCAACAGCACAGAAAGATGCAGCACTTTGTGGAAGACATGTTTTGTGATGGGGAATGTTATCGGGCAGTGATACGGTAGAGAGCATGTCTAGCTCTGGACTCTCCCTGATTCTCCACAGTCAGCTAAACTACAAAGTAGAGGTTTATTAACTCTGTGATAATATCAGCTGTGTACCATCACCTGGGATTTGGTCTGAGCCACTCCTCCATGACAATCTTGCTCATCTCCAGGTACCTCAATATACAAACAGAGTATATGGTAAATTGAGGTTATGCAGGACCACATAGGCTGCCCTGAAAATCACTCACACTTAACGTTTTCCTCACAGGGATTTGTGGCCAAATATCTTTAGCAGCTGCATATGAGGAATTCTCCTCTTGAGCTAGAGAAGAAAACGAAGGTTCAGCCTTTTACTACAGCACTAATCAAGGAGATTCAGGTTAAGATCCTGGGGTCTGTCAAATTAATTCTGATACAGAACATCTTGTGTTTAATATGTGTTTTAGAGCCCATGTCCATGGGATGCTCTTATGTCCCGTGACAGCTTTATAGTGATGATTTGCTCTCCTGACCACGAGGCCAGACACTGTCACCCTTCCTTAGGAGAGCGCTGCTCATTTCCCAGGGTGGCTTGGAACTGCTGCACAGCAGACCTGCATTTGCTTACTGATCTGAGCAAAGGGATGTTACGTGGCTCTCTGTTCTTCCCACCCTAAGGCTGCTCCTGTAGCAATGCAATTTACTAATCTCTCCTTACTCAAAGCTGTGCCTAAAGGCACAATATGGCCTTTGATTACCCAAGAGAAAAAAGTGAGCTTTCAAGGGCCACCACTGGCTTCTATTTAATAGCATGTAATTTCTAGATTCTGTTTACTTCTAGCTTTTAACACTAATTTCTTTTAGTTTGGGTTTCATAAGTTGTTGGTTTTGTTGTTTTTGGCTTTTTTCAGACATTGTTGTGACTGCTAATGGCAACATCTATATTTGCTGTAATCTGGCCAGTATCTATAATTTTAATTAATATATGTGATTTTTACATGTCTATTTCAGCACAAAATCCATGAGAAGAGCATTTATATCACAGCTAAAGGTGCAGGCTTTTAAAAAGATTCTCATCAATTCTCAGTTTTCTGTTTACTTTCTCTTGCCTTTTCCCTTTCTTCCTTTCAGGCTGTTTTATGCTGTCCAGTCATATGAGCTACAGATGCTAGAAGTTTTTACCCATTCATTCCCCAAAGCTGAAAGATTTTCTCTATACATGGAAAACCTGTGGGCTCCTAGGCCAGGTCAGCCTTGGGGGAACTCAAAGAGAGAGGAAATTTTGGTCTCTGAGATCACAAATCAATCTCTCTAGCAACAGGGCAGGGAGGAGAGAGGACTCAGTGGAAAGAGATGCTGTGCCTATTGCCAGCTGCATTACCTTCAGCTGTGGAAGGAAGAGGGTGTATAAGTGTCTGTTCTCCTCCCCTGACCACAAAGGATTTATTTAAAATGCATGCCAGAAGGAGGATTAGAGCAGAGCCCTCCCTCCTTTCCTTTGTTCAGGAGGAGGAAGGGAGCACAGCCCTTGGCTACTGGAGTCTGGGCTCTCCTAGTACTCACAGCCTACCTCTCTTTGCCTTCCTCCTGTATGTTGCCATCAATGTTGAAAAGGATTGCTTGATGTTCCAAGAGTGACACTGTGCTTTGCAGGAGTATCAGTCTCCAGCCTGCTTCATAAATTGTGCTCTACTTACATGGACTGTGCCTACAAAACTATCTGGGTCAGGCATGCACAGCAGCCTGCCTTTCCTTTAATATTTTACCAGACAGTCCCTTACATGATCCTTTTTCCAGATGGTCCCTAATCCTTGAACATATCCAAAATCCTTCAGCTATGATTTCTTGATCTCTTCAACAACAGATATTTTTCTTTAGTGTATACAGTACATAGTGTGCTTTCTGCTTCTACAGCACTTCGAAATATTTCCCAACAGCATTTCAAAATCTTCATTCTTTTCCATTGTATTCCAGCTTTCACACCTAAGCAAACAGCTGAACACCAGTGAGCCAAGCCAACAGCTATCGTCCTGACTTATGGTAACTGATATACACCTTTCCTTCCAAGAAGCAATTCATTTATGCAGATGTTTTTTCCAGCTGTTTCTGGAACGATCACAAATTCATTGAGGGGAAAATCTAAACAACAGCAATGTTCTCTCTCTCTACCATCATAATCAGTTTCTGCTGATGAAACCTGAGCTTCCCATTTGCCATTTTTCTCCCCATCCCTCTGGGGTTTTTAGGCCGGTGCAGCACATCTACAACCCAAGCACTCCCAATCCCTCTATTACCAGGTATGGAAAGAGTGGCCTCCACGCATCAGCAGGGGTTTGAGCTGCCTCTGGAGTGTGCAAATCTGCTTCCTGTGGCTCCAGCTGGGCCATGATAATCGGCACAGACATGCCTTTGTGACTGCAGTGCAGTGCTCTCCTTGGAGCTCCTGGGGCCCCAGTGGAGGTAGCGGCCTATTATCAGTAGGATGAGTAATAAAGCAAATACTACTGAGACAGTTGGTACTCTCAGGACTGGGTTTGGATAGAACATGGCCAGTAGACAGAAGAAAGCTTTTTCAGCCATCATACTCAGTATTTTGTATGACAGGTTAATCTTCCTATTTAAAAAAATCCTATCAATAGTTAAACTTGCTCTTATTTTCTCTAGAGTTAGCATTTGGCCCAGCGTATTTACAACTACACAGCATTCTGGCTGCAAAGTGTATTTTGTTGTTATTTGTGTGGTATCCAATATCCTGTCTTTTGTATTCTCACCTCCTTCCCCTTTCTTTCCAAGAAGCCAAATAACAAATTCTCCTAACAAGCATATAATTATTTAGTTATTGCACTGTTTTATGATTGCATTGTTGGTAATTGCTCAATATTGCAAGTGATTTATTAGTAATTGCAGGGTCTTTCAGATCTGTCTTCAGTAGGAGAACAAATAGCACCTTGCATCAATAGACATCAACGCCTTCAAGAAGGATTTTTCTTTAATGGTCTTTTTTTTAAACTATCTTTCCTACTGCAGCTATCTTTCCTGAGGGCCAAAGTTTCCTTCTCTCTTTGCACAATAACTCGAAGTTTCACTCCTGCCCTGCAGAGGAAAGATACATTACATCAGTCTTTGAATAGGATTTTATTCTGTAGTCCGGCTATCACCTCCTTGTAGTTTCATCTGCATCTAATGGGATTTTACTGAGGTGATATATATTCAGACTGCGTAACTCCTCAGCCACTCAAATTCTTCTTAGAGCTTTTTGACAGTAATTAAACTGCAAGTGGTTTTCAGATATTCCTGCCATTTAGGCCTTCCCACATTGACTTTAGTGGGGATTCACAGGTGGAATAGATGAGAATTCAACTTCCCTCTCATTAATATATGCCTTCTGGTCACAGCTTGCCAGCCTTTGTGTAAAGCCCTCCATCATTTTATCACACTCTTCCTCCTAAGGGATTTCTCAGCTTTCTACCAGCTATAGCAAGAAACTCAGGCTGCCTAAACTTGTCTGTGTGGCAAACAGGAGGAAATTTTCCAGCTCCTCTCAGTGTGCCTGGAGCTGTGCCCCTAGTTTTCCTCTGCCTGTTACTTACTGCTGCAACTTCCCCTGCCACTGGTGCCCGCTAAGAGCCCGGCCCTGACTGCACCCTGTGAGCACAGAGGCAGCCGGCAAGACAAACTCTCTGCTCGCCTCAACAGTCCCCATCCAGCCTCTCCTTGGTTACATCCACCCTAACCCCACCTCTGCTGTCCCAAGCCTTTGAGGATGAGCTGGCACCTAGTACAGACTAGGCTGAAGAGGCCACTCAAATGAGCCTCATCCCTGAATAGCCATTCCCATGCTTTATGGAAGATATGAGGAGAGGAGGGACACCATGTAGTGTCCCATCAGCAGGGGTTACACTGTGCTTAACAGGAGTGCAATGCACAGGGCTTGATTTAAACCTGCAACCCAGACTCCTGGTAATGCCAAGAAGAATGTTATTTTGAGCTGGACAGAAGAAAGGAACCCTTCACAGACAGCTGCACAGCAGTACTGGGTATTTCCTGATTGGCAAGTGTGGGTGGCTTCAGAAAAGCAGGTAAGCACGGGGATGGACAAAAGATAAATAAATAAATAGATGCAAGCCATGAACTTCTGCTGACAGCTTTCTCCCATGTCCCAGTAACAAACTGATCTTTCCTGCACTAGGGAAGAAAATAATTTCCTGTTAAAGTCACTGGCTTCAAAGGGAAACAGTGTTGGTCATGGACTCTTTCAAAATTTCTTTGCAGAGGTTCCCACACTGCTGACTCACCACGTGTCTGCTGGGGACAAAACTGTCCCAAGTCAGCTTCTGCAAGGCTTGAGGCAGCCAGCTTGGGTGCTGAACATAACAGAGGAGGCAATGCACCAAGCCCAGACACCTGTGAAGAGAGGTACAAAAAAACGAAAAGAAACCAGAAGAACAATATTCCACAAAGCAAACTTACTGTCCATTTTATTAAATCTTACATTTGGGGCAAGCAAGATTTTACCTTTGCTATCATTTAATAGGATGAAAGAGGAATCTAAAATTTTGGGGGTAAAGTGCAAATAAAGTTCTTGTTAGCTACATGCAAAGCCAAAGGTTTTTTTCAGAAAATAAATGAAGATTGTACCTCTATAGGCAACGTCAAGTATTTACCAAGTGCTGGATATGTCTACAAAATCGAAGAAACAACTCCTATGCTTCTAGTCACTGCAAAGATAATGCCGGAGGAGGTAATATTGATATTTAAAGTAAATGATGAATAATATTTTTCAGCTATATTTTTTCCCCCCAACATGTTTGGACACATTGCAGAGATCAATAAAGATCAAAAATAAAATCTTATACATGATTTAGATTCATTATATTTAAGCAGTAATTAAGGACATGGCAATTTAAGCAGGTACTGTTTAGTGTCATCCATTAACATCATGCTCCTTCGTTTCTCTTCTTTAATCTCACATGGAAGAGGCCTGATTTTCAGGAGCCTCAAAGCTAGCTACCCTGGCCAAACTTTGGGAAGCACAAATGCATATCTGCCACTTCCCCAGAGTGGGGTTTGGATTTATTTGAGGCTTGAAAATCTCAGTGATTTCTCCTGTGATGAGAATTTTACCCTGAAACACTCTGCAGTTAACCCCTACATACAGTATCCTCTGTGCACATACTGACAAACACAGAGGGGAAGTTTTCATGTTGGCATTAAGAACAGCTTTTTGCCCCTCCAGAACTCATATTAAATGGATGTCAAAATGCTCTTTTTGCCCTCTGCTAAGCTTTGGGAATGAAATACACCCACTAATTCCATAAGGAAAAAAGCAAACAAACAAACACATGCTGATTTCTTTTGCTTGCTGTTTCAACAACTCATTCGTATTTTTAAAAATAGATTATGATCTGGTCATACTAATTTTGTTTGTATTTGGATTCATCATTAAATAACTTTGAACGCTGAATAATCATTAATAATACTATGAAATAATGTTATTGGTGTTTTTAGATTCTTTCCAATTAATGCAACAAAGTGTGGAAATTCTTATTTTTTACTGTAACTGGCCCCTGAAATCTTTTGCTCCTTCTTCATGTTTTCTTATAGCATGGATTTTTCATTATAATGTTAGCAGTTAGTTTTTAATCTGTTTCCACAGTTTCCTGCAGCAGTTACAATTTTGGCCCAGAAGTTAATTTTATGGTGACATGAAAGTCTGGGCCTGTAAGGTCTGGGTGCTCCCTGCTCAGCGGAACAATTAGGGCTTTACAAGGTGCTGGAGAATCTAAGAAAAATTTGGGGAGATGTTTTGATGCTGTTCTGCAGTAGCTCCAAGGGAAGGCATCCCAACACTGTCAGAGCCCACAGCAAAGGGTGCCATGTGCCCAAGAGCTGACACAGTCTTTGCAAATGCACCGCTGCTACTCAGTGCCTCTGCATTCTTGCTTTGAATCAAAGCTGCTTCTTCAGTAGCAAAATCACCTTCTTATCACTCTGCCCCTCAGTTTGTTTCCCAGTCCATGAAGGCACAAAGTAAGAGATGGGCTCTGTGACACAGACGGGCCACATTTGAGGCAGTACTGCCTACACCGTCCAGATCCGCAGCACGTAGCCACAAAGGTTTCATCCCAGGTAGAAAGTGGGGAACGTGCCTGGCTGCCAACACTCTCTGCTGTCTCCTCAGCTCAGCTGAATTCACGCAGCCTCCCAGCTCCCAGCCTGCCTCGGCAAGGCTTGTAATTAGAAACATCTTTTAGCTTCAAAACTGAATCCTGCAGGGTGGAAACCACTGGCAGAGACAAACAGAGACAGACCCTCTGTTGCCATTTTGAGAGTCAGGAACACCCTCCAGCCAAGAGCGAGCTTCTCTGGCAGCCTCCAGCCAGCTGCAGGGCTCAGGTAATGATTTGCATTCCTGTGAGTGCGGCAAGGACAGGAGTTAAGGAGCAGAGACACGACTGAGGCATTCTGCTTTCTCCCCCAGAGGACTTTAAGGAGGCTGAACTCGGTTTTGTTTGAACTTTTCCAAGCTGACAGAGAGAGATCAGCTTTGGAGAGCCCCAAAGCATGGAAAATTCCAGCTCTGTTGTTTGCAGTTTTATTCAAGTTCAGGCTGTTTGGGAGCACTGGATTCTTTTTTCACTAAAAATTTTGCAACTTCAGTTACAACAGCTGTTACCAGGCAACCAACATAAATGGGAACACTTTCAGCCAATGAAACAGACAGTTTATTCGAGTTGCTTGGTGCCCAAATACCATAATCATGAGAACAGCATTAAATAGATAAAGAAAACAGTACAGGAGAGGCAAGGAGTCAGAGTGAGGAATGGGTAAAAAAAAAGCAAACCTGACTGCAAGAGGAATACGAGGGAGAAACCCACAAACTCATGTGTAACATAGCAGGAATAGGAAGGGCAGGAGACGTGTAGAGGAGCAAAAAAACCCTGTCAAAGAATGACAGCCTGAGGAAGCTGCTAAGCCAAGCCATGTATGGCACCCTGGTGCAATGGTCCTTTGTCTCAGCTTTCTCTGCTTTTCCACTGATTATCTGAAACAGCAGCACCACAAATGTGTCCAGCTTTGCTGTGAGAAAAGACATCTTGAGCATATGACAAGGGCAATGAATATTGGAGCTGGAGCCTTGCCCTGCTGTCACAACCCATGTGGTACATATTGCCCATTACCTGATGTTGGAGCAGCGGCAACACTGAAGAGCCTCTCTCCCAGCCATTTTCCTCAGGACTGAGATCTCATGTTGCCTGATGGCTCTGGTGAGAATGGTGTGATGGGAGAAATGCTTAGGGTCACAGCTGTGGGACAGACAGATACAATTTAGTATTTGAGGACACAGTTACTTGAACAGTGTGTCATGCTTTGGATGCTCACACTTCAAAGTGGCTGTTGAAAAGTGTAGAGGCTTTAGAGGAGAGCTTGGAAAGACTTCAGCAGTACAAAACCTGCACTGATGGCAGAGACCATCTAAAGTCATTACACTGAAGAGGCAGGACCATGGTGATCTAGCACCTCTGTGGCAAGGACAGAAGAGACAGCTCTGTAACTGAGCTGGATGAAAGATCCAGTGGGCAGAAGCTTCATACCACGTTACCCATGAATGCCAATAAAATAAAATAATGATTTCTCCATTAAACTTCAGCTCTCCTAACGGAATACATTACAGCAAAGTCAGTTTTGCGTAAGAGAGCCATAGGTGTCATATTAGGAGGTTTCGCCTGTGGTGCCTCACCATAGGGAGTTCACTTCAGAGACTGATGACATTATTTAATTATGCCTGTGTGTCACTGTTCTCTGAATTACCTGAACAGGGCATTAATGCTCTGCCTCCCTGCATAGGATGCTGTGCATGGGAAATGGCACAGTTCAAAGTACAAGAGCAACTGCAAACAAACATTTTTAGCAGCGCTGTGTAGAAAAATGGTGTTAATGATCACTGATTAAGCACACAAACTGTCAGAATATAATGATTAGAGATTTAGAAGCAAAACATAAAAGAACAAAAAGCAACATTTTATACTTTGGATGCTGCAAAATGTGAACAATAACTTCTCTGTGATATTTTTTCAGGTTTTTAATGTCTTCTACAACAAGTGAAACATGCTATGGAAATGGTTTACATTTTTCTAATTTATTTGACAATTTAACAGGGAACAATGATTTTTTTAGTAATAAGATTTTTGAGGTAATCTATAATGCCAGTCAGATCATTTATGGTCCTTGGAATTCTCTTTTTGAAATTTTGAATTGATTCAGATGGATTTGAAATGGAATATTTTGAATAATTTAAAAACATTTATTTGAAGGTTTTAAATCAGGCCAGTCTCTTTTTATAAAGAATTTCCAGTTTAATGGCTGACATACTAGAAGCCTTAACAGACTTCTTAGCACTTTTCCTCCTAGGATGCTCTGTTCTCAAGAGAAACTTGGGAAGAAGGTCTCAACCACAAAGTTGTCCTGACATACATGGGTCTTTCAGAGAGTCTCTGAAAGAAAGGTGCTACTACCAATTTGATATTTTTATTGAAGTTACTACAGAAAATTGTGCCAGAAAAGTAGTACTGGTCAGCACTATGGAGTCTCAAGAGCTGTAACCTCATTGTTAAGTTTTGAAGGGAAATTTCTATTCAGATATGTCCATTTCCATAACAGGGAGTTTAGTCCTGTAATAATCTGCCCCATCTGTGCTCCCTTTGGATCCATTATAGCATTTAGAACCATGTCTTCTTTTATTACTCCTTGCATTTCTGGCAGAGGCAAAAGCTTATGAAGCCACAGGGACAGCTTTGAAAAGGAAGTATTCTTTTGCGATTGATGGTGTGTAGTATTCCTCATCCAATGGGCATACTTGAGATATTGTCAGGTTACTTTCTTTCCTTGACTTAGTTTTATGGTCCTAACCTCACAGCTAATGCAAACTTCTCCCCTGTTGGCTGACAAGTTCAACTTAAGAAAAAACTATGAATGGGCAAAACTGAATCTCGCTATACTTAATACCATGCTTAGAGCCCAGCAGATGGAGGCAACTTACACATAAACATTTCAGTTTTTGTTAAAAAACAAACAAGCAAGACCTGCATGTATTGGGGCCAGAGACTTCTTAAGTCATATGTTTTCACTGTGCTGTAAAGACTCGGAATCCAAAAGAACATATTTCTTTTTTTTTTTTTTAAATTTGAATTTAGGACATTTTCCAATTGGGATCATCTTGCTCAGCTTTACAGTTGTAGCATTCTTTTGCTTGGCTGGGGGCTTTCTGGCTTGCTTTTTTGTTTGGTTTTTGCTTGCTTGTTTGTTTGTTTAACTTCTGCATTTGTTTCAAAAGAATCATCATTTCAAGCGAGTCAGATAAAATCATGAGTTACTATAGTCAGTGGTGATGTATAAATAAACCAATCTATTTATGCATGCCTGGATGACAGCTAAGGGCTTTGCTGTGGAACAGCATAACAGAACACCAGCAGCAGTGCATTTGCATCTGCCTCCTCCTCTGCTTGGAATCAACCTGTGCCGAGCCTTCTCACCCTTCTTCAGCTTTGGTCCTAGAGTAAAAGTCAGTGAGAGTCACTTCCCTTTCTCTGTAGTGTCAATAAAGTTCAGTTTGTCAGAAATTAAGTAAAACCTATCATGCTCTTTCCACCAACCTTGTGTAGAACTAGCAGTGCCCTCAAGGGCTGCATTTACACAGACACGACTCCTGTGGGCCAGGAACCTTCCACCTCTGCTCTCCTGGCCTTGTTCCGCTCTCCTGCCTCAGCTGGAAACAGCACAAGCTCTGGGACCAATCTTCCCGCAGGCTTTGCTCAAGCCAAGTTCTCTTCAGCTGCAGCAAGGACATCAGAAACTGCTCTGCTGTTACAAAAATCAAACAGCTTTAGCTTTTTAGGCCTCTTGACTCTGGAGCTCATTATTGCAACTCCGTTTCCCCTCCATGGCATGCTGCAATTTAAAGGGAAGAGAAGCAGACTGCCTCAGAAAGCACTGCGTTACTGCCTCCGTGCTGTGTTTGGGGTCTCTGTCCATGGCCTCTGGCAGACTGCATCAGGCAGAGCCACTGCACCACGGCTGTGACCCTGCTGTGGCCCCGCTCCCACCTTGCCAGAGAAACCACATTTGCACACGTTGTTTCCCTGTGTGTTTGCATACAAATGAGAGTAGAGCACCTAAACCTGAGCCCAGCACAACTACCATTTACACAAATGCAGTGTCTCTCTGCTCCTATCTGTGGGCCATGCTTCCAGGCTCCAGCAGAGCCCACAAAGGAAGCAGTGAAAACACTCATGTGTCCGTTTCTACAAATGTGGGAATGGGATGCATATACCCCAAGGTCACACTGAAACTCCTGAGGAAGAGTTAGGAATGCATCCCACACCCAGCTTAGCTGAAAGCGGCATTTTATTTGGTGGACTGATGGATTTTCTGCTTTTTGGAGAACACCATGCTAGCACAGTGACCATTTTCCGAATTCAGCCTTGGTTCTGCACCCTCTGCACTGTGACACACACCGCTTTGAAAGGCTGACAGTGCTTGTCCTGCATTTCCCCAAAGATTAGAATGTCATCACTTGTGGTTAAGAGCTTCAGGGACATGTTGAATTACTTTTCTGATTTTATCTTTACATTTTTTCAGAGCTTAGCATATTCCAAACATTAATCTTCTGTGCTGTCTTGAGGCAATATGATAGAAAATGCTTTGTCAGCTAAGGCTGTGGCAAAAATGCCAGGCATGACTTAAAAAAATAAATAAAAAGGAATCACTCCCTCTAAAAGTCTTATTTCCCATGTTTGTTTGATGTACCTGTTAGTTCAGCTGCAACACTTGCAGTCTTTAAAGACATCTAGCAGAAGCCATTCATTCTTACTGAAATAGGGCACCCATGTTAAATTTACACAGACACATGAAACAGTTTCCACAGAACCCTCAATACACAGAGGTTACCTTTCAGGAGCAGGGAGCCCTCCAGGAGTGATGGCATCAGTGGGTCCTCAATGCCTCTGAAATTCAGACCCCACCCTGCTGCTGATGACCTGATTTGGGCTCCAGCAGGCACAGCTCTGCACATCACCTCTAAGGACAATGCCAGGCCGAGGACAGCTGGAGTGACAGAGACCACCCCACGCAGCAAAGGCAGGAGATGAAATAGTGTCATTACCTTCAACCACCCTGCGTCTCAGCTTCTGTTTGAATGTGGATCAGCAGCACCAGCAACAGAGGAACAGGCAACCAAAAGATTTCCCAGCTTCTATTCCTGCACAACAGGCTCTTACAGGGGGACAGAAGGTGGGGACTTATTAAATTACCCGAGTAAAAATGCCAGGCCACAGCAGGAGTGACCCAAATGTGCATATTGGTCCCACTGTGTTTAGTGCTTCATATGTCAACAGAGATATTGACAGTTCCTAAATCCTTCACACAGGGGACAGCAAACATGAGGCATATGCTCAACCAAGCAGAAAGAAGCAATCCTGAAGATTAACAGCCAAATCTGGCACTCCTTCAATAGCCATACTCTATCAAAACTCCTATCAAAATCAATACAGTTTTTAAATGGGGACTCAATCATACCACTGCTCAGAGTAAGGGGGCAGCTTATTATCAGAGTCCCGGAGCAGAGCAGAGTTGCTGTAAAAGTCCTGATGGCAGTTACTAGAGGTGTGAAGCTCCTGCATGTCAAAATCTTGTGCATGCACACTTGGCCCTACATTGGCCTTCCTCTATTAGAGTACAGGCTCAGTATCACAAGCCTGTGTGCTTACAGGCTTGTCCTAAGGAGCAGAGTTCAGGAACCATCCCTTTTGACTCTCTTGGGTATAAGATGCAAGACTATTCGAAATAGCTGTACCAGTTGCCCATGCTCACAAACAAAAAGAGGCTGTGGAAATGCTTGGGTGTAGCTTTTCCCACTATGCTGCTACCTGTAGTCCAGGAAAGTGGTGATCAAGGCTGATGGGGCTTTGTGCTTCCTAGTGCATCAATGCGACCATGTGACCCTGTTGCAATGGAGGGAATGGAGGATCAAGGCTCTATTCCATTCCCTGTGCTTCACAGGTTATTTTCCACATTTCCTTAGGTGAGATGAATTTCCTCTGAAAGGCATGTAACAAAATGCTCTATTCAGAAGCTGTGTTACTGCACAGCGAATGGGGGTTACCATCGCAGACAGTGATTGCCACAGAAATTGTCACAAACCCAGCATTTCAGTAGGAGAAGCAAAAGGGACTCATTGCAGAAAAAGCCCAGGAAGATCAGTGCAGCCAGCTCAGAAGATCCTAGAAGAGCAGCTGCACCTAGTGGGAAGGGAAAAGCTGCAGCTCTTCTCCAGAGATACACGCCAGAATCTCACATCCCAACTCCTCTAACACCTGGGTAAGAAACTGTTAATTTAATATCTGAAGTCTGGGTTAGAATAATATCATTCACTGGAGAATAGCTGGCTTGGGATATAATCCCTGTGATTGAAATGCAATTGCAGGGAACAATTTCCAATAAGAAAATTATTTGTGCAATTTTGCAAGTGTCACATTCAAAACTGAAGTAACCCAGACAATGTCAGGTGTTAAGCCAAATTCAAAGGTGTTTTCACTTAAACTTTGACTTGGAGCACCTCCTGGAAAGAAAATATAGACAGAAAGTCAACCATCTGCTAATGTGCACAGGTAGCTTTGAAAGTGAAATCATGAGAAAAAGGTAGACACTAAACAGAGGAAATGTCAGAGAAGCGAGTAGCACAAGCAAGAGTGACACCCACCTCCTGAGAATGCATCTGTTTCCTCTCATGTGCAGAGTGCGTGTTCTTCTAGGAGCATCGCAGTTCCCTGCTTTTATATGCTTTAATGTTTTAGCAACTGACTGACCCCACAGGCATCTCTGCCAACGATTACAAATCCCCTCCCTCCCTCCCTCCCTCCCTGCTAGGGACTCTGCACGTCTAGGACACCTGCTATTCCCAAGATTAAGGTGGAATCACTGGGCAAGTATCAGCTGTGATATAACTTTTCTTTCATGTTTAATGTCCCTGCAACCACTGTGCAGGCTTTGCCTCAGCAGTACAGTAAAAGCATAGGCATTCAGCATGTATAATTTAGAGACTTAGGCTTTGGCCTCCAGGGCCTTGCTTAGCTGATGATAATCCACTTGACAGGGTGATTCTTTCCCTAAATGATTCACGATATCACATCCCTTTTGTCCTGCTTATTCAAGGAGAAAATACCTAACTGAAACGAATAGCTCGTGAGGTGAGCCCAGAATGCCTGGCTTTGGTTCCCTCACAAGGAAAGTGACCTTGCACAGAACATGCAGCCCTGTAAGAAGGCTGTCTCCAGCCATGCTTATTTTACCTGATGTGGAAATGCCCAGCCTTTCTTTCAGGGCTAGAACCGACCCTGTGGCCAATTACAGCAGTGCCACCCTGTGCCCTGGAGAGTAAAGGTTGACAGATGCCCTCCCCAGCCCTGCTACAGTGATTCCACGTGTACAAGCGTTGGAATGCAGCTGGAGCCACGTGGAAAAACCTAGTGGCTTTTGAGGCAGACAGGGTGGGGACAGCCTGTGAGCAGCTGGAGTGGTTCTTATGCCCTATTGCCTGCTGTTCAACTGTGTCTAGAGAAGAAAGAACACAGGGCTGGCTCCGGGGCAGCAGATGAGCTGGTCACACTGTCCAAATTCAGCCCAGGAGCCTCAGATTTGTCCCTCCTATGCTGGCGCACTTCTCACAGCAAGCTCTGCCTTACTTTCCTCTGCCTTGGTGTCCACACAGATTAAACCTTTCGTAAAACTAACATTTCAGGAAAAACCCACTTTCCTCCCTTTCTGTTCCCTCCCAAAAGACCAGTGCAGAATTACTGAGCAGGCTTAAGTGTAAGGATGTGTGCCCCTGAGCAGGCTCATCCAGCACTAAGCAACTCAGCCATTTTGAAGCCTGAGGCCCCTGGGAGCCCAGCTTGGCTTTCTATTTTTGCAAACACTGCTTTCTAGGCTGTGTTTAATAATTTCTGTTAGATGTATCTCCACAGATGACCCAGATTCATTTGAAAAGCCTCTTTGTTTTAGATTGTTATGCACATATTTAAAGATGGGCTTAATGGCTTTCTCAGATCAGGGCCACATCAAAGAGTTTTGTTCCTGAAGAAGGAATGATTGCCTGCATTTGAAGTAGCTGTGCACGTCACACGAAGCTTGTCAACAAGGTGCAAATTCATCTAGGGATTCTCTTGGTAGCTTCTTTGCCACTTAAAACGTACATCTGACGTAACCAGCGCTTTTTTATTTTTAAAAATCCCTGTTAGAGCAAGCATGAAACTTTGAAGGCTTCAGCCTGTCTCATGCAATTTGTCAGATAAAGGGACTGCACAGCATCCTCTTTGCATGGCAACTTGCTCCTCACAGCCACGGAGTTCCCAGCTTTGTCACGTTTTCTACAGTTTTAGATGACTGTGCCAGACTGAAGTGTCAACTACAAGAACTGGAGGAGGGATAGCTGTGTGCTATAAACGTAAAGTTGAATCTGGATATTTTACAATCAGTTTACTCTTGAAATGGATGGTTCTTCCTCTCATCTCATATTCCTCCTGACTATTTTACACCTTTATATGGTGGACCTGTTACATAGTGATACCAAATTCTTTCCCTTCATGTGATATTTCAGTTACACTTCTTCCTGGCCTTATGCCATTTCTTAACTGTTTCAAGGTGTGGGTAGGAGACTTTACACATTCCCTGAAACAGTATATGTGAAAATCTAAACAGCTAATATTCATGCCAAAATATTGCTATACCCATTGCTCATCTTTCCAAGACTGCATTAAGATAGATACCAGATATACACTGGTGTGACAATTGGCTGCAGGGTGTGTTTTGGCAAGAAAGGTGATCTGTTAGTCAAGTTGGGAAAGGAGCAGCACAGTATCAGAACAGAGGGTCTTTACAACTCTGCTAATGAATTGTAACATAGCGGAAAGTGTAACTTCACCTTCACAATCTCCATTTATATTTAGGTTTGCACGTCAACATAAAGAATGCTACTAAAAATACATGATGAGAGAAGAGTGTAGAGGGATTCCTTGTGGAACAGGGGCATATGATACCCCAGGAAAGTCTGGCCAACCCAGGGTTGCTGAGGAAGAACCCCTGAACTGGCCTCAGGCTGTAGGCAGGCCTGGAAGACACCTGGCAGCAGGCAGCCTTGAAAATCCTTGGCAAAGCTATACACTGGTCGGCTCCCCCACTGCTTAGAGGCTGTCTCGTGGGAATAGGGCGTGAATCTTTGCAAAGTAGATATAAGTTAGTGGAAGCAAACAATAAAGCAGAGAACGATGCTCAAATTGTATCGGTGTTCATGTTGTTACTCTGGCCGGCTCCCCTGCTAGAGAAGAGGAAGAGAGGGAAAAATCAGAATGAGGAAAGGATGCAGTTTTGGTCTTCCTTTTACAAAGGGATGCAAATATTGCAGAATGCAGAATGTATTCCGTTCTTTGCCAGTAAAGACACCACAAGTCTTGCATCCCAAGGAAGGAACTGCCATTGGAGAAGCTAATTTTTTGGCATAGTCCTTTTTCCAGTGGTATTTTTATTATATTCAGCAGAAAAAAATACTCTCTGGGGCAAGCCTCAGGCATGTGCTCTAACCAAGAGCCTGTGGAATCATCCTCCACATGAAATACTTTAGCAATCCCAAGTACAAAGTACAGCTGCAATCCCATGAGAAGGGACTGAGTTAATGTTCCAAGTACTTATAGCCTAGTTAGAAAACCCACCTAAAAGAGGTTCCTGCTTAAAATTTAGCAGTTCTGATAAGGATTTGAACCATTCTCTTGACATTCAGGGAAGGGTTCTTAGGCACTGAGCTACTGAGCAAGAGGAGAATAACAACATCATTGCATCCTCAAGCAGTTTTCTGAATCTCAGTCTTTGTTGTCTCTTTTTACAGATTTCTCTTTTTTTAATTGAACTAATCAAAATTTTGAGGAAGGGAAAAGAAATAATTTTGTTAAGCAGGACAATAAGTCTGATCTAAAGCAATTACAAAAATTGGATGTCAACGTTTTTTTAAAAATCAATTATTCATGTGGACCTAATAATGAAGACATTTTCTGAACTCACCATTTTCTATAGTTACAGCATTCCAATAAATTTGCAGGTACAAATTTAACTGTCTAAATCAGCATCCTGATTCTTTGTCATGGCTACAGAGTTGCTGAGAATGCTGTAACTTCTTTGGTAAATTGTATCAGATTTGGAGATTAAAATACGTGAATACAAGCATATAACTAAGCCTGAAAATATCGGCCTACAGGAATAAACACTACATTTGTGTGTTTCTTTATACATTTATTAAAAACAAAGCATTTCTTCCATGTGCATCTTCAGCTAACTCGGACTATTCCCCAGTCAGAGCCTGGGGGGTGATGTGAAGAGAGGGGGGAATGATTGTGTTATAGCTGTCCTTATGAGCTGGGTTCAAAACCACAATCACTTACACTTATCGATGCCAAGAAGCTTACAAAAGACATTTGAGATTGTAACAATTCACCCCAAAATTGGAAACACATTTGACTCCACCCCACAAGATAATCAAATAAAAACTTTAAATGCAAAAGAACTGGAAAATGTGATACAAAGCTTCTTGCTATCCACTTGACCTACCTACCCTAAAATATTTAACACAGGCAAAATAGAGAATAACCAATTTGTTTTGTTTTATCTGTGGGAAGGGATTAAATTTAAGACTGCAAAATAAGTCTGTAAAGTTATTCCTAAATAAACTATGTCACTGTATTGAAATGAGCTGCATGAGCATGAAGCTAGATGAACTCGTAGAATAACACCAAATAATTCTTTAGTAATTCTCTCCAAAATGTTGCAGTCAGGTAATAATTTATACTAATATATGGGTTTGGGATAACTCAATAATATTATTGCTATTTCTACTTTAAAGAGGGTGTAGATAAAACAAAATGACTTTATTTTGTTAAACCACAGTTATTCTTCTGTAATTTACATGTATCTTATTCTACAAAGGTAATTTGAGTTAATATCATTCCCAAATAGTAACATATAAATCAGGATGTACTCCTGATAGCATGACCTAACACACTAATAAGTTGCTTTTCACCTAAAGGCCTTTCTTCTCAGTTTTAATAACACAAGAAGGAATGACTACACAGCTTTGGAGCAAGGAAGGAAACCTTATTGTACACATAAAAACCAGACTAAAGATACTTCAAGGAAAAACTAGTTAAAATGAAATTCTCATACTATTTTCTCCCATTTCACAAAGTATGCCCTTATCTGGACTATGGAATAAAATAAGGATGAATCTTATTTTCAGTATACAAGTTGTCATCTCAGGAACTCATAAGGAAGTTCAGCAGTGACACAACATCTTTGTGGCATTGCTGAGTATTACTGTCCCCAAGAGGCAAAGGGTCACCCTGAGAACCAGTCCAGGGCAAAGCATATTTCCTGTATTGAAATGGCTATAGAATGTCATCATAGAATCACAGAATGGCTTGGGTTGGAATGGACCTTAAAGATCATCCAGTTCCACCCCCCTGTCATGGGGCAGGGATATCTTCCACTAGACCAGGATGCTCAGAGCCCCAAACAACCTGGCCTTGAACACACCTAGGGATGGGACATCCACAGCTTCTCTGGGCAACTGGTGCCAGTGTCTCACCACCCATATAGTGAAGAATTTCTTCCATATATCTAATCTAAATCTCTTTCAGTTTAAAGCCCTTATCCTATCACTACATGCCCTGACACCCTTCAGGCACTAGAAGGTTCTATAAGGTGTCCCCAGAGCCTTCTCTTCTCCAAGCTAAACAACCCCAACTCTCTCAGCAGATCTTGACAGGAATGGTGTTCCTGTTCTCTCATCATCCTAGTGTCCCTCCTCTGGACCTGCTCCAACAGTTCCCTGTCCTCTTGTTGGAGGCCCCAGAACTGGATGCAGTACTCCAGGTTAGGTTATTTTTGAAGAAGTTTTGTTTGAGCTCTTAATCTTTTAACTGTAATTTATTGTTTTTCTAAGAATTTAAAGATTATCTACTGATCATTTCTTTCCAGTCTTCTTAAAAAACTCCAGTCCCAATAATGGATATGGGCAGATCCAGGGATAGGGGCAGATTCCTTTTTCCCCTGTAGCCTGTGGCAGCTGCTCACTCTCAAGGCCAGCCCCAGATGTGTGGACCCATGGACAGGGGAAAGAAGCCCTGCACTGTGGCGTGCAGCTTTAGAGGAAATGCCCCCCACACATGGAGAAAGAGAGTGGGTGGGTGAATGAGGCAAATTGGGGGCAATGCTCAGGGCATGGCAAATCCTTTGTAGACACATTGTTCCAGTATTTCATGCATCATTGGGCTCATAGAAGGCCTGCTTTCCTCAATATCCATGAGAATTTTGCTTCAGAGACCACTAGAGACAGGAGGAATTTACTCTAATTCACAGCTCTGTTTAATTTTTGATGCTCTGAAAAGAAACTGTAGACAGCCACACACTGTAAGGCCAAGGAGACTTCAACAAATAACTAATCAGATCTCCCACACAATTGAACAATTCCTGCTGTGGGTACCCACCCCCAGCAATACATGCACTGTGCAACTTTCATAACAAGAGCTATATAGAGCTTATTTTCTTTCAAGAGAGCCTTAAGGCAGACAGATTATGGATGTAGGCCTCAGAAATCTCTATGAGTATGGGGTAGTTCTTCCTTAAAAAAAAAGGTAGAGAAAAAATGCCACTGGGCAGATCAGCACTTTTTCACCATTCACTATTAAATGAGACAGGAGCAGAAAATATCAAAATTGTCACATCAGTCCTCTCCTAGTCCCAGTCAGCTGCTTTCTAGCTTCCTTGCACTCTGGCAGCCCTTGTATGGCTTGTTATGCTAATAGCCTTTAATTGCATTCTATCAGTGGCGATGCTAGCAAAGCACTTACTGCATACAATTGAGTTACCATGCTCTGCAGGTCCTACAGATGTGACCAGATATTGTACCTTTTCCTGTTGTTCCCGTCTATAAACTTTAGGTTATCCATCAGTGGCAAAGCAGATAGATCTTTAATGTAGTCTGTGGAATCAGAGGTTTCTATTTCCTACTAGCCTTGAAGTGACCCTGTGCCCAATGGCAGGCAGGCTGCAGCCCACTCCAGAGAGCACTTTTTCATCTAATAACACCGAGCACACAAAATTCCAAACTAAAGTGGATGTTCAGCCAACTGCTTTCTGTGTCACTGCAGAAACAGGTCAAGTAACATCTCTCCAGGTGTGCTAGTTCATTGCCTTTCTCTTCCCTCTGCTTGCAAACACCATGTGGGCACGACATATCTGATGCAAAAGACCCTCTTCTGTCTGCGAGACCCTTCACTGACTAACCTACCCTGCCTGCCCCTCTCAGGCTCACACCTCAAACCTGTGCCAGGGCCAAGTTCAAACTTCTCAGGTGAGGAAATAGGGAGGGCACAAGTCGTGCATTACTTTGGTTCAGAGCATGGGCCCAAACTGCCTTTCCTGTGTTTGAGCTATGTCCAAGCGAAGGGCTGGGTGCGTTGCAGGCTGTCCAACAGCTGAGGCTTGTTTTCCTTGTGGACGCTGACAAACTATACATGAATTATTCTGGGTTCACTACAGCAGAACATGGTCAGGCATCCCACATATTTGGCTTTATGTTGCAAACATCACCACCTACATGTAACAAACTAGGAGTTAAAATGTTAATGTACCAGGAGGTCAGTGAGGGCTATTTTCTTAAGACAAGTTCACCTTTTCCAGATTTCAGCTGCAGGCCATTTTAAAAAAAGCTTGGTTTTCATTTTCTTGAAACCTTAAAGTGTTGCAGGGCGAAACAAAAAAAAAACCCAAAACCTATAAAAATAATGAAACTAGAGATGGAGGTATATTTTACAGCACCTTGAACCATGAGCAAATAGTGTAAATTAGGAAAAAATAAGAGACCACAGAGTGCTTATACAGACAAACCAATGTTTTCCTGGGATCTGAAAAAAACTGCCTAATAATAAATGACAACTTCCATTCCACAGCAAAGCAATAATTTAAAACTAAATTTACATTGTAATTAGCCTTTCAAAAATGCAAAGAACTTCAATATAGATGTCCATTAATAATCTCACTGCTGTCGGAAAGCCTTTTCCACCCACACATGCTACTTAATTAAACTCAGAGTTCCTCATTCATAGAAACAGACGGTTATGAAGAACAGGTGGTTCCTAATTTGAAGATAATGGATAAGTGAATCTCAGTATAACTTCAGAGCCTCAGATTATCTCATTTAATGTTTTATTTGTGCTTTTGAAAATTTTACTTTAAGCTCAGTTTGTTTTTCTCTTACAGTCATGAGAGCATATCTATAACAGTTGATGTTTGTCTTTTAGTAAAATGTCACAGATCACTTTCAGAGCCATTAAAATTGCTTAAAATGAGCTCACAAGTTACAGCTCAACCTGTAACATACTGTACTTTTGATATGACCACAAGACTGTTGTTCACTCACACACATATGGTAGATAAGTGCTTGGACATTGTGAAAGTGCTAAGCCTTTCCAGGCTTAAGAAACTTTGATTTCCAAAGACAGACCTGCTAGGCTGGCCTTCTCACACAGCAACAAGCTTAAAAAATGTCTTTGAGGTGGATCTAAAGAAAAAACTTGAGGACAGTTTCCTACCTTTATGTGGCTTGAGTAAGTTCTTGCCACAGACTGGCCATTTGCAAGACAAGCTCCAGTTCCATCAAAAGCCTCTGTGTCGCAGATGATAAGTGTAGTGATGGGAAGGCTGGTGTACAGCAAAGGTCTCTAAGGCTTCTTGCAGCTGGAAAGTTCCCTGCTGCTCTGCAGGATACTGAGAGCATCCTCAAAAGAATCAGTAAAACTTTAGCTGGCTGGTGGGAGAGCTTTGTACTGTCAGAGGAGTAGTGAAGGCAAGAGAGAGGGGTCTGGAGAGAACAGCCATGGACAATGAACAAAGAAGTCCCTAGGCTCTGTACTGTGTTGACCTACACTCAGCCAGCAATCTGCCCTGTAGGGATACCCAGGCGGTGGTAAAACCCCATATAGCACACTCGGGACTGTTCCCAGTGTTTTGATGCCTCCCCTGCATGTTGTCACAGTGTTGTGTGAAGGCAAGCAGCAAGCTCAGGCCTCAGGCCATGCAAGTGCTGCTGAGCTGGCTCTGGACAGAATCACTGAGGATGCCCCTTAATTAATTAGTATTCAGTCTAATTAATTAACCACATGATGGGTTGTCTGTGGGTTAATAATGTTCATGGGCTGCACAATATTTATGGGCAGTTCTTTGCCTGGCAATTTCTATCTGGAGAGAGCACTCAAACCCGGAGGAATTGGCTCGATTAAAGGGAGTTTTTACTGCCACCTGCAAATTTTAAAGCACTTTATGTGGGGTTTCACTATCCTCAGCTGACAGTGCATGAAATGCTGGAAGAAAGCAAGGCAGGAAAGAGCTATGACTGAGACTCAGGTCTCCAGACACCCTACGTATGTGATAAAAATCACTTCACTAGAACTGAGGCCTTTTTGTTTGTCTCTGAGAATTATTTGAGAGCTGCAGAATTATCTGGTGCTGCAGAAAGTTAAGTTGCATCTCTGTACAAAAGGGTGACAATAATAACTCCTAAAGTCTTCATATAAGATTTGGAGGTTCCTTTGCAAGGTCCCAAAATAAAGAGGAGAAAGACTGAATAAGATAACTCCCAGATATCACCCAGAAAGGCAACACATTTGGCATTTCAGCTGTGCAAACTTCAATGGCTAATTCAAAACAATGAAGCATTTAAAGAAAGAGACTATCTATAGTAGAAACAAATGAGTCCTTTATACCCAATTCTAACAGCTATTTAAAGAGAAAATATAATCACAGTATAATCAATGGAGTGAGTAATATTTACTGGTTGAGTGATGAATGGCTCCCTCTGGAAGAAAGAATATTTTTATGTTTGACTTCTGACAGCCAAGGTAGCTGTAAGATGCAGTCTGAAATAGACAGCTCTTTTATTTTAAGAAAGCAAATGATTCAAATAGTGTAGGCAAAGACACATTAACTCACACCTCCACTAACAGTTTATTCACTAGCCTACTGTTTCCCTTGTTAAACTCTGTTCTACCTCCCACTGTTACTGACACAACTTCTATTTTTCAGTAAAACTTTATTACAGGCTTGCTTTTAAATGAAAAGGACAAAGATGTTAAACCACGGTGTTACAGGTCACCGCCTACCAGCCATCAGTGTGCATGAATAGAAAGGAGTGTCCTAAGTTGCACTGCTTTGCACAGCTTGGGAAAGTCAGGATCTTTCAGCACGGGCAGGGCCATGCCTGCAGTTCAGCAACTACAGAGAAGGTGCCATTACTCAGCTGTGCCCCAAAGCCAGCTCCACAAGAGTGGCTGATTTTTATGTGATGACACTCTTCCTTATTTGCATCTATTCAGAGGAATATGCAGATAAATAATTTGTCATATTGAATTTAAGGGTGCTCAGTCAAATAACTGCATCATGAGCAAGTGGAGAACATATATACAATGGAAACCACACGCACCACCTGTCTGAGCAATATATCTGAGTTAAATGAGGGTTGTTGGAAGTTTTAAGGCTGGGGTTTCTTTTCTTGAAC
Source organism: Aphelocoma coerulescens (assembly GCF_041296385.1). Lineage (NCBI taxonomy): Eukaryota > Metazoa > Chordata > Aves > Passeriformes > Corvidae > Aphelocoma > Aphelocoma coerulescens. Next base: position 14,046,876 of record NC_091021.1, read on the forward strand.
AAGAAAGATGGTACTCAGAGGCATTTTTCTTAGTTGTTCTACCAGCCCCTTGAAACATGGACCACCTGTTTCATGTCAAGGATATGGAGGCCTTTACCACTAAGAGAGTCCTGTGCCTAGTCCATGGCCTACACTATATTTCTATGTCATCCATCTTTTAAAAAATTCAAATAATCCTCATATTATACAGTACTCAGAAGAGAGATAAAAATATAACAATTAATGCTAGTACGGCAGATGTTGTATATTCAAACTCCACCATCAAAATATAAGCGTATGGTAAAGGCATCAAGAGCAGATTGACTCCTTCATCTTAAAATCGCTGTATGCCCATCAGGTGATCCCTGTTCTCTGTTCCTTTATTCCTACTTACACTGCTCTCTTCCTCCTAGTAGTCAGCCTTGTGTTTTTCCTCATAGTTCTATTTCTTCTGTTTGTGTAGCCATACAACACAATAAGGATAGCTGTAAAGCTCCAATGCAATTACACAGAAATAAGAAAAATAAAATGAGAGGTTTGCAAGATCCCTTAAGCCCATTGTCATGTTTGTGAATGAAGCCATGTCTTCTGCTAGCACTCTCCTCTTTCTAAACAGACCTTCGCCATTCCTCCGGAGTGCTAAATCCTCATGGTCAAGTCCATGCTTTACAACAGTGGTACAAACAGTAAGCCATTTATTTAAGGAAGTAAAGAGTTCAAAACGTGTGAGAGTGGAAAAGGTGTGTATTTGTTTTCCTTTTTATCCAAGTCTCCAAACAATGCTACTAAGGCCTTGGAGAAAAGTTCATGTGCTCAAAAGTTCATTTGCTCTCTCCCCACCAGCAGATCGGTTTATTTAGTGAAAGACAGCACCTCTCCCTGCAAGCCTTCTCACTCCAATAGCCAGTTTCTCCTGAACCTCTGGCATGAAAACCCTAATCTCCCACACACACATTTTATTACTTTGCTGACTTTGACCCTGTTGAACACAAACTATGAGGCCTCTTGTTCTCCTGTTCTTACATTCCTATAGATTCTTCCTTCTCATTCTGTCTTTATATACATCTCCCTAAGGTCTATGTGCCCCAGCCCATTAAATGTCTGACTTCATGCTTAAACACTACCCTGAACAGAAATGCTCTCTTGAGTAGGGGCCTCATTTTGGGACAGTCCCAACTTCTAGTCCAACCAGCTCTTTTCTTTCTTCAGAGCCCTCTTTCATCTAAGCGCTCATTTCATAAAGCTTTCTGCAATCAATTTCTTCCTCAATGTCATCTCCAGTTCCCCCTTTGTTTAAACTATTGCCCTCTTTTTTGCTTCTGTCAGATTTAGAGTGTAAGCACTGTGACCAACTCTGCATGCCTTGATGGTACTAATAATGTATTATTATATATAATGATGTAATCAGAGAAAGTTCAAGAGGCAGTTCAAGCATGGGGAGGCTGGAGCTAGCCCATCTTCAGATGTGTAGAGCCTGCCATATGATTTGAGATAAAAGGAAAATATGTAAATAAACAGTTAAAACTATATATGAGAAAAGCAAGGGGAAAGCCATGATATTAACTTTATATTAACACCATATATATTGTGGGAACTGAGAAGGGAAAGTGGATCTGAAGTTTCCAATTCCTCCAAGTAGTGCTATATCACTGAAGATTTTGCATGAGACTATTGTGTAATGGGAAAAGCTCGTGCTTGCAGGACACATTTCAGCAGCCAGGAAGAAAGGCACATTGTGTAGCTTTCACCTTCTCTTGCCAGCTTCCCTGTTATTATTTTAGGAAGGCATAATTGCAGGCTCACGATTTTCATAGTTTTTTCTTAAAAATGCCACATTGATTAGATTTTACAAACTGCCCAGAAAAGGAACTCCAAAATTAATGGCAGGCTGACATAGTCTATATTAGTGTGTTCACAAAACCTCTTTGTAACTGTCAGCATGTGGACCCCATGGCTGCAGGATACACTGTCAGTTTCTTAGAAAGATGGAGGAACATCGCCAATTCATTTTTCTTTGTCAAACATTTCATTTATTATTGAGTCTGTATGCAAGTTAACATCTCTCTCCTGTGCCAGCACTACTGCAACAATAACCATTTTTGTATTTCTCTTGCCAGCTAAGTTTGTGCCACCCATGCTTTGGTACAAAGGAAAGGTTCATGGCAGTGTGCACTTAATGAATGAGCATAATTAGCATGAAGACGTCTCATCAGGCTGGTGAGGTGGCAGCACGCTATATTGCTACACAACCCATAAAACGAAATGACTCCCACACCTGGAGCTGGTGATAAATATGCTTGACACAATACAGTTCCTGGGCTCTTAACATGCCAGTTTGAATTCACTTTGCTATGGACTGGGAGAAGCCCTGCAGGTTCCCCTCATCCTGCATCCCTGGACTCTGCGGGCAGAATTCCCCCAAGCAATGGTCTTGTAAGCAAAGGAGACTGTAAGATGTCAGTGACCCCCCCAGTCCCTGACACAAGGGGCTCCCTTCCCTTGTAGTGGATTTGGGAGAGTGGAACAGACACTGTGTCTTCAGCAATTCCACCTTACTGTTTGGCAGCTGAGGACAAATCTCCTTTTGCTGATGATTCAAGGTAAGAGGCTGCAGGCAGCAGTGGCAGCCTGGGGAGCACTTCACACTGCTAGACCTGCCTCATAGGCAGTGACCGCTGGGTGGGACAAATTACTTGGGGAATAACAATCTTGCCCCCCAGAGGCAGGTATGCCACAGTCCCTGTGGTGCTGGTGATACTGGAAGACGAACTAAGAACAAGAAAAGTACACCTCTGCTACCATAAATCTTGCTAGCAAAGGGAAGGCACCCTTATCTTCATTTGCAAACATTTCTGGGCTTCTATACCGTGCCATGCTACTGCCTGCTCCATGACCATGCCTCCAGAACCTATGACTGCAGCTTTGTTTTTCTGAGCAAAGCTGAGCAAGAGGAGTGATCTAACCGAAAAAAAAAAAAAAAAAAAAGTAAAGCTTGGCAGGTACTTAGTGACATGAAAACTGGCAAAACAGACACTGGGATCTCTTCATTCTTCTTAAAGATGAAAGAGAGCTGAAATGAAACTAGAGCGTGTGTTTCAATGAAGATCTGTATTTTGCAGGCTAGGACTGCACCCGAGTCATTGCAGGTTATTCAGCATGCAAAGGGATGTTCATATGGCTTTAGTGCTGTCCAGCCTGGACAGTTTATTCTGGGTTAGAAAGTCCATGTGAGGGAGTTATAGGAACACACCTACACAAGAAAATAGCACGGCTGGGCATGTTGGCTCACAGCCGTGTCAGACCATTTCCCTGTGTTGCTGTGCCCCCAGCTGTGCCACAGGGGAATGAGCTGGATTGGACTTTGCATCTCGCCGAGTCAATCACATCCACATTCCTGGGTCTTTGTTACGAATGATGTTGTAATAAGCATGAAGAATGCAGCTTGCAGTTTGAGATCCCAGGATGAATTTGCAGTGCTGACAGCTAGAGAAATCATCCCTTGATATACAATCAGAGGGAATTTGATACAGGAGTCACTGTGAGAGGATAAATGTGTCATTTTTAGAGTCAATTTGACTATAACCCCACTTTAATTGCAGAAAATACAAAATAAGTGCCAAATGGAAATATGAGAAGCAATTTTTTCTGTTCATTACTGACACAAAATAAGCCATGAGCTTATCCTTTCAGAGTCTGAAAATTCAAAACACCCTCTACATTTTAAGCTTTATTTCCCTAGAATGAGAAGTAAAGAATATTTGCATATTGTTACAATTATAAAGCTATAGGAAAAAAATCTTTCTTTTCTATAAGTAAGATTGATAGGCATTTTCCACAAAACTTAATTTTGAATGAGAATATAAATTAGAATTTTTATGTATGCCATGCAGTATGAATATTTTTAGTCAGTATGGATGTATTTCATATTGTCCAGGGGAGACAAAAGAAAGCCACAGCATCTAATGAGAGTTTTACTAAATATCAGTTTTTCCAACTGTATTTTGGCAAGCAGCTACATCTTGCAGAAATCAAGTAACCATGGTGTCTAGTCATGCTTACATCTTCTGAGATCAAATGCAGTTTAAATAAGCACAATACAATAAAACAACTTTCTTTGGAAACATAGTAAAATTCAGGGAGCACACTTTTCTTTCAAGGCACCTTCTTGTATTTATATGTATATATAAAGCTGCCACCTTTGACATCTGCAAGGGCGTTTAAACTATAGGAACTATGTATTCGGTAAGAAACTTTCTCTTTACATGAACTATTGTACAGAAACTTTATCTTTGTAAGATAGTAAGTTACTGTAAGATGCTATTTTGACTATTCAAGTTTTTACACTTGTTTGGATTCAGAAAATTGGAAGCTTATGGATCAATTAAGAATGAATTAATGTGACATTCTAGCATGAAAAGAGATGCTTGGAAACCAATTGCAAAATAATCAGTTTAAAATGTCACAGAAGTTAACAATTACTCATAAAAGTACCAGTGGTGAAACTTGGCCTTCAATGAAGTTAGAGAGATCCTTAAACCAACTTCAGGTTAGGGTCAGGTTTACAACTCCAAATATTTTGACATTTGCCCTACCTTGTTCTCCACCATCCTGTGACCATCCTTTTCCTCCCTACTTTAGCTCTTTTTTTTCAAGCTTATTTTCAAGAAAGCTCTGACCCTTGGAATATGCACACACATTGCACCTTAAACTGCAGATACGCTCACTAAGGCCAAATCAGTTAACCATACATACTCTTCCCTACTCCCATCCCACCTTTCCTCAGTTGTCTCTACACTTTCCTTCCTGACACTCTAATTAGGGGCCTTAAACTGTTAAGTCTTTGGGATATAAATTATATCATCTTGCATGTTTGTACATTGCCAAGCACAAGAATAGTAACCACTTGCCTTTGCTGGCAATCCTATGACACCTTTGGTAAGGGGGTGGAAGCTCTGGAGGGCTAATTAAATGTCAGTGTGGGTGATCACATTCTGCTTTTCTAAATTCCTCCTCCTTATCTAAATTCCTCATGTAGTTACATCCTGATACAATATTTCTCTTCACTTCCCACTCCAGCTTGGTGTGTAGCGTGACTTTGTGCTTTTCAGCAGCTGCTGCAGTCCTTCCAAGAGCTGCGTTTCATTAGTGGCTAACACATCTTCTGGCTGTCTCGTCTGCAATGTGAAACACCCAGCTCGCTGTGCCTGTATATGTGTGTTTGAGAGACAGAGTATTTTATTAATATGGATTTCTTTAAAACATAGAAGAATACACCGATTCTTGAACCATGCTCCATGGAGCACTTGTGGATGGCCCATTATGAGCTGGTATGTCACATGGTGTTCATTTGCTCCTTGTTTCCTGCTGCTAAATTGCACTGTGACACTCTTAAATATACGTTAAATACTTTCCTAATGTTACTTAAGCAAGTAAATTGCTTCCATTGCCTGAAGGAAATTCTGCAATTGCAAGCATGGGGGGAAAGGAATGGAAAGGGTGATCAACAAGAATCTCTCTTAATAATGTCATCCCTTAGGTTAATGTGATCCACTCAATAGTGGATTCCTGCTCTCAGACAGAAAAACTACCCTTCTTTTCCAACATTTTATGTGCTGTTTGGGGCTGGATCCCACTACCCACGCTGTGTTTTAGGCCAGATCTCTGAGAAGTGCTAGCTCTTTGCTTTGCTTTTTACTCAGACATACAAAGCTTTCCAGGATGCTTGGCACATAGTAATTAAGTCTCTTCAGGGGAGTGGATCAAGATCTTAGCTATAAACGGAGGTACCTGGAATGTGATGGATCACCTGGAAACCTCAGGATAGGGTGGAAGGGGATGTATAGTGACACTCTACAGGGACAAAAGCCTCACCATTTTACAGTAGCCTGGGGAGCTGAAGCCAGAGGTTGTGCCCAGTGCTCAGAAAGCAAAGTGTGATATTGCAGTCTCTTGTATCCCAGTGCTCGAGGTACATGTCTACTTATTTAATGAATCTGAGCATTTCCAAGAACTGATGCCACAGTCCATATGCTGTTTTCTTTTTCTTTCTCTCTGTTTCTTTTTTTCTTTTTCTTTTTTTAAAGCAAACCAACAGAATATAAAATTAGACTTGCAACGCATGCTCTACTTATATTGCTGTGACCCTAAAGATAACATGGAAAATGTCGACTAAAAATGTAATAAGTGAAAGCACTTTCTACACACACATTCCTTCCCACCCCACTTATATAAGGACTAGTTAGAGGCAGAAAATAAGGGATTTCTTTCTACCAGCCAGTTTATCATCTTTGCCCCTTGGCCAACTACCAGTATCTACAGGGAGTTTCTACCATTGTGAACATAAGACTGTGCAAACAGGTTGTTTGCTACACAACTGTGCAAACACATGGACATGGAAACAGTTCAGAGTGGTCATGCCATGGCAGCCAGGCTGTGCTAGTGGGCCATGTGTGCTTGGGCAGCACAGAGCAAACTTGGTTGACTTTGGCAGGCTTGTGCTGCTCTCTGCTTGCATTAGCATCAGAACATGTAATAGGCTGTTCAGAATAGCTGTAGAAGTTGTTGACTTTAGATTTCTATTTCTAAGTGAGCAGTTGGGGTTTGTGTCCTGTTACAGAACAAGAACCACAGATCAGTAACACGAATATTTGAAGCTTGTACACTTCCATTCTCATTATAGTGTTTGTCACAAAGATGAATTAATGTTGTGCCATTTTCAGTTCTCATTACAATCTTTGTCATGAGATGAAATATTAGACTCTTAAAGTCTCTATGAATCATAGCAGCTTGCTCTATTATGTTGACCTTTTCAATATTCTGTGTTTGGACTGGCTGGCATTTCCTCTCCTCTTCCTCTGCAATAGCCCCACTAAACTTGTACACAGCTGCACTGGGCTTACCAATGAAAATGCAGAATACTGATGAAGTCAATATTGCACAGGCACATCTGTATTTTGAGAATTGCAGAATTTGAATTCTATTTACCATGCAAAGGGAGGGACTAAAAAAATGACCCTATGAAAATCCTTGCTTGCTGTTTCTATAAAACACTCCTGCACATACACATGTTCTATGAAAAGAAAGCAACTCCTAGATAGATGTAATGAAAAAGAAACACGAGCCCCATCTACCAGCCATTGTTTGAAAAAGAAAAGAAAAAATAGGTCACAAATCTGTTGTTAAATGGCCTGAAAATTGTCGTCCAACTTCTTTCTTTATTTTCCAGTGCTAGTACAACTTCCTGCTTTCTTTACAGGGCTGATGGCAGCACTGCATAACCAAAGGCTGGACTGGGGCATTGTGGAGTGACTCTCCAGTACTGTCTAGTAGTTCAGTTGAAATAGTTCATATCAGACTGTTTGTGTGATACCCAGGATCTTGTAAAGGTACACTGGAAATTATTTCATTCCTGAGTTGTCACTGAAAATTATTTCATTCCTCAGGAGAACAGAGCTCAGATGACAGTCAATGTAATAGCTCAAGACATACTACTGAAGTGTCCCTTTGTAGGCCCATTTTCATCACAAATATGTGTTTTACCCCAGCTGTGAAGTGATAAGCATGTGACTGAGGACCCCAAACAACCCAAATACCTCATAATTCTGTGCATGCTAAAAGGCACTTTAATCCAGGTAGACTGTTGAGGGCCTATGGACCAGTCCATCATTTTGAGAAACTCAACCTGAGTGCAGGAACATGCCTGCTCTGTGGAAGGCTGTGCTACACATCCCCAGGGCCACAGACTGCCACATGCATGCAAGAGCCCTCCCAGGGAGGCTGAAGCACTCTGGCCACACAGAGGAGTGGGGCCGCATCATTTCTGGTGCAGTTTGGTGTTGATTCTCATGAAGGAGGCACGGGACAGCCACCGTCCCAGGGCTTCGAGAAAGACCAGACACAACCCAAGAAAAGGATCTTTAGGATCTTAGCTCTGCTGTAAAATGTCTGCATACCGTGTGCTGCTCCTGTAGTTAAGTATCATGCGTGCTATGGATCTGAGATGCCTCTGAAATGCCTGTAGTTTCTGGCCCATTTGTCACACTTACAGAGATCAACAACCTTTAAAAACAGGAAGATTTATTTATTGAACTTAAAATCTGTGAGCTTGACAAAAACTTACCATTTTAAAACATTCTGTGAAGTAAAAAGTTAAATGGGTTGGAAAATGTGTCATTTTAATCCTTGTGAGAACAGCAAGATGGAAAGGGCCACACTGCATCTCTGAGAGCACAGAGTAGGGACTTGGGAGCACAGCTGACCTGAGCACTGCTTAACATGCAACCACCTCGGGCAGCCCACTGCCAGACTGCTGTGGCCTCTGGTTTAAGGCAGAATCTGTCAAATGACAGTTTTTAAGTCCACTCATTGCCAATGAGAGCATACTGTTCAGGACACCCACCCAGGTAGGTGCATGATGCCCACCTTCATTACACTTTGCATCCTTGCAGTGAAACTCACTCCTTGCACTCCTCCTCTCAGAGTTACTACAGAGGGTGCATGAGAGCAGCTTCACGACAGCAACCTTAGTGTGCAATAACACACTGTCCTCTCCCCGGGCTGGGATGCACTCACTTGCAGAGAGACACACAGAAACCTGGGGAAGTCTGTCCCTGCAAGCCACGGCTCCTTTCATGTGCATAACAAATGAAGCCAATATGAGGATAATGGCTGCCTGCAACTGCTTCCACACCCCTGAAAGCCTCCCACCCCAGCTGAGGGCAAAAAGGAGAGATTGCTCCTTCCTGCAGACTGCCACCATCCCTCTAGGGTACATTGAGCAAATGCAGTCCCACTCTAGGAGCCAATGCTCAAGGGATGGAATATTTAAACTTCTTTTCCTGACCTCTGTTGAAGTCCCTTTTCCAGTCAGGATGCAGGGCTCTGACAAGAAGTTCTGGAATATGTGGAAGGAAGCACCAGCCTCTGCCTTACCATTTCATTTCTTGATCCAGCAGTGTCACACAGTCTTGACCCTGGTGATCTAACAGCATATATTCCCTCCTGCCAGTCCTGTTGTGAACTGCTGTGATACAACAAGAGAGAGATGGAATATAAGAATCTCTTAAACCAGCCCATCTGACCAGCATAAGTCACAGCATTTACTTCCTCCAGTCACAGCTTGCACACTGGTAGCAGAATGCAGAAACTGAATTAAACTGCAAAGCAGCAGTAGCGAAGCAATGCCATCAGATCCCCACACAGAAGATGGAACTGCTCTTTCCAGGTGCTGGCCCAGCCATTCCAAGAGCTTTCACATTGGTTGCTCTTTGTGAAATAGTTCTGTCAATAAAACCTCCTTTATGGATAAGTTCACATAATTCAGAGGTACCTTTTGTGGGCAGTATATTCTCCTTTCTCCTTAGGGAAGTGGTCCTGTGTATCAAGTGCATCAATACACCCATGTACTCACCCAGACAGAATCCTTATTCTACATATCTAATTCACAAGTATGGACCAGGTTTTGAGAGCAAGGACATTTTTGCTGGTCTCTGAGACTGTTTCTCTTTCCCAAAGAAGTCGCTGGCTGGGCTTCTTAGCAGTCATTGCTGTTCACAGGACTGGACTGAGAATCTGGGGGATGCTGGTTTTGAAGGTGATACATGGACAAACCTAACAAACTTAAATGCTTAAACAGTACAATCAACACTCCATATAAGAAAGCTGTCTCATCCTCCAGTTGTTAAAGCAGAGCCAAGTGTTGCTCCCTGGTAGCCCTAGAGATTGGTTTACTGAAGTTCCTTTTACAGAGAAAAGGGCACTGACTTCCATACTCCCACACAAAGATGCTACAAAAGCTGAGTTCCTCCTCTACCTGTTGGACTAGCAATGGGAGCTCAAACAAGGCCGCTCCAGCTCCACAGCAACGTTTTTTATTTAAAATCCAAACACGCAGCTCAGTGCAGCACTAGCTGTGAAATAATTCTTCCCCCTCAAGCAAGCTCTATCAGTGTTTTCCTTGTTTAGTGGTAACAGACCTGAACATATAAACAACCTCATGGCACACTCTGGGTTAGTCAGTGCCAGTCAGTAAGAGCCCCCCTCCGAGAAGACACTACAGAAAAGAATACTTCTAATTTAAAATCCTTCTAAGTGCTAGAGACATTTAAAGCATTAAGCAGCAATTAATACAAACAAGAAACTCAATCTCTCACATCATTAATACTAATTATGCTTTATAGTTACATTTTCTGAGTAAGATGACAGACAACATGCATATGGAGGAGGTTGCTTGACAGAGGTGCAGAAATGAAAGGCAACTAAATTGAAGCAGAAAGCAGTGTCAGACATATTTTAAAGGGCTTTTGACTTCTTTGAGCAGGGGAAGGCATTTCTAAAAAAGCTGGAATTGGGTGCACAGAATGTTCAGAAGTTCAGACAAAGTGCCACTCATTGTGGGTGTCTCAGGTGCTGGGCAGCCACTCTTGACATGCAGTGGTATTTGCTGAGGGACAGCTGCTGAGGATGTGGGTGTTTGACATCCCTGGGACTAAGACCCAAGGTGTTTTCAGTTGGATACCAAGCACCAGGTTCATTTGGGATAAGCTGAATTCAGCTTTTGCCACAAGGAATGTGACACTGGTGACTCTGAGGACATAAGTGATGATGCTCAGGACAACTGGACTGAAACTGGGCCAGTGTTTTCATACCCTGCCTCTTTTAGCAATGGATTTCCTGTTCTGTATGGTGAACATCACTAAATACCACATGTCCCCGTAGAAAGAGCTGCTGTATTTCACTGGAAAGGTGAGCATTTTATTTCTCAGTATGCTTACAGGTGAAATGACGAGTGGCACAAGGACTGGTGGAAAAATCAATCTGGCATTAATGTGCTTGCTTACAAATTTGCTGTATCCAGGGAACTGGGAGTCAGTTTCTACTAAAGCAAACAAAACGCACACTAAAGATTGCACTTAGGCTGTTTTCTCAGATTAGGACTATTACCAAACTTAGTGTCACACTTTAGTGTTGTTACCTGCTCTCATTTTGCAGCAACCCTGTACCCATGCAGTCATTACATACTCCTGCACTGGCCTGCTGCACCACATGGCATGCAACTTCTAAGCAAGGACAAAAGATCCAGGGCTTAAATCAATTACAATATGCATGAAACCTTAGCATAGTAGTCAAAAGAAATCTGAACTATGCTTATGACAAATGCTTTCTGTTTGAATTCCCTGTTGCTTCCTTTGACATGGCTCCAGCTGCTTGTCCTGTCAGGGGGAGACTTTATTCAGAAAAGTTAGCAAAAGCTGGAGAAGTCATTAGCAAAGTTGTCCCTGTCCTGCCTAGTGTTGTGGTGAATTATACTTGTGAAGCCAGAGGTATTTGTCTCTATTTATTTTACTCCAACATGGAAGCCAGTTCTGACCCAGATTAGCAGTGGCAGGGCAACTTTACTGTAAACTCTTAAAAGACGGCCTTAAGCACACTTATTTCAAGTTTCCATGTGGTCTCTGGAGTCCCTGTGCAAAGGAAAGATACCCCTTGCATAATGAATAAGATGCAATGAATAAGAGCAACACAAGACTTTCTGCCAATCAGTAAAACACAGCTAGCCTAGATGAGGGGGAAGGAGAAAGCTCATCACATTTCACTGTTGGCAAATACTGGCTAGTAGTGATGACTTGAAGAACATTTCTTGTGCACACAGCCCCTGTCCTGCATCAGGATGTGCCTACTCCTCAGGGCTGCCAGATCAGTGAAGAGCCAGTGCCAGGGTGGCCGCACACTCTCACTGCAGTGCCCTGTGCTCAAGCCCTGCCAAGGCCATGCACAGTGCTCCCTTGCAGGAAGTAATAGCCATCATTCCACAGTGCAGCTGCATTCTGCTGCTAGCAGCAGCCCTCCAGAAGACTGAGCATTTCAGCCTCAGAGTAATTCTGTACATAGCTTTAGGCAATGGACATCATGCTGGCAAGAAGTAGCAAGGCTTCTTATTCTTGGCTCCGTCACTGACCTGCTGTGTGACCTCAGGCAAATCACTTCGCTTCTGTGTGCTTCTTCTACTTCCCGTCTTTCATCTGTCTTGTCTGTTTGACTGCAAGCTTTGGGAGGGGGATCATCTCTTACGATGAGTATGCAGCACCAACCACAGGAGAGCTTTAATCTCTGTTGGGACTCTGAACACAGTACAAAATCTACAGCTATTCTGTAGTCCATACGGTCTACATTAGCACTTTGCACGAAAGTATTGCAGAGTGGTCAAAATGGGCCACTGTTGCAATAATTGTCACATCAGCACTTCTGGTATCACCCAGCATGTACCCTGAGACTCTGTCCACAAAGCAGGCAAGACATGCCACCTAGCAGACCTTCTATATTTTCATTTGGACTGGTGACTGTACATGAAAAGTGAGATTATGAATGGGGCTGCTTTGTCTTGAAGATACACTTTGAATGTGCTTTTCTACAATGAAACAGGCATGCTATAAGAAGGCTGCTGCTTCTATATATGACCACGTGAAGTGCAAGGAAATGGTCTTTTATGTCTTGAAAACAAATGTTAACAAATGGATGAGTAAGAGTGTTATTACCGCTAATGTGATGAAAGCACCCCACATTTACAAGGTACAATGGAGATGCATAGGCCAAGGAAGGACCTGACTCTGACTGGTTGATATCCTACTGGGATGGGTTTCATTGGCTGTAGAAGGTGCACACTCACCAACAGTTCAGTTCTGGCTATAAATGAGTGAACGGATGTAACTGTGTGTGTGTGTGCGTGTATGTATAGACAGAAAAGAAACAAGAAAGAGAAGAAGACTGAAGACAATGTGTCAAAGGAGAAGTCAAGCAGAGGGATCCCACAGGCAGAAGAATCCAGTTGCTATGCAGACCTGTTGCTTACCAAATATTTCGAATACATCATTCCTTGCAGAACCATAATCTCTCAGCACTCATCTATACTCAGCTTTTCTTCCAGTTTTCTGGGATAAAGAATGTGTTATGCCTCCTGAAAATGCTCCTTTATTATCTGGAGCTGACTGAAAGATCAAACTGTCCTCAGGTAGCCTGAATCAGCCCTGTGACACTTGTAACACTCTCCTGAAGAAACTCTCACAAGGCATAGCTTTCTCCTCTTTCACTGCTTGCTTTGTGGAATCTCTATACAAGGTACCCTTGTTCCGACTGTAATGCAGCTTTGGTAGAACCTGTAAAGAGCAGCTGTCAGCAAAGACAGCAGATCACGTTATCACACAGCATGATGCTCTGCAACATTATCATTTTGCAAGTTCTGCTGCTTCCCATTGTCCCGTTTGTGAAGGTGCTTTCTGGATTTCTCTCCCTCTGTTGTGACAGCTTTTGTCTTTGCACCACTGGTGCAAAACTAAAGAGATCTAACTGTACAAGGGAGCAGTTTTGTTCTCCTGCAATAGAGAGATATGCCAGGCTTTTAAAATGAAAAATAAAATATAGACATGTTTTTGAATCCCCTTTTGTTTTTCTAAGTTTTACAACCTTGCTTATCTGTAAACAAAATCATCATATATTTTTTTTTCATAGCACACTGCATAAATACAACTTCACGCATCTGGGAAGGTGACAGCTGCCCTGTGAGATAGATTGTGACAGTTTAAAATCAGGGAATCAATCACTGAGATATAGTGCCTGGGTGCTGTTACCACCAGGATGTATTGCAGGATCCAGGAGCTCGCTATTTGAGATATGCCATCATAACTCTGATAGATTAAAGCACCACATCCAGGAAACAATTGTGTAAGAAAAAAATGGTGTCATAGATCTGCCAGGTTACAGCACAGAACTCCAGGAGCCAACCAAGGGAGGGCAGGGATGTATCTCTGCTCCCAGAAGCTGCCAGAGCAGCATGATGACAGTTCTGTTCTCAAACAGCCCCATTATGACCTAGTTAGCATACATGAATTGCAGATTTAAAGCATTAAAGTGATGTACAAATCATTAATTTTTTGTCAAATCCATGTCAGCCTTGTGTATGCCTTCCTATTTTAATGTTGCATGACAGTGAAAAGAAGTCTAATCCTCTGTATATAAAGAGAAGAGATTTGGTGTAGCTGATATAATGAGATCTATTTAAACACTGGATGTTTTGCAGCTTTGAGTGTATCTGCTCAGAGAAGAAAAAAAATGCCACATATGTCCCATTAGAGTTAATTGTGAAAGGATGTAAATATATTCAAAGCCCCAAGGGCAGTTCTGCATGTTGTCTGTATGAAATAGAAGATATAAAACTTGTTTTCCATCAAAACTTCTTTTTAGTTTTGCGACAAATAAAAGGAACCACCTGCTCACACAAGATGGACCTGATTTTCAGAGGAGATGAACACTCAGAAAAATCAAGGTCTCACTTTGGAAACCAAGTCTGAGCCATAGTCTCAGGACTGGCATACAAAAAATTCAAACAGATATCAAAATCAAGTCCACATTAACTCCAATGCCTGCAGAGAATCATTGCAAAAGGGAGGACAACTGCTTTAAAGTGGGACTTCCTAAACTATTAGTGCTTCACAGTAATACCTGGGAAACCTAGGTATCACCTGCAGGCTGTGGCTGGCTGCCTCTCTCCACAAACTGTTCATATTTCAGGATGAATCTCCCATCTGTTTTGGCCTCATGGGTTTATTATTATTTTTTTACTATCCCATTTCGTATCCTCTTCTTGCTTTCCCTCCCTGGCTTTAAAGGAACTCTTGCATCTCATGCTCAGAACAGATGATACAGCTCTTGTTCTGAGCTGAGAACACTATTCAACACCATTGGGCAAGCCATTCTGCCACCTGATTAAAGTGTCATCCTAGTCCCCTTTCAATGAGCCAATTATTCCTCCACAACAAGTGGCATTTCACAGGCATGACCGAACATCACATTTCCAACAAACAGGCTTGCGTATTAGACTGACTGAAATCCGGATGCATGAACAGAGAGGCTTTCTTTGACAGTCTACTCCATCTCTCACACAGCCTGGCCTGGGGATGGATTGAATTCCAGGGAGTTGCACAGGAGGTAGGTAAGAGAAATAGGCTTGACAGTTATGTTCAAGAATTTTATGCAGCAAAAGAGAAGAATACTGGTGGCATAATTACAATGAAGTACAGAATTCCAGATGCTGGCTAAGATTTTTATAAAAAATAACAGAATTAGGCACCCAGTTCCAATTTGTTATCCATGTGTACTGCAATCTTCACCCCAATGCCCCTTTGAAATAACCTATAATCCCAAACCAGCAGGTTTGGTCAAGTTGTTTGTGTGTCTTTGTTTTAGACCTGTGTGTTTCTGCAGTCAACAGCACTCCTGGGCAGATGATTTCTCTTACAGTTCACTAGAATGACTTTCCCAGCAGCAAATAATCAGCAGCATAGCTCATCTTTTCTGACAGGACTTGAACACAGAGATGGTTCTCCTCAGGCTAGCAAAACAAGGATATAGAGAAATGAAAGTGCCATTGAGAAACATGTTGAACTGAGAGGCAGCCTGTGTCAGCTCCACACCTGGACAGGTGCTCAGCACTTACCCCTTGAGTGTTATTTCAGTAGCTCAGAGAGTAGCTGATAAGGAGTCAGCCATCAGCACATGGGGATCCCCACCCTTTAGATGAGTTAAACTGTGTGTGTGTCTTACAGAGACCCTTGGGCACTCTCTTTCAGTGCAGGGGTATTAGCTTTGGGGTTAAGGAGGAAAAGAGCAGGTGAAAGGCTGCACTAGGAACAAGAAAAGGGAGGAAAACCTATGGATTTCATTTTCCCTTCAAATCTTGCCAGAATTTGGGGAGCCCCTAAATACAGTGCAACTCTCCTGGAATGATTCTATGATGCTATTCTATGATTTGCAGTCTGCACAGTAGTACTGTGTTTTAAAGTGAAAGGTGGAAATGAAAATTGCATGAATTAGGAGACAGCAGGGAGAGCAGAAGCCATCTCTGAGCAGAGCCAACACTCAGCAGTATGCAAAACTCCAGGAGATGAAATGAAAGAAGTCTCAAGATCCTTGTGAAACTAATCCCTATGTGAAGGGCTAAGGCAACCAGTCAAATGTTTTTGCAAGAGCCTTCCTGAGATCCTTGGGGGGCTCTGGGAGCATGTAGGCTTGTTTTGGCCTTCTTTCACAACCTGGAATCCGAGGGAATACAGTTGCACGGACTTTCTCCCTGAAGACACAACAGCTTTGAAGTGTATTGGCAGAATGCAAATGAACTTCTGAGCCATGCAGACCCAGCTTTGGCCTTGCTCCTGCTGCTAAGGACAAGCTGCTTGGCTGCCACAGAGCAGTGGTTTCATTGCTTCTTGCTGAATTCCCTACCCTGCTCATCATTTTCTTCTCTGCACTTGCACACTCAGAGCACTGTACAGGATCTAGCCAGGTAATCTGGTGGAGCAGCTGCAAAGCCTTTCAGGTGCTTGCATTTCAGACCTGACCTGCCCCTACTCCAAAATCTCTGTGCCAAAATGGCTCCTTGGCTGCAAGCTCCTGAGTTCAGGCTCTTACGGAGCTATGGGAGAATGGTCTGAACAAAAGGTCCACTAATGAAGCAGCAAAATCAGCCGGCTCCAGGGACTCGTTTAATTTCATTAACTTGAGAGTTGATGCAATATCTCTTGCAATAATTGGTATGTTGATCTTGTCCCTGTGCTATGAAAGAGGAAAGCATAAGATCTTCATTTCATCCCAGAGCTCAGATGAGCTAGCCCTACATTGCACTCTGTTAGTGATCTTCAAAAGGCATTATTTATAAAAGTAGCTTTCTGGGATGCTGTTCAATCCATGCCCATTATCCATGCAAATTCCTCAAGCTGTATCGGGTTAGATAGCTGCTGGTATTGCTGGAAAACCAACCAACCTGCAGAAATCTTTACTTAGTTCTTTATTGAGCACAATGTGGTCAGGATTAGTCAGTCATGGCATTGGATTAGCATTATTGGTAGCCATGGCAATTTCCATTTGTGTGACAATCCATGTAACCTCTCCCATTAAAATTCAGCTTAAAATACCTATGAGAATCCCACAGTCCTCACTGAATCCCAGGAATATCATATGGCATCATTCAAACTAGAATAAATCCAAATACATCTGAAGCTTTATTCAAATGAGCTGAAACCACAGTAAGTTCAATTAAAAAAGAAAAGCATTAATAGCCTGAAAAATGGGTCGTGTGCATTCTAATTCTGATCTGGGTCTTGCCATGATTAATTACACTTCTAAGTCTTATAGTTCTTTTAAAGAAATATGGGAATTGCTCCCTCTGATTCTAGTTCACTCAGTAGTTAAGCCTGGGAGGCCAGCTTTCACCTGAACAGAGGTGAAAAATTCTGGTGAGATCAATTCCACATCTGCTAAAGATGCTGCACACATCTGTTGAAGTACCAAACCTTGCTGTACAAGGCCATAGCACTGATCCTGGCAACCCAGCTTGCCCACATCCCATTCTGAGTTCCACGTCCAATTTTGCAGATGTAAAGCAGGGTTTTCTTTACCTCAAGCCTGTCGTGTTTTTCCTCATTTTGCATACTCACCAAAGAACTACTATAACTGTGCTGCCAGAATTACTGCTGCAGGGGCGGAATTTAGACACACTGAACACACTGATTGCTAACAGCTTAAATATGGAAGTGGAACAGGAGATGACATCCTTGTGCCCACGCTCCAGTTCTGTGCTCCCTGCTTACTGACCTCCAGATGAAGGGCAGTAACAAGCAGCTGGAATGCACTTACATCTTGCACGGCCGCAGCTGTTTGCAGCTGACCTGCATGGCCGCATCCTTTTACAGCCAATGCCAAGTAGAGAAAAAAAATTATGAATTATTGCTCTTGTGCTTCCCATTGGGAATTATTGCCTCAACTCAGTGTGAAAGGCCTGTTTTTGAGCTCTGCCTAACCAAAAGATCTCTATTTTGAAACACATCAGGTACCTCCTGCTAAATCTCTACACACCGTAGCTTCATTAAAAGATTGGAAGAAAAATAATGAGTGGCTTGATCAAAGTGTGTAATAAGCAAACATAGTAACATGCATTTTTGTTCCATTATTTTGAGTGTTATAACATCCCAGTTTCATACACTGTATCTCTCTTAGGGAAGGAAGTGTTCAGCTTGGCAAATTTTTCAGTGTGAAGGTGTACCTATTAAAATTTAAACTAAGTTTATACTTCTGTCATCTATCCCCGAGTTACATCTTAGGTCAGCAGAGGGGAAGGGCTGAAAAATGAACTTTGTACACTGTTCCCTCCTCATTCTGAAACACTTCTGTTTAGAAGATGCTGGATTATAGCGTTTTAAAATGCAGTACATCTATAATAAAATAAAATATAAAATAAAATCTGACATAAAAAGATATCTGTGCACATGAACAGTGAAATGATTTCACACCTCAGCTGGGTACTCTTTTTTCCATGGCAAGGAACCCAAAGATGCTGCAAATACCACTGAGGCCACCCAGACTTTTGGAAAACCACACCATTTTTCATTGGCACCTGAGGGCCAGGGGTACTCCCAGCATTTCAGTCTGAAGCAAGTGAGGGTGTCCCCCTTTGAAGAAGCTGTGAGCACCCTGCGTCATTCCTAGAAATATGGCAGGTTTAGTCCTGGATGTTGAAATCAAAAATTCAGCAGGTTTTCAGAGGTGTCCATTTCAACACACAGCCCACTCACTTCTCATGCACAGCCTATGTCTGCCACACTGCAGTGTGTTCTTGGTTTATGCCTTGAACTTCACTGCCCTGCCACTGTGTCAATAGCCAGCCCTCACTTCTACAATCTGAACCTTTTGTCATGTTGTGCGATTGCACATAAAATCTCCTCTAGAACTTGTGTTAAGATGATTTTTGTAGCTCTGTTGCTAGAAAAGTCTTATACTCAACTATAAGCTAAATAAAACAATTTTCTTGCCATCAAATATTTAAACCCACTGTACTGGCATGGACTCAAAGTGAGGGAGTGAAATATGGCTGAGAAAAAAATGGAAAAACCGAAACCTTTATCTTACAGATACTTCCATCACCAACTTAAATTATGCAGCTGTCCTCAAAATAGACCAGACTCACAAACAGTGCAGCTTTTACATGCAGAGAGAACCTGATGAAAATACATTCATTTGAAAATATGATTTCTTTGAGTATTCCTAGATATTTTGTGAAGCCTAGGAATGTCTGAACCACTGTGAGAGGTTACAGAACTGTGAATGTTTTAAGTTGCATGTGAGGTACTGGGGAAGTTGATATGTTATGTACTCAAATAAAAGATTTTTTTTAAACTGAGCTCAAATGAACTGCAAATTCAAGTCAGCAGGGTGCCAGTGCCCTCTGTGTTTGCTGTGTTTGTCTTTAAGAACATAGAGTCAAAGACTTCCAGCAGAATCATATGAACACCCTCTTCTCACTGCCTCCTGCACTAGCAAGGGCTGGTGCACAGTCACAAAACCTGGGTGTGTCTTCACAGGATGCTGGAACCCTCCGCAGGCACCTCAGCTCCCTCTCCCAGCATGGCTGCTGTCCAGGGCCCTGGTGCACAGCGCTGTCAGCATCCAGCAGGCAGAGGGGCTGCACTGGGGTTCTGCAGCTAAACATTGTTTCCAGGGAGCTCTGGGTGAGCGGGGAGGCCACAATGTGCTGGGTCACCTGAAACCCTGGGTGAAGCCCAGGACGAAGCTGACCAGCAGTTATTGCTAGGCTGCCAAATTGTGCAGAGCTACAAGAATGAGTAGCGGGACTTATTCCCTTCGTTGGACCCCATTCTGAGCATGTCACTGCTCTTTAAGG
Organism: Aphelocoma coerulescens; assembly: GCF_041296385.1. Lineage (NCBI taxonomy): Eukaryota > Metazoa > Chordata > Aves > Passeriformes > Corvidae > Aphelocoma > Aphelocoma coerulescens. The sequence goes on from NC_091021.1 coordinate 14,066,578, forward strand.
ACAGGGGCTAGGTCTAGTGGTTCTTGACTATAGGAAAATTCTGGGAGGTGGTGTGCAGTTTGCTCACTTGTCTCCATGTATTAAGGCCGTGAGCACAGGAGAGACCAAAACAGGTGTTTCTATGTGGTTAAATGCATATTGAGGAGGCCTACCTGTATCCATTCAGAAGTCACTGGGACACTCAAGGTGTTCAACAACTACGATGCCTGAGGGTTTTTTCTCTGAAGTGTGCCAACTGTAGGACAGAAAGAAAGGGAACCAAATATCACAGGTCTTCTAAAACAATTGCAAAGGCTGAGAATACAATGGGGGGATATAGATGCAACTCACAGAGACAGAGGTGAGGGGATGAAAGAAAACTCCTGGTTTGCCTTCCAGTGTTTTGTCAGAGAAATGAATGTTGGACACACAAAATTGCACACTGTGTCTGAGTTTAGCTGTATGATTCGAGAGCTTTTTTTAGTGATGCCGTATGTATAGTCTGAAAAAGAAAGGACTGGCAAAGCTACAGGAATAGTGTTTATTTTTTGTGCTGGGGAAAGGAGGGACATCCCTAGGTACTTTTATTGAACCTGCATAAATTATGTTGTTGTATTCTGAAAATGGACAGGAGATTATATGCATGATCTTGAAGTATCCATTGAGGCTTTTTTTTACAGAAAGCTTTAGTTACTTCTTCAAGGAAGAATCAGTCTATTTAAAAGGACATGAGAAGATCTCACCTATTACCATACACAGATTGAACCTGTCCAGAGCCAGCTTCAACGGCAAGCACATTTTGGCTTTTACACCCCTACTTTTGTGACACGAAGATACAAGAGTTTATGGCTGCTTTGTGTCACCAGCGCAGTACAAGCACCAGCACAGGCCAGTGCACAGACTGGTAAATCTGACATTCAGTGTACACAAAAGAACACTTGGAAAAAAATTTTAGGAATGAAAGACTATGCAAAACTCTCTTCTTTGTGGCATTATTAATATCTGTATAGTTATCAGACTGCAAATAAGTTCGAATCAAATACAGCACTTTATGAAAATAGAGTGTATATATCAATGTACACTGTGTATAATTGGTGCCATTTGAAATGATGAAGTGCTACTAACTGATCTTCATAAAATAATACTTTGCATTTATATAGTGCCTTCCATCTGAAATCTCAGCAATCTTTGCAAACATTACTGAATTAACTCTCTGAGCCCTTCAATTTAGCTATTGCTCTTCTTAGTCTACAGATCTGGAAAGCAAAGGCAAAGAAAGATGAAGATCGTATGAGGAAACCAGGACTCCATGGGAAGGCACTTCTTGCCCTGTAAAAAATTCACAGCCCTTCCTTTTTTTGAACAGAAGCTGAAAGCTTTCAGCGCCTCTGAAAATCAAGCCACTTTAGTTGCACTTTTGGATGCAAATGCCCAATTTAGCTTAAATGATTCCTTCAAAATCCTCCATGAAATGTGTAGAAGAACTGACAAGAAGGATCCAGAAACCTTGGCTCAAGGCCCTGTGTTTTGGCTGAGGGACTGTTCTCTGCATACCACCTGACCACTGTGACCACAGCTTGTGAAACCTTGCTTTGTCTTCTCATGCTTTCCCCCTCCCCACAGTTTCCAGAAAAGAAATAAAGGCAAAAGATATCTGCAGCTTGCCAGAGCAGTGCTGGATCCACTTCAATGGCACAGGAGCCCAGGACCAACAGCAATAAGGGAAGGTTGACAGTCGCAAGCTCAGCAAACTGAGAGAGGAACTTCTGAAATCAGATCAAGTCAATTTGATTAATCTAGTCAAATTAATTACTCTGGCTAAAAATCTCTCTGAAGAAATGATCAGACTGATCTGGGACGGTCTGAAAGAACAAGGCCAGACACATGCTTGGTGGTATGAGAATGGGTATAGGACAAGTGGCTGGAGGAGAGCTGGAGTGGCACCAAACCCTTAATCTGTGTAAAATGCAGCCAACGCAGTACTGGCTTCACAAATAGACTGGGACTTTGCCTGCAGGGCTGCATTCAGACATCAATGTCCTGACTTAATGCCTCCTACTCCCTAGCATACAGTGCCTTATCCAGATCATTGGAGTCTTTTGAGATGTGTCTCCTCTCTCATCAAATTGGGTGAAGGACATAAAGCCACCACTTCATCTCAGACACCAAAATATAGCCCTGAGTCCTCAAGGAGGCCTGTAGGTGTATTCTCCCCTCTTCCCAGTGCTGATATTGCTATGACTGCAGAGAGCTGATTTCCCTCCATGTCCTGCGAGAGAAGAGCTCTGTGATGGGAGTTTGCACTCTCTGGCCAGGACTTGAAGGCAGGCAAAGAGGCAAGCAGGCAGAGGAGTGCTGATTAAGCCTCCAAAGCACCATGTATGAGAGTTACATGAATGGCTGTTACTGTAATTTGCGGTGCTGCACTGGCACATCAGCCTCGGCAAGGAATAATCCCCTCCTCGCCAGAGTAAAGATAATTGATGCCACTCCAGAGAGAATATGCACACTGACATGGGGAATCAAGAAATAAAAGTCAGTAAAATAAAGTTAATTAGAAAAAATAGTAAAATAATGTAATTGGACATGTTCCTTTTACCCTATATTAGGTACAGAGCCTGCCATTTTTTCCTGGGACCTAATGTGTTGATCTGTGTCTAGTGATTTTGGCCTGTGGTTTTATTCTAACTTATCTCTATTGTCTTCTTTCTTTTTTGAAAAGGATAACAATGAAGGATAAGAATGCATTTTTTGTCTTGTTTCTCAATTTATTGTTTAAGAGAAATATTTATTAAGTAAATATGAAATGTCTCAGAATGCTTTGCAGAGATGCCAAGAGGTCAAAGGTCTGGGATAAAAATGATGTTGAAACAATAATTAATTAGCTGACATTCTCTTAGAAAATTTGCTTTGGGAAAAGCTATAGTAAATCAAGACAACAGACAAAGTGACAGAAAAATGAGTAATGAGGGAAAGAGGGATAAGAAGAAAGAAAATCCGTATGGGTAGATTTATTCACTTTTGAAAATGATCTGATTTTTTTCAGCCATTGTCCTGGCCCCCAAACAAAAATTTCCTCCAATAAATAACTTCAAGCTGTTTTCAGTGACTAAGCCTCAAAATGTTCCATCCTGAGTACATTCTTATTTACTGCATGCAAAACTGATTAACATCTCTCCAATGCATTTGTGGGACTTCTGGTCTGCAGAGGCCATCTGTTTAGGGGAATTTCTGGAACAGTATCACCTCTCCAGTAGGACTACTAAGAGGCCTGAAATCTCCACCATACTGTATACACAGCTGTATAGATGATTCAGGAGTTACTTGGGCAAAAAATAATTTTATGCAACTCACTGGGTAAATGTGTCATCTCTGCCCACACAGGGAACCTTTTCTAAGTCTTTTGTCCTAAATCACCTGTTAATTTATAATGTTACCAAAACCTGTCTGGAAACAGCATGTGGGAATGCACTTGCCTTGCATGCTGTTTTCCTTGGAAATCTGCCTCACCTGTCTTCATACTCTGTGCACCCCACTTGGACAGGATGGCAGCTTCTTGAGATCAGTAAATACACCAGGGAGAAAAATGAGAGAAATTGTGTTTGCCCTTTAACTACTCACTGAGCTGGGATGAATTTGCCATGAAATCCCTGCAGACAGACCACAGGCTGTACTTCTCAAGGCATAAAAATGTCTAGACCTACCAAGGTTCTTGCCTCAAAGACCTCTCCAGATCTGCATGGTTTATATGGTGATCAACGTAAGACATATAGGACATAAGAGCATCAGAGTGAAGGGAAGAAAAAATAGGACCATAAGTGCAAGCGCTGAGTTCAGGATACTTTGAAAGTCCCTAACTGTGTATCCTCTACAACAGCACATAATTCATTGGCCAGTCTGAAACTGGAAAGGAATGGGAGAAGAGGACAGCATTCCTTTGATGGCAGTACCCTCTTCCATTGCTACTGCTCCAAGGCTGAACTGCAAACCACCAACCGGGAAGCAATAGGCTGGCAGCAGGAGGATGAGCTTCCAAGTACTGGTGTGGATGCATGCTTGTTTGTGCCTAGGAAACTATTCAAGGTCAAGTTGTCCCCCTGCTGAGGAAAGCAGAGGAGTCCCAGGAATAGTCTGGCTTCAGTTTATTCAAATCCCCCTCTTCTTGAAAATGGAAAGCTCAGCAGCTGTTTAAAAGACCCTGAGGATGTCTGACCAATATGTCCATTTATTTTTTTTTAAACTTCCTCCTATGCTTTGTGACAGCAAATAGATACAATAAATACCATTCTGTGAAAGAAAAGCAAGGAATAGATACACTTGGATGAAGTTCTGCATGGATATACAAAAACCTACTGTGATTTGGAAGCTTAAATGTGCCCTAACATACTGCAATTATTAAGCCACAGGTATTAGGGAAATCACATCTGCCGGTGTTGCACAGCTGAATTAGCGAAGCTGGTTTCATTATCCAGTAACTAGGCAGTTTTCATGTATTTCCTAGACTTTTATGTGTGTGTGTTGATACTTAGAAGCAAGTTGTCAAGAGCATTTTTTTCAAAGGTGGTATTTAGAGGTAATAAGAGAAAAAATAATCCAGATTTTGTGGGTCTAAATGATGAGATTTACAAAGCTGCCTCGGGACTTTGTGACATCTTGTTCCTATTCAGGATGAATGTATGAATTGTAAAATACAGCAAGGGCTTGAACTTCTTTAGATTAGGGGGATGATCTCCTGTCTTAGCTCAAAGAAGTTTCCTCCAGAAGACAAGTGGAGTTCTGTATGGATTAGGTGTGTGGAACCAGTCTGACAAGTTCGTTGCATACAACGGGTTTTAGGTTTTGATATCTTCCATATGGCAACTGCAGCTCTTCTGTCTCTCTCTCCATAAGGATTCCCAAAAGAAGCCTATTTTCACCTGAGTAAATATTCTGCTCCTGTCTTTGTTTTTACACGAGCATTCTACTTTGTGCTAGAAATAAGCTACAGTAGCAGTACTCTGGGGATGCTGTTCTAATAGATTCACAAGGTTGACTTGTTTAAGTGGGATTTCATTGTATTACACAGAGGATTTTTTCCTAAGGATGTGATTATTCCAGGACTGATCCTACTGCTGTGATATGACCACTTTTGGCACTGTGCATGCATGGCATGGGATTAGTCTTCTGGCACCATATAAAATGACTTAGACATGTTGTCTTGCTTATTAGCATGTGGCATTACAGATCATTTTACAAAGGCAACAGCTGCAACCATTACTCCTACAGTTATGTCATAATTTGGTATGTCAAACACCTCTGGATAGTGCAGGCAAGAGGAACATTTATTCGTCTCACTTGTCAATACATTTATTTCCATCGTCTTATGCTTTTCGTTTTTTGCAGTAGAAAAACAATCCACTCTCCATACAGCTAGCTTTCCTAGGAGCTGATGAGAGGCTGCCAAAGGAAAGGTACTCAAGGAGTTATGAAGACTAGCACACTGTAAGACCTTATACAGACCAGATTTATACAAAGTAACATTAGGAGCACTACTGCTCTCACTGCCGTGACAAGTACTTCAGCTCTTCTCTGTACAGCACAATTCTTTTTTTGTTTGGCACACCACAGTCATTTGGCCACATTTACCAGTCATTGACACTGACTTCAGCTTCAGGGAGCCAGGATCTCTGAGCATCTGACTCTTCCCAGAGGGTGGGAAAGGACTTAGCAGGGCCTGGATGCTCAGTCCATAAGGGGGTAGCCCTGCTTTCGGGTGGGCTCCCCATCCAGCTAGTTCTGAGCCATGACACATTATCCCGAGCTTCAGCATATGCTAACCTTGACTAGAAATGGGTAGGATAGCTGCTGTTCAAATAGGAACAGTTTATTCTGACAAAAAGGCTCTGGATTATAGGTGTCTCTTTGGGATTCCACGTCTGCTGCACAAGTCATGTCTGCAGGACACGAGTTAGCCACTTCTGGCATTTACACCTTGCCCTTAGCCTTTCTCACATCACCTTCTGCCCTATAGCACCAACCACACAGAACCCAGACTTGCTGAGGGAAGGATAACCAGCTGGTAAACAATGCCTGAGATGATACTTTCCTTCACTTTCTCTTCAAGTAATAAAATTGCATGTAGACACAGGTTCAGTGTGGCCCAGCTGGGTCGGAGTCTAACACAAGATGATCTCAAGGAATGGGAGGTGAGTATAAAGCTTTTCTCTGCCTTTCCCTAAAATCAGATTTCTGCAGGAGATTAGAGGCAATCCTGCTGGGCAAGTTGATGCTGCCTTGTCCCTCTGCAACAAGTTTGCTCCACCTCAGTCCCACATCTTCATGGCCTTCTCCCTGCTACTGCTGAGAAGCACACAAAGCTCAGCCAGATGAGCTTTCTGTGTGAGCACACCTTTGTCTGCATTGGGAAAATGAGCTGTTCCCAGTGTAACCCATGTTAAAGCCTTGACCAAGGCAGCCAGCCCACTTCAGCCTAAACGCGCAAGGACCATTCACAGAAGACACCCACCAGCAGATCTAAGGAAGGGGACTGTCACAGCAGCCATGAGGAGCAGCTGGGCTTTGCCCCAAAGTAGCTGCCACTAGAAGAGACTGTGTTTTCAAGCCATCCGTCCTGGGAAGGAAGCTACCCCAAATTCATATCTAGTGGACCCCTGCAAGAGACAAACATGCTGTGACTTTGGAGCTGCTGTTGAGAGAAGAGAGATTCTGCCTTGAGCCCTCTCACAATTTACATTACCCAGCATAAATCAGCATAAGCTGGCATTTTGCTGCAGTCCTGTCCTTTGACACCCCCCTCCTCCCCATGACTTATATATTTGCTTTGAAAGAAGGAAGAAGGAAGGCAGATAAGGGGAGCGGAAGGGGATCCAGATTGCAACTTGCAGCAGCTGACATTTTTATTGTCTTTTAGTTAAATAAGCTTCAGACACAAGAGCACATGTAAATTCCCTTGTGTACCCACTCCTCCTCCTCTTCCTCTTAAAAACTCATTAAGTAAGGAGACCACAATCAAACCAGGAATGCAGGGTTGCCTCTCCTACTTTCAGAATCTCATCTGCATTCTTTGCCTGGAAAAAAGATCACTGCAGAACTATGCAAAATGGCTATAGCTGGTTTTTTTTGCCCTGTCACCAAAAGACAACAACAGAAATCCAGTATAAGTCTCCTTTTCCTCTGCAGTCAATGTGCAAGTGTGTGTGGGAAGTGTGCAAATTGGGTGGGGGAAGTAGCTTGTGCTTTCAGACATCCCACTTTCTTCTCCAGTTCAGTAATAGCTTAGAGTATCTCCCATAGATCCACTGGAAACCACAGCTGAATAAGAGGGACTGCATTTGTTTTGCAATGTCCTCTCATGAATAGCAATGCCCAGAAGGGCAGCAAGCACAGAAGCTGATGCCCACCTTACTGATTTTTCTAGCCTAGATCTGGATTGCAGGTGGGATCCTGGCTGTCATAAGCACCTTACTCCACTGCTTCATGGACTGCTGTTTTGCTTCACGGCATTTTCCTTGTAGGTTCAAGTGTTTAAAGGCCTTCCCTTTCTCTACACCCAAGTAAGTGGGATCTCTAAGATCCAGCTCAGCAAGAAGAGCTCCATCTGCACAGGCCCTGTAGATGTCTGTAGCTGTTAATTACCTCCCCTTCGGAGCTAAGGCAGAGCAGCAGTTATGTTAAAATAAGGCTTGGGTTATAAGTATAAGCCCTCAGCTAATTTGATGGTAAACATACACAAACACGTGTGTGCATGTTTGTGGTGCCCTTTATACATCTTGACACACTGTGACACCTCTGATTTATAATCTTACCCATGCTTTAGTCTCATGGAGATCTTGTGGGATTGGGCAGAGACAATAACTTAATCCAGTCCTCTCTGTAGGCAGTTCACATCAAGGCTGCTCTCTGTCAACAGGTGTTGCTCTTGCATAAGGCAAAACCCCTCCCAGGAGAAGAACGGCCAGAGGTAGAATAGAAGGATGACCTCCAAGGGGGCCCAGCACAGTCCTTGAAATGATCTGTCAGCATTTTTCTCTTCCCACCAAGGATCTCTGGGGAGAAGGCAAGGAGTCACTGCCTCACTGACAGGCACTCTCCTGCCTGCCCTCCGGAAACACTTGAGGGCCAGGTGAATTTATTTCCTATTGCATCATTTTTCCTCGCAGATCTGACAGCTCATAATACCTCTGGTGCCTGACAGCCCCACTCTTTTCCAATTGATAAATAATCTCTTCCTGATCTGAGCAACCAAGGAACATCTTGAGCCTGTCACACAGGAGAAGATCCATCAGGCTCTTGTGCCACAAGTGAGGTGTTTGAAAAATGCTGTTTGTGAAACCATTCCAGGGTATTAATTCCTGGCATCCTACTTGTATTTTGATTGCTTCTCAAAGAACAACAACGTATTTTAACTCTTTGCAAATGAAGCAGCGTTCTGTTGTTATGGTAACTCGAATTCTAAAAATAATGTAAAGAAAAGACCACCTTTAATTGATATCACAAGAAGTTGTTATGGTAACTGGAATTTTAAAAGTAACTAGGTTAAACTCCATTTCTTTTTTATCCAGAGCTTTGCATAAACAAATTCTGATTAAAATATCAGGTTTAATTTAATCAGTTAATTAATGTCACTAAATGTCATTTATCTTATAACTCTCATTTATATTCAGTGCAAAATTACCTAACTTGCTGAGTTCTAACTATTCAGCCATCAATCTGGTAGTCTGGAATAGGATGACTGTACAATTTATTTCTGGTCATGGAGTGGTTAAAATGGAATGCACTGCTTTTATATCATGCAACGGGCCTAGTTTTTTCCTCAGTAGCATGGATGTAATGCCATCAGGTAAGACTGTGATTAAAGTCAAGCATGTGCTATATGAATGAAGGCCCATGCTCTTCTGAATTCTGTATTCTCCAAAGCAAGTATTCTTCAAACCCTTCTCTACTGTCTGTCTCACTTCTCTTCCTCAGTGTCCAGACTTTCTATCTCTGCACCCTCTCCCCCAAGGCTGTCTCACCTTTCCACCCAAATTACTCTCTCCTCCCTCCTCTGTCAGAACTGTCAAATAATTTCTCACCCTAACCCTGTAAATCAGCAGTGACATTTCCTCCAGTGTGGACTCATTTTCCTCTTTCAAGAGCTGCCTGTCACTCCATTGCACAGTCTCTGCCATTTGCAGCAGTAATACCTCCCTGTCCTCTTGGAATGGCCCAGATCGTTCCACAAGCGCTTCCATTGAGCCCTGAGTTACTGCAGCCAAGCCCAGCTCTCTGCCCATTTTTCTGACAGATTTCTTTGCAACTTCCTTTTACCTTTTCCAGCAAATTTAATAACCCTGTCCTTGCTATCCTCAATCTGAACTGCACAGGACCTGGTTACCTGTCAATTGTCAGCTCATTTTTTTCACAGATTAATAGAGTGAAAAGCTAGGCAACGTTCATTATGAACATTTAGCCTAACAGGCAACAAAATTCCATCCAGGAATTTCCATGTTGAACCTTTAACTTCTGTTTGAACAATTAGTGTGTCTTTTACAAAGGCACCTAGCCTTGATTAAAAGACTGCAACTAATGGAGAACCCTCTACATCCCTAGATAGCTTGACCTACTTATTTAACCCTCCCCGTTAAAAAGAAATGCATCATATCTTTCATCCAAATGTGGCTAGCCTCAGCTGACAGCCCTTGGACCTCTCTATGGACTTTAACATCTGAATAGTTCACCTCAAGGGAAAAAATTACTTTGGGTCAGCTTCCCTGAAGTAATCACCCCTATTCATGTTCTTATCTACAGCAAACTATAATAACGGTGAGGTTATATGTAAGGAGAGCCTGTCTCCCAAGGTAAGAGGTGTAAACACATACTGGTACAGAGGGGATGAACAGCTCCTGTAGAGCAACTGGTATAAGGTAATCTATTTTTTGTGGTACTTTGTATGTCTTCCTTTTTGCTGCAGTTTCTTTCCCACAAGGAAAATCAGCATCAGAAATATTCTCATGAAACAGTTGCTTGAACATTTTAGCCAAATTGCTTCTTAACTTTCCACTGGATAAGCTAGAAAACAGTTGTAAGAGATTTTAATCTCTTATTGAAAAGTAGAATTTCTTTCAGTTGTTTTTGTAGTATTTTTCCAGTTTTCTGCATACTTTCTGGATATCTGAGCATGAGCATTAGCACTCCCTAGCACTACTAAATCCCTTTGTTTACTTGCACAAGGATTGCATCAGCCGCTGTAGCACCAGTCTCATACTGGGAATTCACATTCATTTGTTCATCCAAAATAGCCCCTACACCATTTCCAGAATTTCTGCTTTGTTGTTCTCAGTCTGAAACTGAAAATATAACCTGCATTCTTGGTTTGTGTGTGTGTGACCTTCCCAGCAGCTGTGTACCAGCTTTCTAAAAAAATCCAGCTTACCAAGCAGTCCAGGTCTTGCCGCAGGAATGCTCTGTCCTTATTAACATCACTTATCATGCCAGAGAAGTTTATTTAATCTGCAAAGTTTACCTGCAGTGCCATGTTCTTCCACCTCAGTTGTAACTTCTTTTGCATTTTGCCTCCAAGCTTTCAACCTTGCCTCCTTCTCTGCTCTTACATCTCCAGCTTTCTACATCACAACTCCAAAGAAATAATTTCCCAAAAGTAACAAGCCTGCCTCCAGAGCAGAGCAAGCAAATAAAATTGAAGAATCCCCTAAAAAAAAAAATCTCAGAAATTAATGTTTGAGGGAAGCACACGGAAAACTGCACTGTCAGTCACAGCACATCTCAGTGTGCTGCATCCATTCTTTAATCACTCCCTGGCTATTCTTTAAACTGTTTCAGTCAGGTCCTTGTTTGAAAAGCTTTTGCATACAGTTAATAATATCAGCATATTTTTATAAATCATACTAACAGCAAATGCACATGCAGTATGTGGTTTGTAAGCACAAGCATGCAAACAGCTATGAATCAATCTACTTGACTTTTTGATGTCCTGTAATCAATCTATAATCCAGTTGTGGAAAGGACTGATTTTTGTTCTTAAGAAATTAAAAATTCTCCAAATGCAAGTGGTTTAATATTAAATGCTTCTCCAAAAAATAAGCTTTTGATTTAATAACATGAATTTAAAAAAAATCTTTCTCTCTCACAGCTGTCAGCTAGAGAGAAACAAATTTTATTTCAAATCTAAAAAATCCCATCCCAAAAAAAAACCCAAACCACCCAACCCCCAAAAAAAACAAACAAAAAAGCTGCTTTTTCTTCCCTTTACATGTTTGATTGCCACTCATAACACAATTTGCTGTACCTGTCCTGCTTAGCTCCCCCATTGAAATGGACATTTCTAAATTTCTGGTAATCGCTCTACTCCTTGGTAATGTTGGTTCTGATAATTTGCTTTCCCTACATGTATGGTCTTCAGTGAATATGGATGGTGTCACCTGCTTATAGCAGGAGTAGAATATTGCCACTGATGAAATTCACAGAATAGCTAAGGGGAGGATGTTAAAGAGACCTATGAATTTATACACCAAGCATTATTTGTTGTTGTTGTGGAGTTCATGGAGAAACATCTCTTGTGTCACTCTTAAAAATTGACCTAAAATCTTCAGTCACTGGATTTATGGAGAGGAAATTTCTTGTGTTAAATGACAGGGAAGGAGTCACCAGATATTACCGGTTAACACCAGTGGGTAAAGAGTTTAGGAAAATCCCAGATCACCAGACTTATTCAGAGGTCCAGTTAAAGTCTCATATCTTCTACCACACACCCAGAGTGCCTATTACTAGAAAATCCCAGGGAGTTTAGAAAATGCAGATAATTTTTAATATTTTATGTTTGAGGTGCACATAGGAAAGCAATGTGCAATCCATTTTCTAAACAGTAATTAGGTTAACAGAATATATTCATCATTTGATATAGTCATTAGAGATGACTGAAATTAATCTTTTTCCTATATAAGCTTTTAAGAGCTTTCCCCTTTATCTTTTTCAGAGAAGTTTCAAGCTTTTGGCAAAAAAAATCAACCCCTGAATATCTGCATTCTAAAATACCTCTTGGTTATTTGTGGTATAAATATCTCCTGCTCCCTTCCACTCTGCCCCTTTGGCACCATGGCAATATTCCAAGTTTCGTGGTGTCTGCCACCACTTTCCATGCTGAACCTGCTCTGGGGATGTGGCTCTGCTGCTGTTACAAGCACGATCTCAGCCCAGGGCAATCTAGAGAACGACAGGTTTGGTGTAGGGCATCACAATTTTAGAACAAAGACAGCTGGGATTTCTTTTTGACAAATAACAGGAAATTTCTGTTGAAAGCACTCACCTTTCAGCTTTGTTTCAATGTAATTTTCTTTCATAAAGGAATTTTCAGGGAAAATTCATGGTGGAGTTTTGGCAGTCATCACATAAAATTTTGATAAATGTTGCTAAAAAAACCAGTCTCCCTTCCTGGGCAAGCCAAGCCATGAAAGTATGAGATGAGGTACATATGAACCTGACACACAGGACTCAGGTTCCCACAGAAGCAGTTTGCTGATCTGGTTCTCTGACTGAAGTCTTTTACTTACAGGTATTAAATGCTTGTTCATAGCAGAGTGCACAAACAGTTACTAGATATTTTTCCCAGTCCATGCAGGAAGAGGTTTGAAGTCCTGGCCCAGCCAAATTGCCATATCAGAAAAATATTTGGAAGTATAGATCCAACTGAATGAAACTGCAGCCAGCCCAAGCCTGTGTACAGCAAATGAAGTTACTAGGGGCACAACAGCTGGAGGACATGCACGGGAAGCCAGAAATTGCTCAGCTGAATCCTCTGCAGACCATGTTTGACACATTATTTATCTTCTTCTTTTACAGGTGTCTCCTGCCAAGTAAGTGGGGGAGAGAAGTATAGCTCAAAGAGATATTTACTTTCCTGTTGAATGAACAATTTTGAATGAGCAAGATCAGCCTACAAGGATGAAAACGCAGCCCTGTCTTGCTAAAACAAATAGATAGATAAGAAATTAGCTCTTCAAAAGTTTTTCTACCTCCAGGAGAAGCAATGGAGTTTAATTCCCTCTGTCACTCACTCCCCTCTCAGGAAGGAATATTTTATCAGCCACCAGACCAAGCGCCCCCACATCAGACAAAGCCACTATCTTCAGAAGGGACATGCATAGATTTGTGTGACTGCAGCATTCACAGACAACCCACAACCTCTGAGAACCCTTGAAATCAGTTGTTTAGTGGCACGAAATCCCTTCTTCCCTGTGCCAGCATGTACTGTGCGTTAGTGGCTATGTGGGATAAGGACTAGCCAAGCTTCTGGCCTCTCTGTCTATAATCTATTCCCTCTGCAGGCCACATCCACTTTGCAACCTCAATATCTGAGGCAGTGCTAGGTCTGCCTCTTGGACATGGGCACTGGGAGAAGACAGAGGATATACTGGGCATGTGACTTATGCTGGGACCCTAAAAGGTATACAATATAAAACCAGCATATATATTTATACAGTATAGATATAAAATTAGGGCATACTATATTAGGTATTGTAATACCTAATGATAATCCATGTGAATATTTTGCAATGTTTCGCAATCTGCAGAATCTGCAGGTGTTGAGATTATTCTTTACCAAAATATCAAGGTAAAAAAAGATTCAATTTTGCTGTAGTTGGGCTTCCAGATTCCCAGGGAACCAGACAGTCCTTACTCCATATTGCAGCTCTGCTCAGAACATTTTGCCCAGCAGTTACATTCTGTTGGGAAAAGGTTCACAAAGTTCAAGGCAGACACAGTGCAGCTCCTGAACATACACTGGGAGCGTATGTGCTGGCTTCCCCAGGCCCAAAGCAATCCTAGTGCAAACTTCCTGCAAAATGGACTTTAGATTCCTTCTGGATTTGGGTTAAACTAATCTATCTCTTCCTTTGCTTTGCTGGCAATTTCCAGCCAGCTCCCAACTCAATTGCAAATGTCGGAAAAACAACTCCTTGTATTTACAGGGAGTACTCTAAGCAAGATAAGCATGAAGTTACATAAAGGATTTTCACTCCTTCAGAAACGAATAATGAGCAATATGAGCTACTCAACAGAAAGAATTGCCCTTGATTCAGTGGATTAATTTGCTCAGCAGCATGAAATAAGACAATTTAAAGGAAATCAGAATTAATATAAAGCATTTGTCTTCAGACACGGTTAAACAATAACATGGAAGAGTACAATAGTCAATCGGATATAGAGAGAGGTTTAGATTGTAGTACCACAGCCATCTTAAAAATAAAGCTTTGATGCCAGACATAGTATCTGTTTTTTCTTATCACAACACAGTTGCTATATAGCTAGTGGGTAACGATACAATCTTCTTATAAAGAGGCAGATTGACAAACATACTTGCTTCTGTTTATGATTTTGCTCTATTAGGAGCCTTTGCTTTTAGTAGCACCCAGGAAGACAGGTCATACATAGACTGGCTCACTATTTTGCTACACACAGAATACAAACACTGGTCTTGCCTTCAGAGAGTTTACAGTGTGCTATCTCTTCTTGCTCTGCCATGAAGAGCTACATCTGATGGGGAATGTCCACAGAACCATTTCATTGTTTCCTAGGATGTTGCTTTGAAAATCCCGCTGCTGCCTTTTTCATTGTTCTATTATGAGAGACAAATCTCTGTGTCACAGGTCTCCTGTCCTTTCTCAAGTCACTTTTCTTTGTGCTTTCCACCTGCTCTGTCAATTGTTCAGAAGATGACACTCTCTGACAGGCCTGCATACACAGTGTGGTGGAAATAAAGCTCCAGGCTCTCTAGTGATGTGCAAGTTCACATTCCCACACAGGGGTAGGTGATCTGAATCCATAACTAGCCCTGGCAGCAATGGGTAATGGATTGCCTTGAGTGTAATATTACCATGGTACACAGTGCTTCTAACACAGTAAGCTGCTCTTTGGCCACTGTGAACATGGCAGAACTGCCCTTGTGACCTCCTCCTGTGGAAGGGGATAAATCACTATGGGTGGGCTTTAATACACTGCCTATATTTTTGAAGTCCAGCTGCCTAGTGAGTGGTTGTCCCCGGGCATACTACCAGCAGTATTTTTGTGTGGATGGACATGCTCACCATAAATATCATTGTTCATGGTTAAGTGGGTAAATGTTAGAAATAAAAATAATAAAGAAATATATATGAAAAGATGACTCAGCCTAATTATATTCCAGACATTTGGAACTCAATATCTCAATGAAATGGCTCTGTGACAGCTCACAGAATAAGAGAGAACAAGAAAAAAAAATATACAGTGTTCCTCCTGGCTGTAGCTCATATCCAGCACTTCAGCAGCAGGATCCCCAGCCATGCACTGTGCTGAGGGCTGGTTTCAAGGAGGATTTACACCATGCCCAGAAGAGGTAACCTAAGTGATCCAGCTGACTACAGTTGCACAACAGATTAACAGATCAGACCTTGAATGGGAAGAGATATCATTTATAGGTCCTATGATAAATATCTAGTTGGAATGCAACTGCAGAGAAAATACAGGGTGGCTCCCTGCCTGCAGCCCACATGTCCTGTATTACCTGTGGTGGCCTAGGAAAACTGCTCAGAAGAGAGCTGCAGGCTTGGCTCTCTCTGTCCCCCAATGCTCCATGAGTGGCCATGACAGCATGTGTTACACAGCCCCTGAGAGCTATCAGGGGGACATCCTGTCTGGGACCAGCCAGTCCTTCACTGCAGCCTGAACTGTGATTCAGGGTTGCAGGGACTTTTCCTCACTCTCCTGGCCTTCTGTGTGCTGAACACCTTGTGTCCTGGGGCTTACCTTTCAGCTTACCACTGTGGAGAGGGGGCAAGCCTCTTCTGGGGCATAGAAAGGGGCAGGGGGTGTAAGCATACACCCCTCCCTCCACTGCTAAATTAAACCAGTCCCCAGCTCCATCCTAGTGAGATGGGGCAGCAGTGGAGGGATGTGACCCAGGCTTAAAGAGGGTTAAGAACAACTGATCTGTGGCTGTTACTGGCTGTGCTTTCCTCTCCCAGCTGGGGAAACACAGTCAGCAAAGAGATTTTTAAACTTCATTTTCTGTGTCTACAGGTGCCTGTCTTCCAGTATTAGTCTAGGGAACTGCACACCAATTACCTCATATATTCACTGAAAGTGCAGTACAATACAACTTATTGTTATATAGTGTCCTTGATAGAAAGCCCCATGAAATGCTTGACAGTACTATTGGGTCCATAAAAGTGTGCATGGTCATGAATACATGTGAGGGTTCAGTCCCTTGCTCTTGATTCCTATTCTCTGCTGGAAATCACTCTGTTACAATTCTCTCAATTTCAGCAGTTAGACGAGGTGGAGGAGGGGAATATCACAGCTCTGTGTCACTGTCTGCAAATACGCTAGGACACAGAAGGGCCATCCTGCTAGACCTAAGATAAATGGACCCGAGGGACACACAAAGACATGCAAATACAGAGCCATGAATGCTGACCCATAGCTGAGCACTGGTGCCTGGCCTGACCCTCGGCACCATTAGGGCACCATTAGGGCTCCCAAAGCGAGGAGTTGTGTGCTCAGCGCTGCAGCAGAAGGGACCAGATTTTCCACGGCAGTGTTTTGGCTCAGTCACACACACTGTACACAAGAAGCTTAATCTAATCTTTGCAGCACTCAAATGAAGAGCATAATGTCGCATCATGAATCACCTGTTTTCTCCAGCACTGAGCCCACAGGAAAAAAACCCAGGATTTTGCTTCCCAAAGTTCAAATTATTTGTAACCATTTGACTAAATCTGCTTCTAAAAACACAATAAAATGTCAGTGTAGCAGTTCTATCACAAGACAGCTGGGGCTGTATTTAAACAGCCAACTGTGCAGTTGAAAACAAACTTACCTGCCTAATACAGCATCTATACTGAAAAAATCTGTTATAGATTCATGGCATGCCTGACTTCTAGAGCTGCTGCTTTTGGAATTTCTCTGTACAGGTAGTGGAGAGGGACAGGCATGAAAACTAACAAGCCATTGGAGGATTCTGAGGTGCAGGAAGGCCCATTCAGCAGGGACAAAGCTGCCCACCCAAGGAGACGTCACCCCACTACCGGAGACTCATCCATGCCAGGGAACACCTATGGGGGTAAGGAAAGACAAGGCAGGGAAATGTGCTGCCCCTTCCCACTCAGAGACCAGCTCCTCACCTCATCCTAGACACAAACCTCAAAGCAATCCACCAGTGACATTTTGTGTCTTCTGAGGGGCAGCTTCTTCTCTGGCTGTTTCAGAAACCATTTCAAGTGGAAACAAGGTCAGTCAAAGTAATTGTTTCTGTTGCAGGTTAGCATGGCTGCAATAACACCCATGTGCTACAGCTCAGACCCAGGGATTTCCCTTGGGTTTGTGGGAATATTTTGCAGAATGATACAGGTGAGTACTTAGAAAAAGTATCCAAATACTTTGATTTCTTCTTAATCGGCTGTTGTCCCTTACAGCCCTTGAGTTTTCTTTGCAATAATCAAGGCACAGACAAAAAAAACAACTTCCCAGACTTAATTAGATTTTCATTAAAGCCTAATAGAAATTCAAAAAAGAAAGAACAAAAGCCCAAGAAAGCTAAAACCTCAAAAATTTGCCCATAACTAAGCTTCACATATTATTAGCCACGCAAACAGACAGTCATCTCTCAAAAGTTTACACAAGCAGCTGTTAATGAACTGTATTGCAGAGCACTGACAAATCTCAGGAAGAATGATCTGATGCCATTTTAAAAGAAATCATAATTCTCTTTGTTATGTGGTGCCCTGGGTAGTGCTGGGAGCCCCTGGTACCAGGAAATGCCGAGAAAGAGGGTCTGTCTTGATGATCTCATAAAACCTGAACCCTGCAAAGCGTTAGCTGTCCTTCAGTCCTTCTGGGAGGTACGGAAAGGAAGGGTCCACTGAAACTATAATTAAACACTAATGTGTTAGCAGTTTCAGGGGAAAAAGACGGGGTGACAATACTTCTAGTCTGACATCAAGTACAAAAACATTGCTACACTGAAGACTGAAAGAAAGTTTGCTTTGGATTGAATGAAAATTTGTATTCAAGTAGTTTTGCTGATCTGTACATTGTGTAAACAAAATCAAAATAAAATGGAGGTTCAAAAATAAAAATGTCATGCTGATAACTGAAAATCAAAATGTTTAATTAGGAATAAAATACCAAATGGAGATAATTTGAGCTTTGGGGATTTTTTTTAAACACAGCTAGTAAAATCAAGATTTATTTGAAAATTACCTTGCTGCTGTGAGATCAGACCATGTAATTCTCACTCAGGGACATGTGTGGTCCTGTGAGACTGTCTAGAACTTATATCTCTGCAGCTGTGGGGGTGGGAGATTAAGCTTATCACTGTGCCTCTAGAGAGCCCTGCTTCTTCTGTATTCATCCAGTTTGGTCCTCTCCAATGCCATCACAGTGTTGTTTGAGTGGCTTGGAAATGATTTGCTTCGTGATGGAACCCTCTCACTTGTTTCTATTGCTTTTGAGACTGAATCCAGCAGTTCTCAGCTGACCAATCTTCTCAACTTCAGCATGGAAAAAGCAAGGTTAGACTCTAATATCTTCCCAATGCCTTTTAGTTTCACTAGTCTGATGCTGATAATTGAAAAATGAATATTACACAGGCATCAGAGAGTGGCTGAAATGGGTTGGATATAATCAGCATTCCAGTGCATGTCCAAGTTAGTGTTGTCTTATTTCAATTCTAGTAGTATTTCTGTTTAGAGCCAGCTCATTAAGGGCATCTATTCAAAGGCTGGAAACTACATCCGAAATGAAAGCAGAAAAAAGGGAAAAAAATTAGCATAACGTGCTGGCTTTTCACCTCCCTCTGCTTCTTTTCCTAACAAATTAACAGCAAAGACCTTTTAAACCACCTCACGTAGGCAACCTTGTTATTAAAAGTGTCCTGCTGGTGAGAATCAGGCCCTGGGTGCCGGTGCACTGGGGTGACTCCCAGTGCCGGATCGATAGCTGGCAGGGCTCCTTGCTGAAGGAGCTGACAGCGCTGCTGCAACTGCTGCTTGGAACGATCAACATTCTAATTCCCTTCCCCATGCAACCAGGGCAGGCCCCGAGATCAGGGGATGTGGGGCACAGCACAGTGGATTCCTCCCTTCCTCCATTTCTGGTGCCCTTGTTTACATGCTGAGGTTCAACAGGAATTTCAAAATGTCGGGGAGCAGGAAAAGAAAAGGAAGGAGAGAGAGCATTATATCCTGCCTGTCTTTATTTTATTATGTATTTATGTGGGAATGGAAGGGGGGTCCTGGGGCTTCACTTTGTATCTGGTTTGAAATGCCTTTTTTTCCATAAACAGAAAGGTTTCAGAAGGAGAATGCTAAGCAGAACAGAGAAATGACACACCATTTATCCAGGTTTTGTTAAATAATGAGCTAGATTCCTCTGTGATCAATCTCTCCCCTTCAATTAACAGCAATAAATTCCTCATAAAATATTCTAAACAATGCCGGACTTTCTTCTTGCTTTACATTATTTATGCAGCATGTTTTCTATTCTTATCCTTAGAGCAATTTTATATATTATGTCTTGTTTCTCAGCCAGAAAAACAACTTGCCCCTGCGGAATGATGTCGGCAGTCGGTTCTCCCTGCCCGGCTGATCCTAGCCGCGCAATGCGCACACACACACTGCCCCTTAGAGGTGACATCCACGCATGGCCACAGGCAAAAAAATCACAGCTATTGAGATGTGTTTTGATTGCAAAGTGTTTGTGCAATTTTGACCAGCTGTCTGGCTTAGCAGAAAGAGCTGTTTTCTTTAATGTATAACGAATGTCCATATTTTGATCTCAGATAAGCACTGCAAATCTTGCATAGCCCCTTTGACTTTCAATACTGATTTTTTGCGATGGACGCCTCTGGTGTCAGGCTCCTGAACCCAGCTCCTTTCCCTGAAAACTCCGTTATGTAGAGATTGCAACTTCTGCCACTGTGCCTTTCCAGATGCTGCTGGACATGGCCATGCTTGGAATAAAAGAAACCCCATAGTAACCAGAGGCAAATTGACATGTTGCCATCCACCTTAACAAATGAGTATGGAAGTGATGAGAAAGGAAACAGCAGGCTAAGCCTTTTACTTCATCAACTGCTACAACAGCCACCAACCCTAATTTTGCTCTCCTCTTGTCCTCATGGAAAGTACGACTCTGACAACCCAGCCAGGCCTCAGCCACCTCAAGGGACACTCTCTCATGTCAAGTGCTTTGCTGTCTCCTGCCCTGATAGAATACTAAAGAAAATCTGTCTCATTCTTTTCAGGAGCAGCTGCCTCTGCCCTCCCAAGCCAGGCGGGGTTGCACACACATAGACAGAGGAGGAAAGGAAGAGCAGCAAATGCTTTCTTGTGTCCATCTGCCTGATCTGACAGTAATTTCTCTAGCTAGAATTTTATATTGAGCAAAGCAGTGTGTGCGTGTATCCAGTGCAGGGCCGGAGGTGGGGAATGAGCACTGAGCTGTGTGGGACACAAAGCCATCATGTAAGCATGCTGGGAAATGAGGCATTTAATTTAAAATAAGCAGAACTAGGAGCTCCAGGCAGGCAGGAATTGCAAGCCACTCCCCCCGAAAGAATTAGCAAAGCATCCTCCTGGGACGGACTTCGCATTGAAATTTCAGCCTGCCCTTTCACACACTGGCAAGGAGAAAGCAGGCATGCAGCAGAGGGATGGGGCCACTCTTCATTTGAAAGGAAAAGGTTCCACAAACCTGACTTGCCCCTTTCCCTATTTGCTCCTTCTTTCGACACCTTTTAACTCCAAATGCTTGCATGCTTCGTGATTTACCTGCACTCTGCACAAACTGATTTGCCTCCAAGGCAGAAGACCTTCAGGAAGGAGATGACCATTTCTCTGGGCTAGGGACCTGAAGCAGGAAAATGTATGAACTGAAATGGGACAATCTCCAGGGCTAATGAGTGATCCATCACAAAGTCATGATCCAAGAGCAGGAACAAAAACATGGGTTTGGCCCTGCTGTGCTTGGAAGGGGGATGGATCTGCTAAGAAATGGGAGAAAGACTATCAACCAACCAGGAACAGAGAAGACCTGACCCAATCTTTGCACAGGAAGCCAGGAGGTGGGTGTGTAGGAAACTGAGGTCCTATTATAGCTGTCCATACTGGCATTTGGGCCACTCTGAAATGGAAAGGAAAAGTACAACCCCAACAGGGTGCAACACAGGCCCTTTGGTGGTGAAAGTCAGTGTCCTTGTTCTACAAATTAAAATAATGATTGTTTTGCAAATCATTACTGGAATTATTCTGCCTGGTTTCAGTGGAAGGAAGTGGGATTCATATATTCCCATCTGACATTCACTTTTATCTGGTGATTGGGGTCAACCCACAAGGGGAACGCTCAGCCAGACATTAACAAAACAGGAGGTGTGCATGTGTTTGTAAGGGAAGAGTGAGTTATAAAAATGATATTTCCCTTTGGAGAAAACTTGCTACAAGAGATTTTAATGAGTAACTCTGTTCTTGGAGACTGTCCCTCTACACAACATTAACCAGCAGTGCTAGAGATAGCGGTCAAAAGAGAAGTCCTCTCCACAGGTGCTCCCTTTCCCTCGAGGGGGTGGTCACGCTGGGTGGATGGTCATCCATCATGCCTACAGCTGGATCAAACTGCTGATCAGTGTGGGTGAGGAGGTCCACAGCCTGGAGTTCAGCAGACAAGACAGTGCCACAATAGGTCCCTCTGTCCTTGTAACAAAAGCCTCAACCACATCTTCCCTTATTCCATCACTGTGCTTTCCCTTGTCTTCTCCCTTTAAAAATGCGGAGGTACACCCTGCAGAGGTACTTCCTGCAGAGATACACTGAGGGAGAAATCTTGTCCACATACACTCATCTTCAACAGAAGGCTTGAGGTTTCTGAGGGAGATAATGCACTGTTGCCATGCACAGCACTCAACAGACTTCCACACTGAGGGACCTTCATCAGGCCTGACCAGAGGCAGAAATATTTCTTGGGCTGCTTTTCTGAGTGCCAAGGATGTGCCATTTGCATGTAAGTGACTGCAGAAGGACAGCCCACCCTACCCTCAGGCATCTGCATGTCCTTTCCTGAGAGTAGAACAGTAGTATGTGCACTATGGGACTACTTGAGAAGGAAGACCAGCCCAACACTGGTCAGGGAATGAAAGAACCAAGTCACTGACCTAAGCCCGTACTTGCACAGGCAACACCACCAAACAGATCCCTCAACTAAATGCATCAAACCATTATAAAATGATAAAATTGTTTTCCAGCACCTCTTGTGAGGATGCAGAGTGTAGTACAAATACACCAGCTATCATCCAAACTCTCTCCACTACAATAGCAGCTGCAAAACTTTCATTGTGTCTCGAAAAGGAGTGACTGGATGCAAAAAACCCTCAAAGCTCCCTGTGAGGTTGTGCTGGTCACACCCTGATTCCCAGCCTTTCTCCTCCTCCTTCTCCTGGGGAGAACAATGTGGCTTTGTCAGCACCAGGGGTAGTGAGCACTAGCAAAGCACAATGGCCTTTTTTATCCTAGCTTCAAGGCATTTGTGGTTGGAAAAAGGAATGCATTCATCCTGTGAGAGCAAGGAATATCTATGTTAGAATTGGGCTTTGCCCACAGTTCTATATTGATCTCCAGGGAATAGATCTGAACATGGATCACAGTCAAAACATTTTAGCCTACTCCTCTCTCTTTGCTTCAGATAATTTTGAGACCCAACACTTGTTCCTTTACCTGTATGCTAATTGCAGTAGTGATCTACCCTCTAATGTTTTTAATGTCCTCCCTAGCTTGGGAAACTTACTAATGTCATCTGGAAGATGGGTAGAAACACAGGCTTGCTCATTTCTCATGACAAAACCCACCTTTAATTCTTGACGTCCACTTAGCTAGGAAAGAGTTAACACCCACACCTCTCAGTCAACAAATTGGCCCATCCAGGAAAAAAAAATCCCAGAAAATTGGATGTCAGTAGATTATCCTTCTGCAGATCCATGGATTAGTGTGCTTGGAGAGGGTATCCAAGTGGAAAAGAATGTAATAGCACTGTATGTGCAGGAAGAGCCTTCACCTCCACTCCAGCTCAATTACACATTTCTCTTATCACAGACATCACATGATGCCTAACCTCATGCCTTTTCTCGCTTAAGCCTATTATTGTATTTTTATAAATATTGGAAAGCCTCTTGAAATTGTGAAATTTCGTGCTGCAATGGATCATATGCTAGCTAAATAATTTTGTTTCCTTGGTTGCCCCGCACTCTGCTCTTCCAACATCACTTCCTTATTTGCCTAGTTCCTTGTATTAACTGATTGCAGCATCCATCCTCCCTTTTCCATGATACACACACTTACAGGTTTCCAACTACAGCTTATGACCAAACTCCTCTCAGATTCTCTCTGGCCAGCCTAGTGCAAGTACCGCAGGCACAAATACCTGAGGAACCAAATAAATGACTTTGGACTTCCTGACGGCTAAGGGAAGTTTGGAGTGCAGAGAGAAACCAGGAACCAGTATAGCTGGTGCCAGCTGTGCCTCGAGTGCCTGATGCTTTTCCGTAGAAGAAAGGGTGCAGTCAAAGCCAGAGTGGCTGAACGACATCATCTGAAGTGGCAGTTCTTTAATTTATTAGAAGTATTGTGTCAATGTGACATTTCTTCTTAGAGCCCTGGCCTTGGGCTCCAAGGGCTTGTCTCACATCGTCTTTTCTCTTTCTTCTGTGGGCTTTGGTGGTTTTGGGTTTTTTTTTTCCTTTCTTACTTGTTTTCTTTCCTCCATTTATTCTTCATATTTATGGAAACAAGCTTGAAAATAAGAACCAAACTGATTTAGTTTGAAAGTGAGATGCTGATTAACATTAGGAGAGGCTCTCTAGCAGATTGAGGGAGGTGACCCTTCCCCTCTCCTCAGCATTGGTGAGACCACAGCTGTACCCAGTTCTAGGCTCCCCAGCACAGAGAGGTACATAGGCATAATGAAGTGAGCCCAGCAAAGGGACAAAGAGATGGCAGAGGAATCAGAGCATCTGCCATATGAGGAGTGGCTGAGACATCCGTGATTATTTAGCTGAGAGAAGAGAAGGCTCAGGGGCACCTTAGCAGTGTGTATAAACTCCAGAGGATGGCAGGGTACAAGGAATACAGATCCTGACTCTTCCCAGCTGTGCCCAGTGTCAGAACAAGAGGCAGTGAGCATAAAATTAAATACAAGAAATTTCATCTAAACATAAGGAAATATACTGAGAACTGGCACAGGGTACCCAGACAGGCTGTGGAGTCTGCATCCTTAGAGATATTAAAAAACCTGACTGCTGGTGCAGGCTGCTCCAGCATGAGGTGGGACTGGGGGATCTCCAGACATGCCTCCCAACCTCAGCCCTTCCACAATGCTGTGATTCTCTAACACGATGCCAGAATTATGATTTTAAATGTTAATTTCTAGCTTTAAAGACATTCAAAATTCTGGGAGAGGGAGCTGATCTGTTCTTTTTCAGGATCTTTGCTGGCAGTGTTATGTTTTCCTTGAGCTCCAATCCTCCCTCTTAAGTAGGTGGAAGCTCTGGGACCAGCCCTGGCCATGAGCTGCAAGGCATGTTAGACAATCACCTAGAACAGCTTCTCAGGTTAGATGTGAACATCCCTTTAACCAAATAAGGATGAAGCTGAAGCTTCAACTCTGAGCTTGCAATGCCAGGTAGTTTCCTGTGTGTCTTCTATGTTTCCCTGTTTAAACAACCTGACATGAAACTGAACCTAGAGGTGGAAAAGAGGGAAGATGTTAAGAATGCTAGACATAAATTTGTTTGAAGTTTGTTTCAGAGATTTGCAGGAGGATTTTCATCAGCACTATCGACTTTTAAAGGTTTTGAATTTAATTTTTGAAAGTCTGATAAAATTAATTAGTAGCTGTATTTATTCCCCTTTATTTTTTTATCTGTCTGCTGCCAACTGAGATTAAAAAACCCCACCTTCCTAATATAAAACAAAAATTCAAAAGCACTAATAAGCCCCATAGAACTATTGCCAAAAAAAAATCAGAGTTGCCTCTTCTTTTTGACCATCTCACATTACAAACTTTTTGAAAGTGATATAAGATATTTTGAGATATTTAGGTTCTTAGTAGTCCCCAATGCAGAGAGATGAATTTCAGAATTGTGGAATCCTAGAATAGCTTGGTTTGGAAGGGACCCTAAAGATCATCTAGTTTCAACCCCACAGGCATGGACAGGGGTACTACTCACTAGACAAGGTTGCTCAGGGTGCCATCCATTCTGGCCTTAAACACTGCCAGGAATGGGGCATCCACAACCTCTCTGGATAATCCATTCCAGTGCCTCACTACCCTCACAGTAAAGATTTCTTCCTGATACCTAATCTAAATGTCTCCTCTTCCAGTTTAGAACTGTTCCTCTTTGTCCTATCATTTTCTGCCCATGTAAAAAATCTCTGTCCCTCATTTTTATAGGTCCACCTTAAGTACTGGAAGGCTGCAATGAGATCTCCCTGGAGCCTTCTCTTCACCAGGTTGTTCAGCCTGGAGAAGAGAATATTCAAATATTGTAATGAAACTGATCAAGTTATGAATAACTGGGGAACTTAATCCTGTATTGGGTATTTGATTCAAAAGAGGGGGGATACTTTTAATTAAATAAGTATATAAACCTACAAAATCAGAAGTGCCTCCTGAGTTGAGATTGCTCAGTTTCCTTTATGCCTGTTCTGAAACATGCAAAGGGCTCTGATTTTGGGGAAATGGTGAGAGTTACTCTTCTGAAAAACTGTCTTTAAGTGATGTAATCCAAGTGCAAGGATCAGTTGGAGAATACTGGCCACAGCAAAACAGATATTGCTGGGGAATTATGCCTTGAATCTTTTATGCACTGAATTATTGCAGAAGAATATTTATCCATCCAGATATGAGCTGAGTTGTAATCTGCTCATAGACTTGAAATTGCATTTGGAAAAAATATTCTAAAATAGGGTAAGGATGGAAAATACTTTGGCTTTTAGAAGTTCAATACTGAGTGGACAGGTGTGCCTATTTTCCTATCTTAGCAATAAACTATTACTGTACACTAGGACTGATTATGAAAAATGTAAGTGCTTATGGAATGAAAAAACCCTCAAATTTTCTTTTCTTTATTTAACCTAATTTTTTTTGTGATCTCAGCCATTTTTCCTCTTCATAGTTGATCTCCAGTTTGAGTAACATGATTCAACAGACCTGTCCTAAGACACTTAAAGCCTAAGGAATGCCTGTGTACTATGGTACATTCTAGACTTGCCACAAGCACTAGTTTACTGTGGAATTGACTGAAATATCTTGAAAAGAAATTACGCTATCAGGTAAACCCAGCCAGATTCTCTAGAAAGAAGCTCAGGCAGGCTGTCCTGCTCAGGTCTCTGTAATCACTCTCCACGTAAGTCTCAAGCTTTTTGGAAAAGAGGGACATTTCTCAACATCTGCAGCATACTAACTATGCTGTTTGTGCCCAGTAAACAAATAATTTGAATAACAAATGGAATTGTTTCTAAATATAATGTTCCACAATGCTTACAGAGATGCCATCTGCTCTATAAGGTAGAAAGCTGGAGCCTATAAAAACTTCAATGTATGCTTAATTTTACACCCTCATGCAGACCCAGGGCCATTCAAGCACATAAAATTGAGCAGATATGTAAACATTTGCAGAGCTACAGCTCCATAATTGATAATTTTGCAGCCACTGTATTTTTCAAGGATCTGGAAAGTAGTTCAATGGCAGAAGGTGCCCTGAGGGTCAACAGAAATAATCTGTGGACAGCTCATCTCCACTTTTTATTCCAGTGCTTGGCTTAATTTGTCTGTCTCCAAAACTCACCCAGTTTGCAGTGGAAGGATGGCACATTCCCAGCTCTCTGGCATCTGAGAGACATCTCACTCCTGTTCAGAGCTGGAAGTGAAAATAGAGTGCGAGGAATCCAAAAGGAAGTTGTTGAATGCGTGGCAGATGTTGTTACATTTGGCCTAGCAGTACTCCATGTGGCAGGCACACGACTCGTGATCTTCGCCAGAGAGGTTAACAGCGATAGCACTTCCATGGGAGGGTTTTCTTTCAAAGGAAAGTGGAACAAATGTTATAAATGAACTATTAATGGCAGGAACAATACCAACAAATTATCAAAATAAGGGGAAGGGGAGCTCATAAATAATGACATGTTAGCTGGTAAAGTAATACATCAACAGCAAAGAAGAAACATAAAACCAACCTAATAATTTCATTATCTTAAGTCCACTCTGTGTACCTCCATCCCATTTCCCTGAGTTTGGCTGGCACCCACATCTCCTACAAACAAATTCAGAGGGAGGAAGTGATACACTCTGGTATGAATCATGGATTTCTAGGCCATCATTCATAACAGGAGCCATGCCTGAGCAGAGGTGCATTACTCACATATTGAAGGTGATTTATGTGAGTTTTACGTAGCTGTTGGGCTTTAATTATTCACTTCATTATCAATAAAAAATAAGCAGTGAGCAGTACAGATTGTTAACATATCTGAAAGGGACATGCAGCTTCTTGTGCGAAACAAATGTGCACATGCATGGAGGCATTCTGTCCTGTCAGTGCCAGGTATGAGGACAAATTCACAAGCATGATTAGCACATTTCTTTTCTTTCTCTTCCCCATCCCCTCCCCATCCTTTTCACAAAAAAACTGCCAACCTGTTCATCAGCTCTGTGATGGCAGACAAATGTTTCAGCAAAACATGTGCCAAATACCCATGATATGGCTGAAATTCAATAAGATGAAATGAATTGATGCTGGCATCCCATTTGGTGCAATGCAATATCTGATCAATAGCAAGTAATTGGACATCATTTTGTGTAGGATAGAAATCAGGGCCTGTTACATCACTCTGAGTTATGGATCATATTAATCACTGCCTAACTGTTTCATCAATGTAATTTCTTTTCATCAACATGCTGTGGCATTTAGAATGTTGGACATAAAACCTTGATACTGTATTAAGTAGAAATTAAAAGCTGTGCAGCCCAATGGAATGGAACATCATTACCATGGGTGTGAACGGTGTTCTCACATTGTAGCACAAAATTATACAATTGGCACCTTTAACAAGCAGAGTGAAGCGACAGGGGGAAAAAATCAAATAGCAAGAACTCATATGGACTGGGGGGGGATATGCACTCATACAAGCCTTATCTTCTTCTTCCTCTTAATTGCACCCAATGCAAGACCATCAGGGAGAGAAATACATGTTTCTTTTAAGCTGTTGCTAGTTCACAGGTGTTTTTAAGTTGTGGGATGCTGAGGACATATTAGCAGGGCAGGTGTGGCAGAGAATGAGGTATAGTCTCTCCCCCCCCTTCCTTGCATGGAAATATGCACACAGGTGTCACTGATCACTGGGATTCCTATTGCTTAATCTATGCTCCTTTCATTTTAGCTTTCTTCAAGCCTCTCTTTGTACTCCACCAGAGGTACTGTTGGGTCCCTTCCCCCTGCCATGTAGTCCTGGGAGAGGGGTCCTGGGGGGGGAAACACGGGATTTCCCTGGCCCCTGGTCAGCCTCGTTCCCCATTGGTTGTTTTGTGTTCCCCTGCGCGGCCAAGGACCCTCGGGTCCCGTGACTGCCTCAGTTCCTTGGCAGCGCCCCGGCCATGCGGCTGGAGAAATAAACATCTCTGAAACAGCTACCAAGAATCTGTTCATATATATTTCTTTTCCATGGGCCTCGTTGATTGATATGCATGTTGCAGTATCTGCACTGTAACAAGGTACATTTGTGGAGGTTGGCACCATTGCCTTCTATCAGATGATTCAAAGTAACTTTTTTTTCCATCCCACACTAGCAGGCATCCATAGTCAGCATTTGGCAGTGAAAGAAAGCTTTTAGGCTAGTCAGTCAGAGAACCAGTGCCATTGGCTCTGCCACATCCTGAGAAGAGAGACCATGGCACAGTCCTGCACTGAGTGACGAGAAAGCTTTTTGAGGGGTATGTTTCAGACACCTGCTCAGGCTACTAACTGTGGTCTGGCACTCCACCACTGAGCCCAAACCTCATAACATATACTGCTGTAAAGCATAAACTGGAAGTAATGCTTCAGCCAGGCTAATCCTGGCTTTGTGCTGGAGGAAGACATAATCATACATATCCTCCCACACTCCGGTTTCTGTGGGAAATAAACTGGGAAAAGTAAAAAGGTGTTTAAGTCAGACCCCTCTTTCAGATCATAGACACAGAGTACTCAGTTTATGTCTTTCCCAAGAGGCTAAATGACCCTGTCTAAGCCCATAGATGAAGTTGGCAGAGAACAGCCACTAGTCTCCGTTGTTATTATTATTACACAGAAAAGCAGTGGGACTGTGTTCTGTCTGAAGAGTGAATAAGAAGGCAAGTCAACAGCAGAAAAAAGCTGACAACCGGATCTTATTCTTAGAGCACCTGCATTCCCCACTGATAACGGAGCTGCAGGTACCTGGCACTTCTTAAAATGTTACCAGCTTATTCATCCTGTCTTAGGTGAGAGCATTTTCTCTGTTCTCTGTTTGGTGTGAAGCCTGTTGGGAAAGACAGGATGAGAGCAGATAATAATAATAGTGTTTCAACATCTCCAGCTCACAGTTTCTTGCCATATTTGGTGATTGCTTTCTTTAAATTCCAAACCCTAGGTCTGTGGGAATCTCAGCTTTCTCTTACAAAAATGCTTTCTGTTCTATTTGATGGGGTAAGGAAAGCCTGAAAACCTGCCATCCAACAGAACTGCAAAATTATAAATCTGAAAAAAAGAACCTTAAGAGTGCGTTACTCTTAAACATTTGCATTTTTAACAGTGACCTCACAACTTTTAGGAAAGTTATTAGGTTTCAAGTGAGGGAAAATATTGACTCTCGCTATGGTTTTCAGCTTGAATAAAGTCCTGAAAGGAATACTTATGTGCGCCACTGGTCAGAAAAAGACCTGAACTATGGCAAAATGGCTTTTATGTGAAATTTTCTGTGCTTTGTCTTTTCTGTACTTCCAGCTGGAAGTAGAAACACAACAGACTTAATTCAGGGGTGGAGGCAAAAGCAAGACAGATATTTCTTAATCTTCAACCCTGCTAAGGAAAATGGTTACTCACATGATTAAATTTAAATACGTACCAAGATCCTAGTAGAACCTGATTTCATATTTCAAGTATCTCAATAGGAATGTTTTATTTATGTAGAGAAAGAGAAAAGGGCGTGACTACTGCTTTCAGAGCTAAATTATGCTGGATCTCTAAATAAACCCTGGAAGGAAGTATGTGAGTCCAGCTTGGTCTTGCTTTTAGCTAAAGAAGTCAGAAGCTGTTATTGTTGAGTTGAGACATTAATTTTCTCTGCCCTCAGTGGCAATCCTATACAGTATTGTATACAGCAGGAGCCAGTCTCCCGTTGAGGCCACACCAGCCATTTCTTCACTGAATCTGCACATGAGACATTTTAAAAGTATTTCAAGATCAGACAGTGCCTGTACAGACAAGAGCACAGGACTGCAGGAGAAAATAGCACAGCTTTTTCTGTCTGTGATTCTTAGGAGGTTTAAGCACCTCTAACAAAATTTTCATCACCCTTCTCCCCTTTTCTGCTGCTGACCCTGGCTGTTCCTGCCTTTAATGGTATATGCCAAATATGTAAATGTGTGCCTGTGGTTTGTGGTTTTTTATTCATAGTGTTCCATTAAAGCTTAAAACGATCCTGAGGCCACTCTTTAGGGAGCACTCCTTCTGAGCAAAGTCCGTTGTAGTCACTGTCACAGAGCAAATCAGCTGTGCACACATATGCACTTACACACACAGCTATCTCTTCATTTTCCACCCACCATTGCTGCCAGTAGCACCAGTAACCCTTTACTGGTATCTGTTGATGCATTGCAATCTACATCTATTCATGACATTGGTAAAATGAGAAGATGCCTCTCTAAGCCCTGCAGAAAATCGACCATATTTGTTTCATAACTCCACCTACTTGGTTCAAACTCCCCCTCACCCTCTGTCTCTGCTTCCTATAATCTCAAACAAGACTTATTCAGAGTGCAAAGACATTTGCTCCTTGTCTGTGGAAAATAACTCCCCATAACCCTTTCATGTGTGTTCATGTCACTCAGATGATCAGCCACATCCTCTCTTCAGTGACAGCTCTCCAAGTGCACCTGCTTACTGCTTCCTTGCTTTACTCCTGCATTTGTAAGAATGACTTGTTTCAGCAACTAATTAAACTAACAGCCATACAAAGGGCCAAAAAAATTTAAAACCGCTTAGAGAAGGGAAATGAAGACTGTTATCTTGGAAGGAAAGAGTCCACTACTAAATCCATCGATGTTAGCCTGCTGGGGCTACCTGCCAGAAAAGGTCAAGATGTAATTATGATGGGTGTGTTGAGTGTATTGTATCCCTAATGCATTAGAATCTGTTAGGTCTAAGTATTTTAGCAGTACCCAAGACAGATTAAAACTCTTTGAGAACATTTAAAGCAAAGTAAATGGTAAGGTCCTGCCTGGGGGATGATGCTCAAATATTCTGCAGGGAGAGCACGCCCTGGAGCTCTGGAGCAAGAATCTGGTGCCTTGAGATCTCCTCATTTCACAGTGTATTTACTGAGGAGTATATGGGCAACTGCGCTACTCCGTGCTTAGCTCCTCACATAGAGATGTCATGATTATTTTGTCCCACCAAATTCTTGGAAATCTAAGAGTAGATGTCACAATGTCCAAGACTACTGTGCTGTTTGTGTATTACTTCCTTGTACAAAATGAGGCTTACATACTGTATTATGGTATTTATATAGCACTCATCACCAGGGTATTTGCACTTCCTACAAAACCAGATATTAAACAACCTTTTTTTCCCTTACAACCAACTAAATCATTTTTACAGGCATTCAGAGAACTTGCACACTCCTGTAATTGTTGCCACATTGTCCCCGTCATTCTCTTGGTCATGTTCAGCAGCACAATTCACTTCTCCCAGTATTAATGAGTAATAAATAATTCATACAAAAAATAAAAGACACCTAACAAAGGAGACATCGACATATTTCATGTGGTGACTTCATTTTATAGTCTGTGATGTCGATTTCTGTAGTAAAGCCCTGTAGAATTTAAGGGAAAATGATAACCTTTCCTTACATTTTGAACAACCTATAGAATAGAATACAATTAACATCTTTGTCAAATAATATAATCTGGTAGGATGGCTTGAAAAGCTTCCAGAAGACAGGGCTCTATTTCAGCTCCAGAATAGAGCACTGTTATAATTCTATAGACTGTTACGGGTTTCATCCCTCTTAATTTCTGCAGGACTTTTCAGAAGGGTTTGCACATGAAATGAGAAGAATCATGGGAGAAAAATTACTGTAGAGAGACACAAAAATGTCTGGTCTAAATTTACTACCGAAAGCTGTCTTGGGAGGCTTAAACATAGTGTGACTATTCAGCTTCGTGATAAAGGGGTCAGATGTGTTCTGAAGAGGGTTAATGGCATAAAACCAAACAACAGGGCAGTGCCCAGCAGATACACTGCTAAAGTGCTTTACCTGTCTAATAGTGACAGGTGGAGTACAAAGTCTTTGGCTACAACAATTGCCCCTCAGCGCAGCAGAAGCAGCAACCAACCATTCTGTGGAGCTCCCAGGCTGATGCTTTTCATAGCCTGTGAAAAGCTCCCTCACCCCAGGGATTCAAAGGAAATGTTTGGTCCTTATATGAGGGATAATTGAATTATTTTGAGCATAGAAGGAATCAGACATTTTTGTTCAGTTAGCATGTATCTATCCAATGTATATGGGACCTTTCAGCTATGTTCTACATGAAAGAGCTGCACGGTAGCCTGCCATGAACACTATCCATGCACACACAAACCAATCCCTTCCCAGGAAATTGCCTTCTTACACCACTTCTGTTTTGAGGGTATCCCCACACAAAGGGTAGAACTTGATTTTGTGTTTTTCTGTGGCTGCTCAGCTTTATTGTTATTTTTCATGAGAATGGCAGAACGGAACAGAAAATACTAAATTATTGTTGTTCATTCTCCTATAAGCTGATGCTGTAGGGAGTTGATCATGGTCTAAGCTTTAAGAGGATCCTGTGTTTTGGGCAGGGGTGACTTCAATGCAGTTAGGCAAGAGGGGGGAAACAAAAGTTTGGTTGACATTAGAACACAAATACTTTTTTTGTTCTGATAGATAAGCACAAAAGTTGAAAACAATTCCTTGAAAAACATCCAAACACTAATACTACAAATTTAAAAACACACAGATATGAGATGTCAGAACAGTGCAACCTTAATTAACCCTCCTGTGTGCATGCATTATCTAATTGCATAAGCATATATTATTTCTTCCCAGAGGGCCTGTGTCTCATAATGCAAGGGACAGACTAAGTCCACTGTGCAAGAAGCTGTTCAATATTTTCCTTTCCCCTTCAGTTTGTATGATCCCAAGTTATTTACTGAACACTATTCACTTCATGCTGAAGTTAGGATTACTCATCTTATCATGGACATTCTTGTCACATTCCTGACTTTAGCAGCTGTGGACCTCACATAAATTAACACATTTGTTTTCATTTGTGTAAAAGCAGGGCTTGGCATTATCCCCATTTAGCTGAGGAGATCACTGCTGAGCAATTTCTTTGAGAAATTCAATTGCTCTCTCTAAAATGGTTAAAAAACTAATGAAATATGGTTCCACCATGAAGAGAGCTGCTCAGTTTTAATAATAAGTGATGCTACCAGTCCTGCATAAATTTTGTATTTTTATCCAAACCAATGTAAGCACAGATACCCTCATTATTCTCAAGAATAATTACCCCATTTTCAGAATCCCACCAGTTCCTCTGATTGAACAGCCATTGTGATATGAACCCAAACAACAGATTTGCCTTACTCTGCCACAGAACTATCAAGACTTCAGCTGACCTGGAATGAAGTCCTTTCCACCACTGAGGCTGACTTTCTTAAACTTTTGTCACCTTGCCACACTGGCTAGTCTCATTTGTCTTTTTCAATCTCTGTTTCATGGCCTTACTTCAGGAGTTCTTCTGCTTTGGAAATATGTGCCACAACGGGAAAAATATTGTATTCCTTTAATTTTAAACCTCCACCATTTTTAGAAACACCTGTCACTGTTTCCATTTCTCCAATCAGTGAGCAGTGCGGGTGTCGCTCTCAGTGGGAGATGACAATTTGATGATACTTCATCAGTGTGGGACTCCTGCTGAGAAGTAGATTGAGACAAAGGAAATGCCTCTCGGCATTGGAACAAACAAGACATCAGATTTTCTAAGTTATTGTTCGGTAACTTCAATTTCTTTTATTTTCTGAAGTAAGTCTGCATGTGTGTGTACTGGCATTAGCATTGGCTGATTCACTTCTGTTTCTCTCTCTCAACTACACAGGCATTAATGCCACCAGAAAAATGACAGTCTTCAGAAAAAACCACCATGCTGAGATCCAAGAGCAGTACTAAAATGCTGGCCTCACCAGAGATTTTCTGCAGAGCTCAGGTAAGGTTTCTTTAAGGTCTCAATTCACTGAAGAATAGAAGCCTAGAGCAAAAATCTTTTCATCAGAAAGTTTATCTTGTTCCTGGTGGTATGTGTGTTCTTATTTGTGTTTTCAAGGCTGTCTGCTTTATCAGAAAGGACACATATACTTAAGAGAAAGAACAAAAGAAGGCCATAAATTCCAAAAATAATGTGTTAGTACTGGAAAGCAGGGAATGTAAAAATACAGGGCAAAAGAGTTGGGGAGGGGGTGAAAATCCAACCACCCTGAAATCAGTTGATGACAAATCAAAGGCAGCCTTCCTGCTCAATCTTTGCAACAGAATGCCCTATTGCCTCCTAGATTGCTCATAGAGAAGAGAGTCACAGGCTCCCTGCAGGTTGACAGAATATTCAGTGCATGAATGGCAACAAAATGCCCAAACTTAGGCCACATTAAGAATAACTATTGATGGAAATCGTTGTAAATCCTCCTTATCATTCAGTGTGATGGGGTTCCCTTTTCTTGCATTATGGACAACTGGGGCTGTGTGAAGTTGCATAGCAGAGAGATTCCAGCCCATCTGCAGGCATTGTCTGGACAGCAAGCAATAAGCAAGAGGAGTGGTAGGGGTTGGTCATATTCACAGTGCTGCAGGGGTAGAGAAAGCATGGTATGCCTGCTCACAGGGTGATACGAGTGCTCTGTGTACTCCTACATCCAGGGAATGAACTGGGCCTGGTTCCTCCTCCCTACTAGGACAGTTTCTGTCCCTTTGGTTAGGCATTGGGCAGCCCACAATAACCAGGACTAAGCTGGTATATTGTACGGAAGAAAAGCTATTTTTCTGGGAATTTACATGTCACTGTGGCTGACGGAAGTCCAAGCTGGAGAGGGACTTTTTACAAGAGCTTGCAGTGACAGGACAAGGGGAAATGGATTCAAACGACAAGAAAGTAGGTTTAGATTAGATATTAGTAAAAAATTCTTTACTCTGAGGGTGGTGAAGCATTGGATCAGGTTACCCAGAGAAGTTGTGGATGCCCCATCCCTGGAAGTGTTCAAGGCCAGGCTGGATGGAGCTCTGCTCTAGTGAAAGATGTCCTTGCCTACGGCAGGGGGTTTGGAACTAGGTGATCTTTAAGTCCCTTCCAACCTAAGCCATTCTGTGATTCTATTTTAGGAATAACACCTAAATGCCCACTTCTAGAGAGACTGTGAGCAGCCATTCCTGGGTCTTTGAAAAGCATGTTGCAGGGAGGATGCAAAAAAGTCTTTCTCCTTTAAATGCATCTGCCTCCTTTCTTCCTCTTCTTATTTCTCCAAGGTCCAGGATTATTCTCTCCTGGTGTCCCCACTCATTTCAACAATCTCATATAAAGGAGGAATTTTCTTCTAGGCAGAAGCACTGTTCATGCTGCATTTCTTCTGCAGGCAGATGAGTCTCTCAGGAGACCATGAGTGAACAGTGTAGCACTATTAGCATTAGTTTTGCTGCATGGTAGAAACCTGTCCTGGACCTTCATGGTGTGATGTCTTGATCCTGCTGACCCACAGCCCACGCATTTGCATTTTTCTGTAACTTCGTTGTGCTCCCTTCAGGTCCCCTGGAGATGCCAGGTCTTGAACAGCCCACAATAAAAGCCATAGCTCATGATGTCCAGCTGACTTTCACTGCCATAAACAGGCTGATATTTGTTTAATTTAGTGAAATAAATGCCTCTCCTAGCTGTTTGGAAAGCAAATCCCTCCTTACCCTCCAGCTGGTATTTGCTGTACTTGAGTGAGCCTGCTAAAAAGCTCAGGTTATAGTTTAATGCTGCTCTGTTTGTGCAGAACCAACAAGCCTTTCTTAAGGCCTCTTAGGGTTTTTTAAGCCAAGAAACTGCTCTTTTCCTTGACAGAGCTCTCTGGTGCCTTAGCAGCATTGCACACAACGCATCTTCAATCAGGGACAGCAAGCAACCAACATATCACCTGCAGCAACACACACTGCTGAGCATAGTAATATATTGATGTAGGACCTTACTGAACTTTCAGAAGTTCCACATGGAACAGGATCACACAGAACCTCTTTTTTTATTATTTACTGTGATGGGTTTTCCCTGGCTGGATGCTAGGTGCCCACCAAAGCCACCCTGTAGTTCTCTGGTACCAAAACCTTGCCATGCAAACCTAATACATTTACTGACAATGAACTTCTTGCCGACCTCCTAGCATGGTGCTACTGCACGGCAGGGGCTGTGGCTGTTCTTTTCCATAGGTCTTTGCTATAATCCTGAGGTGAAAACTTTGGACTTTACTGTAAGCAGCCATCAACACACCTCTATTGATATCCCTGCTGAATGATTCCAGAGAGACTATTTATGATTCCAGTGCTTTTGAGCACAGGGATGGTCTTGCCATTGTTTTCAGCAACCTCCAGTTATCAAGGCAAGCTGTGGAGATACAAGGTCAGTATGGGTGGTTCCACTTAAATGAGTGGAATATTCCAAAGAGGATAAGAACTAAAGATCCAGATTTTTTTTTGTCTCTTCCCACTTAGCACTGCAAGCTCAATTTGTAGAAACACACATGCTTTAGAATGTATTATTTCCTTCTTTCAAAATTTGTATTTGTCTATTAATTTATTCTTTTCCATGATGTCAAGAAGAATTTGAGTCAGCTCTATACTGTATTTATGTATATTTATGTATATATACTGTATGTGCTTTCCAAGAAAAATCTGTGCTGCAGGACCAGGATCTATTCTGCTTATGGTTGCCCTAATCCTGTGTACAGTCCCATGTGCCCTCCCCTCTTTTCTTCCTTTTCTTGTCTCCCTATTTCCCCCTCTCTTCAGTGGCTCTTAGGGGTTGTCTGATCATGTGCCTAAGTCAAAGAGATTTCTTCCAAATGACTGCTTTCATTCACAGTTCTCAGTTCATGTCAGTAAAGAAACGTCCATAAAGGAGTGAAAAATTAATTGAAAGGGAATGATTTGTAGCCACGGTCTCAAAAACAGTAAGGTAATAGCTTTGCCATGTTTGACCAGGAACAAATAGAGTTTGTGGTTTCTGAGATGCCAACTACCTGAGAGAATTTGGAGGCAGGTGAAGTCCTCACCTAGAGTATTCAAACTGAAAGGGCACACCTAAAACTGAAAATCATTATTTCCTTTTACCCTTGCACATAGCACTTTCACACTTCAAACCAAGAGATGGGAAGACACAAAACACTGTATGACTCTGCTTGAGAGTGAAGAAATCACTCAGCCCTTTCATTTTAACCATTTTTCATTTAGGAAGTATGAGTGCACACATGAAACAGCATCAGTATTTATGCAAAGAACTGTGTTGCTTATGTGTGAAACATTATACTCTAAATAAAAATGACTTCATTCTGAAGAACTCTCTTTGGAAATGAGTACAGCCTGCTGAGTACCCCAGTTGTTGAATGAAAATATTCCAGAAGACCACCACAACTTTGGCCAATATTTAACAGCTCACTGTGCCTCCAGAATATAACTCTGATATATGTTCTAGAGAGCTCACTAGTCACTAGTGCCATATCCGAGAGTAAATCATGCTTTGATTATTCTGTCTTATGGGCCACTGCAGAACAGGGAACATGCTTTGCCAGCAGCTGTTATCAGTATTCTTGGAATTCTTAACTGAGATCATTGAAAGCCTAATATGAGAACAAAAAGCTACAACTTATTTCCACAGTAGGTAAAAGTTAAGACAGAAAGCTGTAAAATATAGTGAAATTTCTCTATTGTATAGAGCTGTCTTGAAGTCACTTCTTCCTTTGGAAACCATGATCTATACAGTTTCATAAATTGATGAAAAGGCTTTGACCATTAAAGTTAATTGATACTGAATTTAAAGGCATGAACTTAAATAATTTTGCTATTTTCTTTGACAATTAATTTTTGGCATTGCATTTATCTCCATCACTTATGAAGCAAAAAATCACAAGTACTGAAGAAGCAAGATTAACATGTACAAAAGATAAAGCACTGTGAGAAGCGACATCTGGAGCAATGCAAAAGATGTTTCAAGGAGTGTAAACAGGCAGAAGTAAAAACAGAAAATAAAACCTGACTTTTAAGTAAAATTAGCAACAACTTGGATTTATATAGTGCTCCATATGTTCTAGCTGAATAACACCCAAGGCATTTCAGAGTGAAGTAAGGTAAAAAGCATGCTTGAGGCGAGAAAGTAAGAAAATAATTAAATTTCTTGAAAATGTTTTCAGCTTTGAGTAGGTGCAATTCTTCCCTTTAGATGGCTGTGGTAATGGTGCTGAGGTGTTGTTGTTTTGCATAATTGGCTTTGGATGGGAGCCATGCTGCAGTGAAAGAGCAAAGACTGCTTGTAGTTGAAATGCTCATTCTATTTATTCTTATTTTTTTAATTTAATGCTGCAGCAGAATTCTTATTGCTTAGAAAAATCTAGCTAGAATAAAGGAAAACATACAGCTGTTTGGAAATGCCATTTAGCTGGCTACGAACGAAAATAGGCCTTGGATGGAAGAGGAAAGCAAGAACTGCACAATATACATAGCTTTCCCCCCTGCTTTAGTGGGGTTTTACCACAGCTTCCATTAGCACAGGGGTAGATTAATAAAATGGTTCTTGATGATTGGGCCGAGGTGGTTTTCTCCAGCTCTGAGTATAGTGAAAATTGCAGCAACCTTGTCATAATATCTACAATAACAAAGGCCAGCAACAAAAATAAATCTGGCACAACATAAACTGCTATTTAACAGTCTTGAGCCTGAAACGTGAACACAAGTGATGCATGTTTTGTCTTTTTACAGAATGAAAATTTGCACAAGTATGATACAAAATGGAGTCTTTCCTTTAATACCATTCACCAAGCACAGACCACCACATCAGCCAAAGCTTGCTGAAAGAGATGCACATTTGCTACCCCTATTCCATTTCTTCAGAAGAAAAATGCCGTGCTTGAATCACTCTTCCACCATGACTTTACATTTTTCACAGAAGAAAAGCTCAGCAAGTCAATAATTTGTTTGGGCCATCACTGGTAAACGGCAGGATATGGATATTTTCCTAATCAGAAACTCTCATACTGTTTCTGCTATGAAATCTTCCCATGCTTTGTGGCATAAAAACCATACTCAAACACTGGGCCACTAGTCCTGGAGGTCTGTATGGCTGGAACCTCAAACACAGGTCTCAGAACAAAACTTAGATTTGTCAAACTTTTGTGGAATTCCCAGAATGGTGAAGCAGGCAGCCATTTCACCTGTTGGCTACATGTCAGCGGTTGGAGTTTTACAGCGTATTAAAGCAGTCATCATGATCATCACTTGAATTTATCTGCTGTATTGTGCTGAAGGCCCCAGTCAGAGTTGGGGTCTTTCTCAGATACGGTTTTTTATAGACAGCCAGAAGATATAGATCATATTTCAAAGAGACAAAGATTTATGCTTGAAATAAGTTATCAAATGACTTCTGTCTTAGAGAAGAGCATTGATAGCCAGTATTCAGACTGTCCAGCTGGCTCAAGGGTCCTTCCTGATCTGGAGAAAGGAAACTTGCCAGCTTTTGAAATTAATATATCATTATTACTGGTATCTTCTTTTTTTAATCCTTCACTATGTGGATAGCATAATTCTCATCAAAAAGGAAACCAGAAGGGTGTGCACATGCTGCCAAAATTTTGCTGGGAAAGAATTCTTGGCTAAATTTTTCAAAGCTGCTTGAAAGGATTTCCTGCTGACTTCAGTCCTGTAAATCCACCCTTCGTTGCACAAAGATAAAGGAGAGGCTACTCATTAACATTGATTTCGCTTCATGGTCAACTTAGGTTTTCCCTTTAAAATGGGGAATCTTAGGGCCAGAGCTTCCGTTTTAGCAGTCACTCAGTCTGCTGACTGTGCCTTTATATAAGAGTTAGAGCAAAGGCAAGAAGTCCTATCCACAGCCCATTGTACAACAGAGACCTCCAGATTGCCACAGTGCACCTGATGGACTGAGATGTACACCATAATCCAACTCCTAATGTCAGGAGAAAATTATTCACCATCAGTAACTACCCATCACATGGAACAGGCAGCAAAAAGCAACTCAACTGTGTTTTAACTTCTCATACACAATAAGACACAGAAGAGTAGTAATAATAATTCAGATTAGGCCAGTAAGGCAGTGATGTTGTGTTTATGTTTATTTAGTATGTGAAGCAGATATAAGGTCAGTGAGAGGTAAATTTTTGGGATGAACTGGCAGATTTCTAGTTGTCTGTTTTACCTCTCCAAGATGTTTCTGTTGAGTCTTATATGCTAAATATTTCCGTTAACATTTGTGGAAATTACTGCTAAGTTATGAATTTTGATCAGGATGTAAATGATGCAAAAAAGATTGTTCCTCAGGGCCACTAAGAGTTAAGAGAAAAGCAGTTTCGATAAAACCACCACAGATGAGCAAAGCACGTAAGAAAATGGTAACTCAGATTTATGTCACTTGTGATTCAGTAATTAAGTGCTAGGAAGCACATGAGAATCCTGTTCTACTCCCTATCAACTTCTCTGAGCAGTGTATCGGACTCCTAAGGCAGTTTATGATGTTCTGCTGAAAACCAGAACTGGGCTCTCCTAATAGCAAAGAGCCAAAAACCAGGGCACATTAGTTACACAGTCAACCATGTTACTAAAAAAGATGCAACCAAAATTACCACAAAACAGCAAAAAGGCAATTTCCAATACACCATAGGCTTCAAATCAATGCCACAGCACCTTCCCCGTAACATAAATTCCTGCTCCTTAAGCTAGCTGGAAGAGAAGCAGCAGTATGGTGTTGCATAGAGTCAATAACT
The DNA here is from genome assembly GCF_041296385.1 of Aphelocoma coerulescens. Classification (NCBI taxonomy): domain Eukaryota; kingdom Metazoa; phylum Chordata; class Aves; order Passeriformes; family Corvidae; genus Aphelocoma; species Aphelocoma coerulescens. The sequence goes on from NC_091021.1 coordinate 14,107,898, forward strand.
GACAAAAAGGTAACTTCCCTAATGCAAAAAGAACTACCATACATGCCACCCTATAAAATGAACGTTTTGAAAGCCGCATTTTGTCCTAAGGACACTCAGCACAGTACATATCCCTTATACTCTCGATCTCTTTTTTTTGACTGTCTCAGTGGCAGCCGGTTTTCTCTTTGTTCTTTCCCTATGTGGTAAGCAAGGATAAAACACATCCTCCTTTACAAACAGAATCTTTTTTCTTTCTTCCACACACACTGTGACTCTGAGCATCCACTTTCACCTACAATGCATAACCCAAAACAACAGAAATATCGTTCTCCTGCTCTCCACTCCCTCCATCAGTTTTTCCCATTGCAGTTACCAGAACTGTGAGAGAAGTTGTGGAAAAAGGGAAATGGCTTGTGCTCTTTGGCTTCTTCTGTTCTAGCCAGCAACACACTGGCAGTAATCTCTTCTCCTATGGAGATAAAGACAGATAATTAAGATAAACTAGACCTGCTGTTGTGCTCCCTGCTGGGAGGTATTAAGAAGGAAGACATGCTGGCCTCTTTAAAAAGATTTGTGAGGTACAGATCAGCTTTACTCTTTGGAGGTGGAACAGAGGCTTTTGATATGTTTTACTTAGAATAATACAACAAAATTATTTTAGGTTTTTGGGGGGTTTTGGGGATTTTTTTGTTTTTTTTTTTTAGTTTTGTGCAGGGCTCAGTGAATGGACCTAGTGTTGAAATTGCAACTTTATACTTGTGTGCTGAAACGTGGGATCAGAGAAGGGCTACTTTAGTATGTGTGGAAGGAACAAAACCCACATTCTATTAAATGCATTAGGGAATGTTAGGTAGTTTAAAACTTCCTTCTGCTTTTCAAACTCGCTTCTTGTGAGATGTGATAATGCAGGGTTTTAAAATATTTAACAATTTACATTTATCTAAAAAAAAAGAGGAAAATCATGTACGAAGAAAAACACAAACGTTCAGAATGCCTACCGCCAGCAACATCTTGGCATTTGCCAGTACTTAAAGGTTATGTCTGTCATGTTTAGATGTGGCATAAAGTCTTTCACCCTTTCCCAAGTAATTGGACATCATACTGATAGGTAAAATTGAATGTGTTGTGAACAGCTCTCCTATAGACTCACAGGGCTTATTGACAGACAGTGCTTGGAGAGAAGGCCTAATTTTATGCATGAACATGTCACACTGGAATAATTATGCAACTGCCTGCTTTCCTTGTGCAGTACATTGTGAAACCCCACGATGGTTCCGGGGAATTCATACCTTCTTCTGGTTTTGCATAAACACAACTTCTGTAGCTAACAAGGGGAAATACATTAATAAGGTGAATGCAACATTTAATCATGAATAAAGATCTGAATAATTTGTCTTGCTTTCAAGGTGTATGAAAGTGACATCAACCTACACACCTCTTGTAAAGAGCAGCAAATGCAAAATCGGCTCTCATTGGGGAATCTATGCTCATTGATTTTCTTTTCCTACTTTGTTGTCAGCTGACGTGCAAAAACTAAGGTAGTGTTTTGCCTATGGTAAGCCTAACTTGTGTTTTTGAGTTATTTTTTGGTTTTTGGTGTTTGTCTCATGGAAAATTTAATCAGTATGAAGTACCCTTCTTAGTCTAATAAGAAATCCTTCCGGATCATTGCTGAAAATTATTGACAGCTGACTATAATCTTGCTCTCACATGAACATAGTAACTGAAAAATTATTATTTAGGGAGGAAAATGCTGGGCTAGGGAGGACATCTCTTGAGTTAAAAAAAGTGGGTACTGGGAGGGTGGTATTAGGGGGATGAATAAGTATCCTTACGCTTTCTCTGTTCCTATTCTCTTCAGGCATCTGGTCACTGTCACAGTTGTATCAATTTTGTTGTTTTTTTTCTTAAACTGGTACACAATGTTCATGCCTGTATTTCACATTTGGAAATACATATTTAAAACAGCAATAAAAAAGTATCTTTGGAGAATTTATAATCTCTGAAAAAAATGACAGCATTCTTGCTACTGTTTTCTTTCTAAATACAAATGTGACTGCCATATTGCTGCTTCTGTTTATGTGGTGAGAAAAGTTAATTTTTTTGTGAGTGGCATGAATGATAGTCTCCCTCTTTTGATTTCGTTCTCATTTAGGATTCTTAAGCTTGCAAACCTCTTAAAGAAAGATGCAGTGAGTGCACAGCTGGCTCATGACATTCAGTTTAGGACAGAGCTAAAATGGTTTCTTCATCATTTATAGCAGAGAGGAAGCCCTTGAGTTACTGAGTGTGTGGGTCAAATAAGGTCTGCAACCCATTCTGCGCCTGGCCACCCTGCTGTTGGCCGTCTCTGTCTCTCTCTGTGGAGGGTCAAGTCTCCATTGTTAATTTTTAGCAGTCATGTGTTATCAATTTCTTGCTGCAGAAATATGTATTACAGTGAACCCCTCGGCTCTTTCACTTGGGAGGAACAAATGTTTTTGCTAATTAGGCGTAATCAGTGGTAAATTCCCTTCCTTCACCCTCTTCATAAACAGGTTTGTCAAATTGGGGGTCATAGAGAGATTGCCTTTTCTCAGTGGGCTTGCTGCTGCTTTTGACCAGGCTTTCTGCTGCTACACTTACCCGTGCTCCCCAAGTGGCATCCTAGGCTGGTCACTTCATTCTTCCCTGCTGTTGAGGGGGCAGCATATTCTTGTGCTCCTTCTGTGTGACTGTTTGCTGCATGTTCTGTGTCCGTGCTAGTTCCAGTATTTTCCTAGAGTCCCTGCTCCCAGCCCTGCTAAATCTAGGTCTGACAGTGAACTGCACTGGCAGGACCTTTGGACTGGAACACAAAGGTTGTTCTTATATGCCTGTGACATAGTGTACATCACAAACTGTCTAGATCCTGTGGTGTCTTCATGCCACAGGCAGAACGCTTAAAGCAGAGCTTTTCTTCTGCTGTCAGTCTGATTCAGCTGCCTTCTTTCCTTCCCTTCTCTAGTGCATTACTTTGGGTCTTCTCCAGCATGGCTGGCACCAGCAGCAGAACTGCCAGATCACAACTTCTTTTAGAGTACCCGGAGTGGAGCAAAACCATCTCCCCTATACAGTTGCAGCCCACCCTGTAAACACAGATTACTGCTGGCAGACAAGCAGAGACAGCCGTGAATGCTCATGATGGGTACCTGCTTATAGTCATCTGCTCGCTGCTGAGCTGCCTGAGAAGCTCTGGGGTTGTAGGACTGGGTTCTGCCTTAACTCTCTGTATGTCCTGGTTCTGATCACATTCCACTTAGCCTCCACTCCCTTGTTTTCTAAGTTTTCATTTAGTCATCCTGAGCTCCAGGGGGGGGGAAAGGGTTGGAGCAGCTCTAACTCCAGCTGCACCGTGCCTTGGCTCCAGTGAGACCCACCCCAGAGGGGAGCAGTTCCTTCAGGAGTTGGCCTGGAGCTGCACTTCCCAACTATGGCCCAATGTTCAAAACCACATAATTTCCAGTCCAGTCAGACTCAAGGTGCATTGACAACGACAGGAGTGAGCCTGTCCTTGACAGTTTCCAACCAAGGAGTGGCAGGTAAGTTTTTAAACTGAACCCCTCAAATAACAAGATTGCTTGTATCTTGATGCCCCTTTCAAGTATCCTGCCATGTGAGGCATTCCTAGTATTGCAAGCCAAACAGCATAATGTTTGTTCCTTCCTTTTCCTATTAACTTTGAAGCATTGTGTCCAGTTGTCATGCTTTCATTTTTTTAATTTTCTTTTCCTATTTGCATTTACTCAGCACCAGCCATATCAGATCAAATAGAGCATATCCATTTTTGACATTAGTTTAAAAAATGCTGTTAGCTGATGACTACTAATCCTGCACAAATGCTTGCATAAGAAGATAAGTTTTCTCAAAGCTGTTTGCTCAGGGGTAGATGGCTGTTCTAATGGTGTGTTTATTGAACAGTGATTTATCTGTTGCAATTATTTGCCCTTTAGGGCTGTTGATATTATATTAGTAGGTTTGATCTCTGCCAGCACCTGGATCCCTCCTTGCAATTAGCAAAGTGCTACACTGTGTCTGCCCTTCTGCTGCACACCCCCATCTCTTTTACTTCCAAACAAAAGGATGAGCATAGCAAATCTCACCCTAAAAACAGTGGAAAGGAATAACGATAGTCAGTACCTCCTTCTGGATTTAAAGGGAAGGACACATTACTCAAAGAGAATGCAAAACCACTTTCGTTACATCAACAAATAATTCATGATGTGTATATGGGTATCCAGCAACAATATTATTGCAGTAGTCTGACAAATATTGTGAAGGGGACAGCAAATGGGACCTATCATTCTACTGTCTTGACAAAGATTATAACAGGAATGGGAAATGGGACAAATGCAACTCATCCTGGAGACAGTCCTTGAGCTGTAATCCCATTTGTTCTTCAGCATGAATTATACAGCAGTGCAGAGGATGAGAAGGTGATTTTCACCATTTGTATATTTTAATCACTTTTCTTCGCTACTAAACAAATAACTCATTGTGAAATGTTAATAGATGGGTAATATTTGTTTTGAGATGTGCACTAAATGAGGAGAAGGCAGCTGTAATATAGAGTTCTGACAGCTGCATTGTAATTCAAACAGGATCAAATTCATCTCAGGTTTTCACAAAAAGAATTCCTGCAGATTTCTGAGAGTCATCTGCCATGTCCCAGAGTAGAGCTGGACCCATGCCCTTGCCTTCCTAGGCTCGAGATTGAGTCTCTTGGAAATCATACCATGGCTGGAACACAAAAAAAAATGGGTGGCTGGTTGGTGGGAAGTCTTGAGCTGGAACCTATGGTGGAAAAAATTATGATTGCTAAGTCCCATTGGACCTAATTCTTCTGGCAAGAAGTGAAGTCAGCTTGACTGTTGTTTATGCCAACAATTGATTTGGATGCTGTTTGGTGTGGAAAGGCAACATTTGAAGCTTCCCAAGGCGTTTAATCCAAGGTTGAAATGTTTAAATAATCCATTCTTTTGTAGAAGACAGCTAGTAAGCTCCCTAAGGTACCAATGGTTTTCCAGAGCTTGACTCCTGGGTAAAGATGACTTCCATGAAAATCGGTATTAGAGAGGAAGAACTATTAATTTGTGTGTAAGTTATTTTTCAGTGTAGCCTACTGTCTCTTTAAAACCCCTCTGATGATATCAAATTCCTTAAGCTTCATATGCCTGTTGTTCAGTGCCAGACTGAAGAATGTATTTCATCTCCTTCAGCTTTGTGTTTGCTGCTTGTAACTCGAAGGCACCATGTGAGGGTGAAGGCCTGATGTGACAACCCATGAATTAGACTGCTATGACAGCCAGTGAGAGCAGAGAAACAACCTGGGCCCTGAATTTATGTAATTGGAATTTCCATGTTCCAGGTGGCTGGAGGGCTTGAAGTGACAAATAATCCTTCATGAAGGTAGATGAGAATATCAAGAGTGCCCTGGTGGACAAGCAATCATGGTATATGTGAGAATGCTGGAGACAAAGCTTTGATTTTGAATCTGAAGTGTGCTCTAACGACAATGCAAGCAAACAGAGCGGTTTGTGTGATTTACAAAAGAATGCATGTGAGCAATGAGGAACAGTCTGAGCTATTTCTGAATGTAGGAGGTCAGTGGGTTTAGAGACGGGAATTGCCTTTGGAAGCCTTAGGAACTGAATGCTAGTTTTGTCTGTCTTCCAAGAATGGGGACAAACCATGCCAAATATGAGTTTTACCTGTGGTTCAAACCATACTTTAACTTTTTGTACCAGATTTTCATAATCTGTTGAACATAATTGTGTGTTACATGCCAATGCTTCTGCACAAATCCAGCCTTCATTGTAAATTACTTTAAACTGTCCATCTGATGCCTTAGATTTTAACTTTCATATTTTTCAAATCCTGTACTGCCTAGTGTGTAACTTGTAGCCTGTTAATTTCTGCTCTCTCGTGCTAGGTAGACATAACAAAGCCTCTCCATGCCTGCTCTCCAAGGACACTCAGACTGTCCTAGGCCCAAAAAGTATAAACCAAAAGCTTCTAAAGGGAGGGGCAAGCTTGGGGAAACTACATAATTAACTGAAGCCTTAATTGGAGAATTAACCCTGATATGCAAATGAACCAAACTTATAAAAGTGTGAAGAACTCGTGACCTGTCATCCATCTTGGGGTCCATCTTGGCAATAGCCTCTGGCTCCCCAGGGGGTGCCTTTGAAGGCTTTTCAAATAAATACCTACTTTTATTCCCTTACTCCTTTCTAGTCTCTGTTTCTAGGAGGCCTCTTAAGGCATCACATTCAGTTTCTACTGCCTGGCTCATCCTCCTGACTTTAGTGGAGTGCTGTCAGGGTTAACTGGCTAATGCTGTAAACCAGTTAATCCTTGCAGGGTAGCAGCAGTTTATAACATGCTTGATGGGAAGTGAGGGACAAGAGAATTCTTTTGGATGACACTGAGTCATTGTTTCATTGGGAAGTCAGAGATCTTTAAATGAACATGCTCAAGTTCTGCTGGGAATCCCAGCTTACTTTTATTTCATTAGTTTTCCAAGAGACCTGTTGAGATTATACCAACAAAAGAAAGATGAGGAGGAATTTTGCTTTCAAGTTGAAAGGTTTGGGGAGAAAATAGAATGTATTAAGACTAGTCCTCTTCTCTAGAGTACAAGACCCTATCTTTTTTTATTGTATTTTGAATTAATAGAAAGGATTTGGGTTAGCAAGGATGCTTCACTAGACACAAATTTTCTACCCAACTGTCCTTCCAGGAAAAGAGGTCATGGACAATGTTCAGTGTCTAAAACACCATGGTAGTTAGCTTCACATGAGTGAAGTAAGAGGGGTTATTTATGATTCATAGCTGCTCTAGGTCAGACCAAAATTTATTAGTCTAGAATTGTAATTCCCTTGTCTCCAGGCTGCAGTGATCTCAGTTTCTCAGAGGAGAGATTTGAAAGCAGCATGGCTCAAATAATGAAATATTAGATTTCTCTTATTTAAAGAAAAAAACCCAAACAGAACCAAACCCTCTTTCACTCACATGGCTACCACAAGATGCACCTCTCTACCCTGTGCAAAACAGCTGTAGCTGCTGGAGTTCAACAAGCCTGCACAGCCAGAAGTTACCTCCTTAGAGAGGAAAGATCATTCCCTTCTAGCAAAAGGCACAGAATCTATTCCCAGGGCTGTCATCCCCTCAGCCATGCCTGAAAGCAGGTAACAGAACTGAAATAAGCTCAAGACCTTCCTGATACTTTGGTGTGGGAAAGGCTTCCATCTCTGAGTTAGCAGTAAGGAATAGATCAGAATACAGAAGACCACAGGGCGATGAGTGGCCTGAAGCAATCTTGTGGAAGAAATGACCCCCCGGCCAGGCAGTGGGCAGTGGGAATCATGCCAAAGAGCTGGCGAGAACCCATCTTTTTCAAGAGAAAGTATTCAGAGCTCTCGAAGACTTTCTTTGATAGAAAAGTGCCAATGTTACTTGTTTCCTGTCAAAGAGCAGAAATCGTGAGCAAAGCTTCAATGAGTTTGATCACTTCAAATTTAATCTGAGTTCATAGCCATTAGGTACCGGATCAGGATTCCTTTAGTTTCTGCATTGCCTAGTAAGTCAACTGATTCTTGGCTAGATTACTTATGTATAGGGACAGTTTACACTGGTCTACGGTGCTCAAGTTTCTGAAACCATGACCAGGATCTGGATCTCAGTGGCTGGAACAATCACTAAGGATAACCTGGGAGAGAAGAAGCAGCCACCGTGTTAACCCTTTACAAGGGCAACAGCCTTGTGTCTTAGCTATGAATCATGAGGGGTTTGGGTATACTGTCTGAGATACCCAGGGCTAATTTTTGGCTATCATACCACAATACTACTTTTCCATTCAAACAATGCTGATGAAAGCATGTTGTGTTAGAACAGTAAATCTGGCAATGGCCTGCCTGGTGTCCACATGGAGACAATGGGGAAATGAGGTGATATGGTAGAAACCATATTTTGTATATGCATTTTTCCTTGTTTCAATTCCAAGTCCTCTGATTTCACAGTCTGGCTGAAGTTTGGACTCCAAAGAACAAGAGCTCAGCATAGTGCTGGCAATGCACTCAGTTTTCTCATTTCTTCCAAAATGGGTTCCCAGCAGGTCCTGACAAAGGATCCATAAGCTCTTCACATCTCTGCTAAGCAGCCTACCCAAATGCTAGCTGCTGCTCCTCCTGTGCCCCCAGGTCAAGGGCAAAAGCATGGTTGAGAGACATCTAACATCAAGAGAGGGACACAGTCCCAACAAGCCAGGTTCCTGCTCAGCAGCAGGAAGAGAGTGGTTTCTGCATTGCTAAGTGCTGTTTTCACTCTCTAAAGCCTTTGTATTTGATATTATGGGGATTTGGAGACTGCACAGATGTAACAGTCCTTTCTCCCTTCCTTGCTTCCTGGTCCAACCTGCTTTTGGTCACTTTCATTCATCTGTCCATGGCTTGCCGCCTGGATTAATTTCTTCATTGAATACATTCCCTTGTGTGAACAACATATGTGACAAATAAGTAATGTGACTCATCAAGAGGCACGGGAATGCAATGTTCCAGCTACTGAAGGACATTTAGAATTCAGCAACTTATCACCTTTGTGTCACTCCTAAAACACTGTAAAATGTAAACAGACAGATCTAAAAGGAGATGCAGGAGTACAAACTTGCACAGAACTCTGCTTGTTTTCTTTCTCAGCTTAAATAAGTAAACTGTAATGAAATCTACTGACACAGTTTTGGCAGTTTTGATTTACATTTTCTTTGAGGCCCAGTAATTATTTCCTTGAGACCTTATCTGGGATTAAAAATATTTCTGTGTTTCAGCCCACGCCTTTGAAAATGTCAAACACTTTATCCATGGTTTGTGCAGATATAGTTGTTTTTTCCCTCTTTTATTATGAAAACCTTCTGAAAAGAGTATTCAGATGTGACATTAATATCTTGTGAAGGGTGCTGAAGTATACTTTCTGTGTAAATCACCTAAATGGTAGGTCACTCTTCCAACTACAGATGGGAAAACCCCTGATTCTGAAAGGTAAAACAGGGTGCCAAGCGAGCTGTGCTAATCCTGCGAGTATGACTTTTCCTTGCCTTATTACACCATAACTCCTGCTTATGTTCTACAAATATCTTGCAAAAATTCAGTTCATAGTCTGCAAGCTTTGAAGGTAGCTAGCCTGAGTTGCTTGCTGAGACACAGCCAGCATGCCAGCTAACTCGGCCAGAGTACTTCTCCAAGGAGCACATGGGGGTTAATGGACTCAGGCCAAATACAGAGAACTGCTTTCATCTCACAAGGCAGTAAAGAAGTGGGGAGAGGCTTCTTGTATCTGCATAGACTTCGTCATAGCCTGACCCTAACTTTTGTTTCTCACTACAAAATTTACCACGAAGCTCACAGATACACAAATTACCCTGAAAAAACAGAAGAAATTAGTAATTTGTCTTCCCTGCCAAACCAGGCACTCCAGCAAGAAAAACAACCAGTCTACTGAGACTCTCACATTTTTTTCTGGGGATCTCTCATGTCCTCTAGAGAACTTGATTCCTGAAACAGAGTTTCTTCTTTGACATGGGCTGCAGAAATGGCTTTGGGGTGTGCCAAGCTCAGCTGTGATACCCTGTGACAGACTTCCTAACTGTAACTGGCCAAGCTGAAGACAGACTGTCATTTCATCATTTTTGGACAGAGATCCCCCCTTTAACACTTAAGTATTATCCACATACTGGTATTCTGGCAAGCCTGCCTTCAAGTTAATCTGTTAGGATGGTCCTGTTCCCACTCATAATGTGGCACAGCATGTCAGCTTCAACCAGGCAAGGATGCCAGCCTCAGTTGGATTGTGAATAGCCTGCAGAAGAGGCTCCTGCTGGTGGAAGAAGTGCCAAATTAGGCCACATGCTCTCTCATTGGGATGCATTGTGCCCGAAGCTGCTTTGGTATCAGTTATGGAGGGAGTAGCACCTTTTTTCAGAAAAGAACCTGCTACCCCTTTTACTTTGTGTGCTCTGCCTCTCCTGTTCAATTTCTATAAATTATTTCTGGGATTTGCCTGTATAAAAAGAATATATTCTTCCCTGACAGCTAAGGAAATGGTCAGATATGGCTGTTCAGATTATGAGCCCCAACTGTGTTTGTTGTTGACTTTGGAGTTGTCTCTTTCTGTTAAACCATTTACTGTTAAGACAACAGCACTGGGTGCTACACAAACAGTAGTTCCAAAGGAGGTGTTGCCCCAGTGAGATTACCATCTAACTGTTCAGCACCTCCTTGCAGAAATCCAGGTGTCCTGTATTCCTGCACACCTTGGCTCCCCCCAGAGTGCTGTTGAGTAAGTAAGAGACATGCTCTGCTACATGTACCCCTCTGAGCAGCACTTTCAAGAATTGCTAGGATTCACAAGTGAAACATTATTTGGGACAGAAGAGCTTCTGGAACTGCCTTTTTCTAATCAGGATGATTTCTACATCTTCTGCCAGGCAGCTGCATATGTAAGAATATCTTACCTATCAAACTAAATTCTGCCTGCCAGCCTCAGTGTAACATCTCATCAACAATCTTGCATTGGTGCTGAATTGTAACATGTTTTCCTACAGACTCATAGTTCCTTCTGTCTTTCCAGCTACGATGCTATCTGTCCTTTGTGTAAACACCCTCCTTTTTTGAAAGTAATATGAATGGTGAATAATATACAACCAGCTAAAATGGTTGCCTTTCCACACTCGCTCACCACAGGAGCTCTTTAATCAGCAATGTCAGCCAGGGACAGAAATCTTATAGTGAAGAGATAACAGTTATTTGCTGGCAACTTCTTGTATGATAAGCCCAACAACTGGGTGATTACACACTTTCTCAAATAACACAAGAAAATGCCACACCACATTTCCAAAAGTACATGTTGCAGCATCTGGAAACTGCATAAGAATATTGTCAAGATATTTTCTCCTTCTGTTTATTTTTTAGTGCTCTAAAATCTGAATGTAATTTTTACATTCTTAAGTTATCCACCAGCTTTTCAGCAGTGAAAGGCTCCATAAAGAGTACAAAGTTAACACTACAGACAAAGTGTAACTGATTAATGGCAGAGGATTTCTGCCATAAATAGGCTGCTTAAGGTCACAGTTAAACAATTTTTCATAGCTGCTTCATCCACTGAGTTGCGCTCGCATGGTTGCACTGCTAGTTGAAAGGGAAATGAGCGAGTACATGCTGGTTGAGTAAATTATTAAAATATGTACAATAGAGCAAAGCTTTTTCTGTGAAAACCCTGCTAATGAAGAGACAATACCTTTGCAATAGTGTAATTAGTTTCAAGTAACAGGTGAAAAAATAACATTTCTAAACACTGACAGAGTTTTTCTAAGGTTTAGAGGAGAGATTTGTGAAATAATAAGGTTAGTCCAAGTCCCTCCAAGTGCTGTTCCTATGATGACATCTGGGTAGTGCACCTTTTTAGTTAAGTCAAGGTATTTGGGCTGGTTTAAATTTGAACCTGTGTTCTCAGCTACTCTTGGGGTTCAGGCCAGCCCAGTGTATGTTTTCAGACTTGTTTCAGTGTGAAACAACAGTTTTGGGACTGCTGTAATGTGAAGGAGTATCTGACATGCTGTGCCTACCCCCAGGTCATATCGTCACCGACTGTCATGCAAGGCAGCTGCTGGGGCATGCCTTTGCATGGAGGAGATCAATTGTCTTTTCTCCATTACAGCTGTACAGGATGGATACAGCAGTCTGGAGAACAAAGAGCCCTGAAGGGTCCCAGAGTGAAGAAAGAAGCCATAGTACTGCTTAGTCAGCTACTAAAGACAGGTGAGAAGAGCAATGACTAGGATTTAGAAGAAGATCCTGTATTTCATGTGTTGGAACTGATGGATCTGTTATTAAATTCTGCAGTGGTCTGAGATATTCTTGAAATTTCTATCCCAGTCACCTGTGATATTTGTGCCACCTCCACTGGGTGGGTCTTTTGTGCTGAAGTACTGCATGGGAAACTTTTAAATTATTTTGGGGAAAAAATGGTCAGAACTGTTCTAGCTTTGTATTCTAATTTAAGGTTGCTTACAAACAATGGTAATTAAGTCAAAATGTCCTTTTGTTCTTAACCTGGCATGACGAATAAGGTCAGGGTTTGTGGTTTCTTTGTTGGCCCCTTGTGTCAGGGTCAATGAGTGCAAGCTGAGATTTTTCAGCATTGGCTTGCATTTAAGTGAGGAGAAAGCCATCCAAATTACACTTCTTTTATGCCTCCCTCCTGTCAGGTATTTATTTTTCTCTTGCAATAGCAACAGCAGGTGCTTTTGTGCTTTCACTAGGAGTGAGAGAGAGACAGACCTACCAACCTGCTGAATTTCATGGATTGGTTTGCACAGGTGAGAAGATATATAAACAACATTAATGGAACTTGGATATCCTCATATCTGTCTTACTTCTGTCCTGTACAGATAGTAATTCCCTTTCTGTTCCTTAGAATCTATTGACTCTTTTTCTTCTTTCTCCATGCCTTCACTTCCCTCTTCTTTCCTTTTTCAAGCTAGATGCTGTGCAACAAACCAAGAAGGACCATGTGTTATCTCTGATGTTTATAGCACAATTGACCATGCAAATGTGGTTTATATAAGCTGGAACCGGGCACTTCTCCAAAATACCACATAATGCAAACATAACCTGGAGACTTTTTCAATAGCACCAACTAAAGTCTGACTTTCTCTCTTTCTCTCTCTGGAGAATGATCTCTAGTGATCATCATACACAGTTTTCAAGTTTTAGTCTACAGGTAGTGTAAAAGGAAAATAGGTCTGGAGATAGCCTGTAGAGATTAAACAAGTTGTTTCTAGCTTCAGAAAACCACAATTCTGTATAAGTCTTTTCGAAACAGTAAGTCTGCATTTATTCATACTGGATAAAGTAGACAGCTGGCACTTTCTGATTCCAAGACAAACAGATCCTGTGGATTTTGCTGTCTGAAAAGAAGTTAATACTCCAGAAGAGGAAATCCACATAGGTCCCAACAATGAGACTTGGATCAGAGAAGTAAAAAGATTTTAAGTGTATTGTGTGTTTGGCTGGCAGATTCTGAGTTCATTTAACCCACTGACATCAGGTTAGTGAGCATGTAAACTTATTAAAAGACTTATTTCAGACTGGTTATCTGAGACCAAAATTTGACCTACTGACATCTGATTAGACAAGTATTTCTCCTCCTTTCCATATACAGCTACTTGTTGTCTTATTCTATACGCTAGATGTTAATCTTCTCAATAGTAGTTTTCAGAGGTTTTCCTTCAGAAGGATTCTTGCCCTTAGCAGTAGATTTTGAAGCACTATATGAGTTTAGAAAGTAAGAAATTCTGTAAGAAAAATATGTGCTTGGCACATGTCTTGCAGTTCCAAATGATGACTTTCCTTAAAAAAAAAACCCACCCTACAATAACAGAAACCCTCCACTATGAAGTGACTTGTTTTTTTAGTAAGACTCAGAATGTGACTGATATCTACATAATTTCTCAGTTTCTAATGCTCCCTCTCCATCTCTTTGCCTCTTGTCTCCTGAAGGACAATATCTTTGCCTTATATGAATACTGTTCAAACTTCTGTAACTTAGCTGGGAGGTGCTATGCAATATCAATTAAAAGTATTACCATGCAGTGTATGGTTTGATTGATGTTTATGATTCCCAAAGAGAAAGATTAAATTCCTCCATAGGAGCTTTCAAATTGATTCTCACCAATTTCACAGAAAATTCAATAGGTGAAACATTGCAACTCAAGCTGACATATGGGTGACTCGTGAGTTTGGAAATGAGAAGGTACGGAGTCTGGGAATATTATTCTGTTTCTATGCCAATCAATACATTCCTCCTCTGAATTAACATGGTGTAACTGGTACCTTTTCTGAGGTCCACTCATAGGCAGATCTGGTCTGACGTTCATGGAAGCATTAAGCTGACAAATGGTTTGTATTGGGAGAGCACTGCTTATCTTTGCCAGAGAAACCACCCAGTAGGCACAAGAAGACTTCTACTTTGCTTGGTGTGTTGTTTGGTGTCTTTAGTGGACAGCCTCCAGAGCAGCATGGTGTGGTGTTTGTGTCATTCAAAAGTATCCCATTTTTCCTGAGTGATACACAATTCATTAAGTGCAAGACATGTCTTATCTTCCTGGGACCATGTGTTAAGATATGTAGTTAAAATATGTGTTAAAACATGTCAGTAACATATTAGGCTTTGACAAAACAGGTTATTTGAAGTACCTGAGAGTCATGGTGACAGTACTGCTACTGTCATGAAAATTGAACAGCTCTGCTATTTCCATGAAAATGGTGAAGCCAGTGAAGAGCTAGAAAGCAAGGTACTGTCACTTTTACTTGCCTATGTGTGTAGTTTGATGCTAAATGGCTTGTGTGATTTGCAGTGCTATGGCCACCAGCCTGCAGGTTTGCCCAAAGAGGTGCAAGCTAATCAGAGAGATGAACTCATTCTACCACAAGGGTTGTGATGTGCTGCAGAGCACTTAGAAGACAAATAACTCTGCACTTATCAATAAATCTGTGTAACAGGCAGGAGTACATCAGGAATGGCACATGTTCTTATTTGCCAAGGAGTCTGGATATACGCCTTCAGTCTCAGAAATATATATTGCAAATAGTGGTATAACCCAGCTGGAGAGGCTGGCAATTCTCTACAGAAATGACCATCTTGGCTCTGGCACATGTTCCTTTTTCTTCCCACCCATGTTTGCTGTGCCTCTGGTGTGGCAGGGTATGTCCATTACTGCTTCCAAGCCTCCAGTGGAAAAGCTACTACCTTTGCCTGTTGGCACTGCCTTCCCCCACATGTACCAGAAGAGTAGCACACTTGCACGTGTTCTCTCTGACTGCTTCCAGACTAAACCAGCTCAGCTGAGCTGACAGGAGTGGTGTGAGCACCATGGCACATTCCATGCAGATCAGGGAGTGGGGAACCACTCTGTCCCTGTGGCAGAGCTGTCAGTGCCTCTTCAACAAGGCTGTGGGCTGACAGCCATCTGGGGCATTAAACACTTCCATCCTTCAAAGAATGGTGATAAGTTTGCTGGACCATGTTGGAGTGTTGCAGTGATCTGCAGCAGGTTCATGTCTTGGCCATTGAGCTGCTTTGCTATACAGTGAGGACGGGAAGGGTGTTAGGATCGCTGCTGAATGGTCCATTAGGTGCCACTTGCCCAAGACCAGCAGTCCCTGGGCAAAGCCAGAGGAAGAAACTGAGAAGCATTCTCACCTCTTCTTCTTTACCCTCTACCCAACTCTTTGCAGCTCTGTCTTCTACTATATATCCAGGCTGCTCATGGATCTACCGGCTCTGCTCACCTTAAACAGTTATACTGAAGCATGTAGGGAGCCCTGATCGTAGGCAGGGAATGATGACCTCCTGAGGCAGGCTCTGCCCATCTTGCTGCCTCCTTACACTAAGTCAGACAGATTTCCCTCTATCCAACTACTTAACTGCACAGGATTTGCCCTGCAGCCCAGCCTGTGTCTGGAAGAGCTGCATTTTCAATGTGGCAGCCTTGTTGTACTGCCACTGCTTCTGCGTCGACATGTGTCAGACAGGAGAGCTCACTGTCTTCTTTCAATAGCCTTTTGTGGCTCTTCCACCTCTTTTTGTTGTGAAAAAAATCCCTAAATCCATTTCACTTCGTCTGCCTGCAAGAAAGCATCTTGCTTTAACCCTCTCCTGGCTTTTTCTCAATATACAGTCTTGGTGCTGAGTGGCTCCTCTTCATGGAAGTGACAGCTGTGTCCCTCCTTGTGGGTCTGTTGCTGCCCTGGTCTGTGCCTTTCTATGAAATGCTTTCAGAATCCCACTTTCCTGGCACTTATGGCTCAATTTGTGCAGAGTGGAATTACACCAAGGCCTGTGACTGAGAGATGCAACAGCAGAAGGCAAAGCTGGGAGTAGTGGGAGCAGGTGTCTGGCACCTCATAGAGTTGGAGCTAGTTCCCTGACATTTAGAAGGGATAATGGCTGTGCTGTTCCATGCCAAGAATTGGGAGCATGGGATTTATCCAGCCTATGCCCACCTACTTTCTGCATGTGGACATTTGTTCCCCCACCCACCTAATTAGGAAAATAGAGTGTAGAAAATGAAGGGGTGGGTTTGTTATTTTGTTGTGGCTGTTTGAAAGCAAAGTTTGCTTTGCAGCCTCATATTACTGTCCATGGAAGGACAGTATTGTCTCCAAACCTGGCATTAGTGTTGGCTTTTCTCAGGAAGTCTAACGGGAGGCAAAGCTATGCCACAGATTGTCATTGTGGCAGGAAAAAGGATCAGAGTCACTGGAATGAGCATCCATACTGATAGTGAATGCTTGGGAGAGAACTGCTATTGGAGAAATAACCCTGGGGTAAACATGGAAAATTGACACTTTGCAGAGTATTTCAATACACAAAAAAGCCAGAGAGTTTCTAATACACTCTGCCACAGTCCAGTCAACATTTAAAATTCAACTTCCTTGAAAAAGGAGCTTTATATCACTTTAGCCATTTCCCTTTATCCAGTAATTCCTTTGTTTGTTTCTTCTGTTTTGGCCCCAGATAATTTGCTGTCTAATGATAAGATTTTCAGCCTATTTAGAGTGTCCAGGGAAAACCCATTTATGTAATTTACCCTGCCAGCCATTATCCTGTTTCCTTCACCCTTAGGTAACTTACTAGGCTGCACAAGCAAATAGTAAATACTGGGTTTGTTTCACCCAGGACTTCTTCATCAGTCAGGATCACAGGACTGCAGAAAAAGAGGGCTGAAAGGGATGCCGAGAAGGCCATCTCTTGCTCTAGGGCAGGATTTGCTGTAACTACCTTGTTACTGGCAAATGACAGTCTAATTTACTGTTTAACAGAACAGGCTGAGAGAGGGGTACATGGTGAAAACCTCTGGTACATGACAGAATACACACCTATTGATTTTCAGCCTGAAGATTTCCCCCCTTTCTTCAATGCCCCCTCCCACAGAAATATGCCTTGGCTAACAGACAATGCGGTATGTAGAAGTGGGATGTCTTTGGAATCTCTCCAAGGATTGTGTATGTTTGTTGCTTCAGAGAGATCACAACTTTCTAACCTAACACAAAACACTCAACACGGAGCTGAGATTTAATCCTTGCCCCTTTATTACTTAGTTTTTGAGGGATGATGGCCCAAATCTGAGATAAGTTCACCGACCATTTCTGAGGGACTGTTACACTGGTGACAGTCTCTTCTATCAGCTCTCTGAATCTAGGTTTTCATTTCTTTTGCTTTTCTCACAAGTCCTTGAAAACAAAATATCCTATTTGGCTCAGATGAGCCACTAGTTCAACACAAAGGAAGCATGATGGATTTAAAAACAAAAGCTTTGGTTCAATCCAAATAAAATAAAGTATTTACACTTTTTTTTTTCTGGTTCAGCTGCTGAACTGAAAAATCACTTTTTGCAAGCCCTTGACAACCACTGGCTGTCCCAATAAATTTGTGCCAGGTGGTTGCTCCTATTTCTCTTCCTACTAGTAGTCTTAGAGCTGATCTTGTCACAGCAAAAGTGTCTCTTTTCTGCTTGCAGTTCTGCAGAGCTGTTTTGGCCTAGTCATCAGCAAGGCAGAGAAGAGGTAACTTCACTCATCTCTACTGATAATCTAGAGGGCTTGTGATGGAGTATGCATTGTAGCCTCTCAGCTTACTCAGCTTTAGGCTATGATTATAAACTTGAAATTTTTTTCCTGCTTGAGAGCACAGTTATGTCGAGCACTGGTAGTTTGGCTGGCAGCATCTCTTCCTCAAGAGCTGCCCTCCAAACCCGAGCAGAGTGAGGTAAAAGCCATCAGGATATGGGTGAAAGACTGCTCCTTGAAATGTGTAACAGGATAAAATTGTATCAACACCTGGGACACAAAGATGTAAGAATTTACAGCTTGTAATATCACAAATCTCACAGAAGTACCTATATTCTTTCTGCAGTATTCAGTCAGAAACAGGCATCCCAGAGAGCAATTCACAAAGGCCAGCAAGCTGGAGATAGATGTATTTAAGGTTGTATAACTTTCTAGAACTGAGGCACCACATTCAGCGCTGTCTGATGAGACATCTGCCCATTTAAGCTTTTTGAGTCTGTCAGTTGTATTTTTTCCACCAACTTCTTAATAGGAAGTCTTAATGTAAAGCCTTTGGTGAAAGAATGAGAACCCACATCTACTATCTCTCAAGGAACTTCCCTGTCCCCTTGATCACATTTCTCACTGCTCATGGCAGTCCTGTAGTTTCAGCAAAAGTCTTTTCCTGGAATTAGCCCCATAGTTATATCTGTTCCACCAGAGAGCTAATGCTTCTCAGGCAAGGAATGGAGCTGAATGAAGAGTCTCCACAACTTGTGTCAGTGCTTTGAACACTGAGAAAACAATTGCTTTTTCTTCCCTATAAAAGGAAGGCAACTTACAACTGCATTTTCTGTGAAGCTGGCCCTGCAGTAATGCACACAAGTGCTCTGGGGTGCCAGTGTGAGTGCTGTAAAATGGAGTATCAAGAGTGTTAGGGCTCCTCCCCCCTGCCATGTAGCCATGGGAGAGGGGCACGGGGTTTCCTTGGCCCCTGGTCAGCCTCGTTCTCCATTGGTTGTTTTGTGTTCCCCTGCACGGCCAAGGACCCTCGGGTCCCGTGACTGCCTCAGTTCCTTGGCAGCGCCCCGGCCATGCGGCTGGAGAAATAAACATCTCTGAAACAGCTACCAAGAATCTGTCCATATGTATTTCTTTTCCATGGGACTCCTTGTTTGATATGCGTGTTACAGAATCCCCACTGTAACAAATGGTGGAGAATTGCTGGCTAGACACCGA
The DNA here is from genome assembly GCF_041296385.1 of Aphelocoma coerulescens. Lineage (NCBI taxonomy): Eukaryota > Metazoa > Chordata > Aves > Passeriformes > Corvidae > Aphelocoma > Aphelocoma coerulescens. Next base: position 14,126,740 of record NC_091021.1, read on the forward strand.
TCCCTAAGGACAGAAAATTCGTGAGTAAAAACCACTTGATCTCTCTCTTCTCACCTTGGTTTGGATATTCTCTCTGGACTATGGAAGAATTGTGGGAAATGGGGCTCTCTGAACCACAGAAAAAAATGTATCTAGAAGTTAAAGGAATCCTTGAACAACAAAACAAGAAAGTATTTGTTCTGGGAGATCAAGAACAATTTTTTAACTGGCTTTTCGAAAATTTCTTCTATATTTCTCGAGACTTACTTGTTGATATTGATCCTCCTGGAACTAGTTTCGAGTGTTTTTGGTACGAGATCTGGGATGAGATAAGGGGTCAAACAAAACATGGACTAGTGACAGAACCTCTCCGTGGATGCCTTGTAATCAGTGAAGCTCTTCAGGAGCATTTGTATGGTGCCATTACTCCTAAAGCAGAGGATGGCCGTAATCCCGTGGCCGAGACCGCGCAGCCGCCATCCCAGGAGCGCGTGACTGCAGCCGTGCCGGCGGAGGTGTCTGCGCTGGATGCGCCCGGCCCCCTCAGGAGCGTGCGCCTTATCGCGGACCCCATCCCTGTCTCGGGGTCCCCGGCCACTCGGCCGCGAGTGAGGGAGCGACGCCGCCGGCACCGCGGGTGCCGTGGGCCGTGTGCAGCAGAGAGGCGGCCCCCACGAGCAGCCAGGAACCGGGGGTCGGCGTGGAAGCCGGCTCCGAGCACACGGCTCAGAGAGCCCCGTAGAGCGAGAAGCGGCGGTTTCCACAGCGACACGAGAAGCCGCGCAGCGCCGAGCCGAAACGGGGCTGCTCTCAAAGCAGCGTGGAGTTGGCAGAGCAGGGCGTGGGGCCGGCAGCGATGGCAACGCGGGGCCGCGCAGAGCCCAGACACGCGCCAGAGCAGCGCCGCTCAGAGGGCACGGAGCAGCCGCAACGCGAGGCCCTGGCCGAGACATTGGAGTCAGCGAGGCGGTGGCCACGCGGGACCAGCAGCCACGACAAACACGCAAGCACGTGATAGGAGAAGTTGTAGCCACAAAAATCACAGGAACTGTGAAATGGTACAACGTAAAAAACAACTATGGATTTATAACACGAGATGATACAGGGGAAGATATTTTTCATCCATAGAACTGCCATTAAAAGGAATAACCCTAAAAATTACCTGCAAAGCGTAGGAGATGGGGAAGTTGTACAATTTGATATAGTGCAAGGAAAGAAGGGTTTACAAGCAGCAAATGTTACTGTGCCTGGGGGTATTCTAGTCAAAGGCGGCCGTTATGCACAAAATTATAAACGATATCTATCCCAGCAACTTCCCTACCCACACCCTACTTTCCCCTTTTACCCTATACCCAGTATGAACCCTTTCCTAAGTTTACCCCATCCCCAGTTCATTCCTAATCTGTTTTTCACCCCATGGCTTCCCTATACAATTCCCTTTCCCTACAACTCCCCTCTGATGCCGAGGGGGGGATGAAAAGGGGGAGGGAAGAAATTAAACCCTCTCCTGCCTCTGTTTCCCCACAAAGCTTGCTCAGAGAGTCCTCTCTCCCTTCTGTCAGCCTTAAGATGTTCCAGAGAATCTGTTTGGACATTTAAAGACTCAGGAGGGTGGCTTGTTTTGTTTTGAAACTGTTCTTGTTATGCTTATCCAGTTGTTCTCAATGTTAAGTTTTCAGTCTCTTTTGTTAAAAATAAATGGGTGAAGTGTTGGGGTTCGTCCCCCCTGCCATGTAGCCCTGGGAGAGGGGCACGGGATTTCCCTGGCCCCTGGTCAGCCTCGTTCCCCATTGGTTGTTTTGTGTTCCCCTGCGCGGCCAAGGACCCTCGGGTCCCGTGACTGCCTCAGTTCCTTGGCAGTGTCCTGGCCATGCGGCTGGAGAAATAAACATCTCTGAAACAGCTACCAAGAATCTGTCCATATATTTTCTTTCGCACGGGCCTCCTTGTTTGATATGCGTGTTACAGAACCCCCACTGTAACACAAGAGCTTGGGGGCAATAGCACAGAGGGATTTCAGGTTCATAATTAGCGCATCTAGTGAGTTTGGGGGGTCTAGGCCTGGGGAATTTTCTTTCACAGCCCACAAGGAATGCACAGTTCCTGCTGGCTCCCAGCTATGGAAGCAGAGCCTAGTATTTATGCTGAAGAGAGCTTTCTTGGAGATACAAGTTACATGAAGATTAGTATGGGTACCAAGCCTGCTCGTGGCTTGGTACTGAAGGATTTTGCAGTAGAAGGCCTTTTGTAGTATTCATCCTCAACCCATTTCTGAAATTAAATCCAGCCTGCATGAAACTTGTTGGTGGTGATTTCACACTTAGCAATAATCAGACCATATTGGGACAAAATATTCAAAATATGTAGCAATGTGGGACTTAGGAAAGTATCAGTATTAAAATTATGGTTTCCAGCAAGCCAGCAGATGTGCTGGAGCTGAATAACATAATTTTTAATGAATGAGACCCTGGCTATACTTCTTGTTTGTCATTGGCCTGTCAAGGAGTATAGCTTTTCTTAACATTTTTTTGAAGGGATTCAATTAAATTTCTAGCTATTGGGTTAAAAGAGTCATTAATAAATCAGACCATAAAAGTCTGAGTGAATGCAACCAGCTCCTACTGAAAATGTGCTGAAAAAAGCAGATGTTCTCAGGTAATTGGCAAACAGGCCACCTGTTGATTTTCTTGTCAGTGTTGTTGCTACCCGGGGTATGATTCTAGTCAAGGAGAAAATAGGGTTCTTTTAATTAAAACAATTTGTGCAATGTCATTTCACTTAAAATCGACCATGGCTTTTTAAAGAAGATTGAAAACTGTCTGATCAGGCCTTGATTTTGGTCTTACAGCAGGAGGAGACAAGCAGACTATCAAAGGCAGTTTCACAGGGCATCCGTTAAAGAGCTAAAATATAGGTGTTAACCTTGGCAGTGGAAGTTAATGAGCAGCCTGATACTCCAGAGTGGTTCCTTTTCTCCAGCTGTAATTGCATGAAGGCTCAGAGCTGTTTCTTTCTGTGAGCCCAGGGTGTGCATCTGTGTTTCCCTTAAGTCTTCTTGAAATAGCAGCTGTAATCAGCAGCACCCAATTCCAGCCAATCTGGTCCTTACTTACGTGTGCTCAGACGCTTTCTACAGCCATTGCCTAGGTAACAGTACAAACCAGGAGCTCCTCCCTAAAGGAGTGTTTGGTCTTTATGTAAATCCAACCCTCTTCCCTAATTCATAATAGAATGTAGTTTTGAACATGTTTGCAGACAGCTTTCTGCAAAGAACACTAACACTGTATGTGCATATAGCATTCTGAACTTCAACACATTTTACAAACAATACCCACAAAACTGCCTCAATGTAGCTACCCTGGGGAGTGGTTATGTGACCATGCTAGCAGCTGGATTGGAGGAAATGCAAAATGCAACAAAATCCATCAGGTAAAAACGTAGGCCATAATGAGATGAGAAATGGATGCAGTGATCAGCACTTCCTACAGTGTGGAACATTGCCAGCTTGAATTCAATGGTACCTCAATCGATAAAAGACTGAGAATCCTGAATATCAAATCCACGGAACCATGAATATATTTGTTATGATGTTCTCAACCAGTAGGGGAAGCAGGTGGGAATGTGAAAACAGAATTACTCATAGCATCTAAAGTGAGTATACTTCAAACACCACTTAGCATCTCGTCTAGACAGAGACAGGCATGTTTAAAATGGTCTTATCTGCTTGTGGTTAGCCACAGTTGTTAATTGCGGGTTTTCCCGGTGCACATTCATTTACAGCTTTGCTGGGTCTGGAAGGTGCTTTTGTAAAGGGACTGCAGCCTGAGAAAGGAAAACTTGTCAACGAAGATAGTGATCAGTACTCCTTGATATGTCTAAAAAATACCCGGGTTTTCCATTAGAAGGGGAGAGGATGCCTTGTTGCTCTCCCATTCTTGAGGAATGGTTTTGAACAGGCAAATGACATCATGGGAAGAGGAACTGTGTGAGATGGAGAGACATGAGAAAAACTAAATCAATTAAGTGGAAGACTACAGAAGAATGGAGCCACCCAGGCAAAAGAAAGTCAGGAAGCTGGCAAACTGCAGCCACCTGAAATGCCTTACACAGAGAAAATAGAAACAAATCAAATGCTCCCTACTGCTGCCCCTTGTAATTTTCCAGAAATCTTCTGTAATTTTCCCTGGAGTCCCATGCTGACAGCTGGCAGATGCTGAATGAGAGAGGGTCCCCAGAATGAGTGATGGCAAGGTCACAGCTGGAATGCCTATGAAGATACTGATGTAGTGAATCACAAGCAACTTTTGCTGCCACGTAGTGGCAGAGAGAAAAGCTGCCATATGACAGTTCTTCCTTTGTAGTCCCAGTCCAAAGGTGATGTCTTTATATTTTTATGAGTCTTGTTCTCTGCTAACAAGTGTGCTAACTCTAGAAAGGTAAAATCACAGAGGAAGGGGAAGACCTCAAGCAATACAGTTCCTGCAGACTTAATTTAGTGTGCAAGTCACTCCTTATAAACCACATAGCATTCTCCTCTGCCATAGGTTTATCAACAAGTGTTGCTAAGAAGGTGCTTAAAAGCTTGTATTTCAGAGACTGCGTATGAATAGTACCTCTCACTGCTGTGGTTGCTATAGTAAACTCTTGTTCTTAATTGAATACTACAGTAAATAATACTTTAAAACTGGAGAGGAAAATAAAAAGCAAGAACTCCATTAGGAGTTCTCTGAGCTACTTGAAATCACTGCTCCTTTTTCATGTATTACAAGTATGGGATTCTTTGTGTAGTGGGTTATAGAATAGCAGCACCTGCATAACTGTGATGCTTTCTCTGCATAATTTCTTGTTCCTTAAAACTTTACAGGGTATGATGTGGTTCAGAGCACCTATGTCAAAAAGGGAAAGAGCAATTAGTGGGATTAAAATTAGCCATTGTTTTCTTAAAATTACAAATGTTTTAGACCAACTTTTGGAGGAAAAGAGGATGCAAAAGGTTTAAATAATCTTTGAAATTATCCATGCTGTTGCCAGTGCAGTTACCCTGGAGATAAATTCTCCAATGTTTTCCCTTGGTGTTAAACTGTGATAATCCATAAGCATTGAAATTAGAGAGCTCACGCTGAGGGCAGCTTTAGAGCCACCACAGTTAGTGCTGTCCAGGAGACAAAGTACAGAGGACTGGTGCACAGAGAATCTGTCAGGGTGTGTGTGTGGAGGGTAACAGGACGGAAGTTGGTGAGCAGCTGAGCACTGCAGGACTTCCTTGTTACCTGGGGGTGAAGAGGAGTAGGAAGAACCTTGAAGGTCCGATGAACTCTTTGAAGGCTAAGAGAAAAATCCCATACATCACAATAAATAGCTGAGAGGCAGAAGACTTACAGGTCCCTGAGGGGAAACAGAAGTAGCAGTGAGGTTAATAGAAGTAGAAGACTATGCTATCATAGGGTAGTAAAGTAGTGAAAGAAATTCAGTGATGCATGAAATGCTGGGTTCAGAGTTACCAGCATGAGGGAAACAATAGATTTGTACTTAAAACACTGGAGTGCAAATAAGCTGATTTGGCCTATTTTATGCTTTTATCAGACTCTATATGTGTCCTTGGTCCTCTGCCTCATCTTCCTACTTGTATACTTGGACTAGTGCTTTCCTCTTTTACAGGGCTTTTCTCAGAGGCAAACATACTATCATTTGTGTGTTGTTCAGATGATGTGGCAACACAAATCATAGATATAAGACATCTTTTGTGGGCTGCTGCTCACTCAAGGAGTGGAAGACATGTTTATTCCTCATCAGCTAACATGCTTCTTATGGATCTGCATCCTCATTAACAGACAACAGCTGTTTGTTCTTGTAATTAGCTCACAGTTCAATAGGTAGCTCCAGTCTCTTTTACACCTGGACTACAATCAACATGGAAATCACAGAAGCACATGTCTCTCCCCTCCCCACTTTAAAGCAGTCTGAGTTACACACATTGTTAAACACCTAATAGACAACAACTGTGCATTAGAGCTGTCCAGCACACGTGTGAAATAATGTGCTTTTTCCTTTTTTTTTTTCCTTTCTTGATGAGCTTCAGTTCCAAATGTGCTAAGGCTTCTCTGGCTTCTGTATTAGCCTCAACCCACCAGTCATGGATTAGGCCATAAAGAACTGTTTCCAGCCACCTGCACAATGGAAAGGGGAAGTGAAGTGAGGGCTGCTGAGGGGGGGAGTGTGCACCAGCTGGCCCTGCTCCTGAGGCATTATAACTGGATTCTTTGGGGTAGAAGGGTGTGAGGTCTCAGGTCATTTCCTGCCAGGTTTGCTCTGAATGGGAGAGGGATATGTAATTGCGCTGTCTCCCTGTACCATTAGTGTCAAGACTCATTAGGAACCCAATCTACTCAGTGGCAGTAGGCATACAAAAGAAACAACTAGCCAAAGTCTGCAGACTGCAGAGCAGGAGTTGGTGGAGGAAGCAATTGTAAAATTCCCGTCTGGGTAATTAGAGTCAGCAGGGAATCAGATTGGCTACGGCAGGGCTTTCATTTTTCCCCTTGCTGTTTTAACGGGATTGGCAGGTGCTGTTTTATTCCAAGGGTGAGGTGATGTGCCTGTGTCATAATTCACAATGAGAAATGATCATCAATTTGCTGCCATGTTCCTGGGGTGAGCTGAGCAGGCAAACTGTGATTACTATTGTTATTAGTACCTTGTTAGCATGGAGCAGGAAGATTGTGGTGGGCAGTTGTCTCTGGAAGGGGCGGGATCTGTTAACACAAAAGCATGTTCCTGGCAGCTTAGCTACGTTTGGAAAGTTTGGCACTGTTGGCTATTTCATTCCGTTTACATTGGATCTATTTATCAGTGAACAAAAAGATCTAACATCTAACATCTTAAAAGATGGAAAATTTGTTTCATGCTTAAAAATTGGCAACGTATTGGTATGCTTTATCATCAAGACAATTTAATGGACACAATAAAGCAAATGGACTGTCTGAATGCGCTGCTTACTATTTGTTTGCTTAATGAGAGCTGGAAAGAGACATTAACAAGCTATTCTGTTTGCACACAGTACAGTTTAAGGCCTGCATCAAGGTGTTGTGAAATCAACAGAGATTCAGACTGACTTCTTCAGATTCTGACTCAGCCCAGTGGGCTTGCATACTTTGTTGCCACAGTAGTTGAAGTACAGCAGTAAGGGATGTGCTGAGAAGCATGACTGCAGGGAAGCAAGGCTTTCTTGACACGACCTTTGTTTTATAGAAGTTTCTACAGAGAGGTTTCCATAACAAATCAGCTACATTTACCAGTCAAAATAGAATTCTCTCTGCAGTTTTGCTTTGCTGAATTGCACATCTGAGAGTCAAACTTTCTTCTTTCTAGCTCCATCCATCACTAGTCAAATGAAAGTAAAACTTCGCAGACAAGTTTGTTGATGATGTTGGCATAAAATGCATTTCTCTTTCCTTCTCTGCAACTATGTAGTGAAGGTGCTAAGTTCTTGGATTTTCATTAAAGGTTGCAAACTTATTCTCTACTGTTGGCAAAAAAAATTCACATTTCTGGTAAAACATACAGAATTGGATCCACAAGGAGGAAATAGGTGCAATGGAAAGCTATACTGTTTTTTAGGCACTCTTTTGTAAATTGTTGAATGGGAAACAATATTTTTGTCCAGAGATATAAGCCAATAGTGTAAAAAAGGTTTTGGTCTCCATGAAGTAAAGCTGAGGCCTTTCAAAATTTGGACCCTGGTTGGAGGTGTCTCTGACCCTCTTGTGTTCTTGTTTTCCTCTGAGACTGTATTCTGCTGGCCAGGCTGTTCTGAGGTGCTTCCTTGAGCTCTGGCCACATCTTCCCAAGCCTAGGTGGAACTATGTCTTACTGGAGGCCTAATGAAGCAAGTATGTACGCATGAAATTTTTCAGCTTCAGTAGCTCAGTATTTTCCCACTAAAGGAGCAATTTCATTTAAAAGCGTGGTGAAAAAGAAAAGAGATCCCTGCCGCTCTACCCTTCAAACTGCAGGTACATTTTAGGAACCTATTTCAAATGCAAACAATAGAAGATGTGTGTTTCCCTTGGTGCCTTTCCTTTGAGCCTCTGTGCACCTCTTCAGCATGTTGGGTCATTTGTAAAATAAGAAACTAATACATGAAAAACATTCCTTCCCCTCATCTCCAGATTCCTGACTGGAATGAATCAAACTCTGAGCTGTAAGCTGCTTAGAGCTTCCAAGCACTGTAGATTAAATGATGGCAATAGAAGCTTTGCTAGCTCCTGATTTTTATAGCTTAGTGTCTCTCAAGTCAGAAGCTGACTGTCCATACAGATACATGTGTTATTGCAGATTATTTCTCAGGTTTTGCATTTAGGTTGTGCATCGTAACTTGGAGTTTGACTGAGCATGTCCTCTCGAGGAAAAATGTATGCTCGCTTCTCCCTTACTCCTCTCTTACTTAAATGACTACTACTTCTGTCAAAACTAGGCTCACCCTCTTCCCTCCTCCCCCTCACCCATCCTTGGCAGGTCCTCTGTCTAGATGGCTTTAAATCTGATTTGGGATTTGAGTGTTATTTGGATTAACTCATTAGCAGGGCTCCATTCTGGCAAGCCTGCTAATCTGTGGCAGTGGTGCATAGCAGTGTGACAATATTACACTGAAAATGAGAAATCTAATGAGATTAGCATTTTATGCATTCAGACAGGGCTCGGGTGTTTGAATGGTCTGTAGACACTTGGTGTGAAACACAGTCGGCCCAGACTGCAACAGAGCATCCAAACACATAGAAAGAAGATTGCAAAGATGCACAGAAGCATCAGTAGCTGTGTTGTGGAGGATTGAAACATCTCTGTCACCATGGGCTGACTTTGACAAGCATTCGTGCATATGCCCAACAGATGAGTTTCTTTTCCTGGGAATGGAGAAGGGTTGATCTCTGTCAAGGGGATCACTTTGCAAGTTAGTTCTGCCCTTACTAGTAGTGATGGAGGAAGGTTTTGGTGGTTGCTTCCACAGGGAAGAAGGCTGCTGACTCCCAAGTTGCTTTTACGTAACACTGGGATGCAGTGCAAGATATACTTGTTAATGTTTGTGACTACCAGACTGCTCCATTCTAAAATTACACCCGCAAGATTAGCTGCCTGGACAAATTCCAGTCACACTTTTCCCTCTCAAAGGCATTTTTACTTCAAGTTTTAAGAGAGAAAAGGATGAGCCAGTATCTGCAGCCTCCTTTGGCTGCAGGGATAGGGAGAACTTTGCCTGGTTTCTTAGGCACAGCTAGTAGAACAAGGCAGTCCCCAGTGCTGGGTGTGTGGGCTTCTCCTGCTCTACTACCCAACTAAAGCTTTTGCAGCCTTTTGTAGGTGACAAGGAGAGACTTTGGGAGAAGCTGAGAAATGGTGCACCAGGGCTGGGAGTCACTCCTAAGTGCTGTCCTAGCCTGCCACCCAGTGCTGGCTGCTGGCACTCAGAGCTGCTCATATGCTCCAGCACTGCAGCTGGTACCTGGCATGGAACCTCCCATGTTCCTCCTGGACTCTGTTGGAATATTCCTTCCTGAGTTACTGATACAGATGCTCAGGTTCTGTCAGAAATAAGCAATATTTTAAAACGGGCTGCTTTAGGAGAACTGTGTGACAACTTCCTCAAATTCCTTCTTGAGTACTGTGGACTCAACAAGTAGGTGGTGCCTCTTGGTGCCTCTTCGGCATCGTGCACTTGGCAAGTGATGGGCTAGAGTCTGGTTGTAGTGTCCCTTAAACAAGAAGGGAAGGCAATTATTCCCTGTCTTTCTTTTTTTCTTTCTTTTTTTTTTTTTTTTTGAATCATCAGAGCTTCTCAATCACTCAGAATGGTGATGAATCCAAACCAAATACATCCACAAAAAGATGCTGAGCTTGGCAATAGTGTTCAAATAGGTATCAGGGTGTCATCTTTATAAAAAACAGGTAACAGAGCTAGGGAGAGGTGATAATTCCTAAAGATATCACAAAACTACTTGAACCCCAGAAAAGAAGGGGAGGAAGGAATATTTTCTTGGGAAAGCAAGAATGGTTAACAGTACTGTCGGGCTGGTCTTTTCCAGGGAGAAAAATTGAAATATCATGGTGCAGAAGATGGTTCATTCACACAGCTCATCATGTCCACAAAACCACCCTCCTATCATAAAGTTAAAAGTGCTGCAGGGTAAAAGATGTTATCTGTAAATTTCACATAAAATCTGGAGCAATAATATAGAGAAATATTTTTTTTTTAGAAGTGTTTGGTTTCAATTTTTTTAAAAAATATTTTTTCACTTCACTACTTAATAGAAACTAGTAATTGAGTGCTGTCACCTGCAAAAAAGACGTATGTACAATTGATTGCTTTAATTGGATAAATTAGGTAAACATCTGGCACAGTCCTAGAAACTGCTGTTTGTCTGACTTTACAAACAACTGACTATGGACCAAAGCTACCACACCAGTGTTTTATCAGCTAAAGAATTTAATAGAGCAGCAACCTTTGTGACTGTGGCTTGATACTCAGTCTTGATAATACTGCCTGGATTTATCTTGGTGAGCAGATATATTGAGATTTTTCCCTGCAGTGTAGGGGGTGGCAGATGGGATGAGTGGTCATTTTTCTTTAAGTAGTGAGATAGTTTTTGCTGCCAACTGAAAAGGAAGGGGCAGAAGAGAAAGAATGTGATGAGGTGGGCTTGTTTTAAAGTATGTGACGTGCAGAGAAAAAATATAATGTAGGAAAAGGTAAGTATAGGAGAGGATGAAAAACAAAGGGGTATATATGTGAAGGGTGCTTAAATGCTATTAATATGTATCATAAATCTTTAAATGCTCTGTTATCCAAGCATTGTATTAAGTGGAAAGAAAAAAACCCCACTGCTACTGATTTGCATTTTGCTATTAATTCAGAGTAAAAGAGAGGAAAAATTGTCAGCAAGGTGCCTTAGTGAATCTTTATATAATCGTAACAATTTATGTATGGGAAGCAAATACTTAAAAAGACTAGTAAAATGAATAGAAATGTAATTCAGAGCAGCACTAGCACTTCATCTTCATGTAATGATATGGGCAAAGCCTGAATTCCAACATTTTGCAGTGAATTATGGGACATGGTAGAGCTTGCAGGTCTGCAGAAATAATACACGGTCAGTTATAATATCCCATTAGGAAAAGGTGATGTAATCAATTCTTCTTTCATGGCCTAGCAATGACACATCTAATTTTCTAGGTTATTTACCCCCTGGATAAAATTCATAATCGCTCTCATAATATGAAAATATCTCCTTAGATACATTTGTGGGGAATCTCATTAGAAGGGTTTGCTGAATGTATTTTTCTGTCAGAGTTGAAAAGGCAGAGAGCTTCATCCACAGGGAAGCTGGAGTAGGGGCCAGAAAACCTGTATTATATTCCTGATTCTACTGCTGTATGATGCTGAGAGAGCATCTTTGGCTGCTGAGACTCTTTCCTGTGATTTTTCAAGTCATCTGTCATCTGTCAGCTGACACAGTAAAGACTCACTTATTTAACATGTTTAAGTCAACCCAGCTCATCTGCAGGAAATGTGCTGGGGTCACTTAACCTGTCAGGGAGGTAATCTTCAGTGGGAAAGGTGAGGCACAGCCATGGAGAGGCCTGACTAGTAGTAGCTAGGGTTGGGAGAGGACAGATGTCCAGAGCTGTAAGGTATCAGCTCCTTGGACAGGGTGTTACATATGCAGGAAGGGGTAGGATCCCTCCCTGAACTCAGCTCAGATTTCTGGATGTTCCAGGAAAGCTGTCCCTTATGTGGTTGTTTTCTTTTTTTGCTCAGTGCATAGGTTGAGACGTTATAAAGAAGACCATCCTGTATGGATCAAGTTTGGAGCTACTCTGCATGAGGAAATACTCCTTAGTGGCTCAGGTGACTCTCATACTTTTCTGGACGAGGGAAGCAAGAATGAACAAGATACTGTTCAGCAAAGAGAACTGTTTTTAAGGGAAAGCTATTTTAATTTAATCTTTTTTTTAAGTCCTGAAAGGAAGCTTAAGAATTCTTAAAAAGTTCACCTAGAAATACAGTTGGCTTGCTGGTCTAAAAAAACACATTCCAATCACCTTGTAATTTGTTGTACTATGTAGCCTATCTGTCTCTACAAACAGGTATCTTCTAGAACATCTCTACAGGTCTGTAAATATTCAAGATTTACCTTTAATGAAAAATAGTGTCTCTATATAAAGAAAACATAGCTATTAATATGTAAATGTTACAGTGCTATCTTTTTAGTTATCTCAGTTTTTAAAAAATCAAACCATGGCCTTCAGTCCTATTTAAATGTAATAAAATAAGATTTTTAAAAAAGCATTTCTCTCCAGAGATCCAAAAAGCTGAATATATTTTCCTAGCTGATTGATGCTTTTCCATTTATTTTTAAATGTAATTTTCCCCGGGTAAGGAATTGTCCTCTTGAGTGTCAAGAAGGAAATATTTCCCAAATCATAAGCTTGGATTGGCTGGCTTGAGACTAATGAGATAGCTCTGTTGAGAGGGGTAGGCTGAGGAAGCAGAGAACGGAGTGATTTGTCATGCTGGTTTTCCAGCCACTGCTAAAGACCTGCTTTGTAATGCCAGCCTGCCAAATCTCCTGGCCACAATCAAATTACTCCCTCCACATGCATGCACATCCACAACCTTGCCCTTCAGATCTATCACTGACAGAATAGTTATTAAACAAAAACTCAGCCCAGGGAATTATTAATCGCCAGGCTTCATTTCTTTATCAAATGTGGTGGCCCGAAGGGAGAGCTCTTTAAGCTTTCAGGAAGACTGTAGCACATTAATCACTGGAGGGAAGCGGGGTGTGGGCTCAGCATTTGTAATACTTGTCAGATCAGAAATAGGAGACACAGAGATCAAAAGAGATGTTTATGACTTGGAGGTGAAAGGGCTTCACTTTTCTTGTTCTTCTTTGTGACCTTTCTTTTACAGTTTGTTTTGGGATTTTGTTTTTGGTTTTGCTTTATTGGTCTCACCCTAGAACTTATACTAACTCTGTGGCTGTACTTCCAGCCCACTCACTGCCCAGGAAGAGAAAGGCCATGAGTTATGGATGGAGCTTGCTGTGTACCCAATAGCAAAACAGCAGCCACTGGTTTTGGATGCCAGCCTGTTGTAGTGCTGCACTTGTCCAGGCACTGGGCAGGCCCCAAACTATAGTCAGCCCTGGGAAGTGGGGGTACTTAGGTGCTTGTCTGTGTAAACTAATTAAACTGAGGTATCCATCACTGAAGATCAGTCCTGAAAGAATGCCTGACTTCATGAATGTTTAATACTTGATTCACTATTGTATGCAACAAATATATACACACATACACTTAAATAAAATTACTACAATCATATCAGCTCCAGACCATATATAAGGTAGATTAAGCCAGTGCTGTAGGCTGCCTGCAGCTGGAAGCACTTAACCTGTGACTAGTTAAAACATTAATTAACACTGACCTTGTTCACTCTAATCCTGAGACCTTTAGCCCCTGCAGTGGGTGGGGAGGTTGTTACTCCTATCCGGGTACCCAGTGAGGAATGCAATGTAAGCTGCTGTTCAGTTGACATGTTTTTCCTCATAAAAAAAGATGGTGTATCAGCTGAACCAAGTAGTCTTTATTGTAACTCTTCAGCAACACAGCACTTCGCACTCCTGAATCTCTGTCACCTGAAGAGATTCCTCAAACTACTGACTTTAGGATGTTGGTTTGTTGGTACAAGTCATATCCATTTATGTACATAATCTTTCCTGCACTGGAAAGGTCCCTGGTTTCTCACTAATACCTTGGCTTGAAATACGTAATAATTTTAGCATATATTGTAAACACACATCCACTTCCTATATGACCTGGAGCTGATGATCCAAACAGCCTGCTTCTTCAAAATAATACATGTCTATATAAATATGCATATTTAGAGAAAGAGAAGAAATATGACTGTATAAAATCTGTGTATGAGCAGGTAAAATCAACTTAGAGATGTTGTAAATAAATGTCAGCTTTCCATCTCATAAGATCGTACCTTGAGTTTTGTAGCACTAATTTCCTCATAGAACTGTCGAGAGATTTGGCTGCAGTGAGAGCATGGCAGGTACATAGAATTTTCCTGTCTCACAGGGGCACTTGAGGAAAAAAAAATCTTTAATTCTGTCATATGTACAAGAGGCTGCAGTGAGGATCCCAAGCTCATTGGAGAATGGGCTGTATGTTAATATGCATTTGTACCATGGCACACAGCCTGATTTTGTACAGCCCTGCAGTTAGCTGGAGCCTCTAGGCATCACTGTAATATAAATATTCTGGAAGAATAATAGAGCTATTTGTGGCTCTTGAGGGCAGCTAATGTATCTGGTATGCAGCATGTTTTTCAAGCCTTCATCTCTTATTTTTCCAAGCATCCAGCAAGAGAGAAGAAACAAACCACATTTTCTGTGCACAAACAGAAGGAATGAGAGGAGGGATAGATCACATCAAATGGATTTTGAGAGAGCCACAAAACACTTGTTGCATGTTGTCCTGACACTGCAATATGATATTTGCATTGTGATGTTGTACCAATATGTGAGACGGTCTGTCTTCCTGGGAGCCTCATGTCTGGCAAGGCAGCTCTCAACTCACAGGCTCACTTCTTTTAAAAGGATTTTTGTCAGTACACATGTAAACAGCAGCAAATTCTTCGGGATCTCCAAGCAATTCATGAAGGTTTAAGCACTGAAAAATTTGAATGACCTACAATTCCACAGGCAAACAATTCATATGATTAATTGTACTCTCAAGTATATCAGATACTGAAAACCATGTCAGCACACTACTGTGAATAATTGTCAGGCAGCCTTCCTAATGAATAGCATGGCAAAAGAGAGTGTATGGGCTAAGAGCAATATTCCAGGAGTCTGATTTGTCTGTCAAGAAAGGCCTGAAACCTCCATACCTTTGGATAGGCTTTGCACAGCAGGAACTGTCTCTGTTCATTGTTAATTGAATCCAGCACTGAAGGAATTGCTTCCATGTCATTAAGTGGGTTATTCCCCATGTGATATCTTGGGTTTTGACTGTTTTTTAGAAGAGGACAAAGTGTGTTCTGCTACCATTTTTATGCCTAGTTTATAGTTTTGTAAGAAACAGCATGCAAATATTATAATCCCCTGACTCCTTAAATACACTCCTATGAAGTGGTTTTTCTTTGATTATCGAGGTATATTGCAGCTAGTACTTGGAAAATCTTGGAATCAGGGGGATTTGAGAAAGGATTCTGCAGTAAAAGAGGAGTTATTAGAAGGGAAACTCCACATAGTAAGTAGCATATTATCTTTTGTTCCATCACAGCCATTTTTCCACCATTCTGGGAGGAGCAGTGGGTGAATTTCTTCATGAGGGTCTGTAGTCAGGGTATACATGCCTCCAACAGCTGAGATAACTAATAGAACCCAGGAAGCTTTAGGGTTCAAACATGTATTTGGTCATGAATGTTTTTAATTAACAACATCTTTTCTTTCTTTAGTTCTGTCATGATTTGCTTTGTATCTGCAGAAACTAACAACGGGTTCCTTGCACTCAGTGCTTTCCTTGCATCAGATTACCTCAGGTTAGCTGCTCCACCATGACTGTTCTCAGGTTATGTCGTGTTCCCTAAGACTGAGCTGAGGTAATTTACTCTTCTTTCAGAGCAGAGTGTGAGACCTCAAGGCACAACAATTATGGAATGATAAGATCTTGCACAAAGGCTGTTCCTCCTGGATAGCTGATACACAGTAGCACAAATATAGGGCACTCGGACAAACTCAGCAGTTCCCACAACAGCAGTAGGTTCTGCACTTTTCAGGTGAGGGTGTGGTACTCACCTTCAAGGTGGAGACGGTGGGTAGATGGCTGAAGACAAGGAATTAGAGAAGCCTTGGGACTGGGAAACAATTTCCTTCTAAAGCATTTTTAAAATTTAATTCATGAGCACTGAAACAAAGTTTTGTTGCAACCTGCTCTGCATGTTTAAAAGTAGTGGCTGATATGTCTCAATGCAGACTTAGCTGCAGTCTTGGAAGAGCTTTCCTGGTCTCTACAACAAAACTATCTGCCTTGTATCAATCAGTTCCTGGTAGAACCAGTCGTGAACTATGGTTAAAAGCAGGTTCCTGTCTGCATTTATCTGCTTCCAGGGCTTAAGTTTCAGTGTAGGTCTCTGGCATCCAAGCAAAATTATTAATCTTAATGATAGTCATTACCAGTCACTTCACTGAGTTTATTTTTCCTCTCAGAAGATATGTATTCTATAGTCATATATATTAACATATTTCTACGTATGTATATTTATATCTTTAATACACATTGTAGGTATAAATACATGTATACATTGATTCTAAAGCATGAGCCACTTCAGAGTGGAGAAGATACTTAAAGATACTTCTATACTTAAAGATGCTACTCTGATGCAGAGGTAACATCCCACTGTTTCTTTTGACAGAGATATGCAGCCAGGAATAATTCTTGATGTTAATACTTTCTATTTCTGCCTATTAGTTGTGTCATGGTAATGCTTAGCAGACTGACTTGACATAGAAACCATGTTAGAGTCAGTGCTGGAGAGCCACCTAGCAAGACTGTCCTCACCCTGCAATGCAAACAGGGGTTGGCAGAGGACAGAGGAAGGAAAGAGATCCATTAGTATCGCCAAGCAGGTGGACAAGAGTCAGAAACAACCTTTCCTGGGACAATGCCTGCTCTCCTGGAGCCGTAGACTACCACTGTGACACAGAGCTCTCTTCCTACTAATTTGGTGGTACATCCAGGAGCCATTTTATTTCTTCCATTATTAGTTCTGTGCTGGCACTGATTTATCTTCAGCAGCTCTAAGACCCTGTGTAAAGGCTGGAAGCTACACTACCTCAGCTGTGAACAAGGTGAAATGCTGCTGAGAACAAGCCAAGGAGCTGTCTTGCACAGAACCATAGGATACGGTGGGGAAGAGTTCTTGAGTCTTCATAACCAGAACAAGGTCTGCTCTGCCTAACTTACTCTGCCTGCCTTGCCTGTTAGGAGGAATGTTAGGAGGCCTCTGCATTCAATCCATCTCACTACTCCCCCATTCCTAAAGTTAGAAAATTATACTCCTTTATTTAACTTCCCTTTGCTTCAAGATGAACCATTACTGCTTGCCACACCTACCTACTCTTTTTTCCCCTCCTTTTATAACTATTTTATCTTTTATCATGAGTCCTTTTGCTTTATTTTTCTGTTTAACTAACATCAGCAATTCCTTGTTTTTCCCTTATGCCCATGTATTTTGTCTTTCTGCTTATTCTCATCACTCAACTCTGGAACACTTCCAATTGGGCCACATTTTTCATGACTTCTTGCTAACACTCCCTGGCTGGGAGCTGAGACTGCGGGAGGGAATGGGAATCCTGTGTTAGAGAAATCCCTGCTATCAAGTTTTGCAAAGCAGAGATGGGGGCAGAAAGGAAGAAAAGCAGAAGTTGGAGAATGTGACCAGAGACCTCCTGTAAGTTTCAGGGTAATTTGCTGGTATGAGGTCAGAGGATTTAGCACTGAGAAGTGCAAAACAATGCACTTTTCAAAGAACTACTTAAACTACACACAAGTATTCATGTATCACATGCAGGGATTATGTTTTACCTGCTACAACATCTATGGGAAAAAAAAATGTCAATGAAGACATCATCTCTACATGCAGAGCTGGTAAAAAATACAAACCCAGTAAAAATGTCAGATTGTATGAAAGAGGGAAGAATAACGTAGAACATATTAAAGTAGGATTATATTCATTGGTGTTATAGGTCCAACTAAACTACTGCATTCAGTTTTGGTTGCTTCATTTCTAAATGGCCATTGCAGAGACCAAGGCAGACAAGACCCCAACAAAATTATTAAAGACACAGCATGAAGGAATGGAAGAATCTATGCCAGATGAAGGTAAAAAGGACTAGGTTTACTTAACTTGAAAAGTGCAAAATAATAGAGAAGATAACAGATAAGAGATAATTAATTTCTTTCTGTCCCATGGCTTAAATGCTAGTCATCTCTTGATGAAATAAAAAGGTACACATTTAGTATCAAAGGAAATTTTGTTCCCAGTGCAGAATAATGGCCAGATACCTTGGCCTGACTTTTGTATGCCTTGCACAATTCAATGCAAGACAGAAATACTTCAGTATTTCTAAGCTACTTGTGATATGAGTACCACTGCTCTGTGTCCTGGGCCAAATCTGCTGCTGCAGGCAGCTGGGTGACATGTCTGGGTGGCCAGTGTTCCCACATTGCCCAGGACTGAGTCCTTGCTGACCACTCTGCTCCAAAAGGGCTTCATTTTCCATTAGCTCCTGCTGCAGATAATCCTGCTTTGTAGTGTCACTCCTTGTTAGATGCACGGTGCACTTCCCTACTCATAGGTTTCTAGTACTCTCAAGTGTGTCTGAGCTAGTAGTTGCCAACCTCAGTTGAATAAATAGATCTTTCGAGGGAAGTTTCATGTTGTGTTTATGGAGAGAAGTAAAGAGCATTTTTCACCTTGTGTTATTTTCTGCACAATGTAAGCACAAATATTGCTGAGGAACACAGTGTCTGATGTATTCTGGGAATGCATACTCTATCAAGAATAAAACAGAGGTGGAAGGGAGGAAAAATTCTTAACAGTTGCAAGTCTTACTTATTTCATGACTTAGCAAAACTGTGAGTTAATCTGTGTAGCTCCATGTGACCAATGTCTCCATGAGTTTATCTTCAGCTTATACAGCTACTATCCAGAATATGCCAGCTGGTTTGAGAAAAGATGAGGTCAAGGAAATAAAAATGGAGATTACACCAGTTCAAAGAAGAGGATAATTGAAATCAAGAGGAATTTGGTGGCCTTCCTTGAAGTGTCTCAATTTGCATTTACACTACTGTAATAATTCTGTGGTTTTTGAAGCTCCTTTTCCATCAAAAAACTCTTCCTGTCATCTTGGGAAGATCTCTAAAGCTACCCAATGGGACTTTGGTTTTAATTAGGCTCAAAAAAGGATTCTCTTAATTAAAGCTCCCAATTGAAGGAGATCTAGGAGCATTCCATGACTGTTGAAAGAGAGGAGGATTACGAAGGAATTAACTTCCAAAGTTCTGGTTTTCTAGCCATCTATGGTATCCTGCCAGGATTCAGTGCTAAGTGCTTCATGAACTAAACAGCACAGCACCGTCTAGCAGTGCAAGCAGGCACTAATCATTCCTTGTGCATCCTGAACATCCCTTTGGGGAAAAGAACAGAATCTTTATTATCATAGCCTGGCTGGTTCTATCACCATGACCTTGTCTGTACATAGAAGTTATTGGGCAGTAATCAGCAGTGTGAATTTGAACTGCATTAAGCAAAGCTGCACTGGTGCATGCAATCAGAGGGCTGCCGCCACGCAAAAGCATGTGCTGTCCCTTAAGCACCAGGAGTGGAGTTAGTGCAAAGTAGGTTGTAAGTGCTAAATTCCAGTCATGAGTGGAACACCCCTACATTGAGCTCCTCTCCACAGGTAGGAGAGGGCAGCTGGGGAAGTGTCTGTGGGGAAGCTGCGTGCCAGTTGTGAGAGTGGCCTGGCTAAGGAGATGCCAGACAACTCTCTAGATGTGGCAAGGCACCCTAAGAAGGAGGATATGAGTTAACTCCAGGCTTTCCACTCGACGTGTAAGATTACTTTTGTGTGGCTCAAGGAAACCAAGTGTGATTGTGGAACTGGGATTACTGTGTTTCTTTACCAAGAATGGTGCAGGCTGTTGATAAATTTGAAGACTTTAGTGACATGGGGAAGAGAAATATTTATGTGGTGAAAATGCCAGGTATTTGAGGATCTCTTAACACTCAGATGATAATATCTGCTAAGAAATCAGTAACCTGAAAGAACCTTATTTAATTTCTTATAGAGAAAAAGGTTGAACTTTGTATTGCCAAAAACACAGACTACGGCCTTAAAGCTGCACTTTGTAGAAGTAAAGCATTTCTGAATAAAAGAGTAGCTTTTAAGTGGTCATCCTTGAGGAACTCACAACTCTTCAGCTAGAGGAAAGCATTTGAAGGAAAAACAGTCAAAGTCCAAGACCAGAGAATTAATGGAGACACTGGGATCACTCAAGAAAATGTGATACAGAGTAAGGTTATAAAGAGAACATGGCAATTACAATAACTGAAGCTAAACAATAGAACAATGCTAGCACCAAATTATATTTTACATCTGCACATGGCTGGTCCAGAGGGGTGTGTCTGGTTGGTCATAAAAATGTATTTATATATTGGTAGATAAAACATGTTTTATAATGTTAGAACTCAAAAGTTTGGGGTAGGAATTGGACTTTGAAATCACTTTAATTGAAGTTAGTAAGCTTTCAAAAGAGGCAGAAACTGTTTTTTTGTATGGTTCAACCAGCAAATCTCTGTGCATTTTGTAACAGCCCCCTAAGTACAATTGAATGAGGTGATTTTTCCTGGCTTACAAATCAAATTGCAGTGGCAGAACTGGGAGCAGGGTAGAAGAATTAGCACTCTCAGCACTCCTTATTCCTGCCACTAGATCAAACTCATGGTTCCACACTTCAGCACAGTACAGCCTTCATTAGGAAAAACCACTTTAAACAAACAGATGAAGTGCACATAATATTTTTACTCCTCAAAATCTGGAATACTATATGCCATTAACACTGACTCATTGAAATTGCTCCAAAATGAAATATTATAGTGTGTTGTGCCAATGCCTTGAAAGTCTTTGTGTTAAGATTTCAACAAGAGAAACCAAAACAAAATTCCAAACCTGAAATTTTCAGTCTAGGCATCACATTTCAGTCCTAATGTATGGGAAATATCAAAGTATTATGAGCCATCATGTCCACAGAGAGAGGCAGATAAAAGTCTAAAGTTGATAAAGATCAGACTGCAAATAGGACACACATTTAACTGAAGATAATTAACCACTGGAACAGATGGTAAAGGGATGTGGTAAATTAATCGCCTAGAGTCTTTAAATCAAGATTGGATGTCCTTCCTTCTGAAAGAAATGGCACAGTTCAGCTATAAATTACTGGGCTTGATGGTGATATTGCTGGGTGAAATGCTCTGGTCTGTGTCATGTGCAGGAGGTCAGAGTGGATGAGCACAATAGTTTATCCCTCCAGACCTTGCTATCCATGAATCCATCATGCTAGCTTGAAAAGTTTTATATTTTAACAAAGCAGTTACAGACTGTTGGGTTCACAGTGTGTAGTTTTAGAAATTTTAAATACTCTTTCATTCTATATTCTAGTCTGAATTAATCTTGTTAATATTGTTTAAAAGCATGTAAGTGTAAAATATGAAGATGCTTTCTTTTTAACACATTGATTCCCATATCTCACTAAAACGCAAAGTGATCTTCAGGAAGCACTGATTGTGTATTCCCCCATATGTTCATTGCCCCAGCTCTTGGGCAGGTAGGTGGTAGAAGAAATTCTTCTCCATCTCTCTCTTGAGTGATGTGAAGGAAGTGAAGTATCCTAGAGTAAACAGGAACTTATCACACTGGTACATCTCCACTTGGGGTTGCTTGAAGAGTTCTGTGATAGAGGACTATTCCATCACTCATGGCTGTGACAAAACTGTGGTCTGCTGCTCCCTATGCTGCTCTTTTTCACCAAAGTACCAGCCTACCCTGAGAGAGTTCTTATTTGTCTCTTCCCAGTGTAAGGTGAATGAATATACTTTTAGTATCTTTTAGGTGAGACATGTGGCCTGGGGTTCAGATGCCTGAACACAGATATCTAGTACTTTCTCTTGACACTTTTGAACATTCTACCTGAACTTCGGCTGTTGCACTGACGGCTTTAAGTCTCTATGCCCAGAGTCTTCTGGAACATTAGCTGGAAACTAGGTAGAATAGCCAAGGCCTGATCACTATGGAAATATTTTTGGTCATTATAAATCTAGTGAGCTCTTGGTGAACCCTAAGAAACTGATCTAATCAGGCTGAAATTGGGAATATTATTTTCTGCCACCCAAATTTCATCTCCACAGTTTTATTTGCTTACAGTAGCCTTTACTTCCTGTCCTGAGCTACTGTACTGTGGTACCAAACACCTCTGTGCTGTCGCTGAATTTCAGAATGCACTTATCTGTGTTGATGCTTATTGACAGATACATTGTTTTGTAAAATGTTTTGGGATCAAAAGTATATCTTGGTATATTTTCAATGTTGAAGATCCCACAGCATTCTGTGAGACTTATATAGAGAAAATAATGGAATTTCCTCTCTTATTACAGGACAAGGTTTATGATATTTGGGGTTTCTGGTTTCTAACATTCCACTTTTCACTTTTCAGACACATTTTAAGGGTTAGTCAAAGAGACATTTTGTGAGTCCTAAGGCAAACAACCCATGGTAGAAACACCCCAAAATTATAATTTCCTTCTTAGAAATCTTGGTCTTAGTGAATTTGCCTCGTCATTCCTTGCACATGTTAATACCTTTTGTGATTATGAGAAACAGCCTTGCACGTCTACAAGGCACTTTTTAGTCAAGCACCAGGGAAATAACATTTTTAATACCTAGTCCCCTAATGCTGCTTAAATTAAATCAGTTTCTCTCCTCTCCTTTCTCTTTTCTTAATTCTGATTGACCCTCTGTACTCATTTGAATTACATTATTTTTATGTCTTTGTCTATTCTCAAAGTTTATGGTCCCTTGGTTAGAAAACCATAAACATTCAGCTCCTCTCATATATAACCAAGATTAAAGCAGTGTATATAAATGTGGCAGCAGAATAGTATTTTTGCTCACTCTTGAATTGCAGCTGTATTTCTTCAGTAATGACTGAACAATAATTCATCATATTCACTTTTTCAATCCTTCATAAATATGTAAACCAAAATTGCAACAAATATTTTTGCTGACAGGTGGCACTTGCCATTAAACACCTGAGAAACTCAGGTTATATCTAAACAAATGGGGTTATTGATTCTTTTCATGTTATTACGAGTAACTCTGTGTCACTTGTATCACAATTAGAAGTTGTAGCACTTGGAAAGAAAGGTGATTGAGTCAACTTCCCTCCACAGTATACTGCATAGTATCTGTGATCTCTTGCTTAGGTATGTAGGAATCTAATTTGCCCTGTACTTCTTCAAGCTCATTTATTTTCTGAATCCCACACATACTGCTGTACTTGTGGCTGTGTTCAGCTTTGTGGAGGATCCCACAGGTCTGCCTAAGCAAATCTGTGGACATATGGATATACATATTGCGGGTGATATATGAATGTGATCTAAAGATCTGTGTTCAAGCTCCCTGCATACAATTTTTAAAGCACAGCATTGCTAGCTAATGATAAACTTATCTCACCTGCTCATATTTTCAAGGCCATTGCTGGCTGCAACCCTTATTGTACTTCAGATCCTGTGGGAACATGTGAAATCAAAGCTATGGATCATGCACAAGTTTTGCTGCGGGCTCTGTTTTGTTGACGGCGACCCACAGGTTACAGCATGGCTCCTTGTGGCAGCCCTGGGAGAGAGGCACTAGGTCTCACACTGGTCAAACACTGCAGGCTTCAGGAGCAAAGCTTTCCCATCTTTGCTTGGAATTGCTTAAGCACTGGTGGGCTATAAGTAAAGAGGTCTGTGACAGCTATTCAGACATCTCATACATGTGTAAGAGACGGCCTTATTTCAAGATGGTCCTCCTCTGAGAGTCTGCACCAGCAGCTCTCTGCATGGCAGTCTGTTTTCTTCTACTTCAGTTTCCTAGGGCTGCTTCGGCTCACTCTCCCCCCATTCCCTCCTTCCAAGCTGCACATCCCCTCACAAAAATTCCTCAGTAAGATCTAGTCTCTAACCCACTTCAGTCCTTAACAAGATGTTCTTTACCTATAAAAAAAAGACTCTGTCACTTATCCCACTTTAAAGGGCTTTGTGTAGCACTCTTGTGCATCCTGCACATTAACTGCCTTTTACATTCCCTGCTGCACCTGCGTCTTCTCTCTGCCCCCAGTGCCCAGCCAGAGGGGAGCTGAATCCATCGCTCTACACACACAGAGGAATCTGCAGGCACAGAGTCTTGCTGTCAGATAGTTCCACCACAAAGGCCTTCATTTTAGGTTCACATTAAGTTAGATTAAATGCCCAAGGGGTTTGGCAGACTCATACTCTCTGTTTTCACCCACCAAGTCCAGTTTTTAAAATTCTCTACTCCAAACACAAATAGTGATTGAAGCTAATCTCTGTTTTACCTAATTTTGGGGTACAGACTCTCAGTCTGCTGAATAAGCTTGGATGACCTATGTCCTAGAGAGAGTGCTTTCTGAGCCTAAACTTTCCTACAAATAAAAATAAATTTCAACTCCCTGGTTGCTGAAAAAGGGGGGGGGGGGGGGGAATTGATGAATATACTGTATTTTCAAGCCTAGATCTATAGGGAGAGGTATTGTTTTGTACTGAGTCACAAAATACAGCAAGAAAAAAATAGGCAGGTTTTGGACACAAAAGTTTTTTTTCTGAATGTGCAGCCAGCCTGACCTGTATTTGAGCTGAAATTTTGTCTGCACTGAGTATGTCAGGGCATTACTTCTCCAGCTTCATGATACTATATTAGCCTTAGCAGGAACTTCTTCCTTTTAGTGACTAGAAGTTGTTGTAAAGACAGAAAAATGCAGATTAGAGGGAAAAGTCCTCTTAAGGGGGAGGGAAGGGGGAAGAGTTAGGCTGGGGGGGGGGAGGTAGATAGGCGGGGAAGGTAGAGAAAAGAGAAAAAAGAAAATAGAGGATGGAGCAGTAATTGGGCCCAAGCACAGCAGTCTGGCAAGAGGAAGCTATTTTCCTTATGAGTCAAGTCAAAAGTGAGGTAAGCAACTAATAAATAATGGAATCTCTATAAAAAGGCCAACTTTTCATCTTGTTGCAAACCTGCTGTCAACATGGGAGAAAGTCTGTAGAAAGTAAAGAGCTCTTGATTTATTCACACAGAGAGCATGATTAGAATTAAATTTCCTTAAAGAAATTTGTCTCATGTCCTCCGCCATCAATGAGCTGCTTCTCGGAATCAGCTCCTGACTATTCTTTCTGTGGTTTGCAGTAGCTGGATGTTTCTCAGATGACAGCTAAACCTGGCAAGTAGCATGATGTCTTTAGGGAAGTAATCCAGGTCGGTCCCTCAGGCAGTGCTTCAGGCTCAGGCAGTGCTTCAGGCTCCAGAGCCAGTGTGTGCAGTTTGGTTCAAACAGAGGAACTGGCTTTTGTGTGTTAAGGGATGACACCAGACAATTTCAAGACAATTCCTGAAACCTAGCCTCAGGCATCACCAAGAAAGATCAGGTCTCATCTTCTGCTCAAGAAGAAAGAGATGGATGAAGCTGGAGGCCAAACAACCACCCAACTCTTTTAATCTTAAAGGTGTCTGATGGGAGGTTCAGGACCTGAAGGCTCCTTTGTTTTATGTTTTGGCTAAAAGAAAATGAAGGATGAGTTCCTAAGGATGCTTAGGCCCACGTGTAACTCTCACAGAAGGCCAAAAGTCCTCCAGATCAAGATATATAGAATGTGTTTTTTAGGGAGATACTGTCTAGTAGTATAAAAAATGGACTTGCCTAAACTTAAAAAAGAAAAAGCAGCAGCATTACTTCTCTTATAATTTTTGTCTTATAATTTCACCCTGGATTTGTGGAAAAATATTTTAAAGTTGTGAATGAGAAAACCAGTCTTCTCCTTCACCACCATTACTAATGGCCAGGTCTGAGTTACAACCACATGGTCAACCAAGTACTGAGCTTTTCTGTCAATCAAATTTTATTTCTAGTTTTGCCATGATTCATTGCTATGAGATCATCATAGTTTGTTTTCATGTTTCTGTTTTTCTTCCAATGCTAGAACTCAGGAATCTCTTATTAGATGCCTGGATCAAACTTAGAACAGGAAGTGGGAAGCTTTGTTGAAGTTCTTTACTTGCTATTGGCAAATGAGCAAGTGCTGTTAAACAGCATTGCAGCTGTTTGTACTGGAGTTGGAAATAGGAGTGATGGGAACAGCAGGCTTACATTTTGTTGCCAACTGGCCAAGGAAAAATAATATGTATGAAATATATGAATTTAAGGGGTTATATGTGAAACATGGCCTGGTAACTAGAGACTTGGGATAGCTACACTAACGCAGATTTTTATGTGACTTGTGGTGAGTTGGTTAAGAAGCTTTAAATTCAAGACATTTTTATTTACACACCTTATGGTGCTGTAAAGAGTGTAACTCATTAAAGGCCTAGGGCACCCACAAGCTGGTAGCAGGAATGTAAACTCAGTGCCTACAGCACACACATTCTGATAACTGTGATAACTCTGCTCTGTGCTCACTCTTCTGAGAGTACAGAGTAAAGCTGTAAGAGGATGCAAGGACCAGGTTCACAGCTGTGGTATTTATGGGCATTCAGAACCCACCCAAGAGACTTTACATCATTCTGTTTAGGGGCTGGTGTCTTTACATGTTGTGCATGCACAGGAAGGGAGAGAGCAAGGACAGCTAGCTGCTACATGAAATCTGGATCTAGGTTGTGCCTTCATTTCAAATTGCTGCATTGAAGTGGTTTCCTTGCAAGACAGCAATTTGAAATAAGCATTTTTTTCTTTGACTCCAGATTGCTTAGGAGAGTACTGGAGCATTGTGTATGGAGTAAACAATATATATTAAAGTCTTTTGCATTATTTGCCTACTCCTGGATCGAGATCCTTGTGTATGCACACAAATCTGGGAAAAATAAATCCCAATGTGTCTTTGTGGCTTCTCTCCTTGACTTCTGGGTAATCGGGACCCTTGCAGATTTTCTTTCTTTGTAATACCCCAAGATGCAACTCCCTTTGGAAATTCCCTAATCTGTATATCAGTGGCAATCCTATAATCCCATATAATTGTATTAGTCTCAATAGCAGATTAGCTCCAAGTGCCCCTACAGACAAGGAGATGTCAGCTCTGCTATTGTTTCCCACTTAATGTGATTCCAGACAGCAAAGAAGAAAAGCAGCTGAGAGCCCTCTGTCTCACATTACAGCCCACAGTTCCTAAACCAATTAAGAAAAAGGGATTTACAGTCAACTGGATTAAGGGCTCTGTTTATATTATCCCATATTTCTTTTTATAATACCTTCCATTTTCTATCTAGCCTTGTAATCAACTACCCTTTTCTCTGCCTTTTGAAACACCCATCCATGTCCTTACCTATTCATTACCAATCCATCTCACATGTGGGATTTCAGCCATCTGTCTGGTTAACTTCACCAGCCTGCTTTAGTGCACATTTATTTAGAGAACACATGGTGTATGAAGCATACCAAGCAATGCTGAGATTAAAACCAATGCCTGATTTCAGATCAGTTTCAAGATGACCTCACTAATGTAAGTACATTTGTGAGACAGTGTTTGGGCAAGTCTCTCCTTTCTGCTAGGTAAAACATTCTACCACCATCCTTATCGGAGCCAAACAATGCTGGTATGTAACAGCATCATGGTCAATCATTATTCATCAGGAAAATGGTACCTATAAAATCCTGCGACACTTGAAGAGGTAAAATGAAACTCCAGCAGGATAATGTTAATAAGATGAAAGATCAGTGTGGTCCTTGATCTGGTCAACTAAGTAGCAGATCAAGGATAGAAACTGACACTTTGCTCTCACAGAGGTGTCTCTTCTGTTGTGACAAGACAGAAAGATTGCTGGAGGATGTGGGCTAAAACACCACTTCACCTGAGAACAGACAGCAGCAATCAAGACCCTGGGATTCGGTTGCCACTATGGTTTCTGCTGTTAGAAATACATACGGAAAGTCATGCATCACCTATCAACAGTAATTGGTTTTTTTTACTTGATCAAAATAAATCAATAAAATTAAGTTAGCACAATCCATATTGCCCAAAATATCTGTTATCCTAGAGGGATTATATCTTGCATTCCCTTGAATTCCTAATTCAGCATGAATTCACACTAATGGGCATTAACATGTTCAGGTGACTGTGATTTTATGTGCTTTCCTAGATAGAAGCTGCCCAGTGAATATGTTTCTTAATGGTTTGTTCTTATGACAAAATTAGTTTGGGGCTGTCTTTCCTCTGAATGGAGATTCTTTTCCTATTGAATACCATTTCTCAAAAATATTTTTTCCCAATCAGCTTAATATTTAAACAGATTTAAATTTTAAATCTCACTGTACAAATCTACTTAGATTTTCAAATTACAGTAATACTTCACCAGGTTTCATTTTTAAGGCAATGTAATATGTATAATTCATTCCATGAATCTTAGATAAGGTTGATATTATGATACAGTGCAATTTGCTACCTTGCAGTGAAGCTTTACAGCTAAGGTGAGTTCTTCCACTTCAGGCTGTAGCTTTATTACAAATGGCTTTAAAAGAAATAAAAATGAAAAATGAGAAATGAAGTGTTCCTGTAGCTGGAGAGCTCCATAACCAATGGCTCTTTTACCCCTTGTGCATGTTCATGGAGTGCTCGCGGCAAAGTACTGCTCCACCTCACAGTTTCCTTGGGGCAAAGAGAATCTTTCATTGAATGAATTCCCTTCATTACACCTTTGAACCAGATATGTTCAGAGCAAAGCTCAGGGAAAAGGATAAACAGCTGAGACTGTGAAAGGATTGATGATGTCCAAAAGAATAAAACAAATACACAAAAGTTTTTAGAAGCCATGATTACTTTTCAGAACTTCAAGAGTTGGGTCCCAAATGTGATGCATTTAAAGATGGTTCTCTTTTTTTTTTTTCAGTTTAGTGTTTCTTGCTCCTAAAGCCACCAACTAAAACCAGTAAGAAAAAGACAGAAGTGCTTGAGTTCCAAATAAATGAATGAGCTCAGTGCATGCAGACACCCCAGGTATTGTAACAAGCCCTGCTCCAGGTCTTCTCTATTTGCTGCTGAAACACTGAACCTGGTGAGTACCAATACAGGGTTTGCTAAAGCTTCCCAGTGTTCCAGGAACAACAACTGCTTGAAACCCCCTTTGATAACCAGTCAGCAAGGAGAATAACTCAAGCCGGGCACCTAAAATGAATATACCTCAAATAACAAATTAATTCTGACCCTGGACCAGCTGGGTGCTGCTTGTATGACAGCAGTTGATTCAGGAGCCAGATGGCAAATGAACCTTATACTGTTACATGATGATGGGAAATCATTCAGAATCCAGATGGAGCTGGATTGCCAGTTTGACAGTCTTAATGCAGGCTACTTAGCACCTATTTTCCAACACCGATCTCTCCAATGCTCAGAAAGGCTGTTGAAGGAGTATGAATGTATACTCTGGGCTGGCCTAAGGATGTAAGAAGGCATTAGCATTAAGGTGAACAGTTGCCAACACTTCAGCATTACTCAGGTTGTCAGGCCTTGGTTCTGGCCTGCCGTAGCAGAGCTGTTGCAAGCTACATTTTTGCTCATAAACATTCACAAGATTTATTAGAGTAGGCACAAGTTGTAAGCATAGCTTCTGAAGCTTTCAGGCAGTAGCAATCTGGAAAAATTGATGCTTACACAGAAATACTGTACCGTTCATAATTTGAAGATGCTGCTGCCATGGTATATTTCTGTCAGCTTGCCCAGAATCAAATCTCTTAGGGATAACCAAGGGATAGGAACATCCAACTCATCATGGGGAGGTAGAATCAAATGAATACAGAAATACTTGGTTGACCAAGAAAGGAAGGGCATTGGAAGCATTATTAAAGAGATTATTTAAAGACATTTTCTGTATTCACCTTCAAAGATATTTCCTCTCTATATACTGTTCTTTCTTTTTTAAGGAAGACTACTTGAAAATTTCCAATATTTTGTACCTGTGTGGACAATTCTGGTCTTACCTTGTTTTCCATGGTTTTGTATGGGAAAAAAACGTGGTATGGTGACAGTAAAACAGGCATGACCAACATCTTAAAACCAGTGAAGGGACATTTAATACAAGTTTACAAGGGACATATGCATGATTGCTAAAATCTGCTTTGCTCTTTTGTACCATGAAAGCCTGAAAGACTGTATAGATTTTTAAAAATAAGCTAATTCCAACCTGCTTTTTACATTAGGAATACCAGGACTGGCAGCTCTTGTCTCCTGTAGTTTTGTAGAAAGTCTTGCAAGATGTTTAACATTGCATCTGTACTGAATCTTTAGCACTAGAACTCAGTGTTTTTATGAGAAAAAACAAATTGCAAAAGTTTTAAACAAACTGAGGAGAAACGTCATCCCTTCTGGCTGTTTCACTTCCAGTCCTGTGAGGTTTATACTGTGATGATTTTGGTAACCAGTAATTGTATCATTTTCCTGAGATGAAAGTAGTTGAAATTTTAACATATGTAAAAGCTGTGGTTGGAGGTAGGGATAATCCTTAAAGAGAGCAAACTTTTTTTCAGACAATTCTCCTACATCATAAGAAACAGCACGAAGCCACATCACTGTGCATTTTGTCTGATGCCATTAGCCTAATAACACAACAGAAAAAGCTCTTTGATAAAGCAATTTTTTATTTGGCTGAGAGCACCCCTCTGCACAGTATTTCTGAGACTCACCTCTTTTCCCTCTTCTCTCAACCAAAAAAAGGAGGATTGATACTGCTCACATTGCAAACATCATAAGACAACAATTTAAACATCTTTCCATATAATAAAAAGTGTATGAGGCCTTCCTCTACTAGTTTTTGTTTTTTTTCACAGCATCTCTGGTTGCAGTTCCTTTCTGAAGAAGTTCACTAATTATTAGATATTGTTTGCAAAGTAGTGGGCTAAATGTATCCAAAAGGCTTTTGGGGAAGGTAGAGTTCTTTGATGTGAAATAGTCTACTCTAGTGGAAATATCTGCACAGGGAATTAAGCAAGTGAACCTGGAACACAAACCCAACACTTATTTTCTAGTATCTAGTGTGAAAAAGTCAGTAATGAGAAATACACTCTCAGCTCATCTTCTGTGTTGAGTAATGTTGCCAATACACTGACACCTACTTCATAATGTTCCCTCTTGCATTTACTGTGGGTGTTCTCCTGACTGCAAAGTTTTTCTTGGCTGCATTTAAACTTTTTGAACATACATAAATTTTATATTTTAGGTCTAATACTTACTATAAAATCTGTAGGTAATAAAAACCAGGCAACCATAAAAGCAGGGTTTTTACCTTGATTGTGATGAAGATACAGCTTGCCTTTATGGTTAATCTTTTATAGGTTGTAAAGTACACAGATTATATGGCATATGAACCCACAGCAAATACCACAAAGCAGCAATCTAATACATATCACCAGAAACA
Organism: Aphelocoma coerulescens; assembly: GCF_041296385.1. Taxonomy (NCBI): domain Eukaryota; kingdom Metazoa; phylum Chordata; class Aves; order Passeriformes; family Corvidae; genus Aphelocoma; species Aphelocoma coerulescens. Next base: position 14,158,011 of record NC_091021.1, read on the forward strand.
GTTCAGCAGTAAATTGATTCCTGTTAACTAATAAATGCCACAAACACCTACCTTATATGTAAGTCTTGCTAGGTATTGGTCACCCCAAGACAATATTTCAGGGCACGCTGTCGAGTTATTTGGGGACATGGATTGGTTTTGGAAAATGAAGGAATGTGAAAGACAAACAGTATCAGGCAATTCAAATCTGAACATGCACAGGAGATTTTAATGTGTGGGCTTAGTTATATTTTCCATTTAAATTATCCTAAAAATACTGCATTTCAGTTTGCAATACCCTATGCTCATGCAAAATAATGAGAAAATGCCATGGACTCCGAAGAGGTAAAATTCTGCTGCCTGAATTAAAAAAAGACAGTAGTGCAGAAGAAGAGCATTAGCAATGAACAACTTGCTGGATGCTTACAGTGCCCTACCTTTTAACCAGCTGTTTTAAGAAGCGCGTGATAGAATAGATTTTAAAAAATAAACGGATACAAATTGTGTTCCAATGACATTAATGTAAGTAAAAGTACTCAAAAATTAAGTAACATGGATAGAAATGCTTTCAGTTTGCTCCCTTACCATGATTTTTATTCCTTTAATGCTCTTCTTGTTCCGATAATTCAAATTACAAATATTTGAATTTTCAGTAGGGTTTCTAATAAATAAGGGTGAATATTGATTGATTTAGCTAGACAGGTTTGTCTCGTAAGCACAGATAGTTTTGATTACAATCCTTTTGCACAAATCTAGAGGTATTTAGAAATACATTAGTTCTAAGGTTTTCTAACAAATTCAGTCCAAGGAGATACCTGGGCATGAGTGTGAACTGGCAAAATCTGTAATTTTCAAGTTTGCTATTGCTCTGTCTGTGCCTGAGAGCTTAGTGAGATAACAAGGGACACAGGGCCTGATTCTCCAAAGACCCATTCACTATTAGAAACAATGGCATCTTTTCTGTGATTCAGCACCTGTTAAACTACATTTTTTTCAGGTCTGTGCATTCAAAGGACACTTTCAAAAAAGTATTTCCACTATTGCATTTAAGATAACCCACCAAGTCTGCCATTTCCCTAGTACTTGGGAGCTAGTACAAGGCCAGTGTCTGAGGAGGAAGCCAGACAAGAGTAGACTTACCAGGCTTTCAGGCTTCTGGGCACTTTCAGCTTTATCCTTCGCCATTCCTCTGGTGATTCCTCAGAAAGATGCATCCCAGCCATCAGATGTGCAAGGAAGCAGCAGCACCTGTCCCATTTCACCTGGCTGCTCGCAGCATCAGGGTGCAGAGGACAAGTTCCAGGCCTCTCACGCTGCTGCAGGACTTGCACGGCGTCATCTCTTTGTGTCAAGTACTGTTGCATGAAAGTCTCTTACTCATGCTCTGGCACAGCTCAGTCATCATGGTTTCTAGGATTTCCACTGATGTGTGTCATCGTTGTCATGTAGAGAGCAGGGATGGGAGTAGACTGAAATCAGTCAGTGCATTCACTCCCTTTCGACACCATGGCAGTGTCACTGTGGCCCAGGCTAAGCCCACAAGATCAGCGCTCACAGACATACCTTGCACTCAGAAGGTTCTGGGTGCCCTGGTCTCTGCCCATCTGTACACCCTACTGCCTCATCAGCTCCTTGGGTCTTTCCACACCAGGGCTCTGCTCCCCGCATGTGGGGATTGGCCACTGTGACCTGCCCTTGTGTGTGGTTCTGCCGCCATCTTGCAGCCTCTGTGAGAAGCAGAGACTTGATGACACACTGCAATCCCTGCCGCCATCCTGAAGTCTCTCTGGGCAGCAGAAACTTGAGGAAACACTGTGAGTCCCCACCCCAGCTTTTGCTGTGCCAGCTGCACTGCCCTGCTGCCTGATCCCGGCAGCCTTTCTCCCAAGCTGCCGTGCCTGCCGCCACAGGCACACAGTTCACCTGGCAGCGGGCAGCCAGGTACCTCAGGGTCAGCAGATAGGGCCAGCACCCCACCAATCCCCAGCTGGGAAGTGCCTGGCATCACAGAGACAGAGAGTGGGCTCCACCTGAGGAGATGAATGCCTGCATTTTGCTGAGGAGATGGCAGCCAGCGCTGCACTGAGGAGAGGGGTGCCAGTGCCTGCTAACAGCTGTCAGTGCCGGCTGAGGGGATGAGTGCGGCCTCAGTAAGAAAATGGCCAACAGTGCCCTGCTGAGGAGATGGCCTCAGGTGCCGGCGAAGGTGACAGGTGCTGCCTTCCTGAAGAAATGGATGACAGTGACCCTCTGAGGAGATGGATGGCAACATCCTGCAAAGAAATGGCTGCCAGTGCCTGCCAAGGAGACGAGTCCTGCCTTGCTGAGAAAATGGGTATTGATTCCCCACTGAGGAGGCTGTTGGTGACACAACAGGAAGAGGCCAGGTAACCGCTGGTGGTGTGTGGCAGCCTCAGGGGAAGTCCAAACAGCAAACTTTTGGGGGGGCGGGGGGGCCCTCAGGAGTAAAGCTGATCCACACAAGCCCTCTATGTTCACAAGGTTGACAAAAATGGGGAGAACCTTATGTTTGTTGCTTTGCTGTGAATTTAAACAGTCCATTTTAATACCATTATAAATCCTTCATAAGGCAATGAGCAACTGCATGGACACAAGTCCTGGAGCCATCGCAGGCTACATAAACCAGAAGGCACAGGAAAGGCCATGGTGACAAGCCATGCTGAATAGAAACCCTTCTCAGCCAGAGTTGCTTTCTTCAGATTGTGATTTACAGGAAGTGGTTGAACTATTTGAAATAATTAACCTGTTTAATGAATTGAGTTTCATACTCACATTTCAAATTGTCATTGAATATGCTCTGAGTTTTGTAAACATACTTGCAATTATTTCAGAAGTGGCTGATAAGGGTTGTCATCCAATACATGTCTCATTAATTGTTTGCTGCTCTACTTTGAGAGCAGACTGTTTTACTCTATCTGTATGCTTGATGGCCCAAGTTTTATGGCATTCCCCCTGAGCTCTCAGGCCTTTTTCAGCTTGTTTCTTGAACAGTTTCTCCACAAATAGTCAAGTGAATATGATATAGCCATATACAAACAGAGTTATAAGCCATGCTTGAGCATTTTGAGCATTTTTTAATAGCTATGAAGCAGCTAGTGTGGATGTTTGCAAAAAAATAGAGTATTTGGATGGAAGTGGGACTACCACTGAAAATAAGCCATTTTGTTCAAACGAGTATGCTCTCCCTTTCTCTTCCAGCTTTCATCCAAGAAATACAAAGGTATTGGATACTTGGCCCTGCTCTATCGTGAAATTATTCTTACAGTGTTAAATAGGTGCAACTCTACCATTCAACTGTGTGATTAAAATGTTTTTCATTCATGTAAACAAACGGGCTGGATGAAGAGTCTGTGGAACTCCTTGTTCAGTAGGTTCTGGGAATGGCTTGTTGGGAGTGGAGAAAGAGTATGCTGAGACCCCATTGCTTCTCCTCCATGGGTGAATAACATCAATCTGTATGTGACAAGTATGTAAGATTATGGGGGCTGCTTTTTTCATTACACTCTTGGAGAAAAACTGGAGAATCTAGAGTCCTTCAGCATCACTTTGTGTGTTTATATACATAAATAAGAAACAGACGATTCCTTTCTGTTAACTGTAGCTCCCAGATTGCAGATATATTTTTCATGCTCACTTCCTTTCCCAAACACTTTTTCTTTCAAAAATTAAAAGCATATGAATTCAAAAGTATCTCAGAGAAGCAGCCAAAAATCAGGTCATATGTGCACTCAGATGGTGGAGTCTCTATTACCACTGTTGTTTGAGCTGAGGAGATAAAAATCTCTCTGAGTGGCTCTGCATTCTGACTTCAAACAATGCTGTTAAAATGTAGCACCATTCTTAGGATTCCTGAGCAAAGCAAGGTTGTGTCTCCTTCCTCTGCATTAACTATTCTCTTCACAGTCCTGGAGTCTTTGGGTTGTGGTATCTTATTTTACTGGTGCTTTATACCAGCGATAAAGGGTTTATGTTCTTGGAGTTAAATAACGCTTAAGAACTTCAAAGCTGCTCCTTTGAGAGGAGGGTCTTTGACTTTACATCTGGGTGGAGGACACACATGGAAAGGGTTACCATGAGAAACAGGCTTTCCCAGCTGCTGCCTTTCTTAAATTACTGTAGCAGCAGCAGCCACAGTTACTCACTTATGCCAAACATTGTTTTTTGGCATATTTCAGCCTGATCAGTTCCTTGTAGGAATTCCCACAAGGGTGGAAGGGATATCCAGCTTGTTGAAGCCTCTTTTAAATAATTTAAGATGGCTCTGGCAGTTTCTGTAGCTTAAGTCAAGACTGGAAAATGGAATCTTCCAAAGTCAACAGCCATATTAAGTATGGAAAGGAACTTGCCTGAGCTTGTGTAAATAGTTGTTCCCACATTTTGAGTAACTCTGTATTTTCTGAAATGAGAGATACCTGCCTTTTGCATCAGATGTCTGTGTGGCTTAAATAGTATATAGTCTTTCTTCTTTTGACTTCTACTTTTGGTTGGTGTTACTATTATTGTTTTGTCAAGAAATAAATTTAGACTTTTCTTAATTTCAGCATTGCTATTTATCACAAATTCACTAGTCAGGTAGGGTGAACAGAAAAGGCCAAGCCTAACTCCTCATTCTAACTGCCTAGCAAGGAAAACGTGTTTTAATTATATTCCGTTCCTGCACAAAAGGCCTAGTCACTCACAGTTAATAAGGTGTAATGGCTTCCCACCCCACAGAGTGCTCAACCTGCCATGCAGCTCCTCCTCTGAGGAAGCCGTGTGATGGACAGAGTTGAGAAAGGCAGTGGCAAGAGTGGCTCTGAAGATAATTGTTAGCAGATCCGAGTGCCTTAGATTTCACTTGCTCATTTGAAAACAACCAGTGCCCCTCCAACAACATTCAGGAAAATTTCTCAGAAGAGCAGACTCCTGCTCTAAACAGTTATTAGCACCATACCTTCATTATGTCAGCTGTAATGACAGTTACAGCTCTTTTTGATGTGCTGGTGCATGGCCTGGCCTGTCAGATGCACCAGAAGGCAGCTGGATGCCTAGGCAGGCAACAGTCGGCTCCATGATTCCTGTAGACTTGCTAGTCTAGTTTGGATCAAAACCTGAACAGAACAAGGCATGTTCTCTCCAGTCTTTTAGATTCTTCCTGTGGAGGTACTGTGGTTCTGACTGCTCACTGCAAGCCCAGCACAGCCCAGCAGAGGCCCAGTGGAGGAAGAGACACAGCTAGGCAGTTGCCCATGGCAACTGTAGGCCCATGGCTTTGCTGCTTTGCAGTCGCCGGCAAAGCTACAGCTCTAAGTGCTGATGGCTCCTGCTTTTCCTTAGAGAAAAGTATGCATGAGTGTGTGTGTGTGTGTGTGTGTGTGTGTGTGTGTGTGTGTGTGTGTGTGTGTGTGTGTGGATATCTCTTTACTGTGGGATGGAGAGAAATGGGATGGCAGAATTGGCTGTAAGGGCAGCAGTGTTTGTTGCCCAAGTGACTGCACAGCCAGCAACAGTGGGAACAGCAAACCCACATTCTCAGGACTTTTCTGTTAGGCTTTACTATCCCACCTTAGCTGCCTCAGAGCACCCCAACTGTCTCTATCTGTCCTTGGGTTGGGAGGCTTCAATTTTACATTTGTTACAGGGAAGCCTTGATTTTAATCTCAACTCAGGCATTTGATGAGCTGCATTTCCTTCTAGTCCAGGAAACTGATGAAGAATCTAGTTAAATTTAAATGTCTGACTAGTCTCTCACTTTCATTCTTAATCCTGAAAGGAAACAGGAGGAAATTGCTCTTAGAGTGTACAAGTCAGGAATTGCTGCAGGAAGTTCTTTTGGCTGGAATTCAGAAGTCCAGACTAGATAATCAGGGTAAGCCTGTTACAAATCTATGAAACATCATGATGGAGGAGCTGGAAATGGGTTAAAGTTAAATCCTATATAAGCCTATTCCTCTTTTAATTTTATTTTTTATTTTTTGCTAAGTAAACCCTTTCTTGATTATAGTTAATGCCTTCTTAAGAGATCAAAAGAATTATTTTAAAGGACACTGCTTACTCACAAAATTCATTATGGTAATGCTCCATCATACTTTGCCAAGCTGCTGTCTCTTTGATCTGCTGCTGTGGCCTTTTGTCTGTTTCTGCAGTTAATCTACATTTTGTTGGTGTCAGGTTTTTTCATCTTTTACATCTCTGTTTTATTCAATATTATAGTAGCCCTATGGAATTCCACCATCTATTTTTGAAGTTGATTTCAGGTAAAGATTTAAAAAATTCCATCATTATGAAAAAATTAGGAGCTCTTGATTGATTATTGATAAGAACATTTGCTATTTTTTAATTCTGTAGTGTAACCTAGTAAACAGAGTTTCCTGTAATACAGGATGCTGATCTCATAGCTGGGATTTATTTGTATTTTTCAATGGATTTGGCTTATTTTGATAGGGGATCTTGTGATAATTTGTTCATGTCGAACAGTTTGGGTCGTGTTATATGACACATTCCATGCGAGTCAAGTTTGACAAAAGCCTTTTTCTTCAATATCTTCACATTACAGTTTTTCATTGTCACATCACTTTTGTTCTAATTTATTTTTAGTGGATGTTAGTACTTATGAATGGCAGTAAGACTGACAGCCCTAGACACTCCTGCTTACTATGAGAAGAGGACCTTGATAGCATAGACATTATTAAACATCTTGAAATACGATGCAATGACAAAAAACAATAAGATACTGTAATTCCTGGCTATGAAGTATACCCAAACGACAGCTTAGGTCACAGAAGTGTGAGGAGAGTCCTGTAACTTCAAAGAAAGAAATGACTGAACAAACTGATGAGGTAAAATTTTAGTGAAATACATGTGACAGTCTGTGTAGATAGAAATCTCCCACAGTCTGATTAGAGGTGGACTAACAGGCTTGTGCAATTTTTCCTCAATAAATAGATACTGCATACATGCTGCTAAGGGGGATCTTGGAGAAATCAGTCAATGAAACGCTAATAACAGGGGAATTGACACCAAACATACATGAACTATTTTGGGTATGATGAAAGGTCAGGGGTTTAGAGCAACAGCTTCACAGGTTGTGAAGCAGTTGTTCCAAGAGGATGGGTGACTCTAATTATCATGAAAGATTCCTAGTGGGAGTTTGTTTGAGAAGGACCATGTAAGTCATTAAAAAATCCTACAATAGCTTGGAGTTCAGTATCCATAGGGATACCAGGAACTTATTAGTTGGTGTTTGATTTTAAGAAGAGAATTTCAAGAAGTAGACAGTACCATATCAAGAAAAGGCCTTTCACATAACAGGATCTGGCTGAGGAGTCAAAATGACACGGAGGAGCAAAATGAAAGCAGACGAAAGTGTGTTGGCAAATACAGAACAGAAAGAACACTTGTGATTTTGCTTTTCCCTGTCACTGCCTGTTTCTGCCCAGGATGTGTGACCAGAAATGAATAGAGTTCACTCTGAAGCATACCATTAATTTATAGAGTGGCGTTACAAAAATATAATTGTTTTTCTGTCCTCTTTCTCATTCATCATTAATATTCCTTTCCTTTGTTTTTTTTTTTCCTTTAAGAAATGACCAGATGTTTTCCACTGAGGATGTCTCAAACATAATTAGCAGCTCAGGGTGGGTTTTTTTGGTTTTGTTTTGTTTTTTTTTTTTTCCTTTTTCTTTTTTTTTTTTTTTTTTTCTAGAGTAGTAAGATTTGATTTAGAACCCAGCTGTCTTCTTAAACCTGCCAATGTCCTCATGTAGCAGAATGAAAGTGTGTATGAGGTTCAAATCCTTTCTCCCCATTTCAAGCTAACTCATTTGAACAAAGTGTTAGTGTTGGCTGTCTGGAGTGCAGGGATAGAGTAGTTTGACTTTCTCATTTAAGACCATGTAAGGGGAGTTACTCCAACCTAAACACATTCATAAGTCTTACAAGTTCTTTGATTGTAGGAAGAAATCTGGATATTCTGGAAAGTTACAAGTAAAGGAACATGGAAATAAGGAAATTCTAGCAACTCAGCATCCCACCAGGACAAGCTAATATTTCAGAATTACTTCAGTGTTCTTGTAGACCAGGTTTAATTATAGACCAGACTGCCTTCTGCTGGTTTGGGGGGGCTTAAATATCTTTAGAAGTCTATGGACAGTTTCAGCTACAAAGAACTTGAAGTAGTGCTAGTTTGAATTTTCATAATAAAACACAGGAATTTCATGAAGCCTATCCCTTATTTTTACTCTTTTTTTTTTCCCCGATGACATTTCAGCAGAGCTTAATGCCTGAGGGGTTCATTGCACGATTACACAATAGACTTTTGCCACAGTTATGTTGTTTGGACACATCATCCTTGACAACATTAGCTAGTAACACTTTTCAGCCAAAACTTTGCTGGCCATTGGAGCCTATTTCACAAGTGTGACCTATAGAAAGTTAATTTCCTATTATAGTACACAATGTGTAGTATACAATGGTATTCCAATATGTAGTAAAGATATAATCTTATATGAAGCAATAGACCAGGCTCTTTCAAGCCTGATAAGATAACGTATTTTTTAAAGATCTGTAATGTTCAGAGGAGGAGCAACTAGATAGTATTTAAATGTGCTCTGCTCTTTTGCATGCCAATAATATCAAATATTACTACTCTGGGAATACAGCTTTACATACCTACATCACTGTCTCAGTCCTGTGAGTAAGTTTAAAGATGTGGTATTCACATTGTCCAGATTTCTAGAGCACATACTTCTGCAGTGCTACATACATGATATTGTTTCATAAAACACACTGTAAATTTTTTTTCTTGTACTCAGCAGGCCTGCTTATACCTGCAGGCTGTAAACAAAGATTCTGGGAAGAAAAACATTGCACAAGTCTTTTAGCAGCATTAGGACAGATTTGGAAGAGTTTTGGGGGCAGGAAAACCACAGGGAAAATGCTGTGATGACAGTGCTACTGAAATGAGCATCTTCTGCCTAAGACAAGGGGTAAATATGTATTTTAGGCCTCCACTCTGAAAGGCATAAGTGTGACGTGCTCAGTCTTTCTCTTTGATTTGCTTTAGATCTTTAGAAGTGCTTAGCCACTAGACTCAGTGATTTAATGAGCTTTGAGACTGTCTGAAATTGGGCTTTTACATCTGTGTTACATACTTTTCTATCTGCACTCATGTTGACACACAAGTTGGCTGGCTACTTGTCACTAGCTCTTTGTGGAAGAGATTTTCCTGTGTAATCTATTGGTGAAGCTGCTCTTATGAGTGCTGCCCATCCCATTTCACTCAAAATGAAGGGGGTTAGTGAAAGCCTGACATTTAAGCTGTGTTAGCTCACCTGGTGACTGAGGCCATACAGGGCATGCTTATGCAAGAGCTCAGTTGATCTGCCTGAGCTGGGGAAGGCAGTACTGCTTCAAAGAGATCATGGTGGGGAAGTACAGCTGGGAAAGGTAAACCATGGCTTCCTTGGCTGCCATCCCAAGAGGACCTTTTTGTTTGGGGACTTATCCTTCACACACCTATGCAGATCAAATAAGAAAGCTTGGGGTAGTACAGGAAGGGATAAAATAAGGTGCTATATTCTCCCACAGACTGCATGTCTGTGGGTAGAGTCTCAGGGCTCATACACTCTGTTTCCTGTCCGAAGCAGAAGCTGTAATTCTGAGTCTTTCCAAGCAATGCAGTATGTTCCTGCTGCATTTGGCTCCTTGGCAACCCTCTGGCTACAGTGTGCTACAGGCAGTTCTAACACTACACCTCTTTATCATTGTGTTGAAGGGGCAGGGGCTGGAAAATCAGCAGCTTTAGTATGCATGCCGCTATCTCTGGAATCGGGTACTGACCCTATTTATTGTTACCAGTAAAATTAAACTGATGCAACAGTCTTCCATGGCAGGTTTCCAGCTCTCTGCTCTTCTTGAGGCAGGGGGGAATTACCCTGTCCTTAGAGAGAAAAAGGACTGGATGCTTTCCAGGAGGGAAGGAAAATCCTCCTGTGACCACCGTGGAACTGTAGATGAACCTACCTGCTTCTTACTTACTTACTTACTTACTGAAACTTACTGTAAATACAGTCAGGCAGAGCTAGGAGAAATAAATCATCGATTATAATGGGGACATCCCCTTTCCTCTCCTCAACAAAGATAGCATCTATGTTTAACCATAAAAGGCACCTACGCTTCTCTCCTGCATACTAAATAGGAACTGTCTGACTCATGTGTTTCTTAAAGTCAGAGGACTGATATATCTCTGCTCTTGGAATTCTAATCTCTTACCAAGCAATACAATGTAGTAGCAAACATGGCAAGAAAGATGCACCCGGGTGGAAAGGGGAGACTAAGGCACTTATGTTGCCCCAGGTCACAATATCACTTGGGAAAAATATCTTGTCATCAGGGTTTATCTGCAGTTGTGAATAACGGAGTTGACAGCATCTCCCTGTTTTCCCATGTGATGGTTGCTTTTTAAAGTAATAGCAGGTTTGGAAAGCCAGGCATTAAGTCAGGGAGTTTTTTGTTTTTCTTGCGAGCTATTGCACATAGGGACTTAGAGGCAACTGCTTTGAGCTTGCTGGGAGTAAGAACATGTTCTCTCCAGTATAACCAGAGGAAGGCCTTATGATGAAAACCTCATCAGAAGTCCCATTCTTGACTTTACTCCAGACTTCGGGGTGACTTCAAGCAAGGACGCATCTGTTTTGTTCTGTCTCTTGTTCTTTTCTAAGGCCTCACGGACAGCTAATGTCCACTTAATGACACTGAATATCTTGCATTAATCTCCATGTGCAAAACATTTCAGACCTCTTTATTCATCTTTTCCCTCATATGTTGGCTCACATGAGAGGACTCACAGTGCAGGTCTGTGGCTGAGGCAGTGGGCTGTGCTCAGTTACGTTCCAAGACAGATGCTGAGATGCCAAAGCACAGGTAGGTAGGTAGTGGAGCTCATAGTGGGGTCCACCCTGGCCTGTAATCTCATGTATTTTTTAGTGGATCAGGGAACAGTCCAATCCAGAGAGGAACATGGGGCCCTAGACACAGACAAGCTCTGGTTTGGTGGTGTAGAGTGACTTAGACACTTGCAGCAGGTGGCACTTGTCTCGGTGAAGCACATGGGTGCCGAGAAGCTCTGCTCTTGATTTCAATTCTGGTGCACCAGGGCTTTTGCTGACCTAGGTAGCCACAGCCCCTTGCTGGGACAGCATGAATTCCTGTAGGCTTACTCTAAGTCAAGGAGCAGCTAGAAACTTGCATACCAGCCAACCTTTTTCCAGAAACGATGGCCAGGAAAGCCTTTGATCTTTTGGGTAAAGGAAAAAAGCCAAAATCAGGAGGAATACAAGGCAGTACTGGCTTTTGTTCATGCTCTGTCCTGTTTAATTCCAGCACAAGCATTGTGAATGGTTAATGGTAAACTGAACACAGAGCTGAGGTCATACATAAGCATATATATATATTTCTTGCCACTCTTTTCCTTTCTGCCTGAGCTGTGAACACTTTTTCAGGTGTGAAGCGCTTGGTTTCAACATCAGCATTTTTCATCAAAGCTGATTTCTGGTCATATTTGGCCTTGATCTCTCATTTAGTACTTCCTAAAAACCAGAACAGAAGCTTCTTAAGGAGCCCTTTTTGAATAATGCTAAGTGGTGATTTAAGAAGCAGAGGCAAGACAGGGAGGGGGGAAAAAAGGCATTTTCTTCCAGTGTTAAGTGGTGCTTCTATATTTTAATGGCTTCTGAAGTCAGGCAGACACTGTTGCTTGGTCTCAGCTGGACACTAATTCCTGCTGGGAATGCCTCGTGGCAGCTTTCAAAGTGCTCTGAAGCTGAATTTGTAATTGTGACTCAGAGCAGATCAATTCCCTTTCCTTTCTGCAGTGAAATTTAGGTGCTGTTACAGACATGAAGATGTCCCAATATACTAGCAGCATTAAAACACCAGAACCTGCAAGGCACCTGAAAAGAGTATTATGCAGGATGGTAGCTGGGGTTTGGGTAGATATGTTAAAATAAAAGAAGTGCAAAGAATAGAGCTAAGAATAGCTGAAACTCTCTCTTCTTCATCTGATTGTTCTTATAGCAAAGGACAAGAGGGCTTTCTTGTCCTTGGGGTTATTATGTCAAGGTTAAGAATGATTTTGAAATATTTCTCCTTTATTTTAAACTGTGGCCTGCTGCATTTTTGTCATACTCCTACTCCTGTACTACTTGTCCTTGCTTCGCCTTAGATTATTCAGGAGTGATCATCTGTAGCCTTTCAGATAGTGGTGTCATTGGCATCCTGTGAGACCAAGTCAGTCATGCATCTTACCTATTAAAAAATAAAACAGGGTAATTTGTCTCTTATTAAATTCAGGGTCAACTAAAAAATACAGAATGATATGTCTAAGCTGTAAGTCTACTCAGGAGTCAGGAGTGTATTGTCAAAGTATTTAAAAGCTAAACTGAGCAGAATGAAAGTGCTACTCTATCTCTCTGCTCTGTTACTGGACACCCTCTCCTAGTACTTCATCTCACACTGGTACTTCCTCTTCTTTTCAAAGGCTTTTGAGCAATGGAGCAGTTAGTAATACTGCCACTTAAAGTGTTCTGTTTGGAATCCAAACCGGATTGGAAAGGAGCAATTCAAAGCTGGCATTTCAGGCTATATGCAGACTCAAGCAGATCTGTTAAGCAGTGATACTTACGCTGCTTTCTCACAGTTCCCTTATCAATTGTTACACCTAGAAGTGTGCTTGAAAATGGAAAGTGTCTGGTGCGCAACTGAGACATCTGGCTGTGTGTGTTATGTCCCATTGCCCATCCCCCACACCTCCATGCCAAAAAAGAACATGCCTGCTCCTTTCGGGAAGTGAAATTTTATGTTTTATGATAATTACAATCATTTTCTGGCCTGCTCAGTCTAAGAAGTGCTTTCATATTGATTTCAAAGGAGCCATGATTTAGGCTCTTCTTTTATACTAGAATGGATGATGTGTGCTTCCACTTCAAACTAATGATATTTGTGACTTCAGAAGCTCATATTCAATATTAAGGATTTTGTTATCTGGTCAGTGCTGCATTAAAATAACTGAGGAAGATAAACTGTGCAGCAGAATTCTTCTCAGGCAGATTCAGCTTATATTTCTCTTGCCAGTGCACAGAGCACGGTCCACTAAGCTTTTGAATATCAAAGCATGAGACACTGGTGTCTGTCATTTAAAAGCAGCTGTTCCCAGAGGAGAGCTAGGGAGTGGTGGACAGTAGTGTTGGGATCAGATGTGCTGTCATATTAATGGGTTGAATTTGCAGCATGGTGCTGTGTAACAGCCTGCAGAGATGCTCTAGCTCATAGTCCCTGGAGAGTATTTGGAGGAGAAAAGTTTGAGGGGGAAGCAGAGTGTAAACAAGCCCCATCGGATGTAAGTATAAAAGTCAAACAAAGTGGACAAGGCTTTATATTTACAGACTATGCAAACTGTACACTGAATAATGCAAGATGTGGCATTATCCTTAGCCTGTCACTGAGAAAGTCTGTTGCACTGCAGTCTTCTCCAAGCAAAATCCACCTCATTAATTTCAGTTGTAGCCTTTACAGCGCAAACTCATCTACTGATGGATTTTTAACTCTCAAAAGCCTGACAAAAGCTAAAATAATGAAAGACCACAGTGCCCACCCCACTCTCATGTGCCCCTCCTGCCCCTCTTCTCTGATGCTTAAAATGACAGTGAAATTGCATTCCATTCCAGGCAGTGATCCCTTTGAAAATGTATACATCCTCCTCCAAATGGTTTCATTTTTCCTAAATGTGCTAGAGACATTGTCTCATGAGCTGCAGTAATTATCTTGACAGGCCAATTATTAAAAAAGAAATTAAAAAATTAAGTTTAAACATGATATAAGAGTTTGGCTGCTGGTTTTCCTTTTACTGATATTTCTCTGCGGAATGCTTTTGGCACCAACTGACATGGGAACTGCATTGCACCAGAGAGGGAAGCTGTCTTCCCCTGTTTTGATGCCAGATTAAAGATAACTTCTAGGCAGAGATTTCTCTCTAGATTTGTGGGCATTCAGAGCAGGAACAGCACCCATTGGCACATGGCTGATTATAGTTCCTAGACTATTAATCTGAATACTCATATCATTTACTCCCACTGGCCTGCCTGAAAGAACTGCCTGTTTAGGAAAAGAAACTTAACATGGTAAGAGAATGGATGGAGATAACCATTCTTGCTTTATTGAAAGGGCTTAAAGGAAGATGTGAATTTCCCCCTATCTGATATCTGAACAGTTTAATAATATTCTAATAATATTAATATATTAAACCTTGTGAGTTTTTTTTTAAAGAATCCCTTTGAGCCTGTAGGTTGGTAATATGTGAGCAGTATGTACCTACAAGATTCACACTAACAAGTAAATTCTTTGAGGGAAGCACTTCATCTATTACTTCATTTTTATTGCAAAATTGACATTAACATGCATTATTGCAAGATAAATACTTCAGCACATCATATAAACAGCTATTGAAAAAGGTACCAACTGGAGCCCTTAAGCTTCTACACCAGTGAAGGAATGCAACATAAGGAAGAAATTGGGTCCTCAAGGTGCCTTTCAAGGCTGATTGAGAAACTAACTTGACAAAGAATCTCCTCAAATCTTGTTTTCTGCTCTGCTCTGCTCCTCTCCTGGGTCCTGGGATAATTTGTAATTCAAGCTTGGAAGGAATCCTACGCTATTTCCTTCAGAGTTATTCCTTCCACATGTGAAATCTAGTAATTTAAACACCTCATCTCCTTTCACAACCAAGGCAAGAAAAAAATAGCCAATGATCACTGATTGAATCCATATTTCCACAAAGTTCTAGTTATTTTGTTTGATGCTTAAGAAATAAAATTAAATGAAGGTAGTTAAAGGTATAAGTACACTTTTTAAAGAAATACAGATGGTTGTGGCAAATGAATCTCCACTAATCTGGACTTGCAAATAAATCCCTAAAAACCTACTGGCCCCATTCCTGGGGTGTGATATCAAGCAATGAATTTGAAACCAGAGACAGGTTTAGTAGTAAGTGCTGGTTCAGCTTCATAGGATAGGAAGCAGCTCAGAATGAGTGATGATGTATTTTGGCTTAAAGCTTTAAGAAGAGTATGAGATAAAGATTGAAAATAAGCTCCATTACCTAATTACTTGGAGCTCAGTGGTAATTGAGTATGTCTAGCATCTTGGAGCAGTATTTTTCAAACTTTTAAGAGTTAGCTCTTCTTTCACGCAAGTCAATTGTGGATCTCCTGTACTGCCTCATGTGGTTAAGGACCTAACCATAATTCAGATCTTCACAGTCCTATACTCCTTAACCATTCTTACATGCCAAGGACTGTGAAGGAGCTGGTAGAATTGCTGAGTATTACAGTTCAAATCTGAACTGGCTTGCTTTGAAATGAAAAGAGCAGATCATGCATCTCAGAGTTGATGTTTCAGGCTCTCTGCAAACTCCAGCAGAAAATGAATTAACTGCGTTTGAGTTATGTTTTCACAGTTATTTGGTTGGTATATTTTTCTTCTCACAAACACTAAAAAGCTACAGAAAAAAAGAACAAAGAACACTGAAACTAAAAAACTAGAGGAAGGCCTGGGCATTTTTTGCATCTTCCTTGAAAAATGGCAGCTGCGCAGCAAACTGGTTGTAAACTGAAGAACTTTCTTGCTTTTGAACTGCTTCCACTTTATACACAGAAACTTATATCCCATTTGAAGGATGAATTTTTTGTTGTGAGTGGTGTCACTAAAGCGCAGGAAACTGAGGAGAGCAACAGAAGTTTTCCCATGAAGTTGAAATCTGTGTTTCCTAGCCTCCTACCCAGATTTTTTAAAGCGGTATCATTGTTGACCAGGGACTTTTAAATACCAGAGGGGACCTTGGCTCATTCTGTACAGATTGTTGAAACAATGAAAACACCGTAATTGCAGACACATTGTAAAAGACAAATGGGTAACACTGGGGAGCTTAGTTTTAGCCCTCTTCCTCCACATGGCATGTTTTCTGCAGTAATTCCCAACTGAGCCATCAGAGGAAGAACAAGATGCTTTTTCCTGCATCAGCAAAGCCACTTTACATGTGCAAACTCCCAGGTTTGAAACGATCCATTTTTCAGCTGTTGGCATTTGAGGTGGAAGGCACATATTCCACCTGCCACCAGCTTTTCCCTTTCTTTCCCACACTTGTAACTATACTTTGGCTTACTTGTTCTAGCAGGAAACACAACAGCAGAAGTAGTAAGTACAGTTCTGCTTCGTAAAGCACTTCTAAATTATTTCTGCCTAATCCCAAAGCAACTGCCAAACCCATCTCTCCAGACACATTTAGTCCATGTGCAATGAGTGGTGTGGGATTAGCCTGGATTGTGTGGTAAAGCTCAACGCCTGCTTTGGGAGATGTGGAAGGACTGGGTTCTCCTGTACAGTAAGATAAGGAACCGTGCAGTGCTCGGGGAAGCTGCTCACTGCTCGTTTCTGTTGTAACCCTCTCCAGCAGAACAAGGAAGCAGAAATGGTGTGTTGGCACAACCCTGCTTTCTCAAGTCCCAAGGTAGCCCATAGAGAGGGTTTCCATGACACTGAGGCGTTGGAATTATACTAAGGAAATGCTGATTTTTTTCCTGACTGACACAAAACTGGGTGCATGTAGCCCAAGATTTGCAGAGACACGTGAGTACTGGAGGTATTCAGTATTCATAGGGATTCCCAGGTCTTTCCTAAAATGCAAAGGGTCCTTTGCTAAATACCAACAAGACCACATTGTGTTGTGTGTGCTTTTCCATTAGACAGCCACCTGCTGTGAAGCAGAGTGCTGCTGGGTCACCAGGGATGCCAGGGTCCCTCTGCAGATCCTAGCCTTAGCTCCTCCCTATCTAAAGATCACCTCTATAAAACAGAGGGAATTTTCCCCTGTCTGCCAGGGCTGCAGGGAAGGTAAGTTTCTTGTGCCTGCAGAAGACCATTCCTGATAAGCCTGCTAGGAATTATATGGTGTCCCGTTATCTAAGGGTCTTACAAAGCTAGAGGGCAGAAGGGTTTCCACATACTCCACCCACAGAGAAGATACCCAGAAAACCTTCCAGGAGGCAAAACTTATTCCACTAAACTAAACTGAAGGAAAGAAATTTATGAGCAGGAATATAGGTACAGCTGGTACATTATTTACCATTTTAAAAACACAGTCTGTCTGCCTGTCTTACATCTCTGAGAAATGACTGCATTTTCAAATGGATGAAGACTTCTGCTGTAGAATCAGAGATCTCAGCTTTACTTAGACCAATCTTTCTAATGAGCTGTTTAACTAGTACAAATTTCAGTCTACCTGACATATGATAAAATGGAAAGCCTATTTAAGTTTTCATTAATTAAGACAGAAGAATAGAGACAGGAAATGGCCATGGCTGAGAAGGTATCAAGTCACAATTCATTTCAATGAAGCTTCAACTGTACCACAGGTGTGTAGCTGTATGCATCTCCTCTTTTACCTGAAAAAAGAAGAAAACACATTCTAATAATAAAGAAATAAAAACACCCCTTGTATTAATGCCTGACCATCCTGACCTTTCTGCAATGCATTATTGACAATTCCTTTAACATTTATTTAAACTTAATTTCCCAGAACAGAACATGACAGAAAGTAAAAAACATTCATTTCAATTGTGAAAGCTTTCACTTTAATGCATCTCTGAATTAATTGGGCACAGTCTTCATATCAAGTGAAATAAATGGGCTGATAATTGATTAGAACCTCAAGGAACAATGAGATCTGATTGGTTGGGAAAAGATAAGTGACCTGTAAAAGGTCAGGATTTTTTGAAATTGTTTTTTTAATAAAGCATGTTGGTGAATAAATTATCTGCTAGGTTTGGATGAATTATTTTGATTTGATATATAACTTCTGTCAAAGTGAAAATGGTATGTGATGTAACCTAATTCTTGGAAAACTAGAGATCCCCTTTGAAGGAGATGAGTCCTCCTCTCAGTCTCAATATTAGGCTTTGAAATATTGGTAGATCAGCATGGCTTTTCTTAGCTTACCTTTCCATCTTTTCTCAAGAGAATTCTGCCAGGTCTCCTCTTCAGCTGAGGAAAGGAAAGAATCCAAAATGGGTTTTGGTCGATTTTCTGCCTTGCCTATTATGAACAATGCTTTTCCCTTCCAAGATGTCTTTCTCCCACCCCCAGCTGAGTCTTTAGTTGAGAAGCTGGGATGAGCAGATGGGATGTTGATGCTTGTGGTGAGGTCTCCCCTGCATCCATGGCCAGAACAGTCACTTTGAAGCAAGCCCCTTTCCTCCTAGTTGGACTGTTCAGCCTGTTCTCAACCCTTGTTCTTCTCTCAGCTTCCCTTTTGGACTGCTGTGCCTTTTCTCCACTCTTGTGCTGACATAGCACTTCAGCAATTTTATGAATACAGGAGTATTACAAGTGTGTCACCAGAGGAAGGTGTGTTTCCTTTTCTTGTGCTCCTGGCCCAAGTGTCTATCCCAAGATGACTGATTATCGGTTCGTCTTGACCTTCCTGCAAGATTCTGCCTTCCCACAAACAAAAAAAGTACTCTCCAGGCTTGTGCTGTGCTGGTTAAATCAATTAGAGCATGGAGCACACCACTCTGAGGCATCTCTTCCTTGGGCTGAACCCCAACTAATCAGTACAGCAATGGTAAAATGCTGATCCCTATGTGATGGACAGCCTCCCTGTCATCCATGAAGGGGCTGCTGGAAACACTGTGTTTCTGGGAAGCCTTCCAGTGCTGATGGCCACATACCCCCAGCAAATGCTTATTTGGCTCTTGTCTGTGTTGTAACAACGTGCATCGCACTCTTGCTGTAAGGTTTATCAGTACTCAGGTTTATCAAGAGGAAGTGCAACAAGCCTTTTACAGGATGAACACACAGTCAGCCTGGTCTGGCTCCTGTAAATATCTAGTTTTTGCAGGAGACTTAGTTATGTTGTTGTTATTGTCATCCTCACCCCAGCACAAGGTGATCTCATTGACCACTTTGCACCAGGTTTACCCTTGCCTTTTCTTAGGCATTCCTGCCTGCACCTCTGGTTTGCCTGTTTGTGAAGCAGCTTAAGAATTGCTGTAAATTATATCTCAAACTGTTAAGGAAAGCCCATGTGACTGCCAGGAGTTAGATCCCAAACAGGTCAGTACCTGCTGTCAGAGCAGGAATCCCTGGGAGAATGAGAGTGGACAGCTGGGAACCTCTTGACAGCTTTCCCAGAGTAAGGCATCTCCACAGACCCCCTTGTCTGTGAGATGACAGAGATATTTAATTGGCAGAAATAGTAAAAAAAAAAAAGGAAATAAAAATGAGCAACATTTGGAGTTTCTGTTTGGTGGAAGACTTCAGCATTTCAGGAGATTTTTTATTCCTGAGTAGGACAAAATGTTGACACGTTAACAATTGTTTTTTAAAGAGAACTGAAATTCTGCAGGAAACAAAATGAAAATGTTGGAACATTGCATTTTAATTTTCAAAATGAAAAATATGGGCTTTTACTTTTGTGTGTGTTATAGCCAGTCTTTTCTTGTTGAAATGTCTTTCATTTTGTAGCAGCTGCTTTTCTTTTCTCCCTTGCCTTTCATTCCCTTTTCCCTTTTCCAACTTCACTTTTCTCCTTTCTCCTTTCTCCTTTCTCCTTTCTCCTTTCTCCTTTCTCCTTTCTCCTTTCTCCTTTCTCCTTTCTCCTTTCTCCTTTCTCCTCTCCTCTCCTCTCCTCTCTGCAGATTTGTAACCACAAGGCTCTTCTGCATGAAACATGACCTATTTTTTTCTAGAGTGACCTCAACACCATGCTGAGGAGCTGGTTAAAAGCTTTGCTGAACACTTCCCCCAGCCCCTGGTTTTTCTTTTAAAGTCTCCTAGTCTAGTATTAACTGAGCTTAGTCCTAGTTTTAAGATCTGAGATCACATCTTGCAATGATTTGCCTCTAGGCATGAAACAAGTGTACTGATGTGTTAGCCACACTTAGAGCTGCACTCATACATCACAGTTCAAGAGTCTGTCCTGTTCCTTTCAACAGCACCTTAGAACTGCTGCTACACCAGAGCAATGTAATAAGACTCTGTGCTAGCAAGAGTATGGGAAAGGGAGTTCAATTTGGTGCACAGATGGATGCATGCTCCTCTTTCAGGAGAAACAAGGGTTAAAATGCAGTATCAAAAAGGTAATTGGATTGTGCTTTTGTTATTCTAACACAGAAACAACTCTGAGCTTCATCTTACTGTCTAATGCAACACTGGTTGTAAGTACAAGGATTTGTTCTTGCTTACACCTGTGCAAACGGGGTGTAAATTCTTAATGTAGTATAGTAACATTGGCCTTCCTTTCGCATTCTGTAGGCAGAAGAATACCTATGAAAAGTGTACCATGCAGGAACAAAATCCTCCCTGATTACATCACAGTTTTAGAAGCAGAAGGACTATAACTTTTGTGCTTTTCAACTTTGGGATGAAGTTGATCCAATTAGGCACTCTTTTTTTCAGTATGAATGTAGTCCAGCTCCCTGCCCTAAGGCATTTACACCTAAACCTATGTTGTTCTTTGAAGATATTTTATCTAACATTTTAAGAAACCTTCCGTGATTTTATAGCCTCCCTAGGAAATCTAGTTTTATGGTGCATTCCTGTTCAGTTTTTAATGATGAACCTGATGTTTGTGGTAATTTCAGTCTATTACAACTCATCCTGTCCACCACTGGTGGGAAAGCAAGCTCATTGCTTCTTCAGAAGATGTTCTTTCTGCATTTCAGGACTCAGCACAGTTCCCCTCCTTGTTATCATCACCACATCAAACAACAATAGTTTTTGCAGTCTTTATGCTGCCTTTTCTTGTCAATCTCCTTTTGTCTCCCATATGGGTCTGGGTCTCTTGCCTAGTTATTGCTCCAGTAGAGGCCTTAATAATAGGTTGAAAACATTTCATATGATATGCATATTCTGCTCTTGTTTGTATGGGAAGATATGTGCCCTTTTTTCCCCCATAAGGAATGCATGCTACGGTGCTGTCAACTCATGTTCAGTTTTGTGATCCTTTTTACAGAACTGCTGTCCAACCTTGTTCTGTACAAGTACAGTAGATTGCTGCTGGTTGATTTCTGCCTCGTTTGTAGCTTTGGTGGGTGTCCTCACTAACCTATCATCTAGGGCCCAGTGGGAACACTAAATCATCCCTGTGGAACCTCACTAGACCCATCTTTTTACTTCGACAGTGAATGATTTTCCAACCAAGTCTGCACTGCCTGACCCTTGGAGTACTTTTGTCTGGCCCATATTTCCTCATCTTCTTTTTCAAAGTAACATGTCAGTGTCAAAAACCTTACTGAAGTCAAGATACATGACATTTTCTCTTTTTCCCCTACAGCTATTCCCCTGTTATAGAAAGAAGTTACACTGGTTTGACATGGTGTCTTTGTGACAAATCCATGTTGGCTATTACTCATCTTTTGTCTCCCTCTAGTTATACGAGTAATTTGTTTATTTGTTCCAACTTTTTTCTGGGAATTGAATTTTAACTTGAATTCTAGCTCTATTATTTCTTCTCAAGTCCTTTTTTTTCCCCTTAAGATACAGGCATTCTTCTTGCCCTTTTGGAGTTTTCTGAAGCCTCACCTTTCCTTTTGGGGATCTCAGTGCTCAGAGACATCTTTGGCCAATTCTCTAAATATCCTGGGATTTTCATGAAGCCCATCTGATCTGAAAATATGTGAATTACCCTACTGCTCTGTACTGCAGCCTCAGCATGTGTTCAGGACAGTGTCGTGCTAAGTGCTGGACACAAGTAATAAAGAGAGTCCTTTCACTGAAGCCCTGATTAGCTGCACATACGAATACGTGAGACTAAGCAGAAGCCTCTGGCCAGACAGAAAGGCAGCTTAAATGATGAAACATTCTTCATTAGCTTGAAGGATAAAAGTGTCCTCTTGTGCATGGTCTGGCTGTCATCAAACGTTCTGCAGGCATTTCAGCAGGGGGCATTTTAAAGCGGGAGTCAGAAGAGGACAGCCTTTTAGCAAGCCTGCCTTTTTTACACAGATCTGCTAAAGCAGTGGAAGAGGCAGGGATAAAGACTAGACAAAGGAGTGAGTGTCAGGAACAAATAGTGGTGAAGAGATGACCTGCACTGCTAGGCTGGCCACTGTGCACAGAACTGGAAGCACAAGTCATGGGCTGAGTTCAAGTTGTTCAAACAAGTGAGGAACATAGGGATAGGCCTCCTGCCATATGCTGTCTGCCAGCAGCTGGGGTCCACTGGTGTGTTTTGGTGGTGTATGTCACTGGCAGGTGCTTTCACTCAGCATGTCTGCCCTGGAGCCCACTCAGATGACCTCCCATCCTGGTGCTATTGCTCTGGGGAGGTGGTGTGAGTGCAGCTGAGCCATGATTTAAGTGAAACCTCATTTCACCTTCTGTTTTTTCCCTTGTTTGGCATAGGGTATAGCTGGCCAGCTTTGCATGAAGGCTCTAGTGGGGTTCAGTCTGGACTTGGCACATTTGCACTCTGATCTGCTCAGTGCTCAGCTGCAGCTGCTGCCAGTTCATCAGCCCAGGGGCCAGGTGGATGTTTGACACTGAGAGGAGGACTGTACACTTCTGCCTTGAATTCCTGGTGTTATGGCACTGAGGCAGGGAAATGGAATGCACATCCTGATGAGAAGGATGACCAGGGCAGGGGAGAAAGACAAGGTTGTGAGAAGTCATTGACCAAAGGTGTTTTTCACCCAGAAGTTGTGGAGAGCGCTGGGTCCTGGACAGGGTCTCAGACACTCAACAGTTCAGAGGTACCATTCCTGGCTGCTGGAATAGCTGAATTCAGCTTGGCCCAAAGTGGCTACAGACTAACTATCCCAACCTTTTCCCCTCTGATATATCTGAGTCTGTTCTTGAAAATTACTATTTTAATGGTTGATTAATAAGTTGTGAGCCACAAGGGGTAATTAGTCTGCTAATCACCAGGTTCCACAACCTCATCAGCCACTCAGATTGCTCTCAGTGGCAGCCCTTTTGCCTCCAAAATGCTAAACTGTCATTCAGGAACAGTGTTAGTGCTGTGATGCTCCAGTTGAGCACAGCCTTGCCAAATAGCAATAAGCTATACATATACTCTTTCACACATGGGGCTCTTTGCTGTAGAGATTGTCTCTGCATTGGCCAACTTCATTAATTCAGTCATTGCCTCTTGCCATCTAATGAGAGAGAAAAGTGCACTGGCTGAAGATTTCATCCTACTGCCCAATTTGTTGTTTAAATAAACAACACAAAAATAAAGAATAAAGCCGTCTACCCCATGTGTTGTGCATGGCCCCAGCTGAGCTGGTTGGCTGTACTTGCCAGACTGCTGCTGAACTCTGCTGCAGGTGTTCTCTGTCACAACGACACATGTTTGAACCAGGTGCCCTGTGAAATCCAAAAAAGTGCACTTCCTCTGCTTTGTCAGCACGGCTCCCCTTTGCCTGCAAGGCTTTCAAAAGCATGAGGGAAATGACTCACCCAGCAGAATGTGGGAATTATCCTGTTTAGCTGCTCTGCTTTATCCTGTCAGAAACACACGATGAAAAACTCTAGTCACAAGAGACCGAGGGGGCTCCCATATAACTGACAGACACCAACTGTTTCAGAGCACTCAGATCCTGTTATCGAGAGGAGCCTGACCCCTGTGCTGCACCTCCATTTATCATCATTTTAATCCAATTGGAAGTCTTTTCAAAAGTCTCCATGTTCTTTCATCCTTTTCCCACTTTCTCTTACCCCAAATACTCTCTTTTTTTCTCTTCTTTTTTTCTCTTCTTTTCTTCTTTTTTTTGTTGTTTACTTTTAAACTCCCTGCTCTCCCAACTATTTTTTGTTCTTTTAACTTAGAAAAGTATACATTTTTAAGGATGATCCCAGGCCAAAATTTCTCTGTTGAAATGGTATAAAGAGAAGATTATTTCACCAAAATCAATGGAATCAGTCCAAATTTAGCTGTCGAACTGGGCAGAATTCATCTGGCTAAGTGACTTTTCATTTTTTCTCTTTCATCTTCAAAGTGATCCTGAAAGGTTCCAGATAGCAACTGAAAATAGTTTACTCATACAAGCTAGGGCCCAAATTTCTCCATCTCCTGTTTGTCATTAAGGTAGTGTTACTCTGACAGGTATTTTTTATATTCAGAGTGAGAGATGGTTCTTATCTTTGTGGTCTAAGCTTTTCTTCATGAAGGCATTTAAATGCCTGAGCACTTTCTAAGTGCTCAGGGAGATTTTGTGTTTAACTTCCTATATCTGTCTAAATGTATTCTGAATCAGTGTCCAAAAGACCCAGGGGGAAAAAAAGTTGCTTTTGCCACTCCATGTTCATAGGAAGAAGAAGAATGATTCTAAATGATTCTGTCCCTTGAAAATAGTATCTTGCTGTTGATATGCTGACACAGTCCTCCTGACTGTATTGCTTGCCCACAGTTGGACCTTAGTCAGGATCTGACTGTGATGACATTAGGATGTGGCTGTGGAATTCATCTTATTTTTGAGTCCCCATTCAGCACAGAGAAAGCCACAGGAGACTGTGGAAGTTGTGAGGGGGTGATTCTCCTTTCTGCTACGCAGCTAGTAGGTGATGCTTACATGGTTGTCCTGTGTCTTGGAGCCAGAAAGAACACTAGGATGCCTTGGAATGCAGCTCTGGGAAGGTGAGGAAGAACTGCTGACACCTGCACTCAGAACAGCAGGTTTGAGGGACCATAGCACAAGTACCTGCTAAGCAGTCACAGATTTGTCCCTGGAGTACAGGACTAAGGTACTGCCTAGTTCTGTAAATAGTCTGAAGTAGTTATAATGCAGCATATAGCCTGAAGAAACAGGGAGGAGGCTGTAGATTTCAAATTATTTTGTATTTTCATTGGGGAAAAAAAATCAGCTGATAAAATTCCTCAGAAATCAGGAACAGAAAGAGCAAGCTTA
Source organism: Aphelocoma coerulescens (assembly GCF_041296385.1). Taxonomy (NCBI): domain Eukaryota; kingdom Metazoa; phylum Chordata; class Aves; order Passeriformes; family Corvidae; genus Aphelocoma; species Aphelocoma coerulescens. The sequence goes on from NC_091021.1 coordinate 14,182,949, forward strand.
AGCTCAGAAGTTTTTTACTTTGCCTCAAATCTGGCATGAACTAGCTAAGGGCTACACGAAACACCTTGTTTTTCATGGTGTCAAACACTAGTCACACCTTGTCCTTGTATATACTCTGATGCTAGCTGGACCCATCAGTGTTTCTGCGGTGTTATTGTAAAGCTGCTTACAATAAAGTCATACTTTCTGAAAACAAAACAAAGACCACATGGTTTTGTGTCAAGTATGTATTATACATTTTATCTAAATGATAACTGCTGCTGCCAACAAAATAAAGTTAAGAAAGTAGTCAACAAAAGATAAACTGAGTCTTAGGAAGGGTGGAGGTCTAATTCTGACTGTGCAGTAGCACCACACTTTCCCTGAAGGCACACTGCAGCTGAGCTTTTTGGCTAGCTCTGACTTCTCCCAAGCATTCCTTCCTCTCCCTCACCTTTTGGTGCCAATGAGGGTGCCTCCAATGAGCATCTGTGATGCACTTGCTGACAGCACCTTTTGCACTGTGGATGCATGGTGTGCTTTGAATTGTCAAGGCACAGGGTCCTTTTCTGTGGGTAAAGATGCAGGAAAGCTGGGGCAAGTGCAGAGCTCCCGGGGCACACTGCCTTCCTCTGTAGGGAAAGAATTCCCTTCCCCTTTCCCTCCCCCTTCCCCTTCCTTTTCCCTTCCCCAGTTCTAGGTTTCTAGTCATTGTGGATCAGCCCTATCATGTATAGTAAATGAAGTTATTCAGATTCCCTAAAAACTTGTTTGGGAAAGTTTATGTCATTCTCTCAGTTCAGTGTTTGTGTTGGGGAAGAAAAGATGGTGGCAAAAATACATCTGAAACACAGAATACCAACACCAGGCAGGAAATTATGTTCAGTCAAACTGCTAAACAGAGGCTGATGAGAGGAAAAGGAAGTTCACAACCACTCCCACTCATGGGATTATGGGAAGCCTGAAGTTGCCTCTCTGGTTCCTCTTCTTGTATTTTCCTGGCTGAAACAAAGCTTATCTAAAGTATTTTTTGATGTTCGCGATATTCAAAGATCTAAAATCAAGGTGTGACCATCCCTTGTGCCTGGAGCGATACTGCAGGTTTTCCAAAGCCATCTGTGGGGAGAGGTATGCAATATATATCACTGCTAAGCCAGAGCATCCTGCACTCCTCCTTATGCCTCTTTCACGTTCAGGTCAGGGTCTACTCCTATCTATTTACTTATTTGTTTCACAATTTACACCATATAGCTACACTAGTTTTCTATCAAGAGTCAATATGTAACACAGGTGAAAAAAAAAAATTTAAAATCCGTAACAAGGAACATCTCCGTTCAGCCCATTTTTTCAGGTGGTGAAAAAACACAGTGCATAAATCAATTGTACACCATAAATCAATTTTACACTGTCTTTAAAGCATTGCAAACACAGTTATGGATTTGAATGGTAAAAATTTCATCTTACAGGGACATTACAATTGTCACTTACATGAGGATATTCTTAGAATGTAATAAAAAGGGAGAGCGTGAAGTATTTATTCTAGCAGAGTTTAAATTATTTCCATGCAAACTTTTCTGAATTGATAAGAGTGCCCTTTAAAGTAATGTTAATAGAAATGTATAATTTAGAAGTCCTAAACCCACAAAACACATGAAAAGTTTCTGGTATCATATGAAACTTTATATTCATCTGACTCTGAAGTGTGATTGGGTAAAACTGAAGTGTTGTTCTAATGATCTGGTCATTGTTTGCATTTGCTGAGTTTTCTGGCAAAAATATCTTGTATTGCTTGAGCGATATATTAGCACTGCACCATTGGAACATCCAGGGAAGAGGATTGCCTCCAATTCTTTCCACTGTGTGACAAGCAAAATATTCTTGTTAGTTCCTTGTCATTTTAGCACCTGTGCAAATCTACTTCATAAACTGAAGGCAGTGCAGCTCCCTGTCCTTTACTGAAGTTATCACTGGGGCTGTAGAGCTTTTCTTGCTTGCCTGGATGCTAAACAGAATGGAAGGAACCATTCCCAGGCTCAGTTGTTAGTGCTGCTGGTTGTGAGGAAATCCATACAAAAATCACTCTATCCATAACCAGAACAGGCCTCTTTCTGGAGAGCCCCAGTAACATTAACAAGCACTTCTACAGCTTCCCTTGATAAGCTCTTAGAAGGCTGCTATAGAGTCAGAAAGGAATAGTTCTTAACAAAAAATTCCTTAAACAATTCTCCTTTTTTTACCTATTCACAAAGAGCTGTGAAATTCTCACATTGTTTCATTATTTGAAATTGTTTTCCAGTGAGTTTATGAATAAATACTAAGGTTTCAGATTGTGTCAGTCGGAGGTATTAGAATTAACTGTGCCTTCACACTGTGAAGCACATTACTAAGCTGAATTGCATAACTTGAGCTATACAAATAATCATGTATCTAATAACTTGTGAATGTTGAAGTACAGAACATTTTTTGGGGCAGTCTATGTTAGTTCTGTAAGTCACCTAATCAAGCCTGGGAACCAATCATGGTGGATAACCAGTTATGATTTGGATTTTAGCTGGGACTAAAGAGTTTCATAATGCTAACACATATTGAAAGCATGGCTGTAGCTGCCAAGTATGTGCTTGTAAGAACAGTGTAGGATACTTCTGGAACTTCCTGTGCACCTTGGTGTTTTGTTTTTACTTTTTCTTTTTTAATCTAAAGCATTAGAACTGTGCATACTGATATTTTAATGGTGATATTTTAAGGGAGAGCAAAAATATTCTCAAGCCACCTCTACCTTTAACTGCATTTTTCAACATGGAACTCATTAGGCTTTGTGTACACTGGGAGCGATAAAAGAGTTTTATTTTGTTGGGTTTTTCTCATGATTGTAACTCAGAAGAAGTTAGGAATGTATTTTCTGGTCTATTTAAGAAGGGCATGCTTTACCTTCAGTGCTCAGGGACTGTGTAACTTTCATGACATCTCATAAGTAGGTCCCAGGAAAATTGTAGAAGATATGGTTTTGTTTCTTATAGCAGTGTGAAAACAAATGTACCTGAGAATTTATTAAAGTTTTGAAAGTCACCTGGATAAACTGGAGAATTTATTGCAATAAACTATATTTATTTGCTCATGGTAACCATCTTAGCAGCTAACCAGTGTTTGCAATCTTTTAAGCTGAGCTGTCACAGTCCCAGTTTTCTCTCCAGCTATCAGGCAGGTATTCAAGCTGGAATCTTTCCCATGGTTGATGTAGACTGACAGCCAATCTCAAAAAAACCGTGGGAATAAGAACTTCAATAGACCATAAGTGAGGTTGCCAGAGATGCTGTGTATCAAGAGCACAGTGTTGGTTTCAGTGAAATTTGCACCTGCTTACACCAGATTTGCACTTCTCTGCAGCAAAGAGGCTCTGCATGTGGCTGAGCTTCCAGCTGCAGAGCTCTGTGGTACATGGCTGTTCTGCCTGCTGGGAAGGCGCTCTGGGTAGGGCCCAATGAGCTGACCAAAACATGAACCAGACATCCCAGCTGCCTTGTAATGGCCCTGGTAATTCATGTTAAGGTAAACAACTTACTTGAAATCCAGGCATTCACTGTAACATATGTTCCTACAGATTTGCCTACAGGTTGAAGTAGTGGCAATACAGTGTCAGGCCCAGGGACTCAATGCAGGGCAACTCCCTGTGCTTTCAGACTAACCAACTGCTCCTCTTTTCTTGTTGTCTGGTTCACTGCTGTTGAATCATCAATGTAACTGATAAAACAAAAGCAGGGAAGCTCATTTATCATTTTTTAGATATGTCTAGACATTCGCTTCTCTGCCTGAAGTGATCCAATGGACTGGAAGAGTTCTGCACATGTCCTCTTAACACATCTACTTGTAGGGGTTATTTCAGCCTGTAGTATTGTTGTTGCAAACTCTCTCCACTACAGACTATCTTGAGAGCCTTGAAGCTTTCTCACAAGGCTCTGCATGCACACAGCCCAGGCTTGTGTAGCAGATAACAAGGCCTCCTGTGGTCAGCATTACGCAGGTGACATCACTATCACTGCTACTACTGTTTACACATGACTACTGTTGAAGAGCTAGTCACTGGAGGATACCATTCTCCTCACTACTTGCTTCTTTTTGTTTTGTCCAGCCTGTTCTTTTTGTATAATAAGGGACAGAAACACAGATTTACTTCTTATATGACTCTTCTAATACCAAGCCTACAAGCTGGAAACTCTTCATTCCAGAGATGGCTTTCACATAACCCACCTGAGAGCAGTGTCAGACCTAAACCACTCAGCAGTTGGCTCCTTTCCATGTTATCTCCCATCAGTCTCTCTGAAGGATTCACGGTTATCCAGCTGAGATGATCTGTCCTGTGGGATGTGCTTATTGCAATAAATCTTGAAGAGGAATGAAGTGACATGGTAGCAGAGCTGTGGTAGTGCATTGCTTTTGCTGGTATTTGCCTAGTGGTACTTTTAGACTTGTTCTGGACTATATGAGGCATAAAATTCAGGCAAGAACTCCTGCCCTCTAGAGGTTTGAGGGTCTGTTGAGGTGTGCACCTGTGAATTCTTGTAGGTGTGGGATGCATTGCTTGCAAAGATGTAGGTTCACTATTTGGCTTCTTGGCTGTCCAGAATGTTTATATTTCCTTCAAGTCTCACTCTTTTGAAGAGAAGCCCACAGAGCTGGTCATCCTCTTGATCGAGAAACCTGCTTGAGAATGAAGTGGTGGCTGTAAGGCACCTAGAGAAGATTTTCCTTGTGTCTGTGGTCAGGAGTGACAATTCTGAGGTAAAAATAGACAAGGGCTAGCACCTGAACAGGCCAAAGGAGTCTCCAGGCTTAATGTAGAGGCTGGCATCTGGCCTTCTATACATATTACCATTGCCCCCCTTTGCCCATCCTGTTTCTAGAGTTTTTCCAGGCTTGTCATGGCATCATTCATCCCTCCTTCATTGCAAAGGAGTGGGCACCTGGAAGATGGAGACTGTCACAGAGAAAAGCGGAGTCTCTCTCATGACTGTTGTTCTCATATACCACGTCTCAGAAACAGGTAGGTCTTTCTTGCTGCTGTCTTCCTCCAGAACTGCAGGACTGTCTTAGGTTAGATGCAGTGACATTTTGTCTGTCTCTGCTGTCTCCTTAAGCATGAATTGTTGTATCCGCCCTTTTCTCTTCCCTGCTCCCTCAACTGAAAATAAAGGAGTCTTTGTTGCTAAGTCTCACAGTCAGCCAAAAAGGACTAGAGCAGGCTCTTGTGCCCCGGCCATTTCTCTGTGTTTTAGCATGCTGGTTTTTTGTAGGTGTGTACCTGTCTAAAGAGATCACAGGGTGATGCCTCCTGCTTAGCTCTGAAATACTCTGAAAAACACCAGTATTGGTGTCCCTGTTGTATTTTTTTCTGATTAACTCTGAGCCACAAGATGCATAGAAGTCAGGAGAGGAATGTCATTCATGAGAGATTTCACGTTCCTTAAGCAACTCATATGTGCCTCTCTTTTCACCTTTAGACAGAAAGGGAGTGCTTCAGATCAAGGTTGAACATATGGTATGTTGTTTTCCTATCTGTGAAAGAGAGGTTTTTCCTGTGTTTTGTTTTGGTGTTCTGGCTGTTGTTGGGGTTTTGTTGCCAATGTTTTTTTGTTTGTTTTTAAACCAGCAAAATCAAACTTATGTGGTACCTACAGAGGTTTGGATTAAGGAGACCAGAGCAAAAGCTGAGGTGTATGAAGATGCATGATAATTATAGGTTCTCTCTAGCTTCTTAGGTTAGGGTGAGAAGTGAAAAGCACCAGTTGGTGTTATTAAGTCTAGGTAACAGTACATTGAGGTTTTCTTATCTAATTTTCTTACATGTAGAGCATGTAAGAGACGGAGCAAAGGGAATTCATGGGCTTACCTGGTAGGCTCTAATACAGTCCCATAAAATGAACAGCCTTATCAGGGTATGATTTATCTCCTCCCTCCCATGTGCAGACAGCAGAATGAAACTTCAGCTTTCAGAAAGAAGGTGGTCTCTAAGGACAGTGTTTTGCACAAGACAAGGCAATTTCCCACTGCCTGATCAGAGACACCAGCCTGTGTGAGGAGGTGACAAACCCCACAGCTGCAGCAAAGCGTAGGAGCCCCATTTTCCTGTCAGCCTCCTTTGGTGAGGTGTTGCTAGTGGCTTTTCTTGTGGCAAATGAGAGTGCAAGGCACTGTGTTGTGGTTCCTGGCCTGCTCTCTGCTCTTGAGCTGCCACAACCATCTCAGGGCTTTTTTCTGCATTGCTCTGTCTAAAGCAAAGTCATGTTACAAGACATACACTTTGTAACTGCCAATGTCAGCATGAAAAGAAGAGATGGAAATCTTCTTTTCACTTAAAGTGTTGTAAATCAGCACAGTAAACCAGACTATAGATTATGCTTTTGTTACTGAGAATTAAATTACAAGGAAATGAATGGTGCATAATAATTCCCTATGTCACTGAATTCTCCACTCCTCAGCAAAATAGTCTCTCACACAAACAGGTTTGCAGTACTTGTCCCATCGCTGGGGAAGAGGCGCACTCTAGTGGCTTTTTGTCTGAAAAATTGCTGCTGGTTGGTGGCAGGGCAGCTCAAAATAGATTCATCTAAATGTGGAGAGGTTGGTTATGGGAAGAAGTTGTATTCAGATAAGTCATGTTATCCTAGTCCAAGATTATATTATATTTTGTGAACTAATGTATTCACAAAAAAGACTAAGCAGTTGTTTTGTACTTATTGAAGGCATTATTAATTAAACTGTGAGCTTGTGTTTATCATGCTTGCAGACTTATTCCAACAAGGACAACATGGTAACATATATTTCAGTTTTGAAAATAAGCATTTATTTCAGTTCCAAATTACGTTTGGTGATCAACACTTCTGGGGCTGTGCTTTCTTCAGCTGGGTTTGGTGGCTGAAGACTGCAGAGGGAATGGGCATTGCTGGTCACCGGCTCAAGGTTTAACAACCAAGTTGAAACAGATCCCTAAAAATAAGTTTCAAAACAGACAAAAAGAGGTCCACATTTACATACCTCAGGTGGCCATTTCTATGTGCAACATATATGCACAAATGTGTACAGCTAGGTATAACTAATCTCTCTTTCATGCTAGATTTACAGATCCCTATAGCTACTGTTGTCAAAAGGAATCTTAACCAAGAATCCAATCATCTGGGGCTGTCCCAGGAGAATGCCAGCTAAGAAAGGGGGATGCTTCATGTATAAGTCATTCTTTCAGGTAGGAAGGGCACCCAGGAAAAGTGTTTTGTTTGCAGCATTCCCACCCTTCCCTGCACCCTTCATCCCCCTGCAGAACCAGGCTGTGCTCAGGGAGGGATGTGTCAGCAGGGGAAGGTGGAGCAGAGACAGGGAGGCATGCATGTCACATCCTTTCAATCTCCTACGCTTGAGCCTAGAAGGTGTCTGCAAATTCAGGAAAGCTTTTTCTGATATGGGTCCTTTGGGAAGGATGACAAAAAAGAGAGACTGAGGGAAATGTTTAACTGGAAACAAAGGCAGGTATAGAAGCTCTGAGGCTTTGAGCTTTTTTCTTGTCCCTTAGAAGTCCTGTGGCATCTGCTAGCTTTGGGTAGTAAGCCTTTCAAGCCTGCTGTGCCAGGACAGTTCAGTTAAGGGCTGGTTTTGGGCACAATGTCCTGCTGGAGGATGATTGTATGAAGGGTATGACCTGGTTTTTGGTTGCTAGCAAAAGGTAGTATTTGCTCAGCCCCTCTGAATTCAACATGATTACCATACTTGAAGATTGAGAAAAGCCCTGCTAGAGATACATAATTAGCAGGCCGAGTCAATGAGAGCACTATCCCTTTTCATCCTGAAGCAGAGGCCTTCCTCTGCTTCATCTCCCACTAGATGCTAAAAAATAACGTTACATCAGAGCTTTTTTGTGAAAGATGGTGGCTGCATTCTAATTTGACTTTTGAAGCTGTGGGCTTCAGAATCTGATCTCCTAGAATGAATGCACTGTTCTTCCACGCTCACTGTCACCACGCTCACACGTATGAGTCTAGCTGTATGGTCAACAAACGAATACCTTTAGACACAACCAGTCAGGCCCAAAAGCTACCACACCTTCATCTTGGTGAAACACTTTGAGACCCTGACTCATAAGACTGACACAGTTACCGGTTCCAAGTGGTCCTCAGCCCCACTCCTCAGTGGTGCTGCTGTCTGTGGAACTGCATGTGAAACAACTCCTGCAATGCTCCGTTTTACAGCTCAGTGTTAAAAACCAGATATTAGCAGTGTGTTCAGGACATGAGAAGTACACTGCAGCACTTAGGGTTCAGCTATATTTCTATAGCTCAGCTGTTCCTGTCACAAGGGAGGAAGCCTCCAGGGGATATGGAATGCAGGACTGAAGGGCTGCTACTCTCCAAATTTAATCCAGTCCTTCCATGAGTCAGCACCCTTCACTTTCTGTTGTCTGTCTGTTGGAGTGTCCAGGCAGTAAGAGCACAGGAAGACGTAATGAGGATACTTTGTGGTCTAAGGATCTATTGTCTGCATTTTGCAAAAAGGTAGGCATTCATAATGTGAGGAAATGAGAGATTAAAGGATCGCAATGTATGAAGAATTGATTATCTGAGCTTCTAAGTGGAGCGAGAAATGGCTCTTCATTTGTAAACTTTTTTTTCTCTCTAATAAACACTGTAAGATCATTTTGTATTAAAAACTAATGTTTGTGGCTCCTTTTCTACGGGGAAGGAAGGAAGGAAGGAAGGAAGGAAGGAAGGAAGGAAGGAAGGAAGGAAGGAAGGAAGGAAGGAAGGAAGGAAAGAAAGAAAGAAAGAAAGAAAGAAAGAAAGAAAGAAAGAAAGAAAGAAAGAAAGAAAGAAAGAAAGAAAGAAAGAAAGAAAGAAAGAAAGAAAGAAAGAAAGAAAGAAAGAAAGAAAGAAAGAAAGAAAGAAAGAAAGAGAGAAAGAGAGAAAGAGAGAGAGAAAGAGAAAGAAGGAAAGAGAGAAAGAGAGAGAGAAAGAGAGAAAGAGAGAAAGAGAGAAAGAAGGAAAGAGAGAAAGAGAGAAAGAAAGAGAGAAAGAGAGAAAGAAAGAGAGAAAGAGGAGAAAGAGAGAAAGAAGGAAAGAGAGAAAGAGAGAAAGAAAGAGAGAAAGAGAGAAAGAAAGAGAGAAAGAGAGAAAGAGAGAGAAAGAGAGAAAGAAAGAGAGAAAGAGAGAAAGAAAGAGAGAAAGAGAGAAAGAAAGAGAGACAGAAAGAGAGAAAGAAAGAGAGAAAGAAAGAAAGAGAAAGAGAGAAAGAAAGAGAGAAAGAAAGAAAGAGAGAAAGAAAGAGAGAAAGAAAGAGAGAAAGAAAGAGAGAAAGAGAGAAAGAAAGAAAGAAAGAAAGAAAGAAAGAAAGAAAGAAAGAAAGAAAGAAAGAAAGAAAGAAAGAAAGAAAGAAAGAAAGAAAGAAAGAAAGAAAGAAAGAAAGAAAGAAAGAAAGAAAGAAAGAAAGAAAGAAAGAAAGAAAGAAAGAAAGAAAGAAAGAAAGAAAGAAAGAAAGAAAGAAAGAAAGAAAGAAAGAAAGAGAAAGAAAGAAAGAAAATGCTTTGTTTCTCAGAGGCACCATATGTACCACATGCTGCAGTTGCTATGGTAATTATTCGCATTATTGAATAGCACTGCAAGGGGTTATACAGAAATGAATCTGACTGGCCAAAGTGCTTGTTAGAATGAGTATGTCCAGTTATTTATAAAAGCCTCCACAAAGCACTCGAGGAAATAAGAACGTGAGGGAAAAGGAGGGAGGGGAAGAGGATGAGAGGTGAAGACTTTTATAAAGCTGAGACCAATACAGTGACACAACATCTTTTTTTCTCAGTGGAAGGTGGAATTCCATAAGCCTTTTTGTAGAAGAAAAAGTAGCAAATTAACTTGTGTTTACTTAAGTTATGAAGTTGTTAGCCAACACAATGTGGAGTAATTTCTTCACAAAAATACTAGTGAGGAGCCAAGCTTGATGCTCCAGTAGAATATAAAGGGTTAACTTTGATTTGCCAGACTTGACTATGTTTGTACTTTAGTTGTCCCTGGTTGAGTCAGTCCTTGTGTGCTGTAAGGGTGGCTTTTCAATGGGAGTATCCACCTCCTGAGCTAACAGAAATCCTGAGAATCACCTAGGAGATAACAGCTTCCAGCATTTCAGTGTTGGTCAAAGGTGCTGTGATTCGAGATTGCAGTCTAAGCATGATCTACAACTGAACAACTCTACTTTGGAGTTTCTCTGAAACATAACATTGCAGTTAATGGAGCTATCCATGGAAGAAATATTCCTAGGCAATGTAAATAAATTATCAGGAATTAATTTAGCTAATTAATTTGATTGCTGTAAATTGATAAAATTTTACCAAATACATAAATCATGTCTGTGTATTTTCTATAAGGAGATGATTAATGTGCCTTGATGCCAGAAGCATAGATAAAGCTCAAGACCTTGCTGTACTTAAATGTAGAGAAATATTCTCTTCTGGTGACTAGAGAATTTAGTCCTTGGACTGCATGTAGCTAAAGGCATTTGTGTATAGATTGGCATTTACAGTGACCAAATTTTGTAGACTTGGGAAGGAGGAAGGCCACTTACAGATTTGAGATACTAAAGTTCTAATTAAATTTGGCAGCACTGTTTCTGGGCAATTACCACCAACTAGAACTCTGTCATGGTTTGTCAGATCTCTGGAGACTCACAGGGGCTTTGGGGGTTCATGGCAAAGGAGTACTTCTGGATACAGCAGCAGCCAAACACTGGTGTGTTATCAACACCTTTCCAGCTACTAATGCAAAGCACAGCACTGTGAGGGCTGCTATAGGAAAATGATCTCCATCTCAGCTGGATCCAGTACTATGCCGAAGGAGTACTTCGTGGTTTCAGGGCCCAGTGTCAGGGGTGAAGGTTAGCTTGAAATTTAAAAGTGTTAAACAAGGCTAGCAAGCTCTGCTGGAGTAGTCATCTTTTAGTGCTGTGCTTGCACAGCACCTATTATGGTGGGGCTGTGGTGTGTGAATGGGTGCTGAAGGGAAGGAGTCTCGTATCTCTTCAGTAAATGACACAATTGATGTGTCTTCTAGTTAAACTTGCAGGTGGCACCAGGCACAGAGGGTCACAGGGGGCACATTGCTTCACAGGAAGAGACTTCAAATTGTATTTCTAATTTGGAAATGTGATCTGAAAAACAGTAGAATGCAATTGTGTAAGAACAAGATACAAATGTCTGTATCTTATTAGGAATAATCTGTAGCAAAAATGTCAGATGCACGACAAAGAAATAGAATCTTTGCAGAGCCAGGAGTCAAAAATATGGCAGCACTATAAAAAAAGCAGAACTCCTACCACATATATATATACATATATATGTATGGATACACACACACACACATATACATAATTAATTAATTAATTAATTAAATCGATTTAAAATGTCAATAAATTAGGGGCAACACTTTCTTTCTTATTCTTGCTTATTCAGTTCTTGAACTAAGTATCCAGTTTGGGGTTGTGTAATTCAAGGTATGGGTTGCCTTGGTGGGGAGCAGAGGTGATCAACAGCAACCAGCAGAAATTCAGAAAAGATGGGTAGTAAAGACAGACTGAAGGATTAAAGGTTGCTCAGTCTACCAGAAGGTACTTAGGGGAGATACGAAAACTCTACAAGCTGGAAAAAGCTTGCTTCAAAGAAAAGACTTTTATAAAGTTTATATATTAAAAAGTCTATTTTCTTTGCCCGTAAACAGAAATGAAGAGAAACAATGTGCTTAAATGGAGCATGAGATTTAAGCCATGATTAGGAAAACATTTTGCATTGTAAGGATTGTGGAAGACAGAGTAAATCTGGAAGCTCCTGTCTTTGAGGTATGTTTTCCTGTTCTAGAAAGAGGAGATAAACAGTGATCTCATGCTCAGAGATCTTCATGCTCCATTTCCTGTGATTATAAATAAATCCTCATGAATCCATAACATATAATGTAATATGTATAATGACTCACAATTCTTATTAATTGAAATTACAAACTTGCATCAGGGCTGGGCCTTTGGATCAAATTCTTTACAGACTGGTCTGCTTTGAAAGAGTCTCTCAAAGAAGTTAAAGAAGACCTCACTGACTGAGAGAAGTGGAGCAAGGGGAAAAGTAGAGAAGAATTCCCTAAGAATCAGTATATGCCAAACAGAAGGAATCCAGTTAGGTTGGCTTAATTTGAGATTAATTTAATAATGCAGGAGCATTCTCCCCTCCAGAAAGAAGGTTGTTTTCTAACTGAACAAGCATATGAATTACTTTGAATTAACTACGTTTGTCAGTGTTAGGATGATCCTTTTTGCTTTGGAAAAGAGGCTCTGCACAGAATGAGAGAGTAGCTGGATATAGACAGGAGCTATTGCCCCATGTCTGATAGGCCAGATTTTCAGGTGAGACAAATGGATGTCTGAAATGTAAAGAACAGCACTCCTAGGGATGCTCTGCACTCTGCAAAGCGCTCTGTGCTATGGCATGCTTGGCCTCCATAGGCAAAGCAATGGGTATGAATATCCAGGAGGAGTATCTCTGTTTCTCTTCCCACTGCAATTTTTTTATCATGAGTGTACGCCATAGTTTGCCCCCAAGTCTTACCTTCATCCACATGAAGCAGTTGGCCTTGATTTGGGTGCATAGCAGTGACCAGATGTGGCACCCATCTAAGGGGGAATGGAGGTGGAGCCCCACTGTGAGGTCTTCCAGGGAGCAGATGTCATCTTGTGCCACTGAGTGCACTCCTCTGGTAATCAAGGAAATTGCTTTAATAAACTGTCCTCAGGGGTGTCTCAACACCAAGGACTCTTCTGGCTCAAGTGTTTGTACTTGGTTGAGATATGATTTAACAATTGCTTTCTCCCTCTATTCTGAGCTTCTTCTTTGTGTGACAGAGGAGATGTGTTTTTGTCTGAGCATGGGATTTAGTCTGCCACCTTTGGAGAGCCATCTTCCAAGCAGATGGAAGTGAGACTCAGAAAGCAACCCCTGCAGCCAGAGACAGAAGCTTTTTTTAGCTGGCAAGCAGGGAGCTTCTTTTGCTTGCAAGTCTGTGTCCATCTCCTCACCAACTCCCACTAATTATGTCAGCTTGTCTTTCACCCAACTTCCAGCCGCTCCTTTTCAATGCCCACATCTGTGACTACCAATTAACAAATAGCAAGTCAGAACAGCCCTACCAGGCAGCTCCCTGCAGCCATAATGGCATTAAAATACTGTTTTGACCTGAATGAATTCTCTTTGTTGGACAGTTACAGCCTTATGGAGGCTATAATTACAATGGTAGCCTTAGTTCTGCAGATATAATTTAGCAGTGATGTACTGAGAACAAACAGGATTACAAGGCAGACCGTGTGCCCAAATATTCACCAGTTAGATCATTTAAAAATCTTTAAGAAATCATTGCAGCTGAAGCTGTAACGTACAGTGTGTGATTATATACTCACTGTTAACAGCATAGCTTGTCACTTGCTGTGGGAAACAGGCAGGACACAGCAAAATTTAGTTTTGAGCAGCACATGAGATAAATAGTAATCTTTAGGGAGTTCACCATTAAAAAAGCCACCAGAGACTCAGCTGCAATCTGAAGTATTTGGTGAAGCAATATTTTGCGAAGAGATTTTTAGATAAGACACTAAAGATGTGCTCAGCTTCCCAGAAACTCAGAGGGCACCTGACAATGCATTATTAACAGCTTTGAAGTTCAGTGGTTGGAGGGTGGGAGACTGGAATCAAGATGGAGGGAAATCTTATGTTGCATAAAGAGATTCTGTAGTAGGCTCTCCAAAGCCTGGGCCTGGAGGGGTGTGGAGGCAAAGAAAGCTGGTGACTTAATAGCAAGGGGTGCCCACCAGCCATCACAACAGCAATGAAGAGTGCCTGGAAAGCATATTCAAGTTGCTGAGGGCAGAAATATCAGAGAAAAGGATGCCTGAGAGGAGCTGAGGAGCTGAAGGAACCAATAAATTAAATGGGAATTGAGAATGGATTGACAACTTTTCACCTGTTTTTGCAACCATGTAATTATTGCCCTGAGAAGGCCAACTTGAAAGCTTAGGGTAGGCTTAGTCTGTTGCTGAATACCTGTCTCCCAAATACAGACCATAGTTAGCTTGCTCCCAGGGAACTCTTCCTCAGGGATAGGTACTGACTACTTCCTTGCAATCTAAAAAAGCCCTCAAGTGCCTGCTCTGAGCCAGAGTAGCCCACCAAGTAGTGGCATAAAATAGCCTGTTAGGTGCCTCAGTAGATGGGCACTAGAGCCCTGTATGAGTCCCTAATGTGGAATCCCTTCTGTGCTCTGCAGGAAGATGGGCACAGGGGCAGGGCTGAGTCAGGATCCCTGCACTCCTGCTTTTCAGTGTGCCAGTGTGTGCATGGGGAACTGCAGCCTTGGGGGCTGCCAACCAGCAGCTTCCCTGCACAGTAAATGTCCTTTAAAACTTAAATCTCTATTCTAACTTTCAAATCTTTCTGAATGAATTACTTTCTCTAGAAAGAATTTGTGAGATTTTTTATGGAGCTTGTGTCATTTGACAGCTAGTGACCTGGAGACATGCAATATATTTTGGATTAAGTTAAGTTGACCTCTACAATCAGAATGGGAAGGAGATTAAAAAAAAATCTTTGTGCTTTAAAAAGGAAATGAAAATGTTTAAAGCTTCTTTAATATGTAAACTTAACAGAACTGCAAATCAGTAACTGTTTTTAAAAGGCTCTGTGGAAAACCTATGTCTTTCACTACTGCTAAAAGACAGGGACCTTAACAGAAAGTACAGGGAGCCAAGCAGATTTTAACTTTATAGCTTTGAGTCCTAGATCTTTCAGGGACAGTGATCTGCATGTGTGGTATCCTGCCCTTCAGTTATTGCCACAAGTTTCCATGACAAGACCTGGAGAAGCACTTTTAAGGGGAAGTGTGTATGTTTTCATATTGCTGGGAAAAGAAATATAACTCAGTGCAGATATATGAGAGAAGGAAGGAATATGATGGAGAACTAAGCTGAGAAAAAGAGAGATGTGGAGTGCTCTTTGATTATGCCCAAATTCTGTTTTTCAGCCATAAACAGATTAATAAAACAGTTTTTCTTAAGGTTACCAGGAATAAGGCATTCTCAAATGAACCAAAAATAAGATATTAAAGTATTTCAGCTCTGTATTCCAGTTTTTTAAAGATTTTTTTTAAACATCTGGAAAATTAAAACAAGGACAACAGATCAATCTCACACAAATTTTCTGATTGTATGATCAATTATCTCACCCAGGTCACTAATGAAATAAAAGCTGTGTCTGGACAGATCAGCTCTGGGTCCCACTTAAAGTATCCCCCTAGCTGGAGAGAGATCCACTAACAGTATGTATTCTTTGTCAGTGATTTCTCATCAGTCTGGTACTCATTTTATAGTGATTTCTTCAAAGCTCTGTTTCTGTGGTTATTTGGAAGTGCATCAGAGACCCTCACAGTGCATGCTTCCCCAGATCCTGTCAAAAAGGGATTTTTGCTACACTGTTCTGAGTGGCTATTGATGGAACAAGATGCCATTTGTACAGATGGAGGCAAAGGATGGTTCAGTGATGAAAATCATGTGTCTGCATGAAACCTTGACTGAAGAGGAAATATTTAGAGATGCTACACTGAAAGCTATGTGTAAACCCTGTGTTTAGGCTGGGTTGGACACTGAGGGGAAGGTCCCAATCACAGACATCACTTGGACCAGGGATGGGAATAGCAATAATATTCAGCATAACTGAAGAGAAGGAAGTGAGGGAGACTTGAAGTACAGGCAGATACAAAGTCTCATTCCAAAACAGCTGAAACACATACTTGAAATACAATACTTGAGATACAAGTTGACAATGCATTCTGACACTTTCTAAGTAAAGTAATTTCAGGTATGTATCGTGAACTTAGTAAGAATAGGTAGCAAACACTTTCAGACAGAAATAAAAAAATAATGAGGGAGCATTGTTTAAAAAATGCTGGTTTGTTTCAAACAAACTTTCCTCTTCTTTTTTCCATTTTTTGTACAGATGAAAAGAGGTTGACAAAGTGTTCCATACAAACTCACAGTTTGGAGCCACCTGAAAAACCTCTTCTTTGGCAAATTTTCCTTTTGTTGAAATTGCTTTTACTTGATTTGACATCAGCCCTCAAATGCAAGTGGGAACTTCCATGAGCATAATGATGCAGAGGAAGAGGAGGAGTTGAAAACAGCAGGGTTTTAAGATGGAAGATAACAGTGGGAGTGATAATAATAATATTACAATGTTTTGTGTGGCAAGGAATTTCAAGAAGGAGAGCATGAGGGCACACGGGATAAGTATATTGAGGGGCCTGAGAAGTAGAACAGATAGCACCTTTTTCTATGTGGAGACAGGTACAGAAAGACAGAGCAAGGGAGCTGTGGAAGCCATGGAAAAGGTGCAGAGAGGATACTTTCTTCCCATCTCTCTTCCTCATTTTTTAATATAATTTTTGCGCTCTACACATTCCATGAATCAGTGAAGGTTCTTTTCTTTTCTTTTCCTCTTCATGAGCAATTAATTTTACTTCTTACAGCAAAACTGGCACTGAGTATAATTATTATCTGGTGCCTCTGGGAAGTTATCTGTACTTCCCAGCAGGGCCCTGGGTTTGTCTCAGAGAGACTCCTCTGCTCTCTTCCTCTGGGTGATGTGGCTTCCTAAAAGAAAATTTCCTGAGAGGCTTCTAAACTTCCCTGTAGGGTAGGTTTCTTCTTTCAGGCCTCAAGGTTTCACAACAACACACTCAGCCTTGCTTTCAGAACAGTTTATGCTGGCTCTGCTCTTTTCTCTTCTCTTTGGATATTCTTTTATTCAAACAACTCCTGCAATATGTATAATTTCAATTACCCTGGAGGTTTACACAGTGCTTACAATGAACTGAGCTACGCTTCCAACTTCTGCCCATTATATTCTGACAAAGAAGCTCAGAGGCAAGGCTATGTGACTGGTGAACAGTGTGTGAGGCAAGGTTCAAAGGGAAGAAGCTTATACAATAGTAACTCATAACTCTTCCTTTTCCACAGTCTAGCTCTGTCTTTTCATATTGAAATCCAAGCTGCAATCAGGGGCCGAGAGACTTTATCTTAGAAAATGTTTTTGCTAAAGGTAATAGGGGAAATGTAAATTGGCTGTTTGTTTATGCTTCTGGACAGTAAGAACATAGGCAATTGTTATTTCAAACATTCACCCAAATACACTGAAGAGTTCTTCTTGTAGAAGATTCATTTAACTGAAGATTATCCAACATGCAAGGGACTGCTTCATGGGAACTTCTATATCTATAGGGCTTTTGGGTCGTTTCAATGTTTGCCAGCTCCTCAGCCCTTATCCCTTCCCCATCAAACTCCTAATTGGAACAGCCTTAAAGGCCTGGAAAATTGCCCATTGTAACCAAAGGTTCCATATATTATTTAAAACCAGAGGAATAACATTTCTTTGCTACAGGGAAACTGGTAGTGTCTCCTGTGACTGGCAGTCCCTAAAAATCAAATGCACTGCACACAGGTGGAACATCTCCTGCTTTTAGAAATGAGGATTCCCCAGATGGGTGCCTTTGAAAGTAATTTAGTGTAGCCCTAGTCCTTACATTCATCAGTGTATGCAATCTGGTAACATCCTGCAAGCACATCTGGCCAGTAGAGAGGATTGTATTATAAATGCCTAACAAAAGGATCTCCTTTTCCTGCCTCTCCTCCTTCTGTACTTACTAAGCTAATTACTTCGTTTTTATAAAGGGAGAAGCTCATCTCTCTTCATCCTTCACATGCCTCCCATGTCTCTGACTCTTGAATGCTGTGTGCTTTGACTGTGAAATGCAAGGTAAAACGCTCACATTCACTTTCCAGTTGGAATCTGAAGGCTGGATTTTTTTCTAAGCCAGCTTTTAGCTGTTAGTCAAGGGTCAAGTCACTGTAGACAAAAGCTTTCAAACTTCTGAAGAGATAATTTGAAAGATTGGTTGAGGTGCTGATGGAGGGGAGGTCTGACCACATCTCCCTTTGGTTAAGGATGACAGTGCAGATAAGAACATGTTAATGGATGTAACCATTTACCTTCTGACACCTCATTTGGTCAGGATTACCTTATTGTCACCTTGGATAATGTTCTCCTGAATATCAGGTACTTGGATAGAGGGTCTGCTTCTCTGATTACAGCTGAGCTATCAGAGGGAAAAGAGTCTAGGTACAACCTAACATGGCTATTTTTGCCTTGAAACAATAGTACTTGGATGGTTTTTAGATGTCTGAAGTCTTTTTTCCCCCATGTGCTACTGCCTAGCTTACTTACAACTGCACTCAGGCTGGGACAGACCACCATGTTCTTACAAAAGACTGCCTCTTCAAAATGGTATTTAGGGGAATAACAGCAGGAGCATTAGCAGTCAGCTCAGTGGTAGCAGGTGTACCAATGTTGTTCTGGAAATTCATTGCTGCTTCTCTACTAATGCTTGCTTTCATGTCATCTCTTGTGCAGCTTGAATGGACAGGGAAGAATAAATACTTTTTATTTAATTAAAAAGCTACTGAGGTAGCAAACAAATTCAGCAAGCAGGTTTTCCTTACCTTCAGAATGAGGTTTTATTATTGGTAATACTGTCACTCAAAGCTCTGCTAAATTTAGGATCTGTCTGGAATCCTAAGCAAAGAAAGAGGTTTCATAGTTTACACATTCACTTTGGATAGGACAGGCCAAAATCCTGACCTTTGGTGGGTTTACTTTCCAATCCAGATCCACATTTGGCTGTCTCTCCTGTCCAGGCGGAGACTGCCCAGCAGCAATTTTGGCACTTTATAGACTGCACTGCACATGCACAACCATTATTTGTCCTTGCTTTTCCCACCAATTGCTTGCCAACCTTTCACCCACCATCAACCCAACCTTGTAATCAATCCTTCATTTTTTTTCCTATTTTTCTTGAACTGGAAGGTTTGAGTGTGCAAAAACTATAAAGCCAGGGAGCTGAAATATCAATCCTTTATTTCTAAAAGTCGTGACTCCTAGTATTATCTTTTGATGTATCACTGATGTTTCAATGTGTAAACACCTATGTAGCAATGCTAGGAATATAAATTTCCTTAGCTTCATTTTGCAGCCAGACACATATCCCTTATTGTTCCTTCTTGGCATGTTTCCCATAATGTTGATCTGCCAGAACCTCATAGACAGCATTTCCCCCCTTTGCTATACATGCTTCATCAACACAACTAGATATCTCTCCAGTCATGGTACCCTTTGCTGCTGCCTTTCTGCCCTTTCTTCCTCAGACAACATAAAACCCATCTGTCAGAAACTAAAATTACTTGTTCTGTGAAGTGAAATCTTCAAAGCCCTTCAAATATCTAGTGTATGAAACTCCTTTCTTTATCCCATTTAGGATTACAGCCAAAAAAAAAAGAAGAAAAAAAAAAAAGACCAGACAGTTTCTTCCTTGCAAAGAAAATAGTTATTAACCTCCAGGATAAAAGCAGATACAATACCAATGATGGACTTTTTTTCCAAAGGAAGTGTGGAAGGTAAAAAGTGATGAGGACAGCAACAAGCAAAGTGTAGAAGGCCAACAGTTCCCACAAAGATTTGTTACACTTAAGTAAGAGAGTAAAATAAGCATTCTAACACTGGCCTACTTTGGAGCTATCAAAAATCCCAGTCTGCATTAGTGATTTGCAAATGTCCCTCTCCTGACACTGTATCAAGTAAAACCTTTGCAGCTCAGCAGTTGCATCTGAATTCGGTGACTTTCACCAATATCTAAAAGGCGTGATTTGAGAAGTGTTTGAAGCAGAGCTTTTTGGATTATGTTTAAGTTTCAAGTCACTCAATATTCACTTTTATAAAAGCAATATATTCATATATTCATATTACTGGCTTTCATTTTGTTATTTTTATACTCATTGAGACATGACAAGGCTGATTAGAATCAGTGGCCCAAAACCAAATGTCAGTAAGTCTCAGAGGGGAGCTGTAAAACATACACTGTCTGAATACTTTGAAAATCTTTGGAGAGAAGGTTCATACTGCTTTCGAAAGGCGAACTCTTGTGTTTCTAGCTCCTTACATCTACCCCATATAAACTGTGTAACAGCAACTCGCAGGACATGATGAAAAGAATAAACAAGCAGAGCAGCAGGATGATTTGCCCAAAATCAGACATCTCCATGAAAGTGAAGAGAGAATGTAAAGAAACACAGCCTCAACCACATATGCTGATAAGAGAACCACAGAAGGCAGAGATGCAGTGACATGAAGCTTTGTAAGAATACAGTTTACAACAAACATTTAAGTCAACAAAAGTTTTAATGGACCTTATCAGCATCTAACTTTCTTTTTCTTACTATTCAGATTTTGCTAAGCCTCTGAGCCATCCAGATACTCCACATATTTTTCTGCTCCCAAGGATGAAACTGGTGTTAGCTTGCAACCGGAAGTGGTTTCTACCCTAGGAACTTCCCCATACTGATTTTTTTTGGCTATTTGTTCATTTCAGCACTTGCAGGCTTAGGCATATGAGCCAGTCATTTGGGCCCTCATTCTGCTGCTTTTGCTGAAGGCACTGACAAAGATCTTTTTGGCCTGAGAATTGGTATGATCCCTTTTGGAAATTAGCAAAAGTCCATATTGCAAGAAAACACCAAATTATTTGGTCATTGCCTTGTCCAGAGAGAAGAAAGCAGGTATCCCACACTGCTGACAGTTCCTACCCTTCTGACTTACCTACGCACAGGAACACAACAGCAGCAGGTAGACTCCTTCCCCAGCAGAGGAGAAGGAGTTAAGTCTTAGACAAAGCTGAAAGGAGATAAAAAAGTATTTCAAACCTCCCTAATAGGGGCTGCCTGCCCCTATCACATGACTAGTGCCAAAATAATGCCACACTGCACTGTGACAGGTCTTGCTCTTTTCAGGAATTCATTTATTAACATTAGCCTGGAGCTGCTCATTTTGCTGAGTCAATACTGGGTCACACAGATGCAACTATGTATTTATCAGTTTTCATTATCCTGTTCATGGATTTATACACATATTTGTGATTAAATTAAACTAAGTACATTTTCAGTCCCTACTTGTAGGGGCAGGCAGAAGGGCATCCTGTCAGTTCCTGCAGGAACTTCCGGGCTCTGAGCTGTGCTGATCTCATTTGATCTATGTGGTTGCTGAATGGCCTCAACTAAGCTTCTTGACAGCTTGAGTGGAATAAAAAACACTGTCAGCAGGGGCTTGTTCCCTAAACACAGTTTCCATCAGACCAAGGAATGACAAATTATTTTCTCTTTCCCAACAACGAGAATATCACAAAAAAACCCTACTACTGCACTTCTTCCTTATTTTCCAAGATGAGGTAGAGAATAAGAATAGGAGGGGTGTCGAAGTGAGAGATGTTTTAATTTTCTTTCATCTGTCCTTATGTATCAGTCAGCACTTGGGTGAAGGACGTGAGCCATCAGCTGGTTTGTGTGGCACATATACATAGTAAGATCCGCCAGTGGTTGCTGCAGAAGATGGATGTGTTTTCTTATGGAGGAGCAGTCCCAAGGGTAGCTGCTGGCTTGGGTTTCCAAGGCAAGCATCTCAGCTCTGGAGTGCTCTAGAGCACAGTCTGAATGTGCATTTGACCTCACTGCAACCTGCACTTCAGCTGCAGTGCACTCACAGAATTTCTTTCCAGAATGCTTATAAATACGGTATTTTCTGATTTTCAAAAGGCCTTTAAAACACTAGATGATGCTCCAGCCATTCAGGGAGGTTCCTCATCCTAGGCATTAACCTACCTGGGCCATGACCCCATCTCTTTCTTATAGGGGAACAGGGAGGGAAGAAAGAGGCTAAAGCTTTGGATGTGGTGATTTAAATGTCCTAAAATGGAAAAGGCTGGTGCAATGCTGTTTATTTTAACTAAAGGTATTTCCATGGCCCTTATCACTGCAGCATCTGAACCAAGTCCAAAACTCCATTTTCCTGTCAGGTCTGCAAGGCTGGAAGCAGACAGCTGAGGGATCAGTGTTTGGTGAGTGGATGCAGCTGGAGTTAACCTGTGAGGCTCACTGAAACATGCAAAAGGAGGAAGAGAAAAGGAGTGGCTAGTGAGAGAGTGAAGTTTGGGAAGGGATTTGGTGCTG
This sequence comes from Aphelocoma coerulescens, assembly GCF_041296385.1. Lineage (NCBI taxonomy): Eukaryota > Metazoa > Chordata > Aves > Passeriformes > Corvidae > Aphelocoma > Aphelocoma coerulescens. The sequence goes on from NC_091021.1 coordinate 14,205,080, forward strand.
CCCTTGGATCCTGGCACATGCCTTTTTATTGGAGAGTGTTTCATATCTCTCAGACACAGGAGGATCTTTTGCTCTGACCCAACAGGTCTTTTTCATGTTTGTGTGGCAGTGCTGTTTCCCACCCATCAACAGTTCCCTCAGTCCTTCATCTACCCTGAAGAATATGTGAGACTTTGAGAGCTATTCTATGCCTAGGAGGAAGCAGGGATCTAAAATGGCATGTCCTTGGTTTGTGAGATAGCCTCCAAGCAGAGTGTGAAGAATATGTCCCTCAGCATGTCCTAAGGGTCATACAGAAGGCATTATTTTTACCCTACAAAAACTGTGGGTTTTGTGAGAAACTACTAAGTGTGAGCCTAGTTCAGTGAACACAAAGGAGTTTGTGTTCACTTCTCCTTGTAAGAACAAGCATCCTTCTCCCTAACTGGCAACTTACTTGAGGGCTGGTTTGCTCTGTCCCTCAGAGTCCCATGCAAAGATCTCAGCTTTCAAAAGTACAGTCTCTTCCTTGCAAGATTATCAGGAAGAGCCTGGGCAATTTGGTTTCCATTTTCTCTTTTGGGAATGCTGCTGTCTTTTCTTTGCTGACAGGTCTCTCTCTGCATCATTTCCTGGCCTGAATGGAGGCTGTGCTCTATGCTGCTGAAATCAGATTTTTCAGCAAAAAATGTTATTTTTGTGGGTAGTCTTGAAATTGTTCTACAGAAATAGCTAATCTAGGCCTTGACTCTTACATGACTGCATTCTGGCAACTGCTGGTTTTATAATTACCCTCTTTCTTGAGACTTTCCTCTTATACTTTGTTACACTAATTAGCTGTCTTGCCTTGATTTGGACGGTCAAGTTCTTTTTAGTGTGCCTTCCCTAACTTAGTTTCTATCACTGAGGCTTTCTGGAAGGAAAAAAAATGTCATATATAGTGGCAGTAGATGAGTAGAAATTGCTTCTGCATTTAAAAAAGCTATTGAGTGGCCCTTAGATGCCACTAAAGAGGGGTACTGCTGTATAGTTAATAGAGATTTGGTGGTTGGGGAGGTGGAAAGCCAAGAGAGATGAGTTCAGTTCCTGTGTCAGCAAGTCATGACACCTCACATGACATGTGAGCCTTAGCTTGCTTTTATAGAACAGAGATACAGTTTTCTTAGATTGTCAGTGCTTTGGATGAGGGACTATATGCATTTATGTATAGGCATATAAGAGCCCCTGTTTCTGGATCTTAGTGCAAAATTACAAGAGTAATAATGTGCGAGGCTGTCACAGGAGGAAAAGAGCCTTTTCACTGTGGTATTTGCAGCTCCTCTGCATGCTCCTACCACTGATCTCTAGACAGGGAAGATCTGGTCTTAGGATGGTTTGGTTAAGTCTCATTTCTACAGCCTATCAGTGGGCACATGAAAATGCTTTGGACTATGGCAGTCACTTCATCAAAGATTATAAAAAATGCTGTGTGACTGCAGTGATCAGTGATATCATAGAAGTGGTGAATTGTCAGCTGCTTACTGAGCTTGCCACAGATTTATAGGCTGAAATGGGCTTTGTACAAAACTGCCTGATCAATAACATGGGACAGAGAAAGTACATGTATTTCTTACTAACTTAGAAAAGAAACTAAATCCACCAAAATCAGTTGCATACAAATCATGCAAAGACACAAAGTCTGATTTTTAAATTTAATAAGTGTAAGAATGTTGGCACTGTTTCATGTTGGTTTTATCTCAAGTAAAGGATTAACTGTTCACCAGTAGGTCTTGCATTGTGAGTCAGGAGGTAGTTTGAAAACTAGGACTCTGGGAAAAGTCCAGGGAAGGCTCCACAATGTGTTACTCATTGGGGCACAGCATTTTTCATCACATCCATTTTTTTAAATGTCTATCTTCATAGAAAACACAAAGCTGCGTCCATTATCCACAGGGATGATTTTGAGTTGGTTTTTTGAAAGAAAAAAGCAGTGTCTGTCATAAGCTGTTCTGCCTTTGTCTTAATTCTGACACCTCTCTCATCCTTGGGCTCACAAAAACTGCGACTCATCAAAACTGGTCAGCCCCACGGTCTCAACTCTGAGAGCTAAAAAGAAGAAAATAAAACTGAAGTGTACAGCGTAACCTTTCCCCTGGTACCTCCCTCCCATATCTATAATCAGGGGCTTAAGGAGAGGGTGTAGCAGGGCCTGCAGCTGAGCTCCCCCTTCAGGACCCTGATTCTGCACCATTACCATCTGGTAGGCTTGTTTAATTAACAGGGGGAGGTTTGGCATTTTATTACCTACCCCATCTGCTTAATCCTTTGTATTTTCTTTGCATCTTCAGTTAAATCTAATGACATTTTCAAATACAAGCCAACAATTTTCTAGAAAAGTGTTTCTCCAAAACAACGGCAATTATAAAGAGCATTTTGAAATTGGAAGGGTAGCAGTTCCTGCCCCCTTTACTGAAACTTACTTTTTTCCTCATGGCATTCATTTCCTTGTGAAGGGAAACACACATATTTAATTGTTTATTTCTGTCTCTCAACTGTTTTTTTTGGTTTGCCTTACCAACCCAATCAGCTCTCTATATTTCTTATTAGTTTTCTGACAATATTTTTGGGTTGTATTTTTTTTGTGTGGATCTGTGAATACTTGCTCATGTACATGCCCAGCCTCAGCGTGGGGTGTAGAAACTGCAAGTGGCTTCTATCAAGAGGAGCCACCCTTGCACGGGGAAGTGCAGGAGTTAAGGCAAAGGTTGTGACTGCTCCTGGGAAAACATGGTCAGTGTGTCTTTCAGTGCGGGATGGCTGATTGCTTTGTAGCTTGCTTCTCCATAGACTTCTGCCTGTTTCTGCTTATTTTTCTTTTGCCTGGACACTCATGTTCAACATTAATATTCCAGGGACTGGTCTTTGAACAGCTGCCTGCCACTCCCCTGGGTACTGACTTGGCTTTTTTGTGCTATCTGAAAAACAAATATGAAACAATTAACAGGAAGATCAAAATCACTCAGTGCTTTTGGAGTACGTCAGATGATTCTGTCTGGACCTTAAGTGCATGCCAAGGCCGACTCATTTTCTTCATTTTTTCTTTTTTTCTCTTCTTAGCCACTTCAATTTCTGTATGTTCCACAAACGATTTTCCCCTATTACCTTGCAACTAAGTATTATCAAACTTTGTGCCAGCTGATCAACAACTGCCAATTACATATTTGCTATCTCTGATCAATCACTCTGCCATGGCCCAGTGAAGATTTGGGACTGGGTGGTACTATACTCTTTTCTGCTACTGGCCCACTGGATGACGGTGATGGAACCATTTCTCTCACCCATGCCTCAGTTTCCAAGTCAGTAAAACACTCCTTTATCTGTTCTGTAATCTCATGAAAAAGAGAATTCTAAGGGGCAGCTTTATTGGACAGATGGTGATGGTTGTTTTATATAATCATCATGACAGAAAATCGTGTTCTAAGAAAATTGTTTGGAGGGTTTGTTTGTTACCAGTTGTTTGGAAAATTGTTTGGCTTGCTTTCCCTATTTTTCCCTTTTTTTTTCTGTGGGATTCAGTTTTGTTGTGAAAGAATATTTTTTTTTCAGCAGAAATGTTGTAGCCTTTTACAACAAACATCTCTTACAGCTATGTCTTTACCTTGTCACCTTTATCAAATTCTTCATGAGAGAAAATTACAAATTCTCTACAGCGGTTTGTTTTGACAGTTTTTAGTAAATCTGAACTCAGGTAATTTGAAACACAACCATTCCTCACTCCTTCAAGCTCAATCCTATCTGGTTTTCTTGACCAGTGCATGGAAAATTTAGCCTGTGAAGAAGGCAGTTGCTCAGGGCTGCTGCAGAGCTGGTAGAATCAGAAGACTTTTACTCAGGCTCAGGGCTGGAGAAGCACAGAGACTGGAGGCATGCAGGAAGTGTGGGGGAGTATATGCAAAGGTTTCACCTGTCCCAGCTTTGTAGACATGACCTAAATAGACCAAGATGAATAACCAGGGGTCCCACTTTTAAACATGCTTTTCACATAGGAGCACCTCTTACAGCACTTTCCTCTCCAACCCTTGCTTCAGCCATTCTTATTCTAGGTAATAGTCTTAGGAAAGCCGTTTGCAAAAGTTTTTCCTTTGCTGCAGGAGTTAGTAGATATATTCTGATGACACTTTCGTACTTCTGGTTTGACTGGGACTTCTCACAGACAGCAGTCAAGATGAGCCAGAATGTAACTGCTAGTAGCATTGTCCACTACACTTCCAGAATCCTTTGCTTAAGAAGAAAGATCTAAGTCATCAAAAACTTAAGCCAACATTTTTAGTTGTCATTCTTCTCCCTCATGCTGCTTTGTGGGCAGTGATTTGTGCTTGTCTGGCTGTTTCAGATGTAAAGCCTGCTGAGTTTCTTCCTGGAACATCCTGACACAGTAAACAAGGGAAAGCAAAGCAAAGGCAAAGCTTTTCCTGTGCAGCCAGCTGGAGTGCCTGTGCTTTCTCACTTCTTCGTGCATTCTTACCCTTGACCCCAGTGTGCTATCCAGTTCCCTCTGTTAGGTTCTCCTGAAAGCTGTGATTTCCTCTCCTGACAGGCAGCAGGAAGATTAGAAAGCTGTTGGGCAACCTTTGCTCTGGAGAGAACTGGAGGGTTATTAGCAAAGCATGCCTGACAGGCAGGGTTTAGGAAATAGTGATAACATCAGGAAGAGGGAGGAAAGCAAACAGTTCAGTAGCTTAGGGTGTGTTTGTCATTGTAAAATGCTAGCCCAGGCTAGCAGCTTTATAAGGTGCTCTTTCCCTTGCAGTGTCACTGTCGCAGATTTGGTGCTGCATATGAGGTCACGCCATTTCCACCAGCAGCTGAGATGGGTTCAATACCTTAGATGGGACTTATTCTGTCGGCGGGTGTGAGGGTGTGGCAAAAAGGAAGTCCTCCTTTCTACTGCCTCATAACCACTGCAAGGAGAAGCCACCTATTTTACAAAGAAATCAAAGCCAGGAATGGAACTCATGTCAGTAACATCCACTAAGCTGGCTTGGTAAAAGCCAGCTAGGACATTTCATTGGGAGCTATGAAATCCCATCCTCTGGGCAGTTTGCAGCTCAGCTTTTGATATAGGCTTTTTCTAATTGTCACTGACAGGCAGATCAAGGGTAAGATTATACATTTGAGTTCTTGTTTTTTCCCTTCCCTCCCCTTCTTTGTATCATGTGTCAGCTCTAGTTTCCAAATACATTTCCATGTCAAAGCACTAAATTTCATCCATCATGAGCACATTTGTGAAAGTCCTAATGAAATAACCCTGCTGCCATGTCTCTCTGGGAAGGTGGGGACTCCAGTCATAATGTAACATGACAATGGAAGCACCATGAGACTGGGTAGTAAGATTATATCTTCCATTTGTGCAGTAACTGTTGTTTAGCATGGCTTGTCAGTCTGTCAGATAAAGGCACACAGCCATCTATAAAGAATTTTTAATGAAGATTCAGACATTTTTTCTTCTGGAAACGGATCACTTCACTCGTCATCTCACTGATTTTTACATTAGAAAACTAAAAATAAACCTGCATTTATAAGGAAAGACCTTCAGTATCTGGCAGGTTTTGCCTTTCCTGTAGTCCATTCCCCAAAGAAAGGTTAAATACAGAAACCCTTTTCCTAATGGTCTGAGCTGAGCTTTTCAGAGACATAAACCTGAATACTAGGTGTGCATCTTCGTTAAGCACATTCAATCCACCAATCCCCCTTATCATCCAAACAAAAAGCAGAGACCAAAAAATCCCTCCAGCTTCTGATAATTTACACTTTTGAGGAAAAGGGAGGTTAAGAAAAAGAAGCGCTAATCACACTAGCTTGGATAAATTTGGTGTTGCCAAATGCTGTAGAGCTTTTGCCACTTTTCCCTGCCAATGCAGCTCAGTCCCTTTCGAAGCAGCCCTGCTGTCACAAAGCTGGGCTGTGCTGGAGCAACATCCTTCCTTTGTTTCAGGACATGTTGGGGGATGCCAGGGGCATGAGAAGCATGGCGGGGTTGAAGAGTGTTCCACAGGTTCCACAGGCAGCTGTCTGTTGATGACCCATATTATTGCTTTATGAGTTAGAAAACTCATCTCTACACATGACTTTGACAGGGCTTGCCTTCTGGCTTTTGAAAATAAATGGCTGAAACCTGGAAATATTATTATCTGTTAAAGAAGGCTTTTTTCCTTGCTCTCCCCCACAACATAGAGGATGCAGGGGCTGTTTAGATCCCCAGAACTTCTGGGTTTCAGATGCCAAGGGAAAAAGTATGTGTGGTTGTTGGTATTATCTTCCCACTTTCCATCAGGATGAGAGTGAGATACTGGTGAGGATGAGCAGCCCTTTGCAACAGACATATGCCAAAGGCACCAGAATAGGTGTGCAACAGGATGCCACCTCCCTAAGTGGCCAGGGAAGCTCCCTGTACACACAGGCACATGTGTACACACACTCATCTACTTCAGAAACCACATGAAAAATGGGAGATTCACTTTTCACCATCGCTTACTGGTGGATGGGATGGAGTTCGTGTCCAAATGCACCATCCTCAAGTGTGCCTTTGCGTGGCACAGAGCAAAGCTTTCAGTGCAACAACGGCCAACACTGAAATCGCAAGAAGAGGAAAGAAGATCAGACTCTCCTCTCTGCCAAAGAATCTGAACGTGGTTCCATGCAATTTAACATAACTAACTGATTCTCTCAGATATACCAGAGCTATATTCTACCATTAATGCTTTCCAAAACTAAATCAAGTCAACAGAGTGTTCTGCCGTGCAAAGCGAAACAAAACCACAAAAAGTTCAAGTGTAGTCACCAGAAAAAAATTTGCTAAGTACCAGCAGAAATGAGGAGTTAATGGGTCCCATATGTGGCAGCTAACCTGGGCTTTATAAGATTTTCCATGGGATTTCTGAAAAAAATGCTATAGCAGCAAATAAGAATAAAAATCCATTTTCTTGTTAAACTGGACAGCTAACATTAAGGCTGCATTTTTTTCCATAGCTGAGTCTATAAATACAGGCTAGCAAACCGGGATAGGATTCTCACTCTAAAAAAACGGATGACAGCCTCTAGTATTCTTGAACACGAAGACACTTATAGCTTTAATCATCTTCTCAACAAGACAAGATCTGGAACAGTTCAGAAAATATTTACCTTTTACCTTACTCTACACCTTGTGGAGATGGAGTATTTTAGTCTTCCTAGATAATTTTGTATTCATACATTGCAGTTAGATAACATGCCTCGCTTCTTGTACAGTGTACACACAACTCACATCATGATGAACTTGGTGATGCCTTCAACAGATATTCCAGTGTTGCTGTAGCACTCACTGGTGTTTAATCCTTACTGGGATGGAAATGCATTGTCTTGGAGCGTACTAAACCTGAGGAGACTGGGTTTGGTTTGTTTTTTCCCCATACACTTTAGGTGTGCTTGGAGCAGCAGGGATAAGAAATATTGTTTTCATGTGATGACATCAATTCAGTGAGAAAGGTCAAACCACTGGAATTCTGTTTACCATTGCATAAGAGAAGGATCAGTCAGCTAGGTCTGAAAACTAAGAAGCAACATGTTTCTCCCAATGATTGCCTAGAGTGCAGATGTACTGGGGGATTTTAAATGTGTGATTTTAAGGGCTTAAGCTGACAGAAGCAGCATTTAGGGAATTCTGAGCTAGAACTCCTGACAAAGCATGTCTCCCAAGGCAAACTGGTAACAAAAACACTACTGGCTGAGTCAGCATCTTTGTCTCTTGGTAACCACGCAGTTGCCATGCTGGCATTCAGAAGATCACTTCTATGTTTCTAGCACAGCCTCATATACAATTAGGAGGGCTCTTCAAACCTTCCTCATGTTCCTTCAGGGAAGCTCATCAGTGCAGAAGTTAGCAATTGCCCCTAAGAGTTGCTGTTCCCTTGAGACCACTTGCAGAACTTGCTTTAACATTTTGGGGGGACCTTTAGCCTCTGTAGATGTTAGAAGTTTAAACATAATCAATAAATAACTTGCTGTATTTTCATATTCTCAGTTTCTCTTGACTCTGAGATTCTGAGTGGCTTCATTTATTTCTGTCTGCAGCCTTCTGTGGGATCTTCAGATGGAAAGTTCTCAAGAAGTGTGAAGTGTTTCTGCCGAATAAAAAATGACAGAGATTAAGAATGCAGCAAAGTGTGAGAGCAAACAGCAGGTGTTTATGTGGGAGATATTGTTTTGTTGAGCCACCCTGTATTATGGTCTGAGCTGACCTTGGAGATTTATCTGTTCCTGTATTACTTTCCCAGAAACAGGTAATAAAGATATGTACAGTTAAGAGCAGCCTACAGCTCTGTCAGGGTGGAGATAAATGGAAAGAGAGAAAGAGAAGTTCTGTGGGTAAGAGATGCCATGGTGATTGGCAAATTGGAGAATCCTGTTAGACAGTCCTCAATAAAAAATCCCAAGAACAGCCAGGGAGGCCAGCATGAAATTGTGTCAGTGGGTGAGGTAGGAGGAAGATATGGACATAGGTTTCCCATATTTTGCTGTCCTGTAAGGGGTGCACCAAGCAGCATCTCTGTCATGCCTCCTGGCAAAGCCATGTGCTGACTTCCATGGGCATGGGAAAGATAGCTCAGAAGCTGAGGCCAAGGAAAACTGAATCTCACAGTTAAGAGACTGCTTTATTTTGCCAGAATTAGCAGCCTGTTCACACCTTTTGAACCTCTCTGGGACTGTAGGAGGAGAAGGTTTCTCTGTGACAGGTGGAGGACCAGGACACTGAAGTGGCACAGAGCAATCAGTGCTGTAGCTGTCTGGGAAGACCATGAGATGAGACACTGAGGAGCAAACCCAGGCAGGGAGCAGGCCCAAAGCCAGACACGATGGTCTCACAGGACACATCCCACAACACTGCAAAATGCAAATACTGCAAAATGCTAATACTGCATGAGAAACCATATGCAGCCTCCCACTGGAGTGCCTGGGCAGGAGTTCCTAGTACTGCCAGCAGTGGTGGGACAATGAGCCACCACAGAGCAACGTGAGCTTGAATCCTGAGCTGTGTCTCCAGCTGAGCCTTGGGAATGCTTCTCCTGGTGCTTTTCTGGGTTCCCCAGTTTGGGGCAGGCTTTGGTAATCCATCAAACACCCTTTGTAGAAATAGATGATTTCTTCAAGTGTGCCTGAGACACTTTCCCCTCCTCATACACATGGCTGCTCCTCAGGAACACGGAACCTGTCCGGATATTTCTATTCCTTTCAGAACTGGCAGACAAGAGAGTTTGTTTCCCTTCTCTAATAAAACACTTGGCCAGCTTACCTTGGGCCAACCATTGCAATTAATCCAAGTTTCTTCTAACTGATCTATTTCTTAATTTTTCAGAGACCCCAGCAGACTCTGTTTGTACAGAGGGGGAAGAAAAGCTATGGGAAATTGGTTTTTGATTGGGTTTTTGTTTGTTTGTTTGTTTCAGGATTGGTTTGTTTGAGTTTATCTGTGGACAGTAGCCAGGTCTTTGTCCAAGGCTGTCTGTATGTGAGCAGGGCATCACCAAGACTAAATAACCCCCATTGTTAGCCTTCTGTCATTATCCCTTGGCACATAGGCCTAACTTGGAAACAGAGAGGCAGCAAAGAAAACAGATGTTGAAAATTAAATTTGCAGGCTGACAAGGATACAGGAAGATCGACGTACAAAAAAATGTTTCCTGGATGATCACAGCCAGTGGACAGAAAAACCTATGCACTGTAAGTGGAAGAAGATGACAGTCTTCAGCATTTCTCTGTTCAGCCTTTACCATATTTGTGGTTCTGCCAGATCCTGTCACCTCTTCATTTGCAGTCATTCTGAAAACTATTCCTTCTTTCTGAACCTGATGGCAAAATCTTTAAAAGTGGATCTTTAGACATCTCTAGCATCTTGGTTCATCTTTGTGGATCTTTTTTTTGTGTCTGAGCTTTCTTAAGGTATTTTCCTGCTGTTTCTGATCAGGTTTCTTCCTTTTTCAAGAGTCTTGATTGGTTCCTTCTATTGTAAAGTTCAGTGTTTTCATCCTCCCCTACTAACTGTACTCAGTTCTGCCCCAGTGTGCCTCAGCACATCTAACATCATGGCAAACATGGTGCATCATCTCAGCAAGCTGACAGATACATCTTCTTTTCTAGCCTAATACTTCCTCTTTAGAAATGTATATATATTACAGGTAAATGAAAGGGAAAAGTAGGTCTGGACAACCCCTGAGCAGTGCAGGAAGGTGTAGAAATGGCTGTCTTTGCCTGGCTGTGGGAGAAGAATCATTATTTCAGAGAACTCTATAGTTTCATTAGAGGTCTGGAGAGGAGGGGGAAAGCAGGCTGAACTGCATGTGGCCAGAAGTTGTGCTGTCCCACTGAATGTATTGTCGTGCTTCTATGTAACTGAGAACCTTTTTGGTGGTGGAGTCAGAAATGAAACATGCTGGAGAACAGGATCTACACATCTCTCTGCAGGGTGGCACACACCCCCATGTTGGGGGACTGATAGTGAAATACCACAGTGACACCAGACAAGCTCCAGATGCAAAGAAGCCCAAGGCCAGCACGGGAGGAGGTTACAATTTAGGACTTGTGAAGAGTCAGTATAATCCATCCAGATAATGCAGATATTCTGTCTGACATCTGAAATGATGTAGCCAGGGAAAGATAAAGCTCTCTCTAGGAGGAGAGACAATAATTGTTTTTACTGTAACAGATCAGAGATTAGGCACTCCTGTCTGAAATCTGCCATGCTGGAAACAGTAGCTTCCTGTGTTGATGCTGAATATTTGAACTGAAGACTGCAACCGTCCACAACATCCTCCTCCATTTATCTCTACAGAGAAAGAATTAAATTTCCATCCAGCTTAAGTTAATTTTGAACTTGAAAACACTGCTACTTCTTTCTTCTCTCTCTGATAATTTCCTTACAGATGAATGGAGGAGATGGGGTATAGCAAATCAGAAGGAGCAGCAGAGGATCTGCCAGCTGGGGACATGTGGGGGAATGCTGATTTAAGAGAACTTGCTGTTGACCCTCTGGGAAAGCCTGTAGCAATGTCTGTAGTGCCCTGCTCTCTGGCGTAGACAAGGAACAGAGAACTGAAGAAAGCGACTAGCAGGTCTCCTTTTCATATCACACATCGTTGCAGCAGTTTTGTTTTCCCTTGAAGTGCTATTACTGAGCAGGGTGCTATATAACACTCAGGTTGCCATATAAAGCAAGAGAACCAGGGAGCTGTAAATGAAAAGTAGTTAGTCTGTTTTGGTTACCCCCCCGGCCCGAGGAAGCAAGCAGAGCTTTAGTCTGTTTTTACATCTGCTTCAAGAGTGCACTGCACAGATCCATGCCCAGAGACATGTTACAACCCCTCCTCCCTCTAACCCACCAGCACGTGTACCAGCATAAATGTAAAGCAAAGAATTGGGTTATTTTGTCTCTGTGAAGTGGATTTATTCCTCCCCCTCGCCATTCCCCGCAATCCTCGTGACCTTTTTGCCCCCCTTTGGCAAACCCCTTACACTTGTACTCTGGAAAAACAGTAGTAGCTAACATTTGTGCCTTTGGCAATAAAACCACAGGCCTCGCAAACCCCAAACGGCAAAAAGACATTTCCATTCCAATCCCAGTTTTAAATTAAACTGTAATGAAAAATCAGCAGTGGCAGCTGGGACCAGAGACAGTGATTGTCTCGAGGAACAAAAAAAGGGGAAGGAGGAGGAGAGAGGGAGAGACTGCAAGGAAAGCTCAGCCTGGTAATAAAGCAGCTGGTAAACCTTGAAGTAAAAAGAAATTAGAAAAACAAATGTAGCTGAGAGGGAAGCAGACGCCCGCCCTTCCGCACGGCGCCCTGGAGGAGGCCCGGCGGAGGCCCGGCGGGAGCGGCAGTGCTGTGCTGACACCTGGAGGAGCCGGGGGGCAGCCGGGGCTCGGCTCCTTCCCGCTGGAAGGGCCGAGGGACAGCGGGCGGAGCGCCAGCCCACCGCTGAGAGAGCCCCAGTGCTCCCGGAGCGGGGACACGCGGGGCGCTTGCTACGGGCAGCCACGCAGCACGCAGCTAGCGGGTGGTGCTGCTCCGGGACTCTTGGTGGGGTTCGTCATGAGAAGTGCGAAGCTAGCCATCAAAACTCTCGGGTTTGTTTTTCGTGGTCAGTTCTTCAAAAAGTCAAAGTTTTCTTTGGCGAGCAGACACTTTATTTTGATGCAGTGGGTGGTTACAACAAGGAAGACAGACCAACTTTGCAGGGGATGTGGGTCTGCAATGTGAGATTTGTTTGAAGGTTTGATTTTTTTTTCTAAAGAATGTGTACAGCAATTCAGCCAAAGACCTGACTTGCATTTTCTTGGCATACCTTAAAGAGACAGTTGCAAGAATATAATGCTCCATCTTGTCCTCATGGACAAAATTATAATATCCATGAACTACAAAAGAATTTATAGGCTTTTGTTTTTCTCAGTTGTTACTATGTTTTGTATTTCATCACCCCTGCATGAGACTGAAGGATGAAAAAAGGAGAAACTTTCTGCGCTAAAGAATTTGCAGTGAGAGAAAGCAGGCCCTGAGAGAGGAAGTAGAAGTGCAGAGGAGCACAGGGATGCTCCAAAGGTCATGTAGCACATGAATAACATTTCTAAGAAAAGAACTGAGGTCTCTGGAGAATCTATTTAGTGCCCCATGCACGGGACTCCACAGCCTTTGCAGAGTCTCTGCCCCTCCTGGGGCCTAATGTCGATCTAATAGGGTGACACTGAAGGGTTTCTGGTACTTGCATGCAGTGCAGGTCGGTGCTTTACTCTCTCAGACAGGCAAAAGTCTGCCTGTAAGTCAGGTGACAGCAAACAACCATGGGGTCACACCACGCACTGGCCTGTGCCGTTTTGCGGTCAGCACACACATCCACATTTACTCTGCCAGACCGTGATGTGAGTTGCAAGTTTTAGTCATGTTACTTGTAGACCACAGAAAGAAGTGCCGATTAAAAACAAATTTGTAGTTTTGTTGATCTTTAATTTTTAAAAGTATTTGGGAGAAAAATGAGCTGCTGGCCAAGTGTTCTGTTTATATTGTCTGTAAAATACATGGTCAAATTGGTACCTGCAATTAAGATCCCAATCCAGGTTCCTCAAAAAGAGTTAGGTGGCTAAATCCTCTGGAAATCATGGAGTAGGAAGTACCTGAAGAGTCTAAACTTCCAGACTGTAGAACACCACAAGTTTTTTCACTGAAACCATAGGAAAAACCCTTACATATTTGAAAATTAGACTAGTTATATTTGCATCAAAATAAGAACTTAGAGCTCACACTTAACTCAGAGGAACTGTTCCCCTGCTTAGAGAAGTCTCAGCCTAGCTCTGCCTCAGTTATACTAGAGGATGGTAACTGCTGTGGTGTCTACTTGTAGAACATGCTTCAATCTATGCAGCAAATAGAAGGATGTGGCTCTACAATTTTGGGATTGTTTGCAAAAAGCTGTTCAGGTTATTTTGTTATAGGATAAGAGATACCCAGTTTTCACAGAACTGGTTGTGCTTCATTCCTTGGCAGTCTTTTTTGAGGAGGAAGAGGAAAAACTTACAGATGATCACTGATGTATCCTATTCTCTGTTCTCCATCCCTAGACACACACAAGCAAATCTCTCCTATTGAGCTCCTCTTGTGTGGTTGCAGTGGGTGTGGTATGGGTGAGGGCAGTCCTGCTCAGTGTCTTGACCACCACACATCCTTCTGTTTGGGTGAAATGCTTATAATGCGGGTGATTCATTCAGCTCTGGGGGAGCTTCGGGTGGTGCAGGTCACTTGGAAGTGCACACAAGAATTCAGAATTGTGTGATCACTTGATCTTTGGGCCTTTCAATACAGTGGACAGGCTTTGCTCAAAATCTGCATTCCTAATGGGACTTTTAGTCATACCATAAAACGAAGTGTCACCTCTGGTTGCTTCTTTACTCATTGTGTTGGCCTTAATGTTACTGCTGTTACACTTTTGGAGGGGGAGAGAAAGACATTCAGTCGAGGCTGCAGCTATATTTCACAGCTGGGTTTATCTGTGCTGTTTGTTTGCTTTTCATACAAGCCATGTTGGTATATTTGCATGATAATGCACTTTTGAAGGTGCTCTTGGATGGGACTGAGTCCTTTTTGTTTGTACAGTGGTTTGAGCCTTTCACAGTTTTGCACTGGCCAGTGGCCAAAATTCTGTTGCCTGTTCTGTGCCAACAACTTCCACTGACTCCTAGACAACACAGAAGCCCTGGGAGCTGCCTATGGCTGTGTTTGTCTGGGGGCAGAGCTTAAAACTCAATCAGTGAGTTGTTAATTCTGTACAAAGTTGTAAGCAGAGCAATCCCAGAAATCAAAATAAACTCTTGTGAAGACTTGAGACAGATACAGTCTCTATTGTTGTTACTTTGGTGAACTTTTGCTTTTCAAACACAGCAACTTGATTGTTGAGGCCAAATCTGAGGCACCAGAACTTGTTCCCTATAATTATTTTCTGTTGTGGAACCCCTGTAAAAAAAAAATAGTATGAGGTTTCCCTGTGAAACGTCTACAGACCCTGAACCGTATCGAAGAGGTTTCCTGAGTTATTTAAATTACAGGCCATCACATCTGAGCCTGTGTTACTTAAAAGATCTAGTGGGCAAAGCTTTTTAAGCTGTGGAAATTACTTTGGGCACATACAAACATTCCTGTACCTTTTGATCTGTGGTTAAGGCTCAGAAAACAGTGCAGCTATTAGCTGAAAAGACATAGAATAGGAGTAAACTTGGATCTGTTTGTAGTTCTGTAAAGCCAGTGGGAAATGTCCCATCAATTTTCCAGAGATCAAGTTCAGGCCTCAACAAGCACAGCAGATAATGCTCATACCGGGGGCCGGGTAAGCAATATCCCCCTGAAAGCAGAGTCCAGAACTGGGTTGCATGGACATTCACCATTAGGAATAGGGTTGGGATCTCTTAGGGCTGCTGGCTTTCTACTGCATGCCCAAATCAGAGACATCTCTCTTAAATATTCCTCCACATAGGAGAATCACAGATTTATAGCACATACACTGAAGAAGGGACAATCACGAAATTTTGTTCTGACCTACTGGAATTGATTTTGTAGATATTTTATCTCATCCTTGTGTGAGTCAGCATATCCTTTCACAACGTGGAAAAAACTCTTTAATCTCCAAATCTGGCACTGCAAGTTATTGGTTGAAGAACTAGAAAGCTAGAAAGGAAAGGCTGTGCCTAAAGCTCACAGGCTGCTCCTGTCCTGTCACCTGGAGTCACTGAAAGCAGCCCCAACCCCAAACTTTCTGTTGCCACTGCTGACAGCCTGTGCTTTCAGAAAACCAGAGAATTGTAGAGTGATTAAGGCTGAAAGGGACCTCTGGAGATCATCTGGTCCAAACTACCTCTCAAACAGGGCCATCAAGAGCCAGTTGCCAACCAGAATGTGTCCAGACATTTTCTGAACATCTCCAAGGACGGAGACTCCATGAACTCCCTGGGCAACTTGTGCCAGTGCTCAGTCACCCTCACAGTAAAAAATTGTCTCCTGATGTTCTGAGGGAACCTCCTGTGTTTCAGTTTGTGATCTGTCACTGCATGCACTGAAAAGAGACTGGCTCCACCCTCTTTGCACACCCTTCCTTCAGGTACTTAAAAATATTGGTAAGATCCCCCTTCTCTTCTCCAGGCTGAATAGTCCCAGCTCTCTCAACCTTTCCTCACAGGACTGATTCTCCAGTTCTTTAATCAACTTTGTGGCCCTTCACTGGACTCTTCCACTATGTCCATGTCTCTCCTGGACTGGGGAGCCCAGCACTGGACACACACCTCCGGGTGTGGCCTCACCAGTGCTCAGTAGAGGGGATGGATGACCTTGCATGGTCTGCTGGCAATAATTTGCTTAATGCAGCCCTGGTTACTGTTAACCTTCGTTGTTGCAAGGGCACTGCTGGCTCATGGTGAGCCTGGTGTCCACCAGGAGCCCCAGGTTCCTTTTCTGCTGAGCTGCTTTCTAGCTGGGCAGTCCCCAGCATAACTTCTGACTCCATAGGAATTTTTTTTTTGTTGTGGCATTGTTCTTTGAAAGCCAAAGCCCCATTCTCTCCCACTCCCAAGTTTATTGGGGTTTTTTGGCTGAAAACTGCCAAAGAATTCAGCTGAAATTTGCTGGAGACAGTTGTCTCTTGATCAGGGAGAGAAATCAGATGGTATTTTAGCAGTTCTTAAATTAGCTCATATTCTTGCAAATCCAGCAGATAACAGCTTGCTCAGTGCCATTCACACAGCTGTAGGGGAGAATATTAAAAACCTTTCAAATTCTGTTTATTAAACTTGCTAGAAAACTTGTCAGAGGAAAAAAAAAAACTCCATTGCCTCAGCTTGTGTGAGATGCCATGGTAGCAAAAGAAATGTCTGCAGCTTTACTGGAAAAAGTGAAGTGTTACAGTGATAGAGCTGGAATTGGGACTTCTGGCTCATTCTGGCATTGGCTTGGACTACTTTTGAGCAGCTCTTATCTGAGCAAGTCCAGTGACATTGCTGCCTGACCCACTCAAGTAGTCAGATGACTGAAAGACTGATTTGTCCAGAGTTCATCTGATAGTGATGCGTGGTAACAACATCTGGCTGTCTTGCATATAACAAGTGATTCTGGATGGTCAAACTGGTTTGATATCTTTCGAGTAAAAATAACTTTTTTATTACAAAGAGCTCACGTTTTAGCTATCCTGCACTGGCAAGTTCTTTGTAAAACACAATTTTAATTGCTTTAAAAAATATATATATCTTCCCTCCACCTTGAAAATAAAAAAGAGGTTAAAAATCTCTGGCACATTCTTCCTTATTCTTCAAGAAAATTTGGCTCCATTTTTGAAGCTGCTCTAAGTGAACAACAACAAAAAATGTTCATAATTTTCTCAGCTAACTTTGTAGAAACTCAAAATATAGGTCTCAGCCTTTTAAGACTCTCGATCTATCTCACAAGTCATTTCAAGTTCATATCAAATGCTGACTTGTATGGTTTCTTCTTTTTTTCCTTTTTTTTTTTTTTTTCCCAAAGCTATATTTAAAATGCATCTATTTCATTCCCCTTGGACTGATGGTCATAATTTATCCATTTCTTTATCTGAGAGGAATGGGAGGGAATAATTTGACAGAAACAGTAATCCATTTGAGAAAGCCAAAGGCTGTTTGATATTAATACGGGGAATGATTAATCAAAGAAAGAGTAGCCCTTCAGTAATAAGCAAAAAATGAGGTAATTATCTGGGCAGCAGAGACCAGGGAGCACTTAAGGATATGCTCTGGGGTCAAGAGTGAATAAGGAAACTGCAGGAGTTTTCAGTCCTTTAGAACTGAAATGGCCTTATGGGGTTAGACCAAAGATCCTTCTTGCTATGCAGCCTGTTCCTGACACTGTCCAGTAGCAGATGTTTAGGGAAATGGGAAGGTTGAGAGTACCCCTTCCTTGCTATATGACTTTTTAAAAGTTACTGGATTAAGGACCTTGTAAGTATGTAAATTATTGTGTTTAAAAACCACTGTAGGTATATCTGCCATGAAAATGTTCAGTCATTTCTCAAACCATCTCTACTTTTGGCCTCCACCAATAATGAATGATAATGAACTGCCCAGTGCAACTGGGCATAGTGTGAAGTAGAAACCGTGACCCAATGCCATCAGTGATGCTGTTATCCTGGCCTAGAAATATCAGTCAGGAAGCACCTTGTGTTTCTTTAATTAATTTCTCCAGTGTCTGTTGAGGACTAAGAGTGTGTCTGCTTCCCCACAAACCTGCCACTACAAGCTTCTAGACAGCTCATGTGCTCCAGCAATTGGTGAGTGCTCCAGGCCTCATTTTTGCTGTGTATTGGTGCTTCCAAGTCAGTATCTGAAGGGCACTGGCTGGGAATGAATGCAGAAGATGGATGCTTAAGTACAGGAATAGTGGCCAGAGGTATACAGCACAGAAAGTGATAGGAAATTGAAGGACAGGATGATATGAAGAGTGTGAACCAGAAAGCTGAAACCAGTTTTGAACGACCTGCTGAATCATCTTGGCACAGGTAGTCCTGAAGGCAGTCTTGCTTGTAGTGCAGAACAGACAGAATGATACAGTATGGGTTGTGAACTCCAAGCCTGAGCTCTTCACTGGAGGATCAGTACGTCCCAGTCCACTCCGTCTGGTGGTTCTTCCTCTCTCTGGGGGATTTCACCTTGGCTTGGAGACCAGGCTGATTCCTTGTCCTGCTGAGCACTCCCAAACATGGGAAATGAGCCCTTGCTCCAAAGACAAAAGAGAGTCCTCAGATGGTGCTTTTGTCTGGACTTAGACATCCACTAAGGTTTGAATCCTGCAGCAGTGTCTCCCCAGGCACTGAAATCAGTGAAACTGTGCAGATGCAGGAATTGAGACACTTGGATCCAGCCACAGGAACAGGGACCCTTCTGGTTGGAGACAAGTTGCAGATATATGTGCCTTCACAAGCCCAGGCTTCATGTCTTATCTGTGTTACACTTGCAAGGCAACAGCTGAATGCATCCAACTCCCTTAGAAGCCCCCCTCCCTTTTCACTGCATATATTAAATACAAAGCAGATTTCGTCTGTAATAATTCTTAAAAGTCAAAACAACAAGTGCATTTGTTCCATCTATTTTTAGGTTTGCCGCTTGTTTAAATCTTGGGTTCTTGACACTGCTTAGATCTGTGATAAAGGCAGACAGCAAGAACTTTATAATGCTTTGATAGGGCTGGTTTTTGTCAGCACACTCTTTCCTTTGTCATCAGCCTAAGAAGACAAAAAGCCGGAAAAAATTCATCGGGAAATAACTGAAATTTATTCTGCGAAAGGAAGAAAATAAGAAACAAAACGACAATAAAAATGAAAAAGACCCTTGAAACTGTCTGTGGCAGTACCCTCATGATGAGGGGTACCGAAGCCTGGAAGTGACTCAGCTTTTCACAGGATCAGGCCAAAATACAGCTTGTCTGCTTTGCACAAGAGTACAAACACCTGCCTAAATCCTGACAGAAAAGCGCAAGGCCTCAAGATGATTTTCTACATCTCTCCCCCAAGCCTCAGATGTATACACCAGCTTCTACCTGATGGGGAGGGAGACACCCACATCTTTTATTCCCCTAAATCCCCCTTCCCCTCTACTTCTGTGTGAGGACATGAGCCATCTTCTTGTCTTCCACTCATTCCTAGTTTCTGCCTTCTTGTAGTGAGCAATGAGCTTCTCTGTAACCTCTTCCTCTCTGTACCTCCCCAGCAGATTGAGAGGCAAGGACATCCATCCTGGTCGTGCCAGGTATATATTCTGGTACTGATGCCTGAAGAGGCCTCCTAGAAACAGAGACTAAAGAGAAGCAAGGGAATAAAGGTAGGTATTTATTTGAAAGGCCTTCAAAGGTACCCCTGTGATATTCTGTGATATGTGAAGATCACTCAACATCTGGATTTCATTTTTTTTCTCCCCAAAACTCTATATGAGAGAAATGTCATAAGCTCAGAGTCACACTCTTAGCTCCTACAATCAAGTTACTCAACACAACTGGCTATTTCATCTTCTATGTGCAAATACTTAATTTGTGCTTGCAATCACGTCTCTTGTTTTTATGCAATTAGGTGCACACTTTTCAGAAACCCAGACTTCTAGAAAAAATAGACAAAACCAGCTATAGCTAACAATTGGGTGAGCCAGTTATTCCATGTCTTTATTAAAAAAAAAAAAACCAGGGGAGAGAAGAGATAAAGCACATTCTTGAAGGGAGTCCGTGAAGCTTAGTTTCTTAATATTTGATAACTATCTTCAGGTGGCAGAGAGAAAAATGCATTAAGACACATGCAGTGTTATGACTCACAGTGACTAAAAGTAGCATGTGCCAAGAATACGATGTATTGCAAATGCCTGTTACTGTTATAATACTATCAGCTAGGATAGCTGTGAAGGATTTGTTTTTATGCCTCGGCCTTTAATTTCAATATGATTTTTAAAAATTCCCAGAGAGAGTTGCAGCTGCTACAGCATTAACAGTCTTGAAATAGAAATGTGTTACTTAGCAAGATACAGCTGCAGAGGAGAAAAAAATTCCCCAAACAAGCCCAACATTTGGATTGATTAATTTACCAAGACTGTTATTCGTATTTTAAATTAATGTTGTTTAAACTGAAATCTGTTTGCCTCCCAGCCATTTTATTTAGTTACGTTTTTCCTAAAGAGGTAACAATTTCCAAGATCTGCATAAATAATGAAGGCTGCCCAAGCAGCTCAGCAGCTCCTGCCGCTTGTTTGACTCCTACTTGTTTCAGTGTGAGAAACTGAGATTGCCACTGAGATTGCTCTCCTGAGGCTCTTCATCCACAATGGTGTAAATAACTATTCCTCCTTACTTTGCCCTTTCTGTAATGTTTCCACCATCTTTGGGCTTTCCTAGGTACAGGGGATTTCATACCATCATTATTGGAGGTTGGAAAAACACAAAGTATTTGCACGTGTCCAGGTATAGAAGACATAAGGGAGCAATAGGAGAAGTTCAGCAGTTCCCAGATTGATTATCACCCACTCCACAGCCACAACTCTGCTGTTTGAGAGCATATTTCTGCTCCCTTTGCTTCCAGTGCCATAAAATCATTGCTATCTCATGAATTTACTAGAGTCCTTCACTGTGTAGGTCTTGCATTACAAAACTGTGTCTGTAGCTCAGTGTCTATTCCTGCACCTTAGATAAACACAAGGGAACCTCTCTGACAATTGCCATCAGAAGAAGGGGTCTCAGAGAGGAGTGGACTATTTTTCTTCTCAGGATTTGCTGAGTGCCACATGAGGCCTTTGGTGACTTGAGAGATGAGGTGAGAGAGCTCCTTTGCCTGCCAGGCAGAGTGAGGCACAATACTGGTCCCTGCTCAGCTGGTGGCCAGGCTCAAAGTAAAGCAGTCCCTGCTGGCCCTGCGCTTCCCTCAGGCAGCACTGATTTCTCCAGGGGCCAACAGGGAGCTCCCCACACTGTGTGGCAGAGGCCACCTTTTTGCCTGCCCTTCTTCTAGAGATGCCAATGAGAAAACTCTGAGCAAACCTAAAGGTGCCTTACTCAGGTATGGTCCCCACCCCACAGCAGCACCGAACCTTCCTTAGCTCCACCTTGGAGCTGGCCCTTCATGCATGGGGGTATGGAGAGTATCTCGCTGGGAGAACCTCATTGTGGACATTATCTGTGGCTGTAACTCCACACAGCCTTTCACATATGGTACCGGTGAGATGCGGTTAGGAAAGGAAACGAAAGAATAAGAGAAAGCATCAAGCTGGGAAGAATTTTCCTTCTGACACGTCCTGTGAGAACTCATTCCATAGTGCCTCCATCTGCAGGAAGATGAGAGAAACGTGACTCCTGAAAAAAACTGTGCTACCACAGGGGTGTTCCTGGAAGCACAGCATGAGAACAGGCAGTCCCAAAAAAACAATGTTTCAGACCTCCTGACATGCTCTGATATCCAGGGGATTTCCTCCTGCAGGCTGTAATATTCATGGATTTTGGAGAACTGTTATCCCTTCTAGTCCTGTGAGACCATCTAATTTATAGAAAACTGAGAAAACAGGAAATCTTTGGCATTTCCCAGCCCTCTCACATTTTTTGTGCTGATGCTATAATTCCATTTTCATGATCCAGAGAGAAATACATCTTTTGGTCAACTGATTATTGTGTAGCATTTAATACTATTCATGTCATTGATTCCTACAGTCATGCATTATGCAGGCAAGCATGCTTTACCTCCAGTATAACACTTACAGAAACCCAACTGGATTAATATTTTATTCCTTATTTAAAAAGAACTGCCCAAGGTTATCTTATCCTGTCAGACCGTACTTTCCTCCCTCTTTAAATAATTCCTTTGCCCTCATATTGTTTCAACTTTTTATTTAGCAGCTATACATTTCTCTCCCAGCTAATTTATTCCTTGAAGTGCCTCATCAGTTCTTTTAGTTTGTCTGTTCTTTGTTGATGACATTCATGCACCCTAGCTCAAATAGGCTACAGCAGCTTTTTCTTCTTCTCTCAGAAGTTGCCTGCAGTACTTTAATAAAGTCCTATAATCTCTCTTTTTTTTTTTTTTTTTTAAAGAATGCAGATTCAGTTTACCTAACCTTTCTAAAAACTGCTGTGTCTGAGTCATATCTGTTGCCCTCTGGTACTTTTCCATAATTTCCTTCTTTTGTAAGGTGCCCAGAAAGGCATGCAGCATCTCAAGTGTGACCTCACATGTACTTAACCAATGCTATAATAATTTCCTATGACTTATAATTGATACTGCAATATTAAGGTTTCCCAGGATTTTGCAGAGCAGTGAGGTTACATTCCTTTTTCTTGAGGCTTCCCCCAAATGCACTCTTCCAAGCTGGCTGTTCCTCATGCCGGCCCACAGTCTTCTGCTGTTAACCATGTAATTCCACAGTCTCCTTATGCAAGTCTGGACAAGATGCTGGGAATCATGCTTCTCTTTACCCTGTCTGTACTACTGGTAGGCATCTGTCTTTGAAAAATACAGCTGTCACTTTCCATATATCCTTCATGTTGAAGGGTTAATGTTCCAACAGTCTTTTTCTTTCAGCCCTGTTCCCCATGAGTTTGAATGCCTCCAGACTGCAGAGATGCCTATGCTGTGTTGGCACTGAATTAGGTATTTACTGTTCTCTGGACAGGAGATGATCTGAGTCTCCTTCTTCTGAATCTTGTATAGGATCTGACTGGTGGAGAGTAAGTGCACAGTAGGTCTAACACTAAGGAAAGGAATAAGTCTGGGGAAAGAATGAGAAATTACTGAGTTTCAGTAGTTGTAGAAGTTGAATGCAAAGTAAACCTGCACTTGATGCCTTCTGTAAAGTGCAAGGAATTCTTGACCACTCACCACCCAGCAAACTGCATACTTCAAAGGATAAAATCTGGCTCTTTGTGCTAGAAAATGTATTACATTTCTTTCAAGTGACTCTTGGCTTTTTCAAGTCTGAAAGAATCATTCCATAAAGACTAGAATTTATGGCCTATTACCATTCACCCTCACAGGTATTACAGCAGGTATCTCTAGCCTCAGCATCCTTGAAGGCAAATTTCAACGTGGATAAAGGGAATCCCTTTCAGTTTTACAAAGTAGTTGTGCACATTTATCTAGACACTCCAGACTGCAGACTCCAAGTGCTATTAACCTACAAGGCAGCCACTTGTGTGTATACATAATGTGCTTTTCTGGCTTTCCTGCCTGAACAATAAGTACACAACTATGCACCCGTACACATGGCCTCCTTTTATTCATATAATTACATCCCTCGGGTAGACATTAAAGCAGGTGTGTTTGTTGTTTTGTAAAAAACAGCCTGGCTGGCTGAAGAGCTACTGACTGAGGTTTTATTTTTACTCAGTGCATATGACAGCGCTGCAACCAGGTCACAGGTCTACAGCACATACGTAGGTGAAAATATGATTTGTACAGAGTATGATTGCAGCTTCCAGTCTATAATCACTTTATCCTCAAGTGTACTTGTTACATAATTATGAGGAGGCCTGCAGTGACAGGGCAAAAAAGGACACTTAAGAGGTGGAAAAATGACCTGTGATCTATTCAGACAAAGGAGTGCTTGCTAATTAATTTTGCTGGAACTCTGTGCTGCTCTAAGACTTAGAAGACTAGTCCAAACCACACAAACCTAGCAGTAGCTAAGCAGGATTTCAATGAGTGGTATTTCACAGCATTGCAGAGTGGCTGAGGTTGGCAGGCATCTCTGGAGATCATGTAGTCCACCCCCTCTTCCCAAACAGACTGCTCAGAACTGTCCCATTGCATTCCTAGTGAAAAAGTTACTTCTTTGTTTAAATTGAATTTCATGTATTTTAATTTGTGCCCATTGTCTTTTGTGCAGCCACTGGGTACCGATGGGAAATCCCTGTCTGTGTCTTCTTTATTTCCACCATCAGATATTTATACAGACTTAAGAAGATCCCTCTGAGCTTTCCCTTCTTCAGGCTAAATAATCCTAGCTCTCTCAGCCTCTCCTTGTACAATAGATTACCTGATCCTTTTATTACTTTTGTGTCCCCATCTCCAGGTAGAGGAGTTGTTCAGAGCATCCACATGCTTTTCTGGGGCCTTCTCAGAGCAGGTGGAATGAGGACCTTCTGCTTCACACACAGGAATGCTAAACTAGGTCTTCTTCGGCTCCCTCAGTAGAAAGGAACAAACTGCAGTTCCTTTGTATTTGTGAATTTGTGAACTATTTTTTGGATTTGCATAACCTGTTTGATTTTGTGAACCTTCTGTGTACTTCAGCTATGCTTTATTCAGGGATGACTCATGTTAAAAACATGCACACTTTTCTAGCTATGTTTCTGGGAGCTGAAGACTATCTGTCAAAACCTTGGCTGCCCCAGATGAGTGCCTTTTCCCTAGACTGAGTCCTTGGCTAGCCTGGATGGACATAGCTGCACTGGCATGAGTGAGTTCTCAAGGAGCTGGGCTGTTTTTTCTCCCTAACCTCCTCTCCCTTTATTCCCTGCTTCTCTTTTACAAGAGATGTTGGTTGCCCTCTGACTGCACAGCATATCACTCTCCCTTTTCTTCACCCCTTTGTAAGATTTTCAGCCAGATCCTTAACTATCATAATAGTTCATTGCTCCACTGAGTTTAGTTTGGCTTTACTTACCAGAATTGTGCCAATTCTTAACAATGGATGATTTAGCCCCTTTTTTAAACCTATTGTTACATCATCTTCCTGGTTCACCTTCTTGGATATTCAAGTTCTATGGTGCTTGCTGCAAGAAAAGCATTCTCCTTTCTCCCAGCAATTTCTTTGTGAATAATGCAAAAGAAATGCCCATTGATAATGCAGTCATCTTACTGGAGCTGTCTGGCTTATCTCCATCTGGCCAACAGGCCGACCTGATTTAGAGTGGATTTCCTAGTACCTCAGCACAGTCATAAGACAACATGTTTTGTGCAATTTTTTTATTTCCTCTATAATTACCTGTCTCCAGCTCTTTAAAATTAGATTTTTTTCGCTCATTAATTAAGTTCTGTGGCCTTTATGAAAAAATTAAAGGAATAGTATCTTTTTAAACCAAATTGGTCTTTTAAAGGTCTAATAAGTAAAAGTATGATTGCAAAATGAAACATAGTATTTCATCTTTGTCTGCTGTGCTCATTAAACATTTAATTAAACTCCAGGCTGAGATGAATTGATGGTTGAGAGGAGGGGGTTTTGAATTGCCCTTGCATCCGCAGAAATCTTTTCTTTGGAGGACTAAGGATTTTGTCAGGAGAACAAGCCTTCCAAGCCCAACTGTATGACACCACTGCTAATGAAACAGTGAATTGTAACTCGTGAATTCAGTCCATCTTCAACTAAACCTTGTATTCACCTTATCCTCTCCTGGCTCTGCCTAAAAGAGTTAGGGGAAGGGGCTGCCTGTAGCATATCCACTTGTGTACTCCTCTGATCTCTAGTGTCCTCCAGGCCTGGCTGATCCAATGCACAACTCTGCTGCTCTCCTCTAGTTCAGAAGGCAGAGAATGAGATTTTCTATTTCTCAGCTCTATGGGGCCAGAACTTAGTGAATTCAGGTAATTCTTCATCATCTTTCTCATTTGTTTATTCTGGAACTCTCCCTGCTGCTGGTGTCAGCCTGGTCCACTCTAGAGCTGTTAGTTTTAATCTTCTTCCTCTTGTGATGCTAGGCAAACAGAGACTCACCACAGTGCTGCCTGCACTGGCTGGAGCTCCTCACTGCTTGGAGGCTGGGAGCAAGAACCAGGTATTTAGTTGGTGGTCTCAGGAATGCCAGGTTAGTATGAAGCAGGTCTTTGTGATAAAGTGCCCCTCTGAATACAGTGCCACAGCCAATATATTTTTTGTTCTCACTTGCCCACCATTTGTTCATGTCCAAAGTGTATGAATATGAAATAAAGACTGTAATTAACCATTTGCTAACCACACTATACACAAATTCATAATCAGATCAGACCCCACTTGAAAGGAGTCCCCATTACATAGGAATCCTCTTACTCTGGAAAACTGATTTTCATTTGAAGTGTATTCCTCATTGATTTAGACCCATCGTTTCTTTCTTCTGCTGTCCTTACTCTTCAATGTAAACAGTTATTCCCCATGAGGATTGGCCTACAACCTTGTCTTCATACACAGCAATCTGCTCTATATTCTCCAGACCTGTTGCAGTCTGAAACTCTGCCTTGAATAGGTTTGGCCAGTATTCCAAATGAAGTCGCAGTACTTGTCGGCTGACATCAATGCTCCTTAATTTCTCTGGAAACCTTTCACCCAGAACTTCTTCGCTTTTCCATGTTACATATTATGAGCCATATTACATTGCTGGTGGTGATCATTCAGTGATCACATACAATATACCCAGGCTTTTCTCCTTCTTAGTAATTTCCAGCTAATGAGCCAAAGATTGCAGTAGGAGTTCAGTTACTGGTCCTTAAGTGCATGACTTCACATTGTGTAACTTTGTTTCATTTCTGGTTTTCGAATTCTTCCCACTTAAGATAGTGATAGTCTTTTCTTTTTACTGACAATGCGTTATGACTTTGTGCATCTGTTAATCACTTCTGCATACACTGGCTCTTCATGCCAAGGTCATCAAAACACAGAAGATACAGAATGAGACTGATTTCAATAGCAGCTGTTGAGGGCTGACCCTAAGAAATCTCCTACCAGAAATATCTTCTGCACAGAGGGCCAATTGCCTCATTCCCTTTAAGAATGTTCACAAGTTCTCTTACAATTTTTAAAGCTGTCCAATTTCTCCACTTAAACCCATATCTTTCTATATTGTATCATATTATATCAATTGTTGAAGCCAAATTAGTAAAAAGCAGATCATTGCCTTGAAATGTAAAACTTCTTCTTGCATTTTCTTTTAACTTCATGTCAATTGTTTTTCATTATAAAATAAGTTCTTTAACCTTGCATAGCATAAGGGTCAGATAAGCCCACTTCTCTGCTTGAAAAATGGAAAGTACCTAGAGTGTGCAGTTGGTTTGCTATGCATTCATATTATATATTGTTAATTATCTAGATGCAATGTCAGCACTTAACAAGTAAGAATGAATTCTGTGTGCTAGAGTTACAACTCAGAGAAAGTAACAGAAACAGGCAGAATAAGCTGGTATTAAATGCTAAATCATATGGCTGCTCATGAGATCACCTTTCACCTCTGGGAAGCTGGCTTTAATAGAAATCTATTGGAGGAGAAAAATTATGCCTTCAGCTCCTCTGCAGTTCTGCATAACCTGGGCAGTTGGGGTTGTGTTGGTGGGGGACACATGCCAGAGCCAACAGGTAAAGCTCTTGCAGGTGCAGCAGCTCGCACAGGGCTCCTCTTTGTGAGGCCTCTGGTATCAGGGCCTGTCTGACCTCACTGAGTTTGAGAGCAGTACTTGGAGGCTGATGGTACCTTACTACTCAGGCTTTGGGAAGGAATGAGGTGGGAGCTGTTGACCATACAAGGTGCTGTGTTTGTGTGCAGGGAGCCTTCTTCCTTATTTTACCCTCAAATACCAGGGTCAGGTGGCTTTGTCCCCACCTGTCACTCCATAATGCAAGGTCTGGGGACACATGTCACTTCCTCATGTGCAATACCTGTGGGAGAACTGCAGCAGAGAGGAAAGAAGGGTCAGTGTGCCCTTCAGGCTTTGAGAAAGAAAATGCCCACATAAAGCAGGAGCTGCTGCAAGGAAGGAACTATGCAGTCTCATTCACTCACCGTGATTTGTCTTGCACAGATGTTGAGAAAATTCACAGAGACAGCACTAATTCTGATGTGTATTCCTCATACATCACTCTTTCTGTTTTCCTTCCCACACAATCTCATACCATCATTTGTTGTACAGGGGTTCTGCACCAGATTGATCCTGAGAAACAGCTGACCTCTTCCACTCTGCCCTTTCACAGCCAGTCTAGCTGCTCTTGCCTGTCTCAGTCTTCCTTGCTGTCCATGGGCTACTATTTGATCACTGCTAGTTTGGCCTGTCAGTTGTCCTTGCAGGCAGGTGATCTGCCTAGTCATTTAATGTCCTGTATTTTCTGGATTACATTGTTCTCCTGAGTATGTTGCCTGGCTTGCATGAAGTGCGGTCTCCCTTTCTGCCTTAGTTATTCGAAGTATCAATCACTCCACAACCACCTTTACTGCTATTAACCTTCTTCCTGTCTTCCAAATCAAAACCCATTTCTCACTTCCATATGTCGACACCAGCAACAAGCATCGATTAAATGTCTTTCATTTTTAAAGCACACAGCCTTGCTACCCTTGCTTATATCTTAATGCTTCCCATATGCTTCTCATCAGACTCTAAATTCCTCTGTTTGCTTCCTCTGAGAAATCATTCTTCATTATAATAAGTTGCCCCAAGTAAATTTATTCATCATCTTTTCCTATGACAGCCACGTTCTTTCACTACGGGAAATTAAACACTGTACCATATGGCCAGAGCAGCAAACTTTAGTACTCACTTGCTCAATTGTTTTAACACTTTGCCGCCTTCGTACAACAGTCTGTTTGCCACTAGAGTGTCAGGCTTCCGCCTGACATATGCATTAGACACATTAATAGGAAGGAGGAAATTAAGTGAAGTTGACAATGTGAAGAAAGAACAGTATGATCCCATTAAGTTCCAAAAATTCACTATTTCTACTATTTTTCACTGGGTTGGGGAAAAAAAAATCCCCTTAAACTAATTCCTCTGAACATGCTATATCATTAGCCTGCTGTGCCGCCATATGACACCTTTCAAAACCAGAACAATGTGAGAATTCAGAAGTCTGGGGACAGCATATACATAGCTGTGCTGTGCATCCCTTTTGTGAGCCTTGTACTGTCATTAGCTTTACTTTGCAAGCTGCAGTTGTTCCTCAAGCCACACTGTCCTGTTAATTAATGGCACACTGTGCACTACTGCTAGAAGCTTAATTTTCTGCACGTTTGTCTCAAGAATTTGGCTCTCATGACAGAAGCTTTTTGATAAATGTAGAAAATTGCATGTAATAGTATAGAAGGAATACAGACTTCCTTCCCTGGAGTCCTGGAGTCTTTTCTGATGTTGGCTTCTTGAATATCTTTCTTATATATTTATGGATCTCTTCTCAGGAGATAAAGAAAAATTTTAAAAATTGGGGTTGAAGACAGTTAAGTGCTACATGTATTTTATTTCCTTGCATGAAAATGTAATTATTTTGCTTTGCTCAATATTTACCTATGGGCCAAATCTTAGGATAGAAGGTGATACTCCTGCCCCTACAGAGAGTAGAATTACAACTGCTTATGCTAGGCCTGAATTTGGCCCTTCTCTTCAAATTTCATATTGCTCATTTATTGAATTTCTATTTTGGTCAGGCAACTAGGAAAAAATTGGTGCATTCATCTGCGCTGAGTTTCTATTCCTGTTTGTGATTTACACCTGGGAGTGATGTAAGAGCCAAGCAGCCCCCACCTGACAGCTGTCGAGCTCCCTGGATGTGGCTCTTTGCTCCCTCATGCCAGAGGGGCTGTGACTCACTGCTGGCTGAGGTTCTGCAGATGGGTTTTCTGTGAGCTCCTCAGCAGAGCCCAGGCTGCTGGATGGAGCCACTGGATGAATTTGCAGAACTTTAGATTTCCCTGTGCCTGTGCTCAAGCTCACAGCTCTTTGATTTTGTCTCAGGATAGAGGATGTACTTTTGTTCTACTGCTTACAGCCTGGTGACCTCAGCAGTTGTGTGTAGAGCAGTTAGGTATAGCCTCAGCAAGGCAGCCATGCCACTGGGCACAGAGAAACATGGAAAGATTATGAAGTCAGTGTGCCATGTGACTCTTGTGGGCCAGTGCTATTTGTACTCTGTCAAATATCCAGCAGGCATTTTTCTCAAAAAATGGTGTTCTGAAATTATGAAGTTTTGAAATGATCAAACCTTTACAAAATTTTATTGATTTTTTACTCTGCTGAACATGAAAAAAATAATAGCTTTACCAGCATTATTTATGCATCAGATAATACATAGTTTTGCATTTTATCAGCTCGGTGTTATCCTCTGGGAACTGAACTTGACTACACTATTATTCCTGCTGTTATAAGTTAAGTATTGACAATGTTCTCAGCAGTTTATTTAAGAGAAAAAAGGTATGATAATACAGCAAAAAGGCATTTTGCATCCAGCATGTGGCTGCAGAAGTCACTGTGAATAACCTGTGATCTTAAGGAAAAATCAATGCCAATCTCTGAAAGTTCAAGATTGGTTTTCAAGGCTGTTGCTAGGGGGAAGGATTAGCTGGTGCTCCTGGAATTCCAGGCAGGTGTGGGCAGCTACTCAAATGGCTGAAATCCACAGAGTCCATTTGGACTCTGTTTGTGTAAAATTACCTGGTTTTGCCAAGATTGTTGCAAGTTTAGAGCTCAGCTCATCTAATATAAAAATGACAGTATCCACGGATCTCCATTACATTTCCTCTTTCTGGATCCAGTATTCACCAATGGTGTGTAACAACCAATAAAATGAATACCTGAACTGAAATTAATAATAAGCAGTAAAAGGAAGCCTTTCAAAAGTACTTCCTGTACTTCCAGTAGTGATGATTTCATACAGTGAGATTTCCTTTATACTGTTTTTTGTATTATCTCTAATGCAGAGTTTCTGCATCATAC
Organism: Aphelocoma coerulescens; assembly: GCF_041296385.1. Taxonomy (NCBI): domain Eukaryota; kingdom Metazoa; phylum Chordata; class Aves; order Passeriformes; family Corvidae; genus Aphelocoma; species Aphelocoma coerulescens. The sequence goes on from NC_091021.1 coordinate 14,235,743, forward strand.
ATGAAGATAGATTTGGGAGCACAAAGAATCACAGGGTTGGAAGGGAGGTCATCTATTGTGTCCCTTAGCCCAAAGAAAGGAAGGAAGTGTTATACTTCTGCCATCTTGACCCCTGTAATGGGGACTGTACAATATCCCTAGTCAATCTATTCCAGTGCTTTATGCCCACAGAGAGAGCTCTTCCCAGTATCTTACCTAGGTCTGCCAGGCAGCAATTTTCAGTTTATTACTTCTCATTATATCCACCATGAGAAAACAGGTTATGCCTCTCATTGTGAACTAGACTTTTATGGATTGGAAGACTGTTATCACATCCTCTCCAAGTCTCTTTTAGAATAAGCAATCCCAATTTATGTCACCTTTCCCTGTAAATCACATGTTTCTAGACATCTGTTCATTCTGATTCTCTTCTTTAGGCTCTCTTCAGCTGGTCTGTGTCTTTCTAAAAGCCTTTTCCTGCCATTCCTGAAAGGCTTGATGACACCTTCACTTGAAGCAGTCAGAGAAAAATATTTTCCTTTAAGTAGTCTCCATGGATAAGTGAAAAGGCTGCTAAATGGGCTTACATAGCTGTTCTCAGATTGAAAGTATAACCCTCTTTGAAAAGCATTGGTCCAGTGAAAAAAAGAAATTATGCAGCTCTGAAGTGTATTCATTCACCTGCAAAATGAGCTGCCATTATGACCAGATAAAGACATTTCTGAATGAGTCAACATGAATACACATCCACATGAAATTAAATGAGTCCATTGCATGTGTGCCACTGAATAGTCAAATAGAAGAGGCAAAGTGAATCAGGGAATTAATGCATTCACTGCTGGTAGAGCAGCTCTGAATAGTATTGCTTGCCAGCCATTGTGCAAGTTCACAGTACATGGCAAACATTGCCTTGAAGACCAAACAGCCTCAAGGGAAAGAGCAAGCACTGGCAGGAGAATTTCAGAAATGAAGGAACTGAAACTTGGGAAAGGAGCTGAGTTGCCCAGGACTGTTGTGGCAAAAAAATTTCCTGAGCTGCCCTCTTGCCATGTCCATGGAGCATTTTTCCTTGCCATGAATGAATCCCTGCCAAGTCCTTGGAGTTTGCGTGCTGCTATCTTCACAGCCTTGAAGGAACCCAAGGCAGGGTTTCTTCCACAGAATCTAATGAGCACAGAGGAGTCAGATTTGCCATGAAGGACAGCAAGAAAATGTTGCACAATACCTATGTGTACAATCTTCTTTTAATGGTCTCTGGCTTTAGAGATACTGAGCTGTCAAAGGAAAGGCTGTGACATTACATGCAAAGATGAGATCATCTCCTCTTCTGCACTCTTAGTCTACACCTGTGCCAGCAATTTGGCATGAGATCCAATTTCTCTTGATTCAAATGGGTCAGCAGGGTTTCCCTTGGTTGTCATAAAGCTCTAGGAGAGAGGGAGTACAAGTCAGAGATTTTTGTATTTTTAATATGATGAATTTTCTGTTAGCAGGGATTTGAATGGCTCTTTCTAGGACTGTCAGCTGGCTTTGTGAGGAGTTTTTTTATTCCAGTGGGTCTCTTTTGGCCCCTTCTTTCTTCCTTTCAATCCAAGGGTCAACAGTTTAAACATTGCAGATAGGATGTTCTACCTCCAGTGTCTCAGAGTTATTTGCAGCACTCTGTTTGGAGGCACTCTTGTCCTGAGAAAGAGGAAGAGCTGAGCAGCCACAAATGCATCAGGTTCAGCTTCCCTGTATGTTCTTAAAGCTTGTACCTTGTGGCACAGGCAGTCAAAGGCCTCCAGGAGACACCCAGCTGGTCTAGTACCGTGCTCACTCCTCAGAGGGAAAAGGAAGCCAGCTTACCGTAGAGCACACGAGGGATTTGTAAAGCGTGTTCTCCTGCCCTGAGGTCTTCAGGGATATAAGCTTCCCTTTGGTTTTCTTTTCTGAAAGCTGTATTCTTTTAAAAAGCATGCTTATGTGAAATGAAAACTTAAAAATATTTCACTGTTTGATTGCAGTTTAGCTAGTTCCTTCCAGACTTCCCCAGAAATCTGACAGGCACACTTTTGGGGTGTATTGGGAGCACTCAGAGTAGGGGCCCTTCTTCACAAAGAAGAATGCATGGCTGAATTGTAGCCAGAGATTGCGATGGGAAAACAGCCACCCTTGGCTGCTAAATTGAAGCTGCAAAGCTCCAAATCACCCAGCATGAACCCTCTCTCTCTCCCTTGCACCCCTGCCATCTCCACATCCCCCAGCCCTCACTCCTCCCCAAATCCCAGCGTTTGCACAGCAAAAGTTAAACCCCCTGGTTTTAGCAGTTGCAGTTTGAGAGAGGGACACATATTTTTGCAAGCTTTTTCAGGCTTGTGGTTTGCACTGTATTCCCTCTGAGCATAATTAACATAGGGAGGAAATGAATCTTGCAAAGTAAGTCTTAGTGTGTTCCAATGCTCTTCAGTTCAGTTAACATTGCTCATGGTTTCAGAGGGTTGGGCAGCAGGAAAGATGGCATTTAAATGTGCCATATTTTCTGGTCACTTCATGCAAACTAAGCACTTGTACAGAAGAAAAACCAACAAAACCTGAGAAGCCAGAAAATGCCTGCTGCAGGCAGATTCCATACTACACTCTTGTTCCTCCAATAAGGAACCTTTTCTTTTTTCTTTTTTCTTTTTCCTTCACTTTTTTTCCTCTCTAATGCCATATTTACAGCTTGAGGTTATATTGGAATGTATAAATCTCATGTGAGCAACAAAGCATTAAGCCACCATTATCCTTTTAATTTAATTATCTCAGTTCCTACCCTAGAACATATAAAACTAATTGAACACCCGAGGTTTTCCTGTGAAGTTTATTTCCTAAACATTATCGAAGTAACGTTGATAAAGCCAAAAGGTACAAAGTCAGCACTTCCTAAAACAGCCTGATTTATTAAGGTAGAAATGGGAGGTTATTTATAAATAGGATCCAAAAGCCAAATAGTTCTTATCATTTTATGTTTCCATGCCATGTATCCTAGTTGATTTCCAAGAACAACTACTTAATTTCCATGAAGTTGTGCCAGTTTTCCTTCGCCTTGTAATATCACTAAGATGCTTGCCAGTTTGTCCTTTTTAATTATGAATTTACATTGTCTCTTGGCATTTTCTTTGCCTTGATTTGAACTGTTTGGCTTTCCTTGTTCTTGATGTCACAGGCTATATCTAATACTTCATTCATGCTGCTAATGGTTCCCAAATGTTACCGTGTTACAAAAGGCTGTATTTTTCAATAGAAATGTATTTTATAGTCTTGGTGAAGCTTATAGCATAAAAGACTCATGTAGCACAGAATGATCATTATATTTCTTCCCAAAATGTAAAACCAGTAAAACAGTTTCACATGCATACAGGCTGCTTTGTCATTAAAGTTAGTTCTGCCTCTACGTTTCCCTCTATTACATGAAGTTGGATCCAGCTGTAGAATTTGGACTAGAACTTAAGTTTGGTGTTTTCTTTTGGCAGGTTATAAAGGCACAAGCTGTTGGGGTTTTTTTCCAGAATGAGGAACGGCACTCATTCTTCCAGCATTAAATAGCTTTGCTTTTAAATAAAGAAAAATACAGATGAGGAGCGATGGAAAGATCAGAGGTTTCCAGCTTTTGTGTGTTTTGTACAGGTAGTCACAACCTTAAACATAATGGCAGCTATCAACCCAAAAATGAATGAAGTTGTTTTACTGCTGAAAATCTGTTAACTAATCTGGGTAATAACAAACCCTCACTCCCAATTTCAGATTCAAGTTGGTGAGCTTGTATTTGAAACTAACTGCAGACCTTTATCTGACAAAGAGCTAGCTGTGTTGTTTTCTCAATACAACAAATTGAAGCAGGCATACAAAAGGCAGAGGTTTTAAATTTCATCCTGCTGGGTTACCTTTCCAAGTAGTTCTGTTGAAGTCACTAAAATTTCAGTTCAAGATGAGCAGTCAAGATCTGTCCTAGTAGATCACTGGGTCTTTGAGGTGGCCATGACAACAGTAGCCGTTTCACACGTAATATCAGATTTCAAGTGAAGAAAACTGAATTAAATCAGGTAACCAGTGAAAAAACGAGTCTTTCCCATTTTTTAAATAAATTGCCAGCAGTTACCATAGTAACTGCTAACAGTAGAGCATTTTGAGTGTCTTTATTATGAATAGCAAAGTAAAATATTCCTTTTTCTTGGGAGAACTAAGGAATGTTCATCCAATACAATGGATTAGCTAATTGTTACTTCTATTGCAATTGATCTCCAAGACACAGAAGTGCAGCAAGTGTCTCAGCTCCTCTCCAGTGGTCAGCTAAAAACTGCAAAGCCAAAGCATGATTTGTTGTCCCAGTTAGCTGGACTGCCTCAAACAGAGAATGACATAGCAGACCTGGAGGTTGGCCTGATTTGTCACCTCCTAAAGAGATTTCTGTTAGTGAGATATGAAATGTACAGATTATGTGTAGGAAGGCTGAGCATGTCCCGTTCTTACAGCTCTCCAGATGAAGCAATTTCCCCAAATTAATTCTGAACTGGAAAAAGATTCAGGAAACCAGACTGAAGGCGAGGGAGCAGCAAGTCCAAACTGCAGCAAACCATCAGGCCACAGGCTGTGTTGGTGAACACTGGCACTGCAGCCTGAGGTGTGGGTGTATGACATCGAGGATGGGTTAAGATGAGGTTTATATTAACCTCCCTCCACAAAAAAAAAGCCTCCCCAACCAAACATAGTCCAGCTTACTTGCCCCTCTAGGAGCTCTTACCATTTTTTTTTTCACTGAAAAATCCACCAATGCTCTTTTTAGTTCAATTTGTCTGATACTTGCTGGGACTTCCACCCCTGCTGTGCTGAAACTACTTGCAGTTTCTCAGGTCTCCCTTTTCACGCATTTCTCCTGAAAATCACCTAGACCATCTTATTCCAGTTTCTAGGGGACAGCTAACCATTTTCATTAAAAATATGATCACCAGTGCAATTGTTACCAGAAGTACAGATATTCAGCTGGGATGTCAAAAGAGTGGCTAGGTACAAAGACTGAATTACTCTGCCATTCCTTAACCTAACTGCTCTCAGTCAGGTTATCAGTGGAGATAATTTGGGAAAACATGGTCTGCTCAGACAAGTATCAAGATCAAAATCAGGCAGGCCAGGATCCTCAGCTGTTATAAAGAAGTAGAAAGAAATGGCACTATCTTGGTTTGCACATCTAAAAAGCCTCTGTCTTTGTTTTTGAGTCAGTTCCCTTCAGCAGCTCTTGGACCATTTTAGACTATTTCTCTAGTCTTTTGTAGATTTACACTTTTCTCTTTTGAACTATATGCCTTCTTAAACAAGGTGAAAGGAAAGCCATAACAAGTGTAGTTAAATATCCATTTCCTTAGTCAAATTTTGACCAAACTTTTTAACCTGAGGTCTTTTATCTCTCATCATAAAGTCGCTTCTGTTGCTTAACCACGTTTGTTCCTGCTCTTTTAATTCCCTCCAATTTGCCAATACCTGCCTGGATCTGAGGTGCCCTGGAGAAATGGCAGTGTGTACTGACGCCTCACCCTGGTGCCAAAGGAGGGGAGACAGCTACCACCCTGAAATCCTGCACTGGTTGCTATTGGGCATGGAAAATATCAATACTTACCATGCAAAAGGACAGCAGGAGAGACAAAGAATATCCAGTAGAGGTGTGCTGTGTTGAGCTCAAGTGAAATCTGAACTTATCATTTGTTCAAGTCAGGAAAATACTTAGAATACATTGTTTGCTATTACAGCTGATAACAATAACCTTTCAGGAAATCTGTCACAGGGAAGTTACTATAAAAATTATATAATCAAAGTAGGATTGCTTTTTTTAAAAAAAAAAAACAATGTTGATTATGGCCTGATCCAGTTATATACATTTACTGTCATGTATTTGTGCATGTGCGGTGGAACGCGAGGCCTGATCATAGAAACAGAGAACAATCTTCATTGGAAGGGACGTTTGGAGATACCTGATTCAATTCCCTCCCAAAGCAGGACCAGCTTTAAAATGATACTAGCTTGCTCAGGGCCTTAATTTTCACATTACAAACATTTCTGATAATCTCTGATGAGGATTTATGAACAAGCAATCAAAGCTTTCTTCAGAGAGGCTGTTGTGTGTTTTCAGGACTGGGACAGACCCTGGGAAGATGAATCTAATACTTTCTGAAGGATTAACCCATAAAACTCATCTAGTAAGTGCTCCACTAATAAGAATCTGCAATTTCTGTTAAGAAGATGACCCAAAGCCAGAAAGAAAATATTGCACCAGGCAGCATCAAATTTTGTACTTTTGGTCTTCCAAGATCTCTTTTGCCGCAGTAATACGTAGGTGTGAGGTCACGAGTGTCTGTTGGAATAGATGTGTATCACCAGGGTCCACAGCTAATGAGCAAGCTTGATTCTGACTGCTGAACAGGGATAGCGCTCATCCATTTCCAGCAGCCCTGTGGTTGATGTGTGCTGCGAGCCATGGAAGAGACCTGGGACCACTTTGTGTGATCTCAGGAGCTGGCTAGCACTTCTGGGCCCAAGGTGGCAAAGCCATCTCTGGGTCTCTTCAGTGAAACTTATTAACCTCTCAGTTTCTTTAGAGCTTGTCTTTTTTTTGTAATTTTGTGATCCAAAAGTTCAGTTAAGGGGAAACCCTTTGAGAACGTGATCGGACACCACATCACCAGAGCTAATTGGGGAAGCCAGACCTGGCTTCATTTTTGTCCGGTCAGATTTCGTGAAAAAAGACTTCAGAATCTTGCCAGAGCAGAAGATAAAAGCTGATGTCAAAAGAAACAGTGTGTTCTCTCCTACTTTTTCTTTTGATGATATAAATCCTGGTGGTTTAATAGTGCTGGTAGTTAAGCCGGAAAGTTTTCTGTTAAGTTAACTCTTTGCAGTGACAGATATTAATTAGTTTTACTTCGACAGCAATTCTTCAGTAATAGCTCTTCAATGGCAATTTCTACTTGACTGATTTATAAGGACTCTTTACCCTCTATTAAAAGACAAGTTAAACTTAAACTTAAATCTTATTACTCATAATTGGAGCTTGGAAAAAATAGTATAGACCTCAGACTTTTAAATTTTAATTATGAGTGCATTTAATAGTCATGAAAGTGAACAGCTAATTGCTCTGGTTTGAACTAGACACAATGCATGTTCTGTACAAGCTTCATCTTGTAGTTCAGCCACTGCACCTCAACCCTGAATCCTGTTAATCCAATCTTGTGGGTTTTTTGCAACAGGACAGCCAGTTTGTCAGTGTGTTCTGTGAGTTACATAAAAAAAGAAACAGAGCTAGGATCACCAGATTCTTTCTTTATCCAAAAGCAGGCTTTGAGCTTACAGCTGCAGGAGGCAACTGCTCAGGTAATAACCCATTGTTCAGCAGCAACCTTATGGTTCTGCAGCTGAAACCTAACAGGGGTAAAATCAAGTGCTTATCCATAAACCTACTGAATTTTATGTAATTTTTTTAAAGAAAAATATTAATTGTAACAATATTTTAGTGTTGTTCCATTGTCAAATACTTTATGTCTCTTTCTGGATCAATATTCTATGAACATATGTCCATTCTTCATATTATTTATTTTTTCTTCTTTAGAGATTGGTTGCACTTGAATGTGATAATACATTCCAGCTTGCAGTACTCAAAATTAATGGCCAGAGTATCGAGAAGCTTGCCATAGATGTTAATAATCCTTTTGTGTGCTTTTTTGTTTTTGTTACTTCCATCTGTTACCACAGGAAGGATGACTTGATAATAAACCCTATACCTCCACCACAAAACAAGAGAGGAAATGAGATGTCAGCAAAAATACATAGTGTGACACAATCATGTTTAGCAGTAATCTTAGCAGTGACTTAAAGCCTCTTACAAATGTGTTGTTGTAAATGCCTGTATCTCTGAAGAGTTTGGGACAGTTGCAATAGGGTAAGTTCATCCAGGATGCTGCTCCTCAAGAGCTACACTGTCCACTGAGACCCAAGTCATCTCTGGTGTGTTGATTTACACTCCAATGCAATTTGAACTTCACCTTCAGGCTGAGATAGTAGTATGCAGGACTTTACAAAACTAAGAAGCTATTGTGTGCTTTACTTTGAAAAATTCTATCCAAATGGTGTATTTGTGATAACAAGATGTCCACATTTCCATCAGTTGATCCAAATTTCCAAGTCAGCCATCCTGATGGCTCTGCTGGCACAAAATTGAGATCCTGTTCTCAGTCTGCATAGGTCTGGGCTTTATTCCAGCATCTAGCAAGAGGATCAATACACTTCATAACTACCTTCTATACATTCATACTCTGGGGATTTCTGAGCCCCAGCAGACACCCACATTCCCTTCTTCCTATCTTACAAACTCAGATGGATTGTTCTGAAACCACATGCAGGTGGCTCCTAATTTTAAGAGCCTCTATACAATGACTATCATGATGTGTATGAGAGAGAAAATCCCACACCCCTCTGATTCAATGAGCTGGGGCGTCTGATGGGTTTCTGAGCAGCCATGAATGTGCAGTGCTAGAGAGGAAGAAGCTGAGCAGCTGCAAGTGTTCAGGTGCTTTTGCAGGACGGAATGAGAGTCTGGGAATATGGGACATTTGGGGGAAATCTTACTTGTCCTATGGTGAGGTTATAGGCTTTTTTACCATGGTGTTAGCTAGGCAGACCCTGCCTTCGGGGCTAAAACATTCCACATTGGAGGCCTCTTCCAAAAGACTGCAGTAGTCTCAGACCCGGTGCAAAGTAGCTTGTGGAGATTAAAGGACACTTTTCACAGGTTATTGTTTGGAGTTTCAAGACCACACTTTCAGTGATTTTTTGCCATTCCTCTCAGTACTACGTAGATTCTGTACTGACCCCTGCATCTTTTTTCCTTCCAAGAAGGCACAGTGTGGAAAAAGTGAAGCTTTCATTTACTGGCCAACCTAGATGTGTCACGAGGCTCATGAAATCCTTTCTGCTAAATGTGTCCCCACAGTTGCTCAGGGTTCAGAGGAATGATGCTCGATCCATGGAAGTCTGACATTTCAGGGTACCTGAATATAAGGTCTTTGGTTTAGTAACCAGAGCTGCATCTCTTTGCTGTGTCATCTGGATGTGCTGCAATGTCTAAAAAGCCTTCAAATGTATTTTTGAAAACAGTGTGGAATGAAAAATAAAAAATCTTCTCGTGACATCTTCTAACAGCACTTAAAACTTCCATTTATGTTATGAATGAATTCAGCACATAATCTGCTGCTGAATCAAAACTTACAGCACTGTATTCCAACTGCATTAAAAGCTGTATTTCCATTAATTTGATGAATTAATCCAGCATATAATATATTGCTGAATCAGAATTTATGCAACAGGTTAGTTAAGAGGCTACAGTCAACTCCTATAAGTCAGATATCTGAAGCCTGACCTAATGCTACAGCCACTGCAATTAAAAAGCCAGCAGTAGATATGAAAAGCACATCTATCTGTGGAGGAAAATCAATTTCTCTGAACAGTGATGTGGACAGGAAGTGAAGAGTTTGGAAAAATGGGCTCTGAAAGTCAAACAGTCACTTCTTTGATAAAACAGGCTACTATTGCACCCTGTTTTCTTGGGAAGGTGGCAGAACATGTAAAAAAATTAGTATTTCTATTTAAAATTTTAGTACCATCTTATTTTGCTTCTTCAAGAAAACATACAAGAGAAAGCACAGTAAAAGTTTGAAAAAATACGAGAAGTTTGAAGGATAATACAGTAATGCGTTCAGATTTTTCAAAAATTCTCTGAATGTCTTTGTTATTTTCTCTTACGTTTACTTATTTTGGGAAAACTCTGAACTTGTGAGGTTCATTTCCTAATTTGTGAAGATGACTGCTCTCTTCAGGCAAGGTATTCTTCCTCTGATGGCAGGAGTAACAGGTAGAGGAATCCTCAGAGATCTCGGCAGCTCTCTCCCAATCCAAGAGACATAAGAACATAAGGAGGCAGCAGCTTCTTATGAGAGGCAGAGATCTGGTGTGGTTAACAGGTTCCCTGGGAGAGGAGAGAGACCCTTTCAAGCTTACAGGACACAAGGGGTCCTGGCAAGCATTCCACTGCCCTGAAACTGGGACCTACATTTGCAAAGTCTCTCCCCATGCAGCAGTTAGTATCTTGAAGGGAAAGAGAAGAACCTTGGGTGTTTTGATTCAGACTCCTCTTTCCCCTCTCTTCCTTTCTCTCAGAAAAGTGCTGCCAGTGGTGACATGTACCTGTACTGTCCCTCCCATGAGATGGCAATATATAATTCTACTTAGATTTAAATGTTGCAATTTCACTTCTGCTTTGATGAGGCTGAATTTTACTAACAGGTTTATTGCCAAGCTTGATATCTTGGGAATTAGTATTACTCCATCTCTGTCTTTATTATGTGCCCCATTATTTCAGGCCCCATCTTTAACACTCCTTGCTATTAATTTCATCTTTTTTGTTATCATTCTATAGCATCACCTACATTTTTTGCATTTCCTTTCCTATTTTTACTAATGCAAAATTGCTTTATCATTCCTTTAATATAAACAGTCTTCTTCCATCCAGAGCTTTAATTTCAGCTAGTCTTGGTCTTCTTAGAAGTGCTTAGACATTCTCAGTCAAAGGCAGCTGAGGATGTGCAGTTCCTTGCAGGCTTAGACCCAGACATGAGAGGAACTTCTGTGCTCTCTAGATGTATTAAACTAATTGCTTTGACTTCCATAGACTCATTGTGGGTTCAAAGGGCAACAACCGGGCATCCTATTTGAGAATTTCAAGGGAGATGGAGGAGCACGGGAGAGCCCGGGAGCCGGTTTCAATTATTTTATTAGACAAAGGGTTAAGAGTCATGCTTGGGAGGAGAGATGAGTGTTTCTTGACACGGGATTTGGAGTGTAGCAAGGAGGACTTGAGGGCTTTTTGATCCAGCATCTTTCTCAAGTATTATCTCACTTTTCTAAAAAAGAAAAATGAAAAAAGGGGAAAGGATGGAAACGTCTCCTAGGCAGGAGATCTTGTAATGAATTCTGACACCAAAAGGAGCTTAAGAAACACTTGTGTGGGTACAGCTAGCAAATCCTGGGGCAAGCAAAACCTCATGCTAAAATGATAAGGAGTTTTTTTCTCTGGGAACATGTTCTCTGTCCTGATACTTCCAGCAATTAGGAAACAAGTTTCCATGTTTTGGATAGGCTTATGTATTAAGAGTTACTGCCTGGAAAGGCCATTAAGAAAATATCTGCAGTAAAACTGTGAATCAATTACAGGAGAATATCTGAAATACAATTTTAGTTTATAGATGCTCTCAAGCAATAAACCATGATGAGTTAATTCTCTTATGCCTATTTCTAGAGCTGCAAAGATGAGATTAGGACTTGCAGATTTCTGGCACCTTGTCTGTGCTGAGTCCACAGACAATTTAAATTCTACAGCATTTACTGTGCTAATGCATGGAACATGGTGTTTTAATATTACTGTTCCAGACTTCTGTTTTCCCACTTCACATATTTTAGTCTCCCATTATGACCCACAAATAACCCCTGTAGAGGAAAAATTTACTGTGAAATAATAAAAAAAAACTAACAAACAAACAAAGAAACAAAACTCCTATAATTTATGTAAATTGCAAAATATTGAGTGTAACTGGCTTTCTGTTCCGTGGCATCCCATAGCGTGAGCGTGGGACAAAAGCCTTTTCTGTTTACATCTTTTTAGGCAGCTTGGGTTGTTGGTAGTCATTTGAACAAAGTTGTCTGCTTAACCTTAAAAACAGGGAGTGGAACTGTTTAATGAGAAACCTGGGACTGATTTGTAAAATGTGTAGAAAAATAGTACAGCAACGACTATAACTTTCAGTAGATTTTATTCAAAGTTGCTTTCAGAACAAAGGCTACAAAAGAGTCATTTCAAGAAATACACCTCAATAGAGAAGAGGTACATGAAAAACCATAGAAGGATGAGCTAGATTCAAACACCAATTTATTACTTGTAATGGAAAGTAAGTACCATCCAGTGTATTCTCCAAACACTCACAATATGAATTAGTATGTCCATGAGTAGGTGTAAGTAGAGTACGATAACGATTTAGCTCTGTTCCTACCGCCTACACTACAGTAGTATTTGAATACTACAGAATTGTTAGTGGATTTTGTCTCTCCGATGTTATTCCCCCTCCTCCTCATAAGGCAGGGAAATAACCCTTCTCACAGATAAGGAGATGTTAAGCCTGACAGAGAAAATGGAGTTGTTTGGTGGAATGGGCTATGTACGTGCCTGGGTGCAACAACACTGGTGTGGTCTGCACATCACTGCCAGTACCTACAGGCCTGATTACATGACCTGCAAAAGGCCACACAAAAAGTTGATCCAGAAACTGAATTTTCTGAGCCAGTGCTGAAGTCCTCTTGCAGAACTGATTTTCTAAATAATTTAATTCTTTCTAACAGAACTAATTCCTTTGCCTAATCCTATGAAGAGCAATGGTAGGGTTTGGTCTCCATGCAATAAATATGTGCTCCTGAAAGGGAATCCTTTATGGACATTAGGAAAACTAGAGCCTTGGAGAGTCCAGGAGAGTTTCTTTTGAGGCCTTCCCCCGGAAAGACTTGTGTCTACTGTCTCTGTATTCCTTACAGCATTAAACATGACACCTTCCTTTGTGAATTTTTCTAGTGAAACCTTCATGTGATGAAAACAGTGAGGAGATTATGGCTACTCCTATACCACAGAATATTAAACATTATCTTCTTTGTTTTACTACTGCTATGCCTGTCAAAATTGGATATATTAAGTCCTTCACTGTGGAGTGAAATTTCATGTTCTGTAAGTGTTAAAGTGATTCAGAATCCATGGACCACTACACATTAAAGTTTGAGATTGTTTCTTTTATTTTATATGCTGTACTTTAAAAAATAGCTCTTGAAGCTCAATAAAAACAAGGAAAACTAAAAGGCTTAATTAAAAAAACATTGGAATGGGATGTTTGGACAATACCAAGAGTATCTGCCCTTCCCCCCTTTTTTTTGTTTGCCAAAATAAACTTAAGTCAAACTGATGAGTTTGGTGAAGGGTATTTGGCTTGTGGAAGTTGCATCTTCTGACAGCAAATGGTTCCAACAATAGTTCAGGCTGCATTTTCTGTGTCCAAGAACCTCAGGACCCGTGCAAGGTGGTGGCTTTGAGAGACTCTCTAATCCTTTTTCAAATCAACTTTTCAAGGTGCCCTCTTTCTATGCAGCCTCTAGACAGTTGATGAGTGATCATAGCATTAAAAGTTGTGGTTGTTTTAGCTCTGCCTAAATCAGAAGAGTGGAAGGGAGGAACATGGGGATATAGAAGTACACTCCTGAGCCAGACCAGTGGTCTGTCATGCCATGTTCTCTCTCCAGGAGTAACAGTAAAAGCAGTTGTTTAAGGAGACAGTGCAAGCTTGGCCATTGTCTGCAGTCCATACCCCTTGTATTCCCTGAGCATCAAACTCCTCCTTTGGTAGCAAATAGCAGAAATCCTCTGTGTGTTTTGTAAAGAAGCAATTTATCTGTTTTAACACAATCTTATATTGGTTTAATCACTCCTGTTTCTCAAGTTAAAGGACTTGGTGAAAACTGTTCTGCCTTTACCTGAGAAAGTGCTGTGTGCAGCCAGTGGAGGTGGAGGAAGAGAGAGGAGGGAAGGGCATGACGAGTTTCTTATAATTCCCTGATCACGGAATTGCATAAAAATATGTCTGCTAGTAGATTAAGTAAACTAAAGCTCTAGCAGAAGCCAAGTAACACCCTCTTGGTAGCTATGTCCTGTTCCTGAAGGCTAGCCCTGCATTTATAAATTCCAGAATAAGGGAACCAAATTAGTGGCTCAAATGTGGTCATTCACTGCCTGCATGAGAGCATGTGGGCTCTCTGCCATGTACAGAAAGCTTGTACTTAGCCTAAATTTTCCTTTCTTTAGAATTATTTTTGTATTTGCAAGCATAAACCCATAGACCACACTAAGTAGGTAAGTGCTTTCCTTCCTTGGTTTTCATTTTTTCTGTGTATTTATCTTGTCTCATCCATAGCTGTCACTGTGTCAAGTTATGCAGTACAAGGGCTTTTTTTAGCGTGTTCTCTATTCACTAGATTCTCCCCATCCTATGGCAATTTTAGTTGTGTTTTTACTTCACTCTGATTTCCCTGAATAGGATTTGTCTCTTGGCTGTCTCATGTATGTTTTATTTCAAGAGATGTTTGGTGTTTGGTATTTCTCAGCTCTCCGACTGGTTTCTCTTAAGGTCCATGAAGGTTTCTAATTCCAGAGACATCCGTATTTTTTTATAGTCTCACGGCTTGAAGCAGAGGCCAAGAGACAAAACAGAAATAAAATCAAATATATGCCTGTGAACTACCATCTCCTATTAGTGGCTTTATGCAACTGTCTTCTATTAGAGGCTTCATGCTGCTGTTACCAGAGATGTTTCTGAATCAAAACCTTGGAATTAAAACTGTGGAGCCCCGGGGGGAAGGGAGTTGCTCTAGATCTGAAATCTTATGCTGGGTCCCTCTGGCTTCGCTCCACCGGTTTTCCTTTGAGGCACGTTTCATTGGGAACTAAAACTCCTCAAAGGATGCAGTGTTAGTGCCCTCTTGTGGGGGGAAAATGGAGACGAGGTGTGGAAAAAACTGTGAGGTAGCAGTGGGACAACGTTAAAAGCAGATTAGAATAGATTATTTTGGCAAGAAGTGTAAGTGAGAAGTTCGCTCGACTATGCAAAAAGACTTATTTCAAGGAATTATTGATGGGCACCAGGGGAGTGTTGGCCGAATGAGATTTGAGCAGATTGCCTGCGGCAGGTCTGCCGGCCCCCCCGCTGAGGTGTGCGGCACGGCACACTGGAGCACAGCCAAGGGCTGCTGGCACCGGTGCCACCACCGGCAGCGTGTTGGGCCCTGCAGAGTGCCAGCCCCCCCCCAGCGGGGACAGCTGCCTGAGCAAGGGCTCACCTGGCTCCGTGGGCCTGGCCATTAGTGTGGCCCAGCTCAGCTCACATGTGGCTGCAGCTTTGCAAAGGACATTCAGAGTCCTCTGGCACGAATTTCTTTGGATTCCATTGTGTGGCATTTCATCAGCTCACATGGGTTACCTCTGGAAGGGGACTGCATACCTCTTTGTTCTATCTATGTAATCTTTATTCGTGGCATCTCATACCTTCATCTTTGTGTTCTGGCTTTTCAAGATCCCTTCTGGTTATGAAGAACAGAAATTAAAATGTAATAACCTTCTGGTTATGAAGAACAGAAATTAAAATGTAACAGAAAGTGTGGTTCTTCCATATTTCACCTTGGTGTGTTTCCCATTCTTTTTTCCTGCAGTCAGTCATCTCCTAGCTAGTCATTTGAGATGTCTTTGGTTTCTTCCTGCAGTTAATAGTTCTGGTTTTATCTGTTTGAAAAAAATGCCCATGAATGGTGATCAATTCTTGATGCAAGAGATTGTCTGTGGTAACATATGGAAAAGAAACAGTTGCATCTCTCTGAGGTAACAGGCACTTAGATTCCACTTTCTTTAAGCTGAGGAAAGAAGTCTGAAAGCCAGCAGAATCCAGCATTAAAAGACATTAATGGAATTGAGCGAAGCTTATTAAATCAACATCGTGTAGCAAACAAGTCAGAAGCCTAGATCTAAAGCCTTCTCCCAGGCTTGATGATTATAAGATTTCACTGGAAGCTTTTTTCTGGCTTTAAGGTTTCTTGAAGATTTAAAATCTCTGGCTTAGTTCATTTACAGGTGATAACTATACTTCTTTAGGCAGGTCCCAGGCTCCCCATTTCAAGTTCAGTTAACTGAGTGGGCTGTATTTACTACAGGCTTGGCTAGATCTCAAGGTCACTTGTGATTATTCATAAGCAATAGCTGTACTGTATGACCAGTCATCAGGTAGTGGCAAGGAAATCAACACTGTAGTTCTAAACCATCTTTGAGTTATAACTAAAACTATTTAAAGTAGAAGCTAGGGGAAAGTAATGTCTGCCATTGAAGTAAATAGAGGATGCCATTTCTTTAACAGAAAGACAGAAAGAATTCTTCATGCAGGTGGCATGGGAAATGATGTATGACATTTCAATAACCACTTGCTACTTTTTTCTTAACCCTGCATTAGAGACATAGTGTGTTTAAGATGGGAACCTTCACCAGGCACTCAAAGACTCCCATTGTGAAGCGGAAGGAGATAGGAAGAAGGAAACAGGCAAACTATCATGCTGCTGTCAAATCTTCCAACCCCATCTTGTGATCGTGAAGGGGTTGTTTTCTCCCCAATCCTTTTTTACTTTCAGTAACACTTATTCTGCAGTAAGGATAGAGGAGCAAATCATGCCTGCCCTTTCTATGTCTGCTCTTTTCTATGGGATGGGTTCTGCCAAAACTTTCTTCCAAGGCTGGTCACCTTTTGGCATCCAGTTTGTTCCAACCCTCTGCATCTCATTATCGATTGTATACAGTCCTTCTTCAAAGCATTTCACTACAAACGTCAATGTCTTGTAGCATCCTTATCTGCAGAGTTATGTGTGTCAAATCTGCCTTATCACAATCTGCCACCAGGGTTTTTACATGTGTAACTTTCATTATAGTTGACAAGAGTGATATATGCAAATCTACCACATAGCAAGCAAAAAACCTGTCTGCTTTAAATAATGTGATTTGTGGAAATACCCTCTCTATATCACAGCAAAACTAACACAAGATTGAAACAACAATAGCTATTAAAAGGTCAAATATGCTATGCCAAAATGCAGACTATTAAGGCTGCTTTACAAACCAATACTTAGGTCTGTCTCTGATCCATCTTGGGCCAAGTAAGAGAACATTCTATAATTTCAGGGTTTAGATAATTAGATGGATAAGCCAAGAGCCATAGCAGACGGTAGCAGCTGTATTGTTTTACTTGAGATGTTACAGGACAAAACATGAAAAAGACAATCAAAGGATCTCAGGAAAGGACTTAGTGAAAATTTGAACCAAAAGGTAAAATTCTGTACAGCACCCCAGAGAAAGTGAGTTTGATTCAGCTTGTCACCAAACACTCACTCGGAATCAACATGCCACACAGTAAGTACTCTGGTCACAGAAATGCTTCTCCTGGCAAAGAAAGAAAATGTATGTAACAAGGCACAACATATATTGTTCATATCCATTAAAGACAATGAAAATACCACATTAGCTGCTGACTAAAAGCTTCCCAATTTGTAATTGGTTGAGACTGAAACGACACAAGTGGTGTTGGTCTGGTGCCATGTATGTGGGAGTGCATCAAGGCACAGACTGAGTTTACAGGATATGAAGCAGTATCAGAAAACAGAATTAGGACAGGAGCTCTAATCTGTTATAAATATAAGTTGTTTGGCTCTTTTCTGGGCTTTTTAGACATGAATTTGCTTTCTGGGTTCAGCTCCCACAAACTTCTTGCTCCTCTGAGGCAAGTTTCAGAGCCAAATTCTGATCTTCATTTATACCTTTGTAAATTCCTATTTCTTCATCTGTAAAAAGAGGAAGGACTTTTCTCACACCTTGCACTTTGCCTGTTCATCACAGAAACAGACACATACTGTGCA
Organism: Aphelocoma coerulescens; assembly: GCF_041296385.1. Lineage (NCBI taxonomy): Eukaryota > Metazoa > Chordata > Aves > Passeriformes > Corvidae > Aphelocoma > Aphelocoma coerulescens. The sequence continues at coordinate 14,253,311 of NC_091021.1, forward strand.
CCTGTCAGTGAAATCTTAGCTAGTGTCTCTATTTGCTAATACAATACAAGCAATGGATCAGTACTCACAAAAGGTTTGAGCAAGTTCAAGGTGCAGTCCCAAATTCCAAACACTGTGACAGCAAGAGAGCCATGTAGCACTGGCACATGTGCAGTAATTCAGAAATGAGACTGACGAGAAGAATTTACCCACACTTATAAAGGTTCAGGAGTTCAACTCTGAACGTGATCAACCAGTAAAATAAACTTTCAAAAGAAGTGGTAGGATTTCACTGTTTCTTGGTGTTTTGAAATCAGTCTGCAGTTATATTTCTGGATGTCACATGTTAATCAAACACAACTTTTTGTCTTCCAAGCAGACACAGGCTAGACAAATTCTACATTCCATCCATTTAAAGAAATCAAATTAATTCAGTCAATGTGGTAAACCTTTCAAGTCACTCAGGTCTAAACAGGGGAGACAAAACATAAGGGAGACTCAGAATGAAGAACATACAAGGAACATTCATACATGAACCTGCATAAAACCAAGAAAAATTTGCTTCAGACTAATAGCAACTTAGTGCCTCTATTTCCAACAGACACAATTTTAATAATAAAAGCAAAGAGAGACCAGATTTGCACAAAGTAATGCAATCTCCTTCTCAGTGTCCATGTGCTCCTCACTCTCCTTAAATATGTAACAAAGTGCATTTGCAAAGACACCTTTCATTTAGAGTTGACTATGAACAATTCAGAGATTAAAATGTATGTTTTTCTGAAAGCAAGTAACCTGAATTCAACAACAAACCTGAGGAGATTATAGACCTATTATTTTTTTTTTAATTTTGAATCTTTCAAATTTCACTGAAGGAAATACCCTAGAAGTACTATCAAAGACACCTTTATTGGTCAGCCATATTTATTAGGGGGATGAACATGTATGAGTAAATTTTGGAATCGTGTACCTGAAAGAGATATTTTAATCTCGAAAGTCCTCTTAACTGAGAGGGAAGGTGACTACATTTCAAAATCAAAACTGGGATGCTTTTGCATTGACGTGTTTTAGGATTATGAAATGCTTCTGTGAAAGAGAGAGGTTCTTCTTGTAAAAAACTAGTATATTTTTACACACTGGAAAACCTTAGATGTGGCAGTGATGTATACCTCTATTTCTAAATAAGTATTTCCAATAGTTTAATGTTTGATTTGCAGTTTTCTCTCACCACTGAAAATCCCTATTAACATTTACTCTCTGAAAAGGAACAACTTCGTGAGGAATAGGCATATCTGCTTTTTCTCTTGCTTCCAGATCATCTCACCAGAAACCCAGTCCACAGGTTGGTTTCATTTGTGATAAAGACAGAACATTATGTCTTGGGGAAACATGATGTAGCCACCAATTTTGAAAAACTTGATGTGAGAAGATGAGGTGTAAAAGATTTTCCTGCACAGTGAGAGAACATCATATAGAATTGGCTATTATGTTGGCTTGCACCAACATAAAAATTCAGAGTATATGGGCGTTTTATTAGAGAATTCACATACGCTGAATTGCACCATAGTTGGTACAAGTAAGAATGGTACTATTAATTTGGCCAGCAGGATCTCAGTTTGAAGGTTAGCAGAATCTGGTATGTAAAGTAGCTTTTCTTTCTGAGAAAGTCAGAAGGAAAGATACAGAAAGAAATGGGTTATTATGTATTAGTGCATTCCAGAGTTTTTTGTTTAAAATAATTTTCCCTGTGTTGTTTCTGTGAAAGACTATAATCAGTTGGCTGGTTGTGTCAAGATCTTTACTTGTGAACAGAAAACTATAAAATGTTCTCTTTTGAAATAATTCTAGTCAGAAAAATTAAAGTTGAATAATTTCTCCTCAACAGTAATGCCTGTGCTCTGTTTATGGATGGCTCTGTGCACAGATGATTTGTGCTCATTTACGGCATTTCTTATTGGTGTTAGCCAGGCAAAGACTCTTCATGCAAGGACCTCACGAGTAGCAGAAAATGATAAGGCTTTGAGGAAAGCATCTCTGTTTAGTACTTTCCAGAAGGTGATTGAGAGAAGCTGAGATGGAAAGTTAGAAAATAGTAGGAGATTTCTCTCTTTCTGGAGTGAGACTTGAAGGATTGCTGAGAGCTGTTGGGATGAAAGCAAGTTCTAGGTAGCTGTAATTAGGGATTGGGATACACAGCTAGTGGGGAAGTGTTAGGATAAGAGCTTGATTTCCCTTCTTTTCTGTAGCACTTACATTAAGGAATAGGCTCTTCAAGGACCAACTGCTCTGTCTCACAGTCCCGTTGGAGGCAGATGGTTGTCAGGAGTGGATATTACTTTGTAGATTTTGGTTGGAAGCAATAGAATGAGGAAGGTCTGCTCCATGAACCTGGCTTCAATCTGTGGGGCTGGGCACAGAGCTGAACATGAAATAGTTAACAAGTAGTGCATGAAGGAGCCATCAACTACATCAGGTAGAGAGAAGCTGGTTTGTGCATGTTCTAAGTTATGTGTCAAGTCTTGGTCTGGATGCTTGGATAGTGATACTTAAGAAGCTACATTTGCAGTTTCTAAATTGTGATGAGTGTTAAATTGGTAAGTTGACAAAAAACTGAAGGATAATGCTTTCTGAAGGAGAGACAATATTGCCTCCTTGCTAAAACCAGCTCTACAGAATAAATTATCTCTATGTAGGACATAGGATGTCCTACAAGCCATTGAATTTCAGCACAAAATTCTTCAGGGCTCAGTTATACCAAACTGAATTCTGGAATAGTGAAAAATATACAGAAAGAATATGGTAAAATATCTTTTGTGAGTTATTTATCTCAGTACTTCATGGCCATGTATTTTAGTTCTTGCAGACTGCTGTTATGTAGGAGCATTTCATGTGCTGCAAAGTACCATTCTGCCATAAGGTCGCAGCAACCAAAATTGCCAGTTTCTGCAGTGTTTCGGGTGTGTTTGTCATGTCATTATTTCCTACCTGCAGGTAGAAGAAGATGCTGTAAGAAAACAGGAATCAAAAGAATAGTTGGTACTGACAGACTGAGAAAGTTGGGGCTGTTCAGCTTGGAGAAGAGAAAGTTGTGTGGAGACCTGATAGGAACCTTCCAGTATCTGAAGGGGGCCTGCAATGAAGCTGGAGAGGGACTCTTCATCAGGGACTGTAGTGACAGGACAAGGAATAATGGGTGCAAACTGAAAGAGGGGAAATTCAGGTTAGATATGCTGAAGAAATTCTTTATTGTGGGGGGCAGTGAGACACTGGCACCAGTTGCCCAGAGAAGCTGTGGATGCCCATCCCTGGTTGTGTTCAAGGCCAAACTGGATGGGGCTCTGAGCATCCTGGTCTAGTGGGAGGTATCCCTGCTCATGGCAGTGGTGTTGGAACTAAATGATCTACAAGATCCCTTCCAAATCAAACCATTCTTTGATTCTATGACCCAAGAGAAATAGAAGGAAGCAAAATGCAACAGCAGAGTGAGAGGGGGTGTGGGGGTCATGGCATGGATGTTAGTGCAGGGAATGTGTTACAAAATGTGGGTATTGTGTTGTGCAAATAGGTCTGTCGGGGAAGTACCTTTGTACCACATTAACATGGAAAGGAAGTGATGAGAAAAAGCTCCCCAGACAGTCCTGCTAATAAGTCTCATCTTTGATCTTAAAGAGCTTTAAGCAGTTTACTTTCCATGCCTGTGTAAGCCATTTGTACTAGTAAATCAGAAGTGCATGCTCCACATCCTGTTACCTTCAGATCTGCCTCAATAGCCACAAGCTGTGTAATGCCAAAAGACGTGCCTCTATCTTAAAGAGGAAAAAAAGCGCTGAAAATCCTTTTGATCTAAATTGAATCTCATTCAAATCTATACAAACCTTTATGTCTGTGACACATAGCACGTCTCATGGCCTTGTTCCATTGCATTCACACTGATGTTCTGTGGTTTCCTTGTCATTTTTTGCAATCAAGTCAAGAAATATATTGCTGCCTACCTTGTTCTGATAATCTTGATACCACATTTTCCTGTTGCACAAACATCTTTTTCAGGGTGATTTCATCTAAAAGTCTGAACCCAGAAGAAAGGAAACAGAATGTGAGGGTTTTTTAAACATCTTACTACACCACACTGAGAGTTTGTTCTAAGTGCTGCATCCTAAACTTAAGTGTTGGGAACAAAGTGAGGTAAAGGAATAATAAAAATATCTTCTTACAGCTCTGCCATGATCAGTATCCTCCCAAAGATGCAGGTTACTTTGGTTTTAATTAGAGTAGTAAATTTATGCGCGTTGTTCTTCCACTTGAGAAAATTTCTAGTAATTCCACAATGGGTGGCTTGGACCCAGACTCCCAGCCTCAGAATTTTCACTCTCTTCTCTGTGCATGGGAAGAGGGCTGGTGGCTGGCACGCTTGTGCTTTCTGGCTGTGGGCAACACAAAAGTGACTGGCTCAAACCCTTTGGTTCTGGAACTGGAGGCCATTCTGGGGCACAGCTGGCAGAGGCAGCAAAGCCCCAGTCACAGGCACTTGCCTGCTGTCAGTTTGGCTGTTCCCAGTACAGAAAGTTCATCCGGCCCCTGGCAATGGTCACTGCACCATTTTTCACTTCTCCCAGTTAGAAAATGTGACAGTTGACTGCAGCTAAAAGCCAACATCCACTAGCTGTCCACAATAGGGACAGGATTAATTAAAACAGAAGCATCTTTATTATACAACTATTTTGATAAGTTTCAGCAATTTACTACTGCAGGTAGCATTGATGTCACTGAAATAGTGACTCAGTTCGCGTGATTCTTGAGTCACCTGAGCTGAAACTGGCAATGTGCGTGCCAGTAAAGCCTGTTTGAAATTTGGTTTGCAGTGATATGAGCACATTCCCCCTCCCCTACTCTAAATGTAGATTGAAACTGTCACCTGATAAAATCAAATTATGAGCCTTCCTGAGAAAAGAGCTTAGTCCAAGACTTCCCCAGGTCTTGCTTTATATAAAGACTTAAATAAACAGATAAATAAATCCATATAAATCCAAGGCAGCACACTCACTACAGCAGCTTTTCCCCTGTTTCAGCTTTCTGAGTTGAAAGCAAGCCCCTAAACCTCCCACTCATTTTAAGGCAGAAGCTGTCTGCTGTCAATAAGCAAAACATCTTTCTAGAACCTGGGGGAATGGGGTGATCTGTGTCTTGCATCATCTCCCTCCCTGGTGTGTCATATTGAGTGCAAGGCACAACCCTGCTCCCTAGGCAAGAGCACACCTGCAGCTGTGTGTGGTTTGCTGTGGGCCAGAATCCAGTGAGGTCAAGCTGTGGTGCTGCTGAGAGCCAGGCACTGGGTGGTGTGGGAGCCTGGCCACCAACTCGCCTCACTCTTTGTTTGGTCATATTGGAGCTGAGGTTTATGTGTCCTAAACAGCATAGATTTCTCTCAGTGACCTAAACTCCAAGTGCACGTGTGGGAGGAGAAACTAATTGCCATTGAAAATAGCAGTGGGGAGACACAGGTAGAGCTGAACTAAATTGCTGACAGCTGTGAGTAGGAGCACATTCTGGGTCCAGACTGCTCTTAAGTACCCAGCTGAAGTCCTTCAGATAGGAGCCCTGAAACCAGCCTGTAATCATTGCCAGTAACACTTGTCAGCGGGGCTAGACATCCTTTGCCACTGTTGTGGACCCAGTTTTCTGCCTTGGAGCTACCAGATCTCAAACTTCCTTTTAAAAGTCCTTCCCTAAGGAAATGAAAAGAAAAGGAAGGGGGAAAAGGGAAAGAAAATAGAAAGGGAAGGGCCTTCCTTTACCAAAGGAGTGAATGAATGTGCTGGAAATCAAAAGAACCTTGAAAAAGGTTATTAACAGCTGTAGGCCAGTGACATTCTCAAAGCAGATGGAGTTATTAGAGTGCTTGAGAACAAAGTGCCAAATAAAAGATTACCAGGGGAGACTGTTGGCTCTTTTTACTTTCAAGAAGTAAAAAAGCCAACTACCAACATGGACAGGGTTTACATAGTTGATACTGCTACAGCTGTAAAAGGAGTAAAGTAAATAGAGAAGAGGGTCTGAGCTGGGTTAGACCATTGTGAGACAGGTTAATTTTGCCTTACTGGTGGTGTGTTGTTGCAATAGTAGATAGGGAGTGCAGCTTGCAAGTAATTAGCAAGAGAAGTAGCTGAGGTGGCACACTACATTCAGCAGCTGGAGGGAAGTCTCAGAGGTGTGTGATGTTTGGTCAGAGATGCTTTCAGAAGACAATATAAGCAATGTGAGCTTTTACTCTACTCTGTGCAGCAAAGCCTGTGATGGAGTTTGCCTATAAATTGGGATTTTACAATCCCATCAGTTAAATCCTTGAAATTTTCACATTCTTGGGAAGAGGATTTAGTGGAAATAAACTATCCCTACAGCTGGAACAACATCTCTGAAGAAACTGCTTTTTAGATCTCCTGAGGGAGGTAAAAAATGGGCATAATTTATGCTGCTCTGCTATTCTTCATCCCTTCAGAAATTATCGTTCCACATGAGCAAAGGTAGGACAAGTAGGCTAAGTTGCCTGAGGTACTGCTGAGCAGTGAACAGATGGTTGGAAAAAAAATCTATAACAGTGCTTAAATTTTTTTCAGGGATGGTAAACTAGCCCTTACTTAAAGTAATTCTGCTCAGGGGCTGCTCATGAATTGCTCTTCACCACAGAGATCCACAAAACATCCCTCTGGTGCGTACACATGGACAGTGTACTGCATGTAGCATTTGGCAGATTTTCTATACCTGGGTTGTGCCGCTTCCACCTTCAAGGAAAGAACAAGTACTCTTTATTGTTTATGTGGGACAATTTGCAATAAGTTCCTGTGAGTTATGCTGACACCAATAAGGACAAATAAGGCCATCATAACATTACTTCTTGGTAAAGTAATGGTCAAGCTAAACACTAGTTATCAGAAGGCCTTTGGATTCTGAATAAGAATATTTATTCATGTGGTAAAAGCTGTGAAAACCCTTCCATATGCCAGACCTATTGCACAACATGTCCTTCAGTGGGTTCCTGATTCACTGTGATGAGGGTGATACGTGTAGTGCTCATATGCGACATCCTGTCTCACAGAATTGTACCCTTTCTGAGAAAGAGCCTAGAGATTGCTAAGCCTTGTGTAATGGTAGGACACTTTGAATACAATGGATTCCGTCCTCTCAGGGAAGAAGTTGTGTCTGATACACAGAAAAAAAAGAAAAAGAAATGGTAAAAGAAAAAGAAGAATTTAGTTCCCATTATACACACATGTTCTCCTAAACACTTTAGAAACTTCTTCCTCTGTTTGTGAGGAAGAAGTAGCTGAGAAAAAAGATGAGAAACTTCCCATTGGTAGTAGAGACATGTTAAATATGGCTCTCATTCACTGTGGTTTTGAAGTATGTATTGAAGTCTGAGCTAGAATTGTGTAAAAGCACATGCATGTATTATTTCCCCAAAAAAGAATATCCCCAGAGGCCAGAGGCCATAGTAGTTGAGCTTTCTTTAAACAAGCCACAGGCTCTCTGTCAATTTCTAGCATTCAGAAATGGTCCAGGCAGCATGCTTTAGACATGCAGAGAAACATAGAAATCACAGAATCACAGAACAAACTAGGCTGGAAAAGACCTTTGAGATCATCAAGTCCAACCTGTGACCTATCATTACCTTATCAGCTAAACCATGGCATTGAGTGCTTTTTTTAAACACCTCCAGGGACGGTGACTCAACCATGTCCCTGGGCAGCCCATTCAAATGCTGAACCACTCTTTCTGTGGAGAATTTTTTTCTATTATCTTGCCTAAACTTCCCCTGGCAGCTTGAGGCTGTGTCCCCCCATCCTGTCACTGGTCATCTGGGAGAAGAGACTGATCCCCACCTGGCTACAACCACAGAAAGTGTTAAGGTCCCCCCTGAGCCTCCTCTTCTCCAGGCTAAACATCCCCAGCTCCCTCAGCCGCTCTTCATAGGGCTTGTGTTCCAGACCCTTCACCGGCCTTGTTGCCCTTCTCTGCACGCATCCAAGCATCTCAACATCCTTCCTAAACTGAGGGGTCCAGAACTGGACACAGTAAATAATATATGCCTTGTCCTGGTAGGAAGAAAATCCCTTGTTGGTCTCATTAGGAACTGTCACTCTGTTTTGCAGGAGCAGGTGACAACATGAGGGAGGGAAAATCTGTTAAAGGCCACGAGTTTCCCAATAGCAACTGCATCACCTTCCTAAACCAGAGGTCCCTCTTTAACTCTGTCCTTCAGTGCATGAGAATTCTCAGTGTTCTCTTTGAGATATAAGACAGCCACTGTATTGATGGGGTTGAATATATTTGGGATAGCTGCCTGGTGGAAGCTGTAGTGCCATGTTTCAGGTCTTTCAAAATATAAATCTTTACCTAGCCATGTAGGGACATACCAAGGCTATGTACTGGTAAGGTTCTGAATACTGTTTCCCTATCCTGAAATCTTTCTTCTCCTTTGTAAGGTTTCCTTTGTCACTGATATGATCTCTTCCTGTTGAGGAATCAGGCTCTCCTCAAAATACAAACATCCTCCTAGGCAGCAATTAAGAACCCTCTTCTGCACATCACAAGTTTTAACCCTGTTGTTCTGACACCATTCTAGAAACTCTGCTTTTCCCAAGCATCATTCTGGCAATGCCATACTATTCCTCCCTCTGTAAAGGACCAAGGTAATGAAGTTTTTTCATAATGCAAAAAACCCTGTAGCAATACGCTTTAGAGCCTTCAAATCCAACATCCTGTAGAGGGGGAGGGAGGAGGTTGCCTTTTTTCCAAGCAAAGAATTTGATCGATTAAGCAAAGGCCCAGAAGCTTTGTGCACACCATATCAACCTCCCCAGTGTAGACCGCTCAAGTCTACATTGTGTTTCGCCTCATGAAACTGAAATAAACCCAGGAACTGTTAAAACAGGATACTGTGAGAATATAGCTCACCAACTTTGTTCCTGTAAATCTTTTACCAAAAAGATGGCAGACATCAATCGTCCTCAAATTTGTAATGTTCTTCCCATTCTGGAATTATTGCAAAAAAAAACCAAAAAGAAAAAAAGGTAAGTATGTCCCTGTCTTCTCATAGACCCAGGATTTTAAATAATTCATTTTTCTGACTTTTTTGGGTCTTTTACTTGAAGCATAAACCAGAAATAATCATTTATATGTCATTCAGAAGATTTATGATAATAATTTATGTATGCATAGGTATGTGTGTATATATATATATGCAAATTATTACATAATGAACAAAGAGTATTTGTTTATATATAATATAAAATAATTATTAGATTTTTTCCTCATCTTCTGTAACTGTAGTACACACGAGTGGGATTTATACTGAAGTTTTCAGCCATCATTCAACCCAGACCTCAGAAGTCAAAACCACATACGTGTCTAAGCAGCTTTTAGAACACCAATACTGTCTGCAACTAGGACATCTCAAAGGCCACTCTGACTGGCTGCATCTTTCTCACTCAGGCAAAGACAAGGGCATAGCAGCAATCATGTGGCTGCCCATCTGGTGTTATCCACTAGCTTTTCTCACTGAGGAAATCTTTCACATCTGAGTAACATACTAAAGACCCACTGATGAAAACATTCTTGGAACACATGAGAGTGCCAAACAGAAAAACCAAACAAACAGGATCTTTACTTCATTGGGAGAAATCCATCTCAATATTGATCTGCACAGGGTTTAAAAATTATATGGTTTTACTGTGCATGGACTTTTTAACAGATTACCCCAAATCCTCACTTTTATAATTGTGCACCATCACATCTCCAGCTGACATAAGAGACACAAACATGGTTGCAAAACATAGATTATTGACTGTGTCATCCTAAGTTCACCAGGCATGCACTCTTTTTATGTGTGAGACTATTACACAGCATATAGTCAGTAATGCCTTGCCCCCACTTTGCAGTGCTTAGGTTGTTACCACAAGGATACTTGGTCCTGAATGGGAGCTTCTGCCCCGTCCTTCTTCCAGGAGGGCACTTCTGCCCTGAGAGACTCCTTGCTTTCATTGTCTCTGTCCAAGGAGGAGACTCACAGGTGAAAAACCCATGCTGCAGGATGCAAGGAAATAGCCAGAATAGGAAAACCCATCTCACACAAGCCTGAATATAATTATGGGAGACCCAAATGTATCTTGGGCCCCAGAATATATTAGGGTGCTCTGAACCCACCTGTCATTGCAGGGGGAAGGGTCTGTCATAATTTCTTATGATGAGGACATTGTCATGACAGCTGTGCTTCCACTGCTACAATGATCAGTCATATCTCAGGAGTCAGGTAACAAAATTACCTTGTTCAGCTTTCAGTTCAGTTTGGTACTGGGATTAGGGGTGTCCATGAGTTGGAAGAGGAAACAAGCATCCAGCCCATGGACCACGGCATTTCTAGGCAGACCTTGTTCCCCTGCTAGCAGTGCTGCATTAGCCAGATTCAGAGCTTGATTCCTGCTTTGCCTTCTGTTTGCTCCAGGTTCAGACGTCTATAGGGGTCACTGAAGTCCTTAACCACGCAGCCTGAATTCTTGCTAAGGAATTCCTTCCCAGTGGCAGTGGTGCTCTAAGTTGCCAGTATCTGAGGGGAAAGTACTGAGCTGTGAAACTGGAAAGAGAAATTTGCTGCGGCTTATTTGGGATCTTTTGAGCTCCCAAGGGAAGCTCACAGACTCTTTGCTGATGCGATGCAGAAGTAACTTTTTAGTTCTGCACAGTACCCACACCGTCTGCACCTGAAGTAAGTGGACTACAGTTGCCCAGATACACCCACCACAGTTTGTGCTTTGTGATAAACAGGTTTTGGCACACAGTTGTTTGTAGTGAATAGGCAAAGGTCAAGATCAAAGCGGGATGTTGATGCTCTATCAGCTCACACTCGCTGTGGCTTTGCAGTACACACAGAGACAGCAGCTGAGGTGACACTTCCACGGCTGTTGCCTCCCAGCCAAGTGAGCATTGCCCATTTATAGCTGGGCTAGCTCAGAGCAGGTGGAGTTCAGAAGATGTGTATAGATGGGGAAGACTTTTGTGATTTTATTTTATTTACATTATGTGTACCGGAAGGCCTGAAAGGAAGGGTCAAGGCCTTGCTATACTTGCACAGCATAACACTTACTCAGCTGAGAAACCTCCAAACTAGATGCAGGAGACAAATCTGAAGAAACAGGAGGGGAAGAATGAAACAGAAGAGTAGAGAAATCAAAATGATTTGTGACAAGTATCATTTAGCTCTTTCGATTTTTCTTTAGAAAGAAAAGAGAGTATATATTTGTTTGGAAATGTGACAGACTTAGAAGGAAGTGTGCATCAATTCTATGCTCCTCAGAAACACTTCTGCATATCTGATAGATTGAATTATTTGATCACCAGCATCTCAATGTGCTTAGATAACATACAGCTTTCAAAAAGACATTTAGTTTGTAGGAGTTTTGGTTCCTGGAAGCTGTGTGGTTAATCATTCACTTAAATACTGCTATTTTTATCTTGTAATATTGAAGTTGATACTCTCAAAATACACCCAATCTTGATAAAAGATTCTGACTGTTTCTTTACCGAAGAGAATCTTGCTGAAGTTGCTGATTTTGGTCCCAGGCCATCATGAAAGGCTGTCTGGGTTTGTTGAGAAGGCAGACTGCTGGTAGCAGCATACGTTTGCTTTGAATACAATCAGGGAGAGAGTTCCATCTCCTAACAGATCTGCTTACTCTGTGCCTTTAGGCTTGTACATGTGTAGTTTCGTTATGAAAATATTTCACTTATTTCATGTTGCTAGTAGCCCCAAAGAGCAGCAGCACACTGTGAAATGCTTTTATGGCTGGCTGAACTTCCAAACAAGGGCTTGATTTTCCACATGTGAACTCACATTGCTGTTATTTTCCTCTACGGTTATTAGCAAACATCATTATCGGTGATGTTTTGCAGTGCTGCATGAATACCCTAAACATTGCCCTGTATATGTTCAGTGGACTCTTCTAGAATTACCAAGAGGTGCAGGTGTCAGTGGAATTGTGCTGTAAGCCCAGATCCACATGTGCAAAATCACAGACCAGCTGCTTTTCATGCTCTTTGCATTGGTTCTCAACCCTTTTTGATGTAGAAGAGGGAACTATATCAGTCTGTGTTAAGAAAGGGGCTGGCATCAAGAGACTGTTTTATGTTATTTTCAACCCTATGGGATTTCTTCAAAGTTTGCAACAGTCAGTTTAGTCTCAGGCTATTTACGGTGCTGAAGTCTCTTGCTGGTAGTCTAAGAAATCTGTGGAAATCTGTGGTCCTGACAAAACTTGAAGACTCAGAAATATTTGAAGAAAGCTGCACCTGATGGTCCAGCCATTATACAGGACCACAGAGAGCTGCCTGGAAGGGAAAGTCCCGGAGACCTCTAAGGACAGTAGGAGAGAGGCTTCAGTGGGAGCTTTACTGTAGCAGGGCTGGAACTAACTTGAAGAGTTGTTTGCAGTTACCACCCCAAAACCAGAGAAAAACAGTTTGACTCTTCATTTTATTTGAGTTCATCTTACTTAAATTACCTCTGCAAATAAAGGGATTGACTTTGGCTTAAATCTTTAAGGAAACTTAATGAAAACCACAGAGCTTCATCAAGTTTTTTACTACAATGCAAGCACATCCTGAAAGCAATGTGAAATTTTCATTATTTTGATGTCAAATCAAAAGAAACCACATGTGGCAAAGGTATTCACAGTTTAATTGTATTTTGAGAAAATTTGACCTACATCTCAGCCTTGGTTAAGAAGTCCAGAACATTTAACTTTTGCATAGTTTGGAGTTTTAGTAAAGTTTGTCTGTACAGTTTACACTGAAATAAAGTGGCTTTGCAAAGCATTACTTGAATACAAGTTATCGACAGGAACAAGTTTGACCCCTCCTCATCCGTTTAGCCTCTTAGAATTTTCCCTTCCTCACTCCAAGGGACCCAGCTCAGTTGACAGGCATTGAGCAAATCTTTCCTGAAGCTCAGGCAAAGGATAGTCCTCATCCGGCTTGTAGAGCAGAGCTCACCTCTTCCACCGTGCTTCCTGTATGAGCAGAGTTATGTGCAAAGCCCTTTCTTGTCTTCCTTCCCGTCAGAACTGCAGAACCATGAGCAGAGATGCCTGCAGGGGAGGAAATTAAGCATCGATACCACAAGGTCCCAGCTGGGAATTCTGTAACCCAGAGGAGTGAGGTAGCAGAAGGAAGAGAAGGGGAAGAAGGGGAAGAGAACAAGACCCCCCCTTCTTCCTGCTATGCATGCCTGAAACGTTACAGCTCTTTCTGCTAGCCATATCCCACTAATTCCAGGGTCTCTTTCCTGCTTCCCTCACTCAGTAAAATCTTACTGCCAACCTGAATTTTGCCTGTATGAGGGGCGGTAACTGGGGTAGCTCTAAACATGCTTGGTAGCAGTATTAGTCTGTGACACAGGAGACACAGGAGACACAGGAAGCACTGGTGATGTGTAAGATACCAGACAATGATGTATAAAATGGTTGCATAAAACCCTCCCAATGTTCTAAACTCTGATAGGTGTTCCTTTGCCCTTGGCAGATATGGGCCACCATCTCTCTGCAGGCAGAGTGTAGCCAGCATCCAGCCATCCAGCAACAAAATGCCAAACTAGGTGATTTATAATTGTGTCAGTAGCATGTGGCTTACCCAATGAAAAGTATTTTACTGAGCATATGCCTGGTTATCAAATAACCCCTCACATGAGGGGTGATTTAAATGACCTGAAACAGGCTGAAGGTTTGGTGTGGTGAGGGAGAGTATTGGAAAGAGAGAAACCTCTGTAGCCCGCTAGTCACTGGCAGTCACCTGAGAAAGGCAAAGCCATAGCTCTGGTTAAAAATCTGGTTTTGGAACTTTAACCCTGAACTTCTCACACCAAGTTCATTAGCATTCCTTGGGGTGCTGCAACCATTAGGCTGCAGAGCATGCTCCATCTCTTCTCCAAGTCTGTGACCCACTGCAGTGAAGTCACTGGTGAAGTGCTGTCCCCAGACCCTCAGGATAAGACACTGCAATACTTCAGGCAGCTGTGGCATCCTCTGCCCAAGCCAAGCAGCTGTATAGCAGGTTGTGTTGTAGTGCTAGGTTTAGTTTAGCAAACTGCAGCTTTCCCTGAGAGATCAGTGGAGCTGCTTAGGGCAGTGCAACCATTTTTGCCCTCCTGTAGTCCATTTCGGACGGCTCCGCACTCTTGCTCCAGTAACTATCAGCTTTACAACACAGTGACGGCGAAGGAGGCGAGAAGGGTCTCTCCGTAAAGGTTTAAGAGGATTTTTAATCTTACATCTTGTCCAGTGATCCTCAGAGACAGAGAGACCTTGGGATCTGGGCTCAGGGGCTTTTTCTCAGGTTTTTTTCTCAGGGGCTCAGGAGCAGTACATGGGTGGAGCTGGGGTACAGAAACCAGTAGGGAGAACTTGAGGGAGTGGCCAGGGCTAGGGGCAGGGGAACGTGGTGGGGGGAAACAATGTGAAAAGCATTTAATAAATGAATCAGTGGGAAATACAACACCACAAGGTTGGAGAAGCCAGAGTGTTTCAGATCACACAGGACACCAATATCTTACTGGAGAATGAGCCATGTACTAGGTGCATGGCCTAACCATTTCTAAAAAATCCCTTTCTGACATTGAAGCCATTTATCCTGTGACAACACTTGTGAATTGAGCTACTGGAGTATGGCTTCAGGGACCTACTGTGTATAGGCAAAGGAGTAGCATTTTTCTGCTACTGCGTTCTCAAGAAAAGATCTCTGAACAACTCGAGGTGCCACAAACCCAAGCAGACCCAAGCCCTTTGTGAATGGCTCAGTTGCACTTAAATGTCTAAAAATTACCCTTGTTTCCCTTGCTCTAGACTCAGATTCTTTATCTGCATTTGCCAGCACCACAGAAAGCAGAGAAAGTGTACCTTAAAAATGACTAAGAAAGGATTCCATGGCAATGCTGGGATGGCCACCATTTCATGGTGGGATGCTTTGATGAGCCATCAAAGTGATCTGACTGAATGTCTGCATTTAAAAAATGTACTGCATACGTTTTATTCTGTTACCTTAGCTGTAGCAGCATTTCTCTGCTTGTTTTTCTTCACAGCTCTTGTTTTTATTGGTGTCTACTAACGAAACACCTTTTGTCACGGAAAGGGAAATGGGTCATCATTACCGGAACACAGTTCAAGTCTCTGCAAGATGCTTTGGCTTGTTCTAATTACAGAAGGAGAGCTGGGGTCTGTGTGGTGAAGGCATTTGGGTCACTTGGAGACTTTTGTTTAATAATTGTGCCTAGTGGCTGGATTTTTCTTAAAACATACAGAGGCCTCTTTTCTCACCAAATAAAACATGTGTTTTCATTGTCTTGACTGAAAAGGGTGTTTCTCTTACTCAGATTTTCAGTGGAAATTATGAATCATGAGCCACTATTCAGCATGGGTGGCTGTTTTCTTTAGTATGTCTATATTTTCCAGTAAAGAACATACTTTTTTTCTTTGACTTTGAAACAGAAAGATTACGAACCCAGTTAGCAGGAAGAAAAGACAGGGCCTGATTCATCCGGGTTGGATTCCTGATGCAGATGAAGCTTCTTTTAGCTTTTGAAGCTGGTGATGGTGCTGTAGGAAATGCTTCATACCGCTTTGCCTTGACAGTGTGAAAAAGAAACAAGGAAATGCAGAAAAAGTGCTCAGCAGCAGCTCTTGCTCTGCCTTGATGTGGCTCCTTGGCCAGGCCAGACTGCTGTGGACCAGAGGGTGCCTGTCCGGCTGACAGCACAGCCCTGTCAGGGGCTAAGCAGCTCCTTCACAGATGGAAAACTGTGGGAACAGTATTTGGGAGGACAGTGTCTCTATCAGACCCTCATACAGGGATGAAGCCCCCAGGCCAGGGACTATTTTGCTGAATAAATATATTATGTTGAAAGAGATCCTTATTCACTGGCTGCATGTTCTAATCAAAAAAACCACAGCTTTTTGAGTAAAAAACATGGCTTTTTTTTAGAAGCAAAGGTACTTTTTGCTCCGGAAGTATGCCTTAAAAATTGCTTATTGTAGTCTGCAGAAGGTCTGTAGTTCACAGAAGTTACTGTCCAGCTAAGGTTTTGTCAATCAACTGGGTGGATGTCAGGTATTTTTCTGGAAGCTACCCACAGGCAGTGTTTGCCAACTTCTATTGCAAATGGGGACTGTGTCATGGTTGTGAGATATTGCAGCTCCCCAAATACTAAATCCTTTAATTTAATTTATCTTCCCTACACTCCTGGAATCCACACATCCCTCTAACACAGACAATGTCTTTAATTTCTCTTTCATGACCACTGTATAACCAAACAGGGGCTTCTGCTAGGCCCTTCCCTGAGTTTCCCCTTTCTGCACAAGTGAGCCACTGTAAAGTCCTGCTGCTGTCAGCCCATGTCCTGGAGCACTACACTGCTGCAGGAGCGAAAATCCTGGTTGGGCTTGTGAAACACAGGAATGAAGAAGAGCCAGGGCATGGAATGAGGTAGATTTCCATGGAGCTGTGGTTGGGACTGAACAGCAGAGACACAGCCAGGAGGAGGGACAGAAATACAAGCACTGGTCTGGCTTTCAAGGATGTTGTTAGCAAGAGCTACTGAGGTATAGCTCAGTTTCATGAGAGCAGCAGGACTAAGCTCTGATTCCCTTGAGAGATTCTGTTGTCCCTTTGTCTTGTGGTCCTGGTCCTGCCCAGCTGTGTGGTAGCCCCACAGACAGGAGCATCAACACAGGGTGTTCTGCTGGCACTCAGCCAAGTCCTTAATACAACATCCATTGTTTCACTTGGGCCTAAAAGAGCCTTAATGAACAAATCCTTTTTTTGGGGGGGAGGAGGTGGAGTTGTAGGTTTGGGGGGTTTTGGGGGGAGGGTTGTTGCTTTTCGAAGCGAGGATTATTCGACTGAATAGATAAAAACAAGTACCTTATATTTTGTGGATCAAAGTAGCCAGCTAATGGTCTGAGAATCCCAGTTTTGAGCTTCTTCCTCTACTATTTGGCCTCAGGAGCCTGAAAAGCCTATACAGTGCTCTCATACTCCATAGATTATGTTCAAACTGCCACCCTTGGAAGGCAATATGTTCCTCTTGCTCTCATCAGCTGGCGCTAACATAACTTCCACTTTTCTCAATGTTTCAGAGATTCTTTCAGAAGAACCCTAGGGCAGCAAACAAGTCCTCCTTCTCATCAGTGGAAACGGAATTCCCCCTTGCAAGTCTTTGCACGATCCAGACGTTATATCCTGGCTTCAATTTTGAGAGATGGCAATACAATATATAAGCTGCAGTGAAACTTGCTGCTGCAGTGCATTGAGACAGGGGATGAAATATCATTGGTGATGGATTTGCCAACAGTGTACTAAAAACTGGGAAGAGTGTTGCAGGATTTAATATGTGCAAGACGTTCGATATTTCAAAGTTGTTAATGTTTGCAGCTTTTAAAAATTATTATGCTTGATGTGTGCAGCAGCTAAATCTTTCTTGTTGATAATCAGAGCTGATTTATCTCTTTTTAAAAATTGATCTCAAGCCATACAAGATCTTATTACTCCCAAGAGGAATTAAATAGCTCAGGCATACTCATTTAGATGAAGTTCACCCCCTGACCTCTTATTCATATCCCCAGTTCATACCTGTCCTGTTCATTTTGCCAGAAAAGCTGTTTAATCCTCCCTACTCCTCCCTCTTCTCCAAGCAACCCCACACACTGAACTGAACTCATAATCACAGAACATAAACACAGATCTCAAACATTCATCTCTCAAGGAAATGGGAGATTTTTATGACAGTGGGTAGACTGCTATAGCCATGATGGACTGGACAACTTAGGGGATTTGGGTATATGGAGTGTCTCATTGCAGTTAAAGTCAAACGAAGGCAGAGACTTAGATCCAGCTCCCATACAAGTAAATCTTGTATGGGCAGAAGTCCCTACTGACCAAATGGATTTATTTTTAACTAAATAATTTCAATTATCTGAATTTTGTTTTATTTTTGCTGTATTCTTCTGCATGGCAACTTACAGATTTAAATGTATAGGGAACTTCCCACATTATAAAACACTTTATGAATAATGGTGTGTGATATCTTCAGTTCCAATCCTAATTTTCATTCATTCTGTTTGCTTTACTCAAGTTTGGGAGCCTCTTTTCCCCAGCCTTAAATAAATTTCTTAAAGTCTGTAAGAAATATGATAGAATTTAGAAGTATTTGAACTTTGAAGTCAATGAAATACCTGCACGAAGGGAAAATGGTCCTCTTAGTGTCATTTCATTCCCTATACTAAATACTAGATATGAAATTGCAATCTTGAAGCTAATCATTAAACTCCAAGAGCATTCATACTTATGTTCATAATTCAGGTTGGGAAGATAAGCTTGCGAAATACATATCAAGGTTTGCATTTCAAACCATCTCTAGATATGCAGGTGTTCAAATTATGATATATTTATCATTTATCTTTCCTCATTAAATGGTCTTTTCCCAAAATTGGGAGTTTCCAAAAAGAGCTTTTACTTTTTGAAATGATGACCTTTTAGGATATCAGGTTTTTGTTTAGTCTTACTGACTGTTATTTTTTATTTTATTTTAATCCTTTCTTGTCACACCATCTATAGACTCAGTTCATGTTATTTTTACATAGTTTTTTCTTTTTTTTTTTTCTCATTCTGTCATCCTTTGTCTTCTAGCTCCTTTTGATTTGGAGGTATTGGAAAATGGCAGAAGGAAATTGAAAAATATCCCAGAATAATCTGGGACATTATAAGCATACTGCATAAGAGATTAAAGGAAAGGAACAAGATATGGAACGATATGAAAAAAACACTTTCTCATGCAAATAAAAGGAAATAAACACATGCAAATAGTGTCATTACCTCACTGCCTAGAAACAGGTCCAAATTTTTGGGTTTCAGTTTTTTAATATTTTTTTTCCTTAGTCCTTTTCCTGTTTCCCACTAAAATGCTACACAAGGATAAATTGCCCTGCACTCTCTCCCCATTGTGCTGTGGATATTATTGAGCTTAATTCTTTCACATGACAAGCATACATGCATGAACATTCTTATGGACACATATAGCATAATAAAAAAATGTTTTATTAAGAAAAAAAAAATCTTTTTCCAAAAAGAAATGAGTAATGGAACCCGAGACTTCCACAAGCTTTGTTACAACGAGTATAAATCATTTATCTCTCCAGTGCAGGATGTATGTATTTTGAACTGCCTTGTTCAGACCTTCATCTTTTGTCCTTTATCCAGCAGCATCCCAAGGCAAACCTCAAGTTTTTCCTTCTTTCAGAAACTCTTAATTTCTTGAATTTCCTTCTCAGTCTGGTGAAAGATTCTAGGGGATAGGACTTTCCACTCTTACATAGGATCTTGCATCCAGTTCTTCTCATAGGTAGTAGATGTTAGATATATTCACCAATAATTTTCAAACACAGTAATTTCATCAATTTTTTTTTTAAATGGTGAGATCAATGTATTTATGGATGTACAGAGGCATGCTTAGTTTTCTGGGGAGGTCAGGTAATTTGTCAAAGAATGGTGGGAGAGAATGTAATGTGACCCAACACACCAGGATTCCCCTCTCCATCTCTGCCTAGGAGCTGGTTATCCGAGCAAGGCTGTGCAATTGGCAATCCCCACCACATTTGGTGCTTTACTCATCTTCCTTTGCTTAATGTCACAGTTAGCAGTTTGCACCTTGCAATACTTCTGGGTGTCCAGGTGTTTCCTGAGGAGAACCCTGTTCTTGATGTACCAGCTTATTTCCTCCTTGTCCCCATTTGCCCCATCAAATTTGAAACCAGCCTTCTGTTTTCCAGACAAGCAGGCTATGTATCTTTCTCAATAGTGTCCTCTGACCAATATTTGGGTATTTCAAAGTATTACAGAGAGGTTCAGAATCATTGTACTGCTCTGGTTCCAGCAGCCCAAAGGTCTCTGGCAAGATGTGCGGGCTGGATTCACAGCTGGTCATTTATGGTCAGAGTTTTGATGGATTTCACATGGAGCATGAAGGATTGATTTCGTTCATACTGAAGGTTCTGAGAAATTTGAGGCAGGTCAAGTAAACCTTAAACCCGCTGGGGAAGTTGTAAAGGTCTCATGTCAAACCACAAGAGGAAGGTAATTGCAATGCAGAGTCCATGAATATACTGGCCGTAGGGACTGTGTTGTGTTTGTGCTGCAAGACATCAATAGGAGAGATCGTGCCTCCTAGTTTAGGGACACATCTTGTAAGTTTGAACTGAGCTAAGGAGCAATTGCAGTCTTACAATATATTCATCTTGTAATATATTCCTCTGTTAGTAAAAACATTCAGGATTTAGTTAAATAAGAGGAGCCCCAAAATGTGAATGGCAAAGACATGTTGATACCACAAATATGAAAAATGCAGATGCACATAACCTGAGGTAGTGTGTCACAGAGAAGTCTCTGCTATACTCTCTCAGGTTTTGTTCCCCTGCTAAACTAACCCTAGCAAAAAGGCATGTGCAATACATGGCAGTATGGCTGTACCAAAGGATTGGCTTTGGAGGTAGTATTTTTTTGTTGTTCTCAGTGGAAAGTTTATCATAAAGGAGACTAGAAAATAAAAGTTCTCTCTGTAGCAGCGCTACAGGAATCTAACATTTTCTTCAACTAAATTTGACATCTTTAACACATTGTTATCATTTCATGTCCGAGTCAGTGGATCAGGCAGGGTGCCAGTTCACAAACAAGGCTAGAGCAAAACACAACTCAGAACAGTACTACAGTGGGTGTCACATGACTGAGTACAGGGCCATCACAAGAGCTAAGGGAGGTTGGGAAAGGTGGAGAAATGCTGATTTCCCATTGTCCAGGTTCAAGTAGCTGGAAAACTCCGCTTCCAAAATTTCCACACCACAAGCAACTTATACCTAGAATAGAAATGGAGACCGTATATCTGAATCAGTCCAAATTCTGCTTCTGTTCTGTATTCAAAACTGCTTCTGTTGTAGCTTCTGTAGGGCTTAAGTAGTTAGGAAGTTCCTCGTTCTCTGCAGAATATTTGCCCTTAGCCAGTAACACTCAGTAAATCTGGTGAATCGCTTCACCACAGAGATTTTGTGTGCCATGCATCATCTCAAGAATCTGAACAGAACAGTTTTATATCTCTTCCTCATGCACAAGATCAGTACTTTGCACAGATGTGAAGCAGTGGCATTTCTAGGAAACAGCCCACTGTTATGACTCAATAGGTTTCCAGAGATTTTGCTTTTAATTTTGTCTTCCTGCAACATGGCGACATGAACTCCATTAAGAAGCTATTGTAACAGTCCCACCCAGTCACCCACCCACCCAGAATCAATGGCAGAGACAGCAAGCAGTTCTTTCCCTCCCAGAGATCGCCTTGTAACAGACACAGGTAGAGGTACAAGTACAACTAGGCTTAACACAACCTCAGATTCTTGGTTTTTTAGCTGCATTCACTGCTGCCATGGGCATGTATTCACTGTTGTACTCATGGGAGTTGGAGTCACACTGCTGATTCTGCCAACAGAGAGAAAATGTCATTAATTTAATTTGTGGTCACTTACCTTTGCTCCTCCTGCCTTTGCTCATTAAGTAGGGCAGTTATTCTGACTGTTTTCAGTGGGAACATTAGGGTCAGAATAGACAGGTCAAACTCACATAGAAAACTTGGAATAAGACAAACTGAAAATAAAAAACACACATTGCCCAAAAGAATAGCTAATGTCCATGGTCTTCCTTCTTTCCTGAGTCAAATAGTTCTTGGTTTAAGTGGTTTTGCAGCAGAACAGTGCTGGAATTGCTCCACTGATGATTGTTTTCCTTTAAAGAAAACAATCAGGTGAACTGCTTAGAGCAAAAAAATAATTTTGCTGACCTGTGCAGCATTTCTCCTCTTTCCTTTGGTTCCAAACCATTAAATCAATAAACAATTCTGTCTTAGAAAAATTAAATCTGAGCTGCTGTCATCAATTACTTGAATTCCAGTGGTAAATGAACAACTCAGTCTTTTTGTCAAAAAACCCAGCACATGCTGAGTGAGTATGTGCCTGTTCCCCACCCATGACCTTTGGAAGAAGGGTTCTGCATAATCTCATATCCTTGCTTACCTTGTTCCTTAAGCAACAGGCTACAACACAGCAGACACAGGAAATGGCAAAAATGATCAGGCCAATAATTATCCATGACATAAGTCCTAGTGAAAAGCAGTCCTCTTTATCTGAAGATGAGGAGGCAAAAAAAAAAAAGTCATTACTGATAATTTTCATTTTTACCTTCAACAGATAACTTCAAATTCTTTTCCCTCTTCATATAAATAAATTAGCAAAAGTGAACTCTGAAGAAAGATTTTCCTGAGGTGAATTGCCACCTTGGAAAAGTGTATTCAGCAGGAAGCAGAAGATGGCATTTTTTCAGGAAGGGAGGTGAAACTGTTGGTACACAGTGCTGAAAGTGTAGACTGAAAAGAAACCAAGCCAGGCTTGAGAACATGCTGAGGAAAAAAAAGAAAAAAAACCCAGAAAAATCCTAACCTCCAACATGGTGTTTCAGATCTGAACAAGGTTTAAGCTTACATGCAGTAAGTACCACAGGTGATTTAAAGAGCAGCCTGGTCAAAAGAAGGATAGATTTTGGCAGTCGTGTTTGGATAGGAAGGCAAGCTGAGGTACTCAAGATTACCCTTGCCCAGATCTGGGAGAAAATATGACAGGGTGTGAAACATTTAGAAAAAACTCTGAGCATCTGGCTATCCATAAAAGTGGAAATGGAAACTGCAGACAAAACCAAATGTCACAGCTTGAGTCTGAGAAGGTTTTTAAATTCAGAGAGGATTGAGAGATAACTTGACCCAACCATGTAATTGCCTTAGCATTTCAGCTTCTATCTTTGTTTATTCCTGGTGCTGGGAGAGAGAAAAAGAAAGCAAGGCAAGGACAACAGGCATGTTGCAACTGAACTGTGTGGAGAACCAAGAACTGGTGTGAGTCAAACCACTATTAGCTCTTTCATTTTAGTATACCGAAGAGCCACTGAATGAAAGCCAGGTCAAAATTAAAGCCTGGGCAGTTAGTCTTCTGGAGTTAGTCCAAGCCTTTCTCAGTAAAGGGCCAAAAATTCTCAGCAGTTATGTATCTCTTCTGCTCTAAGAAGGCTCTAAAGCTGAAGGTCTGCTTCAGAGAGATGAACACCATCTTCTTCACACCTCAGTGGCATCAGAGAGTTCCATATACCACAGCTAGTATGGATATTTGGCAATTGATTTTCTTTAATCCTAGGCATATGAAGATAGCTCTCAGAATGGATTTTTTTCCCACTGGCTAAACCTAATCTTAACATTTATATTCAGCAGCTTGAAAAATGGACAAGGCAAATTGTTGCAGGCAAAGGTGAGAGTGCAGTATTCTAGAAGCTGTAGTCAAGCTAACTTGGGTACCACCACCAATATGCAAAGCTCAGCATGGCCTGCAAAACCTGCCCAAGAAGATGAATAAATATGGAGATGACATGCTGAGCAGTCTACCAACACAGCTCCACTGTTACCAGCCCCCTGCTAAGTAGTTTTAAGCTGCCTGGTAATTAGCTGTGCAAACTCAAGTCACATTATTCACTGCAGCATAGCTATGCCCAACATCTACTTATCAGTAAACTGAAGTGAGGGGAGAAGTAAACTTACCTTGGATGTACAAATAGGTTTCTCTCAGACAGCAATCTATGTAAGGAGGGGGTAAGAATATCTCCAGGCAGTAGGTATAAATGTCAATATCTTTTCTTTCCAGATTTTTAAGAATGAAAGTGGTGCTGCTTCTTGAATTCTGTGTCTGACAATAGGTGACATTACTCTTGGCGATAACTCTCTCTTTGCTCAAATGGAGTGCACAGATTTCCTTCTTTTCACTCCCTTTGAAGAGAGTCATGCTGAACTCGCTCACATTTTTGGGGTTGGGGAATGTGAAATTGAAGTTTCCATTTTCAAATTCCACCATCACCTGGGGATCAGAGACATGGGGCTGATCTGAAGACATGACAACAGTTAGTCACTCACATAGCAGTGAAAAGAATCCTTAAAGTGCTAAGAAACTCATTTAAACAAAACGAATGAACCATGTGATTGTAATTTAAGGCATGTAGATACTCAGAATGGTCTGGCTGTGGAAAGCAGCTGTCATGATGAGATACCAGTTCATCATTCTGGTTGTGTCAGACATTACTGATAAAATAAAGGAGACCTGGCCTGTTATCAGCTCTAAGGCTGGTGAGGTTACTGTTAGCATTAGATCAGTGACCTTGATAATATTACTTGCTACTAAAGTTAGTAAATGATAAAGTTATTAATATTACTTACAATATCAGTTACTAGATATTGTTTAAAGGCCCCCTGGACCAAACACTGTATAGACGTATAATCCCTGCTTCAGTGTCAGATTGTCCTATTCACAGATAAAACATCTGGGACAAAGATGGTGATGATGATAATAATTATCTCTGGTTTATGGTTCGTAATCTGTACCCTACTGAACACAGAATTATAAAATCATTTAGATTAGAAAAGACCCTTAAGATCATCAAGTCCAAGCATTAACCCAGCATTGCCAAGCCCACGACTAAACCTAACACATCTACCTAACTTGGTGTCGTCTGCAAATTTACTGAAGATGCAGCCCTCATTGAGGTCATTGATAAAGATATTAAACAGAAATGGCCCCAAAACTGAGCCTGAGGAACCCCACTTGTAAGAGGCTTCCAGCTGGATGTAACTCTATTCACCACCACTCTCTGGGCCCGGCCACCCAGCCAGTTTGATGATGTAGCTGAAAATTTGAAATGGGATGGGAACCCCAAGCTCCTACATAACTGCCTTAACCACAGGACCTGACTTGTCTTTGTGGAATAGATTGTGATTTGAGGCATGACAAAAAGTTTCAACCTAATTACTTAGATGGTTATAGCACCATTATCACTCAAATAATGGAAGGCATAGAGGACAAATGTCACTGTGTGTGTGCACCCCCATGCAAGCCAGAAATCACATTTGACCTTCCCAAAATCTCTGTGAAAAACTCTCAGATGTTGTGCAACTCTCATTCTACAAACTTCTTGGGGAAGCAAAGAAAGTAAACTGACTGAAGATGTCCTGCTACCTCACAATTTGATTTTGTAAAGTCAGCAACCAATAGCACAGAAAACTCCCTCGGACAAAAATATGTTAAAATGTGCAGTAAAAAAATGAGAGTTTTTTTCTTCAAGGGCAGTATTTTCTGATGTAGAGAGGCACTTAAAACCATAAACCAAATTAGGCAAATGCATCTTACCTATATTTTTGCACAGGCATGATGAGCAGCTGTCAACTCCTGAAAAATACAAAATTGTTTTCTGTTTAAAATTCAAGAAGAGCAATGCAGGAACAGGGGTTGAGCCATGCAATGTTAAGATGCTGAAGCTATTTTTAAATTTGTATCATTATCCTACCTGATCCTTTCTGTGCTACACTCTAAAGTCATATGACATGATAAAATGATGAAATACAAAAATCAAAGTAGAAAGAAAATGCCCAAGGCAAGAATTTATATTGATCATACATATAACATTCACAAATTCTTAAAACACCTCTGCAAAGTAATACGTGTACTTCAGAAATAGAACTGATATGAAAGTAAAACTTTCATCAAGATACTGAGGAAATCTGCCCGAAATAAAAAGCATACTTTTGATTTCTCATGAATCCTGATTTTGCAATGAGCCAGCATTGTATTTTTCCCAGACCAAATTATTCATTTCCATCAAGGTTTATTCTGCTTTCCCCACTGCTTAACACTGCATTGAAATATGTTATAATTATCTGGACAATGTTCCAATACATACAGCAAGAAAACATTCAAGCAATGCATATGGTTTAGTTCCTTTTCCAATAGCAACTTTTTCTCTCATTATTCATAGGTGACCTTCATTCCAGAACACAGACACGTTTTTAATAATTGTTCTGGTTTTGTTTTTTAAACTGCTGCCTCCATCACCATACAGTATGGCAACACTTTGGATTGGTTAATAGTACTGGCAACACAGCACAGTCTGATAGTGTTTCATTTAGAATTTTTCTTTTTGGAGCGCCCTAAAATTAAATGTTCAGATAAGTAGACAGACAAACAGAAAAAAACTCTATCTGCTTTTCCTGTTTTCTGGTAGCCTGAGTAAGTTCTTCAGATGCTGCTTAGAATGAAATGTATCTACAACAGGATTTTATGATGCTAAGGAAATACAGG
Organism: Aphelocoma coerulescens; assembly: GCF_041296385.1. NCBI lineage: Eukaryota > Metazoa > Chordata > Aves > Passeriformes > Corvidae > Aphelocoma > Aphelocoma coerulescens. The sequence continues at coordinate 14,279,578 of NC_091021.1, forward strand.
GCAAATACTTAGAGACTTTGATGCACTATCCTATTCTTGTTACTGCTACATGGTAGTCTAGATCCACACAGAGTAGATCCCCCGCTGTGCCAGGTATTGCACGGGTTGCATAACATAAATAATCTTTTTTTTCCAAGGCACCTGTTATCTTTGACATTTGGCCTGTATGGGCACAGAAACATAGGATCATTCTCTTTTGGGTACCTTTGTACAATCTCAACTCTTTAAATCTTTTAGTGTTCATGCTTTTTCCTTCTTTGAATTCTTGCTCCCCAGTTACTGCCATTGGCAAGGGCATTTAAATGAATGATACTCATTTAAAATATCTTTAGCATGACACAGAAGCTAATGGATTTCTGGAAGACACTTTGCGATGCTCAGAGAGCAATAGAAACTGTTACCCCTTCTTGACTGATTTACCATTTTCCTAGTTATCAAATTCTTCCTGGTTTACTGTGCACAGTCAGCACCCTTATCTAATTCAGTGACAGTTCTAATATCTGTACTTCTCTCAGGACTATTACTTAAGTGCATGATAACAGGCAAGGTATTTAGCATCTTCTGTGAAGATAAGGCAGAGAAAACACACAACTGGTGTGAAGACAAGGCAGAGAAATCACACAACTTGCCAAGCCACAGTGGAATAGAGCTCTAGAACCACTGAAGGAACAGACAGAAAGTGCAAACCCTTAAAATGTTATATAGTCTAAAAAGCTGAAAGAAAAGGTCAAACAAAGAAATAATTCTTAATTACTTATACATTGCATGATGAAAGAAAACAGTTGCTATGAGAACAGCATTTGAGATAAAGGTCATTTAAAATGCTCTGTAGTTTGACATCTGTAGTTTGGTAACACATACCTTAAAAATTAGGCCAAACAGCCAACAAATTTTTTAGGGAACGGAAGAAAAAACCACATGTACAGCAGAAGCTAGGGAGCATGATGAGTGCATAAGGTAATCTGATACTTTTAAGAAGCATCTGCCTGGAGCTGAAACCTCTACATTTGTCACTGGTCATCTGAGAGGAAAGGCAGATGCTGACTCTGTCAGGGCAGCTACAGAGCCAAGTGGTGCCATATTCCTTCAATGTCCCAGAGGAGCCTGGGACAACCCTACTCTGAGCACTAAAGTATCAACTTCAAATTTGTTTTCTCTGTTTGTCTCTGAGAATTCAATTTGACTGTTAGCTAATGAAATTGCCCTTTCATACCATGTGGGTTAAAATGTTTGTCACAGATCATGATTTTAATCCTTGTTTTTAATGGAAAAGGGCAGAGAGAGGTCATTAAGCATTTAGTTCATATGACCTTGTGGCAAGCTGAAAGGTTGTTTTGTATTCTCTCCAACCCAGAAGCCTAAAATGCCTGTTTTCAAGAAAGACTCAGTAATATATTTCTCTGAATGAGCATTTTGGTAAATGCGATGCAATTAGTATTCCTCTGAAACAAGCGCCCATATAGAGGAGTGTGCTTAGCATAGGATAAAGGTGGCACATTTTAGAATTAGATTAACAGTGCCTGAGATTAAAACACAAAATTGTCCACATGGGTGACCACAATGGGTGAGAGCTGATATAAATTTCCAGCTCACTAGCTATTTCACATCAGCTCCTAATTTAAATGCACTTGCTGAATACCAAAAAATTGCTCATTCCCCCTCCCTATGCCTGACTGCTGATCTGCTGTGCCCATTTGTACTCATTCATTCCTAGGGTAATCATGTGGACCTGTAGCACTCTGTTGTTAATGGCCAGACACATTTGGGATGTTTCTTGCCAACCTCCAGTCAGAATGCATGTACATTTAGTGGGATGTGAGATAGGAAGCTGGGGTTTAAACATCCAATAATATTGAGAGATTCACTGACTAATTCTCCCTAATTCTACATCAAAAATATGTGAATAAAAGTCTACATTATGGTATTGCTGAAATTGAACAGATTTCCACTGGTTCAGCAGTAAAAATGCTTAGATGTGGCTGTAAGATTCCATTTTGTTATTTTCCATAGAAGAGATAATTCAATTGCATACAAAGGTTTGAGACAAGAGGAAACAAATCTTTAGTTTCTTTCCTAGCAGTGTCACAATGTGGAGTTGCATGGAGTTGTTCCTGGCTCACCTGATGTGAAGCAGAGTGCCAAGACAAATATCATGCTTTAGATATAAATCTAAGAGATTAACATGTGTATGAAAGTTACATCTTGTTATGTTAAACTCTGAAGGAGAGTGTGTGTACATTTGTGTATAAGTGTATTTACAGTTATGTACATTTCCATCTCAATTTCATCTTCAGTGCAGTAGGAAAGACTTTTGGCAGAAGTTTGGGAATTTCAATGGTAGTGTGCTTGGATACCAAGGACAATGGAAAGTGTGTTGTTTTCATTGTAATGGGATTGAAATTTTGAGCTTTCTAGTAGCTCTTTGGCAGACACAGCACTATTTGAAAACATCCCCAATCCGTTACGCATTTTGGTCCTAACAGAAGTGTAGAAACCACCTTCAATCACTTTTCAACTTGGGGTTTAGGGTAGGAGAACAGAATACTGTTACTTGGTTTTCTTGCTGTTTATATTATCTGTCCCAGCCCTCAGAAAACTAACTAGCTGATAAAAAGAACAAGCATACTTTCACTTGTGTGTGTTTGCCTTTGAAAATGAGCAAGGAAATTGCAGACGCCACCTGTACAACAAACACATTTGTTTTTTTAATACTAAATGTATAATAAAACTACATGCAGTTTTTAAGTTGCTATAGTTTTGACCTTTCAAGCCACTCTGAAAGATGACACTGTCACTTTAGTGTCATTAGTCATATGCCTAAAACTAACCTGTTTCTATCTTTCAAGAATCCAGGATTAAGAAGGAAAGAGTGCTTCAGGGCAAAGCTAGAATTATTCTAGGAAGCCATCTTTAATCTGAATTATTTCTATGGTATGATGTATGTTGAGAAATACTGAAATTCTTATAAAATACACCACGGGAACAACAGCCAGTGTTGATAACATTTCAGAAACCCTTCTAAGAATTTACCGTGGTTTCCTCCTGTATTGACAACAGGAGATCCGTGGGTGAGGAGTGATAATGCTTTGCAAATGTTGGTGTGCAAAAGCTCATGTGCAATGTTTCATAGCAAGGGCCACAAGTGCTATGGAATCCTGCCTACAGCTCTGTACTCCAAAATCCTATTGCCCGTGTTTCTCTGCAGGCAACAGAGAGGCTCCCTGCTCTTATGAACAATTTCTTTATCACAACTGGGTTCTCAAATCATAATGCACACATGCACACATATTTATCACCTCCTGTGACCTATTTACAGCCATAGGTCACAAGTTATGCTGAGAACACTGTACGACAAAAAACATGAGAGCTACCATTTCTTCTTACAGGCAGTCTCTTTCTCTTGTCATCTCCTTTCCCCAGTCCCCTGCCCAAATTCTATCCTCCATATTTGAAGGAAGGGAGAAAGAAGGGAGAAATGGTGGTATCAGATGGAACAATTTGCATCCTTAAAATTACAGCTTATTTCTTCCCACAAGGAAGGGCCTTCTAGATAGCTTCAGCCATGTGTAGAAGCATGCTGGTCAGGTATTCATGCTAAATTGACTAGGTGAGAAGTATGGAACCAAACTGAAAGGATTTTTTGTTACTAGATTTAAGAACAACATTGCAAGGAGAACTCCCTTTAGAGATACTGATTACAATTACTCTTTCCTGTGATTTCCCCCACCTTTTTATTCTATCTGAAAACTCAGTATACTATCCATATATTAGCTAGCCTTCAAAAAGGTATGTGCATTACCTAAAGAGCTGAAAACTAGATTTTATTGATTGAAAAGCTTATGTTCTTTATGTATGAAAGAAGCATTTAATAGCCTTTGGCATGACCTTCAAAGGAGCATATTTAGATGGTTTTTAGCAACTGTGCACACTAAATCTCAGATCTTAATTATAGAATGCATCATACCAAATCCTTGGACAGAATATTTATGGAAAAAAAGACTCTTTTTAATCAGTTATTATCTGTATTTCCATCCTGATCCATTAATATGTGGGTTTCAGAGAGATAACAGATAAAGTTGTGACATTTTACTTTGCATATCTCATATAAAGCACTGAATCTTGTTAAATCTACATCCATGTTTATGGCTGGACTGAGATTGGTGCTGTCACCTTCTCAAACACAGCACAGGAATGCCATGCTTCCTCTTAAGTCTGTGTTTCAAGCCTGCATCAAAATGATCTCATCTAGTTTTCCATGCCATATACATTTTTCCTTATATAAAAATTCCCTGCCCAAACAAGAGCTGGTTTAATATTGATAACATGGTTTCTCTTATTATTCACCATCATGCTGCTATGAGATCTTATATCCATCAAGGGAAGCTGGCTGGAGCACTACAATCTAAACATCTAAAGGGTAACACTGAGCAGATGAGCTAAAGACCACAAACAATTAGAACTTGTACTTTTTAGTTTCGGAGCAAATGCCCTATGCTGGCAGGAGTTCTCTTCCCCCCAAATCTAGTGATATTAAAGTTGAGAGCAGTCTTTTGCAGCTGTTACCTCTATTCCTCTAACCCCTTGCTATCATGCCTCATTTACTATCTCCCATCATTTGCTAAGTTATATTCTATAGAGACACCTACTGCAAGGAGAATAACCCAAAATGTTACTCACCATACAGGGCTTCAAACTGGAAGCAGAGGACACAGAAAGTTACAGCAACTGCCTTCATGCCTGCCTGACACAGAGGCATCAGCCTTCTGTCTACTGTGAAGATGGGGAAGAACACATGGGTAGAAAAGGAAGTGGTTTGTGGCTCTGGGGAAAATTGTCAGATAATCAGAATGACTTGTTAACATTGGTCCCCTGACTACATTATAGCTATGTCAGCATCAGCTTTTGCTCATACCTGTGAGGTTTAATGCTGTATTTTTTTTCCTACCTAATGGTTTGCTGTCACAGACAGGAGGATGAAAGATTTTCTGATGTTACTTTTGATGTTCACTTTGCATAGACTGTTTCTGGTAAAGTGTATCATGATAGAGGCTGCAGTCATCTACAGCAGACTTCTGCAGCTGGCCCATGGGCAGCAACTAGTATTAACTTACAGTACATGCATATTTGTAACTGGCAACCTAGTTTCTTCCCACCAGTTTCAACTGGTTTTACATAACTTATGGTCTGGCTCTATGTGGAATGGTGGAAACCATTCGTTAATGGGGTAGGAGTCTCTTGTGTGTCCTGGTCCTGAAATTCACGGGAAGAACATGGCCAAATTGCAGAAAGATCCCTTCAGCCCTGTGACTTCTAAAAGATCCATTCCAATGTGACTTCCATCCTGGAGATCAGGCTTGTTTTGCCTGAAGTTTCATGAGAAACTTCATGTGGTTCTGTGAGAGGAGATCTGACATAGTGCCCTAGAGCCTCAGGTCAAAAGACTCTCTCCTTCCCTCTTCCTTGCCTTTGTGCAGCACACTCTATTCTGGCCTGTTATCCATCTTTATTCTGGGAATATTTTAGGACCCTTGGTAACATGTTCTGCAATCATTTAATCCTGCTGCTTATTTATGTCTATAATATTTAGTGCAGAAAATATGCAAGAAAAACAGCTTATAAACCATGTTCAATATGCTAGATACCATTCACATTTCTGAATGCACAAAGAGAAAACACAAAGGACTGCTAGTGGTGCTTGACAGACACTGCCAGGATTGAGTTCTTGTAGTAGTCAAATAATTGGTAAATAACAGGACTGTGTTACAGATTCACTCCTACTTTATACTGTGTGAATAAATCCTCACACTTGTTTAGTCTTCTTCAAAAAGTGATTTAATTACTTTCACTGTTACTGCTAAAGATCTGTTCAAATGGACATTGGCAGAGTTTTACTTTCTTCAAATCTTCTCAAAGCCCTGGAAATCTATGCCTTTTTTAAAATTACATTCAGAGCTAAATCTGAGTCAAGTCAGGTATTGATCTTAATTTTCAGCTCAAGTCTCTGAGACCAAAATTAAGGAACTCGAAGTAGAGAAAGTTTCTGCAGTATGCTTTTAATTCTAAAGCCCAAAAGTATATGGAGGTTCAAACAATGATAAACCCACAAAACATACATCTGACTCCTCAGCTTTGCCTATGAAGTTATGAACCATGTTGGGATCTACTGAGGTTCCAAGTAGGATCATCTTTTCCATCCCCCATAAAAACTAATGGGAAGTGCTGAAAGAACAGAGCAACCCTCTCCTGGGACATGACCTTTACTGCCCCCCAAATAAACTTAAGAGTGGCCCCTGGAAAAGCTTACAGTAAAAAGAGCTGCTGCTTCTACAGAACTAAGAGTGGAAGAGAATCAGGTGTCAAGTACTCCTACGCACATATTTGGGAGAGCATGGTGACAGCACGCCAAGGAAGGGGTCCCTACAAAGCCTGTCACTGACTAGGAAGGCCAATAAAGGTGTAGGGAATGTACTCCATGTGCAAAGTTTTAGCTATTTTTTTATGAAAACAAACTTTAAAAGAAATCAGTATTGTTAGGGTTCCAAAATTTGTTGTCTTTCTTAAAAATTCAAACATTTTGTTAGGAAAGTAATTTTGTTAGAGAGGATTTTTTTTTTTAACCAATATAATTATTTTGGAGCAACTTATTCCTTCCCTCCCTCCCTTTGATGGTATCAGTTACACCAATGCAGAGATGATTAATACACACCTATTTCACTTTTGGGGGGAGAATAGCGACCAGCATAGCTTAACTGGTATACATCTCACTACCACAATTGAAGAAAGTCTCACTGTCCAGTTTGTATATGTCAAGTCCTCTCTCTTTACTATAATTATGGCTTCAAGTCAACAATTACACCTTCTCCTTTTCTGCTTCCTGGCACTTGGGATGGCCAGAACGCACTGATCCTTTTATTTCAAAAGGGTCAAGCCCAGAGAACACTTTGGGGTACATTTGGCAGCACTCAGAAATTTGATCTAAACAGTGATTTCAGGTGTATTTGATGATGAGCCGGCAGAGCCTGGGGCACTCACAGGGTATACTCACAAGCGAAGAGACACAAAGTCTAGCTCTGCGCTCAGTGTGAGGGATACTCACCTTTAGTCCCACACCAACAGAGACTCCTCCACTGCCTTTCAATCCTTCCATCTTTGCCTTGCTCCCCTATCAGCACTTACGTACTTCACAAAGATATTGCTACTGCAATTTAGCAGTGTTTCTTCTAAATACTACGGTTGGTTACGGTTAAACACCTGGAACAAGTCATCTGTTTCCACAGGCTTCCCACGACCGTAACTATTTTTGCTCACAAACACGTGTTTCCTTTTTCCATCCTCACTCATTTCATTTCTCTGTGTCTTGATTTTCACTCTCCCATCCACACACGCCTCTCAGAGCCAACTTCTTTCCTCCTCCAACCTGACTGTCCCCCAGTCCCTGACTATCCTGCTCCTCAAGCACTAGCTTCCTTTCACCATGTGCAGTAACTCCTGCCTGGAATGTAGCTTCTCCTTCACCCCATGCCCTATTTTTTCTTCATGTCCTACTCCGAATGCTACCCTATAGTGATAATCTCCTTTTTTTCCTATCATCTTGCTTCTGACTGTTTACAAACTGGAAAATCCTTATGTGAATTTTTGTGCCTTTAAAAATGCATTCAGTAATGCACCCAGTTCCATAGAGAAACAGGCTTGCTCATCCCTTGGACCATACACCAGTGTTCTCTACTACACAGTCTTCAGTACTTCTCCCTTCTAACTCCAAGTAACTTGGAAAACACTTTTGCAGTTTCCCCAAGGACGCAGCAAAGATTTTCCCTGTGTGTATGATGTATATTTTTTTTTGCTCTGTTTAATCACATACTTACTGTTATCACTCAAAACAATGTCCATGTTAGCAAAATGATACTGCATAATTCACTGTGAAACCAAGGTTCAATGAAGGATCTTATTCCATCTCACCAGCAGTTTTCCACTTCTGCTCATGGATGAGCAGTTGCCCATGGCAATAAAAAATATTCTCTCTGTAGAATGTTTTGCAATTCTTTCTTCAGAGACTTCTACAGTCTATCCACACAAATTATATTCCATTGTCTCCTGCTGCTTCTCATTCTTTGCTTCAATATCTGGCCTATATTCTCATGACTCCGGGTCATTCCCTCAGGGCTGGAGCAGAAAGCCTCTACACACATGCGTTTCCATTTCCTGTCCTCCTAATTGAGAAGGGGAACAATGACTTTCACTGTGCTATTTTTAAAGTTCTGTAATGGCTTGAAATCCCACTTCCCATCTGCACCACTCCCCATTAGGTGTGTAAACAAGCTGCAGTCATTCAGGATGTAGAGATTTCAGCTGAAACGCAGCTCATGTGCTCCCTCGTTTGTTCTGATGCCTCCTTTGCTGATATGTTGGTCTGATCTCTCCCCCAGGCCTGTGGGCATCCTGTAATATTCTCTCCATCAATGTGCCAGTGGAGGCTACTGGGGCTCAGCCCAGCCAGCTCAGCAGTCAGGCAAAGACCTCCCTGCAGAGCAGATCTAATGAGACAGTCCCCTTTGGGGTGGGTCTATGTGTGGCTTTGCTTCTTGATGCAAGCTCAATTACCCCATTAATAACTTCTTTTTAGGGTTTGGGTTTTTTTTTTCTTTGGATGATGCTTGAGATTATTTAATTGCCGCTGAGCTTCCTAAAAGAAGAAAAAAAAAGTATATTAAGGAGTTTAGCCCAGTTCTAAGGCTTGCAAGGGCATTGACCTATAAATTCAGTCAACAGGTGCTAAGTGGGAAATTCAGTCAAGTCTAAACAGATTGCCCAGAGAGGCAGTAGATGCCCCATCCCTGGAAAAAAAACTGACCTAGTTGAAGATGTACCTGCTTGTTGCTGGGAGGCTGGACTAGATGGAGATTAAAGGTCCCTTCCAAACCAAACTGTTCTATGATTCTAAATGCTGCTTCAGATCCTGGGACTAATGTTTTGGACTGGCTGACTCAAGGCAACTGAGAGCCATCCAGGAAAAGACAGTCTCCATCTGATCTTAGGAACTTCTCTGCCTCTGTGTATCCAGCCCTGTCCCTCCTGCAGCACAGTTACCTAAAAGAGGTACCGAACACTTCTTCAGGATATGGGGTGTAGATAGAAAAGGCTCAGTCGAGCTCATGTGCATGCGCTGGTGGTGTGGACTGCAGACCTACAGGCTGGCTGGGGAAAGTCTACTGTCTTCAAAAACAGCAACAACAAAGGTAATGACCATGTTCTTGCCCTTCAAGTTGTACTAGGAAGAGGTCTGTGAGCAGTAGGTACTTTTCATTGGCATATGCCTGAGCGTGCAGGAGGTATTTAGGAAAATACAAGGGTTGTAGATAGCCTGTGTTCATGGGCAGTTTTCCAGAAGGAGATCTTCTGAAGCCATTGCAGTTCCCTATGGCCAACATGCTGCTGTGTGGGACTTTGTTACAGGGCCCCATATATCTAGGTTTGGAAAGGAGGTCTTTCAGAACGGATGGCAAATACGTAAAACCCAAGGGAAGTGCAAACCTGGAGACCCAGAGTGTTACTGTCTGGCACTAGGGGGAGCAGTGCATGACAGATACATGCAGATGAGCTAGGTGACCATAGGAATTATTCTAGGTGTGACAGTCACAAATTATAGACGTTTTGTAAAATTTTCACACCCCAGCTCTTTCAAAGTTTGCAGTAGGGTGGGGACTGCTACTATGTGGTTATCTGGTCAGCTGCCTTTGAGGAGTTAGGAGGGAAAGAGCCATATTCTGTGGTGATGCTTGGGGTTTGTGGTGTGGTTTTTATCTCAGCATTGTTGTGATGTTGTGATTACTTTTTAAAGGTAAACTCTTGCTACCACTGCCTTGGCAGTGTAACAAAGAGAAACTTTCTCCAAAGAAACAGTTACCAAAATTGTGATGCAATCTTGCAGATAAGAGATAAATGAAAAGTTATGCTGAAAATTGCAAGGACAGGTGAAGCAGCACAACCTTGTCTTGGACTTCTAGAAACACTGAAGTGGCTGAGGACACACACATGCTTTTCCCAGCTTACTTAAACTGCTTTTGAAAACCCTGTTTCTCAAGTGTCTCCAAGTCAGGCTTCACAATTATTGTTAGTGGTTAACTGGAGCTAGGCTTAGACAGCTCAGGCCTTGGTGGATTTGGAGGAGTAAAAACAATGAAATCACAAATATGTAACTAAGTCGCCTCTATTTTGTGTCTGTCATTCAGAATCTCACAGGTTACTGCCTTGGGAACAAAGTGCCTTGTACATGCAGGCCAAGGCTATGGAAGGCAGTACTCCCACCTGCAAAGGTGAGATCCCTCACTCCCTCCAGCTGCACTCCTCTGATAGGCGCCTGTCACAGGTTAGCAAGCATAGTCCCGGAAGGGATGTCCTTGCTAAGGGGTGCTTACAGCTTCCTCTGGGACCTGATAGAACCTATCAGCTGGCCAGTTTGAATATGGACAATTCTTTAAGCCACTTAAAGTTGTGACCGCCTCTGTGATCCACACTTAAGAATAGACAAACCCCCACCTCAGCTCTCTCTCGTTTCCAGTGCAGGGACAGGTGGCTGCGGGGCCCAAGTGGGGCCCAGTGGGCCCAGCCCAGGCCCTGCTCAGGCCAGGTCAGGCTGGGCCACGGCTCCAGGATGACCCCCCCAGCAGGGCTGTGGGCGGCCAGAGCGGCTCGGAACCCCCCCTCTCCCTGCGGCCGAGATTCAGCAAAGCGGCACCTCTGTCCGGCAGAGGCCAGGGGACCAACAGCGATAAGCCACATTCCAGCTGCAAGGCCCAGGTGAGATTAACCCTTTTATTGCTGTGAAGAGCTGAAAACCTGAGGGAAGAGAAAGAAGAGATGCTTAAAGCTGAAAGTCTGTTGTGAAGCTATGATGTATCACAGTATCCCGTTGTAATTTCATGAAGATATGGGGGGTGGAGTGTTCAACTCGTAAGCAAAACACCTGTGCTGAGCTGGGCAGATGCTGACGCAGCTGTAATTTCATGAGAAGTTTGGATAGGGAGAGATGGAAGCGATGAGGACTTTTGCTCCAAACGGGAAAGGAAAAAACCTCAGCTCCTAGAGATGCTCCCAGAGATAGTCCTAACGATGAAGATGATGAAGACCCTTTGCTCCCAGGGAAGAAGAAGGGCCTGTTTTTGTTTCTGAACGGCTCAACCTTAAAATTGTACCCCAAGAAACTTCAAGAGTGGACCCTCGAAAGCAGTTGTGGGAAAAGCTGCAAGTTGGGGGGAAGGGACTCACATGTGAGCAGAGAACCAACCCGGATGGCTGTCTCGTTGTGATAATGTTTTCATAGCACGAGCAAGAAGAGACTTCTCTTTCTGAATGGACTGAACAAGGTTATTATGGAAGTGGTAAACAGACTGAACATCTTAAGGGTTGTCTTTTTACATTGTCAGTGGGAGAAGGGAGGAAGGTGGGGGGAGGAGGAGAGTTCTGAAGGTGGTATAATTTTTTTCCTTCTTTTAGGTCCGTTAATAAACTTCTTTATATTCTTTCAAGTTTGGTGCCTGCTTTGCGTTTCTCCTAATTCTTATCTCACAGAAGATAAACAGTAATGAGTATTTTGGGCCACACCACTACATTAAATTGGTGTTTCCGCCCGGTTACAAACCCAACCCGCTACAGCGCCAGAGCAAAGGCAACCAAAGCTGGGTACCCTGCAGTGCTGGGTCAGCGCCGGGCTCCTGCCGCAAGGGACTGGTGAAGGATTTGTTTCCCCTTCTGCAGGAGAGGTTTCCAAGAGCTGCCTTTCAGGCTGAGCTCACCCTGACGCTGTGAAACGCGGGGAGCAGCACTGCTGACCCGTGGCCGAAAGCTCCATACCCCGGGTGACCGCGCTCCCCGGCTCTGCAGCGGAGCCCCGGAACCCAAGGACGCAAGAACCCCCAACACGGCGAGCTCCGTGTCCCCCGGCCGCGGGCGGCTCTGCGGCCGCGCGGGGGCGCTGCGGGCCGGGCGGGTGAGGCGGCAGCGGGAGCGCGGGGCGGCCCCGCCCGGCACCGCTGTGCGGGATCGGGATCGGGATCGGGATCGGGATCGGGATCGGGCCGGGCCGTGCGGATGGGGCCGTGCTGCCGGTGCCATACGGGGGTGTCGCTCTCAGCCCCGTCTCGGCACTGCCGGACTCCTGGCTTGCAGTGCAGCCCTTCAGGGTCACCCTGCATGGCCCCGTCTCGGCCCTCACGAAGGTACGACTGCTCTCTGTGGTTTCCTAGAATCCCACACGAGCCTCTTCACGTGCACGTGGCTTTATGTTTAAAGGGGTTTGGGTTTTTTTTTTATTTTCATAAGAAAGAAATTCTGAAACCGCACAGCAGAGAGCAGTGCAATGTCAGTGTCGCCAATGCTTGCGTTTGGAGGGACAGAGCAAGTTTCTTAGGGCTCAGGAGGCTTTGAAAGTGACATAGCCGAGAAGGGGGGTTGGTCTTTTTTGTAGGTATTTGAACATTGTTTATCTGTTCGTGCTAATTTGATGAGAAAGAACAAGCTATAAAAACAATCCTTCCAGCAGGCTGGGAAAGGCCGAGAGGTAATGAAGTTTGAATAGAAGTCACTTTTCAGGGAATCACTACAAGTGTGTGGCTGATGCGGTCTCAGAGGTGCTGTAGTGAAGAGTGAAGGAGGAACTCCCCCGAGGCCAGACAGAACTCACCAGAGTTTGCTGCCAGTCAGAGTAACCGAGTTAACCCGGGACCAAATTCTCTCCTGCAAGAGGATAGGAGCCGACTATAAACCTTTCTGATGTGTTTGCTATTTGTCCCAGAGCACTTTTAACCCAGTGAAACAGAGCCTTATGCCTCTGGTGTGCTTCGGGATCTCACTGTAAGGAGAGGTCTAGGCACACTTCTTGCAGCTAGCTTGGATGCTGTCACCACACAAAAAAGAATTTGCAGTAATAATTACAATTACAACGAACAAAAAATATAAATCAGGTATCTGTATTATCTAGAGAACGTGTGATTGAAATGACTAAAACATGACTTTAACCACAGTGATCACATTGCAGATCACCATAGGATATTCTGGTGAATTGGCCTTTGTCATGTAAAGACTCCAGATTTCCTCACTGAAGTTCCCAGCTGCCATGCACTTCTCTGCTCCTGGGAGACACAGCAGTGGAACAAAAAGAACCAGCTCTGCAGCTGCCAGGTTCACATCTTGATTAGGTGCCCTGTGTCTCTAGTGCACTCTCAATACAGTTCAGGGTGAACTATCCAAACCAGCTCTAACGGGATCACAGTGTCAGTGTGAATGCAGGAAGTATCTAGTTCACTCAGGCAAGCTCCCCAGTAGCTAATCCACCCTTGTACTCAGAATAAAACCTCAGTAAGCTCTGCTCAGTCTAAGCTGTTCCCAGCTACTATTAAGTTGGTCCGGGCTGTATGTATGTACATACACAGTGTATGTATACACAGTGGATAGGAATGAGCAGTTCCTTGCTTGCCCATGATTGACTGAAAATAACAAGCTTTACACGCTGGGTCTCTTTGATCTCCGCTCTGTGGTTACTGGTCATTAAAAGTGAATGTTTGCTTAGGGGGCTTTTGTTGTCCTCACTGAACTGCTGCTTCATTTGGGTCTGTAGCCTCATGTGATCCTGACTGAACCACAGCAAAGCACACCCATATCCAGAGAAGTCAAGCATCTGCAGCACAATGAAGCTAGGGGAATAGAGGTGTCCATACTGTTCCTGTAGATACTACAGAATCCTGTATTTTCTGCCTCCTCGTCAGAACCAGACAAGCCCTAAATCTGAAAGCTTTTGTAGGTTATGAGAGTCTTTCAGGATAGCATTACCATATGTTTTTCCTCATGTTATATTCTTCCTAAGCACCCGCTGTTGGATGCTTATCTGTGAGGCAAGATACTTGCCTCTGATTTTTTATTCTCATCTGGTACAGCCTTTACATTTATATTCTGATGAATTTAGATGACTGTCAGAAAAGGTGGAAGTTGGTGTTTCTCCATTCTCACTGTGTTAATACTGCTACTAAACATTAATGTTACATTAGCATCTGGGGCTAATGATAGCACTGTTCCCAAACCTAACTTCAGAATTCCTCAGGAATCCCCTTCTGGCTGGGAGCTGCCTTGGTTTGCTGCCAGGCCAGGAATGGAGCTATGTCTCGTCAGATAGCCCTGGAAAATACGGTGGGATAAATCTCAGTTTTCTGTCTGTAGATCTGTTTATAGATCAACTGCTTATTCCATTGTTTCAGGTGGCCACTGAAAAGTCACATGCATGTGTCCCATCTCTCTTTAGTTCAGAGTCATCTCTTCTTGTTGCCTGCCCTCTTTGGTTGCTAGAATCCTTTATCCCTCGTCTGTCTGCTGTACTTTGTCAGCAGCAGAGGCAAGGTATGGCCCTTGCAAAGTCATGAGCAGTGAGGATGTGTTCAGTACATACCACAGAGGTCAGCCTCACAGCTGATGCTTGTTTTTTTAGCTGAACTAGGCTCCCGTTGACAAAAGTGGCCCTCAGATGCTGCTGTGTAACTCATCAAAGGTACTATTAGGTGTGATTATATTCCTCTTGGTTATCCCAGTTCCTTTTTAAGACTCACCTCTGCCTGTTGCTAGGGGCTGCTAGTTGTGACCCAGAAATCTGTAAGCGCTGTTTTGTTGGTGTTCACAGTATGATGGTGAGGCTACAAATGTATTACTTCTTATGCTGGGTGTCTTGCTGCACATGCAATCAACAAATACAGGATTCTGTAGTTACAAGATCATGGATTCACGTTATATTGATTTAGGCATGTACCTCCAACAGCCATTGGCTTTTTCCCTTCCCTGCTAGGTAAGAAAAAAGCTAAAAAAAAAAAAAAGAAGCAAGCCAGTCACACCACTCTACTTCTCATTGGGTTGCTGTGGTTCTGTGGTTACACTGTGTTTTCTAGTGACATCAGTGAAGGCTCTGTAGTTTTCGAATGACGGACTGTTTTGGTGCTTCTTTTGCTTGAAGAAGAAAAATAGTTAAAGGGGAAAAGATTAATTTGGCCATTTGCATCTTTCCTTCTAGTTACATTTTCATAAGTAGGTGGTTAGTGCTAGTGGTTACAGAGAAGAAAGTGGTGATTTTATTATTAGCTTTATATCAGACAGGTACAAATTGTTCTAGTTGATATGGAAACATAACTGGCTTTCCACTATGAAAAGAAACATTTCATTGTTTCCAAACTTTGAAGACTACTCCAGAGATCCCCTTTGGTCTATTTAGGTTTACCCACTGTTTTTCAAGGCTATTTGTGTTGCTTTGAGTTCTTCCATTTCTTCTGTAATGCAGAACAGCTGATCATCCTTGTTTCTGTGAACTCAAAAGTCCACAGGACTTCAAAAAGTGAAAGGGTAAATTCATGGAAGAGAAATCCCCTGTGGCTGTTGAAGACAAAGACACCACCCTTTGAAGTTCCTGAGCCGCTGGTGAAGGAGGGCTGGAACAGTATTTTAGGGAGGTTTCATAGCATGCTTTCATTGGTTGTATACTCTTTCCTGCCATCTGCTCTTGGACACTGCTGGGAAGTGGACAGCTGCTGCTGTGTCTTTTAGCATCATTCCCACCTTTTTTTTTCCTGCCTGCTCTGTCTGGTCTTGAATGATGCCTACAGACACTGTGGAACAGGTTCTATTTTATTAGTATTCATTTATATTGTACTCTTCCTGATTATTGCAAATAATGTTACCACATATGAAATAGTTACTGCTGCTGTGCTCTTCATCATCAGTAGATGTTAGGCATTAGTAGAACTGAGTGTCTTTTGGTGTTCCCAGTGAGTTAATAGTGACTGCAGCAGAGCTGGAAGCCAAGAGCACAGCCTGCTACGTAGTTTGCCAGTTTCAAAAAGATGAGCTATGATACCTCATGATTAACTACTTACAAACAGTACAAATAAGATGCATGATTGCAGTATGTGTGTGACTTGGAAAGGGAAAAGAAAAACTCAACACGGTATTAGCAGCACAGATAAAGCTCCAGCCAGAAACAGATTCAAAATACTAATTCTTGGTAGGTGGCAGCACCTAAATCGTTGATAAGAGTTACTGATGAATTTTTCAGATAAGAGATCTTGCTTGCATACAAAAGAATGGTGCTTATTGGTTTTGAACTTTACACAACTGTTCCTTCTATCATAAAAATCTACTGGGTAAAGGATGTTTAAGTGTCTGAAAATTGTTGAAAGCAGTGATTCCTAGTTCTGTTGCAAGACATAGATTCACAGTACTCATTACTAAATCTTCTGCTGATCCATGCTGTAACAGGACAGTGTTGGTAATGGTATATCCTCTTTAGAACTCTCCAAGGACTTTAATGCAACAAACAAAAAAAATTAGTATATTTGTTATTAGACTTGTAAAGTTTCAAGATAATACTTTCCCAATCTGTATCAGTATAAAATTGCCATCTTTCACAGATTATCAGTAGAAATCAAGAAGGCCTGCCAGCCTTCGAAGTTTTCCACTGAAAGTGCAGCCAGTGAGACTAGTCACTGCACCAGGCATTCTCCTGCCTTTGGTGTCGGATCGGGCAGCAGCAACCCGCGTGTCTCACTTCCCAGCAGTGCCACAGCCTTTGGGCAAGTGGCTCTTCTCCTTCCTGTCTCTGGTGCTGAACACAAAGTGTTACTTTGACCCAAGGAAAGTTTTAGCATGTATGGTTTTATTGCTGCATTCACGCACACATGCACAGAGGCTTTTTCAATAGATGAGCACTCTCTGTATGAGCTTTCTGGACAGTTCTAGTTAAGTGAAGGTGACTAATTACATCAACTCACCCCCACTGGAAAGTGTTGGCCTTGTACTCATACAAACCTAAGTGAAGAAATTAGGGCAGGAACAAAAGAGGACTCTGCAGAGCTTGTAAAATCTCTTGATTTGAAATTTTGCTGGGGTATTCTTTTTAAACGTTTTATTACAAAAGGGCCAAGGTATCTCCAGCAATCACATATCATCAGTGCATCAGTTTCATGCTGAAAAGACTGAAAGCAGCACTTAAGCAAAACATGGAAATATTTTCTAGCAACTAGACAGAAACTGTGGCAACACTTCGATTTTCTGATAATTTTTAGGTTTTACTTCAGAATAGAGTCAAGACAATGTATTGCTGAATAAGTGACAGGTTTTGTCAAGAGTTTTTTCTTTATAATAGACCGTGGGTTTAAGTAGCAAGGGAAGCCTCCAGGCATACTCAATATACAGTTATGCATATTTCATAAGCATATTTTTATATTACTATATTTCATTGTATATATTTAATAGATTTAAATCCTAAATCTACTTTCCCATACTACCTGCTTCACATGCAACAGGCTGTTCCAGCTTCTCTTCTTCCAGTTATGTTGCAGGGACAGCTTTCTGCTACACCTAAATATTTCACTAAACCTTACCCTGTTGTTACTATTGCATGACGAGTAAGATTTTGTGACTTATTCACGAGCTTAAAGCCATGTGAACAACATGTGTGAATCTGATTCGTTTGCTGCACGTGCCAATGCTTTTAATCCATATACTGGCCTCCATGGCAATTAAATCAAGTGAAGAAAGGATTAGGTTAAAAGGAAGTTAGAAAGACCCAGATAGGTCCAACTGGCAGCATCTGAAGTTCTATTTGTCATAACAATGACTTGAGCTTGGAATCATACGATGGTAACTACCCGTAGCATAATCAGAAGAAAAAAGGCTGACTAGTTATTGAGAAGTAATTGGACCTTCATTAGCCATTCAATTGTCACAAATAACACAGAACACTTCTGGTTTCATTGTAAGGTGAGAAAGAAAGATCAGTACCATAGTTTTTGCTACATTTGGCCTCATCTGGATTTTGTGATATTTAAGCTTCAATATCTTTTTTCTTTACAGGTTTAACACTCACATCCATAATTTCTGTTCTGCAAAGACTAGACTTATGAGAATAAATATTTTTAAATTCACTGCCTAAAGTTGAAAATTGGAAATTTTGACAAACTAGGGAGTTGAGAAAAAATAATTTTATGTTTAACAAAAAGAGTTGTTTTGTTATCAATTTGATATAGTTAAATTTTAAAGTTAAACACTATTTCAGAGAAGTCCAAGTATTTGATGTAAAAATACCAACAAATTTCCTTTTTTCCACGATCTTTCAATACACAAAAATTTGCCAAAATAAATATTGATGTCTTTACTGTGAGTGGAAGAGGTTATTAAATTCTAGTACTTCATGTCTCTAGAGCACTTAGGTGCCGAGTATTTCATGTTCTGCATATTGAAAAGTAAACCACGAGCATCTATGTTGCTGAATCTAAATCAACTTTTTGAAAGAGAGCCATTTCAAAAGGTGCCACATTTGGAGGTGCCAGTCATGCTGGGTGCAGAGAAGCTGACTCTCTCTCCCTTCCTCCAGCCTCTTCCTTTTGCTGCCTGACTTCCATCAGTGCTGTGCAGGTTGTTACCCTCTCCTGCAAGTCGCCCCCTGGGTAAGACAGCCTGCATCCCCTTCTAGTTCACGGATTTGTTGGATGAGACACGAGCAATCTGCCCCTATGGAGCATCCAGCATTGCAAAACAAACCAAGAAAACGCAGGCACACACTCAGCATAGGGACTGCCCTCCTTCCAGGAACCAAAAAGCAACTGCTTAAGGTATATTTCTGACTGAGGCATCTGAAGCATGAGTGAAGCATCTCTGTCGACTCCCATGAAAGAATCACACCTTCCTTGTGACCAGTGACAGTAAAATAATTGCTGTATTTAAAGCCTGGTCTTTTTTAGTCATAAAATATGAAGTAAAAACATGAAAAACAAGAATGCAAGTTTTTCTGAAAATTGCAGTATAAATGATGGCATTAATGAGAGGAATTTTTACACCAGATATGTGCCTGTGGCTTACATAAGAGAGGAGGAATAACATGAGTTTGGAACCTATTGGTAAGATTATAATAATGATACTATATTATTTCAGAGAGATGAAGAGGGAAAAGAGCTTAAGTGATGTTTCATCTTAGTGAGAGAGTACTATAAAAAGACTAGACAAATAGTCATAGAATAAAATATGATATAATGAATTAGTTTGGCATTATGAGAGAAAGGAAAATATTATTAATTTGTGAAGCAGACAGTCATCTTTGCTACAGAATTAAAACTGAGAAAGCTTTTATAAATGCTACCCACACAATCTTAACACCTCACAGAGCTCAACTATGAAACCAACTTATTCTGCTGATTACTGCTGTTTTAGCCATCTTTCCTGCCTGTAAAACATTAAGTCAGCCAGTTATGAAGCTGTTGAATGTTTCCAAAGTGTCACTTACCAGAAGGATTTGATAACTTACAGAGAAATGAACTGTTTTGCTTTCTGATCTTGATTAAGTACTGCTAGCATACCACGTTTTGTGACAGTTTCAAATGTGGATTATTTTTGGTACTTGTTTGCCCACCACCAAGTATTTTTACAATTTTTATCTAGCTCATTACATATACATTTTTAATCTGTATGATGCAAATCAGTTAGACCATAGTACACGTAAGACCCTTTGTAGCACTGGAGAAGGTCTATTTTTAATCACCTATTTGTTTGACTTCAAACGAAGTAGAAAGATGACAATAGCAAGAACTAGCAGCTCTGTCTAGCAGGTACGAAGGTCAACTCTGAAAGCATGCAAGATGAAAAGAAGTCTTATCAAAGCTTCTACAGAACTTCAAACAACTCAGCTTTCCCCACACACCAGCACATGGAAAGAGGTATCTGGAATTCAGCTGAAGGCCAACAGAGACCCAACTTCCAATGAGAATTTTCACAGGGAGAAAGGATCTTGAAATATTTCTTACAGTTGATGATGTTTCAAGTACCCAGCACTAAGTGCTGTGGAAGTTAGTACGTATCAATCCCCTCATGTTTCCTCGTTTGCAGAGGGAAGACTTTAGTTTGCACAAAAGTAAGCAGTACTTCTGCTGGCCCCTTTCATCACTAGTTCAAGGAAGCTGCAAATTCCCAAGGAGAAACTCTAAAAACAAGACTAAGTGTAGTAAGTTAACAATAACCCATTTAATGTAGAGCAGTATTTGTTTATTTCCTGTATATACTGAACTGTAAGAGTCTTTGGGGTCTGGCTGCTGAGTTCCTAGTTTGAAAGAAATATGGAGTATTTGCTCAGTGTATATTTTTTTATTTATGTAAAACCAGCAATCTTATATTTTGCATGTCAGTGGCAATCTTGGCCCAAATTTTAACATTCATTTTCTGTAGAAAACCTACATCCCAGGCACTGATCTGTGTGGGAAGAATAGAGCACTCTGCTGCTTGTTCCAGCTTTCCACACAAACTGCTGCCTCACAGGCTAGAGCATGAATGTCAGTAAATCCCACCCACAGCACTGCATAGTCCAACCAGATGTTACCCAGTGTTTCAAGTTTTCCCAGTTTTATCACCTGTACTGTTATGGGATGTAGTCATCTAAAATTACCACCTATTGGAATCATATAATTATGTGAGAAATTCCATTTTCCCTAAAAGCAAGGTCTTGCTTATTGCTGAATGAAGCAGATCAGACTGAACATTTTCAAGTACTACTCTTTAAAAACAGCAGTCAGAAAAGAATGAAGAAGAACAGCCATCAATGAAGAAACTGAGAACTTTTTGTTCAACTGTAACCTCATAACCACTAAAAAATGTTCATTGCCATATAAAAACGTGACTGTGATTAAGACAGCTTGCTACAGAAATAGAAAGAAAATTACATTTGAAAAGTCAAGAAAGGAAAGGATAGTGAAATTTTGAGTACGTAACAATTTCTTAGTTCATGGAAACATCTGCCATGTCACCTCAGCTGCAATTACTAATGATTCCCAGTGAAGTTTCGTCCCTTACCTCAACTCTTCCTTGCTCTGTCCCTCTAGTAAACAACAAAAAGTTTTCATCTGACTTCAGGGGCAACTTTTTTACGTCCCCCTTCCCACAGATCCTTAGATCTTTTGTCAATAACTGTTATGTGCAGAGGCCCCACTGCTTAGCTGTGATAGAAGCTAGCTTGAAATAACTTCTACATGTTCAAGCAAGAATGCAGTTTGCAAATGTCAACAATAAATTGGTTTTAGTAATGCATAAATCCATCTGCTATACACCAGCCTTCTTTGGTTTGGATTTAATGTTATAACTCTTGGATACATCATCTGATTGCTGTTTATGCCTCTTCTAGAGGTAGAGCTCTTTAGTCATGGTTCAGACTGTTCTTGTCGTAGGCAAAATCATGCATTTTCTGTTTTATTTTTCAGAACTCGCTCCCCAGTGATAGCTTTTGTCTAGTGAGAGGAAGAAGCCTGTTGTATCTTACCTTCCAATGTACTTTGCCTCCAAATCTCACCTGAGCCCCTCACACACATACACTCTTTGGACCTGCAAAGGTCCAAGTCAGTACTGAAGACAGGAATTGTATCAAACCTGTTATGAGTTACCTGGCCAATGCAAACATTGGTTATTGGAAAAAAGGAAATTAGGCCCGAGGGAGTCTGGAGCAAAAGTCAGGAGGTTAGGAAAGATAGCAACAGGTCAAAAATATCTGCTCTTGCATAGCCTAGGAGTCCTTGATAATTTTTTTTTTTTAATTTATTAAGTATCTGTGGAAAACAGAATTAATGAACTTTCCCTGCAGACCTCAAGGCCTGACTGAGTAGTGAGTTCAGATTCACATATTCCTTCCAAGAGTGGGGAATCTCTAATCCTAAAATGATAGACTACTCATTGCCTACTCATAGAGTAGCTGTGTGGGAAACTTCTGCCATATGTTTTTCTGTATCAGATAGGACTCTGATAATTGAAAATGACAAGGAAAAAAATAGTTCAGATAAAGAAGTGGATGAAAATGAAAGTAGAATATTGAGGGCTGGGAGTGGTGTATGCGTATGCCATCGTCTTTGATGCAGACAAGTATACCTGTGAATTCCCACTCATCCAGCCAGAAACTCACACTCTCTGTTTCACAAACAGGCTGACAGATCTTCTAAAGGGGTGAAGAGCACATCAAAAGAGACTCTTCCTGACTTCCTCACCAAGCAGTATGGTCTCATAATTTGGCTGTCCAGGTATGATACTTGGTTGTGTTTTAAAACTCCTCATTCTAATGAGCAGAGTTCTGACACCAAATCCTTTCACTTTTGCTGAGCACATTCTTCCCAGAAAGAGGCACAATTTCCTCTATTGCATTTTCTGGGATGTACACTGACCTAGCATTTGCGCCTTTCATTTTGGTACTGCTGTGATCTGACAGAACACTATACTTGACTTGTATATGTAAAATTTCTTGGGGTGCTGATAGTGAAAGATGCTCTCCAAGTATCAGGGAAAAGCATAGACCTCGAGGTTCTGGAGGGCATCACAGGACAATGGAAATTCCCTGAGGTCTGGGCTCTGTCCTCATCAGAACTAGCTGCTATATAGACCATATGGAGGTAGGTATAAATATCATCTCTGCGACTACATAGCCTCCACTCAACTATGTAGTGCCCCATATAAATGATGAGAATATAATTGTCAATAAAATCTAAACTGAAATCTCACTTTGGTCTTCACTGCTACATCTGCTGATTCAAGTGCACCTACTACCCTGCCAAAAAGTTCAAAAGGGGAACCTGGCTTAGAACAAAAAGTCATAAAGCATTATATAACATTTAGATCAGAAAAGGCTCCTACAGTGGTAAGGAAAGCCAAAGAAAATTAAGCACTGCAGAAACAAGAGAAGGTTGGAAAAAGTAACCACTGAGGATGAAGAGCAGTTCAGAACAGACAGAGAATTTGGACAAAGTAATTTCTAATAAGATAATTAATCAACATCATGCCAAGAATTATTTAAGTGCAGGAGGCAAATACAAAATATTGCTATTACCATATGTGAGATTGTTTCTGTTCTGTTCTCCCATAACCTTCACTATTCAGCTATTTTAGTCACCTGTTGCTTATTTGTGGCAGAATTCTTCACTGGTTGTTACAGGCCAAATGTCTCAAGGAAATGTGGGTGTACCAAGAGGAAGTTGTCCAGGTGGATGTAGAAGGCCTAGTTATGGTCAAGTTAGTGGCCAGAAATGGAGGTGAATTGGAATATGCACAGGCTCTATGGTGACACAGATTCACTGCCAGCTGTGGCCAGATATCATGAGGTTGTGGATACAGATCCAAAACATCTCTTCACCCAGGAAAGATAAACTTAGAAAATAATGTACTTGAACTGTTTTTAGATTGCTTAAGAAAAGTAAGTTCTTGATCCCAGTATAGAGGAATTGCCAAGAAAACGAAAAAGAAACAATTGATTCCCGATTTGGAGTCAGACATATGATTTATTTCTTGCAGTGGTGGAAAAAATTGCCCTGGGTAATTATTCATGCAGTGACAACAGATATGTGATCTTTTACCATTTTTTATCCCTAAAACACTGGGTAGTGAAAAATTATGGAAAAGTACCAGACTAATGTCAGAATTCTAAAACACCTTCAAAAAAAGGATATGTCATCAGAGGCTGCTTTTACTTAATGCAGCACACTTGTATATCAACACTGAGAGAGCAGTTAGTACCTGCAAACACTGGCAAATTGAGAATGTGAATGTGTCTTTGCACAGTTGGAGTGGTGCCAGATAAATGGGCAAGAGAGGGAAAGCAGCCTAGAAGAGCTATGAGATTTGGTGTTCTGGAAGCTGCTGCCACTGCAAGAACATGGAATAAAGAGCTCTGGGGTTTGGCTTTCACAGCTGTGAAGCCAAGATGGATTCACAGCTGTGAAACAGAGACACATGCTGCCAGTGTTGCAAGGTGAAATTTTGATAACAAAGAGTCATATTAATAGATAGTAGCTGAGAATGCTGAAATTGTTTTAAGCTTCAGCAGCTTTGTGTGTTGACTAGCATTTAGTGAGTGAGAGTGTCAAAGTGGTGCAAAGAAAACAGGATTTGAAACTAGGACAAGCTTTTTGTTTAAACATGTACAGGAGGTGCTGTCAAAGGCATTACAGCTACCTTCTGCAAGTAACTCTGCTGGAAGTGAAAACTTGATTGTTAGTGTCTCTGAAGCACATCACAGCAGCTGTAACTAGACAAATAGAAGAATTGACAGACTGTAATGGTGGCTGAGGAGAGCTGAGAACAGAAGTGTTGGCATGCGCATGGCATGGCTGTCTCTGAAGGGCAAAACACAGGGTCAGAGAGGAAAGGTTCATGTTGTCTTCACTGCTTTCTAACACGTAGCCACTTCCTGTTTCTTCTGAGAAAGGTGAACAAGAAATGAACTTGAATTTGGGCAAAGCTTCAAGGTTTTTATTGAATGGTACATAACTAATAAACAAGATTATACACTGTCAGTATTTTCATGGAAAATAGACTTCGTTAAACACAGCAACATACTTCTGCCTTTTGGATAGATGCTAATTTAGCATTTATAAAACACAAGGCCCCAGCAGAACTGGAACATTCTCCCATCACAGCCTAAGATGGCTCCTGCTGGAGCCTTTTCTCCAACCAAACTGTCAGCACTGGCTCAGAGACCATCAGTCAGCTCCATCACAGCACTTCTGGGACACAATGCCACTGAAGAGAGCTAAGATCAGTCTTCTAGAGCAGCAGTGTCATCAGTGCCAGCCTACGGGGAAACCTCTGTGGAAGTGCAGAGCACTAATGCCAGAAATGGAACCAATAAATACCAATGCAGGAAAAAAAGTTAACATTCCTTTGTACATTAGTGTGCTCTCCTACCTCTGCCCCCCAGACCTGTGGGTCAGCCTTCCCCCTTGTATGACACACAAGCCTCTGTCATAATAGTGTTTGGATTTCAGTTGATCAGTAGGCATGATGAAATTTGACAGTAAGATGCTCAACTGCAACAGCAATAGCTCTTAATGCTATACACACATATATATTACATATTGGTACAATACATCTCCAAAAAGTCAATGGCCTAATGTAGCCATTTCTATGTGACAGGGTTAATCTTCAAATACAAATGCATATACTATTTATTCTCCTCCAAACCATAGAAGTTAAAAAGAATATTCTCTCACCTTCCTGCACACCTTTTGTAAAAAGACAATTACTTTTATTTCTTTAATTGAAATGAGTTAGCAGACTCTCCATCCCAGCTAGGAAATGGTTTCTCGCTTTCCTTGTTACAGTTAACGGTGATGTGGAATGGAATCACTTTTTTCTCTAGCTTCTCAGAAGGCATTTTCACATAGACTCCTGTAGTGAGACATCGTCTTCTCTTTATCTGTAAAATATGAGAAGAAAGTAAAATAAACAAGTGATCACAGCATAATCATTGACCAGCTCATTTTAGAGACACCGATGGATATTCTTCCTTTACTGAGTAGAATGTATTCTAGACACCTTTCTCTGCCTCTTTATAGAAGATCTGTGGAGACCATTTCAGGGAGGATCAGGATGTACAAGGGATATTTATATTAAAAAAAACAGTCCTGCCATTCATTTAGCACTTTGAAGGTGCTCCTGCTTCAGAGTTCAGTGTTGATTCAAAGCTACAAGTGTTCACACCAGACAACTTCATTTAACTTCTAGGGACAAGGACTGATTGAAAAATATGGGACAGAGATATTGTTTGGTTTCAAGCTCAGTTTCATTTCTAACAGACTATGAGTACTGCAGACCCCTGTGGAAAAAGGCAACTCAGGCTTACATTTTGCATGCTTTTGTGCAGACATTTCTAGCTGTGAACTTAAAAATGCTTTAAGTTACACTTCCCCCATCCAAGGAGAAGCCTGCTTAAATTTGCTTTTCAGAGGTGAATGGTGAGAAAAGGAAAAAGCAAATCCTGGGATTTTGTGTGAATCATTTGTGAAATCATAGTACACATGAAGACTGTTGCCTTCAATCACAGAAGCATCCAGGACTTTGCCTGGTTTTAAGCATCCAGACCTAAGCCAAGGCTCAGTCCAGCTGATGGAAGCTGACTGCTTTCTAGTACACTGGCAACATCAATGAGTCATAAACAAATATAAGTGGCAGCTCCATCAAGTTCTCTTATTTTGCGTTATTGTAATAGCATTGCACTAGTAAAATGGAGCATCCCACTGGGTTTGTTCCCAGTGTTCTTCCCTGTTCTCATTTCTTTCTCCTTGTCCTCATCACACAAAGGGGTATTATTAGCAGAAGGAGGCTGAGTTGATGGGACTTACCGCTTTGCCTGCAAGAACAGCTGAGATGATGATACTGTAAAGAAAAAATCCTGAGGCAGTAGCTCCTAATACCCAGAGATATATGGCAGTGTCTGGACAAGGTTCTGGATCTAAAACATATGATACCACACAAGTCATGTCACACATGAGCCTCATAAGGATGGCCCTAGAGTCAGTAAATCAGCCTCTACACTGCTTTCCTCTAGCATGTGTTATCCCAGGATACCACCAGGGCTGAGCTCTGAGTCACTGCCCACTCAAGCTCCAATGAAAAGAGTCTTTATCTGTAGAAGAGCATATACACCTTACTCCATTAGTTTTGCACTTCTGTATCTAACTGCCTAGACATACATGCACACTGATGGTGTTGATTATGCCATCAAAAATCCCTAAGCTGCTAAATACACTACATGGCTATGGCTATGCTTGCTTTGGGTGTGTGCAGGGAGACCTGAAAGAAATAACAGCTAATCAAGATTTTTAGTGCTCAAACCAGTATTCACCCTCACTTCTTACAAACAGAACTCTGAAAACCTTTGAGATGTAATAGCAACTCCCTTAATTTGGAAATATCACAGTACTGTAAACCTGCTTGGCTTACCAATGACATAGAGATGTGTCCCATTTCCCTTGTTCATAAAATAGGGTGGGGGGTACATCCGCTCCATCTTGCAAACATAAAGCCCGGTGTCATTTGCTTGCAGACCAGCCAGGGTGAGGGTCACATTGTTTTGGCCAGGGGTAACATGGCACTGAATGACCTCTTCCACAAAGAATGTTTTAAACTCCGTGGTATACGATGAAGCGCAAATTTCTGTGAAGTCATCACCAGTCTGTTTAAGCAAAGTCACTCGAATTTCCTTTGCATTCCCAATGTTCTTGTATTTACACACCAAGCTGGCAACTCCTTGCCTGTTGGCCAGCACCATTGCTGGCTGAGTCACTTCCATTACTGTAAGGAAGTAAAGAGTGTGATGGTAAGTGAACTGTCAAGAAAGGATCCCAAGTCATTTGCTTCAAACCTGCACAGTAGGAAGGGACTCCTGCCACCTCCTATTATCCATGGGGGATTCCTAGAAATGCTGCTTTCAAAGAAAGGATTCCAAGACCACAATTCATGTTAGCACTGCATTAATATTCTTTAAAAAGCTCAAGAAATGCTTTGATTACTAAAAATGATATTATAAATCTCAGCAGTTACTTGTTGCTTAAATAGTAGGTTACTTGGCCCACTTAGTTGAGCAATGAATGACCCGCATGCTTCCGTTTCCCTCAACACAAACTTTTTAATATACATAAGAAACCAAAAAAGTAGACTATAGATGGTAAGGCTGAAATTTGAAATTTAAAATCAGGCTTTTAAATGACAATTTCTGCCTGGTAGAAATAAACATGTTTACACTTAGGAACAAAAAAGTTGACATCCTGTATGGAACATGGAACAGAACTATTAAGGTAAAACTGAACAGAAAATCTGTTAGCACATGTTTGTTTCTGATCTTTTTTCTCCTTATTTTTAACTAGCTACTTCCAAGCCACAGTATAGCAACAGTATATACTCCAAGCCAATAAAGCAGCATGCAGCAAAGCCTGATAAACAGACTGCAAAAAAAATCTTAAGGGGAAATTTCTGTGCCATGTACAGCCCCACTGACAGCTTTTTGCAACTTCTATATTCTATACTGACACATGATGGGAAGGCACTGTCTTTTGCTCTAGTAAGCTGTGAAGACTCAGTATTATTTTTTCAATCTCATTTTATATCAGTCCATTTTGAGGTAGGGCTTATCTTCTTCAGTTCTGCACACAAGAATTCCAGATAAAGAGCAGAATTTCTCCATCCATTCAAACCTCTATACCCATGTTATCAGCTGTCACAACTTCACTTGCAAGGCCTAGTTTTTCAAGATCTTTTTTTCCTGCCTGAGCTACTCTGAATGCTGCCCAGCGTCCCTACAGGTAGTACTGCTCTGAAATCTGTGTCTGGTTTCCCAGACACCTTGCAGTGCCCCAAGACCTTGCTCCCATCAGTCCTATGTCACCTTCCTCTCCCTGTTGTACCAAGTCTGTCTCCTGCAAGAACGTGAAACTGAAAACAAGTCAACACCTCCAGATACCTTGACTCCTTCATCTACCCACCTTCAGCAGTGGCAGTGGCTGTGCAGAGAAAGCCCACGGTGACCAATATTGAGAGCATTCCTGTGATGGGACAGATGCTGAAGGGGCTGAAGGTGTCTGATGCCTTCAGACTTTAAGACAAACTGGAACTCTCAGGACTGGAAAAGAGGTGACACCTTTCAGGATACTGAATCTTCGAAATGTTTGAAACCACACAGAGCCAGTGTGTATATATAGCTTTGATCCCAGATGCTGTACCTGAGAGTAGTATGAAGCTTTGTTTTGGTTTTACGAGAAAGGAAGTAGTGGGTTTGATTAGTACGTGCACAGTTAACCTCAAACAGCATGTCAAAAACAACTATTCAGCAGATGGAAAATATATATTCAATCTGAAACTGCCGTCCATTCTGCTTTAAGAATGGTGGGAGGAAAGGTAATCATCATTAGAGCAGTTCAGGCCCCTTGGTGGTGCCAGCTTGCAGAATCATAGCACTTAATATTTTAGCAATCATCAGATATCTCCTACCAGGACAACATTCAGAGATCTGTACTTCTGCCTAATGTGGCACAGTGAATCACTGCAAGCTAGCTTTTTTATGGAGGACTTGCCTCCACCCCCAATTTCTTTGCTTGCTTTAATGTTAGTGCTTTTCATGTTTAAAAATTGCTACCCCCGTCAAAATACTGATTACACTTGCAATTACCTAATCTTTTTGTATCAGCAATGTGACTTGAATCATAACCCAGCCTCTTTAAGCTTTCGTGTTTCCAAGAAAAATTATCTAGGTTTATAGCTAATGACTTTCACATCTGTACAGAATTTTGCTACCTACGGACTTTACTGCCTAAGTACCTTTATATCAACAGATGAAAAACACTGCAGGAGCTTAGATTATTGCTATCTCTGCTTAGAGCACCTGCATCATTTCAAATCTCAGTGAAACAGTTTTTGCTCATTGGCCTTTTAAAAGTCATGTAAGCTCTGAAAATTGTTTTGCTTTTTTATGTGATAGCCTGTCATATCCATGAATCATTGCCTAAAGAATTCCATAAAAATGGAAGGTTCACTTCAGTTATTCAGAAGGTCGGCATTCTTTTTTCTTACCCGCACTTTGAGAAGTTCTTTTAGAAGGTACTTGATCATTTATATATGTAGATCTAGTAGATTGCAAAGACCTGCTTTTGCACTGTGACCTAGAAAAACTAACAGCATTAGTCCTTGAACACTAGCCTGCCCAATACAAATATCCAGGATAAATACTTAGTCTTGAAATCACATAAATACCTAATGATATAAATAAGTTTACTGCTTCCATACCTAGGTTATGCAATATTTGTTTGTAATGACATTCACAGTCATTTTAATCTTAACGAGCATTCAGAACAGAACTGATGATAAATACAAATACTGCTATGGGAAAATGAAAAACTGCACCCTAATAATGAGACAGGCACATACTGTATTAATAGGTAGACAAGCTTAAATCAATTTTAATATTAAATGTAATATTAAATAAATGCTGTTGCAATATCATGTACCAGAATATCAGTGAGATTTATGGCATGAAATTACCAAGTTATGCCTGACATTTTCATATCCAGAGTAGTAACTAAATTATCTGTCCTTTTGTATCTTTTGAGCTTGGGTTTTGCATGCAGTTAAATGATGCATTTGAGCTTCATCAACCATAGTGTCATCTCCTGATGATTGATTGGGACTGCAAATTGATGGTGCAATTAGCCACTAAACACTGGCAAAGGATTGCCATGTAAAACTCAGTGCTAATGCCACACATATCCACAGGATCTTGCACTGCTAGAGTGAGAGGCAGTGCTCTGGCACTCCTCTCTCTCCTGTTTGAGACTGCTCTAGCAAGCTTTGTTTCCAGCAGTACTCATCTTGTTTCCTGGATGTTTTGTTCTCAGGGTGCCTTTTCAGATCCATTACTTTTTCCTTTTTACCCTTGTTCCTCCTTAAAAGCCTTGTTTTATGATAATTACTCTTCTAAGTTAAGCACACCATGTCTCCCTGTGGAATCTCTTGAAGTTGTCTCTGTCTTCACAGATAGGGCAGCCTGAAGTGAGCCCAGGCTGCCTTGGGTTATCTCTTCCTATGGATAGAGACTACCTTGCCATGGTGCCTTCTACCCTTCCTAATCGGACTTTGGATCTTGAGTTAATGTATGCAGATAGCAGATAGATCATGCAGTAAAAGACATCTTGTTCCAAATAAGATCTCACTTTCACTGCTCCCATCCTTCCCAGCTCAGTTATAGCATGGAACACGGTATTGGTAACAGAATGAGTTTCCCACTAAAATAAAATCCACAAGAATCTCTGAAGACAGTTTTTCTCTCTTCTGTATCCCTTATCTAACTACTCTTCAGCTGGTCAAGAGTCTTGGACTTCTGCTTGCCCCACCTTCCCTGAATATATCACATGAAAAATACAGGCCATGCTTTGTGGGCACAGGACCTATCTTACCTAGTTACTGCACCTTCTTGTCTGTGTAGTCTGGTATCTTCCTGCCCTGGCTGTTTTATCTTGGGAACTCTTCATCTTTCACCCTTTCCCATAAATGGAACCTTACACATGGCCTAGTGGCCAGGCAAGGGAATGGCTGAAAGAAGAACCCTAATTTTGACTTTGAGATTCAGGTCTTTAAGTGAGGTATTTCCTCAGGCTGTTTCTAAAAGCTTGTGCTTTGTGCTCCAAAAGATCAATATTATATTCTTCTTTCCTTTAATGCACATACTTAGACTATAGTGCTCTTTGGTCTTAGGGGTGATAATAATTCCCATGTCACAGGAAATCTTTATACTTTACATATGCTACCACAGCAAAGTGTCAGAGCACGAGAGAGGACTGAGGGCTTTGCAGTGCTAAGCTGCAGAGCCTCAAAAGGGTTCAGCTTAGGAGAGGCTTGGGCTTCACAACCTCTTTGAACTTAGCTGAGGGAGGGCCATGCAGTTTTACACTGGACTACACTACTGTGATTACTCAGATTGCTAGGAAGTTAAATAACTAGGCTTCTCATTAAGTTTCTTTCTCATTTTGAGTTAGTCACTTGCATTCTAGTGATCTGCTTTTCTTCATTAACACTTGTTAGGGCTGATACTCTGTCAGAATTCCCATCGCAAAATGTTATTATACACAAAATTATTTTCACACTTTTAAGCCTGTCTCATGCTGCCCATGTTTTTTTCTTCTATGACAGGAACTTGCTTGGCAAATTGCTTGAGATGTAATGGGGAGAAGAAATTCTTATAATTTGCATAAGTATCTGGTTTCAGAATATTTTGCTAATGTGAGATCATGTCATCTTATGTTCAACAGTTCACGTTTTTACCATGTTAGTTTGCCACAAACCTATTGGGGTTTTGAAATGCACTGTCATTTGAAAAAATCCATACCTCAGATGGTATGGCTGAAGAAAAAATCTTCAAAACAAGAGGTAAAGAGAAAAGGAAATAACAGAGTGACTGGAAAAATACTGTTTCATTACCATTAAAGGACTAAAACCTGGTTAGTGTAAGTAAAGACCTAGATGTAACCAAGTTTGGTGGATCAGGCTTAGTTCCTGAAGGAACCACAATTCACATCACAAAACTACTGATTTTTAAGTGTCTCAGAATTACTGCCTTTTTTTCAGCTTCTAACCTGGTTCTGTAAATGCTGCTCTCCAGTCCTAAGCCTGTGCCTTCAATCCAGCCTCAGAAGAGGTGAGGACAGCACTAGCTGAGGCATTCTCTTTCCACTACTTCTTAGGGCACACAGGGTTGGTCTTCCTGTGCACTTCTGATGACCAGCAGATTGTCCAAAAGGATTTGAGATGGGGGTGGATGTGTGACTGTCCTTTTTCTTTGTGATACAATAGTTGGTATTTCTTTTCTGGAAGCTAGGCTTTGTTTCCCCTCCTGTAAAGTTATTTATATCCAAGCTTTCCTGATATGCACAGCATCTATAATTATCTAACACAGAGGGCAAATTTCTTCCCAACTTTTTGTGCTACCCATTCTCATTTAGCCTTGAGTGTCTGCATTCTAGCCCTTACCTGGCTGGCTTTGCTACCTGTTTTTTGTCAGAAGCCACCTATGTCCCAGTAGCAACCAGGCCTGTGTGAATGTATTGCCCCCACCCTATCCCCATGCAGCTTACTGTCAGAATGTAAGGTCTGAGATGTATGGAAAGAGATACAGACAGAAGTAAGAGGAAATAGAGACACAAGGCTTAGAAACAACACAGGCAAAAGGTCTTCACACACTGACTTCCTTATTCTTCTCCAGTTTCCTTTAGGGGGTTGTGGCAAGGGAAAGATTTTAGGACAAATTTAAGAGACCATAAATGTCTTGGCAGATGTTTAATGACTTTCCTTTACTGGAAGGAGTTTTCCAAAGCAGAGCTCCACATATTTGTTGTTTCTAGACCAATCACTTGGGATTGAGCACAGAATAAAGCAGGTATCTTCACCCCAAAGCAGACATTGAAAGCTAGTCTCTTTTCATGAATAAGCAGAGAAGAACCAAAGGAATCCCCCAAGTCTAAAATTAAGCCATTAAGTGTACCCCATGACTGGAGAAATACTGGAGAAATGTTTTACTTCCACTTTCCTTTATTTCTTAAAGCTTTGCAAAAAGGAAAAACAGCAAAAGATAGACATATTTCTGAGTCTCTGGCTCTGAAAGTGCAGCAGTTTGAATTTAGTGAGGGACACAAGAATAAATCATAAAGTCTTGCTGAAAACATGTGAGAAATTATGTTCTAATCAAAAATGAGATGGGTAATAAATATTTTTAAAGGGTACAGATGAGGAGCATAATTAAATGCTTAATTCCAGTTTACACAGGGTTAATGAAGTCCCTGATGTAAAAAAAACCAAAAAAAACAAACAAACAAACAAAAAAAAAAACCACATAAGAAAATTATGGCATTTCAAACAATTAAGATCAAAGCAGGACTCCCCGAAAACCTAGAATTAAACCTTTATAAAGCAAAGGACTCAATTAAGTTTACATAAAGGAGATAGTGCTCCAGCTCAGTTGACATATGGAGAATCCAGATGTTTGAAAGAGACCTGACAAAGAAAGGCATTTTCCTAAGCTCACAGTGTGACGTTCATCCAAGGAAGCTCGTGGAGCAGATTCTAAAGTACTTCTCTGAATTATTGACAAGTGAGTAATGAAGATCAGCTTTATTTGCCAAAGTCTGGAGGCCATTTCTGAAGAGTGGATGTGAGCTGATAGTTAGAA
Source organism: Aphelocoma coerulescens (assembly GCF_041296385.1). Lineage (NCBI taxonomy): Eukaryota > Metazoa > Chordata > Aves > Passeriformes > Corvidae > Aphelocoma > Aphelocoma coerulescens. The sequence continues at coordinate 14,313,107 of NC_091021.1, forward strand.
TGGGATGGGCTAGAAAATGAAAGTAAAGTAAATTAAATTAAGTTAAGAGAGAAGTCAGTAATGTAGCAGAAGGCAGAAGTCACTGGACAGGCACAAAGAGAATTACAAGGTGTTCAAACTGACAGATGTACACTAACATTTGGAATACGCAGCAGTGAGCCAACATTCGTCAAGGCCAGCAGATATTGTTTCAGCAGTTGAGGTGTATGGGAATCCTGAGCTAAGGCTTCTTGTTTGGCCATATTCAACCACATCCATATTTTGTCCAGTTTGCCTTTGCAGGGATTAGATCTCAGAACTACAGCACAGTATGCATCTCTTCCCAGGGACACACGAAGTTTGGGAACACAGGCCACAAGCCTTGGACATCTTAGGGAAACAGCTTCTACATGGAAATTTCAGAGGGCTTGTGATGAGATGGAGATAGGGAAATGGGAATACCAACGGGGGAAAGGATGTTTTGGCAGAAATATGAGTGCCTGGATCGGTGAAGGGTATATGTAGCTTTTTTAGCTTTCAGATGTCCCTGTTAGGCTGAGTGAAATATATTTCCAGACAAAACCTCCCCAGAAGCCTCTTATGAGTGAAAAAACATTTTAGTGAAGACCAGATAATGCACCACCTCCATTCCTGTCAATAATGCTCTTTAAATTTTGCATGACGGAGCAAGGTGATGTGGAAACACAGCACTGAGGGATGGGAACCATTTCAGAATCCCTCCTTGCTATAAACCTTGCCTTGCCTTGCCTTTCTGTTTCAGACAGCTTCTCCTTTCCTCTTTCCTTGCAGTTTTATTTACAAAAAGCATAAAATGAATAGTGGCTTTATCACAGATTGTTTATTCAGGGCTTGTACAAGAATGTATTCCTGGGAATTATGTCTAAGATCTGTAGGGTTGATGCCCTGATGTAAGGAACTTTAATATTCAATCTGTTTGCCTTTGGTCATGACACCACATGTTACTGAAAGTTTACAGTGATGTATGCAAGGATTATGAGTGGCCATTAGAATAGTTATTAAATCCTAGGCTGGGGGCTCTGGAAAACAAAGATACAGAATTTCTAGCAGAGGATTGTAGAATAAATCCCAGCCTTTGCAAGAATCTTTCTGGTTTTGAAGTATAGCAGTTGCAAAAAAATTGTCAGACGGCTCTGCAAATGGGATATTAGAGCCAAGCAATGCCTTTATTGCTGGAATCAGGTGATTCAGCAAACTAAATGCAGGTCCTATACCTTCCAAAATGTATTAGCTGCAGGATTTGTTGTTCAACCCATTCTTCACCACAGAATCTGATCTCATGTACAAAGCCTTGCTCTCGGATTAGTGATAACTGAAACTCCCTTTGTCTTCCCTAGTTTATGAAGTATTTGAAACCACATTTCTAGGACTTAGCAATTGCCCTAAGTGCCTACCAGGGCTAAGTACGAAAACAAACCCCTGAAATGTCTGAAAGACCAGATGTGCAAGGGGAGGCTGAAGTCTTTCATTAGCCAAAGTGAAGTTTAAAATAGCTGACAAGCCTCTACTCAGAAGCTCTGCTCAGAAGCTCCTTCTTACTCTACCTCTTTGCTGACAGACATTAGTGTTCCCTACAAACTTTATCTTTCTCATATTCTTAGACAGTCACATCATAGCAACTCTTAGGATATTAAGTTGAATGTGTGTGGCCAGCTTGCTCTCTTGGTTATTTAAGTTGAGCACTGATTAATGCCTGCTATAAAGCCTCTGACTGCAGTGAGCATTTGACTTAAGTGCTTCTTCACAGCTCTAGCTGGTTCCTCCTGCTGTCATACCTGAAAACTCAGCGAGGAAAAACTACATTTTAAAATTCAAATCCATCCTCCAAAAGAATTCTTAATGTTTTGGCCACAGGGATAACATACTAGAACGTATGACAGTGAACAGTTTTGTTGGCCTGTGTACTAGGGATGAAGGGGAGAATCAAGGAAGTTTGCAAATGTATTCCTAGAGGGGAAAGAGATTATGAAAAAAGGCTGCAAAATCAGTAAGAGGGTATATAAAAAGGAGGATGGGCTTGTGGGTAACACTCTGCTTGGGGAATTACTTTTTCTGTATCAGTGAGATTATATCTGGTACATACAAAGAAAACAAATGTGTTGGATGGGATCCAATAAAAATCAAACTCTAAGCAAAATAGGAAGAAATGTTTTGAATTTTACAATTTTGAAGAAATGTTTTTTAGGAAATGCATGCACCTATTTTCATAAAACTTTTTTAAGTCCCCAACAATATTTTTTTTTTAATCATTAGCTCTTTAAAAAAAAAAACAAACCTAGCAGTGTCTTGCATACTGGCAAAAATTTTTCTTTTTTCTATCTAGAACCAATAATGGGTGAAATGAGAAAAAGGTGAAGGGAACCTTTTTCAGCAAGAGGAACTGCAGTTAAGCAAAGCTTTCTTGAGAAAGTTTCACTTCCTAAGGTTTTTTGCTATGTTTGCTCATTCAAATGGCCATTGTATTAACCCACTTTTTGTGAGTTTCAAATGTCAGCAACTAACTGATGTCTTTTAGAAGAAGGCAGACTGCCTGGTTCTCATTACTCTAAGGACCTAAGCACATCAACAAATTTTGCTGCCACAGCCTTGTAAGGGATGTTGCTGCAATACTACATGCCTCATGTATCAGCCTGTGTTGGGTTATTGCCAGAGGTCAAGATTCAGTGAAAATACCTGGTATCTCTGTACCAAGGGCTTTGGGCTACACCGGTGAAGCAGGACTCAGTCTCCCTTCAGTACCATTCCTTCAGCTAATGAACTACAGCACTGCCCATTCTTGCCTTGAAGGGGTTTAACTACTAATGCTCTGTAAGAGCACTTTTCTTGTTGCTCTTTTAATACTGCATCCTGAAACAGAGTAATTTCATTTGCAAGCTATTTAATGGTAGATTGCATACTAAGTCATAATGCACTGAGCTGGCAAAAGCAGGCTCTGGAGAGGATGCAGCTATAATTTCTGTCTGTGACTTGGCAGTGACTGATTAGTGTTTTGTTGAAGTCCCTGGGCCACTGAGGAGCTAGGGACACATGGAGCTGCAGGCTCTGAAGTCTTGAGAAATTTGGATTTGCCCGATATACTGTCAAGCCTTGGAATAGGGCTTTTGTTTTTGAAATAAACTTCTGCAGCCAAAAGTTTAGCACAGGAGATAGTAATACACTTCAGGATCTTGGCCAGTACAATCATATTCTTTAATATTAAGGAAAAAAATTAAGAATTTCAAATTAAATAATTCTCAATGTTTGTTTTTTCAAATTAAATTATTTAATTTTTCTTTCAAAAATCCCTCTCTTTTAAAATATTCAACAATATTTAAATAGCCACAATCAAAATCAGGCCTTAGTTTTTTTTTAGGATTAAATGTCTGTTTTGAAGCCTCCAAATTATTACTGGTTTTACATCTCAATTCACAAAAAAATCAAATTTTTTCCTTTCAGTCTGACTGAAATGAGTCCTCTTGACTTTCCAAATTTGCCAATGAAACACAAAAAAAAATTATTCATTGAGTTCCAATGAACACCATTCATAAAACTTCCGAATTATGCAAACTAATCACCTTCTGGGAAATAGTTATAGATCATTTTATGGTACAAGCTTGAAACATGACTCAGTGACTCTTCACTTGTACACTATAACCCTCCTCACTCATCTGATTATTTAGACTTATGCCTTGTCTATGGTTTTAAGCTCATTTCCAGCCTCCCTCATCCCACCATCAATCTTCTTTTCTTTTGCTTACAACAAAATGTTCTATATCTTTTGAGATATCAAATGCTGCCATCCTGTGAGGCAAATGCACCTGAGATGACAGAAATGGTTCCATGACTTGGTTCATGAAGTTACTTGTAAAACCTATTACTACTCTGATGGTGTCAGCAGAAAGGACGAGGAGCAGCCACCTGTCCCTGGGGCACCCATGGCACCCCCAGGTAGCACCAATACAGGGATGGTGGGGATGGCAGGGAGAGCAGGGAGAGCAGGGAGAGCGGGCCTGGCCTGCCAGTTAATGTTGCTCAGGATCTCTAGCAGAGCAAGAGTTCTTTTTGGCACACGGTGGAGGGATTCTCTTCACAGAGGTCTGTCCTTGCAGGTGAACCTCTAAGGAAAACAAACACCAAGAAACACAACAGAACTGAGACACACACGGTCAAACTGAGGGACCAGAAGCAGAGGAGGGAAAGGAAGAAGCTTTGATTCCCCCCTCCTTTTGCAGCCACACCAATCTCTTCATTTCCCTCTTCTCTGTGCCCTGCGACTGGCAACACTGCACCAGTGAGCATGGTGGGAAGCAAAGGCTGCCAGCCTCCTCCTTATTGTCAACCAACACTCTCCTGAAGTGAATCACAGTCAGTCCCTCCCCAGCAGCCTTTCTGAAGCAGGAGTCTGACCTCATTCACCCTCATGCTGCCAGGCTTTTCAGCTGACCTTGAAGAGGAACACACCTGCCTCTTGCTAAATATAAGTATTGCTGCTTGCAATTCGCACAAGAAATGTTCTCTTTCTTGCACTTCCCACTCATGCATAGGGCCAGTGGGCCCTCGGGGTGGTATCCTGGGTGCCCCAGCTGAGCACAGGTCCTTCCCCTTGCACTAAAATGGACAGCAGCCACCTGCACACAGTGTACATGGTAATCCATTTGCTCTGCACTTCAGAGTTTAACTGTATTTTTAGTTAACCTGCATTTGCTATTATTTGGATCCACTTAAGTGCCCACAGGTTCTTCAAGGCTTTTGTTCAGTTATGTAGTTTAATAGCAAATATCATAAAGGCCACATCTAGCTTGTATGCTCCTAGCTGTTTAAATGCCTACCATAGTTGTTTGTGTCATTGTTGGACCTTTTTTCCCCTTGATATCTGGAAGTTTTCTACAAGAGTGTGTGCCTACAGCAACCATCATTTAGCAGGAAAGGGAAGGCAGATGCTAAGGTATTATGTTATCAAGGACAGATCAGTTCTTTAATTCCAATGCCACTGAGACCTCCAGTCCTTGAAGATCAGGCAGGAGCAGAGCTTAGCTGACGGCACCTTATCCTCTGAGTTGCTTGTGCTCATTTCAGGGACATTGTGAAGCCCAGACATTCAACATGTCTCAGTGGCAAATCATGTTTCATGTGACTTGATTTCTGGTGAAGACATGACAAAAAGTTTGTCCTTGTACTCCTAAAACTTCAGGCAGCTCTAATTTGCATTGGCAATTGTCAGCCTTCAAGAGGAAATTCTCCTCAGGGAGCAGCACTGTTTGCCAACCAACAGAGCCACCTCTACTGTTACATTGTGGGCACACATTCCGTGCAGGCACTGTGGTGCTGCTTTTTGAGCTGCTAAAAGATTCCTCTTGTGACCGCAATCTTACACAAGGCAGCACTAAGCCTTCCCTGCCAAGGGAGGACTGGCCTGCAGTGAGGTGTGTGCTACTGCCAGGTCTCAGCTCTTATCTCTTAAACTAAAGTAGCTATCACCCTCTGACCTCATCATTTCCCTCAGGCAGGCTTAAACCACCACCTTTTAATTGATTAAACTTGTGGGATTTTACTGTATAAATCCAAATGTGATCCAAGCGAGAAGACACTGCACAGTGCCTGAATTGTCTGATGACACAGAGAAGGAAGGGTCCCTGTCCTGTGGGTGTGATTTCACTGACAGTCTAACCCCATGGAAGAGCAACTTCTACCAGAATAGGCAGGATCATTGCCTGTTCCCCCAAATCCCTAGCTGAGTAGCCGAGTGGCTCTCTCTCCCTTGTAGTGGCATTAGCCTTTGTGCAACTGTGCAAGCTAAATCCTTTCTTTGCTCCAGTTCATGCCACTGCCAAATTAATCCCAGTGCCACCACAACAGAGTGGTGGTGCAGCTAGAGGCCAGAGAAGTCTGGATGGTGCTGCCTTTTCTTGACGATGCTGACTGAGATCAGGTAAAGCAGATCATGAAAACATGTCCTAAAATACTACCTAGCACAAAACACTCCTGACAGTCAGGACAGGACTGGAGAATTACTCAAGGATTTCTCCTCAACCACATACATTTTGTTTGTGTTTAAATCTTTCTAAGTCTTGACTCTCCAGCACACTGTATACAGTACATCTAATATATAGTGAAGATAATTAAATCCTAAACATGTAGTCTGTGATATGGCTTGACACACGAGTGGGATATGGCTCACACTTGTGAACAGTGTCAGCTCAGGGAATAAATGAATTGAATGAATCTTTGAAATTGAAATTTATTTCTGCACAGTTGTCTGGTGAGGCACTTGAGGTCTACTCAGCTTTGACCTCAAAGGCCCTCTAAGCAATGACTGCTGTAGTAAAGTTTTCTAGCAAAATGGTACATTTGTTCTGATAGAAAGAGCTGAAGGAGGGGCTGTGAAAATATCAGAAATATTTAATTTGAACAGGGGAATGTCTTCCAGAAACACACAGTTCACTATAGAGACAGACAGACATATCCAGTGAATGTGATGGGGTTAAAGCAGGGCTGAGCTCTCTTTACAAAGGATAAGGCAAATCTGGGCATATTGGGAACCTCAAGAGGGAGGTCAGGGAAAAGGAGTTCGGGGTGCCCAGGATTTCACTCTAGTTGCCTGTGTTTATAAGGTAAATCCTGTTGGATCAGCAATAGCTATAGGAATGATGGAGATGTGAGGAACCCTGCTACATGTCTCTGTGAACAGCAGATGCTGCTTTGGGTGTTTGCCACAAGATACTTGTTTCTGGAATGAATGGCTCTGGGCTCCAGGAATACCCTGTCTGTCCCCACACCATTCTCCAGCAGCCATGCCTGAGTGTTGTAAGGTATTTAAACTCAAAGATCAAGTGTTAGTTACCAGCTTATGGTGCTGGCAGGGGGACAGCCAGCCCTTACCCCAGGGCAGCCAGCAAGTGCTCTCACCAAAGGGCCCCACACTTGTGGAGTGAGCATGTTCCAGTACCAGCTCCAGATAAGCAGTTTGGATGCAGCCACCCAGCTTTGGAGGCTGAGAGGTTTTCACAGGAGTGTCCTTGGACCCATTTGATTTACTAGCAGACACAGACCGAGATTTAACCCGAGGGAAATTGTGCAAAGGGAACTTTTTCTTGCAAGCTTTCTGAGCCGATGTTCCTGTAACTCTGGGGGTTGGAACCCTGAGGCTTTATAAGGAACCCACAAGTTTCTCCCCTTCTAGGAAGAACATACCTTTTACATTAAAGAGTGGGCCTCAACTCTTAAACGTATTGTTAGTTTTTCCCCTAAAATACACCCACACCTTCAAGAAGCCTTTGGACAACACTGTCAGGCACATGGTATGATGTGTGGGGTTGTCCTGTACAGGGCCAGGAGCTGGACTTTGATGATCCTTATGGGTCCCTTCCAGCTCAGAATATTCTATGATTCTATGATATTTATGCTTCACATTTATGGTGTTGTCATCCTCACTTTAGGACCAGGTTTGTCATCTTGTATCTAGTCCTTTTAAGTGGGGGTGTAACAAGAAACAACAGCTGCTGACCACTATAACTTGACAGCCCCAAAGAAAAGGGAAGATAAAAAGAGATGGGGAGTGAATCTCAGCTAAATTTCTCTAAATTCAGCATCCCTCCAAAATATTTAAGCATAGCAAATTAAGTAAAAACTCTGGTGTAAATGGGTAAGGAATAAAATAACTTGGAAGTAAAAACATATTGACTGTGCAATAATGTTCTTACCAGGCCTCCTTGATAGATGAACAGGGCAATATACATCTTTGGCCTTTCCCCTTTGTCAAGAGCGTTATGTGTTATCATGCAGTATATTCTTAGAAACGCATCTGCCATACCTTCCTGAAGAATTCATTTCTCGCAAGCCCTCCCCCTTTTCAGTTTGAGTTTGTGGGTTTGTAGAAAGCGTCACTGTAAAATAGGTCTACCACAGCCAAATGTCACTTGACATGCTACATTCTCAGAACCAGCAATACCATGCCTTTGGCAGGAATGATGAAGTATCGAGGGTAACTATGAAGCACATGTGAGCCAGCCAAGTCTGTCCTTTCGTATCCCCCTCAGCACTACTCATCTTTGCTTTAGTGCAGAGTGGCTGCATGGCTGGATGCCCCTCTCAGATGTCCTCCAGAAGGGAACGTGCTCCCTGCTTTTTTCTACTCCGTGTTGCTCACAGTTGTGCTGGGAAGACCACAGCTGAAAGCTCAGGGCCCTTCTGTAGGTCACAAACCATTTGCACTGGGGTCCAGTCACAGAGATTCACATGGCCCCAGACAAGGCCCACAAGGCGCAGCATTGGCAGGTGCTGGATGAGATAGGGAAAAGGCGCTATCAGTATCATGGGGGTCCAGCCCAATATTGGACAAGTCCAATATTTCCAGTTCATTTTTCACTGCACAGTCACTACACCATTCCCCAGTCAGCAGGTAAGGCATGGCGAGTGTAGCATCCTCGTAGGTGTTCTGGTGGGAGCACCACACAGGAAGAATGTGTGTCCAGTGGCTTTGTCCTTTGGCTAGTTTTGTGCAGAGCCCAATTCTCCCGCCAGGGAACATTTCGTCATTGCTCAGCACTGGTGTCTTCATAATTTACAAGGCTGAAGGAATATCACTGCCTGAGGATGTGAGGTGAGAAGCCCAAAGTCTATCAGTAGTTCGGGAGCTCATGGGAAATGTAGGGAATATTTCCTGCTGTCCTGGGATGGAGTCATACTTTGTCTTGCAGAGTTTTAAACTGGGAAGCAGAAGTGTAAACTTGGAATAGTTGACTAGATCGAGTAAAGCTTATTTCTGGGCTTTGTACTATTGGGCTTTGTTTACCAACTGAGACAAGTAAGCACTATGGAATGAACAGAGTTGTGAGAACTGTGGTGAACCTTCTGGAGCCTCCAGTTTCCTCATCTGGCCTTCATATAAAGAATGAGCAAACAGACCCCTGACCTCTTTCTCTCCTCCCCACATCCTCTCATGTGGGAACTGTCCAATGCTGTCCTGGGAGACCTCTGATACTCAGCACTGAATGTCACTGCTTTCAAGAACATTTGTTACTTTCGGAAATGCATCAAATTCCTCTGGACTCTGGGGAAAGGCTGAATGGGATCTCAGCTGAAGAGGCACCTCCAAGTTCCTTTTCCCACATGCAGTTTTCCTTGGCTCAGCTCACAAAGTGCCCATGTTGAACAGAGGACTGCAGCCCCTCATGTGCAGCAGGCCATCAGAGTAGGTGGTTTTCCAGAAGGGACACACAGCGTTCCTTCCAGCTGCCTAGCTTAGCTCTTCTGCTTGCAGCAGAGCAGTTAGATCCATGGGCCACAGCTGAGGTGAGGCACATGCCAGAATCTGTAGGGTGCTGCTAGCTAGCTCCCTGTGGGCCTGTAAAGGCAGAAGAATTTTGATCCACATGGATTAGCAGGTGGAGAAACACTGCCCCTTGAGATACCACGAACTGCCCCCTTTCCTAGATACTCTCCTGTCCCCAGGTGCTTGTGGCAAAAGGGCTGTGAATCAATGTGAATGGAAAGAGAGCCAGAATGAGCCCTCGGCTGCGCAGGGGGGACGGCGCGTACCGGCGGTTTGCAGGCTCTTGGTGCAGAACAGCCGCTCACGGCTTTCTCCGGAGGGCCTGGCGCGGGCAGAGGCAGGAGGGCCCTGCGGCAGCGCGGAGCTCGGGGCTGCCGGACGGGGGTGAGCGGGAGCCGCCGCAGCGGCGGCCGCGCGGGGGCGCTGGCGGCCGGGCCCGGCGTGCGGTGCTGCCGCCGCGGGCAGGAACAGCGCGGCCCCGCCCGGCCCCGCCCGGGGCTCCCTCCCGCTGCGAGCAGCGCCGCGGAACCAGCGCTGTGCCCCTGCACGTGCCGGCCGGGGACGGAGTGCGCTTGTGTGCCGCCAGAGGGGGAGCGCGCCGGCTTGGCGTGTACGAGCTCTGGGGCAGCGCAGAGCTCAGCCTGTTGTCGCTGACTGCGACCACAGCAAGGGAACAGGAGATGACAGTGTGAATGCAGCTTTCTGTAAATTGTGGATGCCGCTGAAGCCCACTGCTATTCCATCAGCACACCCGCAAGTAGACCTATAGCAAATAGGAGCGTACATAACCCACTCACTGGAGAGATTGGAGTAGTAAAACATGATCTCGACCACATCTCTTTTGATTTAATATCCATGACTCAGAAGCTCCTCTGCAAGAATGAAGCTTTTTTTTTTTTTTTTTTTTTTTTTTTTGTCCAGGGACAACACTGATGTGCTGTACAAATGCTACAAGATCAAAGGCAAGGAAATGGTTTGCAGAATTTTAAAATATCATTTCAGTAATTTAAAATCACTCTGCATTGCACACTGGTATCATTAACCCTTAGTAAAGCAATTGAATTTCCAGGTGTTGGGCACACACAGTGATCTATTTAATACTATGATTGTTGCCATTTTATTCTGAAAGCAGTAAAGGCATAGGTGTGCATTACATTTCGGGATCATTTTCTATATTTTCTCATTTCCTCTTTTGGTATTAGATGCTCCTTTTAAATCTTGGTTAATTTATGTCCTTCTGGGTTTTTTTATTTATCTTCTTCTAGCTCAAAGGCTGCCCATGTGTTCAAGGGGAAAAGTTGAATTTCTATGCAGCCAAGTAAAAATTGAAAGAGCAAATTGAGCTGTTGCTTGTGCCTTTCCCACTGTGAGACAACTACTTCAGGAAACACCTCAGGCCCATTTGAGTGTTGTAGCTCTTAGAGGGTGGCTGGGCTTGGATGAGCAGTGTACTGCCATCCCCCAAATGAGCACCTAAGAGTTGCTGTACCACTGACATGGTTAGCTGAGCAGGCATAGACACATTTTGTGAGGCCACTTGAGCTAAGTAGCTCTTTGGCTGCTGTCTGCTTCTGTTGAGCTCTGCATACTGTAAAGCTTTTTAATTCTTTTTCTCTTAACAAGCACTCAAGCCCACAGTATTTCTTCTTAAATTCTCTAACTGTGTAAAAGAATAAAGAAGTCTGCAGATGAAGGATTTCTCTTCTAATCTGAATTTTCTGCACCAGCTTGAGCAGTCTGTCTTGGAGAAGCAGCAAGCAGTTTTCTACACACCTGTGAGGGAACACCTGCTCTGCTGCAGATGGATGTCAGCAGTGATAGCTTGCTACTCCCTGCCCAGATCCCTTTTCCTTTCCAGCTGATGTTCTGGACTAGGGCAATGATTCTATTTTCTTAAGATTTCTGGCAGAATACCCAGCTCAAACTGAAGATGAACCAAACAGAAGGTAGAGTGGAGCACAAGAGGTGGGAAGGTTTTTTCTGGGAATTGCCTAAGGCAGGCTGCTAGCCAATGCAAGTGTCTGCATTTAAGGTAGTTCTCCAGAGCCCCTTCAAATCATCAGAGAGAAATCATATTTACTGATGTCAGATGTTAGAGAAGAACCCTGTTTCTTTAGTCTCTCTCATAGGCCATGAGTGGACTCACTGTAGTGCCAAGTATAGATCTACATAAAATTACTAAACTGAGTGAGTTACGGGTCATTTTAACATGTGGTCTGGTAACTTGCGGTTGTGCCATTTTTGTGAATGAACATAACAACTAGGAAAATGGGAAAATGCATTCTGTATTGTTCTGATAAGAAACAGGATGAACCTGATAGGAATGAAAGAATTGAGTTCAGAAAAGATCACAGAATCATAGAGTAGTTAGGGTTGGAAGGGACCTTTAAAGATCTCTGGTCCAACCCTCCTGCAGTGAGCAGGGAGGTCTTCAACTAGAACATGTTGCCCAGAGCCCTGTCCAACCTGACCTTGGATGTTTCCAGGGCTGGGACATCTCCCACCTCTCTGGACAGCCTGTTCCAGTGTTTCACCACCCATATTGTCAAAAATTTATCTTATATCTAGTCTAAATCTACTCTCATTCAGTTTGAAACCACTGCCCCTTGTTCTATTGCATCAGGCTCTGCTAAAAAGTCTGTTCCTATCTTTCTTGTAGGCCCCCTTTAAGTATTGGAAGGCAGCAATAAGGTGTCCCTGGAGCCTGCTCTTCTCCAGGCTGAACAACCCCAACTCTCAACCTGTCCTCATAGGAGCAGTGTTCATCCTTCTGACCATTTTTGTGGCCTGCCTCTGGATATTCTCCACCAGGTCCATGTCATTCATGTGTCAAGGACAGTACTCCATGTGAGGTCCCATAAGAGCAAAGTAGAGGGGCAGAATCCCCTCCGTGGCTTTGCTGCTTTGGATGCAGCCCAGGACATGATTGGCTTTCTGGGCTGGGAGCACACGGTGCTGGCTCATGTCCAGCTTCTCATACAGTAGCACTCCCAAGTCTTTCTCAGCAGGGCTACTTTCAGTCTGTTCATGCCCCAACCTGAATTAACATTAGGGGTTACCCTGACCCAGGTGTAGCACCTTGCACTTGGTCTTATTAAACCTCATGAGATTCCCATGGGCCCACTTCTCAAGCTTGTCCAGGTCCCTCTGCATGGCATCCCATCCCATCCTTCAGGTGTGCCAACAGGACCACTCAGCTTGATGGTGTCTGTGAACTTGCCAAGGGTGTGCCCGATTCCACTGTTGTCTGTTGTAACTGATGAAGATAAGTAACAGTACAGGTGCCAGCACAGACCCCAGAGGGATGCCACTTGTCACTGATGTCCATCTAAACATTGAGCCATTGATCACTAGCCCCTGGATACAACTGGCCAATCAATTCCTCATCCATCAATTAGTTCACCCATCAAATCCATCTCTCTCCAATTTAGAGAGAAAGGTGCTGGGGGACCATGTCAAAGGCCTTACAGTTCAGATAGATGACATCTGTAGCTCTTCCCTTGTCCCCGGATGTAGTCACTCCATCACAGAAGGACACTAGGTTATCTGGGTTGATCTGTTCCATGATCTTCCCAGGCATAGAGGTGAGTTTGATAGGTCAGTAGTTCCCATGGTCCTCCTTTCTACACTTCTTAAAAATGGGTGCAGTATTTCCCTTACTGCAGTCACCTGGGACTTCACTTGACTGCCATGTCTTTTCAAATATCACAGGGAATGGCTTGGCAACTACATCAGCCAATTCCCTGGGGACTCTGGGATGCATCTCATCGGGTGCTGTAGATGGTCACAAATGCAATCTCCTCTTACAGTGGGAGGCACTTTGCTCCACCAGTCTGCCTGCCAGGCAGTCCAATCACTCAAGAGATGTGGGAAGAGGGGTTTTCAGTGGAGACTGAGGCAAAAAACGGTTTTGAGTACCTCAGCCTTCTCTTCATCCATTGTTACCAGTTTGCCAGGGGGCGGTGTGCATTTTCTTTGACATTCATGGAGATTTGGCATCAAATTGGGGCTGAACTATTTCTAAGACAAACTATTCATAAATGCAAAGTGCCCAGGTGCAGAAGACAACTATTACATTTATATCCTATGATGATAGTATAATGAAATTGAGAAACAAAAGAAATGCATTATCTCCCATGAGTTTTATGAAGTGCTCCTTCACTGAGGACTCTTTCCCTATTTTCATTTTTTCCCACATCTCCCAAATCTTCCACCAGGGTGTTACTTTATTGTGCGCCAGAGGAGGGAGATACATATCCACAAACCTTCTGAGAAATACATTTACAGAAAATAATAAACAAACAAGCATGTCTTTCTGCACCACTCTGTGTGAAGAGTGTTCGGTCTCACACGTGTTAAATAGCTCAGTTAGGGATTAAACTAGTGCTAGCTACTGAAAATGTAGTGAACTACATAGTAATCATCACATGGTCTTCAGGTGCTGCGATGCATGAGTGTTATCTGTGGGAATGAGAGCCCACCAAGTGTCACACACAAATGACAATCAGTGCTGTTCTAAGAAGTCCATCTTTTTAATTGCTTTGCTGGCAGATGGATTCTGCACAGTCTCATTTTCTCACTGCAGGCTGCCTTTGTTTTTTCTCACTTTCTAATCAGATAATTCAGTATGGTTTGCAGACACATCACTCTGCAGAGACATATATGCCACTAAAAAGGTCTCACAGCTTTTTTTCTGCAGTGTTGGAGTTGCTCCATTTTGGTGACTTAACCCTTCAAAACCTGAAACATGTCAATAGAAAAGGAAACAGATTTTACACAGGTGAGGGTTGCCATTTTATGGAGCCATTTCCACTTTCCCTCCATTCTCCTTGTCGTGTGAAAGTCATAAAAGGTTGACAGTCAGCCTCTTCATTTACATGAAAGACTCACACTTCAAGATATTTCTTGAAATACTTTTCCAGTAAGAGCATCTGAAAAGTTTTTGCAAAATTATTTGCTTTATTCACCTAGGAAAAGATAGGATGACCAGACATTCTGACTCTTTCCAAGTGTATGGAGAAGTCAAAGGCTTTTAAAAGAACCCATGTCCTAAAAACTTAATGGATTATTTAGGTGGCATGCATAGTTCAGCCTTGTAGTGCCTGAAATGAAGTGCACAGTAGTCTCTGTACATCTGGTGGCTCCGGAGTTCCTGATTTATTTAAGCTGCTTTCAGGTACTTGTCCCTGGAGAATAGAGCTCTCATATCAATTTGTGAGTTTGTTCCTTCCAAATACTAGATTCCTTGAAGAGCTTCTGTTTGTCCTTCTTTTCCTTGTAACAACAGAATGTTGTTCTGATGTGCCACTGTTCTTTGTCTCACTCTTCGTAGCAAGACTTCACCTTCTCATGATCCAGGCTGTTGCCCAATGGATGGCTAAATTTCTTCTGAGGTTTTGAAGGAATGCTTTCTCACATGGTTGTCCTCTCTGTGCACAGGACTCGCCAAACCAAATCAAGAGGGCTCTGCTTCAGTAGCAGAGACCTCAGATTTGAGGGCAAAAGAAACATTACAAAGCCTCTGTGTATTTTTGTAGTAGTTCTTCAGAGAGCTTATGTGTTGCCAATACTATTTCCCTAGGGGATGGCATTCCTGCTATAATGCAGGGGTATCTGTTCCTACAGTTGGTATCAGCAGTGAGATTCTGTATTTATTAAGAAATACCAGCACATGGTGACCTTGCAAAGAGGGCAAAGTACTTGTGCTTTCATTCAGCATCACTGTAAGCAATTTCCCTATCCTGTCAGTTAGTATTTGCAAGTGCAGCTGGAAACTGGAGGCCAATGGCCTACAGATGACAAATTTGTTTTGATCCCAGGAAGGGAGGGTTCTTTTGAAATCAAAGTCATTGGTGTTGAAATCTAAATTAAAATGGCCCAATTGCCAAGGCCTCCTCAATGCAGAAGGTTAATTAGGCAGCCGTTCTTCTCCTGAGCAGTCTCTGCTTTGAGAGAATGAGTAACAACATGAGCTGGAGTCTACACTACATAATACCATTAGGTTTATTACTCTCCTTTTACAGCTCGCAGTGAAGAGAACTGTTGCAATTAATGAATGAAGTGAATACAATGCTGCAGTCAAGGTCAGGGTGAGGCATAAAATACAGAGCCCAGCTCTGCCAGTTACATACTGGCAGGAGAAAGCACCATCATTTGTCAGGAAAGGAAAATGGAGTCAGATCATCTTTTCAGTGAAAAGAAATCTCTCCCTCACATGTATCTGACAGCATCCTACCAAAACTCTCCAGGAATGATAGCTGGGAGCAGAGAGGAAGTTAATGAAGGCTCAGAGTCCGGGAAGAAAGAGACCATTCAACCAATTAGCCAGAAACTGGAGACACTCCTTTGCAGACTGCTGGCTGCTGCAGGCAGGTTATATGTGGTGTTATGAAAAAAAAAAAAAAAAGATGTTTCCAGTTCCAAATGTCATGCTCTTGCACCAGGGTAAATCTCAAACAATCACTGCTGACAGTTCACTGTTGTGTAGCAGAGAGATGTAGATTGTGTTCCTCTTCTCAAGCATTAAACTGGTGCTTGACTGAAAACAAAGCCAGCTAACCCCAAAAGGCAGTAACAATATATATTCCTCTCTTTTCATTCCTTTTTCACTGTTTATACACTCAATTTAAAAGCAAACAGCCACACATGCCAATCACAATTCCTTACATTTTCTTGTATTCTATTTCCCAGTCAATCAGCGCTCATCTGTTTTGCCTTTACCCTCTAAACTCTTCAGGACATGAAATATTACTTTTCAGCTTGTACAGAGTGGAAAAAAATAGATCTTTGATTATTACTGTAATATAAATGTGTATTTGTTATCACAATGATTGCAATTGCATAAAATGAAAATCATTAAGATTATTTCTCAAAGCTCCTGTTACAGGCCTTGGGATGATTGGTAGCTAATGATAGAAACACATTGCTTTCAGGGCAAGCTAGGTCTTCATAAAGGCTTCATATCTTCCACTGGAGCAGCTAGGTTTGTTGGAAACCAGACGCCATTGCCAGATGGAGCACAGGTCTGTGTGCTTATGTTCTGTTGCAAAAAGCCTCATGAGTTCTGGGTCCCCCAGGACGAGACAAGAGAGTTCATATGGTCTAGTTTGTAAGAGGAGTGACTGACGCATTCAGAAAGCAAGTTTCTTCAGGCGTGTTTTTTTCCATTAGAAAGGGACACACTTTGCCAACCAGAGAACAGGGCAGGCAGCAGTCATTGAGCAGCATGGACTCTTTGTGCAAGGAGACCTTACACTGAGCAAAGCTGGGAAAATAAAAAACCATGCTGGCATAACTCTAAAAGAAACATTATATTCTCGTAGAACTGATTATATGTGTAAATGTTTGCCCCCTCTCAACCATGTACAGATGTTCCCTGCAGGACAAAGCATTTTCAGTATGTTCTAATAGTGGGAGTGGGGGTGAGGGGCAGAAGGGGCGTGAGGTGGGTCTAAAGCTTCCTTCTGCCCTTTGAAAAACACACATTTTTTTTCAAAACATCGTCTGGGTGTACTTTTGCTTGATCTGCACTCTGTTCTTCCTCCTTGTTTCGTCCCCAGTACCGTGATGTTGCAAATTTTTTGTGAGTCAAGCATCAGCAAATCTTTCTCTGGGTGGAGCTATTTCAGAGCAATGCTGTGCTTGAATTCAGTGTGAGGGGATCACCTGTGGTTTCTGGGTTGTGCAATGAGAGAGATCACTTACAGAGCTCTCTGTTGATTTTTTTTTTCTTGGCTTACTTTGATGTTGACACGTGTGGCCATATAAATAAGTGGTAAAGTGAAAAATAAGCTCTGGAAAGACCACAGCTCTGACAGCCAGATGTGTTCCAAGTGGTAAATAAGAGATATGTCAGAAAGGAAGTGAAATATGTGGAAGGAAGAAAAGAAGAACATTTATGTGTTTTTGTCCCAGCCCCTGCAACTTTGCAGGTTTGCTTTTATAATACTTTCCTCTCCATGGCTCTTAATGCTGGCATTTGCTGAAGAAGGGAATGAGGATCTGTTATAACATCTTCTGAAGTTATCACCATCATTTGTACTACAATATGACGACCTTGACCAAGACTTGGGGTCCCAGGTACTGTACAAAAATGTAGGCACCAGTAAAAATAGCCCAAAGAGCTTGCAGTCTCAATAAGGAAGATACATAGGAAGTGCCAATGAAAGCTCAGAGGCAGTGCTGACAACACAGCTCACCTATCTGCTTCTCTGTCTCATCTTTACATTACACTGCTTCTGCCAAGTCTTTCTGATGACCTCTCAGCACAGGTGATCTTGGCCACCAAATTGTTGAATTGTAGGGACAGCAGCTACCCAGAGCTACAGGGCATCTACAGGAATAGATGAAGGAATAGACTTCAGTCATTATTCTTGCTGTACATGAATATGCTCATGATCTGTGAAAGAAGAAATTGCAGACTAATTTATCCTTTGCATGCAAAGCAAGTTCCACAGTTTGCAGAGGGAATGTATGCCGAGGATACTTGTCAATACCCTGGCAATCTCCTTGAGGAATAAAAAATGTGAGTCAGTCTGAACCTCCTGCTCCCAAGTCGGACTCATCACCTTCACTTGCCTTCTTGCTGTGTAATGTGGTGTATTCACAATCTTCCCTGAAGAGCAGTGGGACAGATGACCTTCACAAGGGTCCAGCCTGGTGGCAACAGACAAATTCTGACACAGATCTTTGACTTTCTGCTGACTTCAATTTGCCATACTCTATTATCACAGTGTACTGCCATGCTGCTATACTCCTTTAATCCCACAGCAGGAGATATGTTGTCTCTTTCCTACATGGAAACGTGTTTCCCAACCCTGTCTTCTGATAACCAGAGGTTGTCATCCTCTGTCCATAGTGCTAGGGAACAACTTGAGTTATGGAAAGCCTGGGAGAGAGTCAACTCTGTGACCATATGAAAACTCATCACAAAAAAATCCCCATTCCAAATCTTACAAATGATCAAGTGACTATCTCCTCTAGTTCCTGTGAAGCAGTGAGTCCCCCACAAGGTGCACATGCACCCATGGTGGGTGCAGTGGGTAGAGTTTACAAGCAGTGTGAAGAATGTCCCAGTTGTGCTTTCTGTCCTCACAACTGCTGAGTTTCACATGTGTGCATGAGCACCCTACCTTGGCTTCCCCCTTCACTTCCTTTTTCCATTTCTCATCTCCTTAAGCAATGACTGGCACATCACTCCTGTGTGTGTCACATGTATATTCTATATATGTCACAAGTGCAACATCTAGCCTGTCCTAGTGCCAGCCTAAGTGCTTTCCAGACAATACCTAGCAGAGATGAAACATGGAGAGGCCACGCAGGATGAGCCAGCTGGCTTCAGCTGGGGGAGGAGGGACATTGGAGTGCAAGCCAGCATCACACTGATGATGAGTCAACCAGGTATGCACAGTAACTACAGTGTTACAGTGTTGGCCCTTCCAACAGCCGCAACATCCTTTGCACTGTCTCTTGGTTTCCTGTTGCCAGCACAAAACCAGTTTGCCTTTAGCAAGTAAAACCCCTTGTTTCTCTGTATTTTCCCACTGTCTTGGATCCTTTAGAATTTTGCTGTGTCTTTGCAATCTGTATGCATATGAGATGCTAAACTTGGAGAGATTACAGCATGAACTCAATCCTAAGGGGCCTGAGTGTGCTACTCAGCTGCTAGAGCTCATGTCATTCAACAAGAGGCAGCACTGAATTGATCAGTCCCTCAAATTTCACAGATTTTTGGTTCTGATATTTTTCTTCTGCTCTTCTATAGTCAAAAGTGCTAAACATTAGTTTGTTGACCCAGATTGCAACCCAGCATTTACATGAGGGAAGAAGACACTCCCACAACAAGTTGCACAGATGTGCAACTTCGTCACACAACTAATGATACATCAACTGGATTCCTTCCCTCAGTAAACAGACACAAGAGCTTGCTTGCAAGAACAAGGAATTAGTCTTTATTGACCAAGCATTCATTATGGCAGCTATCAAGAACAAGTGAGTTCAATTTTTATAAAGAGGTCTGTTTAGTGGGGAAAGTGAATGTCATATTTTGCACTTGGGCAAGAAGGGTTAGTCAAGTCCTTGGTTTTCCTGGGCTGTAGCTGGGGCAGAAGAAGAGTGCAGCATGCCCTCTTGATGATTAGAATAGCTGTAGCAGAGCCACAGGGAACCCACTCTCTGATCTGCAGTCAAAAAAGGATGGTCATCAGTGTTCTCAATGGGCATAGTGGTAAAAGTCTTATGAATATATCTCAAGTCCAAGGCTAGAGCAAATTACAGCAAATTTGGAGGTGTAGGAAAGTCTTACTTCTAAATACAGGTACTCCGAATTTATAATTTTTCTGATACTTCTTATATCTCAGTGGCTGGTAAATTGACCCAGACAAGTCAGCACACAGCCAAGTCAAACATTATTAATCTAGAGATACCTTAGACACAGTGAGCATACTGTGCTTGATGTGCAGTCCAAGACATATGCTCACTGGTTTGGGTTTTTTATTTTATATTTATATACATACATAATAATGGAAAGGAAAGACCAAAGCTTGCATCTGTGTTTGTATGGTTGTTTACATGTCCATACATATAGTATCCCTCAGTATCCAATGTAGGAGATGCCTTTGCTTTAAATCTTTTTTTTTAAATAGTGATTTCTGTGCAAAGTATGCAGCAAGCAGTGTTTAACTGTATGCAGAGGTTCATTGTGTCACAGGCATAAACATGCAAGGACAGAAAAACCACATCTTCTACATGGACACTAACACTTGTGTCATGAACCCAAGGCTTCCAGTTTCTGCTAGCATCCATCAAGAGCAGACCAAACAAAATGTTATTCTCTAAATTGATTGCACAGCAGATAGCTTTTCTTGTTGCAAATCTCCATAGTTCAGCAGATCGGAGGAGGGAGGAGGGAAAATCAAACTCCATGCCCTGGGAGCCAGGCTATCTTTGTGATTTACAAATTACCTCAGTGATTGAAGTCATTCTGGGCACTTAATATTGCTCAAGTCTCTCTGTCTCCCCCTCTCTTGCACTCTCTCTCAGCATAATAAAGCTAAGGAAATCCAGGAGACTAAATTCAGTGCTGCAGATTAGTGACAGGAAGGAAACTGGATATGCATGAATTAAACAAGACCATTTGCCTTTTCGGATCTGCAGATGTTTTTCTCACAGAAATGCAACTTCTTTTTTTTTTTGCAGGTGACACCCACACATCTCCTTCACTTACTGGCGATGATAAAAAAGGAGATAAACAACTGGAGCTCATGCAGTTAGGCTTAATCTTTGTATGTCATCGTTGCCAAGCAAAGCCACAGCAGTAGGAAAACAGAGCTGGTTTCTGCTGCTTGTTTCTAACTGACATTTCTTCACCAGGTTGCTCATGTAACCTGTGGACTCTTTGAACTCCACTTTGTACCTGCTGTCTTTTCACAGCATGTGGGTATTGCCATGCTGTGACTGGACTGAGCTGCAGTCCATATATACTCTGCCTATACCTTTGTCCTCATTTTTCCTCTGCCTTAGTGGTTTGAAATCAGATTGCAGAACTACAACATAAACAACTTAATAAAAATTTAAAAGAAAAAAAAGGAACAAAGGAACACTGATTTTAAAAACCTCATACTGTAGGTTAAATGTAGGATTTGTAAGTAAGTAATCATTTAGTACATGTCTCAGTTTGAGACAAGTTTAGAGGAAAACGCCCTGGAAGGGATGTCTTCCTCCACAGAAGACAGGTTTCAGCACTCCCTCCCCCACCAATATGAAAGGAATTTCTTGGATGAAAGAGAAGAAAACTATTTATATAACAAGCAGAATGCCAGCAGGGCACAGGAAAAGAAAAAGGGTAATGCCAGATAATAAACCTCCTCTCTGTGGAGAAAGCTGGTAGATTTAGAGTTCCCCTGCAACTGGCTCAGCCTCTCCCGAGGTCCGAGGCCAGGCTGCGGCATCCCCTCAGCTTCCCTGCCAGTCCACAGGGTCCGATGATCTGGTTCTTGGATCACAGCTGAGCTGAACTGTTCCAGAAGAAGACGAAGAATTTAACAGAAGATTTCAGTATACAGTCCTGGGAAAACTTTTTGCTTTGGCTCACAAGATGGCTAGAAGCAGGAATCCACTCTCTCCTGCTGCAAGCAGAGCTGAGCAAACACGGGAGTGTGTGTGTGTGAGTCCTGGAACACAAACCTCACTGAAGAATTCGCCTGGCTTCCTCCCCTCTTTTCCTTGGACCCAGCTTAAAAGCTGCGGGACCTATTTCTGGGCATAAAGCAGAAGATAGGGGAATACAGTATTGTCATAAAATCACCCCAAGAGAGTACAGAAAGGAGAAAAGGCAAAAATAAGGGTATTTTAAAATCTTTTTTGTATATGCATGGTTATTTTGACTTAAATGTCCTGAAATAACAACAGAACCTTCAACATTCCAAGAGCTGCTTTTACTGGAGGAAATCTACTAGAGCTGCATTTCAAACTAATGCATTTCTCTAGTTGCTGCAGGAAAGCTCTGGAGTTGCTTAACTTTTCCTGCAGTCAGCCATTCATCCATCCTACCTCTCCAGCCAATTTGCTTGTCCATTGCCCTTTGAACATAATTTTTGCTTTCATCGCAAGAGTTTCTTGGGGGTCGACTGTGCACCCAAGTCCACACACAGGACCTAACCTGGCTTTCGCCATCAGTGCAGCTTATGTCTCAATGATGCAGAGCAACCTAAGTGGTAAAAAGTACTTCTTGAGGCAAGAAGGACTAGGACGTTTTTAAGAGTTATTTCTACTATATGGCTAGGGAGAGGCAAAAGTCTGGGTTGCGTAGTACATCCTGCAGCTGGTTTGTTCATTTCCATTCCCTGAGGGACTGTTCCAGAGTTTCACTGAAGAGGTTTCAGAGTGATTTCTCCTTTAACCCCTTTTGCTTCTCCCATCCTTACTGGTGAATTGCTCCCTTACAGGGCTAGACTTGAAAGTAGTGTCACCTGTGTGTGTCTGCAGGAGGGAGAGAGGTTATTCCTCTGCTGTCCAATTCTGTATTTTCATAGCCTCGTACTTTTTTGTTGTTAAGATAAAACACTGGCATTACTTCAACAATCAGCTAATGAGAAAAAGAGCTACAAGGAGGGGATAATGCTCCCGAAGGTGTCATTCAACTCTGGACTTCAGGCTCTGTTCCTGAGTATCAGGAGCTGATGAGCTATGCCAACAGAGAAACAATTTCCTTTCTGCAGCCAGTTTTGATTTGTTTGGGGAAGGTTGAGAAGCCCAGGAAGAAATGTGAGCAACCTACTTAATCATTTTCATGAGGCAAAGAAATAAATCAGCTTTCATCTTGACCACTGGTGTTTGAAGATTAAAGTAGCCCAAGGGCTGTCACAGGCAGTGAGCATAGCAGGAAAATTAGTTCGTTCTGACTCACGACAGAGTGATCTATTTTAATGGGGCACTGACGAGGCTGTCGGGCATTAATTTAGCTATTATCTAAGATAGTCTGATTGCTGGTTGTGCCCTGCTGCAGCCCTCCATGTGACGGGTTTAAGCTGCACTCGGAGTCTGTCGCCCGCTGAGCGCCTGCTCTGGCCCTACCCGGAGCCTTCCTGCAGCGCTGCGCAGAAGCGGGGCCGGCCCCGCTCAGCGTGGGCTCGGCTTAGAACGGAAAATGCAGTGTAGTTAAAGAGCCACTCCGGTCACACAAGGGGGCAGAAGGGAGGCTGGATAGGAAAGCTTCCTTCTGGCATTTCCTGCCTTTGATTTCTTAATTTCGCAACCAGATATCTTGTCTTTTAAGGTACTTTAGTATGTAATTTCTTAAACTTCTTTATTTTAGAGGAAAAGGATATTATAAAAAGGCTATTTGATCCTCCTACCAGATTGAAACCACTACATTAATTTCCACAGAACTGTTACTAATTGCTTGCTTGCATCTTTGATTTTGCTGGTTAGGTAGTAATATTTCCTGTCTGAAAAACTAAATTTGTTCCAACCCGTGAGAACATTACAACCTGTCCAGAATAGTTCCCTTGAAGGAAAAAGAAGACAATGAGGAAAAGGAATGATGTAGCCACATAATGATACAATGGTTATGAAAACTGTGGCATTTGAAAATTCCTCATAATTTCAGTGGTCACATGAATGAAACTGAAGAGCTCCTGGTAAGTTTATGTGACCTAAAAATAAAGTTACATTTATTTTTTATTAAGAAAACAACAACAACAATAACAATAAAGCAGGAGGTGTAGGAAATAAGAACCAGTGCCTCGATCCTGAAGATCCAGTAAGGAAAAAAAAAAAATCAAAGAAACAAACAAAAAAATCCACCACGAATTTGAGATCATTCAACTTTTTGTTTCTTTTCAAATGGATTTATATGAAATTGGCAGCCTCCTAATACTTAGCCAAATTATCCACATCGTACTATCTGCATGCCTTTGAGGCTGGAATGGTAACATACTGTAATGTGATGCTCTAACAAAAGCACCTAGTTGTGAAGAACAATCTATTTGCATCAAGATAAGCAGACAGTTTCCCTCTCACAGCCACTTAAAGACACTGGCTGTGGCTACAAATTACTGCCTAGTGCTGTTTCAGCCTTTCCCAGTCGTTACTGGACCTTAACAAAGCTGGTCCTGTTCTCATCACCCTAACCTGTTTTCTGGTTAGTACGAGTGACTAACAAAATTATGTCTTGGCCTGTGATTCATCTTGCATAACACATTTTCCAGTCACACAGCAAGAGCCTTGCTGAAAGTGGAAAGATTTGATCTTTAGCACTGAAGCCTTCACCGGTGTGCTCTTAAAACTCAAGCTTTTTGTACCATGTTTTTATTAGTCAAATATACCATCAGTAGCTAAAGTTGCTTCTGCTATCGGAGCATGTCTGCAGGCATAATGAACTTGGCAATAACCAGGAGCCTGCTATGCACAGGAAATGAAATGTACAGAAATTAAATGCACTGTGGGAAGCATGTGGTGTGTGGGATCCCCACGTGGCTGTTTGGCACAACTGAAAATTTGATGATGGGAAAGACCCCCAAATCCTTCAAACAAAAAACATGTACCTATCCAGTCACCACATGGTTTCAATCTCCTATGGCCACTCCCTACCCCAAGACGAAGAGGAATGTGGCATACAAAACAGTCTTCATGAAGCAAATAACTAGTCAGGCAGGGGTATGTGTGGAAGGCTGCACAATGGTGTTAGAGATTAACAAATAGGATGGGTTCCTGAACTGCTGAGTCTGGAATAGAAACAAACAAAAAAAGATGATGCACAAAGAAGGAAGATATGATGTTGTTTGGCAGGGATGCAGGGTTCACATTTATAGCTACAGAATAAATAAGAGGTATTTTGAAAAAAATGTTATACAGAAGGATGATACCGGAATTTGAAATATTCAGACTAGAAGGAACGTCCAAGACTTTTGGCTTTAGTAAGCCTGACTGCCCCAATGGGGAGGGTTCAAGACACTGCAGAGATAACACAGGCTGCCTCCTCGGCATTTGTCTTCTAGGGCTTTGGTTCCTGGAAGTGAAGAAGAGCCAGGCTGTGGTATTGTGCTGTGCTGGAGACATGCAGAACAGGAATCAGCAGGCAGGGGCTGGAGCCGCACAACCCTTGGTTGACCCCTTGCAACATATGTTGATTGCTGTTCGGATGTGATGACTGCAGTTCAGATGTTCATTTGACACTGAGACCCAAAAGTGGGGGAAAGGAGGATGAAAAATTAAATCACTCTTTGGCAGGATTATATTTCTATTTGAACTAAAACCTTTGTGTAAGGCAGAAAACCCTACTGATCTACCCCTGCCCTCCGTGAGGGACAGTTTCCAAGTTCAGAGCTGCAGCAGAGGGAGGTTTCTCTTTACATCATCCCATAAACAGCATATAGACCCCAAAGGTAGGGCCAGGGAAGGACAGGGCTCTCCTGGCATGTTTTGCATTGCCTAAAACCAGATGGAATAAATTAGGATTGCTGTTTGTTGAATATGCTAATCCACATATGCAGAGCTGGAGTCCAGCTTTTTAACTGGATTGCTTCTCTGCAAACACTTTATTTTACTCCTTTACAGTGGTGAATAAAAGGAATTTTCTGGTATCCCATCTCCAACTGTCTGTAATTCATGTCCCTCTGGAGCTTTAATTTAACAGCAATGTCCATTTTAACACAGTGCTGGGGCTTTCTCATGTCCTGATTCTCCTCATTTTTTCATTTTATGTTTACGATATTTCCCTGTATCCCCCTTCCATTTTGGTCAGTCAAACAAATTAATACGTGTTGCAGATGTTCCAGGACTTACTTTCCAGTATCATGTCCTGGGAGCTATTAGTATGTTTTAAATATGGAAAGTACAAAAGTGTTAGGGGAAGGAAACCAAATTATACCAATATTTGCTTTAGAAAGTAACGTTTTCCTCCGACTAGCCTCAGGCCTAATACATTCATTCAAGATTTAATTCACTGTATCTGTTTAATAAATTTAAAAGGAGATTGCAAAAAGTATAACAAAACTCTAGGGAATATAGATGTAATGAAATAGATACATCTATACCTAAATATGTATATATGCAGTTTATGCAAAGAACATTTATCCTGTTTCGTGGGTTTGATACACATTTGCCATCTCACCTTAAATGTGCACTAGAAGTTGTGATTTTCCCCAGCACATTGTGATCATACATGTCATTGTGCCATACAATGACAAACTGGAGCTTGGTGAGACAGTGCCATAGTGCCATACCCTGACAGAGAGCTGTGCCCAGCCTGCTGCTTTCTGCTGGGAGTGTCTGGAAGTCCCAGCACGGCATCATTCCTATCTTCCCTCCAAGTGATGAGGGAGGTGGCAAGGCATTAGCATCCCCCCAGTCAGTGCCAGCAAGGAGGGCCAGACCAGGCTGGGACCATGCACATGCTCTGCTCTGTGCACATGTTCCTTGCTGCCTCAGCTTCTGTACAAAGGTGCAGTGAGGGGCTTTTCAGGAAAAGAGAGTAAAAATTGTGTGTAGAAAAATGTCAGCCTTGGAGTGTTTGTACACGTGGTGAGGGGAAAGGAGAAGGAATAAATAAGACTTTGTTTTGAAGTTCTTCAGTTCAGTCATAAGCTTTTGAGTTTGCTGAGCTGAACCAGACCAAGGCTCTCAGGGCCTGCTGGGTCCATGACTGGATTCCCACGCTGAAGACCCAGCACTGCCTCTTGGGCATTGCCATCAGGGCTCTGCTGTCCCTGGCTGGGGACAGGAGGCACCTCACCGCTGCTCATGGGTGGTACAGCACCCTCCAGGAACATAGTTCATGGTGATGTAATACTCAGAGTGAAAGGTTTGGGGCCCAGTCAGCAAACTCAAATAAAACTTCCAATTTGGAAGTGCCTAAGTTGTTTTCTTGGGTTAAGACATCAAAGCAAATTGTTGTCATGCTCCCACATCTCTACTTTTGTCCTGTCTCCTCAAAGAGAGAAAGAATCTTCTTATCCCAGTTTGAAGAAAATTAAATGTTGTACAATCCAAATTTTATTTCAAGGTGGAATGTGGATTTTTTTTTCTTTTAATTGTTTATTCAGTGTTTCTATAAAATAACATTGTCTCTTCTGTATGAAAAGGGATTTTATGCCAAGGCAACCCCAATTACAATTTAGGATATCCTGTTATTGTAAACATACTAGATTGAAAGAATGAATCATGTTTTGCTAAAGGTTTTGTCCTACTCTGGCATGGACAGTCCTGAAGAACATATTTAGAGAGAAAAGTAACTTCCAGATAACACAAAGTTCCTCAAAGTGTCCAGAGCAGATCCTGCATATGTCTGAGAACTTGCAGGTCCATTTACAATGCTGGGAATGAAGAATCCTCTCACACCACAAAAACTGGGTGCTTATGGGAAAAAAAATTCAAGTGGTCTTTAGTTGCTCATAAGTCAGCCCAGATATTTGTAAGCACTCTGGTACAACCTAGGTGCCAGAAGATGTGTACGAATTTTCAGGAGGACTCAGGAGAATACCTTCTGAATTATCAAATTCAAAAATAAAAGTAAAAATCTTCTCAAAATCCAAGGTCTCTGTCTTCTAATGCTTCATATATAACTTTGCATTCCCTTGATGCAGAAGGCAAACAAAACAGAAATGGGGTTGTTTGTGATGAAGACAGATCTTTCTTCCTCTCCCACTTGTCTTGATTTTGTCTTCAGGTTGCTTGCTTTTTCAATCTGTGGAGTTCCCTGGTCACGACTGCAGGTGGTCTTACGAACATCTACACAGTGTCCAGCCCAAGGACTCACATGCTGAAGGTTTACTAGTTTTCTATCAGCTTGATTTGTCCTGGCAGACTATTTTTTCCATAGGCTAATAGCTTGGATGCCTTCTGGCTGATCTTTTCCTCTTTCTTTTAAGCACGTGTTTTGAACTTCAAACTGTGTCCTGGTCTTGTAGAGAAAAAAAGATTATTTTTACATTTTGCCAGGCTTAACAGCAACAGTCTGAGGGATTACACATACAGGGAAGGAAATTAAGGGTTAAATCTAAGGCAGTAGTTATTGGAAAAGATCAGAAGTTCTGCTTCTTCCAACAGCTAAGCAAAACCACAAGTATTACGAAGAGACCAGCTCTGAGGACTGATGCCATCTTTCCATTTTACCCACTGACAACCCTCAACACAAGCTGGGCCTCATTTTCAGCCATCATGGAAAAAAATTCTTTTTTTAGTTCTCCCCCTCCATCCCCCTTTTTATATTTGTTTGTTGGTCTGGATTTTCTTTTAGTAGATCAAAGTTTATCTAATACTTGCTATGGTGTAGGTGTCTGTGATCAACAGCAATAAACACGACAAGAAAATGAGAGGCTGTCCTTCCATGCCCCAGAGCAAGCGACTGCCTGGAAGGACACGAGGCTCCTGGTGGGTGCGCTGCTGGGATCAGGGCTGCCAGGACCGATAGGCGGTGTAGTCCCGTGTTGGTGCATAGGACGGGTAACCCTTGTTCTTCTGGTATGGCGGGTGCCGGGGAGTCATGTTCATGTAGTCACTCTGATGGTACATATTCTTTTTGGATTTTTGCTGTGGGGAAGGGTGAAGAGAACTGTGAAAACTCTCATGTTAACTGCTGACAGGTCTGGCCCTAGGTCCTTGTTCAGGGAAGCAGGCATATTCATAAGGCAGCTTCAGGTTTAAATACATTAACAAAAGAATTAGAACACATGTTCTCATCAAATAATCTATGGAATTTGCCCAACCTGAAAGTTAGTCTCCATCTTATCTGGTGAGAGATTTACAGTGTTAGTTCTTCAGGTAAAGGAATGCTACACACCAAGGATACAAACTGATACCTCTCACCATCATCTTGCCTCTCTCATCTGTGGAATGATTCAGCAGAAACAGTAGCGTCTGAGCTGTGAAGGCTGTCCTTATTTATTAGGAGGAAAAGAGAAATTAGCTTAACTTGAACAGAATAAGAGCAAGAAAAATCAGCCCAGACTATGTGTATAATGGTTTTCCTACCATTTACAGCAGTGAGACACAATGCATATGTTGTTCTGAATCTTCCTTTAAGCGATGAAAGAATCAGAGCTGATGTTAATCTTTTATGTCTCCATATCTGGGCCTCAAAAATCTTATTTCCACTGTTGAATTCCTGCTTATAATGCCCCTGTGAGACAAGGGAAGCATCAGCTCTTTCAGAAATAAGAGTAGCAGAAGACAGGTGAAATAATTTGCCTAAAATCACATAGGAAATCTGTGGCTACAGCAGAATTTCAGCCTCTGACTGCTGCAGGCTGTGCACAAGGTTGGTGTTTTTTTCATAGCTTAAGGCTTTATTGATCAGGGGTAAGTAAAGTGCTTCCATGCTTTTTCCTTAATACTCATCATACACTGTTTTGCAATCTCCTTTTTACTGAAATTCCCTTCCCATGTATAAAAATAGTTGCATATGCTGCAGTATATATGCATAGGATGCTGTGGAATTGGAGGAGGTTTGCATTAGAAAATCTGATGGCTGAATTATGTTGTATGTGCAGAGTGGAGCAGCTACTATGAAATATTTTAAGCTGTTTTATATTAATGTTATATATATGCAAAGTGTTGAATGTAAGTTACATACTGCTTAAGCCATGTAATGCAGTCAATGCATGTAAAGCATTAGATACAGAAGCTTTATCTCTGTGTGTTCATCTCCATAATACAGGATTTCTAATTCACCCAAGAGGTAGTTTTGCATGGGAGAAAGACATTTTGGTAGCATGAGTGAGTGTTGGGCTGTTACAGGATCAAAGACTGCTACTTTTGCAATGGAAAGCAGTTTAGCAGTTTTTCTTCAGGGAAGGCAGAACTATATGAAAATAGGCAAATCTTTAGCTGCTTTCAGGAACTGATCAGGCTTGCCATGTCTGTCTATTATCACAATTAGGATACCTTTTTTTACAATATCACAAACAATTCTAGGCAGCTGTATTTATATTCAACACTCTAAATACATCCACAATCAGAAGACATACTATCTGAAAGAATACTACCAGCAGTAATAACAGCAGGTAAAAACTGATGGAGCAAACAACACACATGGCAACACAGCCTTGCCACTCTTGCTGGGGGCAGACATGTTAGTAGCAAAGTGTGAAGCCATTAGGTAGCAAATGAATATAGCACAGAGAAAATGGTTCAGATTCTAAATGATGGGATTTGAAGCTATAGCATCTCATCTGTGGCACAGCCACAGCAGCACAGCACTGTAACACCAGCAGCTGTTTGCTGTAATCCTCTCAGCTCTCCGAGGAGTCAGCCTCTACAACAGGGCACAAAGAGGAACCACTTAACCTGCCTTTTCATTTTCCTACGGCAGTGCCCCCTTTGATTGTTTTCCATTAGAAATAGCCACAGATTGAGAAAGTGTTTTTTTGTGAAACACTTAGCAGATCTCAAGCTTCAGCTAGCAGTGGCTTTCTGTATATATGCAACATTTAACCTGGCAGAGACTCTGGAGCCTTTATACAGACTACCTCATAATTGTTGTTTTGAAAATCACTATTTAACAGCAAATATTGAGGGGAAAGCCAGAGTGCAAGGAATTGAGTTCTCTATGTTCAAGTCTTTCTCACATGGAGTAAGTAGTGTAAATTGGCCCTGGAGATCACACTCCTAAGACTTGTCAAGGAAAATGTCCTTCTGATGCCCCTGTATCATGCCTCTCTTTTTTTACCCCAGGAGGAGAACTGGATGTGACTTGGGCCAGTCAACTCTCCAGAGAGATTAGAAAGCAAAAATTAAGATCTGTAAGGCTGTCTCAGCTTTCTTACTGTTGATGTACAGACAAGGGACTACTGAGATCCAGGTGCTCCTATTCCCTTGTAGTCAAGCTGCCAGAAATAGTGGTTGCTCGAGGGAATTGCTGGATAGGCACAAGACACCAGTGCAGATGGTCGTGGGCTAACTGAAGGCTCCCTATAGATTGTTTTATTTTAGGTGAGCTCCTGTCAGTATAGCCTCAAAGGGTTTTGCCAGAAATGCTTGTAGCTCTAGATTTCCCTGACAGGTTCAGTTGGCAGACGTAGAGACAGTGTCCTGGTATTGCTGGTGTGCAGGGCACTGCCAACACTGTGGCATTACTATTTGCTTTAGGACTCTACTGCAGAGGCCTGACTGCCCACCTGGAGAGCATCTGGTGTTTCAGCTCTTTTGGGGTACACCATGGGTGTGCATACATAGCTGGGTTGAAGAAACACTTCAGTCATCCTGTACTGAAGGGGGGATCTGTGACTTAGTGGTAAACATGGCAAGTATAGCCTGAGAAATGAACTACTAGAGCATATAGAGCAAAGGAAAATGCTAGTTGCTTACCCAGTAGTTAATAAAAACTGCAGTTATTAGCATGCTGTAGAATGCAAGAATTCCAGTCACTGTTGCTAGAATCCACAAAGGAATTGCAGACTGAGGCTCTTGTATTTGGGTGGGTGTCTCTTTAAGGAAAGAGCAAAGAAAACTTTAAGTACATTAAATCAAAAACATTGATCTCTGCCTATTTACTCCTTGTTCCAATGTGTCATTTTTATTAATCATCATTTTAAGATCTCTTCTTCAGGAAATTCAGAGCAGGAATGTAGTTTTACCAGGCAATCCAACTTCTTTTTTAAGGAAACAATCTGCCTTCAGCCATTAAGTAAGGAGTGTGTATAGAGAGGATACTGGCCTACAGAGATTTCTAGCTTACCTTTCACGTGAATAACAGTCCCGTTGCTCTTCTCATTGTAGACGTATGGGGGTGGATACATGACCTCAATTTTGCAGAAGTAGATGTCAGTTTGGTTGGCATTCATGTTCCAAAGATTGAAGATGACTTTGTCTTTATCATGATTCCCTTGGCAGTTGAATTCTTTATTTGAATTGCTGCTAATTTTGGTTGTGTTCCATGAAATAAAGCAAACTTCAACTGAACTGTCCGTTCCTTTGTGTAGCGAAGCTCGAAATTCCTTCCCTGTCCCATTGTATTTGTAGTTACAAACTAGAGTTGCAGTTTGGTTAGCTACGATGAGCAAAGGATGCTGAGCCACTAAAATCTTGTTTTCTAAAAGGGAGGGGAGAAAGTGAGAAAAACACTTGTTTATAAAATACAGTATGAGACTTCAGAACCACACATCCTCCCCTGCAACTCTACTCCATATCCCCTCTCCCCTGCTGACACTCCCTACCAGGGAGTACGAAACCACCCATCTGCAGAAGCAGTTTCTCACAGGAGCTATTGTTGCAGCAATCCACCTGTATGTAAATAATTACATAGTCATTAGGGGAGACTATGAGATCAAGAGTGTTTTTCTTCAGAGTCAGAACACTAGCAGAGACAGTGGCCCATGATTAAGATTTAACATCAGAACTCAGAAGCCTAGTCTGCAACTGTGTGCATGTGTGTATATAGAAGGCCATCTAAGTCTATCCTTCATTTAGCAAGCAATTTCCCAGGGAACATTATGGCGTGAAAATACTATGAATTGACTCTGCATTCAGATAAGAGATTATTATTTATACATTTGCTTTTTAATTCAAGGACTCCTGAAGAGTTTGCAGGTGGATTTGCTGAACCAATTCAAGGGTTTGGACCTTGGGCAATGAACACTAAAAGCATGAACTGCTATCATTTTAATGTAAAATAAGTAATTTCTCTAGCTAGCAGCTGTAGTAGATTCTTAATCTCTCAAAGGACTCAGGAGCTGACTAATTTGACACTGCACTGGCACTTAGCACTTGAATGCCTGTAAAAAAGCATGTCACATGAATGTATAATTGAATTTGAATTGACCAGACTTATACACAAACAGGAAATGTTTTCTGACATGTAGACCTCTGTGCTATCATCTGCCAAACAATGAAACACTGCAAGAACTATGCAGAAAGACAATTTCTTCAAAGAAAAGTCATTCTGTACAAATGAGGCCCTTCTTTTCAAATGATGACCTCTAAGTAAGAAGAAGGGAGTTTTGGCTTTTAAGCTAGAGACTTGCCAAGGCTTTTGTATGACCACTTAAGCCTTTATGCAAGCTCAGCTAATAGGAGGTCTGGATAGTCTTTTATAGATCCCTGAGAATCACTGTGGCTGGTAGAATGACAATTGTACCTCTTGTCCTCAAAATGTGGTGCAAACCTAGATTCTTTCTACTTAATCTGTGTGATGAGACTTCAAAAAAGCTAGTAAGAGAAATGAAGTGGGAAGGAGACCAGACCCAGAATGCCCAGAAAACGTGTTTAAAACTGTATTTAACAATATTTAGGACCAAATGATGCTTAGTGTATTCATGCCTGCACAAGAAGATGAAGTACCCTGGCTTGTTGAGTAGGATACTCCTTTGGGATGAATGTGGTCCAGGGAATAAAGCAAACACGAAGAGATGAATGAGATGTCCAGGACCAGTAGTAGGGTGCAGACAGTAAAAACAAACCTTTGGCTAGCAGATTCTCCAGTTACCAGCAGAACCCGTGAAACTGCTGAAGTTGTTAATTTTCTCATTGAAAGTCTTATTTACCAGCCCTTGTTTCAAATGAGAGGAGGAGATGTGAGACAGGGAATGCTCCAATTGCCTCATCTTTAAAAAAGAAAGATTGTAGCCTATCCTCCTTGTGTCTCTTTGCCCAACATTGTTGGGGGGGAGGGTTGAGGAGAGCTGATAATGGCTCTGGAATCCCATGTTTGCAGGGAACCCAAACACTGTGAAACTTTGAATGAAGGATAGCATTTCCAGGCTTTCCAGCAGAAAGAGACATGGGTCTTCTATTCCTAGGACAGAGTGGCAAAGTAAGAACAGAGAAGGCAAGTCTTTACTTAAGGTGGTGCCTGTGGTGAGTTTTCATCGAAATGAAGACATTTCAGCAAAACAATTCAGTTTCATTGAATCAGCATTTTCCGACAAAAGCTCTCACATAGGCTTATAAGGCATTCTAGTAAGTGGTGAGGTTCGGATTCCACCCCTTTAGACAAGGTATTTGATCACATTTTTGTTGGCCGAAAAATTGATTTTTGGCCTATGCGGCAATTTGCAAGTCTGCAGTAGAATTGTTCTACCTTTAGCACAGCAGAATACTACACATCTCACTTGAGACAGTTACTCTACTTTGCAAAGGGATTGAATGCACCTTCAGGGGAGATCGTTTCTGTCTCAGAGTTGACAACTGAAATAGGGTTCCAGAACAGACAGAAGTATTACACTTCAGAAAAGTGCTTGACTGTTTCCATTGCAAGTACTTACAGAAAACTAATGCATATTTATTGCTCAGCCTGATCATATTTTCACTGTGGCCAGAGGAAAGTCAAAGAACACTGAAAATCTCATCACTGAGGGACAACCTTCAGATGTTATTTAGACTCTTCTGCAGACCCCGATGACTTACTCCATCTCTTTCACTGTCATCAGCTAACCTGGATTCCTGACGTTTAGGCCTGAGCTTCATGCCTTGAGCTCCACTACTTAACTACAGCTCTGGACTATTTATGTCCCTGCCATGATACTGTGATAATTGGCAACCAGTCTGTTTTGATACACCCACCAAAAATGATAAATTCCTTCGACTTATTTTCACCTCTTGGATTTATAGTCCAAACTGTTTGCCTTGTCTTGCAGGCTGGGCTTGATAACCCAGCTCCATGCTGCTGATGCTGGGCAGTGGGAAAAAGCTCATTTTTGGATCATTAAATGAAGACAGCTCCTACATGATTGAAGCTAAGCACCCAAATCTATTTTCACAAAGTGGCTTTACTAGATAAACCTAAATTAAAGAAGATATTTTTGTTTTCATTTATAGGAACTAATTAGCACCACATGAATTGGTTGGGCTGCAATGCCAACAGGGGCAAGGCAAACTTACCCCACCGGTGTGTTAGACAAGCCCTGCTGTCCTCCTCCTCCTCTGGACTTGGAGGTTTTTTTGAATTGAATAAAGTCAGTCATGCTAAAATGTGTATTAGTTTCATGGGGAAGACAGAGTAACGCCAAACATCCCTCACTTCACTTGTGATCTGAATAGGATTTGACTACATTCTTAGTAGGATGTAGACCATTCTAAGCAAACATGGGCTGAGGGTGCTTTTGCCTTCACAGAGCCAGTTTTTCCTCATAAGTGTCACTTTGGGTTTGTTAAATGGTGAAACTCTGAAACATTTTGTAGGTGTTTCCATTCCCCTAAATAGGGTTATGATTGCCACTTCAGAGCTGTGTTCAGTCATGTTGTGTAGTAATAAATATCTATATCTTGGCCTTACCCAGCCAGGAAGATAGTAGTTATGAAAAATCATTGTTTACAGTTTCAAAAAGCAGTGATGTTTAAAAATGTAAAATCATTTCAGTCAGTGTGGACAAGCTGCAAACCTTCTCTTAGGATCTTGGGATTTATATGCAATAGTGTGTAAGATCTCTAAATGTTTGTTAAGCTTTTTTGTAGCTTATTTTTAGTGCTGGGCATTTCTTATAATCACATGTGAGGGGGTTTTGCATCATGAAACAAAGTGCCATCCATCAATAATATCTGTAAAATACCGACTTTCTGATCACCGAACCCTGATGCAAGCAAAACTTCATTGAAGTTTTTTATTTTTTTCTATTCACCAAGAAAGTGAAATAGAGTTGACAAAGTATGGAAAATAACTATTTTGAGGTGGGTTGTTTTTTTATTTTCTCCAGAACTCCTCTTGAATCATCATCAGCTATTGGAAAAAAACATTCTGCTAAAATATTTAGTACTCTTTGTCTTTTTTTTTATGCCAGTTGACTTCAGGGAGCTATTTTCCAGAGCAAGGTATCTAAGATAAGTTGGGATTTCTGTAAGCACAGGAAAGAAATGGCCCACCTAATTCGCTGGGGGGATAGGGAAAAACCTGAAAGGAATTTGTTTAAGCCACAGGCAGAAAGGCACACAGGTATGTTATAAACAAAGCTATTTCATTTTTGTTGCTGGTGGTCTGTTCAATTACGTTTACTCTTCTTTCCTAGGTGCAAGGGTCCTTCTCTTTTACTTTGGTTTGAGGCCACCCAGCTGTGTGTTTAACGTGCAGCTGGGGGGATCCTCTCTTTCTGGCCTTTACAGACCTGTTTTCTGCTAAACTTTCTTGTTTTGCTGTGAGTACTGCAGGCAGCGGAGTACTCCAGAAAGCCCAGGTGACACTCTTGCTTTAATCAAATCCAGTCTGAGCACAGGGGTTTTTCTTGGCAGTTTGTGATTTATTTTTTTAAAACAAGAATTAGTTGATGTCTTCCTAATCTCAGTTAACCTTGCCTCATCCATCTTCTGCATTCTGGTAACCCTGGTGGGTTAGAGGTTGATTTTAACCCCCAGAGACCATAAGCCAGAAGGTTCTGTCGATAGTAAAAAGATGAGGTCAGTCGTCATACACTGCAGTGGGAACCTGCTTATATTACTTACTTCACAAAATACCAGACACTTGATCTAGCTGCCTCTCTGACAGACCACAGCAGGGCAATTATTTAGCCAACAAAATGGGGAGGAGGACAAACTTTGTAAATGTTAGTGTTTCTTCAAAAGGGAAATGACTAAACCAGTATTTTAAGTCCCTTTCTATGATTTAAACTCAAACAGTTACTGATTAAACTGCAGCAGTTAGTGATACAGTCTAACAACAGGACAAATTCTGTTGATTTTCCCAAACCAAAATACCTGAGGGTTATAGTGCACTTCATGGCTTGAGGAAGTCATGCAGGGTTTTGACCTGCCTTAGTGTTTTCCATGTACTAAGGATCAATCACCTTGAAAATGAGGAGTGAAAAAAATAGATGGGGAAAGGACGAGAGCCCTGAGAAGCTAATGACCTCATGTGCTTCTCTTTAAGCAGTTGAACAATTTTGGTGAGTCTGTTCTTTATGCAAAGCAAGTGTACATATGTCTATAAAGCCATGGCATAACGCCTGTGTCTGAGAACCACATACTGTAATTAATTCTGCTGCAATTTAAAAGCACTGCTTTAAAGCTGTTCACACCTCATTGAAATGTGTTTAGAACTGTTAACCTACTGCTGATATTATCCCCTCCTGGAATTAGTGTCTTCTTTGACAATCCAGGGGCCTGGTGTGGAAACAATTATGATATTGCAAACAGAGAATTATAAACATGGGAAAGGACAAGGAAGAAAAAAACCTATGATTTCTGAAAGAAATGGTGAACACAGTGTCATGCAAACTACAATGCCTTCACTAAGGAAAAGAACTATGTAAAAAATAATGTAGAAATAAGAAAAAAATACTAGAAAAAATACTAGAAAAAGCGACATTTTTAAGATGTTGTCTATGTTAAAAATTTTGTACTGGAAAACAGATTTTTATTCCTATCTGTAACTTCCCTGTAAAATACAAAACACTGATACTTGGAGAAGACGCAGTAACAACAGTTCCCAGCCAGCCGTCTGAAAAATTGTCTGTCTCAAGATTACCCTAGCAAGGCATCATCCCTTGCCTTGCTTTGCATTTTAATGTATCCGTTGGAAAGACATATTAGCTCTGAACATATGAACACTGCATCAGCAAGACAACACCAAGATAAATACCCTCAGCCACAAAAACTGAAGAGTCAGGAAGATTCACTAAGACTCAAGATTTCAAAATCACAAAGAGATTTTTTTTCCTGAAGATCTTCAGAAAGAAACCAGGTGTCTAGTAAGTATCAGTAAACCACTAAACAATGCAAAAATCAGAAACTTGGCAAGTCCCATCCTCCCATCTTTGAGCTCAGTAAGCAACTCTGCTTTTGAGCATTTATTTGCTAGTCCTGTGAGGATGTCGGTGCACTCAGCTCTGGAACCCATCACACCAAGCCAGGCCATGGGGGAACCTAAAACTTTACAAGTACACTTGGCGATGTGGAGAGTCTGCCCCAGGAGGGGTGTTGGCACCAGGTCTGCTCAGACCTGCTGCCCCCAAGAAAAGGCACTTGTGAGCAGAACTTGTAAAGCCCAGGGGTAGGTGGAATAAACACCCCTCTACCCATGCATGCAATTTCCAAATGGATCTAGAGAGAAGTCAAATTAAAGGAAAACTCTTGGGTCTCATCTTGGAGGGATACTTGTGGCAGGAGAAAAATTGGCCTCTTGGTTATATCAAGTTGATCCATTTGCAGACTTAGCAGCATGCTGTCTCTCCCCTTTCATCCAAACAAGAACAATTTGTGCAAAATTAATTCAGAGCTATACCAGACCTTCTACCCCTTGATGATCAAAGAGAGGAAAAATAGGGGAAAGGATTGAAATGTGGGGGGTTTTTGTTACCTGTTACATCAGCAGTGGGGATGAAGCAGAGCACCACGAGGATCCCCAGGAGCATGGTGCTAATGGTGGGCCTGCTGCCTTGTCCCCTCCCCCTGCAGGCACTGCCACGTCTCCCAGGGCCCCACAGCACCTGCCTTCCTTCCCTGTGGGGCCAGGCTGCACCCTCGGGTGCTCACACAACTTCTCTCCTCCTCCTTCTGCAGCACATGATACACTGCCTGGTGAAACCACTGTAATGGCAATGCTTGAACAGGAAGTTAAATTGTTTGATGATTTTAGTCTTAGGAAACTGCCTCTGCAAAGCTCAGTAATACTTAAAAGGTGCTGGAAGTCTGCATTTCAAGATAGGGACTGTCAGCCCTGTATTGCAAGGTGTGGTTACGTTTGGGGCTCTGCAAGGCTGCTCCTGTCAGGGAGGAATGGACCTCCCTAGGGACACAGTGCTCTTTATTTACCAGGAGTACATACACATGTAAACTGGTTCCATCATCATGGGAGAAGCAAACACCAGTTTCCAAGTTCCTGATGGCCAGGCCTGGCCCGTCAGGAAGTTGTGTGCTCAGGAACCTTCACCTTTCCTCAATCCTAGGAGCAAAAATCTTCCTCTCTTGGCCTACCATCTTGCTTCTGCCTGTTTTTCCAGGCCCTGGGAACACTGACATATTTTGGCAGTTTGTTCATACTCATTTTTCTGCATCTGCTTGTTGCCTGAATGCAGAGCCAATAGTGCAGGAAACAGTGATCTGGTATACCTTCACATTTTGAAAAATATCACAATTTATGAATGAGTGCAACTGTAATCCAAATAACATCTAAGTAAAGGCAGCATGCAGCAAGCACATTGCTCAGTCAGTGCTTTCATGGAGGCCTTCTTCTGTAAAGTTTTTTCTTCAACTCATCAGGTAGATGCTCTCTCTTCCTTTGCCTTGCAAGCTCAGTGTCACCTCTTCCCTTGCAAAAGCAGGTTGTGAGAGCCTGGTGATGGCATTTATAACTGTGAGAAGCTCTGGTTATTAACTATTTATTTTCATCCACCAAAGTAGAAATATTTAACTGTATCAATGCCCATCACTATCTTGGATTTATTTGAGAGAAAAGGGACGGTAAAGCAGGAAAACTTTCAAGAAAATTGGGTGGTTATAGAAAGGGATGAAAGAGCATGTACTATTCTTTCATAACCCTTAGTATCTGAAACCTTTAGGCCATGTTTTATCAGAAATTACAAATGCAATTTATGAGTTGCCTTAGCTGGTATATCCATTTGCAGTCGAGGAATTTAAACATTATTCTTTTGCTTTGTAATTGGTGTAATTTGCCTGCAATACTGAAAGTTTTGGAATTTCCTTAAACTAATTAAAAAGTAAAAAAGAGAAAAAAATCAGATTCTCTCTTTCTTAGCCCACTTTTGTGGTATCTAGGTAAATGTCCTGACACATTTTTTTGAGTCATGTGAGTATACCTGCAGTTACCAATGAAATAGTCTCAGCTTAACTTGCAGTGAGAATCCCTCAAAAATGTTACAAAATTCAGTACCTTTTTGCTGAATTGCTGTTACAGAGATGAAAACCCACTGCTGGCTCTGGTAATATCTTCTGGCTCTGGTAACTCAACGTACACAATCTGCATCTTGGCTGTCAGATCCTTTCTGTATTTGGGATAGGGACTGGAAATGCACGAGGAATACATTTTACCCTCATCCCAGAATTAGCAGAATATATTGCAGAGAGAGATACTGCCATTAATTTCACTGGCATACATTGGCAAAGGGGCACTATTCAGGTGGAAACCAGATTATGGAAAGAGCTGTGCAGGAGGAGATCCTGCTCTAAGAATCCACTAACAAAAACCTGAGAGAACAGTGTGCGCTCTCTGGGTGAGGTCCCATTTATTCCTTTCCATCTCTTATTGCTCCTCATGTGCCTCTCCCATTGTGAGGACAGACCAAGGTACTGATTGCAAACAGGGACTGGAGTGGTGGAATGGAGGAGAGGGAAGAGGGCCCACTGGGCAATTCTCCGCTGTGGCTCTAGAGACCAAGCTGTGATGTATCATTTCTCTCTGTGTTGATGAATAGGGGTACCAGTATTGCCCTTTTCAGAGCTTCTTTTTTTCAGCTGTGATTTTAGTTTTGCCTAATTGTTTCTTCTTTGATCTCTGGAGTAAGGAAGGGTGCTTTCTTCCTCCCAAATAATTTTTGGCTCATCTGCACTTCCTGGTTTTCTAGGATTTTAAAACCATTGTGTTCCCGAGGGTACAGTTCCTTTCCTTCTCAAAATTGCATCTCTTCCTCTAATTTAAATAATTCATTTCCAATCACTTAGATACTTGGCTGTGCCACTTCACATGTGTGATCTTTTTCTTTTGCCAAAGTTATCATGAGGACAGGGGAAGAAGATATTTTAGCTTTCAGCAAGCTATCTTGTACTTAGGACAAACCACATAAAAATTTATCTAGGAAAAAAATCTGTGAAAATGTCTCTCAGTATGCCCTCACTCTTAAATTTGCATTATTCTCCCACTTCTCTAAGTATCTCTCCTTCTATATCCTGAGCATTATCCAAGGGTGTTCTGCAGTAACATTAATTCAGGCAGTATTGACTTCTATTCTTACCCCATTTTCCATTCGTATTTCAGCTGTTGAGTCTGTACACTGGCAGACAGGATCTGCTTGCTGTCGCAGTGATGGAAATCCAGACTAACACTGTAATTTCAGTGGAACTAGAGCTGTGAGAGCACTGAAAGAGCTAAAAATGCCATTTGGCCATGTTTGGGAAAAAGAATGTTTCCATCTCATCACAAAATGGCTGAAATTGCAGTCCAAGAGAAGTAAATTAAAGGTTTGTAAATAGGTTTGGAGGGTACACAAGAATCTAGAGTATGGGTTTGGGCTTTTTACTCTTCACTGTATGTAAATAAAACAACAGTCTAGGTATTTGATCATAGCTTTTTATACCTACTGTTAGAAACCCAAGCACTGACAGGAGCTATGGCCTGAGTTTTAGAGAAATCTAACAGGATCTAGTATAGTTTCTGAAGGATTTTCTGGATATCTTTAAGAGTACCAAAAACTCCCAAGCAGGCTGCCAGTTTGCCTTTACATAAAAGAATGAGGGAGTGATGACCCACATATCCTCAGCCAAGTGTTCAGCTGTTAAAGTCAAGAAAGACATTCCAGATTTATTATGATTTAAAAAGTGGATAATTTAGAAAGTAATTATTTAAAAAATGAAGCCTCCCTTCAGTCACTGGAAGTTGTATAGTGCCATAATTGTTCCCAGCAAATACTCCTGTTCTCAAGCAAATAAAACTGTATATGCATACTAGAAGAATAATTGCATCAATATACTATCGTTCACTTATTTCTGAAGACTCCAATCTGATGGAAGACAGTAGGTCACTAAACTACCTTTCAACTACTATAGACAATTAACTTTTATGTCCCTGTACTGTCCTGCAACTACATAGTAAGATTAAATTTAACAGTTGTCTGAGAGAATCTTCCTATGCTTCCCTACCATAAAGAACCATGATGCAGACCTTGAGTGAGTAGCCTATGTAGGCATTATTTTGCTTGTTCTGCATGCTTGTATGTTGTCAGCTGCTGAAGTAAATGCTTTCTTTCTTACGACTGCAATTCTTAAAACATCTTGATTCTTCCATTGCTGCTCCAAGTAATGATGTGTTTTGAACAGTGCTATGCATCCTTGGTACAGATGGGAGATTGATTCTTTCACTTTTTGCTTACAAGCAAAGTGTGCTTTAACTATCTGCTGTAGGGGTGCAGAAGTGGAGTGACAGAAAGAGTGTAACAAACTGACATGCTATTTTTAACTAGGAAGACAATCAGTTATGTATATTATTCACCTCCTACTATATCCAGTAAGCTGGCCCAAGGAGTTATGTTGTATTTGTCACCTGAAGCTCTTCATAAAGTGACATGTTGTTATCTTCACTTTGCAGATGGAGAATGGAATCACAGCAAGGTGAAGAGACGTGCCCAAGGACATGCCTTAGGTTAGTGGCAGAGCTAGGAACCTCTATGAGTAGCCCTGGTAAGCTCTGTACCTTGAAAGATCTGACCAGTTTTCTCATGGCCTCCATTCCATGTTGTCATTTCCCATGCACACTGATGAATTTTCACCACATTCTGAGTGTTTTTATATCCTTCTTTCTTTGAGTCCAGGTGCCTTCATATCACAAGTACAACCATTACCCTTAGAAGGAAATATCAATATACTCCTTCAGAGGGAATTTTAAGTTGTTTTTCTGTAAATTAAAATGTTACAACTGGTGTCTGGTACATAGGAACCTTCCAGGGCCAGAACTAAATATGACGTGTCATGGTGGAAAGGGAACTTTCTCTTTTGGAAAGATGTGAATTTTTTGTTTCCAGCCCTCAAGATAGCTGTCCTAATGTGTCACTAACATAGGACTAAGTGCTAACATCAAACACATACAAACCTGAAAGAGAGCTTGAGAGAAGCCTTCCCTTTGGGGAAAGAAATCTTTCCTTGACAGACTGATTATTTTTAATGCTAGTAGATGAAGCTCTTCATTTGTGTTTGTTGGAAAGGGGCAGGAGTTCACACATGTACATTCCTGGCTTCCAGTTTCAAAGTTGTAACCTTTTCTTCTGGCTGTACCTATTCCTGGTTTGAACTGTTAGAACAAGTCTTAAAGGAGGTAGATTAATGAGTTGGGGGAGAATGGCTCAAAACTGCATGATTAACTCCATCTGTCACTTGCCTGTAACCTGACATATGGCTGCTGCTTCATTAGAGGCCAGTGTTTAGGTAGGAATACCTGGAATA
Organism: Aphelocoma coerulescens; assembly: GCF_041296385.1. Lineage (NCBI taxonomy): Eukaryota > Metazoa > Chordata > Aves > Passeriformes > Corvidae > Aphelocoma > Aphelocoma coerulescens. Next base: position 14,355,903 of record NC_091021.1, read on the forward strand.
AGGCCCACAGGTGAATACATATATATGCTAAGTGTTCTGTGATAAAAGCATTTTGAAATTAGGTCTGGAGGGAGAAGAATTTCTGTTGGCTGCACTGCCTGGTGCTTTTTCCTCTTGGGTAGAGAAGGTGAAGAATGCTATATATTATCATGGAAGATATGGCAACAAAGCAGTGTTGTCCTCTTAAGGCATGTCTCATTTTTTCAAACTGAGATAGTTTATCTCCTTCTCCTTTGTCCTGCTGAAGACAAAAGATATGAAGAAGCACTGCCGATATATTACAAGAAATTTTAAATAAGAGGAAGCATCTTCCAAAGAACTTAAGGCCTAGAAATCTTGAGCAGACAAATTCAAAATTCATCTTTGTGCAAAAAGACAGCTTCCAGACCTGGCTGTCTACAGCTTGTCCAGAGAAGTTTCATAGATCTCTAAATACCAGTAGAAAGTTTTCTGTCTGCTAGGACTATGTTTTCATATCTGAGGGCAAGATGGAGTGTCATGGGAGGTCCTGCAAGGTCTGAAGGTTTGTAGAGAGCTGCCAAGGGAGGAAGGCTTTCTGGGGCTGTGCTAAATGGCAGTCCCATGGAACAGGAGTCCAAGCCTGGAATTACACATCCAATATGATCTGACTGGACTTGGCTTCTCCGCCATCTGTGCCAGCATTTCCTTTTGGAGGGAAATAATTGACCAAAATTTTTGCTGCCAAAAGCAGCACATGAATAGTATGGATAATCAGGAATCCAGAGCCCTGGCACGAGGTAAGGATGAAATCAAACTGGTGGTGTAGACACTTGAGTCACTCGGCAAATGTTACCCATAGTAAGGGAATGCTGTAGCTGAGACTTCCAAGGAATTTCCTGCATTGCCTTTATTTGTAAAGAACAGTCTGTATATCCTGTACTTATGGGTACAGCCTTAGCTAGAGAAAATCTTTCCACCTCCTCTGGGTTCATCAGAACCGGCACAGTCCAGGCTCAGCTCGGTATATTAGGTTTTAAGACTGTCATGTTCAAGCTCATTTTAAAAGCTTTAACTCTTTCGCTTCCTCATTGTTGTGTTACTTTATGCCTTGCCCTGCATTTCACAATGATGGTAGTGGTGCTATCAGCAAAGTACATGGATGGTGAAGCACTGCACTTCTACAGTTCTTCCCATTTGCACAAACTTGGAAGGAAGCATTACTCATGTTTATGAACAACTGAAACTAGAATAGAGCACGCCACACAATAAGAGCCCCTTTGAGGAAGTTTCAAAGGGCTGCCCAGCAACCTCGCTCATCCAATGGAATATATTTTTTGATATTACTTCATTCTGAGTAGTCCTCACAGGAAATAATTATTTTGGTAGACACTAGCACACTAACTTGTAGGATAAGTATTTCCAGATTACTCCTTTCCCTGAAGACAGTGGCTTCTTTACGCCTAGGCAAACCTAGCTGATGTCCAAATTCAACAACTTTCTGCCTGAGAAGTGCCCTATTCTTAGACTGTGGTGTTGCCAACACCAACCCACAGAGTTGTTTTCTGCCAAAATACTATGAGAAACAGACTTTTCATTGTATTTCTGCTACTTCAAAAAAATACTGAGTCATAGCACACTGGAAATGTTTGTGCAGGGCTGCATAGGAAAACATCATAAATACATTCGAAAGAATTTTAAATATTTCCACATAGGAACTAAGTACCAATATTCCTGATTCTTAACTGTGAAAAGTGCTGAAAGCAGAGAGAAGTCCTTTTCAAATCACAATAGGAAGCACCTGATTACTGATTTGGATATGCATGTGAATTCTGGTAAGTGCTTATTAATTTTATAATGGATTTTTTCTTAGAAAATAAATCCGGCATTTTTTGAGCATGCCAGCATGCTCAAAAAAATTCCCTTAGACTATTCCTTTAAACAGGAAATCGAAAACAATCGCTTTGCTGTTTACAAAGGCCTTGCTGGGTTCAGAGGGTAAGAATCCTTGCTCGTTTAAAGAGGAGGAGAAAAAAAATTATTTGATGGTTTATTAGAAGTCACATCCACACAAGAAGCAGAGAAAATTTCCATCCGTTATTTCAGAGATGTAAAGTCTGTCTACTGGTGCAAGCCATGGGGTCCAGCAGGGAGCCACCCAAATGTTTAGGTGTCTCCCCTAATGTATCTTGAGCCCAAGAAGTATTGGTCCCTCGGACATGCCAGTGGCTCACCCCTCAGCGTACGAGCAGCTGGTGCACACACAGCCTCGTAATGCGAAGGGCCACGACAGTGTCCTTGGTGTGGCCACTCCCCAGGGGCTCCCAGCAGACAGCTCTACTTGCCCTTGCAAGCCAAACCTTACATCAGAGATCATCCCAAAATGTCTGACAACCAAGCACCATGTGCTGGAACTACCTAGGAAATCTGAGCCCATAGGCAGCTATTAGGATTGGAAAGCTTCCGCTTCACATTGCTGCTGCCTCGTATCCATATGTATTCCTTTCTAATAAAACCAGAATAATCTCATCTCTTCCTATACACAAAGTTTGATCCTGAAGGGGTCCAGCTACATATTGCTAATTGCAGCTGTTGGATAATCTTTCAGATGATATTAAAATACAGTCAAATTTTAATATTTCACTAAGCTTTGGAGGTTATTAAAAGCAATGTAAAACCTCTGGTTTTGCTGATTTCAGGACAGTCTGAGAGTTTATAAAAATTGAAGTACATTTTTGTAGCCAGCTCTATTAAGGTTTTATGATAAAATTAGAGTTCATTATTAAATTTCTGAGCTTTTAGTTTTATGCCTCTGAAACCTGATGTTTTCTGCTGTCATTTTTCTGTGGCTTCAGAAGATTATTGTTGATGACTCTATTAACCCTAATTCTACATTCTACTTGCACAGGCTTTTTATTAAAGAAATATTCTCACAAGACTCCAAAATGTCTATCTGGTTCATAAAAAGGCAATAATTAATTCAGTCCTCCTTTCATAATTGGAAGTAAATGTTTTTTACAAAACAAATTATTCTATATAAAATTTTGCTTGTTCAGCCAAATTTCCCTTAGTTAGTATTACTTAAATTTCCATGATCATTTGCATGTGGGTTTTGTATTATATGTAGTATCATTGGAGGTTTTCACAGAGCAGCACTGCAGGATAATAGAGAAATAGTAGGTAACAGAGGTTTTGGAAATAGAAGAAAGTGACTAGTCTCATGATCCCATCTCACTCCTGGTTTCCAGGGGTCATGTTTAACAACTTGAGAGCCCTAAACATTTTGTAAACAATTTTTTATACAGATTAGTATTAATAATTATTATCTGTTCAGTAACTGATACGCTTCCATCATTATTCTCCTATTTTAAAGATTTCGCTTCCTCTGTCAGAAACGATGGCATGTGAATTAGGCAAACAGCCACATACCCTTGGGGGCATAAAAAGTAATTTGGGTATTTTCTGAGATGTTGGTCTGCAAACAAATCATCAATTGAAATGTATTTGTATAATCTGTTTGTTGAATATTTATGACCAGTCCTACAAACACAGGAGTCAAGATAATGTGATTGTCAAGTCACAAGCAGGAAAAATGTACTAAATTAAACAAATCACTTATTACCATAAACAATTCATCCTGCTCCGGGTCTGGGAACTAATAAAGCTAGTAGAAATAGATTCCTCTTTTTCAGAATGCCTAGAGGGGATTTACTGTGTGAGGACATACCTGTATAAAGAAAGTAAACATCTTTGGTTGTATCAGGGAAACGATTTGAAAAAGCCCAGTCTCTAATAGCACTGTAATGATGGGAAGGAGAAAGAGTGTTTAGCTCTTTATTTGACCTTTATTGGAGTAAAAGAGCAACCTTCCTTTTCAGTCTTTCCACTTGACTGTTTTGTAAAGAGGTTTAATTGACATCACTACTTTGATATTTCTTGGCTCTTCCTTTCATCCTTGGGAATAGGTTATACTGGTTTTCATTTGTTCATTAGCCTAAAGTAATGCATTGAATTTGAGCTGATATGAGAGCACTAGAGCCAACATTGGTTCTGGACAGGCAGAAGCCTACAAAGGTGTGGACACCTAGAGCCAGCACAGGACTCCTTGAATTCTCTCTGCAGCCTGGCTGTAAACACTGGCAGGAAGTGTGAAGAGCACACACCGTACACAAGTCAGGCGTGAACAGGCAGTCTGCAGGCAGGCGGAATCCATTGTTCAGCTGTAACCAGCTGACGTGGAGAAGCATTGTTTTAAGACCGGAGTGTAGATTTCAAGGCAGAAGGAACAACCACACAGTCACGACCAAGGTTGCCCCCTTGTTGGGAATGCCTGTTTGTTATGGTCCTGCCCATTGAGAAAGAGCAGTGGGCTAAGCAGCTGGGAGAGAGAAAACCATCTGGGGCCCAGGTGCTTGGGTGTTGGAGTTCCAGAAAACCCCCCTCAGCTCTTGCAAACAGCAATGGCATCTTTTAATCTGCATTTGATTTCATTGCATCTTGCTGAAAATAATATAACTCTCATGGATCTAGGGAGTTCTGGGCTTTCATAACAAAATCCATTTCTCTATAGAGCACCCTCCTTGGCCACTGTCTGCCTGCACTACAGTGTTTCTTTGTCCATGCTTTCATCTACAGTGTGTATTCTGGAACAGCAGCCCATTTTGACCTGATAGCAAAGTCACCCATGTATATTTCCTTGCCCAAAACCATTCCAGTTTGTCTGAATATGAATGTATAAGTGTCTAAAACACTGTATGATATTTGCTGCATTTTACGAAAGGTCAGCATTTGGACACAGTGCAACCAGACTGAAATCCTGGTCCCAGAAAAATCCATGGGATTTTTGCCGTGGATTTAATTGGGTCAAGATTTCATACCCACTCGTTATTTGACCTACTAAATTCTGTTAAACTGGTAAGCCTGGACTGCAGACTCTGTGAGAAGACTTTCTTCCCACATTTTGACATTTTGTTTTCTGCTATATTCCATCCTAATCAGAAATCTTCTGAGGGGTTGTTTTTTTTTCCGCTCTTTGTAATAACTAGCTAATCCTGATTCTAGTTCAGTTCCAGGACAGAACATGAAAGCAAGAAGAGGTGTATGTGTTCTTCAGTTAATGTAAAGATGCAAATTTTTACTTTAGGTCTGCCCTCTCTAACATTTGCAGGTACTCAGGTTTTGTGTGAGATATATAAGCTGTAGGCTGTGGTATTATTGTGTGGTTACATCACACTTTAGGAAGTATGCTGGAAGGATGTAGATTAGCTTGTTGATTTGTTATTTGGTTTTGGTTGTTCCATCAGCATTTCATTGTTCGGGTAAGACATATGTGGGCTGAATTTTGATGACTTCAGACGTATCGTCTCACATGTCGTAGATATAGGCACCAGCTGAGAGGCTTGAGATCAGTCTCTAACCCAAACAGATCAGAACTTGAAAAATATGCAACGTTCAGCTCTTGAAACCATAAAGTCTAATGCCTTCTAAATGTGCCCTCTCACCACAGAGCAAATGTACAAGTCTTCTCTAGCTTGTCATCTAAATTTTCAAAGCCATCATTGCTGTCAAGTAGCAGATGTGTTTAAATGAAATACAGTTTCAGGAAGATACAGTTGTGCTACCTTGTGGGCAGTTGACATTGGTGATTTATATACTTGGGCAAAAGCACTTTAATGGGTATAGCTAAAAACCCATGGAGACAATTGTATGTCTCCCAGGAACACCAAATGTGTCTGTGAGTGATATAGTCAGCTGTCTCTGTAGCATTTGTGAAAACTCTGATGATATGAAGCTGTTTTCTGTGATGGGGACTAGAAGCACAAGATACTTTTGCAGCTGGAGATGCTGACATTTTTTTTAAACTTTCACAAAGCACTCTCTGCACCTTGCATCAGATACCATGCACAGATAAGAATGCATGAGAGGTATCCGCACTTTAGTGCTGTCTGGCAGAAAATATCACTACGTGCTGAAGAAACAAGAGGCCATGAGATCTTGCTGTACAGTTAGAATTCTGGCCTTGTGACCAGAATAATAAAAATGCAGTCAACATCATATTTTCAGAGGAGGTAAGTGCTTCCAGCTTCCATGGCCTTCTTTTGGAAATTGAAAGAGAAGTAAGACAACAAAATAAAGAGCACAGACCTCAAGAATGCATATTTTAAAATGTTCAGAGGTTTTGTTGGGAAGATCCTGCTCTGGACAGATGTAAGGGAAAGGCTGCTAAGAAAGAGAAGACAGTTGTTACAAAACTAGAGGATTGCTGAAGATAAGTATACAAGCATGGCACTAACATATAGGATTGAAATATAACTGCAAGTGCATAAAATGAAGCAACATGAGCAAATTATGTAAAGACTAAGAAGAAACACTTCTGCAGGTACACAAAAGAAACATGCAGCAAAACAAATCCCAGGGAAATGGCTCATTACTGAACAGAAAGGGGAAATGTTACTCAGAAAGCCACGTGCTGTTTTCGACTCGGGGCCTCAGGAACCAGCTGCAGGCAGGTAACCAGCACAACAGACACCACAGAAAACAGTATGATCTGCACCCAGGATAAGGAGAGAAGTGGTTGGAAAGGGCATGAAGAAGCCAACTATATTCAAATTAACTGGTCTTGATGAATTATAGCTCAGAGTACTTTGAGAATTACCTGATGTAATTTCAGAACCATTTATGGTTCTCTCAAGAAAGCTGAGGTATCAAGAAGGAAAGAGGGCAAACGTAATACTTGTTTTTCTCTCTTTTTAAAGAAACGTCAGAGCATTATAGAGAGCTCAGCTTATTTCAGTTCTGAAAAAATATTGGAAAAATTAGTCAAGCCATTATTCATAAGTACTGAGAGGAAAGAAGAACAAACTGCATCAAACCATAGAATTTCATCATTTGATGAGGTAATCCTTACCATGCTGACAGGGAGAAGCAGTAAATGACATATATCTTGATTTTCATAGGCTTCTGGCAGAGCTTTTCGTAAGCAAGAAAGAGAAACATGGTCAGATGAAAGTATCAAACTGACTGGCAACAAGGCTCAGTAGTTACAGGCAATTTGCTGTCAAAATAGAAGGATAAACTGAGCTCCTTGGTTCTGAGCTCCACAGGAGTCTGGTCTGGCCTGGCACTGTTCATTACTTTATTCGTTACTTCATGTTATTTACATTAATAACTTAGATGATGAATAGAGTCTGCTTTTCGAATCTCCACACAGCGCTGGGTGGAAGGGAACTGCAGGCATATTGGGGGATAGAATTCAAATGGTAAAAACTGAACAAACTGTAGAACTGATCTTACACAAAACCAGTAAAGTGCAAGGTTCACCAGCCATGCAGGAACAGTCTGCAGCACAAGCACACAGTGAGGAACAACAGGTGAGATAACAGGTCTGTGGTAGGAAAAAAAGGTGTTTGAGGATCGGCATCAGCACTGCCTTTAGCTTGAGCAGCAAGTGGTGGTTGGGGCACTGTGTAGCCAGAAAGCTGTGCCCATCTGGAAGGAGGTGAGAGAAGTGCAGTAAGATCAGTCGGAAGACTGGAAAGGATTGAAGAGTGTGCATTCACTCACAGAAGAGGGACTGAGGGTAGGAGTCATTGAATACACAAAAGGCTGCTGCAGAGAGGAAGGAAATTGTGTGTCCTCCATGTCTGTCATAGGCAAGGTGAGAACTGATGGGATTTCACTGCAGCAAACCTGACTTCACCATTAGGAAAAACTCTCAAAAGGGCAAGAGTACCCCAGCAAAGCAACAGACTGACCAAAGGTTTCCATCTCTAGTGCTGGAGTCTTTTAACTGGTTAGTCATCCATCTGGAGTGGTTTAGGTGTTGTACAAATCCTGTTTTGGATTACAATCCCCTCATGCCCCTTTTTCTATAGCCATTGGAGAGTGTATATTACACCACAGTGAACAGGTATAGCACTTGTAAAGCTTTATGAATCTGTTCATTTTATGGAGTCTGTTCATTTTACTGCAAGATCATAAACATAGGGAGAATATTTGCACACAGCATCCTGCCACACGTGGAACAAATGACCTGGTTTTCTTTGAAATACTTCATGTAAAAAGAGGTTCCTTGACTGACTGGTAAAATTAGCACAGTACACATCACATGTAGTTTTGAGCACTAGAGCAATTGTTCACTAGTTTGTTGAACCCTTACATCTTTAGTAAGGACTGCTCTCAGTTTTGTAATTTTTAATTCAAGAACAGAGAAGAAACCCTGCTAAAATATTCAGTCAGGTAGACGGTGGAAATTTATTGTATATTTATTATAAATCTAATGGCAAGTGGTAGACATCAAAAGAGCAAGCTTTTCTTGAATGTGAACATTTCTTGTTCACAAACACTCATGGCGCATGCAGCTGGAAGTTTCTTTTATGGGAAAAAGATTTATTTGAAGATTCCCAGTACTCCTGGGCTTCCGTTCCATAAAATCCAACAAAACAGCTGTTGTTGTAGTATTTTTCTGTTATTCCTGCTTTCAGCCTCAGCTGAGACTGGGGTGTGTACATAGTAGTACAAAAATGGGAGCACACAGATGCAAGGCGTCTGACACTGCCACATTCAGCCAAGTCACCCGAGAGAAGAGGCTGGCCAGTGGCCAAACTGTCACTGTGTGATCACAGGGTGATCCTTATATACTGAACTTTTTTCCTGGAAAGGGAGGCACTACTTGAAGCAATATATGTCTTATTAAAAGTAGTGTTTATTCAGAACAGGAAATATCCATCCCAAACCAAGAGGCAGTCTTAAACTCTCACATAACCTGTGATAGGAAGCTTTTGGAAAAGAAAAAAGAGCTTTAGCAAAGCCAGACAACTCCAGCTATTTATGATTTAGTGACCTAGCAACCCAGCAGGGTTCACTCCACTTCTTTCTGCCCCCAGTGGTTTCCTAAATGAATTCCTAAATTTTGCCCACACTACAGAATTAGTATCTCCAGTTTACAGCTCTGTGGTCCCTGCTTCTCTTGCAGCTGGTACTATCTCTCAGGAGAACCTGCCCTTCTCCAAAACCATGGGCCTGGAAGAAGTTCTCTGGGAAGATGCCCATGATTGTGATCACATGACACACAAAGTACTGCAGTTCTTATCTGCAATATAATAGGCATCCTCTTCTTTGTGCATAGAGAGCACCTCTCTCTCTCCCTCTCTCTCTCTGGTCTCCTCCAGCCACCTCTTTGTTTTCTTATTCCCTTCGGCCTTTCTTCACTGTACAGGATTGTACACCATGGGACACTTTTTTCCAGCCACTGCCCTGCCTCGCTCCTTTTATGGATGTTTATCTTATTTGCCTCATACCCTTTCCTCTAGACTTTGTAGAGGCCCTTAGAAAATGGGTGCATCTCTACCAGTTTCTGTGGTTTCTTTTGCAAAGGACAGCCTGTCCCCAAGTCCAGCCAGATCCTCGCAGACGTTTATTCAAGCTGCCAAAATCCTTGAGGTTTGCCCACTTAATTTCTATCCAGTGTGCTGGAGTTGTTTGCAAAATGCCATGGTAACTGTGGAAAACACTGCTGTGTCATTTCTTGGTAAGGAGCAGTCTGAGGAGCTGGGCCTGACAGTCTCAGTGGTCTTCTTCACTTTCTTTTTGTCCCTTTCTCATAACCCTTTGGGCAAGGATGTTTCTGTGTCGAGAACTGGCCAGCCCAGAAAAACACAATCTGTTCCAGGTCAACTAGACATGATTGCAATACAAGTAGGACACGTCAAGATAATTGTAGGTAGCAGATGTGTTATAGCAGTTCTGCAACTTCTGGAAGCTGCCTGGAAACAATATTGCCCAAAAGGAATATCAAGGAAGATTTTTGTGGGTGACCAATGGGATAAAAATGATTGTTAAATCTGCAAGGCATAAATAAAATACTATTCACTGGCTTTTATCTACAACATTAATTAATCAAGTGTCCTTTAAAAGAATGGGATTGTGCTACTAAGGTGAAAAATTAAAATCCCCAGGAAATTATCTCTGTTCTTCATGTCCTTTTGGTGCTGCACCAAATAACAGCAGTAACTTTACCAGAGGAATGAATGCTTGTCCGAGTGCAGCAGAGATCTTCAAGGTACTATTTTCTACCAGTTTTTAATCAGATACAGCTTGACCTTTTCTCACTACTTGATGTTACCTCTGAGTGGAGTATACTGATGTGTTCTGCTACAATATAATCATTCTCTTGGTGCAAGCGCAGACCTACGAAGCAAGAGTCCCTCTGGCTTTTTAATGCCTTGGTGATTTGAGTCACAGCACCACAACAGCAAAGAATATATCCTCTAATGCTGTGAACATAGACCATTCTTAGTATGTCTTTAGTCGTTTCCTTATTGCCAGTTCAGGTTTGTTTCATTGTAGTGCATTTTGAAGCCACTGAATTTTATCTGTGAGACAGAGACAAATACAAATACAATTCTTTAGAAAACCTGCCCTGTACTGCTCTTTTCCTAATTAAAAACAGATAACATATGATATAAAGCTTGTTTCAGATTTGCAAAGAGTTTTGTATAAATATTCAGCTTCATGTTTGTTTTATCTGGGCAGATTACTTCTCTTTACAAATTACTGGTATCAGTTTCCTGGAGCATCTCATTAGTAAATCCAGTAATTCATGTTGCCATTAGACTACAAGGGATCCTACCTTAGAGGTTCACCTGCTCACAGGACTGTAATGAGCATCAAGCTTGAAGGTATGAATGATTTTGAGCAGAAAAAAGGCACTGTTTTCTAACATGCATCCTACAGAATAATCACAACTAGGGTACAGCCCCCAAATCACACAGTGTAGTCTCAGGATGGGGCTTTGAAAAATGACAAAATTTCAGAAGTTAGTGATAAAGAATTTTTTTTTTGGCTGCTACCTGGATTTCTCTGTGTGTGCATTTTCTCTGTAATATAAATTATCCTCAGCTGTCTGTCTGCATAGCACAGTTTAGTTCTGATCTGAAAATGAATCTAACCCATCCCACAGCAAATGCCCAGACATTCTGTTCCTGTACAACTGGAAAACCCCAATGAAGCAATATAAACTCAGTAATAATAACAAATAATGACCATGGCTTAATGAAGGGTGGCAATTCTGCTCTGGGGAGATGTGTAATGGATGTGGCTGTTCTGGCAGCTTGATCTTGTGCCAATTCTCTTCCCTTCATTTTTGTTCATCCCTATCTTGTTGTATAGACAAAGTCAGGAACTGCTCCAGTGTGGGCAGGAAGGCCAGCATCCAGATGCTGTGCTTGGCCTGGAACTCCCATACCAGCCTGGCCCCAGGTCCTCTTTCCTTTGGAATAAGGCAAAAAGCAATTGTGTCTTCATACCTCTATGAAGAAATTTGCTTTTTTCTGCTTATTTCTGAGCTGGAACATTGCTTTCAAAGTACTGGTGTCTTGTTTAATTTGGTGTTTCAATTGCTGAGTGCAATAGGCTGCTCACTAAGTGAGCTGAGCAATTGAAAGGAATCTATGAAGTATTTTCAAAATAGCACTGAAAAAACAGTGAGGCTAGAAATCAGGACACAGAACACACATGCATTCAGGCTAATAGGCCTTAAATACCAGAGAAAGGAAAGGAAAGGAAAGGAAAGGAAAGGAAAGGAAAGGAAAGGAAAGGAAAGGAAAGGAAAGGAAAGGAAAGGAAAGGAAAGGAAAGGAAAGGAAAGGGAAAGGAAAGGAAAGGAAAGGAAAGGAAAGGAAAGGAAAGGAAAGGAAAGGAAAGGAAAGGAAAGGAAAGGAAAGGAAGGAAAGGAAAGGAAAGGAAAGGAAAGGAAAGGAAAGGAAAGGAAAGGAAAGGAAAGGAAAGGAAAGGAAAGGAAAGGAAAGGAAAGGAAAGGAAAGGAAGGAAAGGAAAGGAAAGGAAAGGAAAGGAAAGGAAAGGAAAGGAAAGGAAAGGAAAGGAAAGGAAAGGAAAGGAAAGGAAAAGGAAAGGAAAGGAAAGGAAAGGAAAGGAGAAAGGAAAGGAAAAGGAAAGGAAAGGAAAGGAAAGGAAAGAAGAAAGGAAAGGAAAGGGGAGGGGAGGGGAGGGGAGGGGAGGGGAGGGGAGGGGAGGGGGGGGGAGGGGGAGGGGGGGGGGAGGGGAGGGGGGGAGGGGAGGGGGGGAGGGCGGGGAGGGGCGGGGAGGGGCGGGGAGGGGCGGGGAGGGGAGGGAAGGGAAGGGAAGGGAAGGGAAGGGAAGGGAAGGGAAGGGAAGGGAAGGGAAGGGAAGGGAAGGGAAGGGAAGGGAAGGAGAAAAGCAAGCAGTCTCTCCCTCTTCACATTATCTTAATTTCCTGTTACTTGTCCTCACTCAAGACTAACCACTTAGGGGAAGTAAATGTTTTCTGTCTCTCTTGCTTTTGAGACTAATGCCTTCTAACCAAAATTAACAGTACTGGATATGCAGCTGTCCTGGAATTCAAAGATATCTCAGTAAAGAGCACATACCAGCCTCTGTGAAGGGCCTTGTTTCAGACCAAAGTAAATAGCCAGTGTCACACAAACCTGCATAGTGATCAAACAGTGGAAAACATAACTGGATTTTTCTCCTTAGTCATGAAAGGTTAGACTTGTTAAAATTGCCTTCTTTGTATGATGCTGTCAGTGAATTGAACCCAGAAGAGAGATTTTAAGCATTAACCAGTGAAAACACAAGCAACACTTTATTTTAGAACTCTTTTTTGAGAGTAGCGTGTCCTGTTTAATAGTGTTAATAATACTGTTAATAATTCACCTACAAATCAGAAGTAGGTGATCTTTGCTGCCATACCTCCATTCAAACATGATAATAAGCAACAATCTTTACAGGCTTATTTGTTATTTCTTTTTTATTATTTAATATATTTTTTAAACTCTGCAGAAACTTTTACTGCAGATAGAAAATCTCATCTTTGCTCCTTCATCCTCCTTCTAGCATAGTCTTTATCAAAGCAAAACACTTACATATATTTATTTATTTATTTGTAAATATCTGATTGGTGGACCTTGGGAAGGTCCAGGTCAACAAACATGCACTCTCCCAACTCCATTTCTTGAAATTTCTTGAACAAGAATGAACTTACCAAGTCCTACTCCAGCAGCACACCAAGGAAAAAAACGGATTTGCCATTTATGCTACACTTACTATGTTGTAATACTGGAGATAATTATCTCTTCCTGTCTATGCATATACTATTTTAGGTATATACTAACAAATTCTAAGGCAAGTATCGCTCAGATCTTTGACTTGTTGATGCTGTGTAGGTTTCAGCTTCTTGAATATTTAAGGGAAGAATGACTTCATGGTCAAATACAAGTCTAGGAGTCAAGAGGTCTGGATCCTATGTCTGTGCTGTTCCAAGGCATGTATGCCTTTCGGCCACTCACATGGCCCCTTTGCATTTTTATACCCATTTTCATTCCCCCTCTACTAAATGGGGACTAATCATTGCTTCACGCATGGTGCTGTTGTGAGACTTAATTCACATTTCTCTGAAAGTGTTTCAGGTTCCTCAGAAGCAAAGCACTTCAGAAATAGAACCTCATCTCAGATTTAATATTGTTTGAGCTATCTAGCTTAAATGTAACCTCACCCAAAGGGAATGGTATTTGTAAATGTCATCCTTAAAATGAAAGATCTGTTCTTTTTCTGCACATCTGTGCCTTCTCCACTTCCCTTCTTTCTCTTCCAACAAGCTGCAGCATTGTTAAAATTCATCCTCATCCTCTGGGATGCCCAGCTGATCACAGACCTGGGTGTGGGGTTTGTTTTATGTGGAGATGTCCATTCACTTACATTGCAACTTTCTTTTCTGTCTCTGAGCAGGCAAAGAGCTCTGCAGAAAGAATAGAGCATATCTGTATTTGATTTAAACAGGCATTTAGAACAAGCTGAGCATTTCAGAGAAATGATTGATCTTTAGTTTAATTTAAAACAAAGGGATTCCAGACATTTCTGTGGACTTGGGGCTTTTTAATCATCTCTTGAGGCTTTTTGAACATGCAGAGATGAGATACTACAATGCTCTTGGACATTAATGTTTCAGTTAATGACTGATTACTGAATGATCCATTACTGAAACAGCATAATACAAAATTTACAGTGTTTGTATGTGTAGAAGAGAAGAGAGTGCTTGGTGGGAGCTGAATACGTTGTCTAGGCCTGATAAACTAACCAGCAGCTTTTATTATTGGTATAACTGTTTAATTAGTATCATCTTTGTGCTAGCTGGGCCAAGTGTGGTCCTACTCAAAGGCTCCATCAGTTTTAAGGCTGGGCAAGGACTGCAGAAACTCATGTGAGTTGTGAGATCCAGGCCCTGATTCTGACAATGCTGGATGTCCCAGAGGCAGAGATATGTCACCTTCACAGCAACTGCTCAGGCTGACCTTATGGAGTAAAGGATGGTGGTGATCAGGGTCAACGTGCTGGTCCTCGGGATGCAAAAATAGCATCAGGAGTGCATGGGAGACGAAGGCCTTTGCACCCAGAACGTGATGCACCCTGATTGCTCTGGACTACTTGAGTAGCCCACAGGAAACACTATAGTGATGCACTGGTGAAGTCACTATATAGTTGCTCCTGAAAGCCCCATTGTGCATTGCTTGGGAAGGGGATCCTTGCATTTAATCTACACATGTATAGCAGTCAGTGCCTCAGAGAGACACTGAGCTGTGTGAGATAACCACTGGTTTTCAGATTTGTAAGATCCTTCTGTATATAACAGAATGATTAGTGAGACACTCAGTGTGTTTTGGGGGAGCATCATTGTTGCAAATGCTTTGTCAAAGAGAGACTGTCAAGCAGAATAAGCATAAAAAAGTGTTTGGCATAAAATTTGGCATCTAAAGAAGAAAGGAAGAGCAAGTTGCTACCAGTAGGTATAAATGATGGTGCTAAAAAAGACTTGATGTTTGAAAGACCTGGAGGAGCCCTCATCAGAAATAAGAAAAGAGAAACAGAGGAGCGAAGTTTGAAACATTGACAGCTATGAAAACAAGGAGAGGAAGTTGGAGCTTGCTGCAAAAGGGAGAGGAAGCAGGAGGCAGAGGTAGCAGGAAGCCAGGATTAAGAGAGGACACACAATTACTGTGGGTGTGCCAGGGAGGACAAGTTCAGGGTCCCATATTCCCATGCATTGGGTGCCAAGTATCAGCTATTAATGGTTTATGTGTGGGTAGGCCAGTTATCAGATGAAGAACCTTTGCTTACTGCCCATTTCTCATTTTCTCTGTCAGTTAGGAAGGGGAGGTGTTGAGGGAGTTGCATTATGCATGCTGTGGATATAAGCTGTCTGAGCTGCAGCCCTCCAACCATTCAGTGTTTTCAGGGAGCACAGGCCTCCTTTATCAGTAACTTTAGGAAGTTGCATCGATCAGTGGGAAATTCATTAAAAGGCTAAATGGATAAAGTTATGGTATTTGGCCTGCCATAAATTGTCCTACACCAAACATTTTCATTTTCCACTCAGTGTTCTCCTGAGGATTAAAACATACAGCTCTCAAAGGGACAGACTTGGGAGAGCCTGAGAAAGCAGTGATATTGCAAAAACTATGTGTCCCTCCTACACCTTCAGTGCATTCTTCTCATTACTACAAACTGTCCCCAGGAACACTTGATCTGAATTAACTATTAGCTCTGCAATATTTTAAAGATCTCTCTAGGCTGTTTCCTGCCCTCCCCATGCTCCCTTACTTGGGCAGATATCCCAGTGAAGGGCCATGGGAGTTTTGCTTGAGACATCTGTTCAGATTTCTATTTCTTCTTTCTTCTTCTCAGCCAATATTTTTCTCCTTTCCTTTGACTCCTTGTTATTCTCCCCTTGTTGCTTAGTGCAAAGGGAGGAGGAGAAATGACTACATGATACAAAGAGAAGAGATGAAGAAACCTGTCAGAAAGAAACAGTAAGGGCTCAGAGTAATGGGGAAGACTGGAAACTGGTAAAAATTAATTTCCTAATACCTCTCAGCAATGCTGGACACAGATGGTTTGGTGTATACACTTTGAGTTTGGCTGTCCAGTTCTTGTCCCACTAAGCACATCCCTTTGGCTTGTAGATGTAATTACCAGGTCAAAACTAACTTAATTAGGTGTGATGAAAAAGGCAATCTGTTGAAGGGGCAGCTGCCCCTTGCATTATTTCAGGTCTGGGAAGGTTTGGTCTTAAAGCAACACCAGGGGGAATTGGATTTCTGTAAGTCTGAGCTACATTTTTAGTGTCCTCTCAGAAGGTGCCTATGCCTTTGTACATCACCAGCTCACTACATGAACTCAGTAGGCTAAACAGCAACTCAAAAAGAAATGGCAGACAAAATGAAAAAACAGTTAATTCTTCTCGATGATTTGAGCCACCAGAGAAACTGGTTTTCCTCATCAGAAGAGACACATTGCAGCACTTCAGCCAGGAAGCAGGTGAAAGTCAGAGATGTAGCTAGGCTTATTTATTTTTCTGTGATGAGTTACATGTCCTTGTATAGACACGTAGGTGGCTGTATACATTTTTTTCTTATTTAAACATATCTAGCAGCCACTTGGTTTTATTTTCCAAGATGGGTTTAGGTTTATCTCATTTTTCAATTCCAACATGTGAAATTCCAAACTAGCTTCTTGTCACAAATATTCTACTTCATGTTTGTACTGCGGAGTAAGTGTTGCTTAAATATTTTAGGGATTCAATTGCTTCACTTAAGAATTTCTGTCTCCATGACAACCCTTCTATGCTTTGTAATACCTTTGGCAAACACAATGGAACTGACTATTATTTATTTCAAACTGTGTAATATTTAGCAGTGAAGACACAAAGGGAAATGGAATAAAAACCAAAATATCCAAAGGGCTAATTCACACCATTTCCTTTGAAAGTAATTTTCGAAATGACTACATCATATACTGTATAGAAAGCCTGGTCATATTTAAAAATGCCTAATTTTTTCTCAGAAACCACTTCTGTGCCTGTTCTTTTCTCTCTGTTGTGTCCTGATACAGACAGTTCAGTGTCATCTCTATGACCATTAGTGTTCTGTGAAAGAAAGCTAACTTCCTGTTGAAAGTGCTTCTCAAGCATTATGTAATAATTTTTCATAGGCATCCAACTCAACTGCTCCCACACTGCAAAAAAACAGAAGTCTGTTCCTGCCTAACATGATAGATCTGCCACACCATGGAAGGTGTGGCAGGGTCACACAGTTCTTGTGAATCTCAAAAAAATCCCATACTTCCATAATTTGGAAATTCAGATATGCAAATAATATCCTGTGTATGGAATTTCAGGTCTGTGGTCTATAGCTCTGTTGGGATTCTAATAATAAAATATCACTTAAAGTAATTTGGCTAGGATTTTTTCCACTCCAGTCTCAGACATATTCCTACCTTTGTACCTTTCTTTTTCTTCCTGATGCTGTTCTGTATCTGCCTCAATTTTCTAGTTTCTGTCTGGTTCATATATGCAGGCTAACCTGCACACCTGCCAGATGTCAGACTTCTGAAAGTTGCAGTTTGCATGAGCTTTTTGTGAATAAAGCTCTTGGCAAGGATGTATTTGAATAGTTGTGTGACTTGTGGGTGCACCTGGAGATGCATCAAAACAAGGCCGTATTTTCACATGATGTTAAATGCCACGGTCTTTATAAATCAGACCGCACAAAAGTGCTTCAAGTAGGCTATGCTGTATCCCCTGTCCCTGCTGAGGGATCTTCTGTGTAATGTCTTAGCACTCTCATACCTCTGAAGAGCAGCAATAATGGACAAAGACTCTGCTGCTGACCTGCTCATGTATCATACTGGAACTTTCTCAGAAAAATGAGGAGCCAGAAATTACACGTGGCCTAGGTATTTTGATAAGATATCCATAATAGTAGTGTTGTTTGTATTAAAAATACTATCTCTCTGAGAAACCCTTCCCTTCTTTTCCTCTTCTGTTATGAAAAAGAAGGCACATTTAGAGCTTAAAACTTCATGCTGAGTACACAAAGCAGAAACACTATTCATGCAGATGTTTTCTGTTGTCTAAGCCACCCTCTTATTCTTAAGACATAACATTGTTTCATAAAACCCACTACAATGGAGCCCCAGAAGTCTCCCATGTTCTCCTGATTCCTTCTATCTTGATTTCTAAAGCCATTCATCTCTATCTCTCTGTCTCCTCCTATTTATCAAGCACTGTAGTGCTCTGTCATGAGAGAACTACTACAATTTAGAGTTTTAATGACTCCAGGTGGTGCCACCTTAAATGTAAAAGCAATCTAATTAGGCCACCTTCTGGCTGAATCTGCTTTAGTCTTTGACTCCAGAGAGACAAAGAACACAAGTATATAGTACTGACTCTAAAACAGCAGAATTTGCTGAACACATTTCTCTTTTGTTTTTTATTGTTTCCTTGTCATGTTTGAAGCATCTACAGAAAATCTTGGTGTAATATGATATAGCACTTAGGACAAGCAGGATGATTATAAATGGCTCTTGCCTCACTTCTGGATCCAACAGATGTTACTACATGAGGTTTGGTTCTCCCTGATTCTATAATTTGATTTTAATGGCTAGATACCATTGAGGCATGTGATTCCTACGGGCAGTAGTGTCCTTTTACATTCAGAAACATCTGTTGGCTAAGGGCTGTCCTACAGCCTGAACTCTAAATGAGCAAATCTGTGTTTGAACACCAGCACCTATACCAACCTGGCAGACAGCATTCTCAGGAGAAACAGAGTCTAATATGTCTTTTCTCATTTGGTAGAGCTCTTTTATTTTCCCTGTCCTTTATGTTTCTCTTTTTATCATCCACTACTTTAAGAGATATGAAGTTTGAGTGCCTTTTTGAGTGCAGCCTGAGGACCAAATGTCTAATTCCAATAATGGTGTTTCACTATTCCCTCGAAGGACAGGATAGTACTAGCAACACACAGAGTAATATTTTGGGCTGTCACTATTTGATCAAAGAGCTTGGACTGGATCTGCCAGTGTTAATGCTTGTAGGATGGATGAGTTCTTTGCTTTAGAAGGAGTTTCCAGTAACCGAGAGCAACACAAAACTTCTTTGGAATTTCGGTATTTACACAGTAGCGAACTCTCCATGGTAGTGTGTTTCAAGCCCCCTCTGTGGAAGAAACACATTAGAGAGCTCACTGGCACATGTCTTCTTTTTCCTTTTCTAGTTTGTGCTTCTTCCGGTTTAGTCTTGTTTCTGTAGGTGCCTGTAGCTTCCTATAGCATGCAGTGTGGGGAACAAGCCTGAACTCAGGCCCAGCAAACAGTTTTCTCATAGCCATAGGCTGTAAGTTTTAAAGGTGTGAGTTCTTTGGGCTTGGAACCACAGAACAGCTTTGTCAGTTGAGTATATTTCATACCTTAAGTGCTGTACAATAAGTGTTCTTTATAAAACAGCATATCACATGTACTAATAATGCCTGCAGATTAAAACAGCTGCCAGGAAGCAAAACTATTGCGTGCAGAAAAATCACTCAAATTTGAAGCTTAAATTAATTCTCTGTTTGGGAGCTGTGAATCTTAAGGGAACTTCAAACAAAGAATCTTACAGGGATTTAGAAATTAAAATCACAGCAATTGTTCTCAACCTGTGTTTAGTGTTGAGGGCAGCCACTTCTATTCTAAACTTCAAGAAAACTTGTCTGATTTTCCAATTATATTGGTCTAATAAAAGTCCTTACTGCTCCTTAAAAACACCGCCTCACATAAAGTGTAGTTAGGTCATAATAAAGCCACTACCACATGTGCTTGGAGCAAAGCCATTTAACACTTTCTTCTTTGTATTCAGAGTATCTCTCTGTGAAACAGCAACAGTTACAGCTTTCCAGGGAGGTTAGCAATTATTGGGAAGGCACATTTGCTTCTTATACACCAGCCAGCTGCCCACTTACTTTTCAAGTAAATCACTGCAGTCAGTTACCAGATTTCAAGCCTGTTTAAAGTATTTATAAAGAAAATAATTGGACTTACTAACTTTACAATTTTTCTATTTAACAATTAGTTAATGTAAATTGTATTAACTGAAATTTAGGTTCTTAACAAAAGTATATGTTCAGTAGAGCTAATTCTGAAAACCATATGTAAAATTCATACAAAGATCCAACAAAGTTAACTTCCCTGCAATCATGCTTAGAATCATGTCTTAGGATCACCTGCTCTCTGTATTGACAAAAAAAAAATGCTGCTTCTTCACTGGGCAACAGATAGGTATATCTGGCAAACAAAATACATTATGAGCTCTACAAAGTGTAAAACACAGGGGAAAGAAAAGAGAGTGGGATTCTCCAGAAGAAATTCTCTTTGCAAAACTTCATTTCCATTTGTCACATTTGAATTTTAAACACAACCTTGTATGTGTTGCCACTACACAATGTTCTACCTCAGATTCTCACTGTCACTTAGTCCATAGAAACTTCCCAAAGTGTCAGTATTCAGCGTTTCTTTCTTGCTCCTCAACAGATTGAATTAATCTGCTCCCACCTGCCTTCCTGAGACAAAAGTCATTTCATCTATAGCTGACATACATTTCCCAGATAACATTTTAATGTAGTCCCACTGGTCACAACTTTCGTAAACTTGATTTACTGTCTGGTTTATTGACCTCACTTTGCAAGGCTTTTCCTCCCATCATAACAGCTGTGAACACATTGCCACAATAGGAGTTTGCGTTCTGTACACCAGCAATTTGCCCTTTCATGTTCTGAAATCTCCAGAGAAACACTGGTGGTGTTAATCTTTAATTCCTGGCAGCCTACCTCATATTTAAGACATTGAGCATCTTAATAAAAATGCAACTAAGGAAATAATTTAAGATAACTGAGCAATGTTCACTGAACCACAATATTTGTAAGAATATTGTGTAATCTTACAAATAAGTATTTGTAAGAATACAAATTATATTTTTCAAGCAAATTGTTTCTTGAGAGTAATATCCTTGGTCTCCAAATGAGTTGGAATTTAAAATAGACAAGAATATATTTGGGGACATACAGGGCATGCACAATTTCAGCTGTGACTAGTTTGCTCATGCCAATCTGCATGTCCATATTCTCCCATATCAATGGGTTTCTATTCCACATGCCCATTGGAATATAGAGGTACTGAGATCTCTGCAGCTGAACAGCCACTCAAGAGCTGATTGAATATATATATATATATATATATTTGTAAACTCCCACTGTTTATGTGGAAATAGCAATAGGAGTCTACTGCCTATGCAGGGAAATAGAGAGCGGGCAGCTAGGGAATGCGGGAAATGGGATTTCAAGGGGCAGGAGGAAATGACTAAGAACTGTAGCAGTGGTGAGATCATACCACTACACAGGCTGAGCAGTAGAAACCCAGAAGGGCAAATCAAAGGTGGAGAGGATGTGGGAAGATAAGAAGTCCATAGGATGTACAGAAGTAGAAGGCAAGGAATATTCTTGTGGCTTAAATAGCTTTTTTTATTGTAAAGCACTTCTGCTTGTTGGAAGTTGAGAAAACCAAGGCAAAGATGCAAAAATACATAGAAAAAGGGAAAAAATTGAGTGGAAATAGTAATTTGTGATGCCAGTACACAGTGGGACTGAGTAGCTTCTGTATAAAAAAGAAAGATACGTGAATATCAGGCACACATTCCCTCATACATTGGTGTCCCTCGCAAAGATCTCCTTTTCTGAAGAAAGGCCGTGATTTTGGCCTAGATGACCAAAATTCATCAAAACAAGGAAAATTACAGGCATCAGTATTATTGATTTGGAATCCACAGGAAGAAGCTTGCAAACAAGAGTTTAGTGCCAGGCTCAGTGGGAGAGAGTTTGAGTGGTTAAGGGCAGAGCGAGGGGCAGACACGATGTAGGCAGCAGCCTCACAAACGGCAGCTTCCTGCCTGCTGCTCACTCTGCTCAGCAGTGTGCTGAACAGCCCCTTAGCAGAAGTTCCCAAACTTCTTTTGTGTTGCCTCTTTATCAGCATTTTGATAACATAGCTTGTTGGCACTCCTGAACTGAGGAGTGTTTCCATGAAGTGCCTCTTTCTGTGTTACTAAAAGTTACAGCCTTCCTTTGCTGTGGAATTAGCATATGGACTTTCAAAGGCCAATTATATGAAATAACATGGAAGCACATGAGAGTCACTTCTTATCTCAGCCCTTATCCCAGCCCTGCTGCTCTGTCATGTATGTGTAGCAGGACCACTCATGAAGAGTGTGGTGTCTCCTAGTTTGGTTTGCAGGGTTAAACATTTTAAGAAGATAATATTTGACTGGGTCATGACAGGAGGTTTGGGGTTGAAAAAAGTATCTTCAATTATTCATATCGTGCCAGGGAAAAAAAAGCCATATAATAGTGGATTATGCATATTTTATCACCAAGTTTTATAAGTGAGCTATTATACTGCATACAATTCTTCCAAGTCTTTGTTTTATAGATTAATTCTACAAAGTATTTTGTGTTCCTGCTGAACATAAACAGCCTCTCATACCTCCACCTACTACACCAAGTATTCTCCTGATTAATTCATGAAGTCTATAATCAAAAGGAACTAGGGAGCAGAAATTAGATTTTAAGCCTTCTTCTAGCTTTGGCAGAGCAAACTATCTGTGTTCAAGTCAGGAAAGCAGAATATTTGATCATTTTCATTCAAGACAGCATGCATTGTTCTATCATTAGCACCATGTCTGATCCTCTGTCTTTGCAAGGAACACACAGTAGTTCTGCAGCTATACAGGGGCTGTGGTGATGGCTCTTGGAGGTTATCATCATTAGGCTAATGCTAGAAATGGAGGAAGCATCAGGAAAAAATCAGCCTCACTTGAACCTTCATGCACAACTAGGTGAAACCCCAAGCTTCTGCTCTTCCCAGCTGGTAGGGCGCCAGCACCCCTCAGTACACTGGCTCACAAGAACTGGTCAGGGCATCATGTGGACTCAAGTTTTGTAGTTTTCTTCTGGACACAACTACAGTCACCCATGGCCACATCATGGCAGAGGGAAAGGACAGACACTCAGTGAGGAGATTTAGAGCCTCCTCAAGCAGGTGAGTAGAGCACCATGGCAGACTGAACTTCCTGAGTGCTCATTGCTCTGATCTCTCTTGGGATTTTGCCTCAGAGTCCCTCCACCTTGGAGCATGTTGGGTGACTGTAAGTTAATGCCCCGGCATAGGAAATATCTCTGAGACTTCAAGGATGGGATGTCAAAAAGAAAAAAAATTCCCCAGAAGCAAGGACAGCTGCTTCAGAACCCCTTTATGACCAAATGTAATGTAATCTCAAATAAGTATTCTCTTATCCATGGATGCCTTCCAGGGCCTGGGGCAAAGGATACTCCATGTGTAGTACCTTGTTTTTACAAAACTGATTATCACAGGCTGAGCTTGGCTGGCCACAGGCAGGCAAGAAAGCCAGAACAGTAATCCCAGTATTTCTGACCAACCCACTTAAGGGAAGTACCAGCAGAAATGAGGGGAAAGCCCACTCTCCTGAGACTTTGCAGGCTCCAGATGGTTGGCTGTCTCACAAAAGGCTGAGTGTTGAACTCAGCCAAACACCCCTTGGAATTTCACTGCTTATTGGACAGCTCTTGGAAAACCTCTGTCTGAAGAAGAAGATGGAAAACCAGTACCTCATTCTGTATGTCAGTTTTTCTGATAGGCTGTAAGAGACATTGCTTTGGAAAGTATCTGGGGAACAATGTTGTGATGTCGTTATATTGTCTATAGTCTGGCAGGAATGAGCAGGAGACAGGGAAAGGTTGGTTCAAGCTGTTGTATCCTCATCTACTCATCGATTTCTGTAACAGACTGGGTATCTGTTCTCTCACAGTGGTGATAAGCTGGGCTTACTCAATGTTTTAAGAGCTCAGTTCAAAGCAGATGTCGTTCTGCTACAGTAAGGAGACATTCAAAAAGAAATCACATAACTATTATTGGTATTGATATCCTTAGCCCCCAGAAACTCCAGGTGCTCTTAATTCTCACTGGAGTGTTAAGTACTCAACTCCTTCAGAAAAACAAAAAAACAAAAAACCCCCCAAACCTAACAAATAAAGGTTAAGTATGTTCAACTCATAATTTTTGGCAATGTTCCTTTAACTCAGGTGTCATTTGGAGGGGTTCTTTTCTTGCCACTGTTTCTTCTGTTATTCTCTTAAAATCCCACTAGATACCATAGCAACAGCTGGATCACATGCTCCTCGGTGTGCTCCCTGTAAGCAGATGTGAACAATGCTGGCTAAAAAAGGCTCAGCAAGTGTTGGACAGGGAAAGGACTGAATTCAGCCACTACATATTTTAATAACTCACAGCAAAGGCTTTCCATCATTTCTTATGACACAGGTAAATCCAGATCTGAATGAAAACCAGATTCAAGTTACTTCATCACCTAATAAAAAGACCATCAAGATAGCTGGCATTTTACAGCCATTTTCTCCCCATCCCATGTAAAGAATTCATGGAAGTCTGAGGCTGAAATATGTTTCCATATTCAAAAGTGTTTGCTGTGTCTTGATGAATACTATGTCTGCTTTATTGATGGGTTATTCCTGCTATTAAGCTGATTACATTCTTTGGTATTTTTTGAAACTTTATTCAAAGAAGGAATTCAGAACTATTCATATGTCAATGAATGATCTATATTCAATTGTGCTCTAACATTTCAAGTAATACAGGTCTGTTTGGCCTAATAACTATGTCCTTATTTTTTAAATCACAGAATAAAGCTTCTCACTTGTCCAATGAACATTTAATAATGCCATCGCTTAGAGGAAGTGTTCATAATCCTTTTCCTTGACTAATGCAGAAAATCTATGTACAGCCTTATTTATGTTCATATTTAGGCAAGCAAAAAATGATAATTCTCTCCTTTAATCTGATTTCTGCTTCCAAGTATCTCCCATAAATTCCTCCCATGTAACACCAAACCATATGCACTCTCAGCTGTGTCACATTCCCTAGATTCAAAACCCACTTGCAGTGCACAGAGTCTGTAGCTATGTCAGACATTGTGTAATCAATGTGTACTTTAATTATGGGTTCTTACAAGGACAAATAAATCATCCCTCCTTGCAGCATGATGGAAGGGCTAAAATCCAAAACAGGGAAAGAGAATATTAAATTTATTCTGTTATGCAACTAGATTGAGGGTTAGTAAGAAATCAATGCTAATACTTCTGATGAAAATCTAGACTATATTCTGTGATTTGTAAAATATTAAGTGTCTCTGAAATTGAAGATGCCTATGGAGCTCTTAGACAAATACTTGTTTATAGTGTCTGCCTCAATTTAGATGCAAAAACTGAAGGGATCTAATTATTTTCTTTCTCTTTTACAAAGTGTGGTGGTTTTAGCAGTTTAGAAAGCCACTTTTCATTACATACCATCAAGTTAGAAATCCAGGGAGGAATATTAAGCAGTAAAGTCTACTGCTGATTTTAGCTCTCTTTTCTATATGAAGACTAATGAATGTGTGTGTGTGTGTGTGTGTGTGTGTGTGTGTGTGTGTGTGTGTGTACTCACACACCTTACTGGTATCAGCTTCTGCCACCCTCTTGGAGGTGATGCAGGAGATTTTTGGTGATTACTGAACGTGCTCACTGGTAAGGTCAGGGTAAGGGAAACAGCCTCCAGTCAAGTAAAATGACAGCCCCTGCTCCAAAGCCTGAGATCATCACATAGCACACTGCCTGACAGGCACTTGCATGCATGGCTTCCATAGGTCTGAAACAGGCTCTGAGCTGTGTAAAAAGGCACTGCTACTTAAGAGGGGTGGGCATGAAGGGTGGAAGGAACACAGAATATTAATAGCATCATAATGTCTACTTGGCAGGGCAGATGAAGGTTTAGATGGGATAGTATCTGGCATACACAGGCTCTGTTTCTGAGCCTCTCCCGCAAGTGACTCTGGGACAACAGGGCATAAATGGAAGGGACCTTCCTGGCAGGCAAAGAGGAGACACCAAAGGTAAGAGTATCCTAATGGCTCAGAACAGCTCGAGTGTACTGCCAGTCTCCTCCTGGACTGCCTGCCACTGCCACAGGCTGCTGCATAGCTCTTCACAGCAAACAGTCTGGAGGGTGACCCACACTGTCTGGCTGCAGGACAAATCAGCCAGGCCAGGTGGGTGAAGGGTGCTTGTCCTGCTCCTGCCCCTGGTGGGGAGACACAAGTCTATGCTCCCTAGACTGTTGGTTCAGCATTTCTCCCAAGAACAGCAGATGAGGTTGGAACAATGACAGTGCTTTATGAAAAACCAGAGCAGTTCTGGCTAGGGATATGAGCTCTTCCATACAAGCTGGAGCGGCTGTTAGCCCCTACCCTGCCACCGGAGACTGGTCTTCCCTGCCCAACCATCCAGCTCCAGGAAAGACACAGGCATAAACCTTTAAATTGATACTGCACTTAAGTGATTACAGACTCTTCACCTTCAGCCTGATTGCAGCTGACTTGAGGAAAAACAAGTTCAGAAATCTAGTTCTGTCTGTCTAAGGGTTGCTGAATAACTGGGCTAGTTAAACCAGGCTAAATTAGAAATTAACAGGCATTGCCCTGGGGATGGTCTTATAACCCGTAAGTGAAGGAAACAGGAAAGCAATCATCAGCAAATCCTAGGAGGATGAATCACATGCAGATAGGTTTAAACTCAGGAATAGCAATTGTGTTTATAAGTGGAAATTATCTGTTGTTTTATTTGTAGTCATTGTACAAAAGCATTTTTGCTCAAAACTTCTAGATAGACCATGTATGTTATGTTTGTGCAGGGACAAAATCATTCTTAAAGCATAACCATAATCACAAAGAGGTTGTTTCATCTCAGATATGTTTACTGACCTTTTACCACCAGAAAATGCTTTTTTATTGCAGTCTGTGGCAAGAGAAATTCCAGAGAATTGTAATGTGTGCAATTAACAGAGGGTCAGCATTGTAGCTGGCATAATTCAGGGTGGCTACAGCTTGGAGATATAGTTACTTACATCAACTGAGTGTCTGGCCCCAAGAATGTAAAATAAGACCTGCTCTGCAGAATGAGACCACTGTTACTGAGGACCCCATGACTAGCCTTTGTATGGTGAGAAAAAGCATGGTTAATAGGATTTGTCTATTAGTGAATTTGATCTGATCCTGTGTTTTATTTTATTCCAGATCAGCCTAGCAGATATTTAGCCCCAACAAAGCCGAGACTGTAAGAGCATTTTTTTACCTATTAAGAACATTTTCCTACGTGTCCTGTTACTCCTCAGGAAGAAGGAGCTCCTGGCACAGGAGCCTGCAAGTGACTGGGCTGCAGGCAGTATCACAGAGTGGCCCTGGGCAGCCTCACCTCATCGAGAGTGACCTGGACTTGAGGCTGCCAATTCAGCTCTGCCACAATCACACTCCTCACAAATGCTGAAATGCAAACCAGAAAAACCAAGCTGCACCTCTTTATTTCTTGACAAGTACTTTAAATAGAAATACTCTGACCTATTTTTTTTAAATGTTACTCCTCTCTTGATATTGCCATGTAGAAAAAAGCTGTGTGTCACTCTTTGCAGCAGCCCTGTTCTCGAAGGCTTAGGGCTGGATTCAGCCCAGCAGCCCTATTCTGGCAAATAGCCACCCAGCGACACTGAAAGCAAGGGTTATTTCACAATGGCTCAGAGCAACCCTTTTCAAGCCTTGAAGAGCACAACAACTCAAATAATAGTCATTGCCTGCTTTGCTCTTTTCATGCTCTCTCCTAGCTTGGCACTGTAATAATAAAAAGTCTCCTTTAGAAGATAATGCACATTGTGTGTTGCTCACCCTTCCTGTAATTTATAGGAGATAAGGACAGCAGGTAAGTCCAAGAGTAACAGGCATTCCTGCTGCATTCAAAGATACCTTGGCAAAGTCTTCTGATAGATCAGAAGAAAAAGTAAGCAGTTTTAATGCAGTCCCCAGGCACTATCACCCACATCTGGTGTAGAATGTCAATGCAGCCAATCTTGAAGAAGGCTTTGCCTGTACTGCGGCCGGCCGGTGCCTCTGTGCCTCAGGGCAACAGAGCAGAAGGGAGACCCCGCAGGGGTAAATGCCTGAGGGTTAATGCTCAGCAGGGCAAGAGCCTGGCCCAGGAGTACCCTCAATGCTGGCTGTGGGTGGACAAAGCTCTCTCCTCATGTAACAGTCTGAGGACTGGGTACAGCATCCAGCAGAGCAGAGCATCTCTCATGTTTTATGGAGCCTCTGTTCTTGCTTCCCACCAGCTGCTGCACCCCTCACACACAGTGGTTTCCTTGTTCCTCTGAAGCAAGGACAAGCTTTTCCTTCTCCTCCCACTAATGGTGGAAAATCCATAAGCCAACATTGTAACACTCATCATTACAAGATGGGAGCTTTTCTCCTGACTGAATTTCTTTATATCTCTCTGAGATGTTTAGAGATGGGAAGAGAGCTGCCTTTTCCTGATACCTTGTCTGATGATGTGACAACCTGGATCATCACAGGGCAGATGTTTTCTGCAGCAGCTGGGGAAAAATAATTAGTACAGCAGAGGTATAAGCAATCCTGCATTGTCTGTTCCTCAGCAACAGAGACCTTAGGCTTTGGTTGCCTGAGCAGCAACAGGAAAAGTGAGGTAGTTCGAGGGATCTATTACACCAGCCTGAATTTAGCTTGCAGCACAGTTTGATCATTCAGCTGATTGAAAACACGCATCTTTGACCTCACTTGCTTCTCAGTTAATGCCACCTTCTCCTCCTTTGTACCAGCATGAGTAAAACAGAAGCCTTCTGGAGGGGAAAACAGAAGTTCTTAATCTGCTGTGCAGACTCAAGTAGCTGGACTTGGAGGGGCAGCCCCTTGCCAGAGTGGATTTTGTTTTGCTTTTTGTGGGTTACAGCTGCTACTGAGCAAACTTTTCTCTCCTTCTCTTATTTGCATAGCAGATTGCAAAACCTTTCAGGCTACTTCAAGTAGCAGTCTGGCTGAACATGAAATCCTTGCCACCAAGAGATCTGTCATTTGGCAGATGAATAACATCATTGCTAAAGTTTTAAAAGAAATAATAAATCTTCCGCCCTCTTACAGCTATCCTGAGTCTGTGGAGCTCGCAGCTGTTTTTTAGGAGGGGGACAAATTAATGTAGAGAACTAATGTACATGTAAATCTCTTCCCCATATATGCTGCCTCCTCCTGTGTTGAATCTTGAACTTGGTATGAACTGACATAATACTCGGAACTTTTTAGCATTGATGGTAGTGACTGTCCACTGTGAAGCCACTCCTCTGTTGGGTCTCCCTTAACTGGGGTAGGAATAAAAACTAATTCAAAGATAGCATTGCATATCTATCAGTAATGGAATAAAAACTAATTCAAAGATAGCATTGCATATCTATCAGTAATAGATTTGTACTGATCAGATTCAGAAACATTCACACTGAAAGGCTGCAGACTGTTTCTCTCTCTGCCTAACTGCTGTTACATAAATTGTTAGAGGATAAGGACTTTGTATCTGTGTGGGATCTTCCAAACAGAGGACCTTATAATTCTGCCAGGCTCTCATCTCACTCATTTGAATATTGCCCTTTGTCTTGATAAGAAGCATAAATTTCAATTTGCTGGAAAGACTTATTCCTATCCTATGACAGCTGGTGAGGGGTCAGTAGCTCTGACCGAGGAAGCTGTGACCGGTCCGGAGAGATGGTCCCAAAAGAGATCGTCTTCCCAAGGCCCAGTGTCTTCACTCAGCTGCTGGCCAGGAGGGCCTGTGCAGAAGCTGTCAGCTCTTTAGTGATTGTCAGCTCATGATTTCAGCTCAGCTCTGCAGGGCAGCCTCCAGACCAGACCTGAGAGAGACGAGAGGCCCGTGTAGCTGTTCTGCACGAGGCAGCTTTATTGGTCCAGTGAAGGGGAGGCCAGGGATGAGGTCTCTGCCCTCTCTGGGGCAGAGGGCTAGCTCTTATAGGGATACAGGGGGTGGGTGTCAGAGGGTAAAGGCCAGTGGGCTACAAAGGATCTGCATAGGGTCTCCCAGAGGATTCTGGGTTTGTCTTCTCGCCGTAACTGAAAGTGCTTGCCTTTCCAGGGGATTTCTGCTGGGAGATTGAGCAATCTCCTTATCTCAGCAGATGTCCCTCCAGGGCCGTGGCTTGGCATACCCTACACTGTCCTGTAGAGAACTTTCATTACATGTGATACAGATGCTGCTCCAGGTTTACACTTGAGGTTTCAAGATTTCAGAAGAGATTCTAAGTGCGAAGAGAAACAACTTCATGATAGAACACAGGTCTAGCAAAAAAAGGAATCACTGAGCCACATAAGGGTATAAATGCAGAGACTATCGGGCAGACCGACCACTGTCTGGATCTGGTGGTTACTTTCAGCCTGGATGGTATCAACCTGCCCACGAGGCTTGCCACAGAGGAGCTGCCACTCCCTGCTTCTGTAAAAGCAGAGAGGGGAAGGATTTGATCTGTCTCTTACTGCCTGTCAGAGCCCAGCTTGTCAAATCTGGGGCTGCTGGCACTACAGCAGAGCTCATGAGTGGATGCCCAGTATGCACTGACCATGATACAGGATGCATCTGGAAGCATATGCATCTTCCAAGAAGACCATGGAAATGTAGCAATGCACAGTGACTTCAGTCTTGGGTGTCCAGGAAGGATGACAAAAGGTGAGAGCTGTAGTGCAGTGTGGCTGCAATTTCTTGTAACTCCAGCCATGCAGAGGCTATTCATTTATAGAACAGCACTATTCCTCTCTCATGTGTGCCGATTCAAGGAATGAAATTTCTTCCAGTACAAAAGGACCTGTTGCCCATTTACTTTTTCCTTCTGTGCTGAATGAATCCAAATACAGTGCTCACTCAGACTAATTCCTTGAATGTAAACTTTATTTCACCTGTGAGAAAGGGTCAAAGACTTGATCTGTTATCTTGTAAGCCATCATCATAGGCAGGCTATTTTCCAGTATCAGCACATCCCAAGAATGGCAAATACCTGCAGTTGGTTTCCCAGCCTCTTGCACTGACAAATCAGAAACTATGTCCAACTTTAAATCTGCTACAGATTACTCTGGGCCTGAGACCAAGCAGTATACCCTGTCTCAAACACCAAAGCAAGAGAGGAGCTCCACCTTCCAAAACCAATGTAGCCTATTATGACCTACATACTGAAAAGCATGTGCTGGCACTTGCATGCTGATTTAAACTAAATCAAGATGTTGGTTAACTAAAATTAAGATGCATAAGGCACAGAAGAGTCCTGTTCTACTTCTTGCTTCATATTGTACCAAAAAAAGAGAACGAGGAGAGATGCCTTTTGTTTTCTTTTTGTTGTTTTTTGTTTTGTTATCACAGTATTACATAGAAAAAACTAATCCCTTTCATTTAGCAAATCCATTTTGTTTCTTGGAGGGTTAAATCCTGCTCGCCTCAAACAAATGAGTAATCCAATTGGCTTGAATGTGACAACTCCCAAAAGGCAAATAGGATTTGACTCTCTCCAGAATGCAGTACATAGATTTTTGTGAATGAGCTGGTTGAAATGCTGGATACTTTGTGTGCTAGCTCTGGTGCTGCCCTATAAACCCATGACTCTGTCAGACAGTTTTTCTTGTGCTAAAGGTTTAAATGGCTTCCTATGGCTCTAAATTTAAAATAGGGCCTCTAACTACAACTGATAAATTTGACCATGTTGGTTTTGTCAGAGGGAGACAAGAGGGAGGAGAAGGAAGCAGTCTCTGAAAGCAGTAGTTAGGGCTAATTTACTGGATATTTTAATTTGTTGAGAACCACATAATCTCCTAGGACTCTTGCAAAACTGTAAGCTCTCTATCTCCAACATGAGAGATCAAGAGTGATTGAGCCACATTGTATAAACCTCCTCGGTTTGCTGACACCAGGGGCTCTCTCAACTCCTCACTGACTGAACTTCTATATTCTTATTAAGACTTTTCACAAGAAAGTAGACAATTGACCTTTTATTTGCCTCACATTTGCTACTGACAGTGCAGGCTGTTTTCAAAGTAGCCTGAATTTCTCTTTTGTGACACCTCTGGTTACTTCACGAAAGACAACTAGCCACGTCCCAGCATCCACCTGCAATGCCTGCACCCCAACAGAAGGGAGATCCCTTGATAAAAATATTCACACTGGAAGGAGAATAGATCAAGCAAGTAGTCAACAGTCCATATGCATGAAAATCATCCAAGGAAAATAACTTCAGTGATCTAACTTTGAGAGCTGAAAAAATGTCGAAAAATCACCCATTGGCTCTTTAAAAACAGTCAGATGCATAGAGGCACCGAGTCTAAATAGCAAGAAAGAGGAGAGAAAATCACAACATATTTTATGTTGATTTAACTAAGCCAAAAGGCAGACTTAGTGCCATCAGACAAAATTACATGCCCTAAATTCCTATTTACTTGCCCTGAGTCCTAGAAGTGCAGTCTCCCACTGCCCCATCTCCTTTAACAGGTAGCAAGGATCAGGCAACTTGCATTTTTAGGAGAATATTTGTACCCTCTAATTTTTTTTTTCCTGTGTAAAGCTTACAGAAGGAGAGGGGGAGCAGAGAAAGTTGTTATATAAGCAGTAAGCATAGGGAGTTCTGATTAGGCTTGTACTCTGGGCTGCAAAATAAATAATCAGATAAAATGAGGATGCAAGTGCTTATACCAGGACTGAATATAGCTCAGGGTTTTGTTTCCTGGGCACTTCCTCTCTGATAATACAGGTACAGGGAGGGTATTGCAAACTGGCATAGTCAGTTTAAACATGTGCTGTTCATTACTAAATTCAAGCACTGTATTTTAAAGAAAAATCTTTGTATTCAGGATGGGCCTCAAACCAAAATGCTGGATGTGAATACCTCCTGTCTGCTGTACAAAGTTTGATTTAGGACCACTTTGGAGCAAAGGATTCTGTATTCCAGTGCTCTGCCCAGGCTATGGGGGTGATAGCAACTACAGCCCTACAGCAGGAGGAGGGCACTGTGGCCAATCTTGTCCTGCCCTTGGCAGAATAAAATGGTGGAAATTTAGGGCAAGTTTGCCGGCTGTGCCATTCTCTTCAGAGAAATTTCACAGGCAGGACCATGCAATCCATGACTATTTGAAGAAAACTGTTGCACACCTTCTTAAATTAGTTACAAGGACTTTGATTTCAGTAATATAATAGCTTTCACTTTGGTAAACATGAAACAGAATCCCAAGCCTTCAAAGGGCAAATATCATTGGAAAAGAAGACAGAAGTCATCCACGAGTTAATTTGAGATAGTTCCCTGGAGTCTATTTTTCTAAGATTTTTTTTTTCCTCCAGTCTAGTCAAATGTGCTAATTAATAGATCTCAGTAGAAAAAAACACACAAAATTAAAATAATCCAAATCTCATGGTATGATCTGAAGTGCTTTCCAGTTCCACTGCGTGAAATTTGCCTCCCCAACACATGGGAAGCCCTGTGAGCCTTACTCCTGCAGGGACTATGTCCTGCAGGGGCAGTGTATAGGTGGTCTGGGGTAAGGTGAAGCTGTACAAAGCTCTACAAACCTCTACAAACCTCATCCATGTGAGTCTCCCAGATTTGGGGGCAGGGGGGTGGTGCTGGGGGTGTTCTTTGTCACATGGAGGGCATTTCCAAGCCACCTTCTGGGAAATTACTGCCTCAAATCTTGTTCATTGGAACTAGATATTTCAAATCCCCTACTTAGCCCTACAAATCATTAATCTTATAAAAAGTTTTTTAAATCTTTGTTTTAAAGGCGGTAAAAGACAAAACAGTGCTTAGCCACTCTTTCCTGAAATCCTGTTGATGTAAACTGGAGTGAGGTACCACTCTGCTGAAGGTGATTTAAAGGAAAAGGAAGAAGACAGGACATTTACAGTTACAATCGTGACTGTTTTAAGGTTAAAAACTTCTGCTTTGAGAATTTGCAGTGTAGGAAGACTGAAACAGGGTTGTGACCATGAACCCAGCTAGTCAGCCAACAGGCTGCACTTACAGAAGATTCAGTCCAGCAAAAAACTATTGATTTCTTTCTTGTGAAAAACAGAGGCAAATATTTCAGTAAAAACTTCCCTGTTTTCAACAAATACAAGTCTAGAAGGATGGGGTTTTTCCCAATGTCAACTGCCAGTAAGTACCGTAAACATAGGCGAGAACAAATAGAGTTAGAGGAGTGAAAAACAATCTTTTTGCTGGAAGATACCAAGAGTTCAGCTGAAATGTCTGAGCACATTTGGTGGCCAGTGGTGCTGCTGGATTCTAATCTTGTCCAGATAACTCTTGGAAGACAGAAAGCTTAACCCCATTTGACCTATGCTTACTCAGGGTGTCTTTTCCACTCCAGCAGCTTGAGCCACATACAAAGGACCTTGTTTTTGCAATGATTTTGATAGATTTTCAGGGAAACAAATGTGTCTGATTCTGAGGGAAGGCTGATGTGGTTTGTGCCTCTGGAAGTTGACTTGCAGTTCGTTAACCCTAGTTGCAGCTGTTGAAGTCTGTTGTGCCAAATAATGAAATGCAGCCCTGATTTCCTTTCTTCTGGGTCAGGTCTTGACAACGAGTGACGTTCTCGGCTCTGAGAGCAGCTGGGGTCACTGGCTCTCAGAGAATTAGGCTCTCTGTCTCCTGTGGAAAGTCTTTGGTATGTTGTGGTTGTTGCTTTGATTTTCTAGTGATGTGTATTTTTATATATGTCAGTAAAACAAACACAGTTTACCCTACTGCCACACAGATCCCTTGCAATCCCTTGTCAACAACGTCAAGCCAATGTTACACTCAAGCCCAGGAATGACTAATTTTTTACAACTGTGGTCTTCTGAGAACATTACAAAGGCTGCAGCGGGGTGGTTTAATTCAGAAGTATTTCCTGCATCACCATCAGTGGCTTATTTTTCCTGGGTCTCCACTTCCTTTGCTTTTCCAATAGTTTGGGTGTTCTATATTTAGCCAGTTACTGAAGCACATGTGGGTAACTGAACTAAGTGCTTATACAAAAGCTTTTCCCCTGAATTTTTGCCTTCATAGTAGAACCCCCTGTAATTTTCCTGTCCTGTTACTCCCACTCATCTCTGCTGAATGCAGCTGTATAAGATTTTAGCAGAGCATACTGCATTTTTAATTTACTGTGTGCCTCTCCCTCAAACGAGAAGCAGATGACATCTGCTGCCAGGGTGACTCAGCACACGAAGAACTGCAATCGCAACCTATCAGCCTATGCTAAATGACCTGACCCATTTATACTTTGAAAGTCAATCAAATCTAAATGCCAGATACTAGATTAAGGTGCGGGTGGGTGGGGATTGGAATGAGCCTAGGAGAGGTGAGGAAAGGGACAGACAGTGTCCCTGAACTACACAGGCAAGCGCCAGAATAGAGACCAAATGCAGGGTGATGCCTGGACCCCTACCTTGCCATCCTGGGCAGGATGTGTGCTGGTTTTTAGCCCACCCAAACAAACATAGCAGGCAAAGGTATTACTGGAGTTGGAGGGAGAGAGAGATATGCAGGGACAGACTGGGGGAGCCTGTATGAACCTGCCTTCTGCTGCAGGAAATGTAAGAGAAGGTAAAATGACTGGTTTCACAGGTGGCTCAGAGAGGATGGCCTCCGGGCAGTAGAAGCTTACAGGGAGCAGTTGCTCACTTTATCTTCAGCAGTATTTTGGGAGGGAGAAGAGAGGGCACAATGCAGCACAGGCTTTGGTATATGAATGAAAGACATTAGGTAGTCAGCAGTTAATCCAGTGAAAAGGTGCTTCCTTGCCTTTGTAACAATAGGTTTTTATTTCTAAGTGGACAAGATCTTTGAAGGGATAAGAGATTAACAATCTAATACTTCTCAGTCTGCCAGATCAAGTGTAATTTTCCAGTACTGTTTATCAGTGTCCAGACTTGTTTTTCATAGGAATGTAATGTTTTTACAAGGTCATGTTTGGCAGCTGAGCCTCAAAAGGACCTGTATATGTGAAGATGATTTTAGCATATCCACTGGAAGGTGCTGATTGTTTACAAGACTGTTACAAGGAAGCTGGGTTTAGTGCTGCTTTTTTTGTGTATGTCACAACACTGTCATATACTTGTCATATTTTCCTTCAGAGTAGAAAGAGCTTTCCATGGATCTCTAAGCTAAACTCCTCTTTGCAAGAAGATTTCCTTATTCAGAGATGAGGAAACTAAACAAAGAAATGATTCAGTGGTTTTCTTGAGTTCACAGGATGATCTGGAACCTACTCCATGTCTCTAGTGGAAGACGGCAGGTTTTGTGGCTGAACCTAGTGGCAGGAGTCCTTTATCCTTTCTGTGACATAGGAGTTATATTACAGCTATGTACTTCCATATGCCCATCTTTTTTGTTTAAAGCAATCAGGATGAGTTCTAAATTTGCATTTATTGTGTTTGAAAGAATAAATGGCTGAGGTGAAATGCCCAGGAGCTCCTTCAGGAGTGAAAGCATAAAGAATTTTCAGGTTCTGTTCTTCATTCAAAAGGCTCTCTTGTCCTCTAGTAATGTGACCCCAGTTTCAGGGGTCTCTTTTTTTAGGAGCAAAAGATCCTAGATTACTTTCCCCTGAGAACATTTGCAGAATACTCTGCAAGTCCTGATGGCTTTGCCTGTACAGCGTTTCAATGTGTGAGTGAGAAGACGTGGAGGCAGCTGGCATTCATTCCAGAAATACGTGGGCACTGGACTTTGCCAGGGCCACGCCTGGGAATGTCTCAGCTCTTCTGCTGCAGGGATGCAAAAACACACGCTGTTTCTTCCTTAGAGCTAGTTAGTTCTATCTGCCAAACTCACCTAATTTTCTTTTTGGAAAATGATTTTGTGCTTTAAGGGTCTTTACCCTTCAGAGGTGTGTGAGTCTTAGAGCAGACTGAGTTAGAGAATGCTCTGGAAAAGGAGGGCTCTGGGCCATGATGTACGTGACAAAAGACAGCCATTAAAAGGGTTTTAATTTCAAAATGCCACATCACATGCATTACAAAATTATATAAAAAGCTACAGCTGCTCTGCTAATAATACTCTACATGCTTTAAAATGAAACACTTTATGAACCTGCTATCTTTCTTAGACGTCCTTTATCACAATCTCAGTGTAGCAGCCTCAAGCTAGCTACATCATCATATCGATAAAAAAAGTGTCCATCCTGCTGTCTCTTCCACACAGATTGCCTTTATTAAACTAGCAGCCCCTCTGCAGTCAACTAAGCCACTTGCATGCATGAAAAAGTTTGCAGTGAAATTTCAAGGGTCAGTCCCAGCTTTCATTTTGTGTGATTATGTTTTATGGACACACACATTCAGCCATTTCCCAGCCCTTATCTATAAAGCATCCGCCCCTCTATTTACATGGGAAGGAATAAAGAAAAGAGCAAATCACAACATGAGGGTGCTTCAAAGGCAGGGAACAGTGCTATCTGCAGAGAAACACATACCCACAGCCTGCTGCCCATAAGGAGCAGTCTGAAAACACTAAAGCAGCACAGAGGGAAAAAGTAACACAGAGAAGGCCAGCTGTGTCTTGAGGCATGGTTTCGGTTGTCATGTCTACTGTAGTGTAGAAAATACACCTTATTGTCATTAGGATGAAGTGAAGCTGAGCTGCCAGACAGTGCCTTTAGATCCTGAGTGCACTCTCCAAACACAACATGTAATGAATGCGTGAAACAGTTCTACTTGAATGGTGTAGCCGTTCACAGTGTGCAGTGTGAGTACCCTGCAGTTTCATGGCCTGTTCTGATGCAGCTCTCGTGTCTGAGCCTGTGTCACTGGGGACTGGAAGGGATGTTGGCCACTGCCCAGCCCTTCCAAACAGTATGTAAGGAGGACTGAGGACAAGAAGTGTGTCAGAGCTCTAAGCTACCCATCAGATCATTGAAACTTGAGATCTTTTAAAGAAGAGTGAAAATACAAACTGTGTTAATTCAGTGGTATACCACAAAAACATTATGTGAGCTGTGTTGTAAGTAATCAATACTTAATGTCACAGTGAGCCCTTCATGGTTTCAGAAATACCATTTTAAAGGTACAAAGCACTCAAAGGATTAAAAATATTCTTTACAGGTCCTGCTAAGATAAATGGGGGATGTTTGCACTAGGCTGATCCTGTTGTGTTAAACTCAGGCTGTAGCACACAAGACAGTGTTCTATTGTCTTATACTTCAAAAACCATCTTCTCCTCCACCAAAACAGGAATAATTCTAATTTCAAATTAACAACCCCATCATCATTTTAAGGTGAAAAAAAAAGGAGTCATGCCCCAGATTCCTTTTTCTTCAAGTACTTCCTGTATTTATCCCTGAAGTTCTCACACATGGTTGATCTGCTGGGGAATCAACTGTACATCAGAACTGGAAAGTCAGGCATTAGGCACACGCGAACTGATCGCATTAACATATAATTAGTACATAATTTTCTGGAAATCCCATATGGCTCAAATCATATCATTACCAAGAGCAGCACATCATATCATCCAAAACAAGCAGGTCAAGCCCTAACCTTTTTCTAGGATACTTGTTTTGATAATAATAGATATTATTTTAGGCTAGAAATAGATTTATGCTGTAATTTATAACCCAGTTTTGTTGGTTTTTTCCCTTAAGAGTGAATGTTCTCTTTGATGATCTTGGTGGTGGTGTCTGCTATCTTGCTGCTGTGGCCGACAATAACATAACAAAGCTGACTAGATCACCAGCTCAGTCTTACAACTGAGTAAGAGTCTGGCATTTTACCAGCTCAAATAGTGCTGCACTGGCTGCAGGGCACAGGAAAAAAATGCAAATATTTCAGCTGTGTAGACAGCTATACAAATAGCAAAGCAGACAAGGCAGCCCCATCTGGGAAGACAAAAGATGTGTGTGATGACCTCCTTGCTTCAAGTTAAACAAGTAAAATCTTATCTTGGGTTATTGTCACAAAGTTCCTCTCCTCTGTGAATGTGCACAAAGGGCAGTGCACTATATCTGCAACTTGGCAGCATGACAGAGAGGATGTTCTGCGGTCGGGTCTCGCTGTGCCCTGTCTGTGTGCCTGCTCTGTGCATGTGGTCAAGGTGCCAATGGCTGACTGAGGACACAAGGCAGCAAATGCCAATTCAAGCCATCACATTTTCTTCCATTCTGCCTCTGCTCCTCAACCGGCATCTTTGATGTTGCCATTCCATGTTGACATTCCATGTGTTTGCTCTACCTCCCTGTTCTGCCCTGCTTTTCTTGCACTCTCATTTTTTTCTTGAGGGAGCACTGAAGTTTGTCAGGACAAGTGGCAGCTGCCTGCTCTCTGCTGCATGTTCAGCATTTTGGTCATTCTCCCTTTTTGGCATGGTAGACTTGGACGTTGGGGTGTGATCGAGGTTTCTTTGCCCATTTCTGTCTATCAAGTCTGGCACAATGAGCAGTCTGAGCTGAGATATTTTTGGCTGACAGTGTTTCAACGTGCAATGCATGGCGCAATTTACTTGGCTTTGCTTCTTCCCACAGAAATTAACAAAATCCATACGATGCTTCTTGCCTGTCAGGAAGCTATACTCTGCATTAATCTCTCATTCGGGAGACAGGCTATGTGACAGAGAAGATTAATCCTAACCACAGATAACACTTCCTGTCTTTAAATAGTTTCGGTAGATAAATAACTTCTATAATGAAACACTATCCCACAGTGGGGTTTTGGTCTAAGCCAAGAACTTTTGAGTTTTAATTCTGGCTTTCAGACAAAATCTCTTTGTGGATAAAAGTAAGTAGAAGCCTGGTTTTGTTTTTTGGGGTTTTTTTGACAGAGAAGGTACACCCTCAGCTTTTTTCACACTTGTCAAAAGTTCCAGCTCTTCAGCACCTAAAAATGCATCCCTGCTTCTCTTGCTACTTCTTTTCCTATAACCTAGTCATAGAGTTTTCCCTGCAGATGTATTGCAAGGATAAATTATCCAATGTCAGAAAGATTTCTGAAGATGCAGGTCATACCTTGAGGCAGATTCAGTAATGCAGAGTGCTCAGAGGTTGCTCTAGGGAGCCTGCATTGTCATCATGGTCCCCACCAGTACTCAGTATTTACCTGTAAAATGTACCCAGCATACCTCATTCTTGAATCTGGGTCACACCAACGTTCACTGCTACTCATGGGTGAGATCTGGTCCAAAACACATCAAAATTAGAAAGAGTCTTTCCTATGTTAAGTGGGTTGGAGTCAGGGCTTTGCAGGGTGCATGAACCCCGGCTTTCTCCACTTCTGAATAGCACAGTGATGACCTAACACACAGCTGCTTTCTGAGAGCTTTTTTTTACACAACTGGG
Organism: Aphelocoma coerulescens; assembly: GCF_041296385.1. Taxonomy (NCBI): domain Eukaryota; kingdom Metazoa; phylum Chordata; class Aves; order Passeriformes; family Corvidae; genus Aphelocoma; species Aphelocoma coerulescens. Next base: position 14,396,011 of record NC_091021.1, read on the forward strand.
GAAGTCTTGGCCTCTAGGATATAAAGGAACTTACCATAGGCACTGTCCAAATGATATTTAAAAAATAGGATTCAGACTCCTGCAATCTCTTGGCAGTACTTGCTATTTAAATCCTTTTTCAAACCCCACAGAAATAGACCATGCATTGTAGTCATTTTCCTCAATTTCCTTCCACCAGACAAATCAGGGAGAGGGAACTGTGACCACCAGGTCTTGGGGTTGGGGCAGAAATAAATGGAAACAGAAAATGTTGTGTGTAGGAATCTCATGCTTGCCAGGACATTTCAAAATAAGGATTAGTGATGAGATAAATTCTTTGAAAGAACTTGTATTTGTTTAAGGGACCTTTTCTATTCTGCCATGCAAAATAAATGGGCTACAAGCAGGAAGTTCATACTAAAGATAGCTGTGCAGATTCAGGAGTATCACTGAGACTCCAGAAACACTGTGACTGCAATTTTAACTTTAAACTAGCACAAAATGACAATCTCCACATCCCTGTGGCTGTGCTCCTGCTTCTGCTGGGCCCGAGCCAGCTACACAGCACTGCAGAGACTTGCCTGGGACTGCTGGTACCTATAGTATCTTATTCCACACAGGCCAAAGTATCAAGCAGAGATTGGTTTCTGCATCCATAAAACTGGTAGCCATGAGCAGAGCTGTGTGTGATGCTCTGATCAGTGTTTGAAGTAAAACCCAATATTCTTCCTTAATGGTGAGAGAATGGACTCTATGGTGGTGACTGCGGAGTAGTGCTGTGGCTACGAGCACTCTTCTAATGCACCATGTGACAAACAGAAAGATGAAGCCAAGTTCTACCCTGTGGTATAATGATTTTTCCTGGTGCAAATTCAGGAAGAAAGATCGCAATGACTGAAGGGAAGTGGTCCTTGACCCTTTTTCAGAGCTAAGTGGGAAATACAAACCAGTGCCTCTCCGTCTATACCCTCAAGAGGAGCCAATCGCTTTAATAATGGTTAACCAAAAAAGAAGATCACCTGTTTAGCCTCCCAGGCCAAGCAGTGAGAAGCAAATAAGGTTTCTATTTCATGGATTAGAAGCAGGGAAACTCTTTTATCTGTGTTTGCTTTTGGCTAGGCATTTACTGGCAAAGGACTTGGGCAATGTGATTGAATGACTATGCCAGTTCTGTCCCGCCTGTGAGCAGCTGCTAGAGGTGATTTCCCCCAAACCCTCAGCCTTCCCCCACTTGGAAGTCCAGACAGCAGGGCTTCAGAGCACTGAGGCTGCAGGCACCCAGCTCTTTGCAGAGGGCAATGGTACCTCTGCCCAGGATGGAAGCTGCGCAGCTACTTTTTCTGCTTTTTTGGATTTTTTTCTTTGAAACCAAAAGGACCAAATAGCATTTTGACAACAATTGCATTCAAATTGAATGAAAATGCTGACTGTTAGGGCTAATATCCATGAAGAACATTGTTGTAGAAAGGGTTTCCAAGAAGAGTTCTCAAAGCAAGTTTCTTGGTTAGAGGCCTAGGCTACAGCCAAGGTATCTCAATACAAGGGTAATGTTTACAGAGGCAGTGGGGAGTCAGGATAGGAATCATTTATCTTAGTTAATTGTAACCTCTAGCACTAGATCAGGCATTCTATTTAAAAATAGGCTTTAGATACTCTGACTTTTCACTCTAATAGTTGAAATTTAAGCTCCAGATATTTAAACTCCTAAATGTAAGTGTCCTGTTTTTCCAGGGTGTTAAGCATATGCAATGCCTATTGATTTCAATGAGAATGTGGATGCCTGTCAACCATTTTGGAAAACCAGGCCATTACATTTAGTCAGTGACACACAGATTCCCAGCTTTTTTGCTACATAAATTTAAAATACTACTTGAGTGACCTCACTTTTATACCACAATTAATACTGAGAGAGAAGGGAATTAGTGCTGCAGGACCGTTCTCTTTAGTACAGATGACACATTTCAGTGGGAAAGGCAAAGTTAAATGCATAGTAAAGCTGAATACAAACACTGGGTTCCAGGTATATTTGGACTGTATCACAAACTAAATAACACTAGAAAATTTAAAATGAGCACTGCTTCTCTGCTGTAATCTAGATTTATTGTGCTAATCCCAAATGACACTTGATCAGAAAGGAACAGGAGTGGATGTAGCAGGAAACTATGTGCCAGGTCTGTGCTAGATTGAATCTACCAACTGTTCAAACACAGTCCTACTGCAGGGGCAACTAATGCAAAGGAAAATAAATATACTTTAACCTGTATACCTTGCACTAGCTCAGCATTAGCCACAATGACCAAAATACTTTCCTCCAAGGACACTCACTTATATGTTAGAGCTATAAATGCTGCCAAAATTTCCTTTTTCTGACAGATACTCATATAATGGCACAGGCTTTCAGTGGACTTAGCCTTAACCTTAGACTTTCAGAGAGAATTAGCAGCATCTGTTGCTTGCATACATCTCCTTGCCATCTGTGGATTCTTTAGGTTCAAAGGAGGCAGCAAATACATCAACACTTAGGGAGCCATTTGGATCTTGAAATCCTTAAGTAGGAAGCACTTATAGAAGGTTGCATATAGTTTGAACCTTCACACTGGAGTGAATGATGTATATTAAGATGTCAAAAAAATGGGTCAACAGAAACAGAAAATTGGTTAGACATACCTTACAGAGAGCAAGGGTAAGATGGGGATAGAGCAGGTGAGGTTAGGGATGTTTTGGACACCAAAGGATGTGGCAGAAGAACTGTCTCTTTTGAAAGGACGACATTTGTTTCCAAGGGATAAGTCTGAGCTTCAATACATACACTGTTCTGCACACAGCTTTCTGACCAGTGGTAATTCAGGCTCTGGCTACATTCTCATCTGGAAGAGAAGTTATGCTTCTTCCTTCAGTATGCCCCAGGATTCTTGCAAGTCCACTGTCACATGCTGAAAGGTGGAACCAAATAGGAGCAGTCAGATGAGCAGAGAGTAGGTAACAGCAGTTCTGCTATCAGCTGCTCAACACAAGGCACTGCCAGGTTACTCAGTGAAAGGGAAATCTAGAACAACAGTGATGTAGGCTTGGCATGCTGAGAATCTGGTTGCAATTTGACACTTGTATTTAGTGGCAGGATTTCTATTTAGATAGCTAAAATTGTTTACAGTGGTGTAAAAATAGCTCAGAATGCCCATTTTTCTGACTTTTCAGACACAGCCATAATGTTTTAAACACAGGTGTTGGGCTCAGTCTCATGTCTTTGACAATGTACACAACGAACCCATGACATAGTCATAGCTAGATCCTAAGTAAACCTGTGCAATAAACATGCTCAAGCAAACAAAAGACAAGGAACATATGGGGTGCTGCTGGGGCTGGTTTCTGGTTGGTTGTAAAACAAAACCTAGAATGAGCACCACTCATAAACTATTTAAAGGAGACGCAGCTGCAGTCTCAGTCTTCACTTCCCCAGCCTGGCCCAGCTGCACAGACCCTACTGACCACCATTTTTTGGCTGTGGTAGAGGAGAGTTTCTCAGGAAGCAGCCAGTGCATTAAGAGCCTTGCCACATCCAGTGCATTAGGAGCCTTCCACATCCTCCTGCAGCTGCAAAGGGCCTGGCACTCCTCTCAGTCCACTGCTCTGCAGTCCTAGCAGAGGAGCAGGCAGTGCAGGATGCCTGCCTGCTACAGCAGACATGCAGTCCAGTTTACAGAGCTGTGACCCCCACTGCCACCACAACAGAACCTGCCTTGGGGACAGGCCTGAAGGTGCAGCCCAGATCCCACTTCTGGTGAGGCTGGAGCACAGCCCCTCACCTTGAACGTTCTCCAATGCATTTGTAAATCAGCAGGGGTAAGTCCCTAAAAGACCAGGCTTCTTTTGTACCATTTATTGTTGTACTGTAACAGAACTCAGGCTCCTGTGCAAGAATTTTGTCCTGATGGAATAAGATGGATGGAGCTATTTGTCTGGAGCTGCTGAAGCAGCCCTGTGGGAGCTGTCACTCTGGCAAGGTAGCTCAGTAGCTGAGGGTCTCCAGGCTGGCACTTTAAGCAGACCAGCTGCCCACTGTGTCTGAGGGCACCAGGTGTACTGCTCGCATACTGGCTGTTAGGGCAGCCAGTCTGTTGTACAGCTGATACAGCCTGGATCTGTGGGATTTGTTGCCTGCTGCCTGAGTCAGTATTGACACCACAGGCGTCACCACACCACAGCAGGGGTGTGGTAACCCAGGTTCTGCCTCTGCTCTCTGTGCTCTTTTATGCCAGATACTCACACATATGTGACAGGGGACATATGTTTTACTAAAGAGCTGAAATTAGTTTTGACACAATGAAAGTGGAAAAATATCCTGTGGAGGAAAGGATAAGAATAGCAAAAAGAAAAACAGGCAGTTGCACACATAGATATTGTGCACTGTGAGCATTGGCAGATTGCTGCTCTGAGACATTTGTATTCCTACTGGGTGTTTTGGTGGTGTTATCAACTTTACAGATGTCAAAATGGAGTGCATATGGAAGAGGTTTGTAAGGGACCATGCAGTGGCTTCACAGATTGGTCCAGAGAGTTTATTTGAGGACACAAAGGAGAATATAGCTAGTAGTTATAGGAGGACAACTAATCAGTAGAAGTGGAAGAGATGGTTAGATTTTGATGAGTTTTACAAGGTTTTGAAGCTTATGTGAAGAGGCTGTACCAGGCTGGCCAAATTGGTTAACATTAATGGACCTCTGGGAGGATCTGGAGGACCTGGAGGTAGTAGGAGGACAGCAGAACTGTTGGACTCATTGGCATATACAATAGATGTTGCAAGGCTTTTTAGTATCTGCTTTAAGCTTAGTTGTCAGGTAAATAATCAGGAAAATCATGGGGTTTAAATCTAATTTTACAAATAACATTCTGAAATAAATGTATAGGTTTTTCTGATTGAAAATCTGTCACTTCAGTGTAGGCTTATGAGCTTTCCAGTTGCATTTATAAAAAGATGTTTAATAAGAAGGCAGCATCCAGTTATGATTGTAGTCTGTCTTACAGAAAACCTACCTGAGATAACGAGTCAAAAGAATCCACTGTGTCTTCTCTTTCTCTATATGTACACATTGATACAGTACAAGTGAAAAATGAGTTTCAAGATTCAAATAGAAGACAAAGTACCTTTCACTTAGAAAGTATAATTTTGCAGGATTTGTCTCATAACCTGTGAAACTTTATGCCTGTCAGTTCCTTCCTCAGAAAGCTTGTCCACACAGACTTAGAAGTAATCCCCTAATGAGCAATATAAGTGTGGTAGAGTAAGATGGAGGGGGATTTTATTTTCAGCTTTCTTAACACCATATGTTCACTTAATCCCACTCTTCATTTATTTAAAGGTAATCCCTGAGTACTTGAGAACAAATTACATGCAAACATACATTATGTGTATGGGTGCCTCTGTATATAACACTGCACATGTGTCTCAGACTAAGAAAAATCACACTGATAGCTAAGGCAGTTGAATTTTCCTATACAGATGCTCCCAAGTCATCTATCTCAAAAGTACACATTAAGATTCAAGAAGGAAATTTTCTCTGAAGGAATTACTAATGAGGATTGCTTGAATTTTTGTTCATCAAATCTTGAATAAAAATCTTCAAAGTTATTGTGAAGTGCCATTTAATTTTTCCTACTTCATCACTAAAATTGTTCAAAAAATCATGACATCTCTCTCTGATAAGTCCAGAAACATCACACAGACAACATTAAACATGCTCAAATGTTTATTTTCGACTTTTCAATTCAGAATGTGAGTTTTAAAAGAAATTGTAGAAGATTCAAAGTACAATGATAAAAATGCGGAAATTTAGTGTTTAAAAATCTACCGACCAGTTATCTACAGCTGTTCAAAAAAAGAATCTGAAACTTCCCACAACTGTTTTCAGCCACTCACTAAAAGAACAACTGCACCAGTTTAAACTACTTCTTTTAAAAAATGTTAACAGTCCAGCCAATGTCACTTAAGCGGTCAAGACAGAAATTCCAGTAAATCCTAATGTATGATTTACAAAATATATATCAAATATTTCACATACGCATAGAAATGACAGGCAAAAAAACCCAAATAGTTCTGCTCTGTAAACATTTGGTACAGTTCCGTAACAGAACTTCTGGAGAAAGCTGTGCTTTCTACCTGGTCTTGCAACTTAATTAGTGCCAGCTGTCTCCTGAAATGAAAAGTCTGTTTGAGCAGGTCACTTTCCAGAATGAGATCTGGGGACAAGATGTGGCTGAAGATATTTGGGAAAGAACAGTTAATAGTAACTGGAAAAACAAATCACTGCCAGTACTGAGTATACCAGAGATGTGTAAGTCTTATCTCCGCAGCTCCAGAAATTGTGTCACATTGTTGCAGTACATCCACACAAAGCTCCCCCTGCAATTATGGCCAGTGTATAAATGGGTTGGACTGAATTTCCCTCTGCAAAGAAAGGAAACTAAGTGTAGTCTTTTGGGTTTTCACAGTGATCTTTTTTTGAAGATCCAAAATTCAGTTCTCTCTCAGGAAGCAATGTAACTGATAATTCTATTTTATTGCACGTTGATAAAATCATTTACACTTTAAGAATTACTAAATCAAATCTGGCAGGTAATTATTCTGTAATGAGCATTAACTGCATGTAAAGTATTTGATCTGGAAGGACATTTCAACATCTCCAACATTTACATTAAAATGCCCTTTTTCTACCCCAGAAAAGCAAACGATGTCACTTCTGAAGTGAGATGAAAGAGCATTTTCAGTGTAAAATGAGAAATGTTGTCATGGAGGAAGTAAAAATAGGTTAAAAGCAATCTGAAAGGTAAATGACTACTTGTTGCTCTTTTTATGCCTTACTCTGTAATGGTAACATAGATAACACGAACTCCGAAGATCTTCTGAGAAGTGCTTTCCAGCCTGACCCAGAGAAATGCCTAGTGCAGGCCCCTCGGTTATCCTGGGGCTCTTCCAATTTGGTATCAAGCACAGCCTTTATACTTAAAGATAAAATCATATCAAGAAGGTCATTGCAAGAAGAGAAGACCTTTTCAGTAAAAATTTGAATCAAAAAGTAGAAGTAGAGAGTAGAAACAAACTGAGTTTCTTTTCCAACCCCACTCTGCCACTCACCTCCCTCAGTATTTTAAACATATTGTGGACTTGATTCTTTTATGTAAAGCAGTGGTTCTCAAGGCTGCAAAACTTCTGGTATTCTTCTGTCATTTCACTGTGATGTTAATGACCAAACCTCTGCCATTACACTATAGCAATGGGATCTTTTGAAGTGGTGATGTTTGCCTCTATGCTTAAAATTCTAGTGTTGTTGGAATATATGTGTGGAAAAGAATCACTATTTGTATTTTAAGTGAGTAATGTGCCAGAACCTCAACATTTTTATGAATGAGTAATCTCATAGTTTTCAGAGATATTACTCAAAGACATCAAAGCTAAAGACTGTATTTATTTGTAGAGTTGTTTGCAAAATTGTTGCCATAGCTTTGTTTTCTTTTTTAGACCACACTTAGCCTGTAGTGACCTCTCCAAAAACTGACCATAACAGAGACAATGTCATCTACTTTAGCTTTTATTTACATCATCCCCCTTCCAGTTGTTGGCACCTCATTCCAGTTCACGTCACTTTTTCTTCCCCATGTTAATGGCCATTTTCCAATTCATCTTCACCACTGAAATTTCTTTCTCTTGATTTTAAAGGCACAGTCAGATAGAAAAGTGTTGGTTCTCCTATCTCCATCTAGGAAGATGATGAAAAACCTTGTTTTACAAACAGCCAGTGCATCTGCTGTGATTGGGACCCACACTGACATTATTTTCCCTTGTAATCATATTAAGTCAGCTGAAGGAAAAAGAAGGGCAGCAAGAGAGTATTAGTAGATTCTTGGAGGGTGTGATAGATCTTAAGACCTGTAACTGTGCTGCAGAAAATCACTCATTTATTTGCCTTTCAGTAAGAGTGTCTAGAAATAGAAGCATTTTACATTATTTTGTTCCTAAGGATATAAAAATACATACATTCTAATTGCACTTTGGAGAAGGAAAATTAATAAAGACCACTGCGCCATTCCCCATTAGTGGAAATGCCTGCAGTTAACCTGCCTCAAGCACTTTCAATATCACTGAATCCCTTGGGTGGGATTTTCCAAAGTGCCAGCATTAGCTCAGCCCTGCTCCCATTAAAATCAATTACTGACTTCAGCCTGGGAGGAGAGTCCAGAGAGTCCCTGTGGTGCCCTGTATGTCGGAAGATCCTAATCTCTGTGTGTGTTGTTCCTTCCCTATTTTTATGTGCATGGCTGCACAGGTGCTCAGATACATTCATGAGGGCCAGGGTTTGCCTTAGAGGACTTAAAAAGGAACCAGAAAGTTAACTGTGCAGAATAAAGAGTAATGGAAGGTAGTAGAGATCATGCAGGCAAGGGGAACTTCACATAAGATGAAATTTCATCAAGTGTGTAGTGAAGTCAGCTAATTGCAGCCTCTATGCCCCAATTCACAGAGCAAAACCTTCCAGAAATTGTTTTCAATACGATTTCACACACTATATTTTCTGTCTATGGAATCCAATTGTCATGGGCAGTCATCAAGGCAAAGAGTTTAGTAGAATTAAAAAAGGGATTTAAGAAGCTTTGTGAGCAAAGACAACATTTGCAGCTGTATGCACTAGATTACAACAATACAGGGGACAAACAAGCTTCCTGCTTCAGTAGCATAAGCTGATTGCTTTGAGGGTCAAGAAGAAATGTTTTTTTGGCATGTGTTAGCCATGCTGATTTATTGAGATGTGTGATGGGGTGGTTTGAGTCTTCACTAAAAGGAGTGATAATGATAATGAATGCTATAGATAGATTATTTGCTAGTTTGCAATGCTGACATTTCTATAAAAAGAGTATCAATAGGGAGTCTGTAATGAAGTTCCCTCCCAAGCAAGGGACTGATTTGGCATTGATGAGAGCAGAATTCCAACCTTGGCTATGATCAAGGTTTCCCTTCTGGCTCTAGGGAAGTATCTTATTCTCTCATCACCTGAGAAAGACAATGAATGCTTCTCTAGTCCTTAGAGGTGGAATGAAGGAAAAGTGCATGAAGAAAAGAGATGAAAATATTTTCATCCACAGACATTCTGTGCTTTGGATTCAGAGCTGTCATCCCACTGTAATTCAGGAGTACTTTAGCTGGAATTAGTCAAGATTTTTCTCATTTACATTAATTAAATGAGTTCAGAAAACATTGTTTTCATTCCAGTGTTTGTGGTGCTCCTCTGAACTTGTGCCCACATGCAAATAGGAGCAGCCTTCCCTACAACAGCAGCCCTGAGAAAGCTTAGTGGCCTTAACCTAGAACATGAGGAGTTTCTGCAATGGATTATGTATCATGCTGGCTGGCTTGAAACCCCAGAAGCTCCTGTCCAAGTCTGCATTCCTATTACAGGCTACTGCTGTCATTACACCAGGTGCTGCAAGGTCAGAACCTCTTCAAGACATGCTTGTTTGTGAACAGTAGATAAGATCTGAGAAAAGACATTTTTAACGTTAAGTCTGGATGAGCTGAATTATTGATGTTAATGGCTATGGGTGCTATACCTGTTGCTAAAAAATACTGTAATACTTTGTTGTAATTCCCATTTGGAAATGCCAGTATAGCTAGATGAGCAGCAATAGAAACAGTATAGGTTGAGCAAGCTATTGATGAACGGGAAAGGCTTTTTAATGATTTTGTGTCTTGAACCCTGTAGCTGGCAAAAGAAATACATAAAGAACATGGTGAAAAGAGTCAGACTGCTCTTCTCCTTGCTAGAGCTGGCAGGCGTCATAGGTGCTCGAGGTTCCATGATGGGATAGTTGCATGTATATATAGATGTACCTATATATGCACACACATATAGTTTTGACTGACAGAGTCTGGATCAGACCCAGCTGGTCTTCACCAAAATGTGAAATTTCTGCTGCACAAGTCATTGAGCTTTCTTAGGTCCAACAAAGCAATCAAGATGAGAACTTTTTGTTAATTTTGAACTCTCATATTTCCAGTAAAATTGAGATTGATAGACAGCATTTGGGGAGAAGAAAGCGTCAATAGCCATGGAATTATTGCCCTTATTTAAAAAATGATCCATTTTATTCTTTCTTATTTCAATGCAGATACACATTTTAACCAACTCAAAAGGCTTCACTTTTTTTTTAATTCATTAACTCTTAATTTTATTGACAGATGTATGACTAAATTTCCTGTACCGCTTTGAAAACCTTTCCAAACGTCTGCTGCAGGTATGTCCTATTTCCTTGGCCTGGGGGATGATTTTACATTAGTAACTTATGTATGTAATTGGAGAGTGGTTCTGTAGGATGCACACAGATCCAGTCTGGTCCTCAAGCTTAAAATGGTCTAGCTCTGATTTCTACCCTACATTAAATTAACTCTGTTGTCTTTTGACTGCTCAGGCTCAGGGGCAACTTAGCAAGTTTGATATAGGGGAATAACATTTCCACATGCCAAAATAAAAGTTTGCAGTAGTCAGCTGCAGCCTCTTTTTCCTTCTGATAGAATTTTATAGCTGAGGATATGAAGCTTTGCACACTTCATGGCCGTGCAGTTCCTGAGCTGCAGTGGTGCAGAACGTGACTTGGCAGCGCTTCTGTGCTCGGTCAGCTGCCATGGAGCTGCCATAAGGAACCTGGCCATGGCACACCCAAGTTGCTCCTTGCATTGCCCGGGCACTTGCACTCCCTGTGCTTCCTCCAGCCCCCTCAAGTCTGCTTCTGGGAGAGGTGTTGTCATTCTAATCCCTTCAAGGTCACGGAGGATCAGTAGGAAAGTGTGGTGGGATTAATACAACCTGCAGATGAAGTCTAAACCTGCTGATAACATCAGATTCATGGTCTCTGCCAGCTCACTCTCATTGCTGATATGCAGCAAGTGCAGAACAGCATCGAAAACTGAAGTACTTATCACTTTTATTAAATAATGTGAGCCCAGACACCTTTTAATTGTGGAACTTCACAAACTATGAAGCAGTGTAGTATTTGGAATGGATGGGTTAAAAATATTTTATTTGCAACTCCAGAAGACTACTGTAGTCTCTTGGTGATGAATACATGTATTTTTATTCCACATTGATAATTTATATATTTCTGCATCCATAACTTTGATCTCAACTTGTCTGGGATGTTGTTAATTGGCAACATTTTATTATGTTGTCCAGAAGTGATTACATGTTAAGGTGAATTTATATAGCAAAAATTCTTTGCTAAATATGTGAGAATTATATGGGTGAACTTCGTTTTTCAAATTACTTAATTGTATGTACACACGAAAACAATTTTCTCCATGTACTAGCTTGTATTTTAAACAGCTCTTCATGTTGCTGTTGACCTAGCTTGTAATCTCATTGGTAAATTAGTACTTACAGTAGTAAAACAACAAGCATCATTTTGTATAATTGTTCACATTTACGGAAAATACTGTGCCTTAACTGACTGAAGTTTTCTCCCTGTCAAATGCTGACAGATAAAAGCTGATGTACAACATGCCTGTGCTCTGTCACAATAGACAGCGGTTGCAGCACAGAGGAGAAGCACGTTCCCGGCGGAAGGCAGCGTGGATGCCGCCTCTCCTGCGCTGTAGCTCCGAGCCCAGGCAATAAACTGTATTTAAGCGAATCTCCTCTCCTATAGCACTACTTGCAGTAGCAAGCAATGCGTTCATCCATTTTGTAAATAACTTTAAAAATTGTGATCTCGGCCCTGAAGCTGTGGTAGGATGAGAAACGGGGGCAAACTCTCCGCCGGGGCAGAGCGTAGCCGAGGCGGCGCGGTCTGGGGCTGGCCGAGGGTAAGCGGGACACACGACCGAGGATTTCGGTAGGATTTGGTAATTTGCTGACGGCAGAAACCTTCGGTGATCGGAACGAGGAACGTCCCCCAGCGCCTTTACCTGCGGACGGAACAGCAGCCCCAGGCTGCCTGGGGCGCGGGCAGCGCCCGCCGAGAGCGCGCTGGCCACCGCCCGGCGCGGGCGGACCCGCTCAGCGGCACCGCAGGGATCGATCGGCACCGCAGGGATCGATCGGCACCATAGGAATCGATCGGCTCCGTCAGGATCGGCACCAGCGGATCGGCTCCGCGGGGATCGATCGGCTCCGCGGGGATCGATCGGCTCCGCGGGGATCGATCGGCTCCGCGCGCGCCAGCCGCCCCCCGCGTGCCCAACGGCCCCGCGCGTGCCCAACGGCCGCTCGCGCGCCCAACCGTTCCCCGCGCGCCCAACGGCCGCTCCGGCGCTGCCGGGGCCGTCGCCGCCCCCCGTGGCTGGCGCCGGTCCCGGCAGGGCGGGGCGAGGCGCGGCCCGCGCGCCGGAAGTGAGCGGCGGGGGGAGCCCGGAGCGGCGGCGGCGGAGCTGGGGCGGCAGCGGCGTGTGGGGAGCGGCGTCTCCGCTGCCGGGCAGGGACGCGCCTCGGCCGCCGGGCGGAGGCGGTTCCGCGCTCGGCGGAAACAAGGAACGGGAAAGGAAGGGAGCGGCGAAAGGAACCGGTATCAGCGGCCACCATTAGTGGCGGCAGGAGGAGCAGCAGCAGCCGCCGCTGCCGCCGCCGAGGGGGTCTGCGGGCGGAGCGGACCCGGCTGCCGCCGCCGGCAGTGAGCGGGAGCGAATCCGGCGCCTCTTCCCTCTGTTCTGTGGGGCGTCGCCGCTGCCCGCCGGGGCTCCCCCGGAGCCGGGGCGAGGTGAGTGGCGGAGCCGCCTTCCTGTCGCTCTTTTCTGGGGGGCGGCGGTGGCAGAGCCGGCGGGCGGCGTTTCCTGCCGCTTCCCCTCGGCCCCCGAGGCACCGCCGGGGCTGGGCGGGAGCACCGGAGCGAAGGGGTGCGGGAGGGGCGCCTCTTTACCGGCCCACGCTTGTGCCCTGCGCCCCTCCACGCCCCAGACACGATCGGGTGTTTTTTTCCAGAGAGGCTGTGCTGTGCTGGTGAGTGGTGGAGGCTTGCTTGTGTGTGTGTGTGTGTGTGTGCCCCCCGGGTTTTCCCCGAATGAGAGACATGCCTCGGAAGAGGTTGGGAAGTGAGCCGGGGATGCGCGAGGGATGTAGTGTGTGGCATCCAGACAATGTCAGCCTGGGTGAGTCTCCACCCTGTGCAGCCGCAGGCAGTCGGGTCCCCGGCGCAGGCATCGCCGAGGCGCGAGCTGCCGCCCGCGGAAAAAAACGCGCAAATCCTCGTTCCTGGTGCGAGAGGGAGTGATGGGTTAAAAACCAAACACCAAACCCCCAAACCTGAAATCTTTTAAGCTTTTTTAGCCATATGACTTACTGAAGGCAGGTTGGTTTGCGAAGAGCCTCCCAAGCAAGCTTGATGCGTTCGTTGGTTTTCAGGAAACCGGGAGAGTGGTATATTATCTTTTCTGCATGGGGAAAATCATTGCTGGTAGGAGGGAAAGGAGGAGTGTCTGTATACACGATTGTCACGTGACCTTGTAAAATTCATATGGCTATACTTCTTTTTCTCCTGCACTAAAGCTGGTTGTCTTAAGAAGCCAGTGACTTACCTGTTCATTTTGGAAGATTTTGGGTTTTTTTGAATTTGTTATCTTATGGGGCAGAAAACAATCACCTGCGTGTTTGGACACTGTCTCTGCATTTTATCGTTTTTACTAGTATTGTATATTTTTACTGGGCTGTAGGTGTTTAGACGGGGACGAACAGCGGTCTGTGTAGTACAATTTATTTTTTACTGGTGGATTACAGGTGCACTCCATTTGGCAAATGTAACTATTTCATATGTCTAATATCTTTACCATTCATATGATAGATGAATGTTTCATGAGATTGTAGAATCACACCCAATCCATTCTGAAGGAATTGCCCGTTTTTGTCTGTTCCCCCAGTGCCCTCCAGACCTGGATACATTACCTTAGAGCAGAAAAATTAATTGATGAATTCTAGGTGTTTATTGAAACAGTATGTCTGAAACAACCACTCTTCCAATTTTATTGTCTTTAATCAGCTTTTCTCCGCTGAGAAGTTTCCTGTTAAAATAGAGGAATGGGAAAATTACTTGATAAATCATCCTGAGGAACAAAAGTATAGGTCATAATCTAGGGAATACTTTCCTCATAAGTTGTATAAAGATCTAGACACATCCCTATTTAGTACACTGATACCATTCTTGGTTGGGTGTGGTGGACAGTGGAACACAGAACTGTTTTTCTGCACCTAGGTTGGTGTGTGATTTTTCATATCACTGAGTGATAGTCAAATTACCGTACGGAAATCCATGTTACAGAAACTTTTTGCTTTCATACAACAGAAAGGTAAGTATCACTAAGGAATTTGTTTATTGTCCTTGTACAATTTTGATTGTCAGATAGCTATTTCCTTAAAATGGCTTCGTTTTTATACTCAGATGATATGCAGTGAAGCATCCTTCTACCACTGCTTCTCTGACTCAGCATGTGGTGACAGTGAAAAAAGTATTAATAAGAGATAAACCACAGTTCAGGAAAGCAGTGTAGTGTACCAGCTGTTAATCTCTTGAAAGAGTGTGAAAAATAACGTGGAAGAGAACACTGGCAAATTTTGCATCTTTAATCTGCCTTCCTTGCGTAGTATCTGGAGACTACTGCCTTCACGTTTGAATTCAAAATACTTTTTTTACAATGAATAGTGTATTGACATAAACTGCTGTCAGCTTCTGGTGTGTTGCAGCCTGTTCCTTTCTCAGTAAAGTAAGCCTTGATGCAGAGAACACCTGTTGGTTTAAAGTATTGTGTGAAACTGCAAAGGCTGTGATGCCTTTTGTAGGTAATGGTTCACACCAAAGGTAGTGGTTGATTTTAAGAGGCTTTATTTTTCAAAAGGGTGTCTCAGTCTTCTGGCTATCAGAATATATGGGTATTGCCTTGTTTCCCCCAAACCACTGATCTTCTTTAGCTGTTGCTTCTTTGTTTGAATTTGGTCCTTTATCTGTTCCTTCAGCATTAAGGTTTTCAATAGAATCAACTGGTTTTTCTAGCTAGAAATAGTTAATTCTATGTGCTTTAAATTGAAGATCCTTATCCTGTGTTAGTCTCATTTTTACTGGTCATATTTGCCTTCCTTCTTCAAATGGTTTTCAGCCACTGGAGGGGGAAGTAAAAACCTATCAAACTGGGACAGAGTTAAATCTGAGTGACTAAGCCAATTAGGCAAATACTAGGAAGAATAGTACTGAAGATCCCAGCCATTAAGTAATTTACATCACCTTAACAGAAGAAAAATCCAAATCAGTTGTGTAACAAATAAAGCCAAAGGTTGCAAAATAATCACACTCTGCCTTCTCTGTTATGTTAAACAATGGTTTTATTATGGAATTTTCAAGTAGGACTGAAATAATGTACTTCACAACTTCTTATTAACATCTGTTCATACTGAGGACCCTGCTGATTAAATCTAGAACTTGTTGCAAACACTTATTGAAGCCAAAAATGTCCCATTTCTGCTTCTGGCCCCACTAATAAGCCATTTTGTCATGTTTCACACCCTTTCTCTGCAATTGCTAGAAGAAAATGTGTTGATTTACAGCTAAATCAGGCAATGTCAGATGAACAAGCCTTATAAAAAGGTGTGATCCAGATCTGTTTTATTGCTAAGGGTTAATAATACATTGAAATGACAGCAGACTGCTGAGTAGTCAGGTTTAACCCATTTCTATGTGGAGGGTTAATTTTGTTTAAGAAAAACAACATAACATTTTTTAAGAAAAACATAAATTATGAAACAAAAGTTGACATAATGGGTAAGTTCTCTTAAGAATTCAAAAAATATCTTTGGTAGTTGTCTGTGAGATTTTGAGTGAGTACATACATGGAATGTTTTCTACCTTAAGGAATGTATGTCTACAAGGTTAGGGAATGCCAGTTAAGAAACTTGCTCTGTAATTGCCTGTTATAGTTGATCTTCACATTAGCAAGGGATTTTAAGTTTCTCTTGTTAATCTGCAAGTATCTTCATCACTTTAAAAAAGTGTTCATTTTAAATGGCCTATTATTTTTATATGTTAGTACTAGAAATTAGTAATAACTATACAATTAAACATATCAGTCCCTGTGAGAAAGAACTAGAATTCAATAGTGATAAATAATCATTATAACATTATAACAGGTTATAATCATTCATATAGGAAAATTATATAAAGACTAAGAAAAGTATCTGCAGAATATTTTTATGCAGCTTGATCCAGATATATTGACGGGTATTTTCTGACATCTTAATGAATTAAAGTCACTTCTGTATTTTATTCCAAGTAGGAGTTTTAGTTACTTGCTATATCCAGCTTTAGTGGAAGTGTTTTGTGTAAGGTGTTAAATAGATTGTTTGTTGAACTTGTTTTTTAAAATCCATCTGTTAGTGAAAAGCTCTTGAAATGTCTTGTTCTGTGAGCTGTCACTGTACTTGTCAGGAATTGTATGGAGGAAGATGACGTACATGAGAATTTGAAACTGTCCTAACGTTAAATATTAGGAAAATAATTTGTTGCCTTCTTATAGTGAGTTAGCTGGATTTTAGAAGGGGAGGAGAGGGGAGACAGGCCTGGGGGTGGGGAAGGAATTCCAGGGATGATGTAAAAACAGTCACAGAATATAATTTTTACCCGTTACTGAATTTCTAATCTCAAAAATTCATCAAAATAATTTAAACAAATGTTATCAAAAACGTGATTGAATCTTCATTGCCTCTGGTCTTTCCAAGAGAGCAGTGTATAAGGTGAAAGTTCTTATACGAAAATATTACAGTGAGTCTGGTGAGGGAATTACTAGCCGCAGTAGTAGAACTCTTATATTTACTTAAGTCAATACTGTAGTGTTCAAGAACTCAGGTTGCTGGTAAAAATGCACAGATCTTGCATAGTGCAAATGATAAACTGAATATGGATTATTCTCATTTTCTGTGAAAATTATCAGAATTATCATTCCTTATTGCAATGTTAACATTGTATTGTTCTAATTACTGTATTTGGCATCTGCTGAAATGGTCGTGTGAGGGTGTCAGTATTCTGTCAACTTAAGTGTTTAGAATGCCAAGTTGTGTTCATATACAAACACCTTACTGTTTCCTGCTGTTAATTACATCAGAATAGCTGATTTCTAGCAGATCCGGATTAGAAAGAAATAGGAGCAAGAAGTGACATCATTCTCCAGTTTTGTGGCTGCTAAGTTTTATTACTTGTGTCAATATTGCACTTTCATCTAAAAAAAGTCTTGGAGAAGTTAAATATAGAATTAAATATAAATATAGAAATGATATAGAAATATCATTTTTCTCAAATGTAGATCTGAAGTGGAAAAACATGCTGTCTAAAACACACATTCAGAAAGGGGCTGGAGGGAAGCTCATTGACATCCTTCATCCTCTCTGATAACTTCACCCTTCAGAAAGCTTTGGGAGCAGTAGTAGGGGGCCTGGCAGAAACTTCTGTTCATGTGATAGTGAGAGCTGAAGTCCTCTGCCCACTGCTGGCATAGGGTCCTTTGCTGCTGCCATTGCTGTGATTGTCTCATTGTCCTTCCCTTTTCCCAAAGACTTAGCAGTTGGTAGGACTTTTTGTCCTCAATACTGGGTTAAAGTAAATTTTAAAAAAAGTGGAACTGTTCTGTGCTTACAGTCAAGATGTGCAATAAGTTACTTCTTGTGGTTACTTTAAGTGTTGCCTTAATGGCTCTTGCAGTAGGAGGGAACAGTTTGCTCCCGAAAGAAAAGCTTCAAGTAGAGCTTGTTGCATGATACATGGGTAGATTTCATCTTGATTCAAATTCTGGCATCATGTTCCCACTTTTCTGCCTTAAGAACTGCCATCTGTAGCACAGAAAAGGTAGTTTATTCTGTGTGATTATAGTCTTAATGTTTGAACTTCTTTATAGACTCCTAGTAAAATTGCTCCCCCAAACTAAAATTGTTGTTGAGGAAGTAGTGTCTACTTCTGCTGTTGTACAGTTGTGTATCAGTGATTTGTGAAAAATTCTGCTGGTTCTTCAAGGAAGTTACTGTAAACTCGTCAAGGATTATTCTGTACAAAATTATACTTCATTTTCTGAAATCCATTTGGTCATGGTAAAAGGAAAAATGTTTTCAGAAGTGTCCAAAAGACTTAATTGCAAACCTTACTGAAACTGTAATTGGCAAATTTGCATTATCTGCTTGTAAAATTGTATTTTAAAGGCTGTATCATTGAATAGTGTTAGAAGTGCAAATAATATGTAGTATTATAGTAATAATAGTATATATAATAATAGTATGTATGTATAATACTATATATAATAATAGTATGTATCAAGCATTGATGATAAAACAGTCCCATCTCAAATGGTTGAATTCTTACTCTGATACCACCTTTGCAGTTAAATTCCTTCAATATCTGTAATAAAATTGCCTGCTAAGTGCAAAAGTAAGTGTTGAGTGAATTACCGCATAGTGTGAAAAATGCTAACTTTGCAACACAGAGTTCATAATGTGGGGGGTTTTGTGAATGTGGAATTTTATTCTTCTTAGACTTTAGAGATTATGCTAAGACAGTTTTGCCCCGTATTGTTTCAATCAGTGATGAAAAAAGCCCTAGTGCTCTTTTGATGTCTGTGGATTTCTTTAAATACTTCTGTCGATTATTATGGTGAAATATTCTGTCTAAAATGCTGATTTGATTGGTTTAATCACTGGGAAAGTATATTGAAACTATGTTTGACAGATTTTTCTCTCTGTCAGAGGTTGTGTAGATTTGTAGTGGTACTTTTATGTTTAGCTGTGAAGTTGCTGAATCGATCCTTGTGATATACCAGTAGTGAAAAAAATGTGATGTCACCACAGACTGAGTTGCTATCCAAGATAGCATTAGCAAAACAAATGTGCAGGTTCTCTGAAGGAAGTAGAGTTCCCCATGTGTTGTTTAAATACTTGTTCAGTCTCTAATCTCTGTACAGATGCGTTTGCTAGGCCTGGAATAGTTCATGTTTGTATCTCTGACAGTGCTGACCCAGTCTCAAGAACTCTATGTTCCACTCAGTGGGCTTTTTTAATCTTGTAGGGTCCCCTAAAGAGATAGTATTGGTAAAAGTGGAGCCTAGAGAACTTTTTTTCCCCCTTACACTTTTCCTGACAGAATTATCCTTAGATAGCTTTAGAAATCACTAGACTATTGTGCGTTAAAAATACTCATTAAAAAAGCAGAGATGGGCAAGATTAAATCCATATAAATTCTGTGATCCAGTTAACAGCATAATCCACAGTGTTCCAAATTGATAAAATTGAAGAGGTGATGTGTTGGGGGCTGCTGAAAGAAGAAGAGAAGCTACATCCTTCTATACATCTTCCTAGATCATGTATTGTTTTGCAGAATTCAAGATTCTTTTACTTCTGGGATGTAAAGGCATTTTAAAAAATAAGGACAAACTCCTTTTCAGGCTGCTGTTTGCATCTTAGGAGCATGAAAAGACTTTCAGAATTTGTTGCAGGAAATACTTTGCCCTGTGATTTTGTAAATAATTTCATTTTCATATCTAGATGATAATGTTATCTATACTTATTTAGACAAGCTGCTTTATAAAACCGGGATGGATTCTAGCTCAGCATGGAAAACATACTTTCAAACATCTTAGGTACAAGACTGATTTTTGCCACCTAATGATGATGTTCCAGAGGTGAAATTGGCATGGGAAGCTTATTAGCTTTGCAGAAATACTGTGTTTGCATACTAATTGCCTTAATTTTAATCCCATGGGATTTTTTTTACTTTGTCTTTGAGCTTATTGCTTGTTACTCTTTTATAATTTAGAGCAAGAAGTATTGAATTAGGTAAGAAGTACTCTAACAAATATGAAACCATTTCATTATGACTATGAGAGTGTTCCCTCATGTTTTCTCACATTGTTGCTGGAGAGTA
This sequence comes from Aphelocoma coerulescens, assembly GCF_041296385.1. Taxonomy (NCBI): domain Eukaryota; kingdom Metazoa; phylum Chordata; class Aves; order Passeriformes; family Corvidae; genus Aphelocoma; species Aphelocoma coerulescens. The sequence goes on from NC_091021.1 coordinate 14,415,901, forward strand.
AATGAAGATGAGGTCCTAAGTTCTGAAATTTGTGTTAACTCTGAGACCCTATGTAAAATAAATGCAGTATCTACTCTAGCTGCCTGCAGAAGCAAGGCCAGTGTTCACTGCCCGGGGAAATTTCTCACAATTGTTCTGTGGGAAGTACAGTACTTATGGACTGTGTCTGGACTTAAAGCCTCAGTCTTTGATACCGCACTGCTGGCTGTTCCTGAGCAGTTTCTCACCTGTGTATGGGTTGTTCTTGATTTCATCCTGACTTGCCTGGTTCATGCCTGTATGGTGATGAGGCCATAGGAATATTGGTTCTATGCCAGAAGCCAAGCATTCCAAGCTGTCTTTATTTATAGAATCATAAAATCATTTAGGTTGGAGAAGACTTTTAAGATCGAGTTCAACCATTAACCTAGCACTGCCAAGTCCACCACTAAACCATGCTTGAGTTGATTTTCTATATATAAAGGTCACTGGAGTCTAGGTGTAAGAAAAACATGCACAAAACCTCAAACAAACATGCTAAACACTTACTTGTCCTTACCTTAGTAATTTTTCTTCTTGCTCTTCTCCTTGCTAGAAAGATCACTGTGAACTTGTTTCACCACTTAAAATTGAATTAACCATTGTTAGAATCTGTTTTAATACACCAATGCTAGTTTGGACTTCAAGGTGTCAGTAATCATTCTTCTTCACAGGTGACTAAAGACTTAGCACAAATGGGATTTATAATGCATTTTAAAAAAACCTCCCCTGATGAAAAAACTCATTTTAGGTTGTTCTAAGCCTTTAAATAAAAATGACATACAAACCTCTGTTCTCCAAGGAAGTTGTCACTTAGATCTTTAATGCATGACTCAAGTGAATGACCTTTTACTTGAAGGGGTGGGTCTGAGTGGCTTTGACAGAAACACGGGTGATTGCACACTGTTCTTGGAAAAGTGTTCTGCAAGTTGTGTGTATCAGTGCACATTTCTGGTACTTTGGAGTTTAGTCAACAGTAGTTGTGTCTGATAGTTCTTCTATTAAATGGGGGCATTTTGTTTAGGGGTGGAGGAGGGAAGTCAGTAGTTTTCAGTCACTAGTAACCTTGCAAAGCAGTAATACTTGCTGAAACTTTATCTATCTGTGAGCGTGTCACAGGTCAGGAGAACAGTTCTAGCTGAAGCTGGGTAAGAGAAGATCACTATTTCACCTCTACTCTGTTGTGTCTGTTAATAAGTTACTTAGTGATATGATCAGTTCTGTGAAACTGAAAGGCTGTTTGTCAGATTGATGTGACTGCCAGAAATAAATTCCTGCCTAGCGTAGAAGGAAAGAATTATTTTCATAAAGTTGTTCCGTTCAGTTGTTCTGGATTAGAGACCTCTGAGATACTTTCTAAGAAGCACAGCAAAAGTGAGAAGTCTCATTTTCAGCAATTACATGGAAGGAGGAGGGTCTCATAGAAAAATGTGAGTGTTTCTTCTTTTCTGGCAGCTTGCAGAGCAGAAAATGGAAACAGTAGGGAAATGAGTGAAATTTTCAAGAGGACCCATATCCACATCACAGTTGTTAAAGTGAAACATTTTAAAGTGTCTTTATGAAGAATGCTCTGTGTTAACTGCTGTCCAGTTGATTGTGCAGTATACATCTTACCCTTCTGTGCTTCCAGTTAGTGAAAATCAGAGATGTTCTAGTTAAAAATAAAAGAGAAGGCAAACCCCCCAAAAGCACTGTCCTTGTAATTAGCTTGAGTGAAACTTTCTGGTTTGATACTGTTTATATCTGTTTAGCTTGAATGTGTGCAAAAACTTCAGAAGGTTCTCAAAACCCACAAGTTAAAATAAAAAAAGGCCCTTGGGATTAGTTATTACTACTTTATAATGAATCTTAGATTATCTTTTATCAGCCGGAAAAGAATATTTCTGGAATGACTGGCGTGCATTGTGAAGTTGAAAGTCCAGCACAGAGTAAACAAAGTTTTTTCAGACTATGCACTTTCAACGTCAGTGATGTTTCTTTTTTGAACTGTGCTTACTTGGGTGCCTCTCTTTTTGCAAAGAGGTGTAAATCTTCATTCTCCTGAAGGATCAGGTAGTTAATATATTTACGGGTATGATGAAGAAAGTTAGCTCGGACAGACTGTGAGGCCTGAAAGCTTAGGGAGTGATTTTATGTGTCTATTATTTTTCTAGATCATTAAAGTATGTTAGCTTTGTGTGGCCTTTAGATTTAAAATACACATAGTGTAGGAGAACAACATTCACTTGGTGCAAATTACTGTGATTTAGTGTACACGCTATCTTGCTATCCTTGTCATGGAAAGAGTTTAAATTGAACCTGTTGTTGCTTGCTTTATGGCCTAACTGATCTGAGTGCAGTACACAAGGCAAGTTATGATGTTATCTTTCACTTTTTAAATTATTCCTCATTATTTAGTTCTTCTGATGATTAATGTTTTCCAGTAATTCTTGTGAAGTGTAAACTTTCTGAAAATAGCAACACAAATTTTGTCCTGTATAATGTGACCATGGGCCAACTTCATGTCTTTTTACAATTAAGTGTTAAGAGATGCATTAACCAGTAATAAAATAGGACTGTATTTGCAGAACAGGAGAATGTGCTTTAAAGCAATGTCTTCCTAAGACTTTATCTAGTGACTTCATTTTGTATAGGTTAATATAACCCCTTCTGAGCTTGAATTCCACCTGCATTATTTTTCTAATCTTGAAGGTACGTGGTCTTCCTTCAGTTTAGAATGTATATCACCTGAAAGTAGGAGACCAGAATTTTTTTTTTTTTTTGTAGTTATGCTCATTATTAACTTTCTGGGATAAGGTTAATCTGGCATGGTCTTTAATAGAACTCTTGACAGGCTGTGAGCATTTGAGAACAACATTTCTATACACATGATCTGAGGAAACATGGTAAAATGCTACAGTATGTTGATGTGTCTTGTATAGTACATTGTTCTAGTTAAAGCTGCCTAAATGGTTTTTTTTTTCCTATTTTAGAGTGAGTTGAAAAGCAAGATAAAGGATCAGTTGTTCTCTTATGAAAGTGTGAAAATTGCAGCTGGCCTCATGTTGTCTGCATTCTTTTTGCCTTCCAGTGTGGACTTAAATATTTGGGTTTACAACTGCGCATGCCTTCGCTGTATTACGATGTGCCCATAAGAGTTAAAAAGGCATAGCCTACTGATAGATTCAGCAGCTGCTGCTTCATTCCTAAAATGACTTCTGCTGAATTGCGATGAACTGTTGGTATTTTAGCATGATTCAGGCAGTATTATTGACAAGAATATTGAACTAACATATGTTCAAAAGTAGGGCTTTTCTTGTTTTTGCAACATGACTAAATATTTTGTATTTTGATACAGTGCATCATAAATCAGTGCCTTTTATTATGTCTGTTTATTCCAAGACACTCATAGTGAAGTATCAAACTTTTTGGAGTATAGTGATAGCCATTGTTTAAAATGGTAGTATGTAGGGTATGAAGTTGTTTTGGTTTTTTAGCAGAATTTGGAATATGCAGGTGGTTAACTATTTAAAATATTATAGTATTAGTTCACTTTTTGAAAAGAAAACTTAAAATTTTGCCTGACGTGACTCATTGTGGAGAGTTGTAATACTGTGATGCACTCATCTATTAAACTGAAGAACACAACTCTGTGGGGTAATTGAAGATCCAATAAAAGATGCTCTTAGTTTACTTAATATTTCTGCTGTAATTTCTGAAGTTCTGCTTACATTCATAATGTAATGAGTAACATTTCCTGGGGAGGGTAGCAGCAGTCTGGCTCTGTGTGCATCAAGACTCTGTGTAGCTACATGGAACTAGTTTGAATGTATGGTTTGAGGCTTGTATTTCAACAGTAGTAAATAGTGATAAACTTGGTCATTAGCTGTGCATGCAGAAGCCTGGTATTTAATGGCATACAGATAGATAATTACGTAGTTTTTATATTTTTATTGTCACTGTGCTGCCAATATATTTTATAGATTGTATTTAGAAAATAGGTTTTTAACTAACTCTGATCTATTACTTTTCAAAGATGATCAAAATAAGCACTGAAATAATATCCATGACTTTGCATTCTGTAAAAAATTGATTTGTGCCGTCTCTGTATTGCTGAGCTTTTATAGTGTCTTGAGGAACAGGACATTATTTTAAAAGAGGAAGTTAGGTCTGCCACAGAGGAAACATTGTATTATGCATTAAAGGCTGTCCTTGTCAACTTTGAAACACACTTTTTCTGCTCTCTTGTTACATTAATCTTTTTTTTTTTCTTCATATAGTCTTCCAGTTCTCTAGCTGAGTTGCAAATAATGAGTAGTTTTGAAAGTTGTCTGTGTAGCTCTCTTGTCCTCTTTTTCGGAATTGATCTTGGAATGTTTGCTTCTGAAATGCTTCTTGATTTGAAACTGGATAGGTAGAAGAATACATTTTTCTGTGCTCTGTTCCTTCCTGCACTCAGGTTTATGTTTGTATGCATGCTCTTAGACGTTGTTGGCTACAACTGTCCCACAGGAGATATTCTGTTACCTGAGAACTGGGCAGGATATTGTTCTTGGTGTTCCCCATCTCAAAATGCACATGGTGGGATGTTGGATAGTATTTGTGAGCTATGCTAATCCTGTACTTTGTGCATATTCTCCTCAGCTGGAATAAGTTCTTAGATGATGCAGAGGAACTGAAAAAGGGGCTGAGAACTTGGTTTCTGTGACTTGATTGAATTTTTAAGATAGGGTTTTTTAACTGTTAGGAATAATAGAGCTGGAAAGAGGTGCTGTTAGAATTGACCTTACTGCTTAGCACAAGGGCTGTGAATGATTCCACAGATGTATTGCTCTTTTAATTGTTCTGAGAGAATGTTGTGACATCAGATGACAAGTTGAGACCAGGAACAAACAAGGTCTTAGGATGCATCCCATTTGGTTTTTACAGGTATCACTTCTTGAATGATGTGGGACACACTCTGGCTTGCAGTTGAGCTGTTTCATTTCCAGAGTTCATAAGTGGTTGCACTGAACAGAAAGAGACAGTGCCATTGAAACAGTGCTGGCAGTCAGGCATGGATTCCTGGTAGGCATTCCTGGTGGTATTGCCTTGGGACCATAGCCAGGCAGTTCCCTTACAAAGCATGAATGTCCACTGGCAGCTCTGACAGAGCAAATGCTACTTATAGCATACTAGCACCTCATTGTTGAGTCATTCGCTGCTGATTCTTCTAGCTACTGTCCATTAAATAACGAGTTTTGGCTAGTTTCTTGACTGAAATTGCCATGTGCATGCATGTTCATGGCCAGGCTTTCAAAGAGTGGTTATTGCACTAACTTTTCACTGGTCACAGTTATGTCAGGCTTTTGCTATACTGCTGTGTAATTGGACAGTATCAGAATGTGAGGTTAAGATTCTAGAATACTGTTGAACAATAAAAGGACAGCAAAACAACCTGATCCATATCTTTGGCTTTCCCTAAGTTTAGTAAAATAGAATTGTTTTTAAGACTTCCTTCAGTATTATGGGGAAATTGCCCAGGTAAGTGCTTCCTTATCTATTCTATTTATATGTATCATCCTTCAAAGTGTGTTGCAAGATTTCTGTTAAATGCAAAAGAGTATTTTCAGCTGAGAGTCAAATCCAGCTGCATGAAAACAGAATTTGTTTCAGCTCCACCACCACAATAAAATCTACCTTGTGTATAAATAGTTTAGTAAATAAAAAAGCTGAAACCAACCCTAAAATCTAACTATGTCTTAAAGACTTAAGTGGGACTTAAGTATCTGACTAGTCTAGTAATGGAATATGTTGGTAATACTATGTGCCTCTGTACTAGTGCTGTTCATGTGCAAGTGTGCAAAAACTATATTGGTGTAAATAAAAGGCTTTTTTCTTTTCTAACTTTCTGAACTTTTTAATACATTTGCAGCTAGAAAATGATAGTAGTGAGTACCAGGAATGCATTCTTGGTCCATGTGACCAGCAGTGTTTAGCATTGCAACAACAGCAGTATGTGGAAATCATTCCCAACTTTCTTCCACTGATTTTTGGGTATGTTTTTCTTTTTCCTACAGAAAGTGGACTTACCTAATTTGCTTTCCTTTGCTTGCAAAGGGGTGGAAAGTCTCGTGGTCGGGGTTTTTGGTCTTTGTTTGTGGTTTCTTGGCTTTTTTAAGACAAAGCTGTTGAGGTCTTCCTTCCAGTCTTTGACTTGTAAAATTACTACTTAAATGGTATGTGCTGTCTTTTGTATGTGTGTAATGTTGTCCAGTCCCAAATATACTAACCTTTCTTGATTTCTTAACACTGTCTTCTTTCTGCTATCACTTCCTCTTGCAAAAAAAAGACCTTACTTGCTTGAGATGAATCAGAAGATTTATGTAGAGAAACTTGGGCTTTCTGACTTTGCATATACAAGTTGCTTGGATTGTCTGCTGTGCCCTGCAGATAGTTTAGTTTAACCTTTTTCTTATGCAGGGAAGGAGAGGTCTTCCTGCTCCATTCAGTACTTGATTATGAGAGGGGACTGATGTTGTATTTAAACTTATGTGGGAGCTTTGCATCAAGAAATCTCCAGTACCATAATGAAGATATTGGAATTAGTCGCTTTTTAAACTGTTTTAATAGTATCTTTCATCTCATTTCTATACAGCATGACCTGTGAACTGAACTTCTGGATGATTTCTGTGTTATTCATAACATTGTTAAATATTTTTTGTTTGGTTGTTTTCTTTATTTGTACCCTGAGGTTATTTTGGATACAGCATCTGTAATATTTTGCATAGTAGTGTCAAAAAGCATAGGGTTTTTTTCTAAGAAAAACCCACCTTTTCCTTTGTACTTTATTAAATGTTTGGGGTGTGCTTGATCTGATTTTAAGTCTGATTTTTGTCCCACTTCAGCCTGCAAAATCAATTTGGTGGCTAACGTCTTGATCTTCCATTCTATACAAATATATGTAGAGGCTACATGTGCTCAGATTTTTGAGCCTAGATACCTAATTCAGATGGTGTGGATGTTTTCAGGTTTTTATAAAATGGCTTGTGATCATGTGACCTGTTTAAAAAAAAGTGTTGCTTTGACTTATGTCAAATCTTTTCAGCCACTGAGTCACAAATAACATAATTCAGTCTCTTGTTTCCTAATACACCTATGTGCTATGAAAATTCAAATGTCTTGTCTGTTTCTGGGTGGACTCTCTTATGGTCCTCTATTACTTTATTTTAAAGGCTCAAACGTAGCTTCCCTCATTTATGCTAGAAACAATGAACTTGTCTTTTATCAGGCTGTGGTATGAAAAAATCTTTTCTCATTAAAGATTTACATCTGAAGTCTAATGCGGCACAATCCCTGTCACATTACTAGAAGTCTTCTTGAAAAGCATTGATGAAAGTGTTCTTGGATGCTAGACTTAGAATCAGAAAGCACTGATCGTGTTTTACTGAAGTTAGACTACCCTTCTTAAAATTAGATTTCATTGTTTGTTGGCTTCACTGATCTGTCATACCAGTTGAAGAGCTATTATTTCTACCTTGCCCTATTTTCCAGCTTTTAAAAAGATCCTTGTTTATTTTTGTGGTCAGGAACCAAATTCTCTTAATTCTGTTTCTACTGCGTAGAAGGAGAGGGGAGATTAATGTCATGGCATATATGACAAAAGAGCTTCATTTCTGGCTACTGGACTGTGTTCTCTGCCCATCCCTCTTGTATGTTCTAGAGTTAGTAAGGGAACTGCTTGCTGTGATGTAAATGAACAAGACAAGAGGCCCTGACCTGTATGAATGCACTTTAACATGCTCCTTTTGGAGGAAAAGGAGGAAGTAGAAGGTGGGGATTTAATAGGAAGGGCTGTAACACCTCATTTTTGTGATGGAGTAACATCTCCAGTTCTGAAGTGTGGAGGTGGATGAAGTCCATCACTTACATAGATTTCAGGATCTGTGAAGAAGCAGTTTTGTTTCATTCCAGTATACCCCTCCTGCTGATGGAAACAGATGTGTGGCACTACCAAATGCAGCATTCCTTTACAGTCTGGTCTTGGACCCTGGCATAAGTTACTCATAAATAAATACACACAAGGAATTCAGCTATATGTTTTAGTGGTTATAAACTACTTTTAGTGCAGAGATGTGTTGGCTTGAAAGGAGAATGTGCAGAAAGCTCCCTGTGGAGTGAAATTTATAACTGCAAAAATGATTTTTGATTTTCTTTTTTGGCTTTTAAGCCTGTTCGGATTTGTTACAAGCTGGCCCTTTAGAGTATTTTAGGCTGTAGCTCCTATCAGCAAAACTTGATAAGTCCTTTGGAAAGGTAATAGGAAGAAGGTACCAGCAAGACTTAGACCTGAATGGGCATTTGAAGGTCTGAAGGAAGATAGAAAAATGATGAAGGCCATGAAATAATTCTTCTTTTTTTAAGCTTCGTTGTAAATCCTCTCATGGTACTGCTGCTTTGATTGGATTGAGCTTGAGATAGTGATCTAAGATTCAAGCATAAAAATCTTTTCTACAAAAAATGAAACTATAAAAATCTTCCAGCCACTTCACAATGTGTACTGTTAGCAATCCAAGGAAATGAGACTATAGGCTAATGGAATGTGCTACAAACTTCTGCATCTGCATAAACTTTTTCATAGCGCAGTAGACAAACACAACTGGGAAATTATTTGCATTTTAAATATTGAGGTGGTGCTGAATTAAGAGATTCATTGTTATGTGGCTTTTAAACTGATTCCTGTCACCTACATTTTAAATAGCTACTCTTGCTGCTTTGTGCCTCATTTTGGCTACAGCAAATTAATGCCAGATCAGTTCTTTCTTGCCAACCCTTGTCCTTATGAAGACGTGAATGTGGTCCAAATAATTAGCATTTCTAGTGTCACGAATTACATTCCTTATACAGTGTGGTCAACTCAGCTGTTTTAGCAGTAAAAATAGTCATTGTGGTACACATTCCACTTTCAGTGTTGTATTCTGTAGTTTATTCATCTGGCTCAATCCTTAGAGAGGTCTTTATACCAAAGATGATATGTTCCAGGAAAAAAAAATAATTGTTCTTTTGGGACGTTCAGAAAAAAACTTTATTCAGAGGCTTGCCAAATTCTTACACAGCTGCTAAGACGATATAATGTTTTTTTTGTTTGACTAAGGTTGTAAATATGAACTTCCTTCCTCCTGCCTTTATAATTATTCTAGCTGTATGCAGAATTTGTGATAAATCTCTTCCAAATTTCTGTTGAGGGAGAGTATCTATGAAATGCTTACAGACTTCAACATGCAGTTTATATTTGCTTATGAAATGGGTGACCTAATTTTCTGTGAGCTAGATATAACCTAGTCCCGTAGTTAGTCCTGCCAAAAGAATGTACGTCTAGAATAAGAGTTTGTCCTGGCTTTATATAGCAGAAAAATCTTCAGCGTTGAGAATTCATGACCGGAATACCCTTAGTCCTGGGAGGTGTTCACTATGGTTAGGTTGCAGATTTGGTCAGACTTCAGAAATAGGCTCAGCATGGATGGTAGGTTCTGTTTTGTTTGTATATGTCCGGTATTCCTGCATTTGTTGTGAGCCACGTTTCCTGCTGCTTTCTGAACTACACTGAAGGAAATGACAGCACTGGCGATCAGCCTTGTGAACACAGACTTAAGTACTTTGGAAAGGAACTGAGCCTGGCTGCACCAGTGCTGTACACTGAGGTTGTATTTGCCTTAGGAAGGGACATGGCTCTTGGAGCATGATGCCAACTCAGTATGCAATGTGGTATTAACCACTTATTTAGCCCTGGTTTTCTAACTAAATTTTAATGATCGAAATAGTATCTGTTTTCATATGAAGACATGAATTTTTATGTTTTATAGAAAAAACTGAAACAGTGTGTGTTAATAATATAATACATCTACAAAAGTTTTGAGTTTTTTAAACAGTCTTGTGGTAATAGTGTCTGTAAAAGATGTTAAGTTTTGTTGGGTTTTTTGTTTAAACAATATCTTTGTAATATCATTATATTTCTATCAGCAAAAGATGAAGGAATTAAAATACCAGGCTAGTTAAGAAGTCATTTATTTAGAATTCTTGCAAACTTTCCATTTTTCCATTGAGTTCAGGAAAGATTCAGCCTTGATGGCATCTGACATTCTGATATTTGGCAGGAACATTTGTTTCTTGACAAACTGTTGCGTACTTGAAATTTTCTGAAAGGTGTGTTGGACTCTCAATTGTACAACAATATAATAATAAATACAGTGTATATGTTTCGTGATGCTCTTTAGAGACAGTTGATTTCAACAGCAGCAAGCTGTTTGTACAGAGTATCATGAGGAACTCTAGCCACAGCCGAGAGTATAGTTGGCTGATACCTTTGTTTGATTACTGAGCTCTGTACACCTCTTGAAACCAAAAATTTCTAAGATACCATTTGCGTGTCTTAGAGAGATATGTCTCTGCTGGACAAGGACAATGGAAAATAGTCATTCTCCCTTTTCCAGAAAGCAGAATATGAGGGTCCATCTTCATCTTTCTGTAAGAGAAAAGTAGCTGCAAACACTGAAAAACAAAAATTGGGTGTAGTTGCAATTAGAGTTTATTTTAAAACTTAGAATTAAGGTATTAGGGATGTACAGCAGAGTAGCAGGGTTCTTGTACTTTTTACACCAAATAAAGGTGTAGCAGAAGATATTTTAGAAGTGCCATCCCAAGGCAATTTTGCAGTCTTGCCCCGGCAATGTGGTGAAAAGAGTAAAAAAACATTTTACTTTGCCTGAGTTACTCCAGGCTTAGTTTGGCACTGTTATTTTCTGGTCATTACACAGAATTTTGTAAGCCCTTATGAGTCCTTGCCTGGAATTATGAGTGATCCCAGTATTCTTATGAAAGAATTTGAATTTAGCTCTCTTTGAAAATACTATGGTATAGCATTAACCTTTCATGCTCTCCTCCCTGCCTCCCCTCCCCAAAAAAGGTGCAAACCCCCAAACCAGATGTAGTTTTACTGGCATGTAAGGGTTTCAAAAGCACGTGGTGCAGTCAGTCTGGAGGGCTGTGAAGAAATGTAGGAGGAAGGGTGCTCTGTTGCTTCTGCCTGAAGCAGGTCACCCTATTTCTCATTACTTACTGCAGTCAGAGGTGCTCAGTGCGTGCTGGTGGTGCCAGCTGATTGTGAATGCTCATCTGAATGAAGCCACATACAAACATTAAACCAAATGTGAACTCGAGTATTATGACATAATCATTTTTGTATGAAGGCTGCAGAATATTTCTTACGCTGCCAGGAGAAGCAACCTCTGTCAGCTAGTTAATTGTGTGTGGTTCAGACTACAAGAAATTGAAGTGACTTTAACTTCATGCACTTAGTAGTAAACTGCAAAGTTGTAGCTGCACCTGAAGGAGATATTCATAGAGTCACAGTTTATCTTAGGGTTGGAAGGGACCCAGTAAGGATCATTGAGTCCAACTCCCTGTTCCTCACTGGACTAGCTAAACCAAAACCATATGACATGACTTAAGAGTGCCATCCAGATGCTCCTTAAACTGGCAGGCTTGGTGCTGTGACCATGCCTTTGGGGAGCCTGTTGCAGTGCCCAGTCACCCTCTTAGTGAAGAACCTTTTCCCTGATGTTCAGTCTGAACTTCCCCTGGTGCAGCTTCATCCCACTTTATGCCTTTTCATGTGGCAAAGGAACAGTTACATCCAAGGGAAGGTTGTCTTGTTTGTTCTTGATAACTTGGGAAAACTGCACTACAAATACTGACCTGTTAAACTGTAAGCCACTCCCAATTGCACTATTTAGTGGAATTTGTGTTGCAATAGCTATTCAATTGTACCTTTATATCATCAGTTCTATGATGCTTTTTAACAGAGCTGTGCTTTGCTCATACACAAATGTTTAAATGTAATAAATACCTAGAGACTACTCTAGTGATCAGCTTACGTTGACAAGATTTTTATTGTATAAATAATATATATTTTTTAATTACATATATCTATATAGACGTATTTCCAAGCAGACATGGTGCCTTTGGGTTAGTTCTGAGACAATTCCACAGATACACATAAGGTGTTCTGGCTTGTGAAATAAATGCCTAGTTTGCAGAAATGTCTGACCAGTGCTTGTAAGCATTAAATGAAAAAGTGCAAAAGGGTAAGATGCCATTTTTGTGTTTAGCCACTAATTTGAAAGCTAATGGCATGAGCATGCTATGTTTTCATATCTTGTGCCTCAGTGCAACAGTGTTAAAACTGGAAGTTTTCTGAATTTAGAATTATAAATGTATTTATGGATGGTAATGCTTTGTGGTTTTTTCTTCTTGTTCTAACTTCTGTTTAAATGTAGTCTTCTCTAGGGATTAACTTGATACCTGAAAAGTACTGAAACATTAAGTGTTTATAATAAAAAGTACAAACTTTAAATATTTTTGCAGAGAAAGTGATTTATTAAGACTTGTCATTTTACTCATTTGGTAAAACTGATCAAATTTTAGCATAAATGCAAATTCAGCAAAAGTATACTGGTTTTCCAGTGTCATACATACGTGGTTGCATGTGCCCTACAGCAGGTAGCATTTGAAAATTCCTCTGTGTACTAATGGGATAGGTGGGTTTTTCTGTTTATTATGAACTTAAGAACAAAACCAAGATGCTTGAATTGTACAGTACACTCTGAGCTAGAAGGAGTTGCAGGTTACAGGTGAGATTGTTACAGATGAACTTGCTGCTCCCAAAAATGGGAAGTCCCACTTGTTTCTTTCCCTGTCCCCTCTCCCAGCAGTCTGGTATGGACCCAAAAGAATGTGTTGGCTCTAATATTTATCCAGTCACAGGGCAATCTATTGCTGCTTGCTGCGTCTGCAGAAAGGCTGTTTTGGTATTTGGAGTGCTGAGTGGGTTTTCTAATGGTTTAAAGGTTGAGCAGGCCCAGTGATGTTCTGGAGCAACACGCTAATGGATGGAGAGGAAGGAGATTTCTTCCTTTCCACAACAGTGAGGCGTTAGCCTGGCTCAAGCTTTAATGTGTAAGTTGTTGTTTTAAACTGGAGGAGTGGGAGCTTAAAAAAAAAAAAAAGACATCAGGATACCTTGTGGAGACATTTTTCTAAAAACTCCTTTGAAAAGTACTGTAGAAAGTTTACCCTGGAATAGAGAGAAAGATAACTTCACAATTTTATTGCTTCTGGGCCAAGTGAGTTCATGTTTTCTAAATGCAAAGAAAACCTCCATTCAAAATTTCTGGTTTGTTGTTTTTTTTCATATTCTGCGGCACTTAGATGCTGATAACAGTAAGAAATTGACTGAATTTCACAAAGGTATTGCAAAAAATAAGTATGTGTAGATTTACTCAGCTGATAATAGTTGGGGGTGTATTTGATGAATGCGTTGATCATGCAGAGCAATGCAGATAGGAGGTAGGCTACCCCTTTGCCATTAGCATGTTTCTGGGAATAGGGCAAATGGAAGGATTTGCTGCTGGAAGTACTGTGACATTTTGGTGCTCAGCTTCTTCATCTGAACAGATGGTATATTTAGCCAAGGAGAGGACAGGAAGGAAGAAGGAGGAAGAGTGTGCTGCAGCCCCTCCTTTCCTATGTGACTGGAACTCTTGGGTATGCCCAGTGTGATTCTAGGTGAATTTGTTTCTGGAGGGGCAAGCTGATCTGCTGATCTGATCACAAGTGATCTGCTACCTTTGGCATGTGACAGAGCCTGCTCTCAGCTTTGCTTTTCATGGGAAACTTGAATGTGGGCCATGGAAATGATTTTGAAAGTTACTCCCTTATCTATCTTGAGAAATAGCTAAGTTGTGTTCACCTGTGACTTCTCACTGAGTAGCATGTTCCAAATCCAGTGTGATGGAGAGCCTCTCTGGCTGCCAGGATGGGAGTCAGAGAGTAGTGGCTATCAAAAGAAATAATCCTGCCTTTTGCTGCTGAGCATTCTGTGGGAAGGTGCTCTGTGGTAAAGCCCATGAGCTGTCCTGCAGAGTACCATTCTTCTTAACTGCTTGGGAGCTTCAGGAGTCTTGAGGTTCACGATTCAGCAGTGAGAGGAGGGTATCTGTCCCCAGATTGATGACTGTCATGAAGTATCTCATTCCTGTCCCTCTGAACTTGTGTCTCTCAGCATGGAAATGAGAATAGTATATAGTATTTTCAGTCAGTGTGAACCTTGCTAAGAAGTCCTGATGTTGAAAAAAGCTCATTAATTTTTGTTGTATTTAAAAAAAGAAAGAAAGTTGCATGTAAAACATACCCGTTACTTCAAGATGGCTTTGTATCAACCTGAGCTAAAAAATGTTACTTTTAAAAACTTTTTTTGTAAACTTTAAGATTATATTAGTCATCCTATGCTGTTCTTTTTTCAACTAAATCTGCCCTACCTTTACCACAGCATCAGACTTGGGTAAGAGACACGAATAATTGAATACTAAGTGACAGAATTTCCGAGCATGCTTGTAAGCAAAACATAAAGTGGAACATAATGCACAGCATATATGTGTCAGTGTGTATAATAGCTGCTCTCAGCCACCTGCTTACGATTATCCTTCACTGAATTAAAAATCTCATTAGTTTAAGTGTTTGAGGAAAGATAATTTTTTTGGGAAGAAAATTTGAAGCTTATGATTTTGAGTGGCAGTATGGAGTCTGTTGACTTACTTGATTATTTCCACCCTCTCCCTTCCCCCCACCTCCCCCCCACCCCCCGCCCCGTTCCTGCAGCAAAACACTGTCTTCAGTTTTCATATGCAAGAAACGCTTCATTCACAGAGCTACTAAGTGTGGTGGCAGCACACTCTACAGTAGTTGTTTATGTGACTCAGTTGCTGAGCTGCTTAGACAAGGTCTCTGCAGCTTAAGATCTGAACAGCATTTCTTAGGAATGTTGGCCTAATCCCATGAGTTTAAATACTTCTGTTTAAAGTTCTCCTTTAACAAGACCCAGCTGTCAGTCCCATCTTCCACGATTCTTCTACTGTATAGAAATTCCACGTTTGCTTCCTCAGTGGCATAACTTACACTGTCTTTTTTCCTTTTTGCTATGGAAGGTCATTTCCTTACTGTTTCAGGAATGTGTGCTTTAAAACATTGATTCTGTGTTAAATATTTACATTTGGTCTTAATCTCGAGGCAATTAAATTCTAGATAAAGTCTTTGGGTGTGCATCAGCTGGTGTTAACTGGCTTTTAGACTTCTCTAACCGTTGACATAACAAAACTTTTTTTTATGTTGAGGCTGCTTTCTTGCTTTAAATGCCTTTTTTTCCAGGGAGTGGTACCCAGCAGTAGTGTTTCTCCCTGCTTCCCTCCCTCAATTTCTGGTGCCAAGATTTCTTTAGAAACTGAAGTAATGCAGCTTTTGAGTATGAACATATATCTTCAGAGAATGTCTTAAGTATGAAAAATTAATTTTAAAGATTTTAAAATAGTTTCAGAAGGCTTATAAACTAGAGATTAAGGTCAGTGCTTAGTAGGCAATGTTTAGATTCCTGTTGGCAGTCTGTGACAAATTTCGTAGCTCTATACCTCCAATTGCTGATACTGGTTTGAGCTATTGTGTGGACTTACTGCTTTAAGATCATTAAACCGCCCTTGAGAGAAAGGATATGAAATTAACAGTAGCAAAAAATCCCAAGTGAAGAAAGCATTAAAAAGAAAAAATGCAGGGAGAACTATTGTCAGTTTTATTTGGGTTTTTTGTTTGGGTTCTGGGGGGAAGGGGGTGTATTGTTTGTTTTCTTTTGCTGGGGTTGTTTTTGTGGGGAGGGGTCAGAAGCTTTGGAGAGAGTTTTTCAGTGACATTCTGCTAAAATGGCAAATAAGAATTAAGTTGTATTTTCAGCTTTTGTCAGTGATGAGCATATCTTTCTAAATCTGCTCAAGACTTTCTCCTCTTCAGCAATTTGTGCAGGCTTTACTAGAGAGAAGCGGTGGTGGCATCCAGCTTTGGCATCTTGCTCAACCAGATGTCGCTCGAAAATTGCTTTGGGGATTGACTTAACTTCTGGAATGGCTTCTCTTTTAATTTTTGAGGAGAAAAAGAAGAAGAGTTGAGCAAGTGTAGGACTTCTTCAGGCCGTTTTTTTTTCTCTCACCTGGTGGAATTCTCAAAATACAACTTGGATTCTTACAGCACCAGCAAGGAAAACAGTGAAGTTTATGCAGCAGGATGTTGGCTTTTTATCTTGCTGCTGCTTGTGAGGCTTATGGGTATGTGAAATTTTGCTTAATCACCTGCAAGACCCAAGGGAAGATGCTGATAAAATACTCTCTCAAAGCAGTGATTCTCCTGCAGTTTTGAAGTTCATAGACATGCGTTTCCATCTATATCCATATCCTGAAGAACTTGACGGTAGTTTCTCCTTCCCATGCCACATAGTTGTTGCCAAATTTCATTGTGTGGCAAGGCCCCCTTCAGCCTACATGCCTCACATCACTGCCAAGTGAGCAGTGTTGATTTATTGCCAAATGATCCCCTCACCTTTCCTTTCATAGAAAACTGCCCTGTTCCTGCTAACTTCCAGCCTTTCCTTCCAGTTTTGACTGCTAGGACTCATCTCTGTCCAGAGCCCCACATCCCTGTTTCTTCTAGACACACACAAGGCTCTCTTGAGCCCTGCTCTTCTCTCTGCTCTCTTGATGCAGTTCTTCCAAGCCTCCCACAAGACATAGCTCTTGTATGGAAAAACCTCTCCTTACATAATAATTCCATTTCTGGTAACCTCATGGTGCAGTACTGTACTTCCTCCTCCCCCCCCTGCCCCCCCATCTACCTCTCACACTTTAATAAACGCATGTCCTTCTATGTAGAGATTGGTGATGCAAAAGAGTAATGGGGATAGAGAGGGGTTTTATGTCTCTCCTTATGGTTTGCTATGAAGTTGGAGGATGAAAGTTGACTGCCAGTTGTGGTACTTAAATCTGGTCTTACTAGTGGCTTAAAACATAAAATTAGTTGAGCCAGGGTAGCCTGTTTAGATGCGTTTGGTTTTGGTTTAAGGTAGTGTTGTTCTGCTCAGTCTGTTAGAGGTTGGTTTAAAGTAAATCACGTCTTCTAAATTGAATATACTTTTTCCTTCTTAAATAAATGTTTCGGTCAAAAGATTATTTCCCTATTCGTCCTCTAAATATTTTCTCCATGTGATGTCTCTTGAGGTCATGCTGTTTTGTCTAGCTAGCTGTAAACAACAAAATGTGTTGACTCATAAATGCTAAGAATGAAACACCTATGTACTTTAGAGGTATCAGACATTCATTTGTGGGTCTTCTGGAAAACATGCAATTGTGATTTTGATTTTTTTTTTCCTTTTTTTCTGGAGACAGTAGTTCCAGCTATGGTGAAATGCACCTCTTCACAATGTAGTCTTAATTCTTACCAGAAAACCTAAGTTGCCTTCCAGCCTATTGCAGCTGAGGTTAGTGTAAAGAATATATGCCAAACATAAAAGCAACCTGTGAAGAATGCTGTTTATTTATCATAGCTAACGCATTACTCATCCAGTTTTTGAGCCGTGGTTCATAGACTGTCGGTAGGTCCTTGTGGAAAGGGATTTGGCAACTACTTCTGAGTTTAGATAGTACCCACATCATACAGATTGCCAGTGGCTGCTGTGGTATCTTAAGTGAGCATTGGCATAATGCTTAGTTTTAACCTTTGAGAAGGTTTCTTGAGCAAAAATCAGTTTTTAACTGTACTAAAGCATGGAGTAGCTCAGTCTTCTGAGGAAATACTCTCACCTGCATTGTAATTTGACCTATGAGCTGTGATTTTATTGCACCTTCCTTCTCCTGGTTGGTTTGATCATTCATTTATACCATTTATAACAGTAAGCACTGTTGAGATGTCCAGCTTTTATGGGTAGTTGACAGTTACTTGCTTTATTTTACATACTTACAGTTGAAAGACAACTTACTGTACATGTAAAAAGTAGTTTCTTTGAATATTTATTCCTGGTGGAAAAAGGTCCCATATGGGCACAATAGACCAGTCTGTAAAAGGATGTGAATTTTTGAGTGATTGGTTGGCTAATGCTTCTTTTCAAATGCAGGGTGATCCTGAAAGTGCTACTGTTTGCTTGGTGATTGTTATTATTGGGCCACAGCTGCAGGAATATTTGGGTATTCCCTGACATCTGTTCATAAGGCCAAGTATTACAACAAAATTAATACCTATTCTTAGTCTTCTTGTTTATTTTTTTTTTTGGGCATCATTCCAAAGGTAAAACTGAATGCAAAGAGATGCTGCAGCAGTATTTGCGTTACAATAACCACATGATGAAGATTCTGGAAAATTGGAGCTAATGTAGCTTCTAAGTATGTATCTGCCTACTGAGGACAGGCTATCCACTGAAAATTCTGTAGTCTCAGCTGGTAAATCTAAGATGTTGGCTCCTGCAACTAATGAGTGTTATTTTACAGAGCACCTGTATTTTATCCTCTACTTGAAAAATACTTTAGCTAAGGCAAGTTTTGTTCTTATGATCTAAACATTTTTTATAGCTAGCTTCAGGTTGTCTTCATAAAGACTGTTCAATTAGACATGATGTAATCTAGGATGCTCTTTTTATGGGAATTAATTTAATGTCCACTTGGGTACTCTGGCTGGAATCTTGGTTCAGGAAATGGGATACAATGATTGATAAAGCCCCTTCTTTTCAAGGCAGCATCTGTTTGGCTAGATGTGAGTCAGGCACTGAAATGTATTGGAGAGAATAAAGGTTTTACTGTGTGCCTTCCCAACAGTGCAAATTTCAAATGCAGTTAGATTCTTGTAGTGACATTTCTGTAATTGTGGTGCTTCCCTTATCGTACAGGAAACAAGATCTTATAAATGTATTTCAATATATAAGGAGGCACACTTGGGAGACTAATGTAGGATTTCAGGTTGCAATTACGGAAAGGTAGAGTCAATACAAAGTAATAATAATACAAAGCTTAAAACCAGAAAGCAGCCCTGTGGAATACAGGGTATTCTGCTTGATGCACTTTTCATTTTACCTCTCAAAGCTTTCAGATAAAGAAGGAGTGGATCGGTGGGTATTTTGCAGGTGGTTTTGCTGTGGCAAGAATGATTTCCCACTGTTAGAAATCAAGAAGTAAACATTCTGGTATCTTCAATGTGTTTATTTCAGGAAATTGTGGGTGCTAGGTCAACTAAAGTTAGAGGGGGAGTGTACAAATTCTGCTTAAATACAAAGGGAGCTGCAAAGGATGTGAATATGGAGAAATAAGTTTTTCTGTTTCTTCATGCTGCTAGCCAAAAAAGAGCTTGATTCTTTCATATTTGTATTGTCTGTGAAGAATACTGAGTTGTCATATCTGTGTCTGCTTCATTCTAAAGATCTGGTGTTAAATCTGTGGAAGAGCAGGGAGCAACTGTGATATGTTTGACTTTCCTGGTTAGAATCTCTGGGGGTGGTTGTTGAACAATCTGTTAGAATCTGAAAAGGATAGCAGTGCTCTCATGAACACCACCAAGTTTTAGAAGACCTGTATTTGCTGTATACAGCATTGATGTGTTTTAGGGGATTCCAGAAGCAGTGAGACAATTTGCTTTGATGTTACGATCTGGTATCTGATTAAGTTTCTTTTTTCTTCTTCTTCCAGTTACTTTTTCAAACAATTGTTTCATTAGCAGTTGTTAAAATGTAAGTTATGTGTTCACTTGTGTGCAATAAATATTTATATTAAGAACTTATAAATAATGTAAAGAAAAATATTTTTATGAGCTTAGTGAAAAGGTTGTTGTTTGACTGGGCTTGAAATACAAACAGCTAGAGGCAAAGGCAGGTTCTTGTACAGGCATGTGCTTAATTTTAAGGGGAGCATTAGAAATCACGCTGTGTATGTTTGAATAGCTGTTACTTTCAGCAGCCTTCGTTGGTCTTTTATTAAAACTGTAGCCTGTGTACAGTTCAAAACACGCATTTTCAGACAGCAGATTTCTTTTCTGTGGTTTCAAAGATATATTCTTGTATGTTGCACAGATCAGTGGGCAAAGGAGGGAATATTGTGGGTTGTCCAGTTTTGCATCTCCCAGTTAAACCTGAAAATAAGACCATAAAGTGAGGATGCCTGGTTTTCATACTTGCTAGAGTTCTGCAGTCTAGACTAACTGCCTGATATAAAGTAAAAGACTTAAAAAAGAAATATGTTCAAATTGTACTTTGCTTTTAAACTCTTTCAGTGTATTCTGGAATTGTCTTTCTTTTCCCAGTTGCTCTGAATAAGTGTTGTACATTGCATATTCTGCTCTGGACTTCCTCTGTTTGAAGAATAATAGTTATTGCTAAAGTACAATGACCTATTTTAATTTTGAAGAACAGCCTAAAGAACCCATGTGTGTAAACATTTGTTTCTTTTTTTTTGCCAACGCTGTTTCCAAACTGCTACTAATTCATTTGTTTTAAAAAATAAGTGTGGGATTAAACAAAAACAATTTTCCAGAGCAATGCTGAGTCCCTTTCTTCCTTAATAGTTGGAATGTAGTTGAGTTGGACAGGACAGATCAATTGAATTGTGGCAGATAATGTGTTGATATAAAGAAAACACCCTTCACCAGCTAGGGAGTAAGGGAAGAAAAGAAATAGATAATAGACTTAAATCCAAGGTTGTCACAGTAATAATGAATGCTTTATCCACCCTAATTATATCTGCAATCTATTGGTGTTTGACTGGTTTTTTGTGGAACTTACATTGATGTCCAGGATTTCAAAAGGTCACCCACAGTATTTCAGAGTATTGGTTATAAAAGGTTTCAATGCTTTTAATGAAGAGTCTGAAGATTTATCTTTTATCAGACATTCAATGTGTTTTCACCTTGTTTTGTTACTGCCAAGTCTGGAAAACTATGGCCTGAAGCATGGTTTAAGAAAAAAAAAAAAAAAAAAGGAAAAGAAAAACTCAAAGTTGGCTAAAAATAGCATATTGAAACAGGCTTTCACTTGACATAAGATTTTTTCATTTGAAACGTTCTGAATTTGAATTTTTTGGCTGACAGATTTGTATCTCAGTTTTTGAATTTGAGAGGCATTGGAATGTCTGTGCTGCAGAAGCCTTGGGATGTATTCAGGTATTACCTATGCTATTTGAAGCTTGAAGAAAACAAATGCTCTTTTGTTCAGGTTTTCATCTAGATTGCCTTTAACATAAACTGGGTTATAGAATATTGGATAATGCACAAAGAGCTTCCTATAGCTTTCTAATCCCCCTCCAAATACCTTTTTCAGGAGTAATTATTTCCAGAATACTTTATGCTTATTGAGAAGAAACACAGAAATACTAAAGCAAGTGAGCTGCACTGTCACTGGCTTAGTGTGCTGTAGTATTAAATTCAAAGGAGAAATGTTAGTGTCAGTTACAGCAGAAGAATCTCTGACTGAAAAATGTGCCACATCTGATTAGTCCCTGTCACATGGACAGAGCATTAATGTGATACAAATAATATCTGCTCAAAGTACCTGTCATTATTTACCGCAGTTTTAATTATGAAAATGTGTAAAAGCATGGAACAGGTATGTGAGCTTTGGCTGTCAGTTTTGTGAAGGCAATTTAGTGGTTTTTTTTCTGTTCAAGTGGCCTTATTTCTTTAAGCAGTCGGATGAATGAGTATTAGAGATGAAAACCTGCTAGAATCTTACTCTGGTATTTATGCATGCGCTCTGCACTTACGTGCTCATACGGTATATTACTGTAGTGTTCTACCATATACAACTTTTTAACAGAAATGGATGTTGGTGTAATAACACAGGAATGATTGCAAATGGAGGAACTTGGATGTCCAGATGAGGTCTAGAGAGAGTATGCTTCCCAAACCAGGGTATGCTATGTAATTCCTGAGGCTAGATTTTAAAATGCAGAAAACTAGTTATTTCTTGAGATGGTGTTTTAAACACTTGTGTCTTGTCTACTGCATCCCTAAAATAGCTTTGTTACAAATTCAATAGTTGTTTTTAGAAGGAAAATTGTTATTTCAGGAACAAG
This sequence comes from Aphelocoma coerulescens, assembly GCF_041296385.1. NCBI lineage: Eukaryota > Metazoa > Chordata > Aves > Passeriformes > Corvidae > Aphelocoma > Aphelocoma coerulescens. The sequence continues at coordinate 14,437,851 of NC_091021.1, forward strand.
CAGGACCTTGTACAAGCTTGTATTTAAATAATAAGAAAGGTTGGGGATGAAAACATCAGTTGCCTGAAAGATGGTATGTTTTCATTTTGGGGTTTTATGCTGTCAGTTGGTTCTGAACATACTTAAGAAGCGTCTCTAGTTCAAAATTCTTATTACAGTGCTTCTGAAATTATAGTGAATAAACACATTCTTGTCGCTGACCCTTTTTGCACATTGGTGTTTCCAGTTCGACTCAGAATTCTGTTTTTCTTTCTCTTATAATCTTTGCATCATCGGTGAATTGTCGTATAAAACCTGCAAATAATTATTTTACAACTGCTTTTTTCAGTGCAGACTGTTTTCTTTAAAAGGAGATATTGTTAATATAATAAAAATTTCATTTGTCACAATCAACTTGGTTGATTTAAGGTAGGAACTACTGTTTCAACATGCAAGTGTGCAGGATAGGGTCTCAGTGCAAGATGCTTAATTTACACTCTGATTGTAATTTAACTCTGTCCCAAAGGTGTTGCTTTCAAATGACAACTCTTTCTTAGTTTCAGAATGCTGTGGTGGTGTCTTTTCTTGAAAATGTTGAAATGGTGTATTTGAAGCATTGTTCTTGGGCTTTCCATTTTTCCTTGTGTGTTTTAATATCTCATGCTTGTCTTGGCGTACTAAGAATATAAAAATCATCTTGAAAGAGTAAATATTCCTCTTTTTTCCCCTAACGTATTGGTGAGATTTTTGCTTTACAGTGTAATTTAAAATAGTAGGTTATGATTAAATGATACAACTGGTAACTTCTAACGAAAGCCTTCATAATTTTTCATAAACTAATATTAGAATACTGTGCTTCGTGCATTTAAAGGTGAAATCTAATGAACTGTTTTGGAAACTAGATAGTTAACTTGGAGTAAT